>NC_142034.1:63919357-65213107 GCF_982192425.1 Myodes glareolus
AGAAGGTTCTGGAACACGTGACAGCTATAATCCCATCTGCATGTCCTCACATATAACTGTTCCTTTAAAATGTGTCCCTTCTCCCTGTTGGTCCCTCTGTTGGCATTAGACTCTTACTCATGGGAGGTGACTGTTGTGAGCATATGCTTTGTTTTCAGCAGCCTGACCCAGGATGCCCAGGGGTCCTAGACAGGAGCTGGCATTGTGTCAGGTGGGAAAAGGATTATTAACCAAGACTTCTTGTCTGCAAATTAATGCCAACTCTGTTCTCCTAGCTACCCAGAAGAGTTTATCATGACAAAGCAGGACCTCCTAGAAGCCCAGATCACCCTGGTCATGGACCTGGGAAGTGACAGAAGGGGTCAGGAAACCTTTCCGTTTCCCTGCACACCACTCCGCATAGCAATTGCTCTTTCCAGAATGTGAGCTGTCCCTGTCCTCTGGTCCTGAGCCTCCTGTCAGGCGTATGTTCTCAGAGGACAGTCTTCTTACACAAAGAGAAGGATCCTCCCTGTTATGTCCAGGACTGAGCTCTTGGCAGGAAGAGAATTTGATAGTTCCACCATGGGATGTGACCCTGTCCCTGAGAGTGCCCACAGCTCCAGAGTGTGTCTGAATCTGGGAGAAGTCCTGAGGAGTGTCTACCTAGAGAGAACAGCATGGTTTTGTGGTCTTTTTCTAATCCTCTCAAACTTGGGTATGGGCTGGAGCAAGGGAACAGTAAGGAGGTCCCCAGAGCCATTTATTTCTCCATGAGAACAGAGGCAGAAAGTGGCACCAAGAAAAGCTACCAAGCCCTCCCAGTAGACAGTGAGGAGAGTTTTTAGACCCCTTAAGTTTAGTTATGTATTTATTTCTGTTTTTATTTATTTATTTTTGATTTTTCAAGAAAGGGTTTCTCTGTGTATTTTTAGGCATCATGGAACTTGCTCTCTAGACCAGGTTGGCCTTGAACTCACAGATCTACCTGTTTCTGCCTCCAAATGCTGGGATCAAAGGTGTGTGCCACCCCCTGCCCAAGTTAGTTCTTTTTATTATTTCTTATTATCAGACTGGGCATAGAACCTGGGGCTGATGCATACTAGGCAAGTGCTGTATCACTAGCCCCCTGACTCTCAAGTTTGATCCCTAAACTGAAAGTCTAGAATCACAAGACTCAGTTGGATTTTGAGTAGGGTGGAATAAGAGCCGTTGGTGGAAATGGACTGCATGATGCTGGAGGAATAGGACAGACCAAGGCGTTGAGGCTGCATGGGTCTCCAGCTGGGTCTTGCTGACAGCCTCTGTAGGTACCTTCTGATACAGAAGAAAGGATTGGCAGAGACAGGCTGTCCTGGTGCCAGGGTGATGTAAAATCCCTGAGTGTGCATGTTAAATAAGTGCATCAAGGAGTGACAGCCATGCTGACCGTGTTGTTTGTAGTGCATGAGATGCATTGCATATGGTTAAGGAAGCTTTAAGGAAAATGGCCTTTTAACTTCTAGTGGCTCTGGTGGTTAGAGATAGAATTTCTGTGGCTGCCTCAGGATTAGTTGGAGCTCATGACTGTAGATCGTTAAATGCTGCAACGGTGACATACTCTAAAAGGTCGCATTTCCTCCATTGGGTACAGATATGTGGTAAAGGGGTGTTACTGGGGACCCTGTTTCTGAAGAGCCTGTTGGATAATTTCTGGATTTGATTCTTCAGTAACTTCCAGAAACAGATTTTTTTTTGTAATTATTAAGAAGTTGATGCATCACCAGAAATGACAACCTATTCACAATTCTGTTGTTCCTTTTTGTACTCTTTTTCAGTCAAGAGAATCTGCTGGTGGTACTTCCCATTTCATTTCTGTGTGTGGGCAGATGTATGTTGGAACTATCAGCTACACAACTTAATAGAAAAACACCAGGTTGATACAGGACTCCTGGGAGGTGGGGTGAGCCCCAGCCACTGGCCATGGTCTGGCTCCCCATGGACTCTTGTGCCCCTAGCCTGAAATCAGCTTGCCTGTTAGTGACAGGACTGGGCCACTGACTGATCTGCTCAGGAAAACCAGATTCAGCCTTGATTTCTCATCACACATCAGTTTTTCCTTTTCTTTATGTTCAGTTTGCCTATGGCTCCTACATGTGTGTGTGTGTGTGTGTGTGTGTGTGTGTGTGTGTGTGTGTGTGTGTGTGTGTTTGAACTGTGAGGCATTGAAAACTAAGTCTTCCACGTCCTTCAGTTCAACAGCTCTGGCAATTGATTTCCTTGAGACGAGACAAATGCCTGCATCACAGAGTATGCAAGGTACTTAGGTGTTATTTCTCTCCCACTTCTCTAAGAAGGGACATGCTGAATTAAGTTTTATGAGTTTGTTCACATTCAGCAGCATCACTGAAAGCCAGGGCTTCAACAGCTGTATCACAGCAATGATTGCAGGAGAGGCGCAGAATAGGATTTGCCAGTGTGCCTTGCGTGGGCATGTAAGGCAGCAGCAGCCTCAGAGAGGGCTGGGCTGACTTTCCGGCCCCTTGCCACCCCATGGAAAGTCCACTTCCACTTCTTGACAGGCCTTCCTCTCTCCTCTCAGGCGTGGGCAGATGCCTTTAGGAGCAGTCCTGACCTCACTGGCGTTGTGCACATATATGAAGAACTGAAGAGGAAGGGAGTTGAATTTCCCATGGCAGACTTGGACGCTCTGTCTCCTATCCACACACCCCAGCGGGTAAGCTTCCAGCTAGTGTTTTCTAGAAAGGCTGCCTGCAGAACAGCCAAGCGTTGTACCAGCCTTTTGCTGATGCCTTTGCATTATTCAGCTTGTCATGTGTTCTTAAAGCTCCAGGGCATTTCTTTTTCATAACAAGGGGGATGCAGATGGAGACAGCTGGGTGACTGGTGATTAAGTGGCAGCAGTATCTCTCCCAGTTTCACACCGACAGTGGAGGGATATGATCGAAGGTTCAGTTCAGTGGTTTTCATGGAAATGGCTGCTTTGGCTGAGCCATCCTGTAAGGGTCATTAGCACCTGCTTTACAGATGACTGCAGAACATGTGCGAGAATCTGTCCTCATTTCCTGTGTACTGAGGGTTGATGTTTACTCAGCAGAGGCAAAGAGCAGCTCTCAGTATACAATGCAGTCTATATATCAAGTGGATAATTTCTTTGCTTTTAATATGGTGTTGGAGATAGAGCCAGGACCTCATGCATGCTAAGAACACATTCTATTACTAAGCCACATTTCAGCCCAGTCAGAAGGATATAAACTGTATTTTGATCTATGGATATTCAGCCTTAGTCCAGGCATTCTTGAATTCTGTCAGCTTTGGGGCACAAAACCCAGAAGAGGCCTGTGTTAAAGCATCCGGAAGAACCAACCTCTTTCAGTGCTGACAGTGATCCTGTGTCTCAGATTAGATAAAAGCTGGCAGTGGCAATCATGGTTCCTGGAAAGTTAGCTCCTGTCCTGGCTATGTAGCAGCTCCCATTCCAGCGGGCAGAGGCAGGATAGCCCAGTCTGAAGAGGTATCAGCGACAGCTCACGTGGCCTTACTGCTCTCCATCTGCCTGTCTCTCACATGGGACCTTATGGATGGCAGTGTGCCTCACACATTTGTGTGAACACATGTGCTAATGCTGGTGAGGATATCTAGATACTAAGGGCGAAGAAGGCATGAAGAATCACATTTTCCAAAGCATTATTCTTGTTATGATCCCTCTTAACTGATTACTATGCTTTGTAGTAGAAATATAACCTGTTTTATTCTTCCGTTAATGGCACAGCAGGAAGTGTTATTGTACAAGAACATTCAGTAAATTGCATGGTTACTATTTATATTAGTCTTCTTGTAAAGGCCACACATTATAGTCTTGTGGTATCAAATAAGGATTCTTGATTAGCAAAACTTAGTAAGGATTCTGATCTAGAGGTGGCCTTAATGACAACTAGTGACTGGAATGCCCCCAGAGTGCTTTCTATGGGGCCTTTTGGGTTGCATTGTTTGCCTGCAACATATTCTTCGGGGGTGGACAGGAAGAAGAGGGAGGGGGGAAAGAAAGAGCCAGTGGTGGCTCTTCTGTCCTGGTGGAGAGACATACTGAGGGTCTGTGGATTCTAACTGAAAGCACCACCTGTTTGGGGGAGCAGTATCAGGCTAAGCCACTTAGGCACCCAAGTGAATCAACAAATGCTGTTATTGTCGTGCCAGAGTGTCCCAGAAATGGATCCAGCTGCCACCGTGCCCAGGTCCCAGTTGCAGCCCCGGACAAGTGCTGGCACCTATCCCTCACCTTCTCCAGCCTCCTACTCGACGCTGCAGGCCCCAGCCCTGAGTGTGACTGGCCCCATCACAGCCAATTCCGAACAGGTATTCGTGTGCTTCCAGGCCATAACCAAGCCAGCCAACTGCTGCTTCATACCTTTCCAGGGAACAGACGTCTCTCTAGGTGTGGGGACACAAAGCTGAAAGGGCCGAGTCCTGGGAGTAGACAGATTGGAAGGCATTGTGGTAGTGCATGATCTTGCTGTGATAGGAAGCAGAGCTGAGCATCCTGTGAGCACTGCAT
Source organism: Myodes glareolus (assembly GCF_982192425.1). Lineage (NCBI taxonomy): Eukaryota > Metazoa > Chordata > Mammalia > Rodentia > Cricetidae > Myodes > Myodes glareolus. Next base: position 63,923,892 of record NC_142034.1, read on the forward strand.
GGAAGGCAGCTGGGACCTATGACACCGAGGGCTCTGGAGTAGGCCTGGGATTTTGTCATTGACATAGACAGCACAGATGTGTGGCATGCCAGGGAGCACTCAGTGGCCCGTCTGCAGGGCAGGTTAACATGTAGGCTGGGTGGGAAGGAGTGACAAAAGCAAGGTCCAGAGCAAAGGCGCACAGCTGAGCTGAGAATAGGCATTCATCACTTGGGGAAGTGAGCACAGATCCATGAGATGTGCCAGTCCTCACAGTTCATACTTAATGAGATGCCCTGAAGGCAGCAGCTAGAGCAGGGAAGCCTTCCAGAAGCCTCTTCCTAACTCAGTCTAGACATTGCCCCTGTCTGAGGGCTACTTCTGGATAAGCCAGTGTAAATTTCCTAAACCTTATCTTTAGAGAAATTATGGAGACTATTTTTAGTTGAATCCATAGAATTTCTATTAGTTAAAATTTTAGAAAGGGGGAGAAACTTTCTTCAGTATTTGTAGTTCCTGTTTATTTCAGTGCCATTGCTACGGAACCTTGTTAAAACAGGGATTCAGGCAATTGTTTATAAGTGACAGTAGTGTTGTGCTAGGACTGTGTCCTTCTGCCAGTGCTAGGGAAAGCATGTGGTGCAAGCAGAATGCAAGCAAGGAGTCCCACAGGCTGTGGTGTGAGCCACATTCTGCTGCTCCATGTAAGGCCTCAGTAGAATAGCTAAATTCAGTAGGCCACAGAAGAAAGATGGTCCCATGTGGCCACCAAATACTGGAGCCTGGTCTAATCCCACTGCTGAAATGTGGAGTCAGTGCTCTCAGTGGGACTTGGGTCACTGAATGCTGTCCCTCTACATCCCCAGGGCCAGAGTCTTGTAAAGGGGAGTGTGGGTAGAAAGTCTTGGCTCTGGGCCCTACTTCCTTGGGCAGAGCTCCAGATTTTCCCTGAGAGGAAGCAAAAAGTATTAGTCTGGATGGCAGAGGAGCCCTTGCACTGGCTTACTGCAGCGTGATGGGTGTCAAGAAGGGCCCTTCAACAGCTGGAATAGCCAAGAGGAGGTCCTGAGTGATAAGAAGTATAGGAACCCCGAGAACTGTGGCTCCTGCCTCAAGAGGAAAATAGAAGCTAAAGCATGTAGGCCATTGTCCAGCCTGGCCTGCTTCAGTGGTAGAAACTCCTTAATCAAGATGTTGAAGAGACCCTGGGGCCACCCCACCCCCCACCAAGTGAGGCAGAGGCTGACAAGAGCCTTTTGGAGCCCAAACCATCTCCCAGGTGATTGTAAAGGTGAGTCTCTTTCCAGTTCCTTCCCTGAAGAACTAAGAGTCTGCTGCGAGAATCCTGCAGCACAGGAGAGGCTATGAGAGACTGGTAGTGGATGTGTGTACTCAGGCAAGCCAGGTAAAGTTGAAGGCCTTTCTATCAGAGGGAGGTATGGGTCTGAAATAGGCCTCCTGCAGGAAAAGTACCCACTCTGTCCAGCTCTGGGACTCCACAGGAACAGGCCATGCCTGTGGCCAGCTGCATGCATTGAACCAGGTATACCAGGCACAAGTTAGGTCACACAGCAGCCTGTGTGGAGTTATCACCCCTTCCCATGGGTGAGGGAATAGGCTTGGAAAGGGCTAGTCAATCTCTGGACATTGGTGCTGCTGTAGTATCCTTTTCTCATTGCGTCTTCTAGGGCTCTGAACATATCTGAAGGCAGCTTGTAACTTTGTCCAGTATTCATTGGTCTCCTGCAAGAAAATGATGGCATTTCTATACAACTTTTACAAACCTCACTGTGGACAGAAAGGTCCCCGTGGCTTCCACTAATGTCTTGAAAGAATAAGAGCTCCCTGGAGATAACCAAAAGCTCAGGACTGGACAAAGGGAGTCAATGTCAGCATGCCAACTGCAGGAGAGAAGGGCCAGGCTTTGTGGATGCTGATGACTGGTCAGGATGGGGAGCTTTTAAGTCCGCTCCCACTCCTCACCTATTATCAGAAGAATGCTGTGAGCACTGGCCAGCCTCCCTTAGGGTATGACACTGACAGGGACAGTCTGTGAGCATGAGGGTCATGTAGAATAGGAACTCCACCCTAAAGGAATCTTGGAGCACCTGCACTACCTACCATATAATGATTTCAGAGACAAGAAATAGAAACCTAGTTAGGTTAAAGTACTCAGCTCCCTTCTGCCCTGGTGTTATTCACTGCACATTATTCTTCATGTTCTGTCATGGACAGGGAGGTACCAACCACAGACTGTTAGTGACCAGAGCGCTAGTGACCTGGCTCTCTCATGCAGCTCTCACCGTACTGCCAGCCCTCAATAGGCAGAGCAAGAGAGATAAGAAGGCCACTCCTGTGGTGCGTGTTGATGTTGATCTCAGGGATGTCTCAGGTCGTGGACTGGCTGGTTCTGACTCTCTGACTGACTGGCCTTCTTCCTGCCTTTTCCTTGATCTACAGATTGCTAGGCTGCGCAGCGAGCTGGACATTGTTCGGGGAAACACAAAAGTCATGTCTGAGATGTTAACAGAAATGGTCCCCGGGCAGGAGGATTCTTCTGATCTGGAACTGCTCCAGGTGAGGATATCTTTAGCTTAGAAGCATGGGCTGAGTACCTGGCTGGGCCCTGGCAGTGCCTCTACTGCACACTGTGATAGGACCCTATTTGAGCACACAACCATGTTGCTAAGTCTGGTGGCCCTGTGGTGGAGAGGGTTTAAATCTGTGTTGGCTCGTGTTCTGCCTTACTTCTGAGAGATGAGACAGTGTCGCTCTCTGTATTTTAAACTTTTACTTTAATAACTCTTTCCTGACTATAAAGTACCAGTGCCTATCAAAACAAAACAAAAAAATAAATTTCCTTAGCTTTTAGCCATCTGCAATGAGTGGAGTTACATTTTGATGTATTTTCAGTTAGACTCTTTGTTGTATTCATTTATTTTTACATTGAGTTGGAGTCATACTGTGTATACAGTCTTGTGTGTGGCTTTGCTCCCTTGTTATCAGGTCATAAACATCCTAGAATAAGAGTCCTTGGGCCTCGATGGCATGGAGAAAGCCTGCTAGGCTCTCAACCTAAATAGGAGACTCTGAGATAAATTCAGAACTGCTATTCTCTACCTCACTGCTGAGACCACTCAGGCTGGGTGTGAACACTGTGGTTCCCGAGAAGTGACTCCCCCAGCCCCTGCCTCTGCTCTGGATACTGTAGTTGGTGATGCTGGAGATGGGACACAGGGCCTGCATATTAGGCAAGTCACTCCCCGACTGACTCACCTTTGACAATGGCAGGAGCAAGCCAGGCTGCAGTCTGACCCTTTAGTTAGTTGAGAGCCTGTGAGGCTCAGAGCCAGGGCAGAGCTCTACCACATTAGCCTGCAATGACTCCCGTACAGAAAGTGGCAGTGGCACTGGTCTTCAGGGTAGTGACTTTCTGGAAGGGTAGAGAAAGGATCCTGTGGACTACAAGCACCAGATCCTCCTCCAAGAGGAAGATGAATGCATGTACAGATCAGGAGTCATACTGGCTTGATGGCCTGGCCTGAGTGCCTCATGATGCACCTGCTACTACTGTTGCTATTTCTGTCTGAAGTTTTGGTCTGCCCACTTTGCTGGATGCACACACTGGCCACCTGGGAAACTAGGCACCGATGGTTCTGCACTTTGGTAATATGCATGCCTAGTAGTTCTGTTACTCAGACTTCCCACTCCCCACTCTAAGTCCTTCGTGCCTATGGGACAAGCCTGGGTAGAAGCCTTCTTCTGGTCCCACACCCAGTACAGTCTGAGGGTGATAGATAATAGAAGACATGGCTCCTGCTCCAGCTAAGTACAGGAGACAGGCAAGGAAACTGCTCACTTCCAAGGGACCTGGACATTAGGCTGCTCTTGAAGCTGAGATGAGTGCCTTTGGCCTGACTCAGTGTGGAGCACTGAGCACCCCACTCTGGTTCCCAGACTTCGTCCTGACACCTGCAGCAAACCTGGTTCCTGATCATCAGGTGGTAGCTATATGTTATACTCCATGGGCCTGCCTCCCTCTGATAGACCATACTGTCTTCTCCCCTAGCCTGCAGGAGGGCTCTGCTAGGTATCCCATGGTGCACAAGAGTCTGAAGCCAATCCAGGATGATGTGGTGGTACTGTGCTGTGCCAGTGTTGGAGGTCCTTCTGCGGGGTGGGGGCTGTTGCTCTGGACAGAACTGAGCTCCTGACAGTAGGGTTGAACAATACCAAGATGGTTCCAGACAGCCATAACAGACAGCAGAAATTGTGTGATTTTGTGTGTGTGCATGCATGCGTGTGTGTGGTTGTAGGGTATTTTGTTTGTTTGTTTAAATAAGCCCATCAGCCAAGAATAACAGAACCTAGTCTCCTGGCATCAGCTCAGTTTTCAAAAATAGGTTGCTTCCAATGACATTTTCCTTCATTCTGTTTTGTTCCAACTTAGAGCCTACTGGTCTCCACTGCTGTCATATAAATCAAACAGCAAAGACCGTGTCTGGGTGCCTGCGGGAGGCTGTCATTTCAGTGTAGAAGAGGCAGGAACGGGTAGCTGTGTGAACAGGCTCACTTTTCCTGGCTGGAGGCCACTACCTTATGTCCCCCTTCTTCTGCCCCAGCAATCAGCAGCCAGCAGCCAGTGGCTCCCACAGAATAGCGAGCCTTCCATATGGGAAAATGCCACTGTCCTCTTGGAACATGGTGGGGTCAGAATCTGTCCCCAAGACTTGTAGGGGAAGATGGAAGACAGCCAGAATGCTCAGGGCAGAAGTAGGCCAGAGCTCAGAATGCTGCCAGGGCCCTGGAAGTAAGCACGTTTGTCACCAGCCCAGATGTTGCCACCAGCAGATGCAAGCTGCTCTTGACATGAGTGTAAGGATGACAAAGGTGCAGAGAGTGGGAGAAGAGGGACTTGAAGGTCTGGCTCCAGGATGCACCTGTGGCTAACTGTTCTTATGGGAAGGCTGCATTCCAGTTACTTCCTGCTTATGGCCAAGCTCTTCCAGGCATATCCTCCCACAACCCATAGAGCAATGGGGAAACTTGTGAACTTGCTTGTCTGAGGATTCCTGAGAAAGTGACTGTCTTTAAGAAAAGGTCAAGACCAGTAACACTTAGTGCCATCAGCTTTGTTGGAGGCCCCAAAGAGGTAAGACGCTGGGAGGGGACTCTCAACATCTCTCAGGGTGGGTGTCAGATCCTCCATTTTCTGAGTTGAGCAATATCTTCCAGACAGCCAGTCCAACTCAACACCTATGCCCAGATTTCCTCTCCAGAGTCTTGGATCACTTTTCTTCACATCCCAATGACAAGCTGTTCTGGCTGTCATAAAAGCTCTGTTTGTTTCAAACAGGAATGTAGATTAGCCTCTGAGCACAGCAGGGTAGAGCACACAACTTACAAATGACTGCACACATGTCCAGGGGACTCCGGGTAAAGCACAGGGCCTTCCTATGCTTGTTTTGCCTTCCTCGATGCCTGGAGTGCTTGCTTACTCTGTGAAAGTGACTGTCACAGAGCATGTCCTCTGTAAATCATAGCTTCTGTAACCATTGCTGAAAAGCCTTCTACACATTGAACTCATATGTTTCCTGTAGCTTTAATTTCGTCTGTGTTAGACAAAAGCACAGAGAAAATTCCTTTCCCACACGGGTAGAGCCTTAAGTATCCAAGGATTGCTGTAAAGCCTACAGACTGTCTGAGGTCCATGTTGTTGACACCCTGCCTGTATAGAAACAAACAGGCAGCCTATCACAAGAGTCAGGTGTCCCCCATTGCCATCTTGCACCTTCTTTTTGTTCCTTGTTCTGAGATGGTCTTACCATGTGACCCTGGCTGGCCTGGAGTGCTCTGTGTAGATTAGGCTGGCCTCAAACTCACAGACATGCCTGATTCTGCCTCCCAAGTATTAGTACTAAAGGTGGGTGCCACCACTGGCATGCTGTGCCATTTCATCCCACACATGGGTTGAACAACATTGCAAAACTATCATTGTCCTTTCTAAAGTATGTGCCCTTAGCTGAAACTAAGTACATTTTATTGGGATCTAATTGAGCCCTTGAAGTTATCTTCAATTAATAATAACTTATGCGGGGATAGTTATTTTATAGGTCTTTATCGAATGAAAAGAGAACCCGTTCTCTGTGCTGTTTGTTTAAGTAGCTTAAACTTGCTTTTTGCATCTTTTTGCTTCTCTTTTCAAAAAAAGGAAAAAGGTGGCAAAGGGTATTATTTTTCTCTGGAACAGTCTAGCGGATTCCAAATGTCTAGCTTCATGTCCACCCTCTCTCATCAGCGCACCTTCCCTCCTTCCCTTCTCCTTCACTGCTGCAACAGCACAAACCTTCAAGACGGGTTTCTCTGCTCCTTTGACTTGAAAAGGGTTTAGAGGATAAAAGAATTGTTTTGTGAGGTAGGGATGAACTGTCTCTTGAAGGGAAGATAACGGCATCAGGGTTAACGAGGCAGCGAAGGGGATTTTTGATACAGTGTTCTGACTGACGGCAGGCATTTGCAGAAGTGACTGGTTGCTGAGAATCAGAGATAGAAAGATGCCAAAGCAGAAGTCTTTGGCATTGAAAGAATTCCTGGCCCAGAGTCTGCAGAGTGGAAAGGGGGGGGGGGGGCTGCGCAAGTTGCTGGCTTAAGGGCCTCTGGCCCAGAGGAGAATCAGTCATTCCTCTGCGTGATTTGGAATGTAGGGGGACTGAGCCTGCTGTGGTGGCTGTGTATGACTCCAGGGAGGCCATGCAGATGGTCAGCTGACACAGGTGGCTGAAGCCCCAAGGTTTTGGTCCATTTCTTTTTTTTTCTTTTTAAAAATGATTAACTTTTTATTTTTAATTATGTGTCTATGTGGGGGTATGTGCATGTGAGTGCAGGAGCCCACAGAGACCAGGAGAGGACATCATATCTCCTGGAGTTGGGAATTATGTGGTTATGAACTATCCTGTGTGTATGCTAGGAACTGAACTCAGGTCCACTGCAAGAGCAGTACACATTTTTAACCACTGAACCATTTTCCTAACCCAACCATTCCTAGAGATTATTTATTTTATTTTATGTGTGTAAGTAAGTGTTTTACCTGCATGTCTGTCTGTGTCTTATGTGTGTGCCTGGTTTTAGAAGAGTGGGCGTTCCAGTGCCTTGGAACTGAAGTTACAAGCAGTTGTGAGCCATAAATAAATGCACATTTTATTTTAGAATTAGACAGATGTGCCATTGATTAATAGCACATGAATTTTAGATTATTAGTGTATTCTTTGAAATGATTTAATTTTATATATATGGGATTTCATTTCTCTCTCTCTCTCTCTTTTTCTTTTTCTTTTTTTTTTTTTACCCTTTTTTGAGATAGTGATTTGAAAGTTGAAGTCAGGAGATATACAGAGACTTCAAGTCAGAAGGCTGGGGGGCCAGGGGGAGCCTGTCTCTAGGCAGAGTGCTTATGACAGCCCTGGAGGCATCTTCCACGATGGTGCCTGTGAGACTCTGAAAAGAGAGACCCTTCTTTGCCACCAGCTAGAGAGGCCAAAGCAGTGCTTCTGGTGCTGGTATCTGTGAGCCCTGTCTGTGCCTTTGGTCTTGTTCTTCAGAAGTCCTCTAGCACTTTCCTAATGGCTTTGAAAATAATAAAATCCTGCCTCCAACCTGAGCTCTATAGAGACTGGAATGCTATGTGATTATTATAGAGGAGGGTCTCCCAGAGTCTCTGAAAACATCCTGAGTGGATGGGGAGATAAATATGAGAGTTATAAGGCAAAACTGACACTGTAGAATATAAGTGGCGGTACTTTAATTATACATACGTATTTTTTAAATAGATTTATTTTATGTGTGTGAGTGTTTTCTCCTGCATGTATTTATATATACTGTATGAATGCCAAAGGATTGTGTGCTGCCATATGAGTTCTGAGAACTGAACCCAGGTCCTCTACAAGAACAGCAAATGTTCTTCACTGCTGAGTCACCTCTCCAGTGCCTGTATACTTGTTTTTTAGACAGGGCCTCTCTATGTAGCTCTAACTGTCCTGTAACTTGCTATATAGAACATGCTGACCTCAAACTCAGAGAGATCCGCCTGCCTTTGCCTCCTGAATGCTGTAAATGCATGTGCCATGCCTGATACTTTGCTATATTTTTGAAAATTTGTATGATGACCTACAGGGGTAGGGAAACACCCTGAGGTCTTAAAGAATAAGTAGGTGTTTAACAGAAAACAAAGAACATTGTTGGGCATAGGGCCAGCTCCTCATGGTTCCTGAACTGTGTGATGAGTGTGTGAGGCCACCATCCTTGAAAGTCTGAGGTATGTTTGGAGATGACCCATGCCATGGGCTCATGGCATTCCCTGACATGCTGGTCTTCTACCTTACCATTGGCCTACAGTTTGAAGGAGAGCTGACTGACTCTTCCTTATCTTTCCCTAACCAAGGACAGCCAAGGATTGCTGCTTAGCCATAAGTACTAGACAGGGCCATGCTTTCTTCCCCTGTGCCTGTGTGGTAGGGTCTGCCATTGCTGAAGAACGTATTCCAGGGATCATACTCCCTTCTCCAAACCTAGGAGAGCCACATGGAGGGGTCTGTCCAGAGAAACATCTGGAAGGTACAGACATTGGGCTTTTTTATGTGGTGCCCAAGAAACTGATAGTGTTATTCTGGCTGGACAGAAGATGACAGGTCCTGCGAGGTGGCCAGATCCAGGGTGGAGGAATCTCAAGGACTCTTCTTGTTCAGGTAAACACCAGACTTGTATGCGCTCAGCTACCTGAGTCCAGGTCTCTTATAGCTTGATAAACACAGCTTTTGAGTGGTTCCAGGCTGATCCACTTGGGCCAGGCCTTGTTCCCTGATGGGTGCTAGGGAGCCCAAAGGCTGAGCACTTTGGGAAGCAGAGCACAGCCAGGCCTAGGTCATACAAATCCCACAGCACTGGGAGTTGAAGCACTGAGTGGGTGGAGGAATGCTACCTGCCTTGTCTGCTCATTCTCTTAGGAACACTGGAAGGTGTACCCCCATGTGTCAGCCTTGGTGCTGGGGAAATGAGAAAAGATATCTTCTAGCCAGGACAGTAGGTTAATGGCACAAAGAGAAACAAAGATTGCCCTTGCCTGCTGACCAGATTAGACCGCCTTCAGTCTGAGGTAGTCCTGGGGTGGAGCTGTGAGAAAGGTAGGCCAGCTCTAGTGTCTCTGCCCCTAGCTGACTGGATTAATAGCTCCCCCCCCCCCCCAGTGTCCAGGAGCAATATTTCACTTCTGCCTTGGCCCTGGTGACCCATGGGGCCAGCCTGACAAACCTGCCATGTTTCTTCATTCTCAGTCTGGCACATACGAAGCAGGGGCCTAGCGGGTGCTTAAGGATCTCTGCAAACAAGAGCCTAGTTAGCAGCTTGCTCTGGGGCAAGGTGGCTCCTCTAAACCAGTCTGTAAGGTACAGAGTCTGTCTTAAGGGGCTCTTGCTTTAAAAGGTTGAGAGGGCTCCTATGGTGACTGAGGGCTGCAAGTATCATCTTTGGCCAACAGAAGCTCTATGAGAATTGTGATGCTTCTGAGGCCACAGCCAGGTAACAGGCACACCACCACAAAGCACCCAATGTTGTTAAATACAGCTGTGCCACTGCTAGCAATGCCAGTAAACTCTGATCACCAGTCTGTGTTCTGATGTCATTTTCACTCAGAGAGAGAGTCTGCTTCTGAGGACCTCGTGCTGAGGAAGTGCTTGCCCAAGTGTGTAAGAATGAGTATGTGTGTTAGCTGCTTCATTGTTTGGGTTGGCCAAAGACAGAGATAGCATAAGCTACATTTCCAACAGCAGCAGGACAGTGAGCTCTGGACAGGGTGACATACAGCAGAGGAATGAGGTGGTCTGTACAAAGTAGTGGACGAAAGAGCCACTTTTGTTGATGAGAAGGAGCAAGGCACAAAGAATTATGTCTTTCAGGGCTAGAGAGATGGCTCAGAGGTTAAGAGCACTGGCTGCTCTTCCAGAGGTCATGAGTTCATTTCCCAGCAACCACATGGTGGCTCACAACCATCTGTAATGAGATCTGGCACCCTCTTCTGGCATGTGGGCATACATGGAGGCAGAATGTTGTATGCATAATAAATAAATAAATCTTTAAAAAAAGAATGGTATCTTTCTACCTTAAAAATGATCTTTACTGGGCCCAAGAAGTAGCTTAGCAGTAGGATCTACTGGCAGCTCTTGCAGAGGACTCGGGTTCGATTGCCAGCTCCCACCTTGGGCAGTTCACAACTGCCTGTAACTTCAGTTCTTCTGGGATTGGCACAGTCTTCTGGCCTCCATGGGCACCTGCAGTCATGTGGGGCACATGCATGCTCTCAGGTACTCACACATAAAATAAAAATCTTTTAAAATGATTTGTAGCTAACTGTTGAAGTCAGCTGACACCTGAGGTGCCAGTATGTGGTGCAGCATTAACACTAGAGAGTGATGACTTAACTTTGGAACCCAAGTCAAACATAGGTGAGTACTTTAGTGGCAAGAGGCAAAGCAAATGGGCATTATGGGATTATTTTAGCCTCCCAGATTTGTTCTAGGTAGAATGTACTCTATCATAAAACTGTACCAAAGCTTTTTTCTGTATGTGATGGATTTAATTACTTATTTTGTTTTTAGTGGAATTATAGGAATATGTCTGCTAGAATAACTTTATTAAATTGTGTCCTTAGAGGTATTCCATATAGATTTTCAAATTTGTTTACACAAACATATTCTTTTAAAAAATGACTTCTACTAACATTACACACACACACACACACACACACACACACACACACACACACCCGCCATCTACTGAAGAAGTACTTGCTTCCTCTGAGGCAGCAGAGCAGGGAGCTGTTACTTCACATTCTGTGCACGTCTGGTTTTATGAACAAACATGTACTCCTTCCCTGACTTTCAGGAGTCAGTACACATCCTGTCAGAGGCAGTGGAATGTGAGGAAGGCATTACCAGTAGGCTCTGCCAGAGGTGCATGTGTTTCCTAGGAATTGAACAGGACCTGCCGGGCCATGCAGCACCGCATTGTGGAACTCATCTCCCGAGTGTCCAATGAGGAGGTCACCGAGGAGCTGCTGCATGTCAACGATGACCTCAACAATGTCTTCCTCCGCTATGAGAGGTGGGGCCAGAGTCCTTTATGGTCTTTTCCCTTAAAAAGATGATTGGCATATCAGAGGAATCTCCTTCATAAACAAAGCAGGGGAGGGAGGTGGAGAGAGCCTGGGAGGTGTTCAAGGTGGAAAGTGCTCATCAGAGATGCTCATTTGTTCTTGGATGACAGAAGCAGTGCTCTTGTTCTCCAGAGAACAGGACAGCAGGTAGCTGACTGCAAAATCTACCTCTGCTCTCTGAGTCCCAGGAGGGCTGAGGCGGGGCTGCACCTGCTCCTTTGATGATCCTATGAATGTGAAGAGGACTGGGGGAGGGGAGCCTTTACAAAAGAGAAGGATTTCCTCTTTCTTTCTATTCTTGAAAAAGGAAAAAAGATCTTTCCCTTTGTAAATGTCAGTACGTCTGGGATATTGAGTGAAGTAGGCAGCGTGTGAACACTGCTTCTCTGGGGAAACACACAGTCCTTCAGTTCTTCCCGCAGCCAAATCGCTTAAAGTGACAAACTTGAACCTTTTTTTTTTTTCCTCCAAAGCCTCTCAGGGGACTAAGTCAAAAGCGTCTTTTCTGGATGCTTTTAAGTGGGTGGTGGCAAGAACAGCTCCCTCCCATCTGGACCCTGAATGGGGCAGTTCCCAGTTGGCCCAGGGTTGTGACTTGCCTTGACTCCAGGCTAGCCTTTTCCTTTAAAAGAGCCTAACAGCAGTGTGTCCCTTGGAGGCTTGTGGCCCACTCCCTCTGCCGACTGACAGCTTTCTGTGTAGGACTATCAGAAGGACAGTGATCTGACGTCATTAGGAACAGGAAACAGACAGTGTGTTCGCATATGCTTTGGAAGCTCAGACGGCCACACTGTGCATCCCACTAGAGCTGGTTTAGCTCCTGACTGGCAGTAGGGATGGGTGGTCCTATGCCCATCTAATGATGAACACAAAGATTGCTATAGGAATGTGGGCTTGCTGGTAGTGTGTCCAGTTTGAGGATCCCAATACTCTCAGCCCCAGCCCATTGTGTCCATTCAAGCCCTCACTGGAGATGAATAGCAGGACCAATGTGGGACGGCCGTCCATAAGTCCACTGGTCTGCAGGTGGAAAGGCTTCAGAGGCACCAATGGAGTGCTACAGACGGCTGTTGAAAACCACACAAGTCTTTCCGGTTTGTTAGTTTATTATTGAATTTATTTTGATTAGATTTTTGTTTTGTTTTGTTTCAAGGGGATATAAAGAACAGAGTCTCTCTGTCTCTCTGTCTCTCTCTCTCTCTCCCTCTCCCTTTCTCTCTATATCCCAGACTGGCCTCAAGCTCTTGATCCCCCTGCCCCAGCTTCTTTCGGATTACAGTTACACACCACTCTGCCCATGTAATCAGTCTTTCTTTCTTTTTAATTTTTTTCCTGTTTTTTTGAGATAGGGTCTCTCTTTGTCCTGGCTGTCCTTGAACTTGCTTTGGAGACCAGGCTGGCCTCGAACTCAGAGATCTGCCTGCCTCTACCTCTTGAGTGGTGAAGTTAAAACTGCAGTGGAAGCCAGATACCATGACATAGATCTGTAACCCCAGCATCTAGGAGGTAGATAGAAGAGAATCTTAAGGCAAGCCTGGGCTACACAGTGAGTTCCAGGCCAGCCTGGGCTTTCTAACAGAACTCTCAAAAAACATTAATTAATTAGCTAATTAATTAATGACACGGTCTGTGAGCTGCCATGGTTTGCTTAGGTCTCCCCACCTTCCTGAGTCGAGATTGACACAGAAAGATGTGACTTTTCCTTTTTCTTCTTTTCTGTCTTTTTTTTTTTGGGGGGGGGGGATGTTAGCCAGAGCCAAAGTATGCTCTCTCTGGTTCTTTAGTGTTTTCACTGTTTAGCTAAAGCACCCCTCCCTGCCACACAATTCTTTGCTCTCTTAAGCCCCACCTAGGCATCCACAATAAACTCTTTAAAACAAAACAAACAAACAAAAAACCCCTACAGTGTACACCTTAGTCATTCTGTTCTCCCGGGACCCCTTGTCCTAGGTGCTGACGACACTCAGTGTGAGTGCAGCCCAGAGCAAGGCCTTTCTGCCCTTCTGTTCTCTGGTTTCTCTGGCGCCAGCTGGCTGCCTTCCTCTTTACCTGGGTCATTTAAATACAACCCAGAACAGGATCTTTTGCCCACTATGGCTATCCCACACCTATCCTACCAGGTGGAAGGATAACTTCTGGCAGAGGGGATATTTATCTGCATTCGCCCTCAGCTAAGTTCCATTCACAGCCATGTGCTGACTGGATGTGGAGGAGGGTATGCCTGGCAGGGCCCACTCCATCTTGCCTTCCTGGCAGCCCTTAGAAAGTTGGCACAAACCATCTCATGTTTTCTGGCAAGGCCTTTCTCCAGGCTCCCCTGTCTCTTCCTGGAGTTGGCTTTGGGGCATTGTAGCCACAAGCTGATTACCCCAAGAAGAGCTCTATGGAGTAGAACCAGGCTGCACTTGCTGCCAGGCTTCACAGATGACCATGTGGAGACCTAATGACCCAATCATACCTCCAGGGACTGGAGGAGCATTGGGGCCAAATATATGAGGAGATGGCTAAGGATGCTTCTGGTGGGCTCCTCCAAGAACCAGCCAATACCCTGTCCCTGATGTTCTCTGGGTGTTTGTGGGAGAGACAGTGGAACCAAAGCTGTAAGACAGGAGCCCCATGTCAAGGAAAGCAGGACATTGTTTTTCTCGGACCATGAGCGTAGCCATTTGGGCCTCACTCACATTCTCCTACGTCTTCTTTCCTTTCCATTAGGTTCGAGAGGTACCGGTCTGGCCGATCTGCTCAGAATGCCAGCAATGGAGTAAGTGTCCTTTGGAACTCCCTCGTCTTCTGAGGTGGGCACCTTCCCAGTACACACATTAGACACTTCACCTACTCAGGCCTTGCTTCTGGTTTCCTGACTAGGACTAAACACAAATTCATGAGTAACTGCAGAGCAAATTCTGTTTGAAGGGAGCTTGGGGAGAGCTAACAGGCATACTGGTGGGAAAGCAGAAGGAAGACAACCCACAGAAATTAGTCACCATTCTAGTGACTCAGTTTACCCTATGTGAGAAGAGAGAAGAGGAGGGAAGGGCATGGGGCTCACTGATAACCTGGGCCCACCATGTACCCTTCAGGTAGGTAAAGAGAGCCACCTTTCATTTGCCAGACATCTTTGATTCATTTCCTCATAAGCATGAGCAAATCTGTGTCAGGGAAACTGGAGCTTGGCCCAAGACTGACCTCTCTGTCAATCTCGTGTCCTGACAGGTACTGAGTGAAGTGACTGAAGATAACCTAATAGACCTGGGCCCCGGCTCCCCCGCTGTGGTGAGCCCCATGGTAGGGAGCACAGCACCCCCATCTTCTCTCTCCTCCCAACTCGCAGGCTTGGGTGAGTGTCATAAATAGAGGAAAGGGTCTCCCTCTTTCTGGCCTCCTCCTGGATACCTTTGTCTTTGTTCAATGTCAGAGGTCCTTTAGAGCAGTCCACGTGAAGGTGTATCCCAAGTCCCAGCCAACTGCACCACCTTCAACTTCTAACTCCATTTCTAAAATTTATAGTTAAACCCTTATGGGAAAGTAGAGGTGGAGGAAGTTCTGAGGATGTAGAAATTGTTTGCTTTTTAAAAGACAAGTAACCTGCCATGTTTTATCTGGAATATTCTTTGTACTTGAAATGATTTCTTTTAACTATTAAATAGACTGAAGATGGCAAGTTGGTCTCACCTCACTGGCTGCTCAGAACACAGGTTTGAAGGCAGCTAAAGCCACATTGTTCTAGTTTCATTTGTTATTCTAATAAACACCCTGACAAAAAGCACCGTAGGGGAGGTTTGTTTGGCCTATAATTCCAAGTGGCAGTCCATCACTGAAGGGAAGTCAAGGCAGGAACTTGAAGGAAGCTAGTCACATCCTCAGTCAAGAGCAGAGAGATTGAGTGCATGTATGCTTGTTTGTGCTCAGCTCTCCTCTGCATTTAGACAGTCCAGAACCCAAACCCAGGGAATATCGCCGTTCAGGATGGGTGGGTCCTCCTGTCTCCATTAATGCAATCAAAACAACCATCCACAAAAGTGCACAGTCCCAGCCTGATCCAGAGAATTCCTCATTGAGATTCTCTATTCAGATGATTCTAGAATATATGAAGTTGACAGTTAAAGCTAACTGTTACACATAAATCCCTAAAAGAAGAATCTGTGATGGATTGGCAATGTCTGCACAGGACTAGGAAACAGAAAGTGGTGCTGTGATATATTTGCCTACCTCAAACTATACCATCAACCTAAAGTGTTCCTTTGTCTGAAATTTAGGAGAAACTCCTCACTTTTCCATGATGAAAGTATATGAATGACTCTATGTTTCAGTTATACCAAGTTATACAAAATTAAATTCTGATATTGGTATAACTAACCACCATGGCCTTCAAAATTCTTTCCTCTACTTTAATTTTATGTTTTTTCCAAATAATTCTATATTCATTTCACTTCAGTTGAATTAAACCGTTATCCAGTGGCCTGTCAGTTGTTATGATTTTAGTGTCTCAATTTCCTCTGTAGCCATATATGCATAATAGAGTAGATGTCTTTGCCTTCAATATAGCTGATTCAATATATTTTTATATATGTCATGTATATGTTTGGCTTTAAAGTTTTTAATCACAGTGATTTATTTAGTGTGTGTATGCATTGCACACTTGTGTCATGTTGCACATGTGGAGTTCAAAGGACAACTTGTGGGCATTGGTTCTTTCCACCATGTGAGTTTTAGGGATTGGTCAGAGATCATGAGCCTTGGTGACAAGTGCCTTTACCTGCTGAGCCAGCCTGGAACTCAATGTGTAGCCCAAACTGGTTTTGAGTTTATAGCAAGCCTCCTGCCTCAGTCTCCCAAGTACCAAGAATTCAAGTGTTTGCCACCATGCTGGGTTCAAGACACCATATTTAATACCTAAAGTTCAAAGTGAATTCTGCTGCTTTGCTTTCTTTAAAAGGCCTGATGCTCTTCCATCCACTGCTTCACCTCATTGGTCACCTCTTATCTCCCTTTCCAGCCACTCCTTTCACTCTGCCCTCTCACGGGCTAACACTGCTCATAGCCTGGCTCTCCAAAGCATAGCCTTTGTCCATCTTCTTCCCCTTCTGCATCACAACTCTGTTCATCTCAAAGGACCTGCTCTGAGCCTCTCTCATCATCAAAAGCCAAACGTTGCAAGGGTTGGTCTTCCTAACTGTTCAGTTATATGTGAGCTCCCGAGGCCGTAGGACCATGTTGATTCCACCAGATGTACTTGAACTCTGACTCTGGGTTCCTAGAAAATAGCTTTCAGATTAAATATGTGGCTGAGATCCTTAGTCTTTATTTTGGAGTGAATGTGGTGGGGACACCTGAGAAGGGCATGGTGAGACAGCTGTGGGCATGCTGTCCTTTGTCCCCATCTCCTCACTGCCAGCAGTCTCTTTTCTGTCTAGGATGTCTGTTTCCCTCCTTGAACAGTTTCAGACTCAGGGCAAAGCTTGTTTCCCACCTAGCTTGCCCTGGCTCTTATGTGTGCTATACTGGGAATGCTGACGACAGCCATGAAGCTCCGCAGTGTCTAACCCACTAGACTCTCATCCTGACTGTCAGGGAACTCCATTAAAAACCCATATTTTGGGGCCAATAAGATTGATGGCTCAGTGGATAAAGGTAGTTTCTATACAAGCCTGATGATCTGAGTTGCAATGCACACACACACACACACACACACACACACACACATGCATGTAGAGAGAGAGAGAATGATAATAATACAGTACAATAATATGATATTTTTACAAGGTTTTTAAAACCCATATTTGTTCTCACCTGCTTCTTGTTTTGCTGTCACAGACTTGGGAACTGAGAGTGTCAGTGGCACCCTCAGTTCACTGCAACAGTGTAAGCCTCATGATGGTTTCGACATGTTTGCCCAGACCAGAGGGAACTCCTTGGCTGAACAGCGAAAGACGTATGTGGAATGTTTCCAGTGGTTTTCTGCAGTGGTGGGGGGGGGGGAGGGAGGGAGGGTTTTCTTAGCTGGTCACACTGAAAAAGGATGACGCCTTTTCTTTACCAAATTAAAGACTTCTGGAGCCAACGTTGTCATACATCTTTAATCCTAGCACTGAGGAGGCAGAGGCAGATAGATCTCTGTGAGTTTGAGGCCAGCCTGGTCTTCAGAGTGAGTTCCAGGACAGCCAAGGCTACACAGAGATACCCTGTCTCAACACTCCCCCACAAAAAAAAAAGACTTCTAGAAACTTAAAACTATAATGGTGAGGACTTGTTACCTTCTAAAATTGAATGGGTGCCAACCCCGTCTCTATTTCTCTTTGTCCTCTGCCCCGGAGAGCACCAGTCCCGTCTCCCCTTCTCTTCTGCCCCGGGTTTGTCTGCTCTGTCAGTCATGGATTGCTCTCTCTCTCCTACAGCCTGCTCAGGGCTGAGTAGAAATTCTGCTTCCCTAAGCTATCTGCCACACTGCAGACCCTGCCTCATTCAGCCCCTCCCCCTACAAACAGCAACCAGACCTACTCCCAGCACCTAACCAATTGAGAAAAAAGGTCAGGCCAGAGGCAAAATGAGCCAAACAGAAATGAGGGAGCCGGTTCCAAAGCAGATAGCCCCTGCATCTGGAACTAGCACTCCATCCACTCAGTGCAGCAGAGAGGCTGATGCTTGTGAAATAATTACTTGGCCTTCTGAAACCTCTTCCTCTGAGGACTTCCAGAACACTTAGACATCTTTCTCTTCAGCTTCAGTACTCAAGGCAGGGATTGTTGAAAAGTATGGTACCCAGGTCTCAGAGGACTGACTCCAGGGGTGAGCTGGTGCTGGGAGACAGACAGCAGGAGTCTGCAGACACAAGGCAGGTACCACAAGATAGGTCACCACGACACCTCTGCATCCACTGGGCGAGAGCTCACTTGCACTGTTTTCCCCAGGGTCACCTATGAGGATCCCCAGGCTGTTGGAGGACTCGCTTCTGCTCTAGACAATCGGAAACAGAGCTCAGAAATGGTAGGTCTTCAAGCCTGTTTTGTGCCCATAGTCTTCTGGATACAAAGGCAGGCAGTTTGGTAAAGTTGGTTGAATAATTAATTCAGCAGAAGTTGACTTGTATAAATGGCAGAGAAAGCCTGGAGAGGACACCACAGAGCACCTCTGGGTTGCGGGCAGTGCACTGATAAAATGATAACCCTCTCAAGGGAAGTAAATACTGAACTAAGCCACCTGGCTGCTGGCCTAGCCGAGTAGTACCAGTTCCAGGGGAAGGCAGTTGTTTGTGAGGTGGCTTGGAGAGTGTCCTGTCACACTCGGGGCTTGGAAAGAGTCAAGTGAGGAGTCAGAACATTTTGAAATAAAGGATGAAATCTGTGTGAGTCCCAGGCCACAGCCAGCTTATGGAAGACTTCAGAAGGACTTATACATTTAATACATTTTTGCAGATATTTTCCTTTTGAGCCCAACCAGGAAATGTATGGGAATGTATGCCTGTCTGCCTGGCAAGGAGGAAGAGGGCTCCCAGGATCCCCTGGGCTGGAATGAAAGGGGACTGTGCCTGCCCATCCACTGGACAAGGAAGGCCCTTGCCTCCTGTGGGCCCTGTACAAAGGGACTGGTGAGGAACCGCACAACAGCTCCTGGCGTAATGGAAAAGCTTGGTGTCGAGGGTGGGGACTCCTTTTCTGAGCTGGCATATGCCCCTCTTTACTTACTGCCAGGGAGTGCAGAAGATCCCATCTACTGCCACCCTGCCATTATACAGTGATGGCCTCTGCTCTTTAAGCCTCCCGTTACTTAAACTATCTCTGCATTGAACCCAGCAAAGAAATTAGAGAGCCAGACCAGGGGCCTGCCAGTGTACTGTCCAGTAAAGACAAAGATGACCCTTCCTCCTGGCTCACCCCAATCTTGAGCAGCCTTGTCCCCCAGCACTGAACCAAGGACCTGCCCCATCATGCCAGCATGTGTCCTGCTCCACTCATGCCGTTATCAGTGCCCAGGCCTGGGTCCAAGTCCAGGAGATGTGGTCAACTTCTCACCCTTTGAATGCGTGGCTTGGCCTGGCTCCCTGTTTTCAAAGGTCTTGCTGATTCCAGCAGATTTACCAATGATAGTCGGCAGATTGCTGTTCCTGTTGTTACTGGGGCAAGGGGCCTCAGCAAGAAAGACTGGCAGGACATGGAATGGTCATGTGTGTCTCTGTGTGTGAGCACATCTGCAGGCTGCCTTGACCCTTCATGGGCCATGCTGTCCTGGAACTGAGAAGAAAATAGAAAGTTGTGTAGTCACACCTCTGCAAGTAAGAGCCCACCTCTAGTTTTATGATGTGAAGAAGCAGGAGAGGGCTGGCTGGATGACTCAGCAGGGAAAGGCACTTATTGCCACGTCTGACGACTTGGGTTCCAGCCTCAGAACCATGTGGTGGGAAGAGAACTGATTCTACAAGTTGCATTCTGACCTCCACCTGCATGGTGGAATGCCTATCCAACGTACATAAGCACATATAAAATAACTATATTTTTTTTAAAGCAAGAGTTCTGCAGGTGTAACTCACCTGTCTAGTGTACATGATGCTCTGGGATCAGCGGCAGCACTACAAAGAAACAAACACAAAAACATAGGGCAATAAAGAGCTGGTGATGGTGCATGCCTTTAATCCCAGCATTCCGGAGCAAAGGCAGGCCAATCTCCGTGAGTCTGAGGCCAGCCTGGTCTACAAAGTGAATTTCAGGGAAGCCAGGACCACACAGAGAAACCCTGTCTGTTTTTTAAAAATTAACTAAATTAAATAAATAAATATTTTTTTTAAAAAAATCTGGGTATGCTTGTGCATGCCTTTAATCCCAGCACTACAGAAACAGAGGCAGCTAGATCTCTGAGTTTAAGGCCAGCCTGGTCTACAGAGAGAGTTCCAGGACAGCCAGGGCTACACAGAGAAATCCTGTCTACAAACAAAAACAAACAAGCAAGGCAGTAAAGAACATGCTGAGTTCAGCATTGAAATCAAGAATCTAAGAAAAGATACATGGACAAAAAAAACAACAAAAAAACAAAAGAATGAAGAAAAAAAAGAACAAACAAAAAAGCAGAGTAAGTTAGAAAAAAGTAGAAGCAATTGTGCTGTATCCAAAGAATTGGGCCTGGATGACCTCTCAGGCTTTACCGATGCCTGGTGTCGAACATTCTGTGATCCAGCCCAGGGGCATGGCATTGGATCTGCCTTCTCTTGTCCAGGCAGGTGCGCTGGGGTGTGCTAGGGTGGCTGGGAAGCATCCATCCAGGCACACTTCCTTGTGACAGACTACCAAATCTGAACAATGACTTTCCTATTTACAATATGTGCTGTGACTTCCTGTTGTGGGTATTGCTGTGACTTTTCTTTTTGGGACTCTTTTATCCTTGGCCCAGCAGAGAGGGAAAGGTGGGGATTGTGACCTGCAGCCCATAGACAGCTGGCTCATGACCCAAGGAATGGTGAGGAGCCATAGCTGAGTGAGCTCGCTGCCCACCCCAGCCCCTCACTGTGTAACAGTCGGCACCTTCCTCTTGCCACCTGCCCAGTCCTTGTGACCAGACAGGACAGAGATCACTCACTTGTTCTGGGGGTGCCAATCTCCCCTCCTGTCTACGCGGAGTCTCCATAAGGCCCCAGACTTCCAGCTCCAGAAACACCTTCCCTGGCTGAGCCTGTGCTCCCGGATCTTCGTGGACTGGGATGTTTGTAGGCATGAGGGGAGGGCCTTTCCCTTCTCTCCCAGACTCTGGAGTTCTGGGCAGTATTCGTTTTTCCAGGATGAGCATAAGTAATCGTGGCTTGTGCTTAGGAGGGGACCATTATGAGAGGGCTCAGCATGTGGCCAGTCAGAGAGACTCCCTCTTACTCATGCCTGGGAATTTGGCAGTCCTAGGCTTGGTGGGCTTTTATACTATAGTAGAGCCTCACAAATGGCCTGAGACCTCTTGCATAAATGTATAGATGACAGTAACAGAGCCAAAGAAAATCAAGCCAGGAGAACCTGTATCATGCTTACAGTTCACTCTGTGGCTTGGGAGTGTCTTTCCCACCATATCTGTGCAGGTGGCCCTGAGCTGGGTGCATGAAAAGAGGGTCCCAAGCTACTTGCCTCAGTTGGACCATTTCATCCTTAAGTGCAGAATCAAACCTCTAGGTATGTGTGGTAGGGATGGAGCAGGTTAGGCTACAAAGAAATGACAGAAACAGACATGTGGACTTCTGCCCTCCAGATAAATGCAGTAAGCCAAATGTAGAACTCGTCCTTGACATCAGGCCAGGAGAGGGGCCCAGATGGCAGGTGCCCATGTAGGACTTCCAAGTGACAAGCTGTTTGCAGCACAGGGGCCACCTGCTTGAGAAAGGCTTAAGCTAGGGGTACAGACAGGGTCTGGAGACCAGTGCAGCGGGTGTCCAAGCTGTCCCCTCCCACAGCAGTGTACACTTGCCCTCAGTGAGAAAACAGTTGTTTCTGCAAGTGGGGACTGACTGGCCAGGCCCTTCATTTTTCTTCCTCAAGGTCACGCTGGGCCCTGGCCTTAGAGCAGGCTTCCTAAAACTGTATCTCCATTGTCCAAATAGAGACATTCTAACTGTGTGCGCTGTGTCTGTTAGCCCTGCAAAAAAGGATACTGCCCTCCAAACTACCTGAGTGTGACCTGGGCAGCTGGTGATGGTGCCTGTCTTTGTCCACACAAGTCAACTTTCCTCTTCCCTGTCCCCGTGTAGAGCGCCAGTCTTCAGTTTCCCAGAAACAAACCCAACTAACAGCTAACTTGGTATCTCACCTTCCTGCCTACGGTTTGTTTTCCTTTTAAAACAATGTGTGTTAGCTGCTTTGCTTATTTCCCATAGTATGGAAGTCCTACCCTTCCCAACCTGTCAAGTACAAATTCTTCATATGGAAACTGTGTACTACTGAGTGAGACCAGGGGCTGTAGAATATCTTTCCCCCTGGGTCTGGGTGAAGTATCACAAAGAGAGTTTCACGGCTCCTCTAGAGATAGCACTCAGCACAGACCTGCACCATCGGAGCTGGGGACAGCTGTGGAAGGGTGTCTACTCGTTCTTTCTTCTCCTGGAACTTCAGGTGTGAGGGCAGCCTGCACAGTTAGGCCACTGCAGCAGGTGCATTGGCAAGTAAAGGTAAGCAAGATCTGACTTGAGCCCAGGGTCAGCGACCTTCCTTCTCTCCCTCCCTGGCCCTCCGGTCTTTTCTGCTACTTTTGGCTGGTGATCAGTTAGGACCATCTCCCATTTCTAGGGTATAAGCAGGGAAAATCAGAGAATGGAAGCATGCCTTTGGTCTTAGCTCTGGACAGGCTGATATAGGAGGCTCCTGGTGTGAACCAGCCTGGGCTACACAGAGACCAGCCTAAGCTGAATAATGGGACCCTGTCTCACACATACTTGCATAAATAGTAATAACCATGTCAACAACAATAATAGTGACAAGAACAGAAGTAGTAGACCCTGAGGTCCTTTGTTGATCCCCAACACCAGAGGTGCAGAACAAGGAAGAACAACAACAGTGGGTTATAAAAGACGGCCGGAGAGATGGCTCAGTGGTTAAAAGTACATACCGCTCCTGTAGAGAACCCAGATTCAGTTGCCAGCACCCACATTGGGCAGCTCACAATAGCCTGTAACTACAGCTCCAGAGAATCTGGTGCCCTCTTCTGGCCTCCATGAGCACCTGCACTTATATGAACATACCCCTCACATAAATACACACACACACACACACACACACACACACACACACACACACACACACTATGAAAAATAAAAACAGGTTAGTAAAAAACCCTACTGCTGCTGTGAGAGGCCAATGCTAGTCATCCCCACTCTGTAGCTCTGGCACACTATCAGACAGGACACCAAAGGTTAAAAACAAACAAAAGACTTGGGCTGGGTTTTGTTACCAGGGCTCCACCCTGCCAGGCTGGCTGCTCTTTTCACATGCAGCAACATTTGGGCTTGGTTTTTATGGGAGGATGTTCTGGGTAGATTCCTTTCTCTTCGTACCCATTCTCCCTCTGTCTCCCTCATCACTCTTTATAACCTCCTGTAACAGCCTGCAGGTTGGATCACTGTCTAAGAAAATGCTAAAACCAGGGCTGGAGAGATGGCTCAGAGGTTAAGAGCATTGCCTGCTCTTCCAAAGGTCCTGAGTTCAATTCCCAGCAACCACATGGTGGCGCACAACCACCTGTAATGAGATCTGGTGCCCTCTTCTGGCCTGCAGGCATATACACAGACAGAATATTGTATACATAATAAATAAATATTTTTTTAAAAAAAAAAGAAAGAAACTGCTAAAACCATGACAGAATGGCTAAAAGCTTCCCAGGGATCTGCTGGATGAGCCACTAATGGGACCCGTCACAGATGTTAGACCCCTAAGGGCTTGGTGACTTGCTCAAAGTCCCAGGACAGAAACACACCGAGACTCCCTGCCATGCCCCCTTTCTCTATCAGTGGGAGAGGGGCTTGTTTCTCCCTCTTTCTGAGTCTCTGAAGGTCTATTTTCCAGTCAGTGTACATATACCTGTGTGGTAAGAGGGAGGCTCTGCCTGCTCCCCAGAGCTGGTTCATAGCTATGCTTCTGCATCCAGTCACCTGCCTTCCATCACATAAGCCCAGCTGAGAAACAGCACCCTAGCTCCTCAGAATGTGCCCTGAGGTCCAAGAGACTCAGTTCCAATGACTAGACCCGTTTGGGTGTCTACGTTAGAACACAGAAACACAAACCTGGACGATAAGGGATCCTGACTCAGAATGTTAGTCTTAGACTCAGAATGCCACATTGCAGTCACCCTGTTCACAGGTGAGGAGATGGAGGCCACGCCTTGTTGAAATCCCCGGGCCAATTCCTTCACCTTCTGCCACATGAGACTTCTAAGACAGAAGAGGCTGGCTCCCCTATTGAAGAAAGGCGCAAAGAGAAGTGGCTTCCCCAGGCCTGCAGCTGGATAGTGTGGCCCAGGTGGAGCCCAGCCCCATTTTTGTCTTGTTTTGCTGTCATTGTGTTCAGCTGTTTGCAGATGTTTATGATGTGAATTAAACCCAAAGCTTCACATATGGTAGTCAAGTACTCCTGAACTACACCTCTAGACCACTACTTCATATCGCTGGCTGTCCTGGAGCTCATTATGTGGACCAGGGTAGCCTCGAACTCATAGAGATCTGCCTGCCTCTGCCTCCCAAGTGTTGGGATTAAAGGTGTGTGCTGGCCACTAGGTCCAGCCTAGCCCTCTACTTTTTAACAATAATAAAAAGAATTATAAGGAAAAAAGCCCTGAAATGTCTGTTTAGCCTGTGGCCCTTTAAAACTAGCAATACAGTGGAAGTGTTCAGCCCTCCTGCTGGAGAGCCTGTGCTCCACTCCAGCGCTGCAGGAAGAAAACTCAGTTTCTTCCAGGTTGACTGAGCCAGAGAAGGCAAAAAGCGCTCATGTGCACCCTAGCAGCAGCCATGGTCAGCGTGTCTCATTGGAGAAATGGTTGACTTTTGGAGCTGGGGGCTAGGCATGGCACATGTCCCTAACAGGTCAGACGTGATTTATAGATGTCACAATTATGAGAACAGCACATCCCTTCCAGGAGTCCGTCGCAGTAGAAATCTGCCCGCCCACAGTCATGATAGCAGTGCACCCTCTGTGTCCCAGCATTCTTTGATGGGGAGGCAGGCATCTGCCGTGGGCACTGTAGGTACAGCCACTGAGCATCCTTGCTCTCGCCATGACTGAGTAATCGTCTGCTTTGTCACCAGGACTCCCTGAAATATCCAGTGTGACAGTTTGGAGTGTCTGGGGGTTAAAATGGCGACATAGAGGGACGGTGCCTATTGATTAGTGAGCCGTTCTGAAAATACTTGTGTGCCTGCCTCCAGCAGGGTGAGGATGGGCACAGAGCACGTTCTCGGAGCCTGGGGTCACCAGCTTGCCATGGGAGGTGCTGCTGACATCTGCTCAGCATGTGCGGGTGCCACACCTTTTTGGCAACAGATCTCAACCTCTAAAACTGGAACCGGCAACATGAATCCTTTGTTCTCTTCCTTTTCAGGCTGGACTTTGTGGGTTATTTTTGTTACTTTTTATACTGGGTCTCCTTATTGCCTATTTAAAGTTCATCCTGACTCTAGACTGTGACTTTAGAATGCAGCCAGCTATGGACACAGTACTGTCATTCTCTTTTTTTCTAGAAATAATGGGGCTAATAAGCAAGCCTCCTAGGTGGGGCACCTAACAGTCCCAGGGTAGGCGAAGAGGCAGGTTGCCCTGACTAAAGGCCATCATCTCATTTGTCTAGGCAGGGAGCCAACCTTTTATTAACATGACTTCTAGGGGTTTAAAGGCCACCTTTACCTCTTATCTGATAGCAATATAAATGTTTTTAGTTGCACATATTTTTCACAGTCTCTGCTCTGGGGCCGTTGACTCAGGCCGAGGCATTGCACCTTCTCCAATACCTATGAGGTTTATTGGGGAGTCCTGCCACATCCTAGGCATCCTGCTCCCCAGCCTGCAGTAGATTACCTTTCTCAGTGACTAAGGCTTAGCCAGTTGCTGAGAGCAGAGAGAATGAGACTAAAGGATGCTGTGGCATTTGGGGCTGTTGAGTGGTATTTTTTCCTCAAAGGAACGAAAGAGACTAAAGCCCTCTGTCCTTTTTGTCATCAGAGCCTCGTTTGTTAGCTGTGTCTCCATTAATGGGAGTGTGCCCGCCTTCTGGAAGCAGACAGACCGAGGGAGCATGAGCCTCTGGCTCCTTCCCCTCTCAGAAAGCCACCTCAGTTAGTAGACAGAGGCCCAGGGCTGGACTGCCCTCCTAAGAACCCGCAGCCTGCTCTAGGCATGTTGCCTCTCAGCTTCTCCTCGGGCCCGAGAGCCTCTTCACTAAGTGCAGCGGATCCTCCTGTCATGGCTGCTGCGGGGCTGTGCCTTCTTGAGATTAGGAGGTGCTCTGTAGCCCTGGCCTGAAAAGGCAAACACACTTAAGCAAAAAGTTATCCATATCAAGAACACGTACTTTCTTGCCACCAGCCCCTGCTGACCAGCCTGCTTCTTCTAATTTACCAGCTCATTGCTCTCCTCACCCGCCATTTCACATACAGCTGCCTGTGTTGCCTGTGCGTGCCATGTAGTTGTTTTGCTCTGTGTACATTTTGGTTTTGTTTGGGGGTTACTTTTGATGATTTACTTTGTTCTGGTGTTCTGTCTTCTTTTGCCTGGCTGTGTGGGGGCCTGCCTGACCCTGCCCGCTGCTTGCCGCCTCTGCCTTCATAGATCCCCGTTGCGCAGCCCTCTGTCATGGACGACATTGAGGTGTGGCTCAGGACAGACCTGGTGAGACTTGATTTCTACATTTCATGTGGGGGTTGTGGCAAGGCAGATGTTCTGAGGACAGGCCTTGGGGCTTGTGGCAGGGGCCTCCACCATGGTGGGTTGGAGGAGGGAGGGGACAGCTCAGCCAAGCTCACCTTTCTTTCCAACATGTGGACTCTGGTGGTGCTGACTCTGAGCACAGCCTCTGAGCCACACAGTCCCATACAGATGTCTCACATCTGTGGAATTAGAGAGCCCATCTCGAACCACTCCTGACACATGCCAAATCCTCCCCATCTCTCTCAAATGCCAAAGGTGTGTGTTTGAGTGGTTTTTCTGCTTATTTGTTTCTTCTCATTTTGCTTTTTATTTTAAGGGAAGCAGATACTTTTGTGTTTTGGTTTTTGTCCTTTTTCTCTTTCTTTTTTGCCCCATGTTGGGGATTGAATTCATGGCCTTGTGCATGCTGATGGGCAAGTACCACATCCCAACATTTTCATTTCTTTTTTTCATTTCATAAATGAGTTAGATGCTTGATTTTGAATTTACCATCATCCCATTCCCACTGTCTTCTCATATTTGTTTAAAAGAGCTCCTGCCCCAAAAGAATGTTTGCCTATCTTTTGGGATGGACAAAAGACAGAAAATCATGCATCTGAAGATGGTGTCAGTCAATTCCCTCTCCTTACAGAGCACACCATTCACAGCCGCTGCATGTAGGAGGGATTCGGTGGTGGCTACAGGTTTCCTGTGGCACCTCCCCTGTGAAAGAGGGCAGTGTGCTATAGTTAGGGGCCAACACTGCCTCTTCCGCAGGAGGTGAAGCCTTCTAAAGATACAGCCCCGGGAAGCAGCCACTTGGGTGGCAGGGAAGGCTAAAAGAGCTTCCCTCTGACCTTTCCAGGGATGCCTAGGAAGAAATATGTCCCTCACAGAGGCCGGAACAGAAAATCACAGGCCCTGTCCCAGATTAGACATGGTGCCACACACCTGTAATCCCAGCATCTGGGAAGTGGAGGCAGGAAGATCAGAAGTGCAAGGCTAGCTTTAGCTACATGGTGAGCTCAAGGCCAACCTGGCTACATGAGACCCAGAAAGGGTTTGTTAGCAAGACTCTCACAAGGCAGTGACAGGTCAGAGGCTCAGGCTGCTCAGCCCTGCTGGTGACTCTTCACTCCATCCTGTGTCCTTTCCCAGGAAGGCCCATGTATGAGCCCCTCTCTAAATCAAGTGTGAGCCACTTACATGTCTAGAGATGCACAGTGCCTCCATGGCCCTTTTAGACAGCAAAATGGGAGCTTAAGTCTAGGGGAAGGCAGTGATGGCTTCTAGGAGGCCGTGGGGCTTGTTTCTAGGTGACAGCTTCCACTGTCAAAGGATCTGCTGGAGATCAGGCTGAGGCTATCCAGGCCCCTAGTGGATTCTAGCTGTTGGTGTGGATGGCGTTTTCCAGAATCCCTGTGCTGGCAGCACTGGCATGCCTCAGCCTCATGTGACAGTGGCATCTCTCCCCAGAGCCTGGTAGTGATGGTGGGGTTCTCCCCTCTGGCCCAGGTACCAGCCTGCACCAATTTTGGATTTTTTCTTTCTTGTCTTTCTAGGAGATCAAAACCTAAAATCTTGGTCATTTTGCTTTTCTAAACATTTTTTTAAAGCACACTCTCTGCCTCTCTAATAGAAAGAAGAAAATCTGGAAATAGGGAAAGTAGGACTTCACTTGGGTAGCCATGGGTGGACAGAAGTGGCTGGGTGGGCAAGACAGGAAGGAGCCCTAACGTCATTCTCTGCTCCATTCACAGAAAGGTGACGACCTGGAAGAGGGTGTCACAAGTGAAGGTAGGCCTGGCCAGTGGCCTTCTTGCTCTCTTGGCTCCTGCCTCTCAGGGCTGCACAGGGCCTCTGCTACTGGATCCCTGTGGTGCTGGGCCTGAGCTCCAGCCTTCAGGGGGACTCATGCTGATGGAGACAGTGCTGTTTCACTCATCTCCTTTAGGACAAAACAGATTGAGAAGAGCTGGAAAGGTCAGGAAGAGGGTGAATAGAGAGCACAGGTTGCTATCCTTGGTTCTGCCCAGGTCCTAAGTCCCCCCCCCCCCCACAGATCACACAACATACAGAATGTAAGGAAGGGCTTCTTGGGAATCTGGGCCTCAGGTGATAGTCAGGTGGGAGCACAGGCCTATTTTTCCAGCAAGGTTCCTGCCCTCTTCCCATCTGACGTCCTCCTCTCCATCTTGCCTTCTGTACCTCATCCTAAGCTGCCCCTCCCCTATGACAGCGACCAGTCCGAGGACTTGCATGGGTCGGTGAGGGTGGGTCTGTGGTGTAAGCAGGTGCTGGCCTCTCGCAGCCCTGCTTGTGCTGATCTGGAGGGGGATAGAACTCTGAGTCTTGGGGAGCAGGTGCTCTGTACCCTCTGTTTTTTCCAGAGCCCTCTCTGAAGAGACTGGGGGTTGTCAGACCTTTTCCCATCATGGGACCCACAGCAATATACTGGGTCCTCCCCACTCACCTTCCCTAATCCAGCTTCCACCAGCTCTGCCTGTGGAGAGTCAGGAATAGTGACTTCCCTTAGGCTGATCCCCAGACCAGGAGGGCCCGGAATAACCCTGGACCTGGCTGGTTGTTCTCCTGCAAAGACCCCTCCCGCCTCCACTTCCTCCCATCCCCTGCACATGTACCTCCTCCCAGAGGGTAGTTAGGCCAATATGGTACTGGCTGGAGCTGGAAACCAGCATGGGGCTCCAGCTAAGCAACCCTCACCAAGCCTCTTCCTCAATTTGGTTTCTGTTGCAGAGTTCGATAAGTTCCTGGAAGAGCGAGCCAAAGCTGCAGAAACAGTTCCAGACCTGCCCTCACCCCCAACAGAGGCCCCTGCACCCGCCTCAAATACTTCAAACCGGAAGAAGCCAGAGCGGTCTGAGGACGCACTCTTTGCCCTGTGAGCTGTCCTGCGGTTTGCCTCCCCATGACAGGTCACTGCTGACTCTTCTAGTGGACACTGGGCACTGGCCACTTCCCAACCCCTCAGCCTGCACATCTGTATCTCCATGGAAATGCCACTGATTGCTCCCAGGCCTGCCTGGTCAGGGCCCGCTTTGCCATTTTTTCTCTGGGTGGCCGCAGCACTGACCAGAGGGCCTGTCCTCCCTCACCCCAAGGGCTCTCGGCCTTGGGTCTTCCCAGGAAGAAGCAGTGGTCCAGCCTCAGGCAGGGTAGCCCCTTGACACTTTCTGAGCAGAGCTTCTGAACTGACTCTCACCACCCCATCCTGCTTCTGCCTAGATCCATGGCTTCCTTAGGTGAGACACTCTGCTCCCCTGGACCCCTTCTTCCATCGAGGACTCTGGGAAAGCAGGGCTCAAGTATTTGTAACCACAGGCTTCGTCTTTCTCCCTGGACTGGGTGGCACTAGTGTCTGTACTGTCGCTGGCCCTTCCTCCATCCGTCAGCTGCTAGGCCTGGGACCTGTGGCTCTCGGTGTGAGAAGAGCCAAGGGCAGCACGTGCCCTGCAGGTGGTAGACAGCTTACTCCATGCACACTGTGTACACTCACACTCACATCAGCCCTGATGTCTGGAGAGGGTTGTTTGCCAATGCAACATGACTTTAATGTATCCCGTGACTAGGCTTTGCCTTCAGCAACCTCCATATGACTCCCTCCAGGCCCAGAACAGGTAGCTAGCTGTGTGCTGTGCCTGGAGGTTCCCGAATGACCAGGGGCCGCATCAGGTTGGAGCCATACTCCACTCTTCTCCCCTCCCTGACATGGCCTCAGCCTTCATGACTGTCCCCACTTGACCTACCCCCCACCTCACATGTCCTCTAGCCAGCAATTTCAGTCTGAAGCCTGACAGCCTGGATCTGAGCAAGCGAGAGCTGGTGATACCTGCCCCTGCCCTGTCTTGGCTAGTTTGTTTACTGTCTCTGAGCAAATGGCCCAGTGCTCCCTGAATCCTGGTCTAACTGCTGTTGCCTAGAGAAAGGAAAAAGCTGTTGCAGCTGTATTACTGTGCAGGTCACCACACACTCCCCACCCAATGTGTGGTCAGCCTTTCCCACCGTTAGAATGGCCCAGTGCTACACCTGTCGCCACCGAGTGCCAGCCCCAGCAGGGAGAGGAGGCTGGGTCCCACTTGCAGTGGGATCAGTGCGCAGGCTTTGGGCAGCTACTAGGGTGGGATCGTAGCCCTGGGTGAGAACAGAAATGTCCTACCCCAGGACTCTGGTTAGGGTTCATCTGGCAGGGCCTGTGAGGATGTCAGCTGACCTGCTAACTACCTTGCCCTCTTTGAGTACCTGCCACCCTCCACACTCCATCAGGACCTGTGGCCAAGCAGAGCTTCTCTATCAGTGTTTCTCAAGGTCAGAGTCCTCTAAGCTAGGCTGACTATTAAGGCCTCTGAAGGCTTATCACACCAGGGGAGGCTAGGGAGCCCAGTGTACCTGGAAGCTTGGCCTTTGGCACAGTCTGAAAGGGTGTCTCTGAGGATCAGCTGTACACAGTCTAAAGAGCTGGACCTGTGACAGTAGGCAATCAGGCCAGCATCTCTGAATTAAGAGAATGCCCCTGCTTGTGAGTGATATAGAGAAGATGGGCCTCCATCTGGGAGAGAGACAGATGTGGAGGCCTACTTGGGTGTTCCCAACAAGGCTGTTTCTAGTACCAGTGTCCAGAACTGTTCCCTGTCCTGGCTACAGCTGCCCTTGGGGCAGCCTGTACTCAAGGACTCCCACAGGCTGTCAAGAGACCGTCTTTCTGGCTGGGAGCGGCCCAGCTGGTAGTCTGGTTTCTCTTCTTCGCATCTTGTCTAGAGGTAGTCTGCCTTATCTGTGGGCTGAAGTGACATGTGCCTGTGGCCTTTATGAGAAGCAAGATTGGGCCTGGGTAGGGGAGTCTTGAATGGGGTTCAACCCTGTGGACTGTCCTGTCCTGAGGCCTGTGGTTCCCCACCATCTGTGGGCAAAGTCCTTAGAAGCTGGGCCCTCTCAAGCCAGCAGCCTCTACAAGTGTTAGAAATCACAGATAGAGTGTGTACTTAATTACACTAAATTATTGCCGGGACTCATAAGCACTAATTACACCTGATTATAGGTTAAAATATTTATTTTGTCAAAATATTTTCTTGAGGATGTATTTAACCTTTTCTTGTTCATTGTGTGCTGAAGTATGAAGACTGCTTCTTCCTACCTTTTTGGCCATCGAGCAGCAGCGAAGGAAAGTCACCAGGTATATGTTGACCCTGTGAGCCTGACCTAGAGTGACCCCTGCCCAGGTACCAGGAAGGCAGGCTAGAGTTGGGCGGAGACTGGACAACTCAGTTACCTGAATATGGAACATGGGGTTTCAGAGCCTAAAGGGCTTCGTGGTAGCTGTGGCCAGAGCTAGTTTTCATTTCCTGTCAGCCCTCAGTGTGAGTGACTGTGCCTTGGCGTGAGCCCTTGTCCTCCCCACCTGGCCCATGCTGTCACCCACAGCACTGCTCAGCCAGGAAAGTGGTGGCTGGACCCTAAGTGGCCTGGTGGCAGTGAGTTCCTTTGTTCCACCACAAGATTTTCCTGCTGGCAATCCTCTGACTGATGGTCTCAGATGGCTCAAGGCAGACCACAGGCACTCTTGGGGCCAGGTCAGCCCTAGGTGACTGGGAAAACAGCAGGAGAGCCTTTGTTCCTGCCTGGTCAATCCACAGTCTCCCTGTGGGCTGCTGGTGGGATGACTGGAG
Organism: Myodes glareolus; assembly: GCF_982192425.1. NCBI lineage: Eukaryota > Metazoa > Chordata > Mammalia > Rodentia > Cricetidae > Myodes > Myodes glareolus. The sequence continues at coordinate 63,956,108 of NC_142034.1, forward strand.
TCTCCCTGTGTGCTCAGCCTCACAGGAGGCCAAGAGGGGAATATGTCTCCTCTTGGAGGTCCCCCCTTTATGATCCTGTGGCACCCACTTAGCTCAGTGCCCATCTCCAGCCCTTCTTGTTCATGGAGGTCTAGGCTAGTTTTCCCTGGGTTCCCAAGAACAGTTGTCCACCCTGTGTTCTGACTGATCCTGCCATACCCGTGCCCCGGGCTCTCTGGGAGAGCAGGGGTAGTTTCTTCCTAAAGTTTGCACTTTGTCTGGAGGATCTGAGGATCCGTGGGGCTGCTGAAAAGACGGACGGGATTGAGTCTGTTATTCTGTTGTCTTAAGAGTCGGGTTCTTGTCACTGTCCTGTGTTTCTGTGGGTAGAGCTGGTTCTGGAGGGTGGCTCAATGTGACAACTAGTGTGTCCCCCACCCCACTGGTTCTGCTTCCAAATACTGTCTCTCTAATTTGTGTTCTTGCATGTAAAGTACACCACAATAAATAGTTGAACCAGCCATTCCTGTGTGATATCTGAGTCATCCTGAGCAGCCAAAGGGTCTGAAAGCTGGCCTACCTGACTTTTGTTTTAAATTATATTCTTAAATTATGTGTTTCTGTGTGTTATCTGAATATGGATATGTGCACTTATTAGTTCAGGTGCCCACAGAGGCCAGGAGATGGCGTTTTGATTCACTGGAGTTAAAGTGGTTGTGTGCCACCCAGTGTGGGTGCTGGGAACCAAACCCTAGTTCTCTGCAAAAGCAGTGTGTGTTCTTTAACTATGGAGCCATCTCTCCAGCACCCACCTGCCTTTTCATTTTATTTTGTGTTTCAAGATATCGTCTTACTATGTAGTCCAGGCTGGCCTCAAACCCAGAGATCCTCTGACTTCTGCTTCCCAAGTACTGGGACTCAGAGCCTGTGCCCCAAGACCAGCACCACATACCTGTTAACAGACCTGTGTGGGGCCATGCTGGAGGAAGCAGTTACAGACCCTCTTCTCCATTCCCCGTCCCAGAGGCCTGGTGAGGAAACTGCTGTGCCCTGCAGTGCGGCAGGCTTTGGGGGAGAGGGCGGGTATGTGGCTACTCTGGCTACCTAACAGCCATAGGATAGTTGTGGTGGATCTTCCTGGCTCTCGGGCAGATAGAGCACGATCACTTACCCAGGTAGGCCCGAGGCATCCAAACCCCTTCAGCTGGGTTTCTGCCAAAAAGGCCTCTGAATCTTCCACAAAGTCCATGCCAAACACAGAGTCTGTGAGCCTCAGATGCTGGAGAGTGGACCCCCTCCCTGATTTACTAATCCACAGTTCCCACCGCAGATTCAGCTTACAGTTGAGTGGTTTCAGAGTTGCAGGGTTGTGTGACCGTTACAATCTTAGAACCTTTGTCCCCTCAAAGCAGCTCATCTCTGTCCTCCCCACTTGCCTTCCTTCCTTACCTGATGCATTGTCCTTGGGGAACTGGCCTCAGCCAGCCCTGAGGTAAAAAAAACCAAGTGGCGACCAGGAGTAGGCTGTGTGACATGATGCCAGCTGCCTGTGCCTCCATCAGATCCCTCACCTCCTGGAACTTAGGACAGAGTCAGGTGTAGTAGTATCGGAAACTAGTGTGGCCCTGGCTAGCATCTGCCAGCCTGTCACTGTGCTGGTAAAGTTGGGACTCAAGTCTGTTGGATGAAGGCTGAAGAGAGGCAGCAGACAAAGAGACCCAAAGGCACAGGCTGGTAGGGGCCCCAGCTGTCACCAACCCAGGCCAGGGTGCCAATAACCAGCACCCTAAAAGCCACCGTCACCTTAGGCTCTGGGAGCTGAGACTCTGACTCTTTCTGACTAGGTAGGGTGAGTGAATTGCAAGTCCCCAATAGAGAAAACGGAAGAGCGTGTCCCACAGCCCAGATCCTTCTGAGCAGACAGTGTAGACTGAGTCCATCTGTCCCTAGGTCTGTGCCAGGCACTACGGTGTTAAAGAGGCCCGAATCCAATCCGATCCCTACCCTGTGGAGAGCCGTGGACCGAGTCTACTCTGGACTCACAAGTGTGCACTTTTCCTTTTAGCTTATGTTCCTTACAGCCTGCCTGGACCTGGCTAGTGCTCAGACTCTGCCCTTGGGGAACTTGAAGCCTTGTTCATTTCCCAGAACCAAGGCCCCTCCTCCACTGAGTGACCTGCAGGGAGGGAGGCTCTGGAGCTGCTGCTAGGGTAGGCTGTCCAGGCCAGGAGGAAGGGTGGGATGGTCATGCTGCTCCAGTTTAGCTGACAGATCTTCAAGGAGGGACTTTGCAACCCCTGGTGGACACTTGCCAAAGTTCACTTTCCCAGTAGACTAGCAGCTGTCCCTGTAAGGTAAGGGTTCCGTGGGAGCGGGAGCAAACAAATGGAAGAAATGTTGGAGAAAAGGGCCTCTCTGTCAGGATGGGGCCTCACTTAAAGGGCTTCTTTGACCTTGGTGGTTGTGGCAGAGATTGGTTAAGAAGTCAGAAACAGAAGTGGGTTTCAGGACCAGCTGTATCCAGGTGCCTATAGATGAGGTTGGGCGCTAGTCCTCTGTGTCTTGGCTCTGCTTCCTCAGGGCTGGCTGCCCCACAGTAGACTAGAAATTTCCTGCAGCTCCAGGCTACAGCTCTTCCCAGCAGTTTACACAGAATACCAAGAACTCAGGTTGAAAACCCTGACTGTCAGTAGACGAAGGGTAAAACCTTCACAAGGTCTATAGCATGGGTGGAGAAGGCCCAGCTCCGTGGTACAGATGGAAAGAGACACATTTATGGGCTCTTTTTTTTCCTCCTCAGGCCTCACTGCCTCCCCTCCAGTCATTGGAGCTCGGAGAGGAGCCAGGGCCCTGTCTTGATGATGGCCCCCACTCGGCAGCCTCCAAGGAAGCTCTTGATGGGGAGGAAGCTTCACCACCCATTTACTTTCCAAGAAAAACATCTTTTCTGGATCTTAGGTAGGGACAGAACGAGAGACCTCAGACCACCATGGTACCCAGAAAGTACTCCAATATTCAAGGAAGCCACAGGTGTGTACTTTCACGGCTTCCGGAAGGCTATGTTCAGGTCTCTAGGGCTAGGTCCTGAACATCCCGGTAAATCAGGTCTCTGCTGGCAGCTCTGGGGAGTCGGATGATTCTGGAAGCCCTGTGGACTCTTGCCTGGGGCTGTCTCCTCTATCGGCGCAACACAGTCCACACACTGCAGAAGTGGCTCCGGAGAATTCCACGTGCCCCCCTTTTCCTCTGTTAGATGGGATTGACCCACAGAGGCCTTTGCATCTCATCAATCTGAGCAGAATGGGCTGGAGTAATACCAGGGAAGATGAGGACAGGAAACAGCAGCCTGCAGCCTGACTGAGAGGCCAGATGTCAGTCTGGAATGGCCTGAAATCCAACCTGTCACCGTCCTTACAGATTATTCTGACGCACCTCTAATGCCCACCCCTTCTGGGGTTTTTTTTTGTTTTGTTTTGTTTTTTTGTTTTTTTAGGCATCCTGAATCCCTCAGAGGTGGGAGCTACCCAGGCTGGTCTCAAACACAGACCTCCTGCTTCTCAATCTAATGAGAAGCAGGGGGCGGGGGCTGGGGGTGGGGGGTAACACTGCCCACTGTCAGTTCCCAGGACATCTGGTGGTCTGTGGAAGGTTTCACACCTTCTCTACTCAACAAGGTCAAAGTGAGCTGCAGCAGCCAGAGTTTCTGAAGACACCAGGCCTGAGAAGACCCCACTTAGCACATGGGCTTCCCTCCTAAGTTCATCCTGTACCCTTTCCTTTTAGAAAAGCCCTTTGCACCCCCGGAAATTCTGGGAGATGGAGAATCTGCTCTGTCTCCTTCAAGATGAGTCTTGAATAAACCTTCATCTTCTTGGTAGCTCCTCTCCGAGTTTCCCAGTTTGTGGTAGAGTAGCAAGCAGTAGGGACCTGGGATTCCAACCATAACTCCCTTAGGGCTGAATTTGACTGGTGTCAGGTGATGCCATCAATTGACTTTACTGTACTCTGAGACTAACACATAGCTGGCTTCTCTGCTCAGTAGCCAGCGTTCCTCCGCCTCTCCTTTTGTGGGCTTAACTCCTCACTGTGGACAGGCTTTGGGCATACCCAGCCGTTGTGTGGAGATCTATCTAAGGACTGATAATGCCGAGCAGCCACCACAGTGTGTGAAACAGAGGCTCAGAGAGGGCTAGACATTCCCTGGACAGGTCTACTCCTGGACAGAAATCGACTCCCGTGTGGTCAGTCCTCATCTCATCTCGAATTCTCACCACAGCAGTCCCCCTATAAAGTGAAGTCAGGAGGTTAAGGCCTCCCAAGTGGCTCTGGACGCTTGGCAGTCGGTTCCTACTGCCTGGCCCTCTCTTCCTTTGCCCAGGCATGCCCATGCTCAGTTCCAGAAGTCAAGAAGGACAACGGGGTCGTGCAGAGTGACAGGTAACCCTCAGGAACCTCCTTAAACATTTTTCCTGTCCAGAGCCTGCCATTCCACGCACCTCCGCACCTCTGAGCGCCCAATATTGAGGGCACTGCTGGGCAGAGAGGCCCTGCCCCACACGGCTCAGAACCCCAGCAGTGTCTCCAGGGCTTGAAAGGTGGGGACCAACTGGGAGGTGCACACTAGTCCCCCAAGTAACCAAGCCAGGCTAAGCACAGGAATCTAGGCTTTGGGAGCCAAGCTTGCAGTGGACCAGTTCCACCAGGGAGAGCGGTGTCCGCAAGTCTTACAGCCCCGCCCCCGGGTCGAGCAGGCATCGAGCATGTGACCAAAGCCCGAGTCCCGCGAGTGCACGCTGACGCCGCGTCACGCCACTCGGGGGCCCCGCCCCAGTTGACAGCGAACAGGACAAGTCCTCTCGCACCGCACCGGGAATCTGGGGTTTCCGCGCAGCCCACCCCGTTCTGCGACTGTCCTCAGTGCAGGACAACCGCGGGCAGCGCTGGGGAGTCCTAGGCAGCTCCTTTATCCCCCGCCTCAGTTGCCTCATCTGTAGAATGGGATGTGAACAGACGCCTCCCTAAACCTGTTGGAAGGACTGACCGAGTTAATACAATAGAAGTATTTGGCTTGTCACAAGCATGCCCCATGACTGCACAGTGCTGTACCAGCTGACCCAGGTCACTGTTGCTTAGGCTGAGACCCCACCACTCTCAGGCTCACCAGGACAGGCTTGTGTTCTGAGTACCAAAGAACCCAGTAAGGGGGTTCTGAAATCTTTGGTGGGAAGTCTCGGATATTTGAGACAGAAACCACCAACTTCCTCTGAAGAAGTTCTCCAAGCTTTCCCCACTGGGGAAAAGCTTCCTCTTGGCTGCTGCCCTGGTAAACTCAGGCTGTCTTTGGTCTGCTCTCCCACCCTGGGCTTTGCTGCACAGGGGGCTTTTCTAGTCCTGGCTACAGGTCTTTCTCTGACTTTACCTTTGACTCCCCCAGTCTTGCAGCAATGGAATGTGGATTTGCGGAGTTATATATACTTCTTAGTCAGTTCCCAGAAGGCAGATCTGTTGTGATGACTCCAGACACCGTGCCCTTTCCCGCAGAGCCCTACCAAGCTGTCTCGGGAGAATCAGTGACCTCGCCTCTGAAGACCCACACCTCCTGGCTGGGAAGGGCTATTTGAGTTTTCAGGCAGTCACCAAACGCCTGGGTCTTCCGGTGGTGGGACATGGCAGCGTGGTCAAGGCAAGTCCTCCACATGGGGGAGAGGTGGTTTATAGCCCCTGCAGCACCTGCCCGCCTTATTTTGGTTTTCTAGCAACCATGCTGGGAGAGGGACAAAGTGTGTCCTGGTGGAAATCAGGCACCCACTCCCTCCTTGCCCAAAGACAACTAATTCTAGTGGATGGGAGTGAGAGCAGCCACCCAGTCTGCATCTGGAGTCTGAGCACACAGCTCCAGGTGGCCTGGGGTCATGACCTCTCAGGGGTTCCCGGTTGATTCCTATGGGCTGCTGTTGCCCATTTGCAGATACTTGTGACCCAGAAAGTTTTGTTTTAGTCCACCCCAGAGGAATCTACCCTCTCTCCCCTGCTTTACCTGTCCCTTAGTCACAGGGCCCAGGGTTCACTTTCCAGTCCTCAGTCAGGCTGCTGGTCTAGCCTGGCCCTAGATCATGATCTAGGCAGCTGGGCTCAGGTCCTCTGGGCCCCTGTTACAGAATCGCTGCTTGACTTTGGGATCCACACTTATTCTAGGTCTTCCTGGAAACTAGAGTCTTGCTTTAGGAGTTGTACAGGCCCACCGGTCCTCCGGGTCCTCTCTGCCCCCCCCCCCCCCAGACAGTGGGACTGATATGGATTAAGACAGAATCACAAGTTCCAGACTCCCTCTCCTGCAGGATCTCCCTGGGAACGGACTCCTATACTGAGAAGGTGGGCATATCTCACAGGCTCTTCTTGGAGGCACAGCTTCACTAACCTCTCAGCCAGTCTATACACAGATCACTGGACCCTTGCTACAGATGAGGAAAACAGAGGCATAGAGTCGAGGTCACAGCGCAGATCTGTAACAGTATTTTGGACCCTGTTTGTTCCCTGCTGCTACCCCCACACCGTTCCCCATCCCTAGCCCTTCTGTCTAAAGATGCCTGAGTTAGGTCGTGGCTTCCATTTGCTTAGTGCTGAAGAAGCTAAGACCCTCCTGAACAGCCACAGGAGGGAGGCTGCAGGGAAACCAGGCTCCAGCAGAAAGTTTGAACCACCTAGGAGCTGTCTGGAGCCTGCGGGCTCCGGCTGGTGGGCGTGGCATAGCGGAAAGCCCCGCCCCTAGGCTTGGGTGGCTCCGCCCTGGATCCTAGTTTCCGAGGAACTTTTCGTGAACGCGGGCCTCCTGCGAAGCCTGGCGGGTGCCGGCGCCATGGACGAGCTGCCTTTCGGCGAGGCGGCTCTGGAACAGGCGCTGGCCGAGCCGTGCGAACTGGACGCGGCGCTGCTGACCGACATCGAAGGTGCGTGGCCCGGGGCTCCTGCGCGGCCTGTGTGGGGTCGCACGTCCTGGGAGGTCACTTGGCCGGGAGCTTCTGCGCGTGCGCACTGCAAAGTTGGGCGCCTCAGATCTAGGGTTAACTCTCCAGGCTGAGGTGGGCTTGGTTTCTGGGCACGCTGAGCATCCTCTGAATGCCAGGCTGGGTCCTGTGTACAGTTCACAGGCCGACCTGGGTTTTCTCCTTTCTTGGGTGTACGAATATCCCCAAAGAAGCCCACGAATGGATGTTTACAAGCATCTTGGCGCGCAAGCATCTGGCTACTTTGGGTAGAGGTCAGGGAGGTCTCCTTAGGTGCACTAGAGCTGAGGGGCAGTCCCGGCACCGACAAGGAAAGATACTTTCTAGGCAGAGGGCAAGGTAAGGCGAGACCTAACTTTGAGGAGTTAATGTGGGTGAGGCAGGGAAAGTTGACAGAGCAGCTGCTCTCTGATATATTTTTCAAATTTGCGATTCTGAGGCAGTAACCCAGGACCTAAAATATATTAGCAGGCTTTCTGGACTGAGCCACACCCCAGGCCACTTAGTGCCTTTAAAACACCGCTTGAACTTGTCCAGCTTGATTCATTTCCAACTTCAACAACCACCACCCACTGGGGTGGGGAGGGGAGAAAAAAAACTAACAACAACAAACCTTCCGGACTGCAAGATGTATCCGCGTTAGTGGACCATTCAGTGAGCTTTGGTGGCTTGTCAGCAGTCTCAAAACACTGCGTCTCTCTCGCGTGTTTGAGGGCTCCACACCCACCTCTACCCTAGACAACCATGAATGTGTGTTATCCATAAACTGCAATGGGGCCCTGGGATTACAGTAGATTGTGCCCTCATTTAGCCCCTCCCACTCTGTGCCCTGCTGATAGACACCTAGGCTGTTGTGTGTGCTCCACAACCTTGGACGTGCTGTGCCTCGATCCTCATTGAGTTCCAGAGGCAAGCCTCTGCGAAAACCACTCTGAGACCCACATGGGCTGTCAGAGCGTCTAGTAGGGAGGGCTAGAGAGTGGTGGCTTGGGGGATAGAAGGTTGGGTCACCTAGGAGCAATGAAAGTTAAAAGATATCTGGGCAGGGGCTGGAGAGGTGTCTCAGAGGTTAAGAGCCCTGGCTGCTCTTCCAGAGGTGCTGAATTCAATTCCCAGCAACCACATGACGGCTCACAGCCATCCCTAATGAGATCTGGTGCCCTCTTCAGATGCAGGCTATGTACATAATAAATAAATCTTAAACATGAAATAAAACTTAAAAAAATAAAGGCGTGCACACCCGGCGCCAAGGTGATTTAAAAAAAAAGATATCTGGGCAGACCCGAGTTCCAAGCATGGCTAGGGCAATGGGAGGGGGGAACAGGTGAAGGAGTGTATTGTGTTTAGGTTGTTCGAAAGCCCCCTTCAGCATGGGGGTGGTCCATCATATCACGGATGGCAGACACTCAGCACCTGGTGTGTGGCAGGCACTCTGTTGAGAATCTCAGCGAACCTTTCTGATAATTCAACTGGGAAACATCTCTTCATCTCACAGATGAGAGACTGAAAAACAGGGTAAATGACTTGTCCAAGGTCATGCAGCCAGAGCCAGGCAGAGCCAGAACTCAGACTCAGGCTGCTAGCTCTAGAGCCTGGACCCTTGGCTCCCAAGGCTGGATTAGGAGGTCAGCCGTGCAGCTGTCTCCCTCAGCCCAGAGCAACATTGGTCATAAGACTGGAAAGTGGCAAGGAGAGCCAGCCAAGGCCTGGAGCCCCACTGCCCATCACCTGTCAAGTCTGACGCTCTGGCTGTGACCTCAGAGAAGCTCCAGGTGAGCTGTCTCCTCCTTATTCCTGGTGGGGAGAGGAGCCTGTGATGGGGACAACCGGGAGGCTGGTGGCACTGAGCACTGGGGACACAGCAGGCAAAGAAACATAGTTCTGGTCTGAGACTGGCTACTTACTCTAGGAACCCTGGGGAGCCAGCTCCCCAAATAGCTGGTCTGTCTGTTGGCCCAGGATGTATGCGTAGCAGAAGTCCAGTGCGTCTTACTGAGAAGCTCTCCTGAGTTCTGGCCCCTTTCCTGTGCTGGTCTTACACTGTATCTGTCTGTGTTCCGGTATTGTGTGACTCTCTCTAGGGAGTAGTGGCCATGCACCTGATAGGGCACTGTGACCATTGAAGAAACAATTCCATTAAAGTCCAGCTTCGTGAACCAGTGAGTTTATTGGTGTCTTAGTGTTTCTATTACTGTGAAGAGACGCCGCTGTGACCACAGCAATTCTTAGGAAGGAAAGAAAGCATTTTATTGGGGCTGGTCACAGTTCCAGAGGTTTAGTCCATTATTGTGGCAGGAATGCATGGTGGCATATAGGCAGACGTGGTGCTGGAGAAGGAGCTGAGAGTTCTGCAGCTAGATCGTTGGCAAAAGAAGAGAGACACTGGGCCTGGCTTGAGCTTTTGAAACCCCAAAGCCCACCCACTACCCCCCACGCCCCACCCCTGGCAACATACCTCCTCTAACAAGGCCACACCTATTCTAGGGCCACACCTCCTAATCCCTCTCAAGTCGTGCCATGTCCTGATGACCATGCATTCCCATCTATGAGCCTGTGGGGCCAGCTCTATTCAAACCTCCGCAGTTGGTGTAGGTGAGGAGTGATAGGATCCTGCAGAATCCTAAAGCTGTGTCACTGCCCAGTCCCACTCCAGCACGGTGGCGACCTTTAGAAAGTTGTCTGTAGCCACGCCCCCTGTCCCCACCCTATCAGGTAACCTTCCACCTCTTGTGTACTCTGGTCTCCCAAGATCTCATGCAGCTGGATGGCAAGAGGATGTAGTGGGTAGACTCTCAGGAAGGGAGATGGCTCAGCAGTTAAGAACACTGACTGTTCTTCCACAGGACCTGGGTTCAATTCCCAGAACCAACACAGCAGCTCACAGCTGTCTGTAACTCCTGTTCCAGGGGTTCTGACACCCTCACACAGACATACATGCAGGCAAAACACTGATGTAATAAAATACAAATAAGTAAATAGTTAAAAATGAAAAAGGAATCTCAAGTATGGGTCCTGTAAGCTTCTTCCTCCTACCAAGAGAGTGTTAGCAGCCACATTGCTGGTTTCATAGGCCTAGTTGTCACTGCTTTTTGGTTTGGTTTGTTGCACTGACTATGGGACAAACTTTCTGTAGGTACTCTGCCACCCATACTCCTCCTGTGGGATGTTTTCTGTCTTGGTCCCACCAAGCACAAGCATTCCTTACAAAATAGCATCTAGGTGGTCACTGACCGATTCCTGCTGTGGAATTCCCTGTAGGTTGGCAACCCTCCACAAATCCTCAGTGCTCCCAAAATAAAGTATCCTTGTCTCAGCGTGGCATTTAAGACCTTGCCAAGATGCCCCTCTTTCAACAGTGTCTACCCACCCAGAACCCCCCTCTTAGGTACAGCTCAAGGGAGGTGTCTTAGTTAGGGTTATCATTGCTGTAACAAACATCATGACCAAAAACAGCTTCGGGGAAAGGATTCATTTGGCTTACACTTCTGCATCGTAGTCCATCACTGAAGGAAGTCAGGGCAGGAACTCAATAGGGTAGGTCCCTGGAGGCAGGTGCTGATGTAGAGGCCATGAAGGGATACTGGGTTACTGGCTTGCTCCCTATGACTTGCTCAGCCTGCTTTATTATAGAACCCAGCACAACCAGGGATGGCTCCACCCACAATGGGCTGGACCCTCCTTCATCAATTACTAATAAAGAAAATACAAACAAGCAAACAGAACAGAAGCACTCAAGAGGCAGGTGAATCTCTTTGTTTGAGGTCAGCCTATTCTACAGGGTGAGTTCCAGGACAGTCAGGGCTACACAGAGAAACCCTGGCTCAAAAAACAAAACAAAACAAAAACCAGGAAAGAAAGAGAAAATGCTTATCTACAGTCCAATTTTATGGAGGCATTTTCTCAATTGAGGCTCCCTCTTCTCAGATGACTTTAGCTTGTGTCAAGTTGACATTAAAACCCAGCCCAGACAGAAGAGTACCCCTTCTTGCTGATCTGCATGTTCCGAGCCCCTCGGCGGTGAAGCCTGAGAGCATTTACCCATCAGGCCTTCACGTCCAGCCTGTCTAACCTAAGGGCAGCAGAAAATTCTTCAGTGCGCTGTTGCTCTTAGGGCAACTGCCTCAACCTCTCTGAACTACAGGGTTGGGAGTTCCCTTGGGGGAGGGGGAAGTAGCAGTGCAATGCCCCTGAAGGCCCATTAGGGAACCAGAGGAAGGTGTTAGTGGGTCCAGGGAGAAAGGTGGTTGGCCTTTACCTCTTGTGCTCTGTGACTGAGCTGGACACGGCTTCCCACAGCAACCCAACTCACTTCCTGGTTGGGGTCACTACCAGGTGGAGCCTAGGACCTAGACCACCTGACTGTGACTGTGGCCTAGGTTAGGTACTTTACTGGCTGGACAATGGCCGTCTCCCATTGACTACGTGCTTGAGGCAATGCCTTTTAAATTTTAATTTTAGTTGGCTAATTTATTTATTTTTTCAGGGCTAGGGGCAGCTTCCAGAGGCTCATATATCACTGAGCTGCACCCCAGCCTGAGTCCACTCGGACCTGTATGATTGTAGCCATACAGCAAGAGGCGGTGGGGCCTCCTTCCCGGTTAGAGAGGGGGGACCTCAGAGCTGTCCCCAGGTGTCCCTGCCGTCTGGAGTTTTGGGGGGTTGGAGCAGGGCAAGAGGTCTATCCCACTGCGAAGAACTTTTGGCCTGGAGACCAAGACCATTCTTCCCAAGCAACAGACGCTCTGCCACCATCCAAGCCATTTCCCAGAAAGCCTTGCCTCAGGCTGCCGGAACCATGTGCCAGCAAACAAGCTCTCTGCAGCTGGAAGGCTGGAGCCCAAGTTTTCCCATCTAGCCCTCCTGAGAGACCTTGGTTCTTCTTATTGTAAAGATACACGAGTAGAACTTGGTTCTGTGAGCCCATCTGAGCCTGTCAGAGGCTAGTAGGCATCCTGACGAGGCCACAGGGTTATTCTCGCACTGTTTAGAACATGTAACCCGCACTTGAACCAGTTGTATTTTGCTCAGCAGATGTTAGCAGTCACTATCCAAGGAGCCTGCACAGGAAATTTCCAGAACATTCCAGGCTGTGGTTCCAAACTCTAAGTGTGGACTGTGTAATGATTCTGTCTTTTTGCCTGAGAGACAGGGCAGAAAGGGGCTCCCACCCTGCTTGGACGAGTAATCCCCATCCTTAGAATCTCTTAAGGTTAGAAGAACCTCAGCCACAGCAGTGCCTTGGCCTCTCTCTCAGTGTGTGTCAGGGGCCGCTTACTCCCAGCCCACTGCCCATCCTATTGTGATGCAAGTCCCATACCCTTAGAAACCCCCTAAAGAGATGGTGGAAGAGCCTGCTGAGGTGGTCCCCACCTGAGGGAGAGCAGGGCCAGAGCCTGCAGTTTGGTCTCCTTCACAGACGCAGCTTCCTGTACAGAGGCGAAAGCCTGGGGAGCAGAAGCTCCCAGGGTACGGTTCTGGCCCTGTTAAGCAGCTGCAAGTGCACAGAAGTGGAGAAACCCGTGCTGGCAATGCTGTGGAGATGGGGTTTACCTCTTCAGAGTCGCCGTCACCTGCCCGTGCTGCAGTGGCATGCCTCTCCCGTGCAGGCTAACAGCCCTGAAGAGAGGATTATGTGGACTTAGGTGAAGAAAGGCTCAGCTTTGCTCTTTAGCCTGGGAACAGCTGCCACTGCACTGGGCTGGGTTTTTGCCTCCAGAATGACCAACATGTGTCCTGGGCCCCCAGCTGTAGCTACCCGGTGGGGTCCGAGTCACATCAGGGCCACCCTTGGTGACCCGGGCATACAGCATCCTAAGGGACGTGGAAACTGCCTGCGTGGTGGCACGCATCTGTTATCCTAGCACTCAGGAAGCAGAGTTCGTCTGGTCTGTAGAGCTAGCTTCAGGACAGCCAGGGCTGTACAGAGAAACCCTGTCTTCAAAACAAAACAAACTTCAAGGTCATCCTTGAAGTTTGGATCCTGCCTGGCTGTTTGAGACAGGAGTCTGCTGCGGTTGTCTTCACCTAGGGCAGTGGGAGAGCCTGCATTAGGCCTCCTCCGCAGAGGGAAAGTGTGCTGGGAGTTGGTGTGTGGTGTGAGAGTCGGCGTTAATACCAGGGCAAGTTCTGAGGAGACAATAGGCGTTTTCCACGTGGACACGATTGAGAGTAAGAAGGACGTTGTTGTCAGGGTCAGCCTGGGTTAAAGCAGGATGCTATTGATGGTGGAACACTGGTGGTTTGAAGGAAAATGTCTCACAAAGGAAGTGGCACTATTAGGAGGTGTGGCCTTGTTGGAGGAAGTTGTCACTGTGGAGGCGGGCTTTGAAGTCTCATAACCGCTCAAGCAATGCCCAGTGAGACAGACCACTTCCTATTGCCTGTCTATCCAGTTGTAGGGCTCTCAGTTCCAGAACGATTTTTCCTGCACACTGCATACTCCCAGCTGCTGTGCTCTCTGCCATGGTGATAATGGACTAAACCTCTGAAACTAAGCCACCTCATCAGTTAAATCCTTTCCTTGTAAGCGTTGCCATGGTCATGGTGTCTCTTCACAACAATAGAAAAGCTAAGACAGACACCTTCAGGAAACTGACAAGGCGTGTGAGCTGCATTCTGAAAGCTAAAGACCGGTGGGGGTGGGGTGGGGTGACTGAAGTGTGGTGCCAGTCTTTGTGGGCCCCATCACAGGTCCCACTGTATCCAGGTCTTTTTTGTATGTATCTGCATATGGCTGTTTGTGTGTGTAGGTACACAGATGTGTATGAAGATGTATAGAGATCAGAGGTCAATGTTTAGTGTCTTTGCTTCTCCACATAATTTAAAAAACATATTTTAAACATTTCTTAGATTCATTTGACTACATATGCATGTATGTGCACTGTGTGCAAGAGAAGAGAGCGCCAGACTCCTGGAGCTGGAGTTATGGGTGGTTGTGAGCCACCATGTGCTTGCTGGGAACTGAGCCCTGGTCCTCTGCAAAAACAAGTGCTCTCCACCACTGAACCATCTCTCCAGCCCTTCCACGTCATTTTTAAAGGCAACATTTTCTACTAAACCTACAGCTCACAGATTAACCAGGCAGGCTGTTTCGCCAGCAAGATCCTCCTTTTTTATCTCTTCAGCCCTGGGATTATAAGTATTAGCTGGCACTCCCGGTTCTCTCTCTGTCCCCCACTTCTCCCCATACTTGCCTTTTGGTGTGGGTGCTGGGATTTGAACTCAGGTCCTCATGCTTACACAGGCACTTTTCTGAGCCATCTCCCCAGCCCCTCCTGCAGCCTGGTGCAGGCAACCCCTATGTCCTCCCTCTGCGTATGCGGTGGTGCTAAAGGCTGGTTGGCCCAGGGTTCGCCTCACACTGTAACTGGCTGGTCACGGAGTAGGCTTGTAGGTCAGCAGAACTGAATCAGAGACTTGGATTCTTCCCTGGGCTGCGAGGGCTCCTGCGTTCCTGGCCCCCTTGGGACCTTTGTGTCCTCACTGGAGAGAGGTCCTGAGCTCAAGGATAGCTGTTTCACTCCCCCTCTATGTGACCTGTTCCCTTCTAGGAAGAGCCACATTCTCTTAATCCCTGGAGCAGGGCCTTTGCTTGCACAAAGGGCAATCTATGCCCCTGTGCCCTGGAACCCATATGACAGCCAAGGACCAGAGTGCCTGCCAGGGAGTTCTGAGGAATAAGGGCCTTGGGAGCAACAGGGCAGGCTGCATGCCTGGAGGAACAATGGGCCACAGCCCCATCCTCTAGCCCGCAAGCTCCACCAGGCATGGGTGCTGTCCCGTGTCCTCCCCAGGAGGCCATGCCACTTCTCACTTCAAGCAGTCTTTCATGGCAAATCCTGTAGGTGCATGTATTTAGTTCAGCCAGACCAACCTTGAAATCTCAACCTACCCAGCCCTACAAGCAGCCACTGGTTTCTGTGTCTGCCCTCACAGCTAGCTTGCAGTATCTTGGGGTCTTCGAGCTTGCCTTTGCTCTGGTTGGAGAACTTCCTTGTGGCCCTATGTGTTCAGCTTGCGCTCAAGTGTCATCTCCTCAGGCAGCCTTGAGCATCTGTCTTCCCTCATCCAGCCTTTCTGTCATGGTGTTCTCACCTCCCCATCCCCCCCCCCCCGCACATGTGTGCAACTGGTTTCTTTCGGTGGATTGGAAGTGCTGAACCCAAATGCCAGGCTGACACACACAGACACCTAGAATGGGCCTCGGATATTTTTCGGGAGGGGCAGCTGGGACTTCAGGTTTCCTGTTGGAGTCAGATAGGATCAGGGCCTGAGAGAGGAGGAGGGGAGATCAGGCCTGGAAAGGTGCAGGATGGGAAGAAGCTGAATTCAACAAGGCTTGAGTCTGGACCTCTTGTCCATTTGCTTCAGAACATACATGGGAACTGGAAGGCTGTGTATGCTCATGGGAAGTCACTGTTAGCATCTCTTGATGGCCCTCTGTCTGGTCACCATGGTACCCTTTTCCAGACCTGCTGGATCTAGTGAGTCCCGGTCTTCTCTAGGGTGACGCACGGAACACATAGTTCAGGTGTGCTGACTGATGCCTCTGCTTCAGCTTTATGTGGCCCTGTTAGTTCCTTTTAAAATGATAAAAACCTGCCAAGTGCTTAGGGTTGCCTTCAGTCCGACAGGTGATCAGGCAGCTCACGGTCCGGTTTCCCAGTTCTAGCTGTTCCAGTGGCTGTGAGGGGAACCATCTTTGCCGAGACCTTTTTGAGTGGGAGGGTGCTTTATAAGCTTGTTCTCCCAGAATCACCTCCCCTGGAGAGGGAGCAGGAGGAGGATTGGAGGCTGTGTGAGTGGAGGCTGGTTTGCCTCTGATGCACAGCAAGTAGGGAGAAAAGGAGAGAAGGCCTCGGAACATGACTGCAGAGCCTTAGCAAGACGTATTCTCAAGGAGGGTGCTCAGCTGGCTCTGAGTTTCCATTCCCCCCAGCATCCTTGGCCACCAGCATCTACAGAAGTGGGCTAACAGACTGGACTCAAGAACAGAGTGAGGTAGAGGTCAGGCCAGTGCAGGGCTAGGGATTGGACACCCATGCCATCAGGTGCCAGGCCTGCCCCTGGTCCACTGCTCAGCTAAGGCTTCTGCACCCACAAGCTGGCCCTTATGCTTGGGTCACACCTGTCCCTCCTCCTGAAAGCCTCTCCCGAGGGCTGGCACTCTTGGGGACAGCAAGCCATATCTTTTCCTTCCTTCCTTCAGTGTCCAGGTAGGACCAGAGCCCGGGCTCAGGGAGGTTTGACACCACCTGTACTGAGTGTCTGGTAGATGAGCCTCTGCTTGCAAGTCTTTCTGTATTCAGGACTCAGAAATCAGAAGGAAAAGACTGTACTAGGGTCCGCACTGGGGACCTCATACCTGGACTTCAGCCCAAAGTGTGCTTAGCTGTCGGACTCTTCCCATTCTTAAGTTGATGAGGTTAGAGCCTTTGCCAGGAGCTGTGCAGGCACTCACAGACTGGGCAGAACGGTTTTCTCAGGAACCTTCCATGAGGATTGAGGATATAGAAGGATCTAGAAAGAGGGTCAGGTGACTGGAGGAACAGGTGGTTGCTTTCTAGCTAAGGCTCCTGCAAAGAGAGATGGACCACAGGGACACCAGCCCTTAGCTAACACTCATGAGGAGACTTGGTGGTTTGCCCCCTCAGGCTGCGTGAGTCCCTGGTCTGCCAACTAGGGTGTTAGAGCTCGCTGGGCACTAGGCTGCTGGCCAGCGCTGGTGTGGTGGTGGCGGTGGCAGTGTGTGTTGTGCGTGTTTGCACATGGATGAGAGCTTTTACCTTTGTCAGCAAGGGACAGGAACAGATTTGGCACCCCTACAATATCCCCTGCCTTTCCCTTCTGTCCCAGAAACTGGGTCCCTTCTTGGCCTTTTCAGAGAAGAGAGTCAGGCATCACTTGTTGACTGCTGTGAGGCCGTCAGGGATGACACTGACCTAGCCTGTGGACATCAGAGCTGAGGGCAGGACTTGCTGGTCTGGGACCATCAGTTCCCTCCCTGGAATGAGTGTCCTTATCCTGGGGTTGCCCTGCTAGTTGAAAGTCCCTGGACCACTAGCTGCCACCACCTAAAGGCAGTCCTTGACCTTCTTCAGACTGTAGCGACGTCACCCCTTGCTGCTGCCTTTTGATGAAGGGCCAGGAGTAGGTAAACTGAGGCCAAAGTGGTCCAGGCTCGTTCTGGATGTATGCGAGCAGTGGGAACACAGGAGCTTCCGGGATCAGAGCCAGCTGCTGCCCGGATCCGGGACCCAAGCACTTCTCAGGGGTAGTGCCTAGGCCGCAGGGTCTGGAACGTCTGTGACCGCAAGTAACCCCGGGGCGCGCTGGCGCAGAGGCGGTTAAAGGCGGACGCCCGCTAGTAACCTCGGCCCCATTCAGAGCACCGGGTGAAACCCGAGCCGCCGCCGTCGGGGATGGGCGGGGCACTAATGGGGCGCGGCGCGGCTGCTGATTGGCCGAGTGCACTCACCCGAGGGGCGGGGCACCGAGGCGCTTGGCGGGCTTTAAAGCCTGGCGGGGTCTGACAGGTGAAGTCAGTGCAGACGCAGCGGGGCAGCGCCTGCACGCCCTAGGGGCGGGGCGCGGACAACGGAGCCATGGATTGCACTTTTGAAGGTACTTTGGGGAGGACCCTGCACTCTTCCTTTGCCAGGGTCTCTGCAGCGGATCGCAGTACCGTGTTCTAACAGGAGACAGTCCTCCACCGCCTTGGGTTGGGAGTTGGCAATCCAGCCTTAGCTTAGCTGCCCTGCTTAGGGACAGACAACAGCACCTTGCAACTTGGACAGCTTTCTCCACATCCTCTGCACCCCTCTGGGCAGGGTCCGGAGGAAGAAACAGGAGAGCCAGTGGTCTGTCCACTCTGGAGTCTGATCAGTTTGGTAGTCCTAATCGGGCATTTTGGACCCTCCAGGCAGAAGGTGGGCCATCCAAGCTCTCAGTTCTTTTTTGGCCTGAGTTTCCCCATTTAGCAAATGGTAAGCCGACCGAGAGGTGGGAAGTTCCCATGATTAAAGTACTATTTATGACCTGCATAAATCTAGAGAATCCACGAGGATCCAGAAGGCCGAGCCTGCCACCGTTTTGTTCTTTCCACAACACAGGGAAGTTCCCCTGGCAGTGACGTGCCTCTTGCCTGAGCATCGTCATTAGGCAGTGTTGATATCCTGCTCTGTTGGGCAAAGCCTTAAGCAGGGCTGCCAGAAGGCTTAATCCTTTCCTTTTTTGCAGAGGAGGAAACTGAGGCCCAGGGAAAGGAGGCAGTTGGGCCAGGCTCCAGCTCAAGTGAGAGCACTGTGGGCCCCTAGTGTTGTGTTCATGGATGATATAGAGCCCTTTGACCCAAAAAGTGGCCTCTATGAGTGGGTGAGAGGGCCCCAGGCTGAGCCAACCAGGGTGCTAGTTGCCAGCTGGGGAAGAGGGCCTGTCGCTGGGATGAAGCCAGGGAGTGTGGCTCAGTCCTTGTTAGGAGGAAGGAGCCAGGGTAGAGAGCACTTTGCTTTTACAGAGGGGAAACCAAAGCCTGAATGGCCAGACCTGGGTCCTGAGGCTACTTGGCTGCAAGGAGGGCTTGGGTTTGTGTCCAGAACACACAGACACCGATTGACTACTTGGCCAGCGGCTGGTTCTGCTCCAAGCCTCAGTGTGCTCTGCTGAAGAATGGGCTAGTGATGGCAGCTTTGCCCCTGGCTTTTGGTGGTACAGGAAAGGTGCTGGAACAATAGTTTGGCGTTTCTGTAGACCTGGGTTTGAAGTCTACTGTGTATTCCCTGCATGCCTGTGGCCTTTTGCCTCTAGAGCAGGTGAGTGCAGCTGATGAAATGGTGGTCTGAGCGGAGTAGTGGCTAGTGCTGGCAGCGTGGTGGTCAGGTAGGTTTGGACTCAGCAAGAACTAGGCTGGCTCAATGCCTTCATTTGTAGAATAGGGCATCTGTTTCTCATAAGTGGGTTCAGTCTGGCTCATCAATATGGTGGCCTCAGATTGGGCCTGCTGCCTGGCCCAGACCCAGTCTGCTGGCATAGACCCCGCTGTCTGTCCAATACGGATAAGGACCCTTCCCGGACATGGCCCCCTCCTCCATAACTACCTAGTCTACTGTTCCTGTTTGGGAGTATCAGGGCACTCCCAGAGGAGTGGGAACTTAGAACTATCCTGTCTCTCTACACCTCTCTCCCCCATAACCGAGGGCTTGGGTGACATCACTAGATTCTCGGTAGTCTGAGCTTCTGTCAAGTTTTATGTGCAAAGGACCCTGCAAAGTGTCCTTCAAGGAAGAGCCCAGCAGCAAGCAGTGGGGGTGGGGCTCTGCACCTGTGTAAAGGCTCCTTTGCTCTGTGTCCTTCGCCCTATTGACTGGGATGCCCTGTTCCTCTGCTGAGAACTGGACCTCCTGAGTGTGTGAGGATATCCTTATCTTATAGATTGAGAAATTGATGGTCAGTTGGGGCAGAACAGGGCTCTCTCGGTCTTAGATGGGGCATGTGTTCTTTTAACAAGCCAGCCGGTCAATATGGGAGCAGAAAGGGCAGGAGAGACTTCTCGAAGTACTTATCTTCTGGTGCAGACAGACGTGCAGACAGACGTGCGTGCGCGAGCACGAATGGAGGCCCTGAGAAGCAGATGTCCCATGAAGATGGGGTTAAAAGTTACCACTGTCCTCGGCAAGAGACGGGACAGGCAGGGCTTGGCTCATTTGGTAAAGCACTTGCCTTGCCAGCAAAATCCAAGTATGGTAGTGCTCGCTCGTAGTGGATTATGTTCCTGAGTTTTCCCAAGTTGCCCCTCAGTTACATGTGTGTTATGTGTGGGTCCACATACATATGAGCATATACACACACATTCACCTAAAAAAAACATAAAACAGGGCTGGAGATGGCTCAGAGGTTAAGAGCCTTGCCTGCTCTTCCAAAGGTCCTGAGTTCAATTCCCAGCAACCACATGGTGGCTCACAAACATCTGTAATGGGGTCTGGTGCCCTTTTCTGGCCTGCAGACATACACACAGACAGAATATTGTATATATAATAAATAAATAAATTTTTTTTTTTAAAAAAGCATAAAACAATAACAACAGCAAAAAACCAGGCCAGGCGTAGTTCGGTGGTGGAGTATGTGTTTATCGTGTGATTCCCTGCTCTACAGTGGCACACACACAAAACACCAACCCAGGGAAATAAAAGGAAGGCCACTAAGACAGGACATTTCAGCATTCACAGGAAAGTTCTTGGTTCTCAGGTTCCCTTTCTCCTGAGGTAAGGTTTCGCCATACTGCCTCAGCTGGACGCTCACGCTTTTTTTGTCTTTTTGAGACAGGTCTTACTATGTAGCCCTCACTGGCCTGGAACTCGCCCTATAGACCAGGCTGGCCTCAAACTCACAGAGATCCTCCTGCCTCTGCCTCCCTAGTGCTGGAGTTAAAATTGTATACCACCAATACCTAGCTGGACTTGGTTTTTGAGCACAGCCTCTCTGGTAGTTGGGACCATAGCGTTGTTATGCATGGCATAGGCAAGGTTTTGTTCTTTGATTCCAGGTCCTAGGGAGACCAGGACTAGGAAGAATGCTTTGCTTGGTGTGGGCACTTGATACCTGCTGCAGAGTGAGGGAGGGAGGGAGGGAGGGAACGAACGAACAAATGTGGTCCTGCTGTGGCTGTGGCTCTGGAGGTTATCAGATGTCAGGTGGTGTTGGGATGTGGCAAGAACTTTGAAGAAGGCAGTCTCTGCCAGCTACAGCATGGGCCCAGGCTAGAGATGTGTAAGTCAGAACTCCAGTGGTACCAGCCAGCCCTGTCTGCTGTCACAATCCGCTACACATGCTGTATCAGGAATGACTCCACACATCACAATGTCTTGAGAAAAGGTTGTGTCAGGAGCATTGCAGGCCCTGCTCAGGAACTAGCCTGTACACCCTGCTCAGGAGCTAGCCTGCACACCTTGCTCAGGAGCTAGCCTCCACACCCTGCTCAGGAGCTAGCCTGCACACCCTGCTCAGGAGCTAGCCTCCATACTCTGCTCAGGAGCTAGCCTGCACACCCTGCTCAGGAGCTAGCCTGCACACCCTGCTCAGGAGCTAGCCTCCATACCCTGCTCAGTTGCTAGCCTGCACACCCTGCTCAGGAGCTAGCCTGCACACCCTGCTCAGGAGCTAGCCTGCACACCCTGCTCAGGAGCTAGCCTGCACACCCTGCTCAGTTGCTAGCCTGCACACCCTGCTCAGGAGCTAGCCTGCACACCCTGCTCAGGAGCTAGCCTGCACACCTTGCTCAGGAGCTAGCCTCCATACCCTGCTCAGTTGCTAGCCTCCATACCCTGCTCAGGAGCTAGCCTCCATACCTTGCTGTCACTCATGTCTTCTTCTTCCCTAGACATGCTGCAGCTCATCAACAACCAAGACACTGACTTCCCTGGCCTGTTTGATGCCCCCTATGCAGGGGGCGGGGCAGGAGACACAGAGCCCACCAGCCCCCGTGCCAGCTCTCCTGAGAGCTTGTCTTCTGCTTCTCTGGGCTCCTCTCTGGAAGCCTTCCTGGGGGAGCCCAAGGTGACACCTGCATCTTTGTCCTCTCTGCCATCTGCGTCTACTGATTTAAAGATGTACCCGTCTGTGCCCCCCTTCTCCCCTGGGCCTGGAATAAAAGAAGAGCCAGTGCCACTCACCATCTTGCAGCCCCCAGCGGCACAGCCATCACCAGGGACCCTCCTGCCACCAAGCTTCCCTCCACCACCCCTGCAGCTCAGCCCCGCTCCTGTGCTGGGGTACTCTAGCCTTCCTTCAGGCTTCTCAGGTAAGAGCTGGTGATGGGAGGAGACGGAGGAAAGAGCAGTGGTGGCTTCAGGAGTCGGGTGTTCATCCTGTGGTCCTGGGCCCCGTGTCGTTCTCTCCCATTGCCCAGCTGGAAGGTAGTATATTGGCAAGGCATATCATAGGGGTATACGCAAAGCCCATAGACATACTGACTGGATGGGGTAAAAGGCAGGCAAGGCAGCCTGTGCCACAGCCTTTGACTTTGTCTCTGCAGGGACCCTTCCTGGAAACACCCAACAGCCACCATCTAGTCTGTCACTGGCCTCTGCACCGGGAGTCTCTCCCGTCTCCTTACACACCCAGGTCCAGAGCTCAGCCTCCCAGCAGCCGCCACCAGCCTCCACAGCCCCCAGAACAACCACTGTGACCTCACAGATCCAACAGGTCCCAGTAAGTGGGTCTGGCCAGGTAGGGGAGTGGGGGAGGCCTGGTTTGGATGTCACTCATGGCCAGGCCCCTCCCACCCAGGTTGTGCTGCAGCCGCACTTCATCAAGGCAGATTCACTGCTGCTGACAGCTGTCAAAGCAGATGCAGGACCCACGATGAAGACAGCTGGCATCAGCACCCTGACCGCTGGCACAGCTGTGCAGGCAGGCCCCTTGCAGGTAGATGGCCAAGGCAGGAGGGAGACCATGAGAGGGCTGTACATGTATATGTTCATCTGGTGACCCGGCAACATGCATCTGACCCTACAGACCCTGGTGAGTGGTGGGACCATCCTGGCCACAGTACCGTTGGTTGTGGACACAGACAAACTGCCCATCCACCGACTGGCAGCCGGCAGCAAGGCCCTGGGTTCAGCTCAGAGCCGTGGTGAGAAGCGCACAGCCCACAATGCAATTGAGAAGCGGTACCGTTCCTCTATCAACGACAAGATTGTGGAGCTCAAGGACCTGGTGGTGGGCACTGAGGCAAAGGTAAGACCCAGGCCAGGGTGAGCAGGAAAGAGGAGAGCATGTCAGTCAGCAGGAAGTAGGCCTAGGCCAGACCTGGTCACACAGTCTTATGCATCGACTTGTCTGGTTCTGGGCAGTCCCATTTTCCTGGTTAGATTTTTATCAAGGGCATCCTGAATAAAGAAAGAACTGTTCAGAGCTGGAGAGAGATGGCTCAGTGGTTAAGAGCACTGACTGCTCTTCCAGAGGACTCAGGTTCAATTCCCAACATCCACGTGGTTGTTTACAACTCTCTGTAATTACAGTTCCAGGGGATCTGACACCTTCCCACCAATGCACATAAAATAAAATTAAATTAATGTAAAAAAGGCGGGGGAGGGACTGTTTTGGGCATTGATGGTGTCATGGTGATGAAGCACAAAAATACTGTCCTGGAGGACCTGATACCCTAGTGGGAGTGGTGGCCACTGAACAGGATAAAGAAAGGGTCCGAATGGCTCACATGTGCAGGGAAGCAGATAGGAGGAGCGGAAGGTGTGCAGGACGGTCTCGCAGTGAAGGGCTGCAGGAAGTCGGAGCTGTGTGGAGGACAGGACAGTGACAGCGCTGGCGACACCACTCTGTGTATTCCACATGGCAACTCCTCTTTGCCCTCAGGAGTAGGCACTGTTAGGAGATACCAGCACAGGAACGTTCTAGGCAGAAGGAGCAAGTGCTGAGGTCCTAGGCAGCCGTGATGCCAAGCAGCTGTGCCCACTTCTCTGCTCTGCCCACTTCTGCATTTATAGCCAAGTCTGCCTGGCTGGCTGAGCCCTCCCCCTCCCTCTCCTTGCAGCTGAATAAATCTGCTGTCTTGCGCAAGGCCATCGACTACATCCGCTTCTTACAGCAGAGCAACCAGAAGCTCAAGCAGGAGAACCTGACCCTGCGAAGTGCTGCCCACAGAAGCCGTGAGTCCCAGCCTCCCTCCTGCCTCAGGTTCTTTTCTGTGGCTGTCATAGGACACCATGACCAAACCAACGCATAGAAGAGTTTTTGAGCTTACAGTTTCAGAGAGCGAGCCATGACCACCATGTTGGGGAGCATGGCAGCAGGCAGGCATGGCGCTGAGCAGTAGCTAAGAGCTCACATGTTGCGACAACCCCTTGGCAGAAGGAGATTTGGTTGGAAATAGTGTGGGGTTTTGAAACTTAAAAGTCCACCCCCAGTGACACACCTCTTCCAGCAAAGGGTGCCTCCTAACTCCCCAAACACTTCCAGGAATGGCGGTTCAAGCTTTCATCATGATTCTGTGGGGGCCATTTCATTAAAGCCACCACGCTGGTTCTGTCTTCCTATCCTTGCCCAGTCTTGCTCTGGCTCTGGCCCCACCTTGCACTGGCCCCTCTAACTCCTGGTCGGTCTGGTCATCAGCTGTATCTTACAGTGGCCTGGCCCCTGTTCTGACCATAATGGAACTGTCCATGTTTTGAGGCTTCAGCGTCCCCAGCCTGTTCCTTCTGCCTGCAGAATCACTGAAGGACCTGGTGTCTGCTTGTGGCAGTGGAGGAAACACAGATGTGGCCATGGAGGGTGTGAAATCTGAAGTGGAGACGTTGACCCCTCCACCCTCAGATGCTGGCTCACCCTCCCAGAGTAGCCCCTTGTCCCTCGGCAGCAGGGGTAGCAGCAGTGGTGGCAGCGACTCGGAACCTGACAGCCCAGCCTTTGATGACAGCCAGGTTGGACTTGGTGGCATGGCTTTCTTCCCTCTCCCAGACACCCTTCAGTCTTCCCCACTTTGAGCCCTTGTCTTTAGGGTTAGCTGGGCTCTGCCCTCACCTCCCTGCCTTCTGCCAGGTGAAAGCCCAACAGCTGCACAGCCATGGCATGCTGGACCGCTCCCGCCTGGCCCTGTGTGCGCTGGTCTTCCTGTGTCTGACCTGCAACCCCTTGGCCTCGTTGTTTGGCTGGGGCATCCCCATTCCCTCCAGTGCTGCTGGTGCGCATCACAGTTCTGGGCGCAGCATGCTGGAGGCTGAGAGCAGAGGTAAGTCAGGCCAGCCTCCTCATTGTTGAGACAAACCTTTGGGACTTTGGACGTCCTAGGAGTTAGACCCTCAGGCGTTCCCTTTGTCTATAGATGGCTCTAATTGGACCCAGTGGTTGCTGCCACCCCTAGTCTGGCTGGCCAATGGACTACTGGTGTTGGCCTGCTTGGCTCTTCTTTTTGTCTATGGGGAACCTGTGACCCGGCCCCACAGTGGCCCAGCTGTTCACTTTTGGAGACATCGCAAACAAGCTGACCTGGACTTGGCCCGGGTAAGGGATTGGCCCTGGAGAGGAGTAGGGTAGGCCCCCAGGCCCGAAAGGTACTAGGTGCCCCTACCTATTCCCTTTATTTTGTCCGTGCTTTGTCCTGCCCCACCCCACCTTCAGAACTCGACTCCAGGGTCCCAGATAGGGAGATGCCCTGTTGTTATTTTCTTACTGAGACAACCCTTTCTCCAGGGAGATTTTGCCCAGGCTGCTCAGCAGCTGTGGCTGGCCCTGCAGGCCTTAGGACGGCCTCTGCCCACCTCAAACCTGGACCTGGCCTGCAGCCTACTTTGGAACCTCATCCGCCACCTGCTGCAGCGTCTCTGGGTGGGCCGCTGGCTGGCAGGCCAGGCTGGGGGCCTGTGGAGAGACTATGGGCTGAGGATGGATGCTCGTGCCAGTGCCCGAGATGCAGCGCTCGTCTACCATAAGCTGCACCAGCTGCATGCCATGGGTATGCTAGGTGGGAGCTGGGCTGGGATCCTACCCACCCCATCACCTTTCCTCGCGCCATGAGTATGGCTGGGTCCTACCCACCCCATCACCTGTCCTCACGCCATGGGTATGGCTGGGTCCTACCCACCCCATCACCTCCTGTTCTCACTCTTGCCTGTTTGCAGGGAAATACACAGGAGGGCACCTTGCTGCTTCTAACCTGGCACTGAGTGCCCTGAACTTGGCCGAGTGCGCAGGAGATGCTGTATCCATGGCAACACTGGCGGAGATCTATGTGGCTGCTGCCCTCAGGGTCAAGACCAGTTTCCCAAGAGCTTTGCACTTTTTGACAGTAAGTAGGCTTAGGGGACAGGGCTGGGGGGCTTGTCTTCACCTCTCACCTGCCCCTTCCAGGGCAAGGGACTGACCCAAATGTATCAGTGGTTAGCAGGTGGGCTGCTGGCCCAGCTGGGGTCTCCAGCTCAGGGCTGGGTTTGAACTTGGAGCCACTGTCACAGTCCTGTTCCTCTCCCCACAGCGTTTCTTCCTGAGTAGCGCCCGCCGGGCCTGCCTGGCACAGAGTGGCTCAGTGCCTCTTGCCATGCAGTGGCTCTGCCACCCTGTAGGCCACCGTTTCTTCGTGGATGGGGACTGGGCTGTGCATGGTGCCCCACAGGAGAGCCTGTACAGCGTGGCTGGGAACCCAGGTGCTCTCTCCTTCTGTTCTTCCGCCTCACCTGGCATTGTCCCCTCATCTCTGAATGCCCTCACCCAGCCAGCTGATCGGGCTGTGGCTGGAGCTGTGGGAAGACTTCCTGGGCTTCAGAAGCAGGAAGCAGCATGGGTCAGTGGGCAGTGGGTGGACTTGAGAGGAAGAGTGCCCAGGAGGGTCAGGGCCAGTGGGTATGTGATTCAGTAGACTCCCCTTTCCAGTGTGGGGCCCTGGCACAGCTGGCCCACTTTCCTTCCGAGGGCAGAGGCTGAGTAGCCCAGGCTTCGGAGGGCAAGGGTACTTACCTGTCGATGTCTACATGTCGTTTAGGACTTGGAACTAGGAAGTGCTCTGGGTTGGGGCCCCCGCCAATGAAGGCGTTGATGTGGGAAGGGAACTATGGAGAGAAGGATGTCTAACCTCTGCTCCATTGGCCCCCACCCACAGTGGATCCGCTGGCTCAGGTGACCCGGCTATTCTGTGAACATCTCCTGGAGCGAGCACTGAGCTGTATTGCTCAGCCCAGTCCAGGAGCAGCTGATGGAGACAGGTGAGCTTTCTGTACCTCTCAGGCAAGACCTCCAACAGGGAGCCTGGGCAAAGGTTGTCCAGGTTGTTCGGTAGCCCGACTGTGTGTGTCCTCAGAGCCTCTCTAGCTCTTTCTTTCCTCTGTGAGCCGTGACAGGGTCAGACTATGCTCTAATGGGCAGTTAGGGAAAGCCAGTGTCATTCGGAACTCTGGACTACTGCTGTCTGTCCTGACAGCTCTCTCCTGCCTCAGGGAGTTTTCAGACGCACTTGGATACCTGCAGTTGCTGAACAGCTGTTCTGATGCTGTCGGGGCACCTGCCTGCAGCTTCTCTGTCAGCTCCAGCATGGCTTCCACCACTGGTGAGATCCAGCCCCGTCCTGACTCCTGCCAGGCCCAATGCAGTGTGGCTGAGGGTCAGACACCTTTCCCTCTTGTGTAGGCACAGACCCAGTGGCCAAGTGGTGGGCCTCCCTGACAGCAGTGGTGATCCATTGGCTGCGGCGGGATGAAGAGGCAGCTGAGCGCCTCTACCCGCTGGTGGAGCACATGCCTCAAGCGCTGCAGGAGACTGAGTGAGTGCCCCGCCAGGTCCTCCTCACCCCATTTTGGGCCCTCAGTACTTTGCTTAAATATCTATATGGGACGAACAATGTACTCTCTGCCCCAGAGACTAGAACCAGGGTGAAAGGGCTCAGGGAGGGGCTGTAGCCTGGGCTAACCTACCATGTGTTTCTGCTTTTACCCCAATAGGAGACCCCTGCCCAGGGCAGCTCTGTACTCCTTCAAGGCTGCCCGGGCTCTGCTGGACCACAGAAAGGTGGAATCTGGCTCAGCCAGCCTAGCCATCTGTGAGAAGGCCAGTGGGTACTTAAGGGACAGCTTAGCCACTACACCATCTGCCAACTCCATTGACAAGGTGAGGGGTAGGATGGATACCTGGCTAGGCCAGGGTCACAGCTCTCCATTCCTAGTGTTTTTGGAGTTAATACAAAATGGTGCTGAATGGGCTTACCTTAGTGTTTGAAGAAGGCTAAAGTCCTGGGGAGAATGGGCTCACCATTCACCCACCACCAGGAAGGAGGGTGTGGTGAGCAGACTGGCAGTTGGGGGCCATTGTTGGGAAGTCCGAGGGCTTGCAGGCATGTGGTACGGAGAAGGTAGACCCATGGTGAATTGATGTCGCCTTGTACGTGAGGCGGTGGCAGGGCCGCAGCAGCACAGCCCAGTCAGCCCCTGGTGCTGCGGGCTCTCTGCCCTTCCCAGTGCTGGAGCTGCCAGTGATGTCTGCCTTGCCTGCCACCCCAGGCCATGCAGCTGCTCCTGTGTGATCTGCTGCTTGTGGCCCGCACTAGCCTGTGGCAGCGTCAGCAGTCACCAGCCTCAGCCCAGGTGGTTCACAGTGCCAGCAACGGACCCCAGGCTTCTGCGCTGGAGCTGCGCGGTTTCCAACAGGACCTGAGCAGCCTGAGGCGCTTGGCACAGAGCTTCCGGCCTGCTATGAGGAGGGTAAGTCCATTGTTTCACCTCCCACTGGGAGGCATGAGGCAGGAAGCCGGGGGAGAAGTGGGCACTAAGTCTGAAACTGGCCATTATCCACTCCCTAGGTGTTTCTCCATGAGGCCACAGCTCGGCTGATGGCAGGGGCAAGTCCTGCACGGACACACCAGCTCCTGGATCGCAGTCTGCGGAGGCGGGCGGGCTCCAGTGGCAAAGGAGGTGAGGAGGTGGCTGTGCTTACACTTGCAGGGCAGGGGGTTCTGCCTTAGCCTGGTATGAGGAATACTGGGGGCTGCGTTATGGAAATCAGTGGGGGTGACAGTTTGTGAGATAGTCATAGGAAGAAGCTGAGCCCACCTGTGTGCCCAGCATGAGTGGAGAGCTTAGGAGTTCCCTGTACAAGAAGTCAGATACTTTGTCCTTTGCATGGGGTCTGGCCTTAGCCAGACCTAAGCCTTGCTCCCCTGACATGACCCATCTGTGCAGGTGCTGCAGCTGAGCTGGAGCCTCGACCCACATGGCGGGAGCATACAGAGGCTTTACTGCTGGCCTCCTGCTATCTGCCACCTGCCTTCCTGTCAGCCCCCGGACAGCGTGTGAGCATGCTGGCTGAAGCTGCACGCACTGTAGAGAAGCTTGGTGACCACCGGCTACTGCTCGACTGCCAGCAGATGCTCCTGCGCCTGGGCGGCGGGACTACTGTCACTTCCAGCTAGACCTTGGATGGTTTCCCCAGTCTTAGAGACCCTTAAGGACATTTGTCACTGGTTGTGGTCTTTGAGAGAGGGTGAGCCTGACAAGCAATCAGGAGCATGCCGACCTCTAGTGGCAGATCTAGAAACTGCAGAGGCTGCACTGGCCCAGTGCCACCCTCTTGCTCTGTAGGCACCTTAGTGGCTTTTCCCTGTCCTATGGAGAGAAACCTTTCCCCCAACAGAGGGCCACTCTGTACAAGGCTCTCCCCTCCTCCGGGCAGACTGTACATGGCGTAGATCCGACTGAGCCGGCGCCCTGTGCAGGCTCATGGACTACTTGACTTTTGCAAACTTTATTTTCCTAGGTTGAAAGATTTTGTACAGAAAATTAAAAGTGAAATTATTTATAACCTCATTTTTTTTTTTATCTGGGTAAGCAGATGTTGGTGTCATCTGACTGCCATCCTTTCTGGATTGTCTTCTGGGAAGCTCTAAGGGTGTGTTTACTGGCTTCTGCCTTGGGG
The DNA here is from genome assembly GCF_982192425.1 of Myodes glareolus. Lineage (NCBI taxonomy): Eukaryota > Metazoa > Chordata > Mammalia > Rodentia > Cricetidae > Myodes > Myodes glareolus. The sequence goes on from NC_142034.1 coordinate 63,985,495, forward strand.
TGGTCTGATGGTGGCCAAGCTGTCCCACTGATCTCATGGCTACACTTTAGCTCTATCAACCTTGAGAGGCCTTGATGGTCTCAGTTGTCTCTTTGCCCCAGCCCCTCACCAGATCCCGGGGTGATCCAGCACCTGAAGGCCAGGCTCCCATCTCCCTTTATGTCTGGAGCGTCACACACAATTCCCTGGTCAGCTCTGTACACTTGGCGAAGTCTGAGACCACACAGGTCTACTAATGAGCACAATCTGGGATCCCTGTTTGTGTCCCCCGGCCCTTTCCCTCCACTCCCAACCCTAGGGAATGTGGTCTGGATCCACAGGCCGCAAACTTCCAAAACAATCGTGGTATCTTTATTGACTTTTTTTTTTCTGAATGCAATGACTGGTTTTTTTTTTTTTACTCTTAAGGAAAATAAACATCTTTTAGAAACAGCTCGATACACACAATCTTCAGTGTGAAGCAATATACTAATAAGAACACTAGTTGTCTTAACATTTACAGTCTTCATATATATTATATATATGTATATGTATACATATATATACACTATATAACGAGGCCAGATATAATACACACGTTTACCATTTTACAGTCATATGTACAGGAAGTTGCGGGGGGGGGGCTGCATCAGGCCTATTGAAGCGTGGACAGAGCTGAGAACACAAACAGACAGGTGGGGACTGGCCGTGGTGGTGGCGGCGGTGATGGTGGTTGCACAAGGAAGGGGCATCACTGTAGCCCCTAGTCCGGCCAAGGCCAGGTTAGGGCTCTGTGCTGTGGAGCACACGACGCACAGCAGCGACACACAGAAGCGAGCATGTTCCCAACATATATACATTCTATATAACATATATATAGAGGGGTACACAGGTTTGTACATGAAGTCTAGCACTGTCTCTGCCCACGAGCCGAGCAGCGGCAGTTCCTGGAACCCATGGCGGTGCTTAGGGACGGCTGCACATCTGCCTAGAGGGTAGCCAGGCCCAATTTCCTCAAGCTTCCAGACCGGGCTCCATCAGTGGGGTGGAAGACTGGAAAGGGGACAAACAGAAGCCATAGGGCACTGCCCCAGGCCAGCTCATATCAGGGACCACACGGCCTGAGCCCAGGTCTGTCACGACTCTGGGCAAAGCCTTGGGTGCCAGGGTCGCATTCCCCCATTGGCTGGACCTCTACAGAAAGACTTGGGTCCTGCCCCATGTCGTCCACCGAGCCAGCAGCACCCTCGGCCTCTTCTCAGGGGCACAGCTTGCATGCCACGTCATTTCAGAACTTGCAGGGGACTTGCATCCCGCCTGAAGCTGTGCGCCCCGGGCCTGGCTGCCTGGTGGCCTGCCCTCGCCAAGTCTGGCCTGGAACAGGTTTTCTTTGCAACCCGGGCCTCACGCCAGCGCCCGAAGCAGCCGGAACCAAGACCCGGGGTGGGATCAAGGACCAGCTGTGGGCGCAGCTCCTCTTCCTCGGAGGCTCGGCCACATGGGGATTACAACGGCAGCCTCTGTGGGAGGGACAGCATATTATGCCCAAGGCCAACCGCTACTGCCCACCCCAGCCCTTCCAAGCGAGGCCCAGCAGCACACTCAGTGGGCTGTGGTGAAGTGCCTTAGGGCCCTAGTGCCCTCTCTGACCCCTCTGGCGGGGCAGGGAGAAACTGGGTTGGGGAGGGAGTGCTTTCCCCGGGAAGCCTGTTCACCTACCTTATGTTTGGGGCACTTCAAAGTAAAATTCTCCTCAACGAATGTGCAACCTGTGGGCAAAGAGAAGCTTCTGTGACGATGCAGGGCCGGCTGCCAGTGCTGATTCTGAGCACCCAGGTCCTGCTCAGAACCCTCATTAATCCAAACCACCCAGATATCCTCTACCCTGATGTCCCCTCCCTCTCTACACTCAGAAACTTCCCCAGCCCACTGCTACGTGGCCATCTCCAGGTCTTGTCACCCAGCTCTTCCCTACAGCAGAAGGAACTCTCATTCCCTAACATCCCCCTCCCACTCCCCACCCTCCACACCTTGCCTTACTGTGCAAGGCCACTCCTGTCCCAACCTCCTGCACGCATGCGCACACGCACGCACAACTGTCTGTCGGGAGAGGCCCTTGCTCAGAAAGCACTGTGGAGTCTCAGGTTCTGATTGGAATGTCAGCTCCTGAGTGAGCTGCAGCCTCTGGTTTGTAGAAGAGTCATTGTCTGTTGCTTAATGGGTGCTGTGGTGGGTGCCCGTCCTCATATTGGAAGACAGTGTTCTGTGCGGAAGGGCTTATTCTGAGACAGCAGTGACAGGCTCACAGGTCTTCATGCCTCCCTGAGCAGTGTGCGGCTGAGACCTTGCCAGCTGCCATCCACACAAAGGCCCATCTTTTCTCCCTTCTCTGCGCTGACTGAAGTTCACCTTCCCAGACAAACTCTCCCATCTCATACTTAGGATGGTGCAGGCCTGACTATATCCCTTTCCTTTTCCCGCCCAAAGAGGAGGGAGGGGGACACCACCTGAGAAACTTGGCAGGAGAGGTTGTCTTCTGGGGCCAGCGGCTAGTAGGTGTACTAATCACCTACATACATTTGGCTCTGGGACCGGGCTGGACCTCAGTTCCAATACAACCTAACCAGGGTAGTTGCTACTTCCTAGTCAGTTCAGCCAAAATCACCCAACAGTAAGAGCAGAGACTGGAGACGGGGTGAGGGCAGGCAGCTCTGGGGCTGAATACAGATGTTCAGACTGGACCCTATGCTGTGGCCAATATGCTCTCAGAAGTGAGGGGCAGAAGGGGATGGGATAGATAGCCAGTGGCCACCTTGCTTCTAGCAACCCAGGAGCCTGACACCTAGGAGCAGCTGACCCCACGTGGTGAACTATTCCTGGACTAGCCACGTGGCTAGCTGCTCTGGCCTCTTCACTTGCCTGGCTGCTGTTTCCCAGGGCTCCACCTCCCTGACAGCTGTTCAGAGGTGCCCCCCACCCCCAGTGCTGAGAACATGAGTCCAATGGGGACAGCTCCAGAGCCACCTGGCTGCAGGGCAGCTGCTGGTGGGCTGCAGCCCTCTCCCTCCTATTGTGCCCCACCCTTAGCTACATGGCTCTGCCTTTGGCCAACAGAACACAGGTTCCAAAAGCCTTGCTACCTGTTCTTGCAGGGCCCTGCTGTTGTCCTGATGTGCTAGGCCAGCCAACTGAAACAGTGAGCACTGGCCAGTCCCCCCCTCCCCCCCAGAGCCCGAGGAAGGTGTTTATGGTGCTATGTAAGCCACTGCACTGGGTGTGGGAAGGGCAAGAAGCTTGACCCCTGCTACTGATGCCCTATTTTCTCAACTGGCCCTGTCCAAATCAGAATATTTTTGTTTTTGAAGACAGGGTTCCCCTGTGTAGCCCTGGCTATTCTGGAACTCTCATTGTAGACCAGGCTGGCCTCCAACTCACAGAAATCTATCTGCCTCCTGAGTGCTGGGATTAAAGGTGTGCCCTACAACACCCCGCCCAAACCAATTTGTTAAAGTGAGGACACCAGATTTGATATAGCCACTTTCTCATTTTGTCAAGTCCTGTAGAATCCTGTGCCAGCAGTCCCAGCAACCATTTTCTTCTACTTGGGCCACTGTGGTAGTTCATTAGTCTGGATCATGTCAATGTCTTAGATTCCTGTTCGGTGTACAAAGCTGGGCCTACAATCCTACCACTAACAAGCCATGGCTCAACTCATCTGATGCTATGGGACCTAGCTCCAAGATTACCTGTCTGGAATCTTCCCAGCTTAGACAAAATGGGCCTCTTTTATAAGTACACTTTTTTCTTATCTGATGGGACAGCGTTCATGGCCAACCAGACAGAATTTAGAATAACCTGAAAGATGGGCGTCTGGGTATGCCTGGCAGGGATTTCTTTTCTTGAAAAATAATTATGTTTCTGGTGCTTTGACTGCAAAGTACCTTATGAACCACATGTGTGCCTGGTGCCAGTGGAGGCCAAAAAGGGGCATTAAACGCCCTGGAACTGGAGTTTCAAATGTCTATCAAGACACCATGTGAGTGCTGAAGTTGACCCCAAGTGCTCCCCAAGAGCAGTGGTGCTGTCTCTCCACGCGCATGAGGGAGCTGTCTTGATTAGGTCAATCGTAATGAGAACATAGACCGGCTATTCTGTTACGAGTGTGGGGTTTTTTTTTTGTTTGTTTTGGTTTGTTTTTTTGTTTGTTTTTAGGTTTCAAGAGCTTTACTGGGACCTTCCTGAGTGGCCTGTCAGTGTCAGGAACCCAGCTCCCATCCCTACCACACCTGCTGTTGTTGTGGGAACCCTGGAGGAAGGCAGGTGATAGCCTCCTTGGGAAACAGAGGTTCTTCTTTAAAGGGGGCTAAAACTGCAGAACACAAGACAGAAATGAAGTTCAATGTGAGCCAGGCCTGCTGTGGAGTCCAAGGAAACTGCCTTCTAGAGTGTGGTAGTCAGGGAGTATTGGTTACTGTGTGTTTTAAAAAGGTTTTATTATTTTGGGAGAGTGGGTCTCACTATGTAGCCTTGGCTGGCCTGGAGCTCATTCTGTAGACCAGGCTGGTCCTGAACACGGAGATACGCTTGCCTTCACCTTCCAACTACTAGGATGAAAGGCGTGTGCCACCAAGCCTGACTTAAGTTTTATTTTTTTCAAATGTGTATAAATATATGTTTAAGTGGGTATCTGTGGCACTGCAGTAAGGCAAGAAGCCAGAAGAGGGCATCAGATCCACGGGAGCTGAACTTAGAGGTAGTTGTAGGCCACCAGTATGTGGGTGCTGGGAATGGAAGTGGGTACCTCTGCAAGAGAACTCTTAACTTCACAGCCATCTGAGCGAGAATCTCACCATATAGCTCTGACTGACCTGGGACTTGCTATGGAATTCAGGATGGCTTCAAACTCAAAGACATCTGCCTCCGTCTCCCAAGGGTGGGATTAAAGGAGTATGCTACCAAGTCTAGTTCGTTCTTGCTTCTTTTTAGGACAGGTCTTTATCTGCAGCCCTGGCTGTCCTGAACTAAGTAGACCTGCTGGCCTTGATCTCACAAGAGAGCCACAAAGTCTCCCAAAGGTGGGATTTAAGGTGTGCGCCACCACACCCAGCTCTGCTCCTTGACCTACGCAGTGTGACCAGCTCAAGAGCCCGCTGCTCTGACTTCCCTACTTTGCTGGCTTGTGACCTGCGACTGAACCAAAGCAAATCTTTTCTTCCCTAGGCTGCTTAGGTCAGGGCATTTTATCACAGCGACAGAACCTATCTATTACTGTGGCAGAAACATGGCTGAGCCCCTGGGGAGGCTGGACAAGCCTGGCATAGAAGAGAGCAGAGAACGACAGAAAGCCCCAGCCTCTGGGTGGCTGTGGGTGAGACAGCACATGACAAGCTTGTAGCTAGGGACTGGGCAGATTGCCACATGATGACCTTGGTTCAGACAGGTGGCAGAGGGAATGAGGCCTTGCTCTTAGGTTGGGTCCACATTCCAATACAGGTCACCTTGTGATGGAGGTAGAGTCAATGAGGAGCCACTCCTGTGCCCACTAACATCCTTTTTCTATTGAATGTTCGCAGCTCTGCACCACCAGGACTGCTGGCATCTGAGACCCTGTGTGGCTACCAGGGTAGCTTGGCTGGGGCTGATGTTGGCCCAGGATCCAGTGGGCAGTAGCACTGATGGGGTTCCACTGCTCAGACTAGGACAAACGACTAGGTCGGGCTGAAAGGGATGGAGGGTGTGACAGCCTCTGACCCAGGAGACTGCTTTCTGGACAGCCCTGCTGCTGCTGCAGTGAGCAACTGCTCACAGCCCGCTCTGCACATAAGGCCTACGTACAAACACTGTGATGCACACAGGAAGAAGTGCCGTCACTGCCAGGGACTGGACGCTTTCTTTATGGACGAGGGCTTCAAGGTCCCCACTTGATGGGTTAGGGCTGGGCTTCCTGGTCCTATGGCCCACAGACAATGAGGGCAGGTCACAGGGGCCTGTCACATCCCCACAGACCTGCACGGCGAGTCCTAACAGCCAACACGCCAGCTGGTCTGTCTCCACCTTGACCTAAATGCCCCTAGTTTTATTTATTTTTCTGTATCAAGTGCTGGGGCTGGTGTCTCTGGCACTCAGGTATAGGCACATTCTGTGTAAGGGCACAGGACAGTCACTCACAACTGAAACCTATCACTGAGACACACTCTCAGCTCATTTGGTTTTAGTTGGCCTATAACCCCTCCCTCAGGCAGGTAGGGACCGACCCACCTCCACATTTCTGGAACTGAAGTGCAGGCAGAGGCCAAGGGAACAATGAGATAAAGAGTTGCTGGAGCAGATGAGGGCCCCAGGAGTCACATGGGGTCTGAGTTGGAACAGCTGTACCCAGGCCAGCTCTTACCTGTGTCATTGGCACAAGGGTAGTGGTAGGTGTGGATACATCCTTTATAGGAGCACGAGATGGTCGCCCCGGCTTCATGGCAGCTGGAACATGGCTGAAGAGAAAGGAAGGCGAGTGAGTCCTTGTGTGTTCCAGACACGCCCCACGGCACTTCTGCCACAGCGGTACTGAGATACCGCAGGGAGGAAATGCCCTCGAGGGCTGGCCCTCTGCCACCTCCTGGGCTGACACACTGGGTGAGGGACCCTCCTGGGCTAGTGGTGTTAGTCACCACAGTGGCCATGGCTGACAGTCGCCATCTGTCAGGTGCTGCTCCATGCTGCCTCTGGGGTGTCCTCATTCACTGGCTCCTGCTAGCAGCGGCAAGGGCAATGGCTTTCAACTGACCCCCACTTTCCAGATGGTGAGACAGGCCCCCTCCATGTGAGAGAGGGGTGCTCTTTCTAGCCAATTACAGCAGATGCAGATAAATGGGCCGAGGGGAAGAGTTGACATATGACCCCCAAGAGGCTGATCTCATGTGACTCTGATGCCCCCAGACCCTGGCCAACCCCACACTGGTCTCCATGATTTCTGTTGGGCTCGGAGGTTGTGACAGGGCTAGGACAGGACAATGACGAGATGGCTGACAGGGGAGTGACGACAAAACTGGGCATAGGGAGGGATCCAGATGGGTCCCGGGCCAGGCCACCCCTGCTCCCAAGCCTGTCATCACGGTGGGTAGTGAGGTAGGAGTAGAGCAGAGGACAGAGAAGGCTCAGAGACTCAGTGACAGTGCGCCTGGCACCAGGCATGGAGTCCCAGTGCAGCACTGTCTTTTCTAGGCCAGACAACAGAGCTGGGATCAAACCATATGGTCCAGAGGGCCGGGGGACCCAGAACCACAGCCCAGGAGATTGAGGCTGTCCTGGCAGGGTGCATACTGTTCAAACTCTGCAGGTGGAGTGGCCACTGGGGATGGGTCAGCAAGAGAGGAAGACATCCATGCAGGGCTTCCGGATGGGGCTCCCAAGAACCTAGAGTCCTAGGCCCACCTCTTAAGCCACTGAAGGAAGATGAAACACAGTGGGAACCACAAAGTAGATCAAATCTCTCTCACTCTGGCCCTTGGGAACACTGAGCAATTTGAGGGTAACTATGCCCTCCTCCCCGTGGCAGATAGCCCCAAGTCTCACAGTGGCCCTCCCGAGTACTGCGAAGTTTGAGGGTAACCATGGCCCCCTTGTGGCAGACAGTCTCAAGCAGCTCCAAGGCAGAACTGTTCATTGCAGTTAAGAAGAGACTGAGGCACTCTGGGGTGATGACCTTGTTCTTGGCCCCTGGATCCTTAGAGGGGGCATAGCTGATCAACTGTGCCCCATTCCTTGGCCTAGGTACCCACACCAGTCTCCTGAGGATGTGAATCAGCCCCAGGTCTCTGAATTGCAATTCTCCTCTCTAGCCAGGAAATGAGGTGTACGATGACAGTGTGGGTGGCTTAAGACCTGGAAGGTGAGCATGGTGGCTGACAGATAGTGGAAAAGGCCAGTGTCCTGGGTGGGAGCTCGCATTCTGGGGTTTGCAGAGGACATGAGGCTTCCTGAAGTAAGATTTGAACCAGGGTCTTCCTGGTTCCTGGAGAGAGCAGTGCCAACAAGCTCCTGGGGCAGAAAACAATGAGCTGAACTATGACCCTGCAGGTCACTCTTCATGGAACCTGGGAAACCCTGATCTATCCTTCAGTGTATTCTGCGAGGCCATGCCATATGAGCCTGTGGCTGTGGGGTACAGCCTGGCAGCAGATCCCAGCTGCCAGTCATAGGCCAGGCAGGCCCACCTCTGGCAGGGACAAGCCTTCAATATGTAGCCAACCTTGTTCAATGAGGGCCTCTCCTGGCCTTCCCTGTCACGCCAGGGTGTGGTAGCATCAACAGGGCTCAGCAGTGAGTGGCTCCAGCTCCAACTGTGACTCATACACCCTCCTCAGCTCGACATGATGCTGTGTGTGCATGCGTGTGTGTGTAACAAGAGGCCAGCAGCAGAGGGCCAGGTCAGGGAGCAGGGGCCTTTCCCTGCACTCACCAATGTTTCCCCTTGATTATGAGCCCAGTGCTGGGGGTCAGGGACATGTGATGACTGGGTTCCAGTCCTGACCCTCAAAGGAGACCTGGATAATGCAGGGTATCAGGTATCCACTGGACAGGGGCTCCAGTCTTGTTATTTTCTGATGAAGGGGGAGACAAGACTATTTCGAGGTAGCTATGAAGATTAAGTCACTATGGAGCCCAGGAAGACAGGGGTTCGGTGCCTGAATGCTCCATGAACTGGCTGAGGTCCTGAAAGCTGTGCTGTCTGTGTCTCAGGCCCTTTGCAGCAAGGTGGACAGACAACAGGACCCAGAGAGTGTATTAGCCATCACCATGGGCAGGAGATGCCTGGAGCCTGGAGCCAGAGGAGGCATCCACAGTGGTCCCCAAGGTCAAGGATGGGGCCTGGACAGAGTGTTTCTGAGGAACTAGTACGGTAAAGTGTGGGAAGGAGGGAGGCCACTGGATAGTCAGGGTCTTCTGAGTGGGCGGAAGAGGAGGGAATCACCAGAGCTGGTATGGACACCCAGTAAGGTCAGTGTGGATGAGTGCGCTTGGGAGCCTTGCTGCCCAAGGCATGGTCTGCAGAGACAGGAAGTGGCTCTGTCAGTCCCCTTGGTCTGAGGAAACTTAGCTACAGTCACAGCTCAGAATGTTTTCTCCATCCCAGACCTGTGATCCCAAATAGAGTCCTCAAGATCAATGTGTTAATGAGCTAGGTCCTGTGACCTTGCCCCACAGGGCCTGTGGCAGTCCAGCATTCTCTGAATGGAAGGAAGTGTGAGCTTCGGGGCTTCTGTGGCCAGGTAACCCAGGGCTGCCCAGGACATATTGTTTAGGAGCTATCCCAAAGGTCCCAGTTCAGGGGAGACCAGGCCATCTCGGCATTCAACTCAGGAAGGGTTTTGTCTTGCCAGGCCCAACAGCTCCAGTTTTGGGTAGTGTGTGTGTAAGACTGGCCAGTGACATAGAACTGAGACACGTACCCTGGGCAAGGGTGGATAAACATGTCCTGCTGTAGCCCCAGGAATACTTCAACTTGCCTCCACACTTCCAAGAGACTCCAGGGCCTGGAGCCTGTACTCTGGCTACTCGCTGGCTACAGGCACAAGTGACCCAAAGGAAAGCTCCGAAGATAGCTCTGTCAGCTGTCAGTACTTCAAGACCCCAGCCCCTGCCCCAGCTCGCTAGCTTCTTACCATGTCCACAGCTACCTTCATGGCCTCTTGGAGCCCAAAGAGCTTCCCGGCCACCAGGTACACCCCGCTGGTCCACACAGCACAGGCCTCATGTACCCAGTGTTCCTGGGTGTCCCCACCGAGTTCTGCAGGGGCCTCTTTGCTGCACTCATGTTTGCGGCTCTTGTCAGCTGGGGCCACCTCCTCACCCCCGTCCCCCTGCCCATCACAGCAATAGCAACTCTGCAGCCGCCGCGACAGGCCCCGGGCACTGGAGCGCAGGGAGCCCTGCTTGGCAGGGTCAGGGGGGCCATCAGGCCTGGGCAGCCTCCCCAGGGTTGTGGTGGTGGTGACGGTAGTGGTGGGAGCGGTAGCCGTGGCAGCAGCGGTGCCGGCTGCACATTCCAGCCCTTTGACTGTTCTCTCGGGAGGCAGAGAGGCCTCCTCAACGGTGCCCTCCAGCCGCACCTTCTCCTTGAGTTTTGGTTTCTTTTTTGGGAGGCAGTGTTCAGGGTAGTAAGGGCCACAGAGGTCCCCAAGGTCCTTGAAGTTGGCCGGGTTTTGGCAGAGGCAGCAGACAAGGCAAGAGGTACTTAGGGCCTTGGACACGACAGGCCCCAGATGCATGGTGGAGGAGAGGGGCAGGGAGGGCCTCGGCTGCAGCACAGAGCCTCCGGGGAATGTGGTCAGAGAGGCCCCAGCTGGTTCTGAGGAGGAGGAGGAAGAGGCAGAGGAGGAGGAGGCAACAGAGGAGGAGGGCTTCCAGTGAGGCTTGGGCTCATCCCCCGGGGAGTTGACCACAGTGCATATGGTGGTGTAAGCATCTCTCTTCTCCACCCGCACAAAGGGTGAGAAGGCTGGGGTGCGGCTGTCTGCCCTCAGCCGCTTGCAAGAAGAAATGTATTTGAGTCGGATTTCAGGCTCCGCAGGATCCAGGGGCAGTACCTGTTGCTGCCGTCTCCGAGTGGCACGCCCCTTACAGGGTGAAGCATGGGTGGTCTTAGCCCGGCCACGGCTAAGGCGCTTCCGTTTTGAGTAGCTACTGTAGCTGGCTTGGCCTGGCTGCTTCTGTGCCCTTGTCTGGGGCTGGCAGGGCCGGCCTTCAGGGGGCTGGGAGGTCGGTCCCAGCTCCTCTGTCTTTGGCTTCTTGCCTCCTCCACTGGAGCTGTCCTCACCTCCACCCTGAGTGCTGCTGGCCCTGTCATGGGTAGCAAGGGTCAGAGTTTGGCCAGGACAGGGCCGCTTCTCCAACGGCCCTTTAGAGGGTCCCAAGGCCCCGGTCCTGCCTTTCCGGCTCCTTTTCTTCGGTGCCCGGGCAGTGCCTAGGGACGGCAGGGTCTCCGGGGACATGAAGGCCTCAGCTTTGGGACAGTCAGCAGCAGTGGACAGTTTCTTACTATTCAGGAGTTTGCCTTTTAGGGACCTGCTGGCTGAATTTCTACATGATGGCTCGGCCCCTGAAGCTGCTGGCAGCATCTGTCCAGGGCCCATCCCTCCTAGACCCTCTTCTGCCCCAGCTGGACTCCCCCCTGAACGTTTCTCAGGTAAGGCTGGGCTCCGGGGAGTCCCAGGAGGAGCCCCTGCCACTCTGCATGCAAGTTTCTTGAGACCAGGTGAGGTGATCTTCTGTACTATGGCCTCCAGCTTGAGGCCACGGCCCTTTCGGGGTGGCAGCACCTTGGTCCTCACAGCACTGGGCAGGGATGATGCTGTAGCCAGCTCCATGCTTGCAGCAGGAGGCTCCAGTGGTGGGGGCGGGGGTGGCTCCCCACTGCCTCTGGGCCTGGCTCTCTGGGGTGAGGCCATCCTCCTCAAGAGGCCAGGAGAGGCCTCGGCCCTCTCCTCCCTCCCATCTACTCCACTTCCATTGCTGCTTCGAAGGATGAGGCTTCGCTTTTTGGTGGGGACAGGAGCCATGAAGGCTGACTTCCTTTTGAGCGTGTGGAGAGGCCGATCTGAAAGCTTGCTCCCTGGTCCACCAGGCCTGGGTACTTTGACCCGCTGGTTCACCCGGCCTTCCTTCTGGGGCCCACTGGAGACCTTGAATGCAGTGGGTAAGTGGTTGTTGGCAGGGAGCTTCTTGGTGGCACGACAGTCTGGGTTTCGGCTCTCTGAGGGCCGCCGTCGTTTGACATGGAAGACCTGTTGGGGTTTGGTGCGAGACCGGAGAACCATGGAGCGCTGGTCCTTGCCAGGGATGCTGGGAGAGTCTGGCTCCTTGGTCTTGGAGCCCATGGGGCTGCTGTCTGAGGCAACAGGCAGGGCAGCAGGGTTGCTGGGACTGGATGCAGCCTTGGGTGATGGTTTTCCTACCCGCTTGCCAGACTTGAAGGCTGCTCGCTGTTTGCCTCCCAGTTTGTCAGGAGGCGTGGGGGTAGTGGTCAGGCCTGGAGGTCCAGGAGTTTGGGGCTCACTCAGAGCTGTAAGAGAGCGAGTACACATTCTGGGGAGCCCTTCTGACAGCCCCCGGCCTGGAGCTCCAGCCCCTTCTGCCTGTCCCTGGGGGGGTCCTGTGCAGGACTCTGGGAGCAAGAGGTCTTTGGGAAGTGCTGGTACCCTGCACGGAGAGTCTTCAGCCTCAGGCAGCCCCCGGTGCACCCGACGGCTCCGTAAACTTTTACCCCGCGGCACAGGCTCTTTCTTAGCAATGGGCACCTCAGGCACAGCAGGTTTGTTAGGCTTTGGGGCCAGGGAGCCTTCTGAAGTGGCAGAACTACCTGGGGCTCTCTCTATCTCTGGCCCATCTTCTCCTGGCTTCATATGTGACAGTGAAGACTCAAACCAGCTCTGGACCTTTGATTCAGCACCCACAGAGGGGCCCAGGAGGACAGCAGGCTCACCGGAGAGGTGACATGGGGAGGCCCAGTCAGCCTTGGGGTCCAGCACCTCCTCTGCTTCCTCCTTGGTGCAAATCAGTGGGGCCTTGGGGGACAATGGGTCCTGCAGGCTGGGCCTCTGCTCAGGGCTACCCAACAGTTCACACAGGGAGGAATACTCCTCTTCAGCCTCTAGGTCCTCCTTCCTGCCAGGGGGTGGCAACAATGGCAGGTCCCCAAAGTCAGTGGAGGAACAGCAATGCCGGCTGTCCTCCAGCCACTGGTCAGCTTTGCCCACCTCAGGGCACTGCAACAACCCACCCACTTCCTCCTTCACCCCGTCTGCCTCCTGCTGCTTGAAGTCCCCAGACAGTGAAGCTGCTGGCTTCCCAATGGCATGCTCTTCCTGGAAGCCCAAGCAGGCAGAGGTCTCGTGTGTATCTGCTTTGCCCACACTGTCTGAGCCTTTTGAACCCTGCTCCAAGCCCTTGGTGAGCTCACCAGGGTGGAGGCCCCAACGAGGACAAGCATCACCCAAGTTCTCCTCTGGCCAGGCGAAAGGGTTGGCACTGTCCACCGAGCTGGCAGCAGTTGTGTCTGGAAAGCAGTCGAAGGCTGCTGCGGTGGGGTCTGGAGTGGCAGCTCCGAGCAAAGGCTTGGTGCCAAAGGACAGGGGACTGGTTGTCTTCTTCGGGTCAGTGGTGGCAAAGGCCACAGAAGGGTCTTCAAAGAGCCCCGGGCTGAAGTCCTTGGTGCTACCACCCTTGTCCAGCTGCAAGGGTTCAGGTAGGGCTTCTGGTTCCCCGGGCTGGGACCATGGCGTCTTGGCCACAGCGTCCAGGCAGGTGCTGTGGTTCTCCAGTGGGAAGGGCGGCTTGCCATTGTCCTTGGGCAGGCTGGAAGCCTCAGCCCAGGCCTTGTCAGCCTTCTCAACAATGGCTTCCTGAAGCCCCAGGATCTCAGAGGCCAGATCTTCCTGGGCCAGGGCACTGAGCAGCAGCCGTGGGCAGTCCCGCTCGCCTGCCACGAATTTGGAGAAGCTGTCCAGTGGCAGAGTGCTATGCAGGCTCTGGAAAGAGTCATCAGACTTGGTGGACATGTCGTCAGGTGAGGTCACAGAACAGGTAGACACGGACTCAGGCTTAGCCTTGGAGTTGTTGTTGACCCTGGCAGGACTGCCACGGGCCTGGCTGCAGTAGAGGAAGCTGCGCTCTAGAGGGTCCTCGGAGCCACTCAGGTAGTCGGCATCCTGTGGCTCAGCATGCGTGGACTGTGGTGTGCTACTTGGCGGTTCAGACAGCGGTGTGCCTGCTGGCTCAGCTGAGTAGCCACTGCCCTCGGGGCTACAGTGCTGGCTCTTGTGCTGCTCCGGAGTCCTGGCCACAAGGCTCTTGACCCCTTTCTTCTGTGGCATGGCAGCTTTGGACAGCAAGAGCTGCTGCACGGTATTGGAGATGTTTTCCACCTGTGAGGTGAGTGCCGTGAGGCTCTGCAGGCTGAGGTCCGACAGTAAGTTGTCAGGGAGCTTCTCCTTTTGCAGGGGCTTGCAGTTGCTGACCTGGGGGTCCACAGAACTGGCAGCATCTGTGGGGGATGGGTTGAGCAGGGGCATAAAGTGGCTGTGGTCTGTGATGCCTGTGGGGAAGGCCCCAGTACTAAGCGGCTGCTGGCTGTAGGGGAAGTTCTCCAGGTTGGGCATCAGTGGTGACGGGGTGGAGCTATAGGAAGGGGAGCGACCCACAGACCGTGCAGGGGAGTGGCTGGAGCTGGGGCTGAAGGTCTGGTAATACTGCTCGGGAGTCCTGACAGCTGTGTCCGGCGGACAGTAGCCCTGGCCTTGCTGTCCATAGTGTTGGTACTTGGTGAGGTTCTGGTAGTGGAGAGTTTCCTGGGTGTGGTGCCGGCCCTGGAGTGCTTGCTGCTGCTGCTCATAGCCAAGGCGGCCCGATTGGTAAGCGTGAAGATTCTGGACCCGTTGCCCCGGGGCCAGGCTTGCGTTGGCACTCATCGGCCTGTCATGTGGCTGGGCAGATGGCGCTGTGCAACTCTTATAGGAGTGGGCCCCCTGGCCGCCACCCTGCACTGCTGGGGCGTAGCTGGAGGAGGTAGGGAAGGACTGAGAATGCTGGGGAAAGTGGCTGCTCTGGGGGAAAGGCAGAGCGGAAGCAAGGTCATTCTGTGGTTTCTGCCTTTGGAGTTTGGGGTAAGCCAGGGGCTGCTGAGGCTGTGGTGGGGGGGCATGCAGGCTGTGAGTCCGGAAGGAAAGTTGGGGGCCCTGCTCAGGGTACTGCCTGTTTGGGGGCACCACCGTCTTCTTCATCAAGTTCTCCTCATATTTGCTCACTGCCCCTGGCAGGGGCTGAGGCTGGGGAGGTGGTGGCTGTGGGCCCCCCCAGGTCTGAAGACCCTCCTCGCCAGAGTAACGCCCTGGGTAGGGGCTGCTGTCTTGAACATAGGTGGGGAAAGCCGGCCTCCCCTGTAGGGACTTGCTGCCTCGGTGGTACTTGTCTGCAGTTGCCGTGGCCACTGTGCCAGAAGGTGTGCCAGCGCCACCCTCATAGCCTGTATAGGGCTGTGGGTTGTAATAGTCCTTGGCCAGCAGCCGCTGACGATCACAGCTGAGCCCAGCCTGACCTGGCTGCCTGTAGTTCTCCAGGCGCGATGTCTCCTGTGAGGTTTGTGGATAGTTTTGCTGTTTGCCATGGAAACCACACCTTTCTCGAAAAGACTGCATGACTCGGGCCGGTTATCTGTGAAGAGAAGGGGTGGTGGAGAGAAAAAACAGTTCAGACGGCCATATTCCACTCTGCCTCAGCCAGCACCCCTCCTGGCCACCTTCCCACCAGCTGTGCACACACTGACAACCTCTGGGTCTGGGAGATGTGCTCTGAATTGCCCGCAGCTGAGCCATGCTAAGGAGAACTGCCACTGACGTGCACAGTCCAAAACAGGCTGCACTCAGCAAGTCACAGGAATGGCTACACCAGGCCACTCTTGCCAGCTCCTCCCCTCTGCCAGCTTATCTGTACCACCACGCCCAGTCCTCATAGACAGTTCAAGTCAGCAGAGCGATTCCACTGTTCCCTGGGGCCCTACTGGATCCCATAATCTCAGTCTTTGTGTAGCCCTACTTAAGCATGACCCAACCACACTAGGTACCCATGAGGACCCCTCCCTAGTCGGGGAGAGCTTGCAGGCTGCTGTGACGGCACATACAGGAATCCATACATGTACAAAGGACCTATCAGGCACATGTACATGCACGCTCACACACACCTCCCCTGCAGTGCCATCTGGACTCCGTCCCTTCTGGCAGATGTTGACTGGGGGCTGGTAAGCCAACTGTCCACACAAAGCCCCCCTCCTCTGACTCCTGGGAGTGAAGGATGGCAGCACCTGCCTCCTGTTCTCGGTACCATAGGTGCATAAACAGATTATGTGGTCCAGAGTGTGGGGATGCATACTAAGAGGGGACAAAGACGCAGTGCCCTGGCCACTGGAGAGCCTCTGTCCCCTCCTGCTGAGCTGCTAACTTTCGCAGGCCAGGGCTGGTGGAGGCAGCCACGATCTGGGGGACAGGGGCAGGAATGTCTGATCTACCAGGAGGGCAGGGGCTTTTGTGCATAGTCACAGCACAAGTTTGTGTACCTCAGTTTCCTTCAACTGACTGGTTACCTCAGAAAATCCTCAATGGTGGAAGAGGGGAATATCCCCACACGTCAGGGTTTCCAAGCCACCATACAGGCTGAAGGCAGGAGGTACAAGTTCTCTGGGACTAAGCAGCTCAAGCCCCTAGGAGGGAACTGGGGTTTTCCAGCTCTTGTTCCAAAACATACTAAGAGGGAGGTGTGGCCTGCCTTAGACCACAAAGGTTTCGGGGTGGGGGGTTGTTTGTTTGTCTGTTTGTTGAGAAGTAACCGTGGGGGTGGAAATGTAGGTGCCTCACAGCAAAGACTAGGTGTGAGAGGTGGGTATGGAGAGCTTGCACTGACAGGGAGGTTCAGCCTCCTTAGTCTCCATCCCACAAAGGTGCCTTCCTTCCTTTGTCTTAGAATTGACCCAGGGAAGGGAGCAAAAGAGGAGCTCTAGCCAGTAGAACAGGGCATGCCCAGGCATCCAGATAACCCCAAAGCTCACAGCAGCAGACTAGACCCAGCTGCCCCTAAGCAACTTTCCTCCTCCCCAGATTGGTAAAGGCCCTGCCTGCCCCACCCCCAGCTCATTACATCCCTCTCTAACCCCTCACTGACAGTGCCCACCTACCCTTTGGATCTACTTCACTCCAGTCCTTGTGGTTTAGATGAAATACCCCAGGCTGTGCTAATCCAGAGGGGCTGGAGGCAGCACCTCTCCAGGTGGGAGGCCTGGTGCCTCCTGCCCCCACCTTCCAAGAGCAGAGCACAATCTGGATGTAGGTGGATGTCACCCCTGCTCAGGACTGCTGGTGGGCCACTTCCAAGATCAGTACACGAAATGACAGTTTCCTGTCCTCCCTGGGTCTGTGTTTATACGTACAAACCCGGACTGCTCTGAAGGCTACATCTGCCTCCCTCATATATCTGCACAAATTACATTTCGGCTTTTATTAGTCCCAGATCACTCTCATTTCCTGCTGAGTGTCCTGTAGATATCATTAACATTTCTACGGCTGGAGTTTTGTGTGTGTGTGTGTGTGTGTGTGTGTGCGTGTGTACACACACACACACACACACACACACACACTTCTCCCCCTACCCCCATTGCCACATTCCCAAAATGCATTACCAGAGACATTATCTAAAAAGAGGGGGAGTCATGAACAGTGTCCCTGCCCCATCTAATCAGTCCAGCTGCTGCGCCTTTTAATTTCCCCACACAGGATTACAGGCTGGCTTCCTGATGCACACAGGCAGCTGGATGTGGAAGGCATCTATCTCTAAGAAAAGACAGTTCAATTAAAATCCCAGAGGCCCAGTGCTTGTTGGAGGACACAGGCAGAAACATGTGCCCCAGCACCACCCTCCAACCCTGGCAGAGGGAGGGACAGAAACAAAGGCTCAGGCATGGTGGCATCCTAGCTGCCAGCTTGGAGTTGCAGAGGTCTTGCTGGCTCTGCCAGGAGAAAATAGGGTGCTGCCTCTTTAAGAGCCACCTCAGGCTTGCAGTGGGCTCTGTTGTTATTAATTATTGTGATTATGATTATTTTTCAAGAGCACCAGGAAAGGACATGGAAGAGACAGGAGGGGGATAGCAAAGGACTAGGGAGGCAGACCAGAGAGCAGGTTGAAGAATGAATTCCCCCACAGGTAATGGTGACCTTTCAACACGGAGGAGAGAAGCAGCTGAGGTGGCTGGACTAGCAGCGGTAAAGGGTGGGAAAGGGAATTTTGCCCCAGCTTCTTCCCCTCCCCCTTCTCCTGGGAACTTGCCAAGACTTCCTCTCAGCTACCCTGGCAGAATCTGGCAGGCAGCTGATGGGAATCCAGAGCAACTCTCTTTGGCCCTAGTGGCATGAATACTCCAACCTTGTAACCACTGGATACTCCCAGACACTGGACGGAAAAGCCCAGCAAGGCTAAATCTCAAGACCTTTGTGGAACTGGACAGTGCTTGCAGTTTGGATGACTTCCTTTGACAGAACAGCCACAGACACAAGCCATCAACACAGCCACGAAAGCATGGCAAGGTTGAGCCTTGGGCATTGCCCTTCTCCCAAAGACTCTAAGAGGGGAAGCTGGCTAGTAAGCACACCTCAGTGCTTTATCTTGTCCCTTCTATAACCAAAGGTGACATTCAGAGGAGTTAAGGACTTGCTTGTGACCCTAGCTGAGGCGGAGATCAAACCCCTCTCTTGGATGCCATCCCAGAAATCCCCACCCTGAAAGAGAGTGTCTTGGTACAGTGTAGCAAGAAAGGGGAGCTGAGTTCAGGCCAGGTGAATACAGGCACACGTACCTACCTGCCTGCACGCCCCTCTACAGCAAGTCAGACCCTACCTACAAGCCTGACTATTTTCATGGTACTAGGGAGAAACCCAGGACCATTAGCTTGGTAAGCAAGGTCTACCATGGAGCCGCTATACCAACTCCCAGCAGGCAAACCTACCTATAGAATCTGGCCAACTTCCAGGGACTAGTCATTAGTATAGCGCCTCTTCAGGTCTGAGGGTTGGCCCCATCAGTGAGATGGTTATGCTGAGGGCCAGAGCTGCGAGCTGCTCCCAGTTGGCCCTGGAAATTGTTATCTTGAGGAAGAGTGGGGGAGGGGTGGCAAGAGGCATGTCCCCGCTTCACTGGCAGCCCCCTGTCACTGGCCCTCCCACCCACCTAGAGTTGAGAGGAGGCAGGGAAGGAACAGAATATGGTCAGGGAGCAATGGCTAGGGTGGGACCCTTAGGTTCTCCCTATCTGTTACGGATGAATAATAAATCTAAGACTTGGCGGTTGGGAGATGGCTAAAGTGGAGAGCTTGCTCTACAAGCATGAGGACATGAGCTTGAAACCCCAGCCCCCACGCAAAAAGCTGGGCACTGCTGTGTGAACATGTAATCCCAGTAGCAAGGGGGAGGGGAGGAGAGAGGAGAAATAGGTATAGTCTCTTCTTGCTGGCTAGCCAGCAAGACAGCGAGACTGTCTTAAGGAAACAATGTGAAAAGTGGCAGAAGAAAAAAAAACGGAGGTCCTCTTCCACATGCTTCCGTAAGGGTGCCGTCACCCATGGACACACACAAAATAATAGTAAATATGTGGCCTGGCTAAGCCTAAGGAGGTCTTATGGCTGGGCTTGCTGGGGAGGCAGGGATGAATCTCCATGGAAGCCACAAGAGCAGCCAGACACCACAGGCCTTGAGACTAGGCTAGACTCCTTGGACTGGGGTCCAGCTTGAGGAGGGGACTGATGGACCTGCTTAGGGCAGGCAGGGATGCTAGTGAAGGTAAGGCAGCTCCACCCCAAAGCACAGCCTCTCAAGACCCCATGCTGACAACACCTTCTTTACAGGTTCTCCAGAAAAGGTCTGAGGCCCTGAGTAGCGAGAGGCAGGCAGAGAAGGAAGAGACCGGGGTGTAGTTCAGGGTTTTTACAATGCTTGCCCAGCATGTAGTCAGCAGTCCCATCACTGAAACAGCAAATCAGCAGGGTGAAGGGGTATAAACCTGTGGTCCCAGTCTCTGGAACCTGAAGCAAGAGGATCAGATCTCAAGTTCAGGACCAGTAGGCAGGTTAAGTGGAGAGCTCAGTGGTCGAGTATTTGACTAGCTTTCACGAGGCCTTCAGTACAATTACCAGCACTTTAACAAGCCAGTCTGGACAACACAACAAAACTTTAAAAGGCCCCAAAGATGCTGGGGACCTCATGAGAAGCTGAATCTGAGTTCTCTGGAGGATGTTTGAGAAGACCCCTTCCAACTCATCTTCCCTGCTATGCTAAGGCACTGGAGTGGCCTCTTAACACCATGCCCACAGGCCCTGTACCAGTTCTTTCTTAGAAACAACCCTACAGAGTTACTAGGATGCAATGGGTCACAGGTTGGATGCCCTCAGCAGCAGGGCCCATAGTCCAGCTGGCCCTGTGCCCACCATCAGGGCTGTCCTGTCTGTAGCCACATTAGCCGCCACTGCTTCTTCGGCAGTCTCCTGTGGATACTTCGTTTTGGGTCACTTTATCCACCGCTCAACAAAAGCCACCACCACCACCCATCTAAACAAGGAGAGAAAGGATAGGCATGGCAAGCAACCATGAAGAGGACAGGGTGTTTCCTATCAGGTTCAGTTCAGGCTAGCCGGACCTCCCTGATGCTACCCAGTCAAGGTTTGAAGACCAGACATTCTGAGCTTTTACATCCAGCACCCTGAGTAGCCAGGGGGTTCCCGGGCTGCTTGGGTTGGTCCACATGCTGAGCCCCAGTAGTACCCATCCTTACAGAAGGCTGACACTGATCAGCACAGCCTTGTCCTCTCTCCTTCCCAGAAGGACCAGGACATAACTTGTGGAAGCAGCAGCAAACAAGTACCAAGTCAGCAGCAGGCTGTCTAAATGCCAGCAGGGTGCTGATCTTGGGCAAGCCTTTCACCTCCGTGGTCCTCAGGGCCTTTGTGCTGGTTGTCTCCTTTGCTAGGAAAACCATTCCCTGGGATCTACCCACCTCTTTGCCTAGCTCCACACCTTGGCTTCTGTGTGATCACTGTATTTTACATGAGATCCATGTGCCTCCTTCTGCTTTGTCAAAGCACTTACCTTTTTGCCTTAACTTATTACTAATCTCCTCTCGAGTGAAAAGTTCCATAGGAGCAGGGATTTTGCCTATTTTATTCCTAACCATGTTCCCATTGCCCAGAATAATAAACATGTATTAAATGAATCATGTTTTAAATGTCACATTAACCCTGGGAAAACAATCCAGAGTAAGTGGTCAGGTTACGAGACACGGTATAGTTGGATGGGGACTGGAGGGCATGGGCTAAGGCCACAGCCCCTTTATCAAGGATGGACAGGATCCACTTTGGAGCAAAGTATTAGGTAGGGGGTTGGAGACGGGCTGGACATCTCAGTCTCAAGTACGGGGGCAGAAGGGTGTGGGGGACGGGACAGAGCAGTCTTTTCTTTCTGTAACAGGTCACAAGTCAGGAGTGTACAGTATGGGATGGCTTTCATTTTCAAAAATGTTACCAGAGCTGGCTAGATAAAATGGCCTAGCGATCAAGTTCAATCCATGGAACCCACAATAGAACCAGCTCCAGAAAGTTGCTCTTTTACACATACACACACACACACTCACAGAGTGATTAAAAAAAAAGCTATCAACCAAGTCTCAAGGGTTTTTATTGTTGTTATTTAAACAGTGCAGAGTTTAAGAAGACTCTGTGGGATGTCTCTTGACCATCAGCCCCAGGTGTCAAACACTGATGAAGCTGACACCCATGCAGTTTAGCTCTGGCCTTGCTGGGCTGAGGACTTGGGCATTCAATACAACAAGGAGCACCCCATAATGTTTTCTGGATCCAGAGCAGGCTTTGGGAGCAGCATGGCCCAGGCAAATAAAGGTGACTGACCTGGGTGCAGCAAGGACGGAAGACCTACAGAGGTTGGACTGAGGCGGTCCAGTTTGTAGAGGTGGTGTAGGGAGTGGCCCTGGTAACATTCCACAGGAGACAGGTGAGGCCCTGTCCCTTCCCCCTCCTGGGACCCCTGCCAGGCTCCCATGTGGGGCTCATGACAGCAGTAATTACATAATTAATAGTACAATGAGCAGCCTCCTAAGGGTAAGAGCCTGAAGGTAGGTGCTTTCTGCATTTTGCCATTAAGTTCCAAAGCCCTACTCTGGCCCCAGAGTTGCCCCTATAAATACTGTGACTAAGTGGGATAGAGGGACACTCCTGGCTTTGTGTTTATCATATTATTTAGTCTTCAGCCTCAGGGGATGAGGTCCAGAAAGCTGTTTCAGAGGGTGGGTGAGGGGTGGGCAGGACACAAACAGTAGCTAAGGAGGAAGCGGCAGCAGTGAGGCTTAGCTTGAACCCTCTCCTCCACAGTCTTTAGTGCTGGCGCCCACCAGCTCTTGGAGCCAATTTGGGACCATCAGCAAATGTTCAGGTGGGGATGGACAGGGGGTTGAGGTTCCAGGGGAATGTACACAGCTCCTGTAGTCTAAGGCACCGAAAGTTGTGGGGCAGGAAGGGTAAGAAAAAGGTGAAGGAAGTGATCTGCCCTCCAGAAGCTGGGAGGCAGCAAACAGCAAGGTGGTTTCCAGTAGCAGCTGCCTCCTATAGCAGCTACTGCCTACCTCGATCCAGTTCTGAGTTCAGCTGCTTATAGCCAGTAGTCAATGTACCCTGTTTCGGGGGTACTGGTCCCTGGTGCTTCCATGGCAGCTCTTCTTATGTGACCATGGGAATTCTAGGTCCTGCTCTCCCAGCAGCAGCAGCAGCAGCAGCAGCAGCAGAGGGGTCTCTGGCTCATGACAGACAGTGCTGTCTTTAATCTCCTCGGAAGACAGTATCGGCATTGGAAAGCAACCAGCCCCCAGGAACAGGGCACATTCTTCCTCAACATTCCAATCCCAAACTTGTAGAGATCAATGGAAGCCCAGAGAGGGTCAGTGACTTGTCCACCAGGCTCAGCAGCTGTGTGCCCCAGATGCCTCTCTGTCAAACAGAAACAGAACATGGCTTTCCTTCTCTATACCCCAACAGGGAAAGATCTTGCTGCCTCCTGGAGCCTGGGTAGAACCTCCCCTGCTGCCTGCCCCAAGGGCTTCTCACTGCAGCACGCTGACAGCACAGGAGGTGCAACCCTGGCCCCCTCCCAGTGCCGGTTCCATATGGGGGAGCCGGGCACTGGAGCCCCTCCTGCACCGGCCCCCAGGGGAGGAAGCCGCCTGTCAGGCCGCCTCGGCGTGTCAAATCCTCTTGCTGCCTAATTGTGAGACGGCGGCGTTTAAAGAAACGCTTTTCTGGCCGCCTGCCACACCGCAAACTGCTTGGTATAATTTTATTATTAAGGAGAGAGAAAAAGAGAAGGGGCTGGAGGAGAGAGAAAGGGGAGAGCGGAGGAAATTGCTTCGTCCAAGTCAGCTGGTGGAGTATTCCGCTCAATGTGAAAGCGGGGACAGCTTTCCAGTTGGCAAGCTGACTCCGTTAATTGCGCATTCAGTCTCTACTTAGGGTAATTGGAACGAAGCGGGGCCTAGCTCTGACAATTAGGGTCTGCGACTAGGCCATTAACCCTTCCCGCAACCAGCCCCCGCCCCATAGACACCAGGCGGGGTAGGGCGCGGGCAAGGACCCCACACTGAGGCGCGGGTAGCAACAGAGAGCTAGCTGGGGAGCCGCGCGGGAGGGTGGGGTCTGCGGCTTCTCCGCCGCTGCTACAGCTGTTGAGGCCGTGTAAGACAAAGGCAGAATGCGGCCGTCGCCGGGAGAAAATCCGCAGGACTCCCTCAGGGGCAGGTAAAATTTCACCTTCCATTGGTACTCCCCTCCCCCCTCCTCGTCTCCCCGGCCTTCCGCCAATCCGGAGAGGGCCACCAAAGACGCCGCGACGCCTCCTCCGCAGCCCAGCCCACTGACCCCAGCAAGGTCACGGCGACCTCCGGCACACCCTCCTGTCCTCAGCCAACGAACCGCAGGGGCTGTGGGCGCCCGGAGAGGAAGGGGGCGCTGCGCTTGCCATGAGGCAGAGGCAGCCAGGATGCTCCTCGCTCCCTCCCTCCTGCACCCGGACCTGGGGGCGGCCCCCCAGCCTCCATCATTCATTTTCCTGATTCCCGCTGTAGCCGCCCTCGGAAGTCAGCCGAGTGAAGCAGCTGTTCCTTGCACACTCCACTTGACCAAAGATGATGATAAATGAGGCCAGGGCTGCGTCAGGGACGCGGCCGCGAGGACCGTGCAGGGCGGGGCGTGGGGCCTGCAGCCCCCGCACCCCGCTAGGTTAAGTGCGCGCCCGGGAAGGACCGCGTCCGAGCCCCCCGCCCGGCAGACCTTCCCGCAGGTCCGCACCCTTCCTCGAACGCTGGGGTCCCCGCGGCATCCTCGCCTCCTTCCCAAGCACGCGCGCCCCAAACCTATTAATGCTCGTAAATAATGAATAAAGGAGCGCTTCCTACTGCCGCGCTGGGTGCGGGCGGGGCGGCAGCCTGAAGCTCGAGGCTGGGGAGAGCGCCGCGGGCCGGGCCGAGGGGCCCGGGCGCGCGGCCCCGCACACGTGCAGCCGTGGCGTGCAGGCGGCACCCCGCCCGGCGGCGGAGGAGGGGAATCCCGCGCTGCCCTCCCCAACGCCACCTCCCCTGGAGTCCTCTGGCACCGAACGAGGCGAGAGAGTGAGCGCGAGCTTCCCAGCCGAAGAGGGTTATTTTTAACCTGCCCCCCTTTCTATATCTGCCTCGGCGGTACGCGCCCGCCCGCCCGCTCCAGCAGCCGAGGACGCGGGCTCCTCACCTCGCTCGCAGGCTCCGGACTCCGCGCCTCCCCCGGCCCGGCCCCCGCCTTTGAGCGAGCAGAGCGCCGCTACATCTCAGCCTGGAAAGGGCCGATTAGGAGCCGCGTGCCTTTCAGCTAAATATCGGAACCGGGTGGGATGGGGGCGGGGAGCCGGCGCTCGTCCCCTCGCCTCCCTCGCTCCCTCCCACCCTGCGCGGAGTGGCGGTGCGAGGCGGCTCCAGCTCCCCGCCAGGCTGAAACAGCCGGCCGGAGCACCGACTCCCCCTGGGGTTCTCGGCCTGGTCTCAGCATCCTATAGTTCGAAGAAGCTGGAGCTCCCAAAGCACGGACCCTCAAGCAGCAGCGGCGCCAAGCGGGGCACTGCCACCCCCACCGCCAGTCCCCTTTCCTACGCCACTAGACAAATAAGCCATTTGGACAGCAGTGGGCTGGTCTTGCCGGAAACTTCAAAGGAAGACCCTTCCCGAGCCAGAGTCTGGGGAAATGCCAGGAGCACACACAGGAAGCCCCAGCGATTGCTTTACTCCTCTTGTTGGTCTGCCTAGGCTTGCCCTAGGGAGAACCCTAGCTTGGCTCCCCTCCTTCAGACCTTTCCTCCCTCAGAATGAGGTCGCAGGAAGTTCGCGTCGGTTGTGGTTGCCCTTCTCTCCCAAAGGCCACCCACCTAAACCTCATTCTGCCCTCTTTAGAAGAGCTGAGCGTCAGATGGGCAACAGAGCCAGGACCAGCATTTGACTGGGTCCCTCAAGTATCCTGGAGCTTTCCAGACTGTTCTTAGCACAATCCAGGAGTCTCAGGAGCCCTCCCTCTTTAAAAGGAGAAGGCAGTTAGGGGTGGCAGCGAGCAGGGAAAGTGAAGGAAGTGGTGGCCATCCCAGGCACAGAAACCAGGGGCTTATCATAGCGGTTCTCAACATGTGGGTTGTGTTCCTTTCACTGAGTCACCCAAGACCATTGGAAAACACAGAAATTTACATTACGATTCATAACAGTAGCAAAATTACAGCTATGAAATAGCAACAAAAGTAACTTTATGGTTGTGGGGTCACCACAACATGAAGAACTGTATTAAAGGGTCTCAGCATTAGGAAGGTTGAGAACCACTGGTTTAGCAACAGAAAAGAACATAGTCTATCTGGGCACTGGAGACTGTTCTTTTAGGCTTGTCTTGGCTAGATGAAAAACAAACAAACAAAATGGCCTTAAGAGGCTGGGGTTTTGGCTGGGTTTATCCTCAACAGTGCAACACAGGATAGCAGTAGCATGCACATAAGAAGCCTAACAGGCCAGAGGTTGATACCCTAGGGTGGCTTTAGGTGGGAAGGACCTGGAAGCCGGGCAGCGTTAGGAGGGAGAAGAAAGAAGACTGGTACTTAGGCAGAAACAAGGTACTGGGGATGGTACTCATTGGGCTCTGCCTTCCCTCAGTCTAGAAAGTTCTTCTCATCTCACTATTCACCCCTGCTCCCCACCAGAGGCTGATGCTGTTTGAAGAGACCTCCTGGTGCCTCCAGAGGTCTTACTTCCACCCTCAACTATCCTTCCCAAGGTGTAATGTCACTTCTCACGTCCAGAAGTGGAAATGGTGCCAAAGAATAGAAAAGGCTGTTCTAGACTCTACTCTTTGGGGACATTGAGGGCAGGGTTCTAAGCTGGGCTGGGGGATGAAGAGTGGTTCCTTGGGGGTAAAAACAAATGAACGGGCATAGAATTTCAGAACACTGGTCTGCAGGGGGAGAGAGGGGAAGGACAGGGACAGGAGAGAAGTGTCACAATGGCCAACCCACTGTCAGGGCTTCTTAGCATGAGACTGAATTCTGGAGATCTCTATTAACCTGAAGACTGAATCTCATGCAGAGCATCCTCCTCCAAATATACGTGGCTGTTGTGATAAGTTCCAAATTCGCCGATGGCTGTATGTTCCTGTGCAGTGCCACGCAGCCTCAACAGACTAGACTACTGCTGATTCTGATCTAACGGCTTCTCAAGGTGGGGAAGTGCTGGGCTTGCAGCTGCTCTCATCACAGCAAAAGGAGAACTTCCAGTTGCGTCATGCTGGTGGCTGTCCTGACAGAACCAGCTTCAGGGAGAGTGAGCTGGCAGCCTCTGTTCCAGGGGCAACCTGGAAAAACTTACTGGGGACCTTCCTGAGCCCAAGTGGGAAGCTGGCTGATTACCTTCTCCACATGACTATAAAATGGGAAGTACTTAAAAGAAAACACAAAGCCGCAGCAGCTAAGTCCAGTATCCAAATGCTTTGAACACTGTTCCTGTTTCTCTCTCAGAGTGAACACAATATTGCAGCTCAGCCTTGTGCTGGTTCTGTACCCAGGCCCAGGCCCACTTGGATCTTGCCTCTGACTGCATCCAACCTTTTTAGAACTCTCTCCCTGAGTTTCAGACCATAACTTTGGGGAGGGGCCCTTTCCAGCTTCACACAGCTAACTTGGCTTGACCCACAGCTGACTCACTTTGGAAACGTGGGAGAACTCTTCATAATTGGTAGAGAATGGCAGATTGGATCCTCTCCTGGGGGGCTCCAAAGGTTAATGCAGCCAGGGTACTCGGAAAGCTCATGGGACTTGGAGTTGAGTGAGAGATGCAATCTCTCTGTATCCTCCATGATGGAGCCCTGATGGTGAGCAGCTGAGGGTTCAAATCTCAACTCCTGCACACATATCTGGGTAACCTTGGGCACTTTACTTAACCACTCCATGTTTCATGCTTTTGAGATGTAAAATGTTCTAGGCAACCAACTGGCAGGGTTATAAGACTATACCCATTGTGTGTGTGTGTGTGTGTGTGTGTGTGTGTGTGTGTGTGGCGGGGGGGGGGTTGCTGGATTTGGGCTCTTTCCAGTCATGTCTGCCCTTCCCTTCATAGATAGGCCCCGCTCTGTGGGTGCTCATCAGGACACCACTCACTTGATTTTCTGAGCACGGAGGAGATACAGGCCTGGTGCTGCCTCTGCCTGGCCGGTGACACATGGAAGAGGGGAGCCCTGGTCTAGACGGGGTGGGCAGGTTAACTAGTTCTACTGCGATGAAGCACCTTCCAGCAATATGGATCAAAATAAAAACTTCATGTGGCCATTGTCCCAGCCTAAAGTAATTTGTGCAAAGTTAGTCACTCACCTGCAGCAGACAGCACTCGAGTCCCCTAAGTAAGTATCCACCGAAGGGAACAACAACAAGGGGAGTAAAATGAGAAGGAAAGCAGAACTGATTCTATGAGTAAAGGTGCATCCTTCAGGCCGCTGGCCACCTGCCTCCACCTCAGCATGACTGGATAGAGACAGGCTGCCTAGAGGTTACAACTTCCTGTATCCTGCACTGTCTTTGGTACAAAGGATACTAAGGCCCCCATAGAGTATAGAGTTGGGTCTGACCACTGTCTACACAGATCTTCACGGGTGGGCAGCTGCCACTGGGCTGGTGTTCAAAGGCACTCTTGAGTTTTTTGTGCAACCTTCCAGTCCCTTCTGTGTGGACCGGCAATACACTATTCTGTAATCTTTCCAACAGAACAGCATGTAAAATATACAGCCAGATGCCATCCAGAGTTTGTGAACCCAAAGGCTAGGAACTGAGGACCGCTGGAGATAAGGGATCAAACCCTACCCCTAACTGAGCTGTGGGGCTCTGTGCAAGTAGAGATTAAAAGAGATCATATGGACAGAGCTGTCAGAGCAGCCTCGAGTAGACCTGGGACCTATCCATCCTTTTGAAAGGTAAATATTGACATACTTTTTATAGCAGAGGCAAAAGGCTAGAAATCCCAACTGGTCTTTGCTGCCTGCAAAGGTGTGGCCAGAAGACAGGAACTCCTGGGCGTCACCCAAGTCTGACTTCTATCCTCCCACCAGCTGGTTACTATTAGGTTGGCCAGACACACCGTTTGGGCACATAGGCCTTGTGGCAGTGGCCTGAGCAGGGTCCTGTCACGTGTGGCAACTTTGGGTGGAACTGACCTGACAGACTAGCTGAAGGCCCTGTAGCCCCAGGCCTGTGGAAGGTTCTGGATAGCTTGCTGTGCTTCACTGTGGTCTAGGGCCAGCTTTTTCCAGAGTGTCCTCACAGGAGTCTTTGGAAAGAAACACCAAGTACCCAAGATCCTGGGGCTGACTGGCTCTGTGACCTCAGGTGAGTTACCCACTTCTGGGCCTATGACTCCTCATCCTTTAAGTAGGGACAGCAGTTAAATATCCCTCGCCTAGGGTTGAGAGACTCCACTAAGAAACAGAAATATCTTGTTACTATCACACTATAACCAACTCACTGACCTTCCAGACCCTGATTTCTGCTCTGAGCATCAGTCACATTTTTGTCTGCACTTTGCAAACAAGGCATAGAAAAAGGCTTTAGGGCATTTGTGTATTCGATGAAAGATCTAACAGCATTATATAATTCAGGGCAGAAGTCACAATGTTTTTATCTCCAGAGAAACCATAAGGAACACAAGAACCCTACCTTATAGAGAATACAATTAAATCCTGAGAGGCCAAAGGATTCTTGGGAGCAGAGCATCAAGACTTGGGTTTAAATTGAAGCCTGGCCCCAACACTCTAGTCAGCACAGGGGCACTAGGCAAGACCTTCAGAAAAGAAGGTCCTTTTAGGGCTGCAGGGGCTCCATTCAACATGTTTCCTTTGTGGTTACTGTCTGGTACACCTGACCCACTGTCATCCTGGCCACCTTCATGCCAGCTATGGGAGCTGAACAGATGGTTTTGCACACAGAGAAATCAAGGCTCACTGAAGACAGACTTGCTCAAGGCTCTGAAGCTCATGTCCTGGGACTACTGAGATTTCCAATAGACTATAAAGCCCCTTCATCCACTCTGACCCTCACCCATTCATCCATCTATAATCCCACCACCCACCTGCCCATCCACCAACCTGCCAATTACCCTTCTATCTGAGCAGTTCCCAAGTCTCTACTCTAGGCCACACAGAGACAGCAAGAGATCAATACCCTTGTAGAAGACAAAGGCTGGACTCACACCTGGGAGAGACACAGGATCAGAGGGATAACCCAGAGGAGTCCTGAGTCCTGAGGGAGCTGCAGGAACTACTGAGAAGGGAAAAGGCTGCTGAGGTCGAGAGGCAAGGTCTCAAAATGTGGGTTATTAAGTTGGATTTGTAAATGAGACAGGTATAACCCAGATCACAAATGTGTTACGTGACAGTGAGCTGCAGAGCACAGATAGGAGCAGGGTGACACCACCAGGTATATGTACACTATGATTCATTGTGGCTATAGTGAGGGGCAAATAATGGAGGGTCCGTTAAGATGAAGCTAGAGTGTCCCCTAGAGGGCAGTGATGGGGTCAGACTACTAACCTGCCAATGGATGTCCTCAACTCAAGTCTGACAACTCTTGGAGGGCCAGAACCAGGGAGAACCAATCCTTACAGGTAACCTAGTGCATGTCTGAAGCCCAGAGGACAAAGGGGTCCCACAGCATGGGACCCAAAGCCTACCAAACCCTCATGTCCAGCTCACCAGCCCTGCTAACAAGGGCGATACCTGAGGCCTGCCTGGTGGTGGTCACCCTCCTCAAATGTCCTCCTTGTCTCACTGGGAATCAATGGGAGGGAGAACCACTCCTAGTACAGGGTGACGGAAGGCAGGTGCTAGGGCATAAAGGAATGATGGACAGCTGTGTGTGTCAGCCCCAGCTCTGCAGCGAAGGAAGGGCATCCCTGAGTGATGGCTGTGGATCTATGCAAAGGTAAGCGGGAGCACTGAGAATGCCACATATCATCTATGGGGGATCTGCGTATGTTTTGGTACCCTCCTGTTCATATATGCCTGTCTTCCTTACATACTAGATTGGCTCCTGGTCCACACAGCTTCCAGGGCTCCTTGTCCATTTTCCCCTCACAACCTTCAGGAACCTCCACCAACAAAAGATCTTCTCCCACACAACTG
Organism: Myodes glareolus; assembly: GCF_982192425.1. Taxonomy (NCBI): domain Eukaryota; kingdom Metazoa; phylum Chordata; class Mammalia; order Rodentia; family Cricetidae; genus Myodes; species Myodes glareolus. Next base: position 64,015,772 of record NC_142034.1, read on the forward strand.
CATTTGGAGACTCCCACTTGTTGTCCTAAGAAACACAAAAGCGCAGCTCAGGCCTTTGATGGACGTGTTTGAATTGGGGCAGGGAGGATCAGGCTGTGGAGGGCCTTATGTTTGTCAAATGAATGAGTGGATAGGTAGATGGTTGAAGTTCACCCTCGAGAAAAGACACTGCTACTTTTCTAGGCCTGTAAAAAAACAGGATTCCCTAGAGTTTTTAAGAACATGGCAGATAATTCCCAGGCCCTCATCTTGGTGCCTGGGCTGGGGAACTCAAGTGGGGCCCTAAAACCCCAGGCCAAGCTCCTGTCTACATGTTAGGTACTCTAAAGTAACCCGTTCCCTTCAGAACCCTGTCCGGGGGACAGCATATCTGCACAGGCAGAGGCACATGCCTGCCCACAGGCGGGCATCTCTGCAGCTCAGGAGAGCAGGCTGTTTGTCATCTGCCGAGGACTATGGGGATCTTTAAGATGAAATTTAAGCTCATTAGTGCTTGGCTAACGTCATCAGCAGCAACAGCAAAAATGAGGGTGGCAGGGAGTGTGAACACCATAAACTGCCAGGGTCAGTGCCACCTCCCTCCTTAGACCTGGCTTTCACGCTCTGCCCTGTCCACACAGACATCCAGTATCACTGGCAGCTCTACTCCCTGCCCTGGCCAATCCTTAAGATTCAACCCCTGGGTCAGCATGTGACCAGAGCCGGCAGGCTGAGGCATGAGAAAGGAATCTGCCAGGGAGCCTGAGTACGGCAGAGACAGCAGCTCCTTAATCTGGTTCCTTTGATAACTTCTGTCTTTTTATGCACACGCAAGGATCGCAGCTCTACCCTGCTCAGCCGTCTCCCTGCAGCTAATGCCTGACAGCTCTGTTTATGTCTCCCCGTAATTCTGCAGCTTTATGGTTTTTTTTTTCCCTTTCCGGGGCCATTAAGCTCACAGCTACAGGCTCCATCCCCTGCCCCCGCCTGCCTTTGTCCTTGAGGCCTAGCTGCCCCAAAGCTCTTTGGGAGATAGGCTGTTCCCTCCTGGCTAGTGGATAAGAATCCTGAACCCCAGACCTTGTCTGCAGGCCTCACTCAGGCCAGTCCACAAGCTCTCCTGATACCAACTCCTTCATCCTGCCATCACAGGTTATGTTAGCCTGTTCCCAATGCAGATCCCACAGCTGGCGCCTGGTGGGCTGGCTGAGCCCCTAGCCTTGCCCCATATCTGCCCTAATTCTGTTTTCCCTCTTTCCTCCTTTGGCATTTCTGAGTGACTGATTTCTTTCCAGAACCAAGGCCCCTTTCTGAGGACAAAAAACACTGGTGCCATCTCTCTTCTTATTCTCTGGGTCTTCTGATGGGGATCTAGTATATCCCTGGCATCCTGCACTCCATAAATTCTCTCCCACAACCACTCACCTGGGTTCCCCTGCCAAGGTTCCACCAACCTCACTCCACAATACAGAGTATGCCACATACCCAGCCACATAGATTCTTTGCCTACAACCCAGAGGGCTCTCCTGGTCTCTAGCCTCTGTTCATATTGCTTTGTTACTATAAAGCCTTCAGTGTTCCCCCACCCTTACCTCCAGCCCCTGCACTTCAGTAGGCACCAGGTCTTAATCTTTCCCAACCCCATTAGCTAGAATCAACTCTTTCCTTCTTTGCATTGCATAAGCCTCTCCTAATCCCCTACAGACTCATCCTGTACCCCACCAAGTACAAGCTTTCTGAATACCCTAAGTGGGTTCCTATGCCCCTCAGGTCTCAACGGCCACACCTCTCAGCAATAGTCTCTTGACGCACCATGTTGAGGACACAAATGAGATGAAGCAGGGTCACACTGGCCAGAACTAGCCCCTGAAAGTTGATTGGAATATTTAAAAAGCAGAGCCCTGTTTTGTCTCCTTTTGGAGTGATAGTCAGCTGTTCAGTTCCACTTTGAGGCTTAGGGTGGCCCAGTAGAAAAGGAAGGAGCTTGGCTCCAGACTCTGGGGAAACCACAGCACACAGCCACTGGCTCCTGTGCAGACTTAAGAGCCTTCTATTTGCTTCTTTTAGACCACTTCCTGCTCAGTTGCCAATCAGGGTCCTGCCCTATGTGTGCTCTAAGTCCCTCTGGCACATGCTCAGCTGCCCCTCAAACTGCTCAGCACCATCATTCAGCCTTCTGAATACTAGGTGGCCTGGCCCTGTCCTTCTACCTCCCTCATGGATGGGTACCAGAATATCTTGTCTGGCACTACCCACCTAGCCCAAGAAGACTAAGAAACAATGTCCCCATTGTATATGCCTCCTTTTCTTTTGTCTATAGCCCAAGGGTTGACCCTATTATCCCATATTTCAGAATGTGTGGCCAAGAGCTCTGAAATGGCCAACAGAACCCTTAACCCATATGACCCTGGTAAGCACCTGACCTCCACAGAAAAAAATAAGTTCTCCTCTGTAAAGGTCACCAGGCAGACAGAGGTGTGGGAAACTTCATGGAATTCTGCTGCCAAGCATCAGGGAAGCTTGTGACGTGTGAGGCCCTTGCTGAAAACAGCGGGATTACATCAGTGACGGCAGAGCTGTACCACGAACAGGGTATTTCTGAATATGGGCCCTGGGCAGCCAACTTGGTGGGGAGGGGTCATGGACACAGCTGGGAACTGTTCGGGTCCCTGGAGTCCTGCTGAGCACTGCAGCAGGACCAAGAATTAATGCCTACCCACCCGTGGCCAGCTGTGCCCAGGCCCCAGCCCCATCACCCTGACAGCAACACATACTCCCTTCACCAAGCAGTTACTGGCTGCAAAGCACATGCTTCCACCAAGGCAACTGGCAAATAGCCAACAGGCGCTGAGGTTGGGTGGGGGCTAGGGTTCAGAGATGCAAAGTCCATGGCCAAGAGGTGGGAACATGGTTGCTGGAAGCAGCACCAGCTTTGGTATCCCATTGTCTATATGCCCAGTTAAGTATCGTCCAGTGCCTGCTCTGCCACAAGCATTACCAGATTTTCTTTCATCTGTGAGGGTAAAGCTGTAACAATCAGGTCTTGGAGACAGGCAACATAACCGTATCCCCTAAGAAGAGCCTGAGAAATGCGCGACAGTCTCTCTCCCTGCACAGGGGCAAGAATCAAGATTCAGAGAAATCAATCAACTGACTCCTGCAAGATCACACAGCACAGCTCCCTAGCAGCAGGTCCTCCGAATCCCAGTCCACAGTATCACTGCTTCCAAAGAGCTTTTTTTCCTCTCTTCTTCTTCCTTTTCGAGACACGGTTTCTCTGTGTAATAATCCTAGCAGTCCTGGAACTAGCTCTTGTGGACCAGGCTAGCCTCGAACTCAGAGATCCACCTGCTTCTGCCTCCTGAGTGCTGGGTTAAAGGCATGCACCACCACCACCCGGCTCAAAAAGCTTTTCTTGTTACAGACAAATGCTTGGGGTCCAATATACAATGAAAGAGGTACAGAAGCAGGTGTTCAACACAATCCCATTTTGTGACACAAAAAGCTGACATCAATATCTTCTCATCAAAGAATTTGGAGGTGCCTACTATTTTTTTTTTCATATTTTCCAGCAAGGTTTCTAAAAAGACCAGCAGTTCTGTTTTCTAGAATGAATGGGAACAGGAGTTGGTGCAACCAAATTCTGGTTAATAGAACGTTGTCATAGTTACCATGTACGCATCATACATCTTCTTAAACCAAGAGCCAGTTTTAGCCTTTGGTGGTTTGGGCTCTCTGTCATTCTATGTTGATTCAGAAGGTTCCTTGGGACCTGAGGTCCCCTTCACAAGACACAGCATCCTGGATTATCCAGGCCTGTGGGAACAGCAGGATCCTTCCCTATACCTGGCTATGGACCTGCTGTGGGAAGAAAATCTGTCCCACTGTATGCCATGCTGTGTTATCCAGCCAGCCATGATGGTCCTCACCTGTCTCCACCTCCCTTTTCTTCCTGGCATTTTGATTTTACTGGGGTGGCTCACAGCTCTGGTGCTTAGGAAATTCAGGCCCACTGTGGGGCCAAGCTGGGCAAACACTCCCAACACAGCTCCCACACTCAAACCACCATTCTGAAGACAGCTCTGGACCACCCCTACCCAGAGAGGCCCCTGGGCCTGTGGCCTGAGAGCAGCTGACAGCTCCTTAACAGAAGTCTGAGTGACACTGTACGTTCTGACACTCACATCAGTGTGACGCCGACACTCACATCAAATCCTCATTTTTCTTCTTCCCGTTAGGCACTGAACCCATTTACATAAAGAGCCCCACATGGGTCTGCAACAAAGATGCATTTCTCCCCGCATCCCTTTCAACCTCCCAGACATTGCCTGTCAGACCTGCCCCTTCTTGGGGTGGGTGTCTAAGCCCTAGAGTTAGGTCATCTAGACACAGGGCTGGGGAGGCCAGTGGAACAATAACTGTGCCCACAATTTCTAGTTTGATGGTGCAAGAGAGCAAACCCAAGGCCCCCAACACTCAGGTATTGCAGCACTGAGTCACAGCCTCACCCCTCTTAATTCTTTACAAACAAAAAAGAAGATCCAGTGGTGGTGTTGCACGCCTTTAACCACAGCACTCTGGAAGCAGAAGCAGGTAGACCTCTGAGTTTGCGGGCAGCCTGGTCTACAGAGTGAGTTCCAGAACAGCCAGAGCTACACAGAGAAACCCTGTTTCGAACATCAAACAAGAAAAGAAAAAAAAAAAAAAAACTTAACCAATCTATAAGAATCTTAGTCAAGATGGAAGGGTCTCTGGGAAGAGCGGGCCAGCTGAGCGGCAGCTCCTCTGTGCCTCCACTCCCAGGCATCTGACTTGGCGGGGCAGAGGCCGACTGAACTACTGGAGACAGGCCTGCATGCCAGATCTTCCCAGTGGCAAAGGCCAAGTTCACAGTCGGCAGCTGCTGCGCCTGTCATTTTTTCAGCTCATTCTGGGTGGTCCAGGGCAGCTCCTAAGCAGTCTTGTTCTCTGACAGCTAGGACCTAAAACCTTCAAGCCTTACTTTTGAGCAAATGAGCTCTCTTGGCTCCTCTTTTAAGGGCAAGTCTCATCACCAGTGAGTAAAAATACCTAGCTCCTATCCCAAGCACCTCCCTTGGTCCAGAGGTATCCTGTACAATACCTGGGCCTGTTCATCTGGCCTGGGTCAGACAGGTCTCTGGGTGTGAGAAGGATCCTAACATGTGCAGTGAATGAGCTCTGCACAGTCAGGGATTGCATAACTGCCTAGGCCTAGCGTGTGCTGGAGTGCCACCATGTGACTCATAGAGTAAGGCCTACATGTTGCCATTTGGGGCTCAATGTTCCACACTATCTGTAGAACTTTCTTTAAGGAATTTTTAAGGAGATCTTCAAAAATCTTATGTTTTTGTGTGTGTGTACAGTACAGCCATCTAAGTCCCATGAAAATGTACTACACAGGAACATTTCTGGATTCTGAGGCTGAAGCTCTCCTCTGTCCAGGTGAATGCAGTGTCCTGACATCAGATGGGATGACACACAAAAGCCACATGCTCTAAAACACTCGTGGCAGTTAGCACAGTGAATCTGTGTCCAGAAGACGCTTGCACCATAAGCTGTGACAGTGTTCATCAGAAGTGGGAGGGAAACATTAGACAGCTGCCCTCTTAGCCACGGTTTTATATTTTATATTTTAGTTACCTGTAGTTAGGCCCACTCAGAAAACACTAAATGGAAAATTCCAGAAGTTAGCAACTTATACATTTATTAACTTTATTGCAGTATTGCCACTGTCCTAACATTTTAATAGTTACTGTTCATCTTTTTTTTTTTTGTTTTGTTTTGTTTGTTTTTCGAGGCAGGGTTTCTCTGTAGCTTTGGAGCCTGTCCTAGAACTAGCTCTTGTAGACCAGGCTGGCCACAAACTCACAGAGATCTGCCTGCCTCTGCCTCCCAAGTGCTGAGATTAAAGGAGTGCACCACCACTGCCCAGCCTACCATTCATCTCTTAACTGTGATTTCTTTTTGCACTGAACTTTAGGTATTCATCAGCACTGAAGAATGGGGCATGTGTCCAGGCACTGGTAGCATAAAGTTTTAATCCCAGCACTTGGGAGGCAGAAGTAGATGGATCTCTGTGAATCTGAGGCCAGCCTGGTCTAATAGTGAGTTGCAGACCAGTCAGAACTACACAAATAATAAACAAAAACGACAATCTAATTGGAGCTAGAAAAATGGTCCAGCTGTTAAAAGCACTTGTTACTCTTGCAGAAGACCCAAGTTCATTCCCATCACACACACACAGTGACTCAAAACTATTCAGAATTCTAGTTCCAGGGATTTAACACTCTCTTCTGACCTCCGCAGGCACAAGGTACAGGGCATACAGGCGGGCAAAACAGCAGAGTGTGGTGACTCATGCCTTTAATTTCAGCACTCAGGAGGCAAAGGTAGGCACGTCTCTGTGATTTTGAAGGCAATCTGGTCTACATAGTAAATTCCAGGACAGCCAGGGCTATTTAGAGAGACCCTGTCTCAAAGAAATAACACCAAAACACCACCAACAAAAACCTATGCAGGAAAAACAGTCACACGAATGAAATTAATAAAGCTAAAAACAATGCTTTTAAAGAAAAACAGGCGGGGGGGCATAGTGGCTCACATCTTTAATCCCAGCACTCGGGAGGCAGAGGCAGGTGGAACTCTATGAGTTCAAGGCCAGCCTGGTCTACATAGTAAGTTCCAGGACAACCAGAGCTATATATTGAGACCCTGTCTTCAGAAAACCAAACCAAAACAAAAATATAAAGAAAAAAGAAAAACAGTTTATGTAGGTTTGTACCATCCAGGGTTTCAGGCATCATTGGTGTCTTAAGGAGTATTTTCCTGGGATAAAAAGAGACCATTATTTATGCACACTGTTGGCCACCTGTCACTTTTGTGCCTGTTGTGAGGTTAGTTAGTATCATGGCAAAAGCATGGGGAGCAAACTATTGTCTCAAGTAGGGAAAAGGAAAGAGAAAGAGGTGCTGTCTCATGGGTCCTTTGATCACAGGCTCCTAGTGACCAACAATGTTTTATTATTCTCTGCCTCCCCCAAGTGCTAAGACAAGGAGACATGGGCCTTTGGGGGTCATTTAAAATATTTAGCCAGGTGTAGTGCATACACACAATCCCAGCACACAGGGAGCTAAGGGAGGAGGGTTTCAAGGTCAAGGCCCCATCTCAGAAAATCAAGTGCTGGTTCACGCTCCATGTTAGTGTACTTTCTGCTGGGTTCCATCAGCCCTGGGTTCCATCTCCAGCACTAAGACTAGAAAGAGAAAGAACCCAAATTTTAGCATATGCAATGACAGCTAAAATGGCAATGAAAACAAACCACTGCTACCCAAGATATGGATACAACAGCAAGGAAAGCAATCAAGACAGGGGCCTGCACATGTATGAAATCTGAAGGCAGACACATGACCCACTGGTGGAAACACCTGAGAAACATGGCAGACTTCTGGAGCTGCTGATGTCGCTTTTCTCATGTGGAAAAATCAGTTACACACAGTGTTTGCTGTATGCAAAAAATCATCTACTGTTCACTCACGAGCCATGGTCTTCCTGTGGAGCAGCCAATGAAAAGTCAGGAAGTAAAAAGCAGGACTACAAGTGTGGTCGGCGGCACAGCATTTGTTCAGCATGTGAGACTCCGGGTTCAACCTCTAGTACATGTGCCCCAATGTGAAACACATGATCTTGGACTACTTTATTCAGACCCACTGTGGTGCCTAACTCTGCTCAGACCCAGCTCAGAGACTGAAGACACAGTTTCTGCCTGGTATGTAGGAGGCTCTGGGTTTGATCCCCAGAACCACCACATAAGCTGGGTTCAGCAGTACATGTCTGAAATTCCACCACTCAGGAGCTAGAGGCAGGAGGATAAGATGTTCTTGGCTACAAGAGACTCTAAAAAGACTCACTTGACCTACATGGTCAACATTAGTGCCCCCTCCTAAACACTTCCTATGCAAGTATGCACGTCCCCATCCTCAGAAGTCAAGCTGGTCAGGTGACCTACTGAGAGAATGGAGGGGACAGGTGCTGTGAAGCCATGTGCCTGTCTCTCTTCCTCGTGAAATGAAGGCACTGCAGATGGCACTGCTCCATCTGCCTGCCCAAATCGCTGGATGATGTCAGTGAGCCATCTCTTGGTCCCAACAGAGACACGCAGAATAAGTAAGAGAGAAAACTGTGCTGGTATATAGGGTGTTTGTGATGAGGCACACTGAGTACCTCCAGACTACTCTGAGGGCCTTCAAGGTTCTTGGTGGCCTGTATCCTGACTTCTCTGGCTTTGCAAATCAGAAATATTCTGGGTTCCAAGCATTTTGTATACTAGGCTTACGTGAATCTCATAGCTGATCCTGATTTACAAGAGTAGGTGTCTGTCTGGGGACTGGAGAGATGGCTTAGCAGTTAAGAGCACTTGCTGTTCTTTAGGGGACCCAAGTTCAGTTCCCAGCACCAACCTAGAACATCTGCAAACATCTGTAACTCAAGCTGTAAGAGCTCGGACACCACAGCCTCCGTGCACGCTTGGACTCACATGCACATACCTTCATGAAGACACACACCTACACATAATTAACAATTTTTTTTAAAAAGGCTAAAGTCTTTCTCTGTACCCAATTTCCTATCCTTGCTCTATCCACTTCATTTCTCCACCAATCTGAGCAGTGATTAAGTAACAGTTACCAGTTCCCACAGAACAGCATGAAAGAGAGTGAGGTACAAGGCACAAATACTCCTGACTTCAAAGGCAATTTTGCCCCTACCTACAAAACGTGCACAGCACAGGCTCCCAGGCCTTTTGGAGAGGCCCTGTGCTCAGAAAGTTAGCTCAGCTTAGGCCCATTCTTCTTCTGTGGGTGCCAAGGGTGTTGTTCTCACCTAACTGTCTCCAGCTGCTCAGAAAAGGGAGAGCTGTGACTCAGCAGATGACCTGGGGGACACAGGAAACAGAGCCATCGGCCAACCTATTTCAGATCATGTGAGTTGGAATCCCAGGCAAAGATTTTTTTTTTCCCTTAACAAAAGGCTTTCCACGGAGGCCATGATACATGACCCAACTCTACAGTGGCCTTGAAGCCCCAGCAACATGAGTAGGGGCTCTGTGACCCTCATCACCTCTTCTGTCACCAGACCACCCACAGGCACAGAAGGTGGATGGGAGAGGGAAAGGGGGAGGAAATCTGGGGTACACGATGGCCCATATTCTGGGGGCTCTTGTCTCTACTACATTTGTTTCCATGTACTCTTCCTCCCCATGGAGCAACCATGGCTAGTCATGATCACAGCTGGGAGAGTTGTGAGCTAGTACTGCCCTCATCTGTGTTACCACACAACTCACAAGTTCAGAAAGTGTGATCCACTTATTAATGTCATGGGGGTGGGGGATGGGGCCTGGAGAGATGGCTCATGGTTCAAAGGTTGGGAGCACAGACTCCAGAGGACCCAGGTTCGATTCCCAGCACCACATGGTGGTTCACAGCTGCCTGGAACTCCAGTTCCAGGGGAACAGACACCCTCACCCAGACATACACATGCAGGCAAAACACCAATGCACATAAAACAACAACAGGAAGCTATGCTGGCAGCTTTCCTACCGCTTGGACAGAGTGTCCTCTTCAAGTCACATGGAGGCCCCCAGTTCAGTCAATGCGGCGCTGGAAGTTGGTGATGCTTACTTTTCTCCCCATTCTTCTGCACGTGCTGCACTGACTTCTCAGACACACAATCCACCCCTCCTTATTCACTGTCTACTTGAATCTTCTTATAATCTAAAGCTGTTTCCTGACTGACTCCTCTGTCTGCTTCCTTGCCAAATCCCATCCCTGCAGCTCCCCACTCTCAAATTTCCTGCCCTGTGCACTTATTTGCTTGTTGTTAGGTATAAAACCCAGGGCTTCATACATACTACACACTCTACCACTAGGATCCAACCACAGCTCTTTGGGTGAATGGGAACTATGGAGGGCAGACTCCTCCTGTCTAGTCAGGACACACAGGAGGAACACGCTGGCTCAATGAAGAGGTGGATGCTGACGTTGCAGTACAGAAGGTAGCTGACTGGCGTGAGACTGTCTGCTGTGGTATTCAGGCTCAGGAGGTCCTAGCTCAGGGCATCTCAGTTCCCTCTAACCATGATGCCCACTACAAGAGCCTTCAAGGAATTTCTTGTATCCCCAGCCTCTGTATACACTGAACACACTATCCTAGGATGCCCCATCCTCTCCATTGGCCTGGCACACTGTTAATGGAGTGTCATCTCCACACAAGAATCGTCTCTTCACAGATCATATTGGATTCCCTCCCTGAAACCCTATCCCCTGTGGCAGTAACTTCCCTAGGCCAGTCCTGGTTCTGTCATAGCACACAGCAGGTACTCACAAAAATCAAACAATGTGATTTGGATTCCAGAGACAGTCTGGTGACTACACAGAAACCTAAGAAATTGCTGAGGAGTCCGGCCCTCACCACCCTGGGATTGCAGAACAGAGACAAAGGGCAGTGTTCATTTGCCAGGTCCTTACTAAACCAAGAGGCACACAGACCATCTCTGGACAACTGGGGCCAGACAGGGAAAGGACCTTTCTGGAGAGAACTTCATGTACTGGAGGTCTAATATCAATTATAACTTTAGATGCCTGCATAGGGCTTGAAGAGAGATAAGATGCCATATGAAAGCTAAAAAAACCAAAACCAGGCAACATAGCAGGATGCTACTAGCCCCCACATTGTTGAGTGGGGCTGGGTCCTTTCCAAAGCAGAACACAGAGCTACCCAGGTCTCAGTTGGCCACACTCTGATTTTAGGAGTCTTCAGAAGGCAGAGAGACTAAGCCCTGGCATGTCTGGCCCTAAAAGCCAAGCCCTCTCCAGACCATTGATTCCTCCTTATCTGCCTTCCACCATGATGACACTGAGCGCACACCTAGAAGAACCTAGTCATTTGTCTGTCCCCATCCACCTGTGACATTGTAGAGCACAAGCCGGTGATCCTGGTCTGAGCAGTAGTCTGTAGGTGAGGTTGTTTCTTGGTCCCCCCACTTTGGGGGGCTGGGAGGATGACATATCATGTGACCCAAACTGGAATTCACTACATAGTTGAGGCTGGCTTTGAAATTCTTCCCCTCCTCGGATACCCAGCAAGTTCTGAGACTCCTGAAGTGTGCCATAACCCAGTTTTGTAGGTAAATGAATAGAGGTTATGCACTCAATTCTCTCATACACTGCCCCCTAGCCCACCTACTCCAGAAAGTCCCCCTGCACTGTGTGCCCCTGTGCCCTGACTATCCAGGGCCAGCACGCATGGCTCAGTGTATGTGCAAACCTGCTTGCTTACCTAGAGACACTAGCCACTCTTTTCTCCCCCCAGTTCTTCCTTAGGCATGCATGGAGAGCTATGCTAGGTGTAGAATGTGGAACCAGGCATAAAAAGCCCAATTCTCACCCTTAGAAATAGGCACTGAGCACTCTGTGTCTACTGAGTGTCTTTGGGTGGCTTACTTTTCTCCATTTATTCTTTGGGGAGTGCTCCTGTATCCCTGTGTACCCCAGGGTAAGGTTTGCCAAAAGTTGTGTTATACAGAGTACCATTCCTGCCTTAAAACACACAATTTGCCTGATCCAGGGCTATAACTCAAATGTGACCCGGCACTAGGGGACAGGAAAGGGCATAAGAAAGCCCATTTTCCAAGGATTTCCATTCGCTAAATTTTCTGGAATTAACTATTTTGTTACTACAAAGGAGACCTGCTAACACTCCATGCCTGTGTGGAAGTCCTGGTTTATTTTTGTTTGTTTGTTTTGGTTGGGTATGTATGTATAAAGGCCAGAGGTTGATGTCAGCTGTCTTTTTCAACTGCTTTCCATCTTAAATTTTGAGACTTGAAGCTCACTGGCAGAGGTAGCTGACTGGCCTGAACACTGCAGAGATCCATGTCTCCACCTCCTCAGCACCGAGATTGGAAATATGCACCACTTTGTCAGCTTCTCTTAATGCGTGGCAAACACTTTACTCCCAGCCATCTATCTCCCAAGTCCCTGCTGTTTTCTGACAAGGCTTTGTTTCCTGACCATTCTGCCCAAGGAAAGGCCCACATGTCCAGGCCCTTATCAGAATTAAGAGCAAGTCTGTGCTGCCCTACCCAACAAGGGGCTGGGCAGGCAGAAAGGGTCTAACTAAACTTCAGCAAACCCTTCTGCTCATCTGCACGATGTCGGCAACAAGCTAGCTACCCGTGGATGTCGCCTCACCCACGCTCAAAGCTAACTGTGCTCCTCCTCCCAACAACTTCCCATGGCTCCCAGGGCCCCTGACAAACACTCTGTGCTTTCCATTCGAAGCCTTATTAACAGTCGTTCCGGTGTTCTCCTCTAGCTCTAGCTCCAAACCATCAGTCTGCAATCCACCTGCTTGCTGGGCTAATGCTTGCTCCAGGACCCGGTCACATGCCAGTTCTGTTGAAAACTCACAGACTTTACTCATCCTTCCAAATCCTGGGCAGCCATTTCCCACCCACTCACCCCTGCCTGTCCCTCTTCCTTGAGTGGGTTCCTGGTATACACATTGATTCTTGTACTCCATTGCAATGAGAGCTTGACACCACTGTGTCCTACCAAACCGGATTCGACAGGGACTAGGCCTTTTGTCTTTGTTTTAAATCCCGGGTGCTTAGAAACCGCCTGCAGACAAACAGTCACTCAGGAACGTCTAGCTGACAGGTGGGTGAGTCTGTAAACAACATCTGCACAGCTCTTGGTATCTATGAAGCCTTTTCCTGTCTTCCCTCTCAGACCCCATCCCCACCCCTAGGCATGGTCTCAGAAGGCTTCAGGGGCTTTTTCTCTGGCCTAGAGCTGGGGTTTGCAAGGAGCTTCCAGCAGGGATCAGCAAAAGCAGCTGGGACCCTCTTTCAGTGAGATGCCAGCTGTTTCCTTAGCCAAGAGATACTTCTCCACCAGCCTCTAGAGAGGTTGGCAGGTGCTCATGTGGCCAACAAGTATGACCCAGAAACTGGCTGGCCCAGACATCCGCCCAGAGCCACCAGGATTTGGTGGTTGAGTGCAGCTCTACCAGTGAGTCTTGGTAACAGTTGCTATGTAAAACGCTCGAAGGGGGAATTTACTGTCAGCGTTAATAATAGATGAAGGTTTCAGAATTTTTGATGCCTTACGTTCTAAGCCGTTTGATTTATAATGTCTTTGGAAAGAAAGAGATGAGGGCACAGTGAAGGAGGAGGCCTAGGAAGGCGTCAGGAGCTCATTCCTTTCCCAAAGATGGGGAATCAGAGGCCCTGAGGGGGAAGCCTCTGGGCCACGCACCTCTAGGATACTAGAACTTGAGGAAGCTTACAATGGACCTCACACACAGTGCTGGTCCACGGCCCAGGGCGGGGGTGGGGAGGTCCTGGTCCCTTCTGCTGGCACCTGGGGTTGTTTCGGTGGATTGCTAATATAATATAAGCACAAGCAAGTGTATTTCAAGTAGGCCCCCGAAGCAGCACTTATAGGGCCGATTACAGGTAGAACAGAGCCAATATGCAAGTCCCAACTTCCTCTGCTTAGCTACAAGTGGCAAGGGTGGCTGCTGGAAAAATGGTCCTCAGGTTGGGCAGTCTGATGCAAAAGGAGGACTGTTCGCCTGTGCTCCCACTGCCTGAAAAAGCTTCAGAGACTAAGGGGCTACAGAAAGGAGGAACATGGGCATGAATTGAGCTTCCTAGAGGTGGCAAATAGGTTAAGGCTGAGGTTACTGTGGCCAGGGCTGCTTTGTTGGCTTCAAGAGCTCTCCCCCACCCCTCACACCTTCCTATCCTGCCTGTCCAGGTATGGGAAACCTTCCTCAGCTAGAGTGAGCCTTCCCTGTGCCTGAGAACGCAGAAGCAGCCTAGGCCATGGCCTACACTCCTCCAACTGCCCCCGCCTGAAAATGGAAACACCTGGCCTTGCCTCTCAGTCCAGGAGCAATGAACACCATTACTGGCCCACTCCAAATTCCTTTGCCCCATCAGCAAAGTGGAGTCAGCCCTTTTGAGCCTAATGTATAGGGTGAATGGTAGAATTTGTAGGTCAGCTTTTCAGCAGTGATATACATAACTTTCTTAACTCCATCAGCGCCACAAACCTGAGTTATGGAAAGTGAGAAAGACAGTGAAGTTGGTGAGAGGTACGCCACTTATTTTTGTACAAAACACTCCAGGTGCCAGGCTTGCACAGAGGCAACATCTCTGGTCCGAACTTATCAGCATGGTGGCCTTTCCGCAAACAGGTTTCCCCTGTCTTCCAAACACCCATCCCAGATGTGATGATTTCCTGAGATTAAATAAAACGTGTCTGCATGTGCACACACAAGCTTATGTTTCTGCAGAAGACCAAGAACTTTTCTCTAGTTCCCAGAGTGTTCAAGAGTATATCCAACTTGAACCTGGACCCAGGACCTAGGACAGACATGGCATGAGAGACCTGCTAGAGGTTGAAGGCTCAAATGTGTTCAGGGTCGCAAATACCATTGTCTTATTTTCCACATGGTGGACTTAAGAGTCTGAGATTGCCTGGGGAGATCATCCAGTCAGCAAAGTGCTTGTCAAGCAAGCATGAGGAGCAAAGTTTGATCCCCAGCACCCACATAAAAAGGCAGGAAAGCCTGTAATCATCCTAGGACTGACGAGGTGGAGGCAGAGGGTGCTGGGTCTAATGAGCAGGCCTGGTTCCCAGAGAGAGCACGTCTCAAAAACCCAAAGAAAGTAAGGCCAGAAGAGGTGAAGCACACCTTTAATCCCAGCACTCAGGAGGCTGTCCCTAGAGACAGCTTGGACAGCAGGCGAGAAGACTGGGAACCCTACTGACAGGCAAGACTCTGGTCTCTGCTCAGCCTTTCTAGGCAGGTGTCTTGAACCTGGGTGCAGCAGAATTGACAGCAAGGTCTGATAAACACTGGAGATTTCTGTGTGATGCACACCCCAGCCTTGTGACCATCTCCTGGTCAAGAACAGAACCCTGGCCTGGAGGTGTGTTTGTCACTGGGAATCTAATAGTACTGGAAGGCAGAGACCCCTGGGCGTTCAACTGCAGGACCACAACTACTAAAGGATGGCACATTACCACTGTTTCCATGGACTTGAGGTTTTTGCATTTGCTATTCCTTTTGCTAGATGTGGCAACCTTCCTTCCACCCTGTGGTTCTTTTCTAGCTGTCACTGAGGTGGCCAGGCCAGCCCCTACTCGGAGATTCTTTCACATGGTGGCTTGGGTTAATGGGGAGTGACAATCAGTATACCAAGTACCTAGCACATGGTGCAAAGTAGGCCATTTAAAATATAGACATGGCGGGTGGAGGGGTGTATGGTTCAATGGTAGAGGACCTGGGTTCCATCACCAGAATCATAAAAATATAAAACAGAATACTTTAAAACACCCCAGACTTCATGGAGCAGCACCATCTTCAGGAAATCTTCCTTAAGTCCTATGCCTCTGGACTAGGTGTCCACTTACTGGTCCCTCAGCCCTCTATGCAGCTCTTAGTGTGATAATACACATGATAATAATAACTTACCTGGGCATCCACCCACTGGCCCCAAGCAGCCTACAACGACTTAGAAAGCAGGGATACACCTGGTGATACAGGTCATCTCGTCTCTTAGGTGAATAAGAAAGGGCAGGAGAAGAGGACCCCAGTTTCATCTTATTCTGACTGATGAAAGCACTAACCTGTCTTGTCACCACTATCAGGGCTGAAGACCAGTTCCTTCATCTCCCACAAGCCTACTAGCCAGTATCTAGATAAATGACAAGCAGCCAGCCTGAGCTTGGGGATGTGGGTGGGCCCATGCACTATCAGCATCTCTTCTAAAAACTCTCAGAGGTACAATGTGTTCACCTCAAGTAAAGCTCCTCTCTGGGAGGCTTTCCTGGCTTCCCCACCAACATTCTAAAAGGCAGTTATTTAACTATTCTTAATAAGAAATGCAGTAATGAATTAATACATGCAATTTGTTTGGCAGATCTATCTTTAAAAAACAAAGCCTGTGTTGGGAGCACTTGTGCATAGTGGGGTCTTTGCCAAATGATGCTGAAGAGCAGGTTGTAACATTATCACCATGAAGCCACCAACTTTGGGTGAGACAGGGACAGTCAGGGACTACTTAATGGTTGCAGGAGCTCCAAGCAAGAATCTATGAGGAGCACGGGCAGCCATAGCCCAACATACCTCCAAGACAGAAACTGGGGGCTTACTCCAGGCCACAGACCTTTATACACCCCTCCCCCACTCCCACCCTCGATCTCTGAAAAGCAGAACGACACTGGCTCTCAGACGAAATACTCTGCAAGCATGTCTTTTCCCTTCTTCCTTCTCTTTGTGACAAGTTCTTTCTTTCTGGGCCGAGTTGAGCATCAGGGTGACCAAAAGGGATCCAGTAGTACCTTTAGGCCCTTGACCAGCTTCATGGTCACCAAATCACTGGAGGGTTCCTGCTACACAAAGACCCTGGGAGTTTAAGCAAGATTATGTAAGTAGAGGGGGATGAGGCAAGATGGTTCAACAGGTAAGGCACCTGTCACTAAACCTGAAGACCCGAGTTTATCCTTGGGACCCACATTGCAGAAGGGGAGAACTGACTTCCACATTATGTTGTGCATGTTCCCATATAGACAAACATACACATGCGTGCACACACAAATAATGTAATAATAATAATAATTTTAAAAAGAGTAGAGTATTCACAGGTGAGCTGGTAGAGCAGCCAAGTGTCCCAGAATGGCAAGAATTCAGAGAACTTGGTACTCCATGTCCTAGGTCATGCCTTCTCCAGTGGTAACTAGGACCTATTCACGACCCATGTCAATGTTGACAGAGCAACCACATCTTGGGACAGTAGGCCACAGTTCCTGCTCTGATCTTCTGTCTTGTAAAGCCTCCCTACCCTAAATGCTTACACTTTAATAAAGATCCACGGAGAGATGGAGTTCAAAGGCACACTCACTAGGATGCTAGGAGACTAGTTTCCTATGCCCTACTAGTTTCCCCTTCCCATTAGAGCCCCAGCTTGGCACTGACTCTATGGATTCAGGACTACCAGGCCCCACCTGTATGACTCTAGCCTATTCTGCTCCCGCTGGTTCCAGTGCCAAGCTAACATCAGCTATACCTAGTCAGACAATCCAGATTCCCGGATTACCTAGAAGCTGTGATTCAGAGGGCCCCAGGGTAGGGGCGTGAACTGGGCACATTTTTTTGCTGGCTGAACCCCAAAGGCCTTCATGCCTGGGTGAGGGGCTACCTCCCCCTAAATCAGTAGCAGCCTGAGAAAAGCACTCACCAGTGAGATTTGAAGCCCCATATCTCATGGACCCTCATATTTCTTCTATTAGCACAAACTGGCCTAGTAGAACCTAGGTACATACAATGGGGAGCTACTATGGCTCAAGAGCTTCTTCATCCTTCTGGAACCATACTGTCTTCATGGTGAGGCACCTGGACCCAGTTGGGGTATGAAGATGTTCAAGGTCTAGAACTACGCACAGAACAGGGAAGATTGTTCCCAAATCATTAAGGCTACTATTTGATAAATGCTCATTAGTCAGGGTTCTGCCAGCATAAGTTTGTCTAAACTTTGAACCGGAATGATGGCGTGTGTAAAGCAAAAGGCAAGCATTATCAACACCACTCTGCGCTGCCTATGGCCCTGGCTGGAGAACAGATAGGGTTCATCTGTAGCCTCCAAAGGCAAAGCTACAACCAGACGCACACACATGCATACATACATACATATAAAACATTCATACATATAAAATTAATAAATAAGTCTGGAAAAACAAATAAAACACTAAAAACTGTGTATGAGCTCTCAGGATTTCTCAGAGGGCAAAGATGCTCTCCCCCATATATATATGCTCCCCTATAGACCCAAGTTCAACCCCTGAAACCACATGGTAGAAAAGGAACACTAATTCCAGTAAGCTGTGCTCTGACCTTCACACTTTTATTGTAATATGTGTATCCCCTTTTCTCCACCACATACAAAATAAATGTAAAAAGAATTTTTTAAAATGAAAACAATGTGTATGGCTTAAAGTAGTGAGGGTGACACGATTTTTGGTAGTTTCCAATAAACTTAGTTCCATGGAGGGGAGGGAGGATGAGTAAGTCCATCCAGTTAGGGCATTTAATAGTGAAGAGTATTCATTTGTTTGTTTCTTTATTAATTCCAGCCAAGGCCACATCCTCCGAGCAACGTGCTAGATACTCAGACCTCTGCAGCAAGAATACATTTGTTCTTCAAGTATTAAATTTCTGCTGTGAGTCCCAGGGCCTCTAGCCCTTGTACCTAGAACCATGTCCTGAATTGGGAGTAAACAGGCCAGATTGCACAGGGCATAACCAAGCCTCATGGAGTACCTGGTATCTGTTCTGTGCCTCAATGGCCCTGTTCTCTGGCCCCATTCGCATTACCTGTAGCCACAGAAGCCCACCTCAGAGCTAGCAGACATACAAGAAAGAAATTATGGTCCCGACAAGAGACACTGACATGAAGCCGGCTACTGCCATTTTAGAAAATGTAATTCCTTTTTATTAGAAAATTAAAGGGTAGGACCAGCTTGCCAAAAGCCAAACAGCTGAAATGTGCTTGCCTAAGATATGCAGTGCCTGATAAATGGATTTATGTATCTCTCTCCTCTGTTCTATCCCTCTTCCTTAGCCGGTCTGTTTCCATTCATTTCCCATCCACAGGCACTGCAACAACGGCCATGAGCTTGGCCTTGGCCCGCAGGCCCAACACCTTGGATGGAGGGAGAGTGCCTTTGTTTCCTCAGCACTGAGCACCAGCTTTAAGCCTTTTGAGAAAAGCCTCGGGGATTCTCTGGCTTTCCTGAGATGCACGGCTGCCTGTGGCCTCTGCTAAGCTAAGGGTGTCAGAAGGGAAGGGCAGGAACAATAAAAGACTTGAGAAATATGCTCATCCATGTGGAGACCTGGGCACAGGCGGTTCCAGACGCAGCTGGTGAAGGGAGGCAGCCAGGGCAGAGCAGAGAAGGACAAGGACAAGAGGGCAGGGCATGTCCCTCGCCACCACAAAAAAAGCAACTATTCAAAACCACCCAGGGAGTTTTCTCTTATTGAGAAGGCCTTGATTCTTCTTTCTGCCTCAGGACTCATGAACAAGGGCCCATCTTATTAGTGGGGTGATAGAGGAGGGCCCAGAGGGTGGGTCTTCCTCCTCATGAAGATGGCTGAGCCCTCCCTATGAGTCATTAGGAGCTGGTAACTAAGGTATTCAGAACTGGATTTTCTCTCCACTAATCTTTCTCTTTCCTTTTCTCCATCTCCTCTCCCCTATTTGTCAGATGGTCCAGGCCTGGTTTAGATGGAAGATGCGAGTATAGGGTATGCGTGTGACTAGATGTGTGTGCATGCATACACATGTGAACATGAGTATGTATGAATGCATGCTGAATACTAAAATGGTGTCCATTTCCTGATGCTCTGATGGGAGTGGGGGTGCAAGAGTGACATCACAGCCCAGGTACCTCTGCCTCAGCTTCCCCTTCTAGGTTCCTGGTGGCCTACCATCACAATTCAAGGGTAAATCCATCTCCCTCGATGCCTTCTTGAGTAACAAAAGGCAGGCTTGGGTTTCTTTTATCCCCTCTCACTGTAGCCGGGCCCTGGTGTGTCTAGCAGAGCCTGCTTTTGTTCTGGAGAAAATCAAGACAGGATCTGTCCCAGGGGTTGCTGCCTGGGTCGGTGACAGGGTGGAGGGCAGAAGTAAACACAAAATAGCATTGTCCACCAGGTCTCCTTCCTGGGAGCTAGGTCCTGACAGGCATAGCCTTTACAGGACTCTGCTCCAAGAGTTCAAATTCCAGGTTGGCCCTGTGGTGGTGTGGGGGGGGACATTCTTTCACTCTCTATGCCTGGTTTTAGGACCTCAGAGGCATTTACTGATAGTTTTATATCTGCACAAAGCCCTAGTACAACATCACTTCTCACCTGGGCAGCTCCAGGAATGAGGGGATGAGCCCGTTTTCTGTTGGCGTAGGTGGGCAGCCATAGGAGGGAATGTGACCTCCAACTTTCTGAAGATGGCTGGGTCAGGGTGCAGAGTAGGTGTCTCTGGGTGATTATTTCTGAGAAAGCAGCACACTGCTGGCCCTGAAATCCAAGGGTTCTCTGGATTACAGGAAAAAAAAGACAACCCAAGCATAGCAAATGTTCTCTTCAGAGGGGACCTGGACCATGGGAGCAGTATGGTACACAGAATTCTGTTCAGTATGACCCGCCCACACAGCACACCTCCCCTGCATGTTCACAAGGTTCTCCTGGGTAGACACCAAGCCCAGAGTCTAGGCACAAGGTCTAGCCCAATTTAGTGAACACCCACTCACTCAGACACTAACCTCTAACCCTGATTGTCCCCTCCGGCATGGGTTGAGTGGGGCCACAGTATCTGGAAGTTTCCATCACCCTCCCTATAGTGGGAATAAAGTTGCCTGCACTGGTGAGTCATGTCAGCTCAGCTGGTGGTTCTGGGCATGAGGGCCCCACAACCACAGCCCTATCTGCAACCAAGGTGAAGAGGTTAGCTCTAGCAGCTGACTGGCAGTAGGGCTGGTGCCTTGGACCCATCCCTGGTAGCCTTTGGTCATCAACTGATTCAGCCTCCAGCCTGGCCAGTACAAGGAAGAGGCAGCCCTCTAGGGTAAGGCTGCTGGTGCAGAATGTAAACATTCTTAAGGAGAAGCAGAGGTCTACTGAGGAAGGAGAAGCAGGAGTCGGAATATGTTCTAGGATGGGGTCTCGAGAGCTGCAACAAAAGTCAACAAGTCAGCTTGGGGGAGGTGCAGTAGCCCAGTCAGCAGCCCTGGCCTAGCTGCCTTGCCTCAGATACCCCTCCTCTGGCTCTCTGCTTAGACCTCTGTCCTCACCCTCTTCTTCCTCACCCTGCCTGTCAGAGTCGTGAAATAAAGGGCTGCAAATGGGACAGTCATTTTCATTTGCACCTGCCTTCACTTCCTTGGCTCCTGAGGGCTGACATGTCCTGTCCTGTCTAGTCATCCCTGTCCCCTCTCCCCCTTGGAGGGTAGCCACAGTCACATACTCCAATAAGGACAGGCTGTGAATAAAGCCAGGGAAAGCAGCTAGTACTGTGAGCCATGCTGAGCGGCCTGGAGCTTCAGAAGTTTACTGTGTATGGAGTCAGTGGGCAGACAATAAGCAGCCTCCCTCAATCCCTTTACACTTTTCACTCCAACTGCCTCGGTCTTGTCACAAAACCAAGGCTGCTGGGGTAGAGTAGCTCTAATCAGGGTGCTTATGTCCAGATGCTTCCGAGGCACCAGGAAGCCACCCTCTGAGAAATAACACCAAGGACTGCAGCTGCCCCATGCCAAATGTATGAGAGGTGTCACGCATGTGCTCACTATGAGTTAGTTATACTTGCAATTATGAGTATTTTGCAGGTCAGTTTAGTCCCAACAATTCCTGCCAAACTGACCCACTTCCCAGATGAAGATTAAGATCCATGGGCCAATACAGGCTCTCTGGACTCCTGCAGGCTGAGCCAGTGTGGATGAGGTGAGGGCCCTGCACAGTAGCTTTCCTGTATCCAAACAAATATGGCTAAGATCAGCAGGCTGCTCTTGCTTTGTCTGAAACAGGGTCTCACTATGTAGCCCTGGCTGGCCAGGAATTTGCTATATGGAACAGGCTGGCTTGAAACTCATAGCAATCCATCTGTCTCTGCCTCCTGAGGTGCACAAATTAAAGGTGTGCACCACCACACCCATTTAAGGGCCCTTCTTCAGGAGCAGTGTTTCTCCGAGTTTGTTCTCCTTCCCACAGAAGACAGACCCAGCCCAGAGGCCACCCAAGATGGGGGAATAGGGAGAGAGAGCACCCACGCAGGATCTAGCCCCATGCAGTAAGAAAAATGGGCTTCCCACAGTCACCCAGCCAGTCCACCCTACCCACACAATGCTTTCCTCAGTCCTGAGCCAGGATCTGGGCTAGTTGCCATCAGCTAACAGGCACTACCTCAGTATCAGCCCATCCTTCCCTTCGGTCCCTGTCAAATGAAGAAGAGGCATAGGCTTTCCTGAGACCCCATTTCCTCAGACTACCCCAATCATTCATCCCTCACAATTCACCTCCACTTCTTGGCCTGTTTGGGACCCTGCTTTCTCTAAGCACATCCTAATTCACCAGGGCCAAGAAGTCTATCTATGCAGAGCAGTCTGCCTTAACTGTCCTGAACCCACCCACCTAGGCCTTCTCCTAGACTGCAGCCTGGCACCTCGTGCTTACACCACCCTCCCCTCTGGGGCAGGGAAGGGGCACTTCAGGCTGATGCAGGGTCGTTCCCTCCTCACACTTCTGAGGCAGGTTCACTGAGGCTGAAATTTCAATTAAGGCACAGAAATCATTACTACAGGGCTCCAGGCCAGCTCAAGTGGGGACAGGCCTCAATATCTAAAAAGGGAAAAGGTAGCCAAGTACCCCACAGCCAGGGCAAGCAGCCGGGCCTTTTCTTAAAGTCATGCTTGCAGTCCTCACTCATCTTCTTGCTTCATGAGTGCCTAAAGTACAGGAGGCTGTGAGAAAGAGTGAAGGCTCCCAATGCAGAGAGCCATAAAGGGAGCCTCAGCTGGCGCTAACAAAACTGAATTGAATAAAATCTAAACACTTGAGTCTGGCTATCCCATGGCGAGACTGAAGATGGGGTGTGCTTCCCAAAAACAGAACTGGGAGGGCTTGGGTATTCCTTTAGGATTTTCCTATGCTGGCCTAGAGGAAGACAAAGGCAGTACTGGTCTTTGCACCTCAGGCCCACCTCCACAGAACATGGGTATGAGGAAAGGGGGTCTCTGGATCCTGTAAGACCTCATCTCTTCAAACAGCCTGTTTGCCTATGCCTCTTCATCTCAAGAAATTACTATCCTTGATCCAAAAACGCCATCTCTGAGAATGACCCATTTTCTCTTCAGGAATGCTTCCTTTTAATCCAGAAATTCCATAGGTCCACAGTGTTCCATCTCCAGAAGTGTTTTGTTATCTCCACAAACACATTCTTTATCTTCAGCTATGACCCATCTCCAGAATGTCAATGCTCTCCATAATAGCTCCACCCCAACTTTACGTAGCTTTCCAGAATGCTCCATATCTCATCTCCAGATGCTCATTTTACCTCCAGAAGGACCTCAAATCCAGAAGTCCCCACTGTTTCCAGAAATATTCCAGCATCCTCCTCAAGCACTCCACATCCAGGGCGGCACTACAGCTTATCTCTAGAAAGGCTCCATTCTCAGAAATATTACGTCTGGCAATACTCGGAATGCAGAAAAGCCTCATCTTAAAACAAAACAAAAAAGTCTATCTCCAGAAGAATTCGCATTTCACTTTCAAATGTACCCCTATTTCATCTTCAGAAATTACCTCCTCCAGAAAATGCTTTCCGTGTTGTCTCTAGAGACATCTTGGTTCTGGAACCATTCCATTTCCTGTCTGGAAACATGAAGGCAAAGCCTCTCGCCCTGGCTCACATGCTGAAGGAACTGAGACCATTTCTTCCAAGATCTCCTGAAAAGAGATTGTACAGGCTTTCTCTCCCGTCTTTCTGGTTCCTGGAGACCTCACAGTCAGGTACTGGGCCCTCTTTCCCAGGAGCAGGGATGAAGTCAAGAGCTAAACTCTGACAGATGCCTCTGTCCCAGGAGTAGGACCCCAGGTGATTGGGAGTATAGTGGTCCTCAAACTGTAGGTTGCAACTCCTTGGGGGCGGAGGGGCAAATGACCTTTTCATAAGAGTCACATATTGGATACCTACATTACAAATCACAACAAAAGCAAAACTAGTAATGAAGTAGCAATGAAAAGAATTTTATGGTGGAACTGTAAAAGTATCACAGCTTAGGAAGGCTGAGAAGCACAGAGCTAGAGGATCTGGCCTGGGGCAGGAATGTGAGAGGGTTTGGGGCTGGAAAGAAGAGTCAGAGTGAGTCCATATAGCAACTCCCCTCCCACCATGTCCTCACTGCTAAGCACCACCACCTACACATACACATGATAAAAACTACACTATGCACAGTAGGGCCATGTGTTTTAGAACCTTGGCTCAAAACAACATGGACATTTTTGTCCACCATTTATACAAAGATACATCCATACCCACTGGAAACCTTACCCGACCTTGTTGGGGGTCTTGTAGATCACATTCTGAGAATGCCAAAAAGGGAAAGCACTCTGTCAGCCCCAGATAGTCCAAATTGACAAGCCTAGCAACCTAGTACCTGCTCAGTGCCAACTGTTGAGAAGCTCAATCACAGCACTTTAGGCTTTAGAGAACTAGGAAGGTGAGAACAGTATATTCAGTATCTGCCTGAATACTCCCTAAGATGGGGGTGTTTATTCTACCCTGGGCAGCCCAGTCCCCTTGGGTGGAAGCAAGCCTGGCTATGTCACCTGTGTCCACACAGCCAAGCACTGCTCTCCTACACATGAAGCCATGTCGTCCTATGGGAAAGGTAAGGTGCTCGGGAAAGGGGATCTGGAGGTAGCTGAGTAGAGAGTAAGCCAGTACGCCAGTACCAGCACACACAAATGTGCCTCTGGGAGTGTCCCAGAAGCTCAGTATAAACACAGGCAAGCTACAAACCCTCTACACTGGAACTGCACAGAATGGTTCTGAGCCCCTGGACTGAACCAGGTGCTCCCGATACCTGGCCTCTGTGGGGCAACTCTCAGAGTTCCCAAATAGTAAAAGGAAGAAGCCCTGCATGATTCCTGATCTGTCCGGGTGGCAGTGTGTAGCTCTGGTCTGCTGTCACAGGAGGACAATTACCATTTATTAAGCCTCCCAATTTAGAACCGGCCTCAATTAACTGGAACCTCCAGAGCCCATTTTGATGGATGTGACTACAGCTTCAATATGCCCTCCACTGTGCCCTCAGCACAGGCCATGACCTCCCAACTAGCTAGATTTGCCTAGACACAGAGCTTTGACATCTGTCCCCCGCCAGCCCTCTTCCCTCCCAGTCCTGTTCAGGAGACTCACTGTATCTCTCTCTGCCTCACCTTCCTTTTGTAGGAAATGCATCCCCACCCAGAAATGGGAGTTAAACATGGATGTGAACGAACACATGGTCCTAAAGTACAAGATGGCAGTGAGCCAAGGCCACACCTCGCTGTTATCAACAGAGCTGTCCAGGCTTCTTCGCTCCTGGGAACAGCCCAGCCTACTGCATCGATATTCTCTGTCCTTCATAGCCCAAACTGCACTGGTTCTCCTGGGACCTTTTTATCGCACAATGTCGCTTCAGCAAAAGGTTATGTAGAAGAATGTGGAAGTCTCTCCTGCATATTAACTAAAGAATGTTCTTGAAAATGCACAAGAAGAAAGCACACCTAAGAGTCAGTTTCTCTGTATCTGAGATGAAATGGGGCACTGGACTGGCAAGTTTCTGTCGCCAGTCCCACTCGATGAGGACCTATGTATGTCACTGAGCTCCAGATTTCTGGTCTGCTAACAGTGAGAACAAAAGTCCCCCTTCCTCATGCTCTGACACTGTGAAGTCATCTGAGTAACTGCAATCTCACTCCAGAACACACAGAACACAACTGTGTTAGTATTCAGGCGCTGCCAACCGAGCACTTAACAGGCAAGAACATACTCTACAAGTACGTGATGCCTGTTTCCATCACCTACCCATGACAGCCCCACCTCCCGTGTACCCTCTTTTTCTGGTGGTAGGGAGTAGAGAATTCTTGGCTACACATTCTAAACCCAGTTAGAATTAGTTAGTTGTGTTTTCATTTGTTCCATTTCTTTTTTTCTTTTCCCCAACAAGACAGAGTCACATTGTGTAGCTTTGGCTGACTTGGGACACACCATGTAGACTAGGCTGACCTGGGACTCAAGAGATCCACCTGCCTTGCCTCCCAAGTGCTATGATTAGAGGTGTGTACTACATCTGACAACCAGCTGGTTTTTTTTTTAAAGTAAAAAGTAGATTTTTGTGTCAAACCTGGTATTTTTTTTAAAGCCATGTGTTTACCAAATACTGTCCATCCAAGGATGTCCCTCTCAAGCCAAGGTTACCTCCAGCCTCAGCTCTCAGAGAAGACTGGACTTTATAAGAGAGAGATAGTATGTGGGCAGGGTTGTAGAAACACAAGGTAAGCTTTTCTCAAGATCGGAGCTGTCAACTATTAGGTTTCTGTGTGCTGTTTTGTCAGATGGGGTGTGACAGAATCCACCTTCAGTAAGTAGGTGATGAGAATGGTGTAAAAGCCCCTGGCAGAAAAATGGGCTCAGAGAGGGGTAGAGGGACCTAAAGGTTCATTCCCTTCTCTCTGAGGTTTACTTGCCCTCCTCAGCCAATCATAATGTTACAATGAGCTGTAGGAGAAAAACGAGCCCTCTAGAGATTCAATACCCAGAGAGGCATGTTTGTATCACACAGCAGAACATACATGAATGGCAGCTCAGAGCATGGCCCTCAGTAAATGGCTCTTTGCAGCCACAAGAGTGAGCTATGATCTGTTCCCATATCCCTAGGGTCCTAGGACATGAGGGTTCTAGGAAGCTCTATCTTGTCCCAACCTACTCCTGTTTCAGGCCTGCTGCTAGCTGGAGCTCAGTCATTGTGTGTACTCATGGCCAACACCTGGCAAGTTCAGCAGAGCGCCTCTTCTCCTACTCCTCACACCACTCAATATCCTAGGAGTCCATTTTAGTCATGGCCAGGGCTCATCCTCAGATCTCCAAGACAGAGGCATGTGATCTCTGCATACCTGTTTCTACCTCAGCAAAATGGTGAAGGAATTTTCTACCAGCAGAGAGGGTCTAAAGAAAGGAACTAAGAGAGGCTGGGTCCTGGCACCCAGAAGTTTCTTACCCAGGCTCTGGGGTGCTATACACCGCTCTCTATGCTGTGCCTTTTTTCAGTACCCTAATCTGTTGGGTTTTAATTAAGGACTACCACATCTTTTCCCTGTAAGACCTAGGGCTCCTTGGTATAAAGAATGGCAGGTCAGAGATTCTGGTTCAGGCAAGTGATTAGGGAACAGGCTAGGCCCTGCATCCCTCTAGCTGTCTGTCCTCAGAAGCCCCAGTAGGGAGGAGAACCAAGGGTATAGAGAAGAGGCTCCCGGGCTGTCCATATCCTTGGAAGCAGGTATGCAAGAGGATAAGAAGACTCAAGGGAGAGACAAGTGATGATGTGTACTTGCCAATGTCCCTAGACTCCTGGTGTTCCCACCTCTGAGCCAGTCATGCTCTTTGCCTAGGACCCCCACCTCTTTCCCAGTGCCCTCCAGATAATGTTTCATAGCAGTCACAGCTGAGCATTTGTCAAGTGCAGCTGCTACTTGTGCTTGCTCTGTGGCCACTCTGACCTAGAGCTGTTCACATTCACATATGCACCCCCTCCCCATCTTGCACCCTAAGCCTCAAACACATTGTCCAGAATATTGAGTTGCCATGCTCCTTCTCTGGCAAAGAATACTGTGCAGTGAGTCCCTTTCCTCTGGGACACCCACTCCTGGGGCAGGGCCTCCTGGACAGACCAATGGGCTCTCAGCAATATAGCTTCAACAGTCACAAGTACAAGGTCAGATTGACCTAGTTCAGCCTAGTCTGGATGCCCTCTATACAGCACCTGTTCTACAATCTTACCTCCAAGATGGCCTCCTCTCACAGTTTCTCCCAGCCGCTTGGGCTCTGGTTTAAGCCCTATAAGCTAGCCCAGCAATAGCTCATGTGGCCGGAGCATCTATGACAGAATGGCTCTAACAAGGCTTCTCTCTCCCTACTTTTTCCCTACACCTCCCACCCAAACCCCACTTTGTGTTTCCTACTTCTACCTGCTTTTCCCAGGCCACTGCATCAACTCTGACCCCAGTCCTGCTAGGATCTCATAGAACCAGGGAACTTCGTGAGAGAATATCATCCACACCCAACCTATACCACAGGGCAACACAGTAACCTAGTGGTGACAGTGCTTTCATCAGGCAGCAAACTGGTGGCCCAGGGTCCCTATCTGTCCCATAAGTGGGTTACTGAATCAACTGTTATGTGATTTTGAACAGGATGTGTCATGAACACATCTAAATTTTGGGTCTTGAGAAAGCAGATGGCAGGTACTATGGTTGTAAAACCCAGGAAGATCAAGTGGCCCTCAAGGCCTGACCTGCACGGTCCACCTGGACTGGCATTATATAAGCATGGGTCCCTTCACCTTCCTGATGAAACAAGGTAACATATTAGCATTTTAAACAGGGTTGGCCATGCCTTGATTCATGGCAGCAGGGAGAAGTGTCATTATGGGCGGGAAGAAGGCAGAAGGCAGAAATTCAGCTGAAACTGGCCCTGAGAGGTGGCGACTTGCAGGGATGACTGGGGTAGGCAAGGCAATGCAGTTTACTTGGGTACCAAGGGCTTTTGTGGGATGAGTGGACACCTGTCTTCCTCCTTCCCAGTTCTGTCCTTTGGAGCTAACTTCCCATCCTACCCGCCCCTCTCACTCTCTGGGTACTATTTCTGGCTTACAAACCTCTCCCTGGTCACGCTCCCGCTAAGATTATGAGGTCAGATCTAATAAATCTCATTGGGGCCCAGCCCAGGAGTACCCCCTCCCTTTTCCCAAACATCCCACTTTTAATGAGGCAACCTTAGATGGCTCCAGTGAGCACTCCTACTGAGACTTAGCTGAACCCCAGCTGTCCCTCTCAACAGTCAGCACGCTTAACTCCTCCCCCCATTGGTGGCACAGAAGTCCTGGATATAAAGATACAGATGAGTCCCTTTGTGCCAGGGGCCACCAGACACTTGAGCAAAGCCCACCTCACTTTCCTGACAGACTTGCCAGGAAAAGCTCCCACCACAAAGGGGAAATGCAGCTCAGATACTTTGAGGCAGGGGCCTTGGATTCTTTTGGATAGGAGTTTCTCCCTCCCAAAGAAGTTGGGTGGGCCTGGGGCAGAGGCAGCCAATTAGTGTGTAGGAGTAGGAAGAAGAGCAGTGGTAGGTACGCATCCCAGATACCGAGGTGAGCAGCTTTGCAGGAATGTCTATCACCGGATGCTTGTGACTGCTCCTCTCCTCGCAACCAGAGCAGTCCTTTCGGTTAGCAGGTGAGATAACCAAGCAAAGCAGAGCAATGCCAGGCCTGGGCTTTCCTAGAGAAATCTTAGCATGTGCACCCCAAGTGTGGCTGCAGTGCCCGCAGGCCCTAGCAGCACTTGTGTCTGGTCTGCTATACCATCAGCGAAGACAAGATATGAGGGGTTGGTACAAAAGACGCAAGTCAGACAATTGCCTAGGTAGTGAGTTGTCAAATTCCCCACATGAAGGAACACCATGTGTGGATGGCCTCAGAAAAGAAGAAACTCCGGAGTGACGTGGAGAATGAGAGGACTCTCTCGGTCTTGAGACCTGGCTTCCCAGAGCTTCTGCAGAAGTAGTGGGAGTCTGGGTGCAGCTAAGAATTAAGAAAACAGACTGGGCCTCAAGGCCAGAGAACTGGATACAGCCTTGAGTTCCCAACATGAAACATGTCATTTTCTGTAACAACAACCACACACACCAACATGCACAGCTATTTAAATATGATGTAGCACCAGATACACAAGTACAGATCCATGGGGTTCTGATGGCTGCCGTTCAGCTCCTGGGACTTAAGCATATCACCTGGGGGAGCCCTAACTGGGCATGTACCCCCAAGACCTGCCATAGCCTTCCAAACTGGGTCCTGAGTCTGTGGCTGGACCCTGCTTATCCAGACCCTCAATTCAGCCTCAGCCTCTTCCTGGCTGGGGGTTGAGCAGGAACAGCTCAATCAGGATATAATCGTTTTTAATTAACGTGCGGATCATTTCACAGGCTGATCTCCTTGGAGACCATAAGGAAGACGGTCTTCTAAGCTTTTCATTCTTTTTGCTCTCCCAGCGCATTCCTCCCAGCAAAAGGCCATACTTCACTTTTACCTACCACCTACAACCTTGAGAATCACACAAAAGCCTGGCTCTTGGGTCTCTTCAAGGCTTTTAGGAGGAAGGATGTGCTCACAAGCATACACATACACAATTGTGCATCCAACCCCCAAAACGTACCTTCAGAGATGTACACACACCCACAGAAGGTAGCACAGGCATGTCTGTCCAGACAGGAATATGCATGTGGAGGAGAAGGGTCACAAGTTGGAGGCCAGCATGGTCTACATAGTAAGATCCCTGTCTCAAAACATAAACAAGGGGTGAGGAAGATTAGAGGCACACATGTTGGCACATCCCAAAACATGACACACAGAGGAGCACTCACCTGTGCAGACATACCACACAAATCTCCAAGTCCATATTCAGCACAGTTTCAATATTCAGGGCGAAAGTACTGGCAGGGAACAGTCAAAACGGGCCCTGTCCTTAGGTGGGGAATCAGAAACCACAGCGGCCTGCTACAAGGGTCTCTAGGACTGGATGCAACACGCTTAAAGTCAGAAGGACTCAAACCAAATAAGGTGGCATATGGGGTCCAGGTTGGTGGCTTCTCTGTCCCATTCCCTATGGAGAAGGATTTAGAACAGCACTCAGCCCTATATAGACACCCAAGGTGCCCAGCACTAGCTGGCCTGGCATTCTCACTGAGACTAATGTCCCTAGTCTTTCCTCTGGGTACCTGACTCTGAGGCCCACAGAACTTTCTCTTTACTTCCTTAATTTGACTTAAATCTTTTCAATCCCATTTTCCTTTTTCTCCTTCCTCCAGTCTCTTCCTTCCACACTCCCTTCCCATTCTAGAACCACTGTTTCAGCTGTTTCTTTTTCTCCCTTTCATCCCAGGTACTAGAGTCAACCTCAGGTCAGAAGGAAAATTCTAATTGGACTGACTGTAGCCCATTCCAGACATAGTACCTCTGATAGGTGCTTATACCTCTCCAGCTCCTAACAGAACACAGCTGGATCTGTGAACTTGGAACCTGAGGCATAGAGGCCCCTGCCTCTATGACCCCATGGGGCCTGAACTCAGCCCTACCCCTCTTGAAGCACCTGCTTTTGATCCTCAGCTTTTCCCTTTGGAAAATGAGATGGCAAAGCAGAATAAGAGCTGTGGGGAGGTTTAACAGGGAGCCTGTGGCCAACCAACCTCAGGCTGGTGACTTGGGAAGTAGCTCTGGACCTATGAGCACAGCAGTATACATGATACAGAGGTAGTTAGGAGCCTATTTGCTACTGATCCAGCTAGAGAGAGCAGGGACAGGCTGAATGGTTCTCCTCACCTGTTCTCTCATCTATGAAACGAGCAAGCTCAGCTTAGGATTCTTCCCGAAGCAATAACCCAAGTACCAGACCAGTAGCAGGTTCTTGATGTGTGACCTTGGGACTCACTTCCCCTCTGGGCTCTGGTTTTCTCTTCTGTCAAAACAGGGAGGTCAGACCAGTGACTCATTGCCAAGGTTCTTTTCAGCACTAGAAGTTTCTAGATAGTAGGGAAGGAAGAACAGTGTCCTACTTAGCCGAGGAAAGCTAGGGAAACCTGTTTTTTCCACTGCAGGCATGCCGGAGTCTTTCATGGTGACGGCAACAGCAGCAGTGGCATTTTGAGGAAATCACCTTAAACATCAGAAAAGGCTCTCTACACAAAATATACCCAACTACATCACTTTGTTCCAGCACATGGAACAAAGGGCAGTATTAAGCAAATTACAGCAAATCCACTTGACTGGAAAAGCCTGAAGATGTTAACATTGGTATTTATGAAGAACTGGTTACAAACCAGGAAAAGGCTGGCGTTATCAGCCCAAAAAAGGAGGATATACATCTAAATATGGACAATTCAACAAAGCCTTTAAAATCACCAACCACCAAAGCCAACATGTGGGAAGAATCCTACCAACATGTGAGCACTGTCAGAGTCCATTAAGACACTCAGTAATCTGTTTGTTTTTCTCTATTTTCCAGCGTATTTTGCAAACTGTGTTATAACATATATGTCAAAAAAAATACCTTCAAAAAACGACCTGCTGCTTCCAATCCCCTTTCACTCACTGATTCACTCATTAATCATTCACTCCTGTGTTTGTCTAGCCAAATACCAAACATTATTGTCTGCAATGTGCCTGGCTCTGAGGTTCTATGAGAATAGCTTTTGCCTACAGGAAATGGAGGTCATGTCCAGGGCAGGGCAGACAGTCAACTCCCCCCCAGTGCTGTATCCCCAGCCCTCCCTCATCACACACAACTCTCCAAAGTGCTTGTGCGCTGGGGTTGAGGAGTAGGTAACAAACCTGGTAAAATGAACCCTGTTTCCCAGAGCCTTCATCTCCAGTCTGTCTCATCTGCTGTCAGTCTACTCTGGGGGTCAGAAAGTCACTCTAGAAGACCCAGGCCTTCAACTTTCAGGGTGAAGGTGTGGGTGTAGGTAACGTAGAGAGTCAGGGAGGTTTTCTTCCTAAACCCAGCCCCCATGATGACATCCCTCCTCGTTTTCATGACCCAGGCTTGTAACCTCTTTCCCTTGAGCCACAAGGCCACAGCTTGGCTGTCTGACCGTCTCCAGACTCTGCCTTGGGTCTCCTATTTGGCCCCTAAATGAGGAGCCAGCATGTCTCCTGTCCAGTCAATGGCAGACTGCAGCTGCTGTGTACAGGGAATGCGGGGTCTGGAGCTGCAGTTCCAGCCAGGCAGTATTATGCTGCTAGCATGGAGGGGCTAACAACGTTTCTCTGTTGTTTAGGGACTGACAAATTTCTAGAGGAAAGGTTAACTCTTTGGGTTCCTGGACCCAACCACAGAGCAATCTAAAGATAGTCCAGTCCCCTAACCCCAAATCTTCCTCTGTGCTCCCCCAAGAACCCTGTCTTTAGGGAGAGAAGAGAAAAGCCAGCCTGTGGTATCTGGACCTCAGCCCCCTTACCCCTGACCTTGCTCAACTAGGAATCTATCAAAGCTGGGGTTCATAATGCCCAGCTAGTCCCACATCCCTTCACAAACCCAAAGTGAAAAGATCTGACAGCTTAGAGTGCCAAGGCCTGACCCAGAGGTTCTCCCTCAGAGCTGAGCCCTCCCCCTTTCTGGACTGCAGTCCCCAGGAATTCTTCAGGATAGACCTCCTTTCCCATGAGGCTAACTGTTCTTATCACTCCCCTCCCCATTCAGCAGCCCTTCACCCCATTCCATCCCAGGGAGAGGTACAGGTATCAGATCTCAGGGTCACCAGAGCAGGGATGTCTGCTGTGGGTTTCAGGAAGACAAGCACTTCGTCACATAAGCACATCACCTCCGGGATCACCTCTCAGCCTGCATTGTACAGGAGGGGAGGAGGCTGAGGTTGGAGCGGCCCTTCTACGTGCCCAAAGGCTTCAGCCAATCGTCAAGCCTCAGCGGGCAGACTCCACAACCCAGTCAGTGCACCCCAACTCACCCTGCTGGGCACCCCTACTTGTTTCCTCTCTACACCACCCAGTGGTAACCTCTCTAACCCAAACAAGGAAGAAAGGGGGAGTCCCTTCCCCTGCTTAGGGCTCAGGGTCAGCAGTCAGGAGAGGCTGAGTCATGACCCCTGCCCCTCACTGCAAAGGCATGAGATTTTATTGTCAGGTTGACCACTCGGCTGTTTCGGCAGGCAGGTGCAGGACAGAGGGCACTCTACAGGGAATGAGGAGGGGTATCTAGGGGAAGTGTTTGAAGTCGATCAGTCCACCAGATCCGGAAGCTGTCAGGAAGGGGGGGGGGCGACCTTAAACGCTCCTAGGCTGAGAGGACGGGGCGGCAGTAGTGCCAAGAGGCGCCAAAGAACTGTCCCCCGGGAGACAGCACTCTCGGGAAGTTTCTCACTGGTTGCTCACAGTAGGACCGGTGCTCGAAACGCCCTCCCAGGCCAGACCAGCTTCCGGACACAGATTGCGAACTTGAGATGAACTCCTTCCTTCTCCAGCATCCCCATCTGCGGCCACCCGCCGCGACATCTCAGCCCCAATTCTTCCACGGGTAGCTCGGTTGCCGAGACCGCTCACCAAGGCATTGTGGAGCAAAAGGGAGGGGAGAATCCCCATCACAACCTAACTGCTGCGGCCATTAAAAAAAAAAAAGAAAGAAAGAAAGAAAGAAAAGAAAAGAAAAGAAATTCCTTCTCCTAGACTGATCCCCTCCACCCACATACAAACCCTTCAAACACGCAAACCCGCAACTCCAACAAGGATCGCGGCGCGGGTGGGAGGGGTGCCCGCGGCGACCCCCATCAGCAGCCCCGCTTCGCTGCAGGTCAGAGCGCGGTGGCCAGCCGGGATTCAGGGAGCCCTTGCCCGGAGCAGCCCGCCTAAGACACAAAGCTCCACCGCCAACAATACCTGCCTGCGGGCTCCTCCTGGGTCTCGGGGCGCCGACGCGGCGCGTCTCGTAGTCTCCCTTTTCTCTTGCCGTCTCTCTGCTATGGTGCGCTCTCCCC
This sequence comes from Myodes glareolus, assembly GCF_982192425.1. Classification (NCBI taxonomy): domain Eukaryota; kingdom Metazoa; phylum Chordata; class Mammalia; order Rodentia; family Cricetidae; genus Myodes; species Myodes glareolus. Next base: position 64,050,198 of record NC_142034.1, read on the forward strand.
CTCGCCTCTTCCAGTACCCGACGGCCAGATGAGATCCTTGGGAGAAAAAAATGTGAGCGCTCACACGATTCCTTTCTCTGCGCGCCGCAAGCGGCGGCTGGGCTCGCTCCTCTCTTTCGCGCTCCCGTGCGCGCCGCGCCTCTCTAGTCCCTCGCTTCCTGCTCAGCAGCGCCTGCGAGTGCCCTCAGTAGCCATTATTCACCGGCCGCCGGGGGACAGGAGGTAATTAGAGACGGCCTTGTGGCCACATCCACTGGGCTAGCACGATGCGGGCGAAGGGCGCGCGCGGGGAGGGGCACGCGACAAGGGGGCTTGGCTGCGCGCAGCCCGCGCCCCAGACGCGGAGGAGGGGAGGAGAAGGAGGGGGCAGGGAAGAGGAGTGGTAAACTGGGTGCGAGCTGGAGGAGGGGGGGCAGCGGAGACGCTCCCGCGGCTCTCACCGCTAAGGCCAGGTCACGGCTGCGAGGTTCCTAGGCGCCTAAAGACGGGGTGGGGGTGGGGAAGGAAGGGGGGTTGCTGTGCGCGCGCGCGTGCGTACCAAAGCTAGAAGGGAGGGAACGCTTTAATATTTTTTCCAGTGACTTACGAGCCCACGGGTGAGCCCCTGGCTGTGCGTTCAGGACCGTGTATCAGTGTGGCTATAAATTTCTGTTCTGCCCTACGTGTGAATGTCACGGGCTGGGGATGGGGGGTGGGATTAACTAGAAACCAGCCTCTGAACATGCCGTTAGGTCTCAGAGGGACTGAGTGATGCAGTGGTTGCGTGGGGGTGGTGTTTGTGTGCGATTGTTTATAGGTGGTAGTGTGACTGCGTGGGCGGGGCTGCCTGCGTGGGCTGTGTTCCGAGGGCGTTGTGTATTCGCGTGGGCTTGTTTGCGACAGGGCTAGCTGCTGTGTAGGGCCACGAGACTGAAAAAGTACGGACATTGCGCCTGTGCGTGCTCTGGCCACACGCAAGGATCTTAGGCTCCCTGTGATCGCGTAGGGTCTGAAGCCTGACGGGCAGAAGCTGGCCTTTGAGGATCCCACAGTGGCAGAATAGCTGTTTAAGGTGCGAACAAGTAGTGCTGGGGTTGGGGCACAAAACGACGCGTGGGGGTGTGGGTGTAGGTGTAGAGAGGTAGGCAGAGGGGGATCTTCATGACAAGCTTCCCTTCATTGTACCAAAGATGCACCTCGGAAATCCTGGCACAGACCCCACAGACCTAGAGGTTTAGGGTTTGGGGGGGGGTGACGACATTGGGAGAACCTAAGGTATCCTGGGAGCAAGAGGTGAGGGCGGTAGTGCCTGAAGATATCCAGAAAATAAGATGAGACAAAGAAGACTAGGACTTTGAGACTGGACCTCAGAGGAGGGGGTGGGCCTGCCACCATGCAAAAAAAAAAAGGCAGATCCTTGGAACATGATGGAAGTGCGGAGGAGTGGGTAGGCCTGCCACCATGCTAAAGGCAGACCCTTTGAACATGATGGAAGTGCAGCACATAGTCTCAGACTGAGAGTTTTGCTAGCCAGTCCTTTTGCAAGCCACTCCCTGCCCATGCAGCCACCCACTCACCCATTCCTATCTATCCATCCATTCATTTATGCATCTGTACATCAATTCAGGTACCCATCCAGGTTTTCCAAGCCAAAATTACCCAGGTCCCACTCCCCCACACCTTCTCTTCCTCCTCAGGAGGCATCTATCCTGCTCTGGTAAGGAGCTACCTTTTCTGCACTTGAGGTTAGTAGTCAGTCTAAAGACCACCCTGCACATACTGAAGCCTCCATACCCCTTCTCACCCCACCCTGCTCATGGTGGTATGCCAACTAAGCTAGCGGGAGGTGATGCTGTTTCTCCCCAGTCCTCCCTACAACCTGGTAAAGCCTAGGAAGGAGTGTATAACACCATTGTTGTGCCTTTTGATCCTTGTCCTGAAAGTCACGCAAGCCTGCCATTGGAATGGGAAGATGCTTTAAAACAGATTCCAAGTTAGGCATAAAGGAACTGACTTGGAATCCCAGCACTTGGGGGATAGAGGCAGGAATTCGAGGCCATCTGCTATATTGCAAGTTTGAGGCCAGGCTGTAATACTTGAGACCCTCTCTCAGACAAAAAGTAACAACAATCAGAATTCCTTATCAAGTGACTGTCCAGAGCCTTGTACAGGTTGTTCCCTTTACTGGGAGTCAGCATTTGCAGCCATGCTTGGCATTTCTGAGTTTCCTCTGGCCCTACTATGCAATAAGTAGTCACCTGAAGAACAGAGCTTTGCCAAGGATGAAGGATAAGGTCCAATCTCTCGAGCTTTGAAATGCACTTATTTTTAGTGTTGGTCTTCAATGACCTGGCCTGGGAACCTGTGTCACTAAGTCCTTAGGAGTTAAGAACCATAAGGCATACTATGGGTACCATCAAGTGTGGTGATACCACAGATCCATGCTGGGAACCACCAACAGCACTTCCTGATTTACCTACCTCCTCTATGCAATCACTTGCAAAGCCAAGCCTGCAAGATGTACACAGAGATGGTAATATGGGCTGAGGCTCACTTTCTTCCCTGCCTCTTAAATTTTATTTTTGTAATTAAAAAAAAAAACAATTTAAGTGAGGAAGAGACAGGAGAGATGACCCAAAGTTACATGTACTGACTGCTCTTCCAGTGGGGCTGAGGGTGTTCAATTCCCAGCACCCACATGGAGGCCCATCACCATCTGTAACTCCAGTTCCAAGGGTTCAGACACTCTCTTCTGGTCTCTTTCGAGTGCCAGACATTCATGTGGTGCACATACATACACATAGGCAAAAACCTCATACACATAAAATAAGAAATTTAAATTTTATGTTATGCATATGGGTGTTTTGCCTGCATATATGCCTGGTGCCTGTGCAGATAAGAAGAGGTTGTTGGATTTCCTTTGGAACTGGAGTTATAGAAGGTTTCAAACCACCATGTGTGTGCTAGAAACCAAATCCAGGTCCTCTTGGCTGAGTCACCTCTCCAATCCCCCTCCCCGCTAGCCTGACTCTTCAGTGTTCCCGGTGGCTGCTGATGGTACCTTCACACAGGTCCTTATGAATTTCCTGATGTCATATCCTACCCTCTGGCCTCATTGCAATGCCCCTTCTTACTGTACATGCTGGTCCCTCTGCCTGGAACACTTTCCCACTTCTAAGTGGAATGTAATTTTCCTGTTTGTTTTTGTAGGTGGCTTTCCTGGTTGTTCCTTGGTGTGTCCTCCATTGCTAGGTTGGTGCCTGGTAGACATTCAGTAAGTATTTGGTGATGAATGATGGTGAATGAGTGAGGCTATACCACCTTCCATCTGTGACCTTTATTCAGCCTAGGGCTTCTCTAGGAACTTATAACCACTCAGACTGGAGGTAGGGTGTGTGTGTGTGCGCGCGCGCAGAGACTTGGAGTTCAGTCAGGCTACATAACTCACATAGCCAGAAGTACTCTTCAGGATCCCTAAGGATCTAAAGGAATGAGGTAGTGGTTGGTGACTTGTCCCAAAGAAAAGAGGAGTATTTATTTGGTCTAGGCCTCTCTTTACTCAGTGGAGTTCCCAAATAGAAAGGTCAAGAGAAGCTGTATTCACTTCTGCCTGGTGCAGTATCTGGCATGTGGTATTCACAACTCAATGTGTATTTATAAAGTGACAGTCAAGAGTCACATTTAAAACTGCATGAGGGCCAGGCGCACATCTTTAATCCCAGCACTTGGGAGGCAGAGACAGGCGGATCTTGTGAGTTTGAGGACAGTCTGGTCTACAGAGTGAATTCCAAGATAGCCAAGGCTACACAGAGAAACTCTGTTGGGGGTGGAGGTGAGGGAAACGAAACCAAAAATAAAATAAAATTGCATGAGTCCACCCTCTGGCTTGTTCCCCAAGATTCTGCTGACAGGGTTCTGTGTGGTAACAGGCAGCACTGGCCTGCAGCACATATCACTTTTATGTAAGGGGTGGCCAAGTGTAGGGCTGCACAGCAGGGGAGTTTCCTGTGTCCCCAGCCTTAGACTCCACCTCCCACTAAGTGAGTCCTGGCTAGGGACAGCAGAGTGGCAGACCCTCCTGAGCTGGGAAGAGTTGTATAGCTCCTGACCAGTCAGCCTCACAGTCGCCTGCGGCTATCTGAAGAGCTGCTTTATTGCACACTGAAAGGGAAGCTAGAAAGCAGTGGAAAGGCTGAGAACTTAAGCAGGAGCACAGAGAAGTCTGGGACAGTGGGGTACAAGTACCTGGCACAAAGGACAAGACCACCAGGGACAAGGTTAGCCAAGGGACACTTCCGCAGACACAAGAAGAGAACACCCACACAACCAAGATAAGTAGAAGTCATAAGATTCAGAAGTCAAATTCAAAACAGCCCTGGGCTGATAGCTGCAGGCTAAAAGTCTGCAAGACTGGGCTCAGAAGTCAGCCTGATGTTTTACTGTTTGTTTCGCTGGAGTTTTACATATATTGTACATATATTTGGGGGAGGGGTAGCAGTTTAAATATCTCTGTATAGCCTCTCCATTTCAGGGACTGCGTCAGTAACGTCCAAATGATGCCCTTGTAACTTCCAGGTGGCAAAAGTGTCCATCTACTACTAGTTTGGCAGCTAAGTGCTGAGGACCTACTGTGTTCAAGGGTCTGTTCTCTGTGCAGTCATTGACTGTCCTATGAATGAATGATCTTCTGCCTGGGTCCAACATGGATAACCTGTTACCTTCCCACCTCTGAGCCTCAATATCATTTTATGAGTGTATCAACCCAGGTCAGCTGTCAGACGTCCCTCCTTGTGGGGCTAATGTATTCTCAAATCAACCAAGCTAATCTACTGCCATAGCTCTGCTTCACTATTTATCTGCACCAGGTATGGTTAACATGCCAGGGAGACAGCAGTGAGCATGGGAGTGGTGTAGGCATACGCTGCTAGCCTGTGCCTTACTGTCCACATTAGAACCCTCTGCTGCATAGCACTCCCTAGGGGAGGAGAACACAGAGAACATGTTTCTCTTTGAAAGCAAAGAACTTTGAATCTCAACTGGTAGTGATGCCACTGGGAATGTGGGCATCCCAATTCCTAGTTTGTGGGACATTTTCAAACAATCCATGTAGTTCCTAGCCTACCTTCCTCCCCAGATGCCACAGGCTGAGACTAAGGATCAGAAAAACAGCTGGATACCTAGGGTTGGTGCTGGCAAAAGCAAGTAGAAGGATGCCCAGATGACCACTGCTTCTACTTAGGGACATAAATATATCTCTTCCTCTGCCCTGGGCTGGGATCTCTGATGTAAATAAATGAAGCAGGTATCGCCCTAGAGCAGGCTCTCTCCAGCAGCCTTCCCTCTCAGCCAACTATGATCTTCCTGTGGTTCTCTTTACCATCTGTCAGCCTATCCAACCTTCCTCACTAGCTTGTTGAGATCACGAGGGGCAGTCAGTGTCACTTTAGGCTCATACGGGGCAGATCCTAAAACACAAACTTTCAGTCTAACCCTGAAGAACTTTAGCAGCTAAAGCATCACTTCTGAACCCCTGAGTTACTTCCTGAGTAATCTAAGCTAATCTTTCCATTTAGGGTCTCAACAGTGCTTCCAGGGTGCAGCTGCTTAACTTTTCTTTTATCACAGGCCTAAGTGAACTTCCAGAAGCCTCCAAACTTATTTGGTTGGTGCCAGAGGCTACAGAGGCCCAGAGGTAAAGGAGGCGGCCATCTGGGTTGTCACCATGGCTAGACCCAGAGGATAGCCTCGCCAGGCCACATATGCCTTTACCACATTAGAAGGTTCTAATGTGGACAGTAAGGCACAGGCTAGCAGCGTATGCCTACACCACTCCCATGCTCACTGCTGTCTTCCCAGCATGTTAACCATATCGGGCACAGGTAAATAGTGAAGCAGAGCTATGGCAGTAGATAGTAGATTAGCTTGGAACCCAAACCTGAGTATGTGTAGAGAATTCAAAAGGGGCCTACTGCTTAAGTAAGACAGAGGAGACCCTGCCCACCCTTGAGGCCACCACTCTGGCACTTACACCATGGTTCTGTCAGCCCTTCTCTCTGCTCTGCCTTCCTCTGCCTTTCATTGGCTCTCACTCTCCTTCCTTCCTCACCTAGCTCGTCTTCCTTTCCAGCTGTCCAAACCTCCTATTTTTCCCCCAAAGCCTAAAGAGCTTCTTCTTCCACCTCTAGGCCTCACCTGCAGGCACTGACCCCTAAATAATAAATCTGGAGGCTTCCAGAACAAAAGCTGAGTGCCTATATTGGAGAGGCGCTGTCAAAACCTATGGACAAATGGCTGCTCAGAAGCCAGCGTGTGTACACTCCACCTGGGCTGAGTTAGATTGGACTGTCACAATAACTGCCCCTCACCAGGATGTCACTCAGCCCAGGTGCCCAAGAATGAGAATAATGATGATGCCTACCTCTACCTCTCCTTCAGGGCCCAGGAAACTGAGGAAAGCCCAAGTCTGGGATGGCAGGCCAGGTCCTGGCCATACCTTCTGAGGCCTAACAACAGTCAAAAACTTTTTTCTTTCTTTGGTAGGGAGAAGACTTGGAAAGAACTAAAGAAATGGTATAGTCAGACTCATCTCACAGAGGGTTAGAGGCCTGGGGGCCAGCCATCTCAATCGGTAGCAGGCTAAAAGAAGGTTCAGAGGTTGAGGCACTTGGGTATACAGAGATATGTACAGGAGTCTGCCTAAATATGGCACATAAAAACAAAACCAACAAAGCAGCAGCGTGGTGTGGTGGCATACCAGTGCAATTGCAGCACTTAGGAGGCGAAGGCAGGAAGACTGCTACAAGTTTGAAGCCAATCTGGCCTATAAAGTGAGTCTCTGTCAGTAAATAAAAATATGACATGTGGCTGGGCGTTGGTGGCGCATGCCTTTAATACCAGCACTCGGGAGGCAGAGGCAGGTGGATCTTTGTGAGTTCAAGGCCAGCCTGGTCTACAGAGCTAGTTCCAGGACAGGCTCCAAAGCTACAGAGAAACCCTGTCTTGAAAAACCAAAAAAAAAAAAAAAAAAAAAAAAAAAGATGTGCACATTCTGGACATGCAGACTCCTCTAATGTAAGGAAGGGCGTGTGTGTATATATATACAGGTGTCAACCATCATCTGCCTTCACACTGCCACTCCCAGGATCAGAGCTCCTTAACTTTTGGGCAGCTCTAGAAAGCTCAGGCCCTCCAGCTTTCTTTGATATGTGGCAATAGGAATGCTGCCCATGGAGTTCTCCTGGCTCCGGGGCAGTGAGGACTATGGGAGACTGGGCACAGGGAAGAATACCTGCCGAGCCTGCGTCTAGGGACTAGGCTGGAGAGCTACCTGAACCTGCAGAGATCTAGATTACACCTAGGAAGGAAAGATGGCGGTTCTGATCAAAACTGACCCTGGTGTGGCCTGTCATCTCAGCCTTCAGAAGGTAGAGGCAGGAGGCTTGCCAGTTCTAGGTCAGTATATATTATACTGCATGGCTGTGTTGGAAACAACCAAACAACAAACACAGAAACCTGACCCTTGGTTTAGTATGCTCAAAGCCCTGGGTTCAGTTCCCAGTACCATAAAAAGAACTTGTCCCTGGAAGGCCAGACAGAGTTCCTGAGGAGGACTTTCATAGTATGAATATCTTCCACAAATCTGGGAAGAGGAGGAAGAGATCGGGATGTCTGTTGCTCCAGTTTTCTGCCCAGCTTAACTTCCCAGAATCGCCTAGGTTGAGTTCAAAGGAAAGGTGGTTGAGTCCAGTGAGATGGTGCAGCAAGTAAAGATGTCTGCTACCAAGCCTGAAGACCTGAGTTCAATCCCAGGATACACAGGTGGAATGAGAGAACTGATTGCCACGGTACAAGTGTGATAATTTTTTTAAAGGAAGGGTAATATGTAGAGCTGGTTGCCCATTCTGCCAGACATTCCCCCATAGGACCTCACAGCAATCTTTTGAGGCATATGTTCAGAGTCCTCTAGAGCAATGTTGAAACTGCAGCTTGGAGAGACATACGTCTAGGTAACTGGGAGGCTAAGCCATTCACTGAAGGCTCCAAAGTCTCAGAACATAAAGCATGGTCTGCCCCGTGAAGGCCAAAAATATGGTGACACTGCTATCTCTTCCTAAATGCTGGTGATGCTCCTGAGAAGAGGCCTCTCCAGCCCACCTGGGTGATGTGAGAATAGAGATCCCAGACCCTTACTTGCAGAATGGGCAGGGTTGATAACCAAGTCTGCCAGCCATGTTTCTCCCAGGCCTGTCTCTCACTCTAAGGCTGATTGTTGGTGGGCCTTTGGTTTGAATATAGTTGATTTCCTCCCAACTCATGAAGGAATTTACCCCCTGAAGCCTTCAGTTGTGATGTTTTGAAGGAGCAGACCCCCACAGACTCATATATTTAAATGTTTGATCCCCAGTAGTAGAACTATTTGGGAAAGATTGGGATGTGTAGCCTTGTTGAAAGAGGTGTGTCACTAGAGATGGGCTTTGAGGTTTCAAAAACCCACACCATTCCTAAATTAGCCTTATGCTTATAGATCAGATGGAACCGCTCAGCTACTGGCCCAGTGCCATGCCTATCTGCTGACTGCCATACTATCCACCACGATGGTCACGGACTCACCCTCTGAAACTGCAAGAAAGCCCCCAGTAAACTCCTCTATAAGTTATCTTGGTCATGGTGTCCCTACACAGTAACTAAGGCACCTGACAAATCCATGAGGAAATAGAAACTTAATCCACTGTGGCATTTGGAGGTGGAGCCTTGAGAAATGTTAGGTTTGATTAGATCAATGGAATAAAAATCTCATGATTGTGTCCCGATGGCTTTTAGAGAGATAAGAAAGACCAGAGCCAGAGATATACATGCTGCCACCACACTATGATACACCAGGGCCTGTGCAATGCTGTTTGGGCCCATACTTCCTATGAGTCCAAAACTGTGAGTCCAAGCCAAACCTCTATTAAAGTAGCCCATCTCAAGTATCATGTTATAGTAATGAAAAGTTAATATAAATTTCCAAATATGTTAGTGTAGAAACTGAAGTTCACTGTATTCTTAAACCTCAGTTTCTTTACCTTTAAAATGGGAAAAATGGCAGTGAATTCATCATGTAAAGAATGAATAGAAATTAGTCACCATGGGGTTTGCCATGGCATGAGACCTCAATAAATGTCACTCCTGACAACTGTCATTTCCTCCTGCTCTGTGAGATCTGAGTCTTCCATTTGAGCTCAATATTGAGTTCTAGTTTTGTGGTGATGGTCTTAACACTGACTTTGGAAACCCTGTTTAACTGTGCTTTCAAGTCAAAAGCTCCTCTACTTGGTCCCAATGCTGAGTGACCACCAACACGTGGCCTGGGCTACAGTGTCTATCTTTTCAAATGGCCAATGGAGGCCCTTTGATCAGGCCAGAAACTGGGGTTCAAAGGGGCTCAAGCTGAGAAAGGTGGCAGCCAGGGTGAGATTCTACCTCCAAATAAGGAAGAGTCTGCTTACTGGCAGAGCTGCCCAGAAATGGAAGGTACAAGCAGCAACTGTGGTGTGAGTAGCCTGTGGAGGAAGCCATGTAAGCAGAGAAGGCTGCAGCTGCCAGAAGCTGGGCACTATCAGAGAGGACTGATGGCAGCCAGGGCCTTGGGACTCCAACAGGGCCACATGGGCAGGAGTGGATTCCAGAAGGCCGGAACTGGGCCAGAGCAAGCACTGCTGCTCCAGGACCTCACACAGCAGGACTGGATGAGAAGCCACAGAATAGTTACTTTTCTAAAGGAATACTTACTTACTTACTTATTCCTTTTCTAAAGGAATACTTTAATTTTTTTAAACTTTTAATTTTTTTAAAGAAGTACAAAAAAGTAGAAAGAAAACAAAAGTTCCAAGCTGCCCTCACTCTATGAGTTTCTGTCAAGTCTTTCTAGTCATTTCTTCTACATACTTCAATTTGAATTAGAAATTTTCATCACTAAAATGCCTTCAACTGTGGTATAGTTCACATGTTAGAAACCTCACTTCTTTAAGGGCTGGGATATAACAGCAGAAGAACATGTGTGCAGTCTGTATGAGATTCTGGGTTTGATCTCCAACACTTGAAATAAAATGCACCAGTCAAGAGGGGCTTGGTTCGATCCAACCAGATTCTCTGAATGTGGCCGGATTCTCTGAATGTGGCTGGCCTGGAGTCTTTCTGAGAAGCCATTGACAATGACACTGGGACTAGTTTCCTCTGCATATACTGGATTTTTGGGATCCAGTCTGTTTGGATACTCACCTTCCTGGACCTGAAGGAAGGGGGGAGGAACTTGAACTTCCCACAGGGCAGGAAACCCCGACTGCCCTTAGGGACAAAGAGGGAGGAAGAGAGGGAGGGGGGGAGTGGGAGGGCGTTGGGAAGAGGGGCGTAAATGGAAACTTTTTATAATTTAATAAAATTACTTTCAAAAGAAAAAAAAAAAAAAGAGGGGCTTGGTTCATCCTGAGCTGCTCAACTATTCCTACCATCTCGTTTCAGAATGCTGCTAGTGCTAGTCCAGGTCTCCTCCCTCCCCCAGCCCAGGCCACAGTCATCACACTCCACACACTTGCCAGCTCTGGACCTTTCTTTCTCTTTCTGTCTTCCGACGGAATTTACTTAAAATCTTGTATATGCAGTGACAAATACATAAATAAAATTAGAGCATTATCAGTGCAAAGTCAGATACACTTTTGAACCCATTAATTTTAACCTTCTTCGTTCCTTTGTTTTAGTCTTTTAAAAGTATTTTTATTAATTTTTGAGGATTTCTTAAAATGTGTTTTAATCATATTCATCTCATTTCTCTTCCTAATTCCACCAAGATTTATCCCAATCTCCTTATTCCCTCCCAACTTTTTTTTTTAAATAATCAATAGAGTCAAATGTATGCTAAGCATATATTCATTCATGGGTGTGGACCCATGCAGTAGAGCTTGAGTGACCTATCAGGAGGCCATACCAAGTCTCCTTCCTCCAGAAGCTCCTCAGTTAGAGGTGGGGGTTCATGAGCCTCTCTTCCCCTTCCATACTAGAATATCAAATGGCTTGATCTTGCACTGGTCTTAAGCAGGCTACCATAGTAGATGTGAGGTCATGAGCAAAACCATTCTATCATGTTTTTCTAGACGTTTCTCTGGCCTTTCACATCAATTATTGATGTTTTGTTTGTTTAAGATCTCACTATGAGACCTTGGTTGGCCTGGAATGCAAAGATCTGCCTGCCTCTGCCTCCCAAGTGCTAGGATTAAAGGCGCGTGCTACCCGCACCTGGGCACAGTACTGTTGGCTTTTGGTTTTTGTTTTGTTTTTGTTTTTTGAGTATTTGGGTTTTTTGAGACATGTCTCTCTACATAGCCCTGGCTGTCCTGGGTCACTGCGTAAACCAAGCTGACCTTAAACTCCTAAGTGTGCTACCACACTTGACTTCAGCATTAATATTTTTGATGTATGTTTTTCAATTCCTTTTTTCACCAAGCATTATGTAGTAACCATTTCTATGATCTCCAAGGCTTTACTTATGCTTGATGTTTACAAGTATAGAGGGTTTGGGTCTTTCTGTTTGCTCACTGGTTAGTTTGGGGGAACCTTCCCTCCAAAGTCTCATGCAGTCAGGACTGGCCTCATACTTATTATGCAGCTCAGGACTATGACCATGCTCAGCTTCCTGAAAGCCAAGATGATAGGCATGCACAATACCTGATTCAAGGAGAGATTTTACACCACAGTTCACTCAGTCGTAGGAACACCACTCTCCACCCCTACTATTAGTGTAAAGGGACTCCTTGACCTCTGTGTCCTTTTACAGACTTTATGGCAACCACACAGGCTACTGAACAGAAGACATACCCTCTCCCTGCTTATTCAGAACCTTCCATGGTCCCCGTCCCCTATATGTTATGCACTCTGCATGTGTGGTGCTGCCAGGGCTGGGGAAGCCAGGATGGTAGGGATTCATTGTCATCTCCTCCATGCTTGTAAAGTACAGATACTGAACTTGGAATGTACAGTGGCCTCTCCTCCTCCCACTGTCTGCCAGTTTCCCCTGCTCCAGATACACTAGCCTCCTTGTGCCTTGCACACACCAGTGTAATCCCCTCAGGGCCTTTGTGATGGTTTCCCTTCGCCTGGAGTATACTCCTAACTACTCTCTTCTAGCAGGTCTGCTTTTTCTTTGAAACACTCACCACTTGACACTGTCTGTTACCTTCTCTCTAGCTGAAATAGAAGCCCTAAGGAACACTATCTCACTCACTGATGTCCTCAGCACCTAGCATGGAGTTGTGGCTTGGCCTGGTAACTGGGCAGTTTCCAATAAAATATGCAACATGCCAGAAGTCCATGAAAAATCTAAGTATCCAGACACTGGACACTGGCAGTCCTCCACCTGCAGACACATGGCATCTCCAGCCACAATCTGCATTTTATTACTCGAGATGGCCTTTTTGAATGAGGAGAGATCACATAAAATCCAAACTTCATTTCCACAGAAAGCATGGGTGTGGTCACATGGGGCTATACACTTGCAGGACCACCATCAGCAGGCCTTGAAAGGGTGGCCTGGGAGACAGTGAATTCCAGGGAAACCAGTGTTTCCCCTACGGCTGCTGCTGCCCAGTGTTGCCCAATGGCCCCTTCCACCAGTCCTAGATGCTCTCCAGCTGATGGGCCTTCACACGCATACTAAGCTCTGCTGCCAAAAGCAGCAGTTCTTTCTTCATCCCATGGTTTCAAGGGTCATACCTGAGAACCACAGTTGCATATATGCTCTGTGAGAGGGGATAGGTGACAGGTCTCCTCCATCCCAGCCTGACCTCTAACAGAGCCTAGCAGCAGGCCCTATTGTGTGGTAGTAAGCTATATCTGCACTGGGCCAGGAGGAAGAAAGGTCTGTCTGGTACACAACAGGTGCTTGTTGGTTGCCCACTGTGTATCAGGGTACAAAGATGCCTACCCTGCGGTTGTGTGGCAGTGAGGAAACAGACCTGGAAGAACAAGGGCTGGAACCCAGATGAGCTGCTGTAGCACACCACGGGAAGGAGGGCCTCCTTTCAGCCCAGGGCTCCCTGTCGTAGGCCTCTCAGACCCCTCCCCCAGTCTTGTTTCCCCTAGAGAGGTTTCCAGTATACCACACTCAGGCTTTTGCTGCATTCCTGTGAGTCATTATCCAAACAAACCGTGTGATGGAGAGAAGGGATCTGGGGAGGGGGTGGGGAGAAGGAGAAGGAAATAAGACCCCTCCTGCCTCCCATGTACACAGGGCTCCCTGGGAGAGCTTGAGCAGCAGGCTGGCTTTTCTTTTTTTCCAGAGTCATACAATGCAACCCTGACTTGGAACTCACTATGTAGACTCTGACTGACCTCGAAACAACAGAGATACACTGGTTCCTGCAGGATTAAAGACATGTACAACTAACTATACCTGGCCCTGGTTGGCCATTGTGAACAAAGGACTTGCTGAGTGACCTAGGAGACTTTAGCCCTCTCTGGGTCTCTGGAGAAAAGGACCACAAAGGTCTATGCCTATGAGATGCAAAGGTTCCCATGGGGGCTCTATCTCTGATAAGGCCAGTGTTACCCTTGTATCTTCAAAACAGCCTGTGGCCCCTTTCTTGCCTCAGTTTCTCTACCTCTAAAATGAAAGAGCAAGTCTGTGGTAGGCCCAAGGGGCACATTGTTCAGGTACCAGCTGTTCAATAGGTTAAGGCATAGAGAGGGAGGCCTGTATCTTTCTCAAGGCTAAGAGACCACTTAGTCTCTGCTCTCTGAGTCTAACCTAATCTCCCCTGATGCAGCCACCACCTGCTCAGGACTTCTTAGCAGGGTGTTAGCACACAGGCTTTCCCATCAGCTAGCACTGTCACATGGTGATCCCAGGGTATTGTGGGAATATGGGAACTGGCTGGAAGTCAGTCATGGGCTCCCTGCACCTTCCCCCAGTACCCTTCTGCTTGTGGCTCTCAACCTGTGTAAAGTGAGAATAGCCAGAGCCTGAGAGGCCAGGGGCATCCCCTACATTTCTTGCAGATGTTAATGGGGGCCCAACCTCTGTGGCTATGGCCTCCAGAGCCTCTAATGAACTGCATCATGGAACATAACTTGCTCAAGTCCTCAGGGAACTTGGATCTCCCCAGATAGCTCAGTTTTCTCACTCCTTCTGGCCACACTATCTCCTTGCTGTTCCCCAAACTGCAATTAGCAAAGCAAACTCCCAGCTTAGAGCTTTTACATTGCTGTCCCCTGCACTGCTCTTCCCTGATCACCACTTCTTGCTGGAAGTTCCAGCTCACCTGCTGCTACATCAGTATACCTTCCCTGACTCCCTAATTTCAACCTACAATAATGTCATCCTGTTCCCGAGCCCCTCTCTACTCTTATTTTGATTCCTGTTTCTGCCCTTCTGATATGCTCTGTACTATTCTCAACTAGCTTGCTCACTATCTACTTCATGGCATCCCCACCACTCTGTCAGAAACTCCATCAGGCCACAGAGCATATCCCACCCCTGTGCAGTAGGTCACAGACCCACAAGTATCTGACGGGTGAATCACTGCCCTGTCACTCAAGAAAGCCTTATTATGAGGTAGGCTTTGAAGTCTCCTGAGATGAAGGAAATGAATGTGGACCCTCTTCCAGCATAAGCCTCTCAAATAAGGGTTTGCTGATAGGTGCTAGCTGGTCCTCACTGTCCTCTGATATTCAACCCACACCCTGATGTCAGCCAGGACATTGCTCAGGCCCTCAGCTCTCGGATTCTACATTTATCTATGGCAATATGCACCCAGGGATCTTCTCCACTGGCCTGGGCCCAGTCTATTACCTTATCTTCTACGTCAGCATATGCTCCTTGCCTTCAACCCAGGACACTGATGTTCCACAACCCATGAACCAAAGACCAAAGTTCCCCTTCGGCCTACTGTCTGTCACCTAGCCCATCTTTACTGGCCAGGTCCAATAGTCTGGTGCCTCCTGCTGGAGACCTCTTCCCAAACATACCCTTCTTCTGAAAACCATTCTTTCCTTCTACTGCTCTGTGAATGCATGTCCACTCTCTGGCCATGCAGAGACTCCATGTCTGCAGCTCTCCTGTTGTCCTTTGGGATCTTGGGGCCTCTGAAATAGGTGTTTACATGACAGTTTAGTTTTGTGTGTGTGCATATGTGCTTATGAGACATGTGTGTGGTGTATGTGCATATAAGCACCTGGAAGCCAGGAGACATCTGGTGTCCTCCTCTATCACTCTCCACCTTGTCCCTTTGAGGCAAGCACTCTCACTGAACCTGGAACTTGTGTTTTTCCACTATGCTAGTAGCCAGCAAGGCCCAGCAATTCACTGTCTCATCAACCGTCAGTGCTGGAGTTACAGTCATGTGTGGGACCACAGCTAGCTTTTAAGTGGATGCTGAACATGAATTCAGGTCCTCATTCTTTAACAGCAAACATTTCTCCAACCCCACCAGACCATTTAAAAAAAATGACAGAAACAAATTAGTAGAAAAGTGAGCATAATAAAAGAACAAGTCTAAGGTTCTAGTAAGAAGTTCCCAGTAAAGTTCTATTCCTCAGCAAGTCTACCCCAGTTCCCTATCCCCTGTGTAGACCCTAGGGCCTAGGGGGATCAAATTCAGAGGTAAGGAGAAGTCTATCAGTCAGGATGGGTATATGTTAATTATATGCTGCTGTAACAAAATGTCCAAAGCTTAGCCAGACCAGGTTGCATAGGCCTGTAATCTCAACTATTCAGGAGACCAAGGCCGAAAGATCACAAATTCAAGCCCAACCTGTGCTAGAGTAAGACCATCTCAAAATAAAAAGTAAAAAAAGAGTGGTGTGTAGTATGCATACCTTTAATCCCAGCACTTGGGAGGCATGAACCAGGTGAATCTCTGTTGAGTTCAAGGAAAGCCTGGTTTACATTGTAAGTTCCAGGAAAACCAGGGCTACATAGTGAGACCCTGTCTCAAAAACAAACAAACAAAAAAAAGTAAAAAAGGGCTAGAGATGCATTTCAATGGTAGAGAGCTTCCCTAGCAGTTTTAGGCCCTGGGTTCAATCTCTACTAGTCAGGTGCAGTGATTCATACTTATAATCCCAGCATTCAGGAGACTGCAGAAGGACTGCAGTGAAGGACAGTCTAGGTTTGTGAGGCTCTAGAGTGATGGCTAGTGTTTACTGTCAATGGCTGGAGAGATGGCTCAGTGGTTAAGAACATGGACTGCTCTTCCAGAGGTCCGTCTGTAATGGATCTGATGTCCTCTTCAGGCACACAGGTACACATGCAGGGCACTCACATACAGAATCATTTGAGAGGTAGGCCTCCAAGCTACTCATTTAAGAACACCCATCTTAACTGTGGATAAGGCTTTCCCAGACAGGGGAGCCTGGACTGTAGAGAGTAGAAGGGAAAATGAACACACATGCACTGCTCTCTGCTGTGCTCTGTCTGTGTGTGTGTTTGTTGAGACAGGGTCTCACTAAGCAGCCCTGGATGGCCTAGTAGTCTCTATGTTGACCTTGAGCTCACAGAAATCAGCCTGCCTCTGGTGTAGGTGTGTGCCACCATGCTGCTTTCTACTTCTTAATCATGGCTAGGATGTGACTAGCTGCTCATGATGGGGAAGTCATGAATAGTTAAGTCAGATTAAACTTTTTCCCTTAAGTTGTTTTTTTTCAGATAGTTTATCAAAACAATGGCAGAAAAATTAAGATGCCTGGGCTAAAGAGACCTGTTAATGATTAAAGTGTTTGCTTGCAAGCATGAGGACCTAAATTTGGATCCCTAGCATGCATGTAATAAGCCAGTTATGGGTAGCACATGCTTGTAATCCCAGAGCTGAAAGAGAGAGATAAGATCCCATGAGCTTGCTGGCCAGCCAACCTAGCCTACTCAGCAAGCTCCAGGTTAATGAGAAACCTTGTCTCAAAAAATAGGTGGTATCTGGTGTTTTGACACAAGCCTTTAATCCCAGCACTCTGGAGGCAAGAGAAGCAGGCAGATCTCTTTGAGTTCCAGGACAGCCAGAATTATATAGTAAAGTCCAGGGGGTGGGAAGGGAGAAAGAACTACAGACCCACCCTCCAAAGCTCAAGGGTTCAAAACCAAATCTATATCCACTAGGGTGGTAAGAAGGATCTCTCTCACTGTGCAGTAGCCAAGACCTTTGAGAGAAGGAATCCCACCCTAGCTATTAAGTATTTTTGCTTGACAAGGCCAGAACAGGCCACATGCCCCTGAACAAATACTGTCCTAACTGTATTACCCCCCACTATATCATACAGAAGCAGCAGAAGAATTTACTGGAAGCTCCTATGGCCTAGATGTGAAGCAGAGGACTTGAAGTGAAAGATTCTTTTAATATTCACAATAGCATAATGTTCAGGCCCCATTCAGAATGTCCCCACAGTTGAAGTCTACAGCCCAGAGCCACACTGAGGTTACAATGCCTGAAAGAAACTGACCAACATGAAACTTGCTCCAGCTAATTCCAGGTCCCTACACAACCCACTGCTGGCCAGTCCTTGGTTTCCACCACCAAGCTTGGATACAACAGCCCACCCAGACGGGGTCTACTAACCTTGTTCCATGTGTTCTGAGGAGCTAGGATGGCTGCTGGCCAATTCAGTGCTTCCAGGGACAACTCTACCAGGGAGGCCAGACACTAAGATATGAGTCCACACCAAGATTTCATGCACAGATTTCCAAAAACTAAGGCCTTCCATAAACCACACAGGGCCATGAGTGTAAGGGGTCTAGGGAGCAGCAAGGAACAAATAAAACTGTCACTGGAATTTAAATAACCCAGCAAGGGCCTCTGAGATGGCTCAGTGGGTAAAAGTGCTTGCTGTCATGCCTTCTTAGAACCCCCATAGTAGAAGAGACCCATCTCTCACTGGTTATCCTCTAGCCTCCACACATATGCGTGCGTGTGTGCATGCGCACAGACACACCAAATAAAATGTAAGAAAAATACAAGACCCAAGACCCAACTTGATGATCTTAAAAAATCCTATCACCTATGTGTCTTCAGCATGAATATATGTGCCCAACAAATACTGGAGTCATAGCAATCACTGTCTCCCTAAATGAGTGCCAGAAGCACAGCTCACAGCTTTCTGAACAGAAGCTGTGCCCCCTACCACAGAAATTAGGAGGCAGGTCCCTGCTCCAGCTGTTGCAAGCATGCATTTTAACAGCTCTTCACATGTCTAGGAGCTTGATCAGAAAGAATCCCCACCTACAGTACCTCCATGGGCAACCATCCTCAAAAAGCAGATAGCCTAGTGGAAGAGAAGTAGACCTTCCTCAGTGTCCAGAGAGCCCTCCTCTGCCTGGAAGCCCTGAGTTCTTGAGTTTGTTTAATGGCTACCCAATTCCTGGGATGGGAGGTTGAGAGGGAATGTGCATTGCTCACTGTCCTAGTCATCCAGTCATCCAGGCACATTTATTGTGCACATGACACATTCCACCCCCAGAACTCCCAGGTTAGGAGAAACTACAGGTCTGGATCTGAAGTCCATTCTGATGGACCATCAGTTGTCCTGTCAGCTGAGTGACTCTGGGCATTCTGCTTCTCCTTAAGAGCTTCAGTGGTCCTATATACAGGGCATATTAGCAGGATCCACTTCAAGGTGGTAACAAGCTATAAGGCACCATGAGCTTCAGGTACAAGAAGTACTCAAACACAAGGTAACAGGAGCTGTACATGTTCCCTGGTCAGCCTGGACAGGGTCTTGAGATGAGCCAGAAGAGACATCCCTCCAGGTTCCTACTATCCCATTAATCAGAGTATATTGTCTGCCTGGCTGTGAGGCCACCTAATGACCCTGGCACCCTGCCAGTTTACCTGCAAGGACATCTTGGCGTTAAAACAAGGGTGGGGTCAACTTCTGTCTAAAGACCAGGCATGTTGGACTCCAGCCACCAGAAGAGGCTTATCTACCAGGGCCCACTATCACTGACCACACATACAGTCTTGACCCTTGGGTCCATGCACACAGTAGGACCCCAACAAATATTCAAAGCTTATGTTGCCAGTGGTGACCTCAACAGGGAGCTACTGAAGGTTGTTAGGCAGGAGACAAACTTCTGCTTGCCTTTCTAGACTCAAACCTCTACCCTCAAGTTAGCAAGGATTGTGTCTTGACCCAGTCAGCCTCTTGCACCAGTTATTTCTCTGCCTGGCATGCTGTTTCCTCTGAACATCTCACATCCCCCTCCAAGCTGAAGTAAAAAGCTGAACTTCATACATATACCAGTTTTTTCCATAGCAGAGTAGTATTCCTTTCCAGGGTCAAGCCCCACAGAGGACAGTGCCATAATCCAACTTCCCCCTGTGCCCCCAACACCGGTCCACACAAGCAGGCCGATGGGGACTGCTTATGCTCAAGGATTCTGGCTCAGATGGTATAGAGGACTAGGCGGGAAGACGATATGAGCCAGGAGGGAACAGAAAGGAGTTTAGTGGGGTGAGGGGATGGAGGAGAGTCATCTATTGTTTACGTAGGGAGGGGTGGCACGTGTGATATTAGAGGACAACTAGAGGAGTCAGTTTCTCCTTCCACCATGTGGGTTCCAGGGCTCGAAGCTTAGGTAGGTTCTCGGGCTTGGTAGCCAGCACCTTACCCACTGAGTCAATACTCTTCCTTTGTTTATTTGTATTGCTTGATTTGTTTGAGACAGTTTCCCTGTGTAGTCCTGACCATCCTAGAACTATCTCTGTAGTCCAGGCTGGCTTGGAACTCAAGAGATCCACCTGCTTCTGTCTCCCAAGAGCTTGGATCAAAGGTGTGTGCTGCCACCGCTGCCACCATCACCACCACCACCTCATGAATTTTTCTTTTTTAAAGCCACAGACAGTAAGGATTTGAACTTGAGCAAAGGTGCATAATCAGGAAGCCCTACTACCATCTGGGACAAAGCCAAAATGAGCAGCAAGAGAGATGAGAAAACCTTCACCCATCTAGGATGATAAAATCGGAAATTTTAAATGAACTGCTGAAGGATTCACTCCAACATCCTAACCAATAGGTAGACTTCAAAATAGGTATGAAGCAGCTGGTTGTGATGGTTCACGCCTGCAGTCTCAGTACTTAGGAGACCAAGGCAGGAGGATGGAGATCAGCCTGAGCTACATAATGAATTCCAAGTCATCGTGGACTACAGAGTGAGACCCTGTTTCAAAAACAGTAACAACCAAAAAACAAAACAATAGGAATTAGGTTTGTGTGCTGCATGTGACAAGAGGCCCCCACAGGCCAACATACAAGCATAGTAGCTGTAGCTGGTTACTAACAGGTATTCATAAATACTAGTCATATGAATAAATGAAAGAATGCATTAAAACTAAATGCTCTCTGATAAGGGGAGGGGAGAAACAGGACCTATCCTCTGATTTCATCTCTTTAGTACTTTCTTCAGCCCAAGTGGGGTGGTTGGGAGAGCAAAAGGGCTAAGAGGAGATGGTAGGATGGGTCTGAGGCAGTGGTGCTGTGTGGTAGCTCTAGGCATCACCTAAGACAGAGCCTGGAGAATTCCAGAGGAAGCTATAGTCAACAGATATAGAAGCCCTGGGTGGAAGGGAAGAGCGCTTGGAGAGGAGTCCAAGACTACCTGAGCTGCATTCAACTCTGAGTTCCACGGGAGGAGCCTAACTAACTGAGCCATTCCACAGTGCCCAGATTAGCCCCTAGACAAGTCTAGGACTCCCATTTCCATAAGCAGTACTGCACTCTTCTTGGCCTTTTCTTGGCTTGTGAACAAGGTGCATTCTCACACATGAATGCATGAGCGCATGACAACACAGGCAGGCAGGCTCTCCAATTACAGTCTCCCACCCTGGCCGTCCCTCATTATAGGCAGCGCTCATACAGACAACAGATAATTTCAGTGCCTTCATACAATAGGCCTGCCACACACAGCTGTTTACCAGATGAAATATATTATTACTATAAACAGTCACAATGGCAAAGAAAAACCCATGTTCTTTGTGGCCTTTCCTGCCTCCTCATCAGAGCCAAGAGTACCTGGGGTCCACTGCTGCCCTTTTACAACTGAACTGAGACCCAACGTCCTTTTCCCCAAATCAGAGAGCTAGCCCATTCCTCAGCTGCCAGCTGCTCTTCAAAGTTATCTGACCCAAGGGCCCTGAGCAGTCTGTAGGTAACAAACAACACAGGGTTAAGAGCATTTGTTGTTCTTCCACAGGACCCGGGTTCAATTCCCAGCACCCACATGGTGGCTCACAACTGTCTATAACTCCAGTTCCAGGGGACCTGACACCCTCATACAGACATGCATGCAGGCAAACGCCAGGCCACTGCCCAGTGGGGACCAAAAGTGGTGTTTTGGTGTATGTTTGTAACCCAGCACTTGGGAAGTGGAGGCACAAAGACTGAGAGTTCAAAGCCAGCTATGAAACACCAATACCAACAACCAAAAGGCGGAGGCTATAGCACAATGGCAGAGTCCCTATCAAACAAGCTTTGCCTTTAGTTCCATTGCCAGCATCACACAAAGTAATGGAAGAGTCCCAAAGCACCTCTTCCCTAACACAGAGACCTCACTCCACACGGTACACATGCTGAGCCTTATCCAAGAGAGTCTACCAACCACAGCAATAGTCACAGAACTATATATTGGTCCCTAAATATAGATATATAGCCACCAACAGTACCCACTTACACATAAGAACAAACTGACATACTACAAAAGTCCTCGCAGGTAACTAAAACATGTACAAATTGGGAACCTGTCAAAATTAGCAGCCCCTCTATATTAGTCAGCAGATACAGTAGCACATATCTATAATTAACACTGAGGAGCCTGAGACAGGACGATTACCATGACTTTAAGGCCAGCTTGGACCACAGAGTGAGAGCCTACCTCAAAAAACTGAAGGTGAAAAAGACTGACACGACTATGTACTCACATTCACAGGCGTGTACCCATCTCCTCAGGTGGCTCAATTCCACACATGGGTGGTGCCCAACCCACAGGAAGGAACCAAGATAAATCAATCTTGTGCAGACAAGGAATCTCAGCCACAACCTGACAAACTCATCCATACAGGTAAAGTGAACTGGTCTTTAATAGCCACTATGTCAATAATCTTATTAATAAAATAAAATGTAAAGGACTGCTGGTTGCAGGCTCATAACATACCTACAACATCTTTTCAATAGTACACACTGGTGATGGCAGGAAGTGACCCGGCAGGGTCTGATGCTACTCCTGATGCTCCTGTGCCAGGAAAGCGACAGTCTGTGGTTTTCCATCCATTAAATTCAGCTGCCACCCAAAATGCGAGTTCAACATTCTTCTGTTTAGGAAGCATTCCACTCTTTAAGTCTTAGAAGCCTTTCCAGTGTAAACCGTCTAGCAGCTGAGATCCTCCAAGGCCCACTTCAGAGGACTTGGGTAGCTAGGACTGAAAAAATAGAGGCTGGTTAGAGGGTGGACGGAAGCAGAGTAGTTAGAAGTCAGGCCTGGAGATTGGCTGGAAAGAGGAAGGTTGTGCCCTGTGCTAGGCCAGCATGCCTCCAGTGAGGATATGGAGCTAGGACAGCAGACCCTGATTCACAGCAAGTACAGGCAAAAAGCGTAGTCAGGAGATGAATACAGGCCTCTGTGTCTGAGTGGAGGCTGTCTGGCTCTTGGGAGGTTAGGTCTGAGCCTTTCAAGTCTTGCTTGTCTGGCCAAACCAGTCTTTGCTTGAGCCCAGGGCTCAGCAAGGGTGAAGAGCCTTCCGAGTCCCGGTACAGAACTGGTGGCTTCCTGGGCCTCTTATAAGAAAGACTCCTGGTCCAAGATACTTATTAGAAATTAAGGGAGGCAAGAAAGACCTACCAAGGGTTTGTGGACAAAGAGGTAAGCAGAGTGGCCACCTGGCAGCTCAACAGACTGCCAGCTCTCCTCAGATTGAGACTCCCCATTCAAGGTCCCCCACAGATGCATAGGACAAAGGATCCCTTGTATAGCATTACAAGAGAAAGGCAGAGCATGTGCCTCATGTACCTACAGGAGTGGTGGCATATTCAAATGGACAGACCTAGCAGGGGTGACACTAATACCTCTAGAGACCAGAGCATGGGTAAATTTCTTCCTTTTAACTTGTCATATTTTCCAAAAGTTCTATAATAAGCCTGTCCTCCTTTTATAGCAAGGGGAAAAGGCTATTAAAGTCACCAAGTGCCTTACAAATCCAAATATACAGCATGACTCCTTCATTCTTTGCATTTATTGTGTTCATCCCATATTGTTTCTCACATTCATGGAAAGCATGTCAGCACTGGTTCCAGACTGGTGGGATTGAGAGAGAGAGAGAGAGAGAGAGAAAGAGAGAGAGAGAGAGAGAGAGAGAGAGAACGAGAACGAGAACGCATATCCTTTTACCTCCTAAACCATGTCATTGGTTCTATTATTTTTTTGAGATGAGGGTTTTGGTATGTCGCACAGGCCAGTCCTGAACTCATGGGATCAAAGGGTCTCTTCCTTCTGAACTCAAGGAGCTGGGATGACAGGCATGTGTGGGCCTGGCTCTCCTGCTTTTGAATTTTTGTACAGCCAACATACTAACGGTCTGATAACCTCATGAAAAACAAAAACGAAAAAAACACTGACTGGGAAGTTTTTTTCCTCCTTACTGAGGCTGGCCTCAATATTGCTAGCCTCCCAACCCCAACTTCCTTAGTGAGGGCAGTACAGGTGTGCACCACTACTACTGGGCTAGGTATGATATATCAAGATTGCATCCTCCCGCTTCCACAGAAACCTACTTTTAATCTGTGTGTGCCCTGAATGAAGTCGAAGAAAGGCAGAGAGTCCAGCTGCTTGAGAGAATAGTCTTCCTGCTAAGCCTTAAAGACCAGTATTAAATTTGGCTGCCTGCTCCGTACAGGCAGAAGGGGCAGAAGCCAACTGAATTGGTGCATCTTATTGGACTAGGGGAAAGAAAACAGATTTGGGGTGTGAAGTTAGGGACTCAAAGCAAGAAAAACATGTGGAGAAAGGGCAGTGTTAGAAGGGGGCAAATTCGGCAACAAAAGTTCAGGAAGAGGTTTCCCCAGAGTAGGCAATGGGGCCCGGGCTGAGGAGATAAGAATGAGCCTCCCGGCCAAGCAACCAAACGGCTGTCAACTACAAGGGGCTAAGGACTGGGCTCCGTCGAGGACCAGCGTGACCTCTGGGCCCAGCATTGCTGGGCAATAGAGTGTCTGCGCATTCCCCGTTCCTCGTTCGAGAGGCAACGCGCAAAGAAGAACCTAGTCTGTGGCGCCGGGGGGTAGGGGGTGAACGGGGGGAGGCGGGAGAGGTATCCTTCATCTTAGGTAGACTGTAGCACACAGGCCGGGAGCCCCAAGAGCACCGTCGCAGGTCTGGAAGCCACACCTCCGGCCTCGCGTTCCCGGAAAGGGGCCCGGCTCTGCCAGGGGCGGGGCCTTGGCTGCCGGTCCCAGCAGCGCGGAGCATGACGGGCCAGGCGCTGCCATAGCGACGCAGTGCCCGCCCCGCCCCGTGCACCTCCCGGGTGGAACGCAGCCTAGGGGGGCGCCCGGGGCTGGCGGGCAGGAAGCGCGGGCGTCTGCCCTCCCGCCGCCCGTTTCGAGGTCGTGGAGAGGAGAGGAAATGGCCCCGGAGCGACCACGCAGCTGCCTGATCGTCTGGCCGGACCGCCCCTCCGTGGATTGGATCCTGGTCTGAGCCGCCTGGAGGCTGGCCCGTGCCGGTGTCTCCTCACTAGGATAATGAATAAGACTCCACTACCACTACTACCCGAGACGCCCCCTCACATTCTCTTGTGGGGAAGCCAGTCTTCGTGCCTGTCCCCAGCCCGGCGGCCTGCACCAATGATGAGACAATTTGGCTCCCAGACCTGGGGGTCCGCGACCCCCAATGCCTGTCACTGCATTGTAAACCTGCTTTCCCCTCCGCAGAGCTGCCTCCCCCACTGAAATCCCCCCACACGCCGTGTTCTTAGCTCTGAAAAGTCTGTCCTCCCAGGTGGTCGTGATTCTCTCCCTACTACTTCATTTCTTCCTAGCAGCCATAGGCAGCAAAGTGGGACCGGAGTCTGGCACTGGCTAGGCCTGTTACACTACTAAGGTTTGATAGCTCCTGGGAGTAAATCCGTTAGATGTGTTCATAAGTCAAGCGGCAGGGCCCAAGCTTTGCCTGTCTACAGGAATGGGCCTCGTCACCCAGCTCGGGCTGATTACAGCCCAACTAAGGCCAGAAGCAAAGGCCTGACTTCCCATACCTCCTCCCTCTCTCGCCTACCACAAGCCTGGCTTCCCTTCTGAGCCGCCAATCTGAAGCCACACAAAGGCCTGTTTGTTTGCTTTCACTGCAACTCCCCCTTGGATCCTGTGTCTTTTCTCTGCTACCTGCCGGCAGGGCTTCCTCTCTCAGCCGCCAGTGGGCTGAAGAGGAGGGGTGGAAGGGAAAGAGGGGCAGCCATTGCAGAAAGCCCTGCCTCATGATCACCCCCTTCATTCCTAGAATCCACCTCCCTAGTACAAGGGGCTCTCATTTTGACGGCTTAAGAAATGACAATGATACTGGAGCCCCTTCAAGGTGTCTTAGAAATATATATAGGGTGCCAGCTGGGTGGGGAGACGTCTGGGTAGGGGGAGGCGAGCAGATAGGCTCACCCAGCCTCCCCCTCTCCATGTGAACAAGATTTGTTTGTCAGGAAGGCTGCCCTGGCTTTCCAAGCAACCTACAGTTTGCCAGGAGATATGGAGACGAACGGGACCCATTGGAGGCCTCATTGGAGCAGGCAGAAGGATGGTGCCCGTTTCATAGTTTCCACTCAGATGGTGGGTGCCTTCTCAATGCCCACCTTGGTCAGGCACCCCTAGAGAATGTCTTTTGTCTCAGAAGCCCTGCACAGTCAATGTGAGCTGAAATGAGGCTTTCACAGGCAAAGAAAAACAAACAGCCACATTCCACACCACCTTCTCTACCTGCAGAGGGAGGCTGCCCTCTCTCCCCATTCAAATAAAGAAATTCGACACTGATATAGCACAGAGATAGGCAATCTGGCCTAGCTCCTCCACCAGGGCTCTTTTATTGCACCCTGCCAAGCTGGGTGGCCCAGGGCGGGTCCTTACCTCCCTGGGGCCTCTGTTTCCTTTCCAGGCTGAGTTTAACCCCTATCGCCACTTCCAGGATGAAAATATTGTGCCCACCAGAGAGCAGAGGAAACCAAAAGAAGAAAAAAAATCACAGGAAAACAACAAAAACAAAACAAAATCCTCCCTAGTCAGAATTCAAAATTCAACCTCAGGCCTCCAAACCTTAAAATGTTTCTTTCCAGATCACAGTGTTATTTCACATCAGTCGAGGAGATCTATGAAACGGTGAGTGACTAATACGAGGGGATAGGTAGTAAGTAGGGTTAACATGACACTCAATAGTTGTGATTCTCAACTGGTTGAAGTCATGTGGGACCCTTAACCTTTCCTTGATAAACCATACCAAATAGTGAGGCTTCGAGAGGAACACCCAATGCCTGGCACAAAACAGGCACAGATTAAATGACAGCCTCTCCTGACCATCACTTTCAGCATTCCAAGAGACAGGCCTTCACTCACCAGAGGAATCAACCTTCCCTTGCCTTTGCCTTCATCAACTGGTCCTGTCTGCCAGTATCTAATCCCCTCCTCCTCCCATCTCCATCCTCTAGAAACTTCAGGTAAAAGCCATGGCCACCCCACCTGAGGTCCCTAAGCTCCCATTCTGCCCAAGAGACAGTGTCACCCCAAGGGAACAAAGCCAGCTCTGTCAACATTATGCTAAGTCTGACTTGGCAAACCCTCTATTTTTAGTGCTACTTTGAGCCACAGTGGGGATTTTCTGTGCTGTCTCAAAGGTATCACACACAGGATTGCTTCCCATCCCCACTCCTCTCGGTGTTTGACATGAAAATGTTCTTCCTCTTCTCTCTCTCCCCACCTACTAGAGAATATAATGCAAAGAAGGGCAAGCAGGTAGGCTTCAGTCACAGAACAGCGCGGGACAGCAATGGCCTCTATTCTCCCACACCTAACCTGATCTCCTCAATCTCCACAACACAACACAATAGGAGCTACAGTTCCTCAAACCAGAAGAGGCAAAAGGGTTTCTCCTTAGCATCTCCCTACCTCTGGAAGCTTCTCCCAGATCCCCTAAGGCTTAGTCTTTTTCTGGAAGTCAGCCTTGCAATAACACCCTTCCCCTCCATCTCTGAATTTTAGCAATTGGGTCATGTATTAGACTACAAAGACTGCAGAAGGCCATCACTGGTTCTGCACTTTCCTTTTAGCTCAGTCCATCACAACTAATCATGCAGTTGTGATTATTACACAGTCCTATCTGCAATGCCAGCATGTTCACCAGACTGGACACTTCAAAATGGCAGGGATTATATATCTATGCAGCTACTAGCACTTTTGCAAGCAAGGCTTGTTGAGCCTACAGTGCTATAGATGTCTTGGCCAGCTGGTCTGTTGTTACAGTGACTGTGCACTGCAGAGTATTCTGCAGTATCTCTTAGCTGAGACAACCAAGAATGTCTCCAGACATGACTCAAACATTATCCAAGTGACAAAGTCACCTCAAATTGAGAGCCACCTCTCCATAGCCTATCCCAGTGCCCCTGAAATGAATGAATGAATGAATGAATGCTTAACTCCACTACACTTCAGAACAGGTGGTTTTGATTTTACCTATCCTAATCTCAAAGATGGTTTACTTTCCCTTTCAGACTAGAAGCTCCCAGAAGGCAGACCCATGACCTGAGTTCTGTATCAGTGCTAAACAATTACAACATTCAGTGACAGCAGTTAGCATACAAAAAGCAACTTTCCCACCCCAGATCTGGGTTGTAGATGCCTTAAAAACTATGTGTCATAGGTACTTGCTTTTGCCAATTGATACATGAGGATGCAGGGGTTCCAAGAGGTGGGGGACCTGCCTAAGGACATATAGGAACAGTCTAATAGCCTCTGGTAATTAATGTGACTCAACTAGAAAACACTTTCGACTTTAACACTAGATGTCAAAGTTCCTTCTTCAAGGCTGAGGTTCACTTGGTGCCAGACAAAGTTTGATCTTCAGGGATGAATACAGCCTCACAGGGTCTCCCTGAAATATGCCTCTACAGTCAAATAAGGACAGCCTTATATTATCGTGGTAGCCTGGCTGAGGTAGGGTAGCAGTGAGTGCTGGTCTAGGAGCTACCTGCTCTAGCAGGGCCAGGGACCACTACTCCTTTCCAGTGGGTGGTACCCCTGGCAGTATGGCTAGGTTGACCTGCCCCAGGCAACAACGAGTAAGAAGAGCCATTTTGAAGAGAACACTTTTTTATCAGACATTATGGTGCTTCATCTGTATGAACTCAGATTTCTCCATCAATCTTATAAGGAATGGTGCTCATTGCCTTTTACCTCACAGACAAGGAAAATGAGCAAAGGAGGTAAGTAGCCTAGCCAAGTAATATAACCTGGATCAGAGCCTAGGCAGCCAGGATGCTTAGAACTATGCACAGGAGGGACTGGAGAGATGGCTCTGCTATTAAAGAGCACATACTACTCTTCCAGGGAGCCCAAGTACAGTTCTCAGCACCCACAACAATGCAACTCGCAATCACCTGTAACTCCAGCTCCAAAGTACCGGGCATATCTACAGACACATAAACACAAGTAATACATACTTTTTTTAAAAAAAAATCAACCACAGGGCTGGAGAGATGGCTCAAAGGTTAAAAGCACTGGCTGCTCTTCCAGAGGACCTGAGTTCAATTCCCAGCAACCATATGGTGGCTCACAACCATCTGTAATGGGGTCTGGTGCCCTCTACTGGCATGCAGGGAGAACACTGTATGCATAATAAATGAACATTAAAAAAAATCAACTGCAACTCCAGTTCCAAAGGATCTAACAACTTCTTCTGGCCTCCATAGACACCAGGCACATACTTGGTGCACAGTCATACATGCAGGCAAAACATAAAAGAGAGAGAAGGGGGGGGGACAAGAGAACACACATTGTGTCTTAGGGATGGCCATAGCCCTTGGACTCAGGAATATACTCAGCATAATGACTGAACAAATGAAGTCAGTTACACTGTCACTGAAGTCACAAGTTACTGAATACTGTCTTAGGGTCCACTGTCATCACTGGGGCAAAGTCCCTTTGCAAACAGAAACTGTGGCCAGAAGTCAGTCATTTTCATCTGCCTTTCCTCCACTGACCTTCACCTCACCAGAAGAGAAACAGACATTGGACTCCATGTTCTGCAAGTGAGGGTTAGAGGTGACTTTGTCGAGAGAAACGGTCACTGATGCCTTGTCCATGTTGTAGAGCTCTTTAGTAGGAAGAATAACAGTCCGGGGCTGGGGTACAGCACAAGGTTGACACGCACTTGCCTAGCAGGCTAAAGGCTCTACGTTCCATTCCCAGCATCACAAAAAATAAGTATCAATCCAAGAATAACAGCCAAGAGGAGGGCTGTGTGCCAGCAGGACCCTCTTATGCTCATTTTAAAATGGAGAAAAATAGAGCCCCCACCACCATCACCAAACAGTAGCTGATGCAGAATCTGAACTCAGGCTGGTTTCACCCAAAATTCGTGTTTATATCCCCAAGTTATAGGGCTCTTTTTGCTTTTCAGATCACAAAACAAATCAAGGCCATTGTCACCTTTAATGCTGGCAGCAATTCATAGCCCCATTTTTGACAGAAGAAACTGATGTTCAGGGAAAGGAAAATTGGCTCCCCTAAAGAAGTGGTTGGAATTTAGACCATTTCTCTGATTCTTAATCTGGTGCTTACTGATCTGTCCCAAGAGAACCCACTGTGCAGATCAGCACAATCTCCCCTGCATACCCTCCTTCAAGCCCCTACAGGTTTCGGGCGGGTATTAAGCAAACCTGCTTCCCGATCTCAGCAGCCCTCTTGGCTAGCAGCCGCCCCCACCACCACCACCAAGAAATGAGCAACACAGGCCTACAGACTGAACACAGTCTACCCTGTGCCGACATTGACAGCATTGAGTCCAGAGATCAAGGGGAAGATTCCCTGGCTGATTTCAGCATCTCACCACAGCTCCCAGCCAATGACATACCACATCCCTACCCTGTCTCTAGCACATCACTTACTTCCCTATCCTGGGCCCCAGTGCAGTCATTCTTCTCTCCACAGGACCCTATGTGCCATTCGCCATCCAGACAGGCTACTGTGCAAAAATGGGGCATTTGCTGATTGTCTACCCAAGGTCCTTGAAGACTAATACTGGCTTGTTCAGTGTGAACACAGAAATGATGCTCTAATCACAGAGCCAATGAACTAATGAAGGAATGCCTGATGTGGCCAAACCTGGTACACTGGCTGCTTTTTTCCCTAAACATGAATCTATCAATCTGTAGCAAGAACACCTCGATTCCTTTTTCATTCCCTTAAGTTTCTCTCTGTCCCACTCTCTCAGTCCAAGGTTGCCCTCACCCCTGCACACCTTGAGCCCAGCACATCCCATCACTGTCTCTCCCACCCCTGCCCGTTTGGTTCGAAAGGCTCCAGAACTAGCAGAACAAACTCTTGTCTTTTGGCAGCCAAGCCTCAGCCTGTGCCTGGCCTCACCCCCCCCCCCCCCGCCCCTGGTGTCACATTCCAATCTTGGGTCTTCAGTGACCCACCGGAAAGGGGCACAGCTCACCCTCATTCTTGGAGAAACAGGATGAGCCAGTTTCTTCCAGCCCCTGGTGGTGAGGGGGGAGCAACTGGGTGCGCGCGCGCTCTCTCTCTCTCTCTCTCTCTCACACACACACACACACACACACACACACACACACACACACAAGAAAACAGGCCCTAGCCAAAGATCAAAGGGACCTCTGAATGGCTGTGAGGTTCCAATCCTCTACACTTCACCTGGGGCCCTACCAGGAAGAATTCCTAGGTATCTGAGTTCTAGTCCCTAGTCCCGGCTGTGGGCCCTGGAAGGAGTCACGGAGCCTCAGCTGCTCTAGCCTCATGGGCCCGGCAAAAGGGCCTATCATTCAGACATCCACGCTGGGCCACTGACACAGACAAAGAGCGATGACTCATTCTTTTGGAGGTCAGAAGGAGGAGACAGGGTGTCTGTTTGGGTCTTGGGAGGCAGATGAAGGGCACCCAGGTGGAAAGAGCAGCCCAGGCAAACTCAAGAGGCTGGCACAAAAACAGCTGAGCTGAAAGGAAGGTGGTGTGCAGGGGCAGAGCAGAGGACACCAGAAAGGACCCCAGGTGTGCCTCTATTCAGAAACCCAAAGGAGATTTCAAAGTTAGCTGCTGGGGTTTGGAAAGGTCACTCCAGTCTCACCTGGGAGGTAGCAGAAGGCCAATGAGGAAGCCCTGCACAATGGCTCCTACACCATTTCTCCTAAGTCAAGTGTCCAAAACACAAAAGTCTCCCAAGAGCAACAGGCATGCTTCTCTCTCCTTTTCTACCCATTCCCTATGGTATATCACCTGCTCACACCCCGTCTTCTATGAAGATCTTGGTTGTTACCTGGGTCTCATACACCTTCAAAGAATATTTCATGCTTAGACCCTAACACGGCTTTGAAAACAATAGGTCTTTGGACAGTCCATGTTCTCTGGAGCCTGGCATCCAGAGCCTGTCCCAGGGAGAACCCTGGTCTAAGGGCATTGTTACCAATGCACAAAGCTCCTCCTTCCTGGGAGCCACAAACATATACATAGCACAGCCCAAGCATCTGGTTGAAGAAAAAAAAGGACAGCTACGTGCTGTCGTGGACATAGAAGAGCAGTCATGGAGCAGTGCATATACACCAGCTGGCTGTCTCAGCATCACTGACCTAATCATCTACGGATACCTACAACTTAAGCAGTACTGGGATTCCCATTGTACAGATGGAGACACTGAGGCCCAGAGTGATAACTCCCTCAGCAGATGGCGAAGCCAGCAGTCAACACAGAGTCTGGCCCTCACCCACTACCCTCATATGCAGACAGAAAACCGGTATTGTAGACTAAGAGACCTGAAGGCCAGGCAGCATTCATGCACACCTTTAATCCCAGCACTTGGGAGGCAGAGGCAGGCAGATCTCTGTGAGTTTGAGGACAGCCTGGTCTACAAGAGCTACACAGAGAAACCCTGCCTCGAGAAAACTACAAAAAAAAACCCAAAACAAATGAGAGACAGACAGACAGACACACACACACACAGAGAGAGAGAGAGAGAGAGAGAGAGAGAGAGAGACAGACAGACAGACAGACAGAACAATGACCTGGGGATGTTTTCATGTGGGGAAAAAATAAAAGTATGTATGTGTTCATAGCCTCCTGCAGACACTGAGAAGCAGAGGGTGGAGGATACACTCAAACTTCACAGGGGCCACCTGAGCTGAGGGTCTTTCGCTCTACATACTCTTTGCTATTTGCATTTTTCACAGTGAGATCCTCTCTACATGTTACTTGAGCAATGAAAGGAGAGAGCAGTTGTAGGGTCTCAATTACTGTTTGTCGAAGGAATATACAGCAGGTCCATTTCCTAGGCCTGCTTTTTCAAATTTGCTGTGATCCATCGGTGGCTGTGAAACACTGATTTAGTGAGTTACAACCAGTCGTTCTTCTAATCAAACAGACTAGAACAGAACTGTCAGCGATTAGCACATATAGCAGGAGGGTCACTCGCTAAACTTCGGCTTTCGCTATGCAGTACTTTGTACATGGCGGTTTTTATGGTTGGTTTTTTTGTTTTTGGTGTGTGTGTGTTCGTGTGCGTAGCAGGATTTCATCATGGGAAGGGCTTTTTAAATCAATGGTCTAGATTTGGGGCCTAAAAGGGAATAAGGGCCCTCGTGCAGAGGCCTCGTGGATCAGTGGGAAGAAAGACACTTATGTTGGAGGCCCCACTGCAGAAGTCAGAGGGCTGCCTGATTGTCAGGGAAGATCGCATTTTGCCCCCTCTTAAGATGGCTTCTGAAACCTCAATCACCCCATACACTCTCTTCTCTAAGGAATGACTGTGATGAGCGCCTGGCCAGACTTCTGGGGAGGCTGCCTTGGGACTAGGATGCCTGTGTCTATGCCTTGTTCTTGGGCCCCACATACCCTCTGGGGTGTTGGGAGGAGGGGTGGGAAACTAGATTACTCTTCAGCTCCAGATCCCAAGGGTCACGTCCCAGAGAAACCTCTGGAAACAGCTGTGGAGTCAGCCAGGAAGGGCCTCCACTCCACTGCCCCCCACCCGAGCCTGACTGGAGCTGAGAGGAGTGTGTGGAGAATGGGGGAGGAGAAGGCGGACAGGATAGGAAGCAGAGCTCCCAGATCTGAGCGCCCATCGCGCTGGCGCCTCCACATCACAGCTTGCCTGGCCCCACTCTCCACCCGCCTCCCCTCCCAGGGCAGCAGACAACTAAAAAAAGATAAAATAAAAAGAAGTAATTCCCCTGCTCTGACGTCAGCGCGAGGTCTTAACAGCCCAGCAGCCGCATGAAACTAGATTGCAACCAGATGTAATGCCCTTGAATTCTCAACACAGCGCTGCCGTTGGAAAAGAGGATGGGGGTGGGGGGCGCGGGGCCCGCTAGAACCGCGACACAGACGCTGCGGGAGTGCGTGCGGTGGGCTGGGAAGCGCCGCCCTGGGTTCTCCATGCAGGCACGCAGCCCCGCGCGTCCCTAGTCCTCAGGAGCGTTTTACGCTTGGGTTTAATCCATTCAGAGCCCCCACGTCCAGGGTTCTCCGGACGAAGGCACAGCTCCTAGCCGCACTCCCGCCCTGCTGTGTGAATGAACGACTGAGAGCCACAAGAGTAGCGGGTCACTGGGAAAACGGGCGCCCCAGGAAGCTGGGGCCGCCGCGACCTGGAGTCTGCCTTGTGTTTCGCTTCCCCTCTGGCCCTCCTTGAAGGCCTCCGGTTGTGACCAAAGCTCCAAATGTCACCCCCGAACTCTGTAAGCCCTCGCCCCTGCCGCGCTCGACCCGGAGCCCCACTCCGGGACACGGCCTCGAAAGGGCCGGCGGGCCTGGCTGCCGAGCCGCTTTCGGGAGAGCACCAGGCTTGCGTGTCCCGGGCTTCAGCCGGTGGCGTCACCCCGAAAGGCCCGTGCGCCCCGGGCCTGGCCGCGACGGAGATCCCGGGTCCCGGGGACCGCTTCCTGCTCAACGCGGGCCTGCATACAGGCCCGGGCGAGGACATGCGGCGAGTGCCATGTCCTGTGTGACCACGAGCGGCCCTCGCAGCCCGGACACCCGAGAGCGGGCTATGCACCGAGCCGCCGGCTCCCCGTCCCCACCCAGAACGCACTCACAAAGCTCCCTCGGGCCCGCGCCGCGCCGCCCCACGTCCCCGCCCCACACTTGGTGACACTGGGCCTCGGCTCCCAGCGCCCGCTCCCAACCGGCCACCGACGATCCAGAACACTCTCCTGCAGCCCCTACACGGCCACCGGCGGCCTCACGCCGGCGCCACACAAAGCCAGGCCGCGCGACCCCGCGTCCGCGCCCCACTCGCGCTCGGCCCCCGCCCCCGTCCGGACCCCGGCCAGCGGCTGGGTCCCCACGCCTCGCACCGTCCTCCGCCCAGGTCCTTGTCCCCGCGCCCGGCGCCCCGCTCACCTCGGCACCCGCTCTCACTCCGGGGCCCGGCGTCCGGCACTGCGACTTCGCGGCCCTGAAGCCCGCGCGCCCATGGGTGTCGGGCGCGGCGGCCGACCAGACGGGAAGGAGGGTGGGCCGCGGCGCCCCCTCCTCGAACCGCGATGCGGCGGGCTGCCAGCTACCTTCGCCGCCGCCACCGCCGCCGCCGCCTGGCTCTGCGAGCGGCCTGTCCGAGCCCAGGCGCGAGCGGGGGCGGCACCGGGACGCCCGGAGCCGGCGGCGCGCGTAGCGGGCCTTGACCGCGCACCCTACCGGGCCTGCCTGGTGCCCGCGGGAGCCTGAGAGAAATGCGATCCCCTCCACACAGGAAGAGCGGCGGGCGGGCGACGTGCGGGGGGGAGCAGGAGAGCGAGAGCGCGAGGAAAAAAGTTCCCGGGCGGCCAGGCAGCTCTCGCTCGTGGCCTCGGGTGCCAGGTGGGCCGTTCGCGCCCCGACAGCGCCCCCTAGCGCCCACGCGCCCCACAGCACGCCCCGTGTTCGTCTGGGGGCTGGGGCTTGACGGATGGTCTGTAGGTGCAGCCCAGCAAAGGGTCTGGGGAAAGCAGCAGGATTTGGTCTGGTCTTGGTGGACAAGAATTTGGATTCAAGACTTGGACCCGACCGCTACCCTCAATCCACCACTCCCACCACTAGCCCTCATCTGAGACCGTTTCTTTGGTTTGAGGATCAGTTTCAAATTTCCCCAAGTTGGAGGTGAAATGTATTCCCTGCACTCGTGGCATCTCGTTGGGTACTGAAGTAGTGTGGTCCCCTGTTTGTCAAGAAGCTGGCATTGTGTGCGGGAGACACAGACAGCCAACAATGATCAGGTCCATAACGAAGATAATTTTAGAGAGAACTAAGTACTAGGAGGAAAATCAGCAGGTACAGTGATGGATTTAGCTGCGAGCGAGTGGCCCGTCTGAACAAATAGGTAAAGAGCAGGAAGGATCCTCCACCACCGGCGTAGGGAAGAACATTCTTTGAGAGGAAAAGACAAGGACAAGGGCCCTGAGGAGTGGTCTTGACCATACCCAGTGGGAAAAGAAGTGGGGATGCTGACTTCCAATCTAAGGCCACAGCCTGTAGGAAATGTGGCTGCCTTCTAAGGGCTGCGGGAAATAAGCCATTAACAGATTTTAAGTAAAAGAATCTTGAATGAATTAGTAAATGACTAATTTATACTTGTAAACTGCTGTTGCCACCCCACAGTCTCTACTGCCAGTCTCTTCATCAAAGCCTGAGCCATTCATCCTTTGCTGGGTGAAGGTCAAAGCCCCCCAGCTTCCAGGTGACTTGGCACAAGTGAGTCAATCTCTAGCCTGGTTCTTTCTCTGGAGGGTGAGGTGTGAGGTGTGGTGCTACCTACAGTGCCTTTGTCTTGTATCAGGCACTTCACTCCTTCCTCCTCGTTCTATTCATTCCAACTACCTGTCTGTTAGTCCCCCACATCTACGGAGGTTCTCCGCCTAGAATGACCTGCCAAGACCTGCCCTGGGCCCTCCCTGCCAACTGTCCGGAAGCGCAAACTCTGGGCACAGAGCAGGGCAGGTGGGGCCTTGTGTTGTCTCAAGCCTGCTTCATACCGTGACTTGGGACCTGGTTACTGAGCTTGGCATCTTTATTCCCATAAGCAAAACGTGGTGAACAGTCCTTCCAGATACACTAGGCAGAAATCTCTCCCTACCTTTCCTTTCCTGGTTGCTGGACCTACCTGGAAAAGGCGAAAAATAAAAATAATAATGAAAAAAAATAACAGCCATAAAACTGCATCAGTTGTCTGACTCCTACTTCCTCCCTTGGTCTTCCTCCCTGTTCCCCTGAGAACATGGGCTTGTACTTCAGCCACTTGATGGCCTAGAATTAGCTCTTCATTTCAACAAGACCTTTAGTTCAAACCCTTCCTCAGCACACGCCCCTTTTGCTGTATATCAAAGCCCTTCCTGGGCTCCGGGGATTAGAAGTTGGACACCTTTGGGAGCTGGTGTCTACCCCTTGTCTTACTGCTACCCCGCCACAGACCGCTGCACAGAAGAGGAAACAAACTCACACTGGCAGTAGCGGGTCTGGCATTCAGTTACTTGAGAACCTGAGGCTGGCACTTCGCCAGAGCCCAGGAATTCAATACCAGCCTGGGCCAGTGCGACAGACTCTATCTCAGTACCTGCATGTTTATGGCATGGGAGGCAGGGCCTTGCAGTCACCTGTGTAAAGTGCCAAAAGGCACAGGCACACCCAGGTCTCCATTTCTCTCTCTCCCTCAACATTTATTTTTATTTTATGTGTATGGGTGTTTTTCTTGCATGTATGACTGTGTACTGCATATGTGCAGTGTGTCCACGGAGGCCAGAAGAAGCTATTGGACACCCTGAGACTGGAGTCAGAGACAGTTGTGAGCTGCCATGTAAGTGCTGGAAACTGAACCCAGGACCTCTGGAAGAGCAATGAGTGCTCTTAACCACTGGATCTCCCCTACCCCACAAGCTGCCTTGGACATAAGGGTTTCTAAGCGGGCAGGGTAGCCTGGTCAGGACTGCCACTAATGCTGACCGGGAGAGTGCAAGCTTCTTTGAAGAGAAGCCAGAGATTAGGGAACACTGTTAGCAGAACCAGGGGACTTGGGCTGCTGAGAACCTGCTGGGCAACCTTAGTAGGATGCAGGTATGAGGGGTAGAACAGACAACCACAACCGTGCCGCAGGAATTTCAAACTCGGCTCAACAGTCAATGAAACTGGGGTGCTGAGGTTTCACTTGTTTTTTGTTTTTTGTTTTTTTTTTAATGGGGTTTTGTTGTTGTTACAGTTGGGTTCTCATTGTATCACTATTTTGCTATGCTGAGGAATTGAACCTATGATCTTGGGTATGCTAGGCAAGTGCTCTCCCATTGAGCTCCACCTCTAGCTCTGAGACAGGGGCTTACTATGTAGGGCAACTTGCCCTCTATTTACAGTGCAGCCTATGCTGGCTTCACACTCGGTCTTCTTTTTTGTTTTTGCTATGTTGTTTTGTTTTGAGTTTTTTTTTTTTCAAGATAGGATTTCACGATGTAGCTCTAGCTGTTCTGGAACTCACTCTGTAGACCAGGCTGGCCTCACACTCACAGAGATCAGACTGCCTCTGCCTCCTAACTGCTGGGATTAAAGGTGTGTGATTTTCTTGTTTGCTTGTATTTCCTCTGCCTCTTCCTCCCTCCTCCCCGTGTGTGTGTGTGTGTGTGCACACACACATACATGCACACACGTGCATGCCATGCACACGAGCATGGAGTATGATGGATATGGAATGCAGAGCCTCCCTGCATGCTAGCCAAGTGTACTAACTCTGGGCCACACTCTCAGTCCCCTGGGGTGGTTTTGATTGAAAAGCAAGAACAGAGCAGTGTGAACATCTGGGAACTGAAATCCCTTCAGGTAACTTCTTTCAGTGAAGCCTCCCACTACCCGTTGCTCTAGATACACATTTAAATCTACTAGCTGACCTCCTCACCTACCTAGGCTTTTGAATTTGAGACACCTTCCCCCAGCTATCCTAAGACTGGTTGTATGTGTGGCCTTGAACTTCCTCTGTTTTCTGTCAAACAAAAGGAGGTAATGTTTCCTGTCTAGAGAGGTAGAGAGGCTGTTAACTGAAACCAGAGAAAGAAGTGGAGATCTGTCTGGTTAAGAACCAGGCTTATTGCTGGTCTTTAATTCCAGCACTTGGAAGGCAAAGGCACAGAGAGCTCTGTGAGCTCAAGACCGGCCTGGTCTACACAGTGACTTAGTTGCAGAACAGCCAGGGCTGTATAGAGAGATCCTGTCGCAAAAACAAAACAACAAAGGAACAGAAAGGACCATGTTTATCGCTGGCTCATACAAAGATTCCCAAGAGGGCTTACAAGGCCAGTCTTGAGAGCCAAGGTAGCGGTAAGCTTTTCCTTGTCCAAAGGAGGACATCGGGACTGAGGAGGGGCAAGAGGTTGCCCAGAGTCACATTTGTGTCTCGAGTGGTGATTCTGGGCCACACACACTGTCCCCTTGTGTTCTCCTGGGACACAAGTTCCTGCACGAAGACTCTAGGCTGCTCTTGGAAGCCCTGGTAGAATGTAGTGTGCATTAGGACTGAGTACATGAGTGAGCATGGAGCTAGAATTCATTTAGCACCTACTGTGTGCAGTGAATTTCATTCTTGTTATCGCTATTTTGCAAAGAAGATAGCCCTGAGGAGAGGGCAGGAAACCCACTGTCTCTTCATTCACATCTGTCAGGAAGTTTTCAGAGAACCCTTGCCCCACCCCTGCCATCTGGTCACAGCTTAGCTCCAGCACCTCCCCAGCACTCCAGAGACCTCTGGCTTCTCAAGCTAAAAGAATTTCAATACTGTTGAGCTCATGCCTCTAGCCATACCTGCTCGCTTCCCACAAAATCCAGCTGGCACAGCTATTCTCTGTGGGCATCACTGTTCCTCTGACTTGAGGTCCTGGGCTGTATAAGACAAGGAAGTCAACTGAGCACAGCAAGCAAGCATGCATGCTTTACTTCTCTCTGCTTTTGTCTGTGGCTGTGATGAGCAAGTTTCTTTGAGATCTGGATTCGTCTTCCCCACCATGCCCCCTGACTGTAACCTGCAATCGTAAGTTGAACAAGCCCCATTTTCTCCTAAGTCAGAGTCCCTGAGCAGTAAAGAAAAGGAGTGTCCATTTCAGGGCAGGGACTGTGACTAGGGAGCTGAGCAAGGAAAGACCCTCTGGCTTCCTGCAAGGCTTCAGAGCTCCAGCAGGAGAAGAGGATGAAGATCTGAAAGGGTTGCCGAGCTCTAGGCAGTGTGAGCACCAAAGGGAGTGGGGGATTGGGGTCTAGTTCCAGGATGCTGCTCAGGAGATCCAGGCTGGGGAAACCAGGCCCAGACAAGCATCGTTAAGATCCTCCACTCATCCATTCAGCCATCCATCCATCCATCCATCCATCGACTAGCCCATCCACCCACCCACCCATCCATCTTCCCATAGTCAACCATCTAGCAGTCTACCCACCAATCCTTCTACCCGCCCACTCATCTGTTTACTCATCCATCCACCTACCTACTTATCTGTCCACCCACTCACCCATCCATCCATCAGTTCTCATTTATGTATTTATTTATTTTTTTAAATTTATTTATTTATTATATATACAATATTCTGTCTGTGTGTATGCCTGCAGGCCAGAAGAGGGTACCAGACCCCATTACAGATGGTTGTGAGCCACCATGTGGTTGCTGGGAATTGAACTCAAGAACTTTGAAAGAGCAGGCAATGCTCTTAACCTCTGAGCCATCTCTCCAGCCCCCTATGTATTTATTTATTTTAAAATTATTTACTTTCAGCACATGGGTGTTTTGCCTGCATTTATGTCTGCACACCATATGTACACAATGCCTATGGAGGCCAGGAGAGGGTGTTGAAATTACAGGTGGTTGTGGGCTGCCATGTAGGTTTTGGAAACGGAACCTGGGTCCTCTGGAAGAGCAACTGGTGCTCTTAACTGCAAAGTCATCTCTCCAACTTGTGTTTCTATTTCTTTCTCTATGGTTTTTCAATAGAGAAAAACAGGGTCTTTCTGTGTTTTTCCAGCATAGCTTCCAATGTACCATGTAGTTGAGTCTGGCATTAATCGTGTGTACCACTATGTCTGGTTTTATGCAGTGTTGGGGATTTAACTCAGGTGCTTGGCATG
Organism: Myodes glareolus; assembly: GCF_982192425.1. Classification (NCBI taxonomy): domain Eukaryota; kingdom Metazoa; phylum Chordata; class Mammalia; order Rodentia; family Cricetidae; genus Myodes; species Myodes glareolus. Next base: position 64,090,497 of record NC_142034.1, read on the forward strand.
TTAGGCAAGTCTTCTACGAACTGAGCTACAACTCTAGACCAAGTTTCTGGAGAAGGAGAGAGAGAGAGAGAGAGAGAGAGAGAGAGAGAGAGAGAGAGAGAAAGGAGAAACTGACTTAAGAGTAGAAAACCCAGGAGAGACACTTAGAGTTTGGGCAAGTCAATCATTTATACATGTGTGTTTGTGTTATATGTGTTGGTATAGCTGTGCAAGAGAACATGTGTGTCTGTGTGCATGTGGAGGCTAGGAGTTGATACTGAGTATTTATCAATCTTCATCTTATTTTGAAAAACATTTAAGTTAATTGTAGGCGTGTCTATGTGTAGGTGTGTACACACGAGGACAGAAGCATCTGTCCCCCTGGAGCCGGGATGGTAGGAGGTTGTGAACTGCTGAATTAGGTGCTAGGACCTGAAAGAGGGTCCTCCAGAAGAGCATTATGTGCTTTTACCCACTCAACTGTCTTTCCAGCTCCTGAAGATAGCTCTTCACTGAACTCAGGGCACACCGGTTGGCTAGCTGGCGCCCTTCAAGCTTCAGGAATCTGCTTGTCTCCACGCTCCAGCACTAGACTCACCAGAGCTCAGCCATATCCTGTGTTTATCTGAGTGCTGGGATCCAAACTCAGGCCTTGTGCTTTTGTGGCAGGGGCTTTACCAACTGAGCCGTCTTTCCAGCCCCAGTATTTTCACCTTTTTATGTAATCGGCTTAAATTGGTCTTTTGTAGTTTATTCTTCTAATACATAAATAAAATTTATGTGTGTGGGCATTTTGCCTGCATATGTTTGTGTACCACATGTGGGCCTGGTGGCCATGGAAGATGATGTTGGATCCCCCTGGAACTGGAGTCACAGATAGTTGTGAGTCACCATGTGGGTACATGGAAATTGAATCCAGGTCCTCTGGAAGAACAGTCAGTTCTCTTAACCACTGAGCTAACTCTCCACCCTTTAGTCTGTTCTTTTTGAGACAGGGTCTCACATAGCCCAGGCTAGCCTCAAACTCACTACGTAGGTGAGCAGGCCTTGAGCTCCTAATCCTCCTATCTCTACATCCCAAGTGCTAGGATTACAGGTGTGCCTGAAGGCAGCTGATACTGTTTTATTTATATAAATAATATTTGGTAGGGCTTGGGTTATAGTTCAGAGGTAAACATGTTACATAACATATGAGTCCCCGGGCTCACAAGTATAACTATATAAATATAAATAATACGTGAGGGTGTGACGAGTTGCCCTGGCCTTGTATAGTAACTCATGAACAGACTGCAGCTTCACAAGACAGAAGGAGCTGAGGCAAGTTTAAACCTATAGATTAACCCTATAGAGAAGAGTTTCCCATGGTCGTGGCTATTCACAGAGAGCCATGGGCTGTCTCAGGAGAGAGTATAGCTTCTCATTGATGGAAGCCTGCAGTAAAAGGCAGTGAAAGGAACTGAAACTGGCTGGAAAGACAGAGATCCTGGGATAGATTAGAAATGACTTGCGTGTCAGACCAGCTTCACTGTAGGACTGGGAAATGTCAGGCACACTCCCGTCTGTAATTACAAAATGTTTAAGCTATTCAAGAAGACATAGAAAAAAGATCCCATGTTCATCTGGCATCTCCTTTTGTTAGCTACAGAAGTAAAACCTCCCGGATTGCTAGGTCAGACTACAGTCTCCTCACTGAGGTTCTCTGTTCTCGGGCTCCAGCCAGCTAAGCATAGTCCTTAGGACATAGGTTACAGAGACAGCTCCCTTTAAGTAGAGGGCTTATAAGGGTATAGTTGCCCACCTGTAATTCCAGCACTAGGGATACTAAGACAAGAGTGTTGCTGTAAGTTCGAGGCCAGTCTGGTCTACATAGTGAATTCTAGGTAGCCTGAGCAATAAAGTGAGATTCTGTCACATCACAAACGAAACGTATTTTTCCTTTGTGAATAATAGCAAGATTTAGAAAAAAAACATCACAAGCAAATTTTCATTTGCTGACTTAATAGCCTCCTGTGCCTTCTTTTCCTGTATCCAGGCCCAACTCTCTACCCTCTGTATGCCGTTCTAACTAGTCCTAGTCTAGAGAAAACACAGCGAGCCCATTCATGCTCCATGTATCGCTGGGGTATGATAACAAGCACACTACTTTCTATTTTGTTATTTACTTAGCAGTTCTAGGAACAATGCAGGGGTTTATACATTCCCTGCAAACCTCTATTGCAAAGCCATATCTCACCACAACTGTTCAGTTTCAACATCTACTGTTCTTATGGTCACTGGGAGGACATATGGACATAGGGGAAACCCTTTCCTCTCACTTTCTGTAGGAAGTTGCTACCGTGTCCGGGTACCATGTCCAGGATGCTCTGAAATACTTTGGGGAGGATTTGATGTCACTCGTTGGTCCTCTAACTATATCCTTTAGAACTGGTCTCTGCCATGGTTCTTATCCTCCACTTCTAGTGCATTTCTTCTGGGATTACCCCACCCTGAAGACTCCCAAGTCTGGTCTGGCTCCATACACTCTTATATACCCATACATACACCCTTTCCTAACTCCATCCCCACAGAAGGCCCTGAGTCTTTCAGTGGCCTCTTCTATTCCGAGGGTTCCCGCAGGTGTTTTATTGTATCACAGCTGCCTTTCCCTCATTGCTTTGTCTGACCACTCCCATCCTTACTTTCCAGGTTTGGCTCAAGAGTGGTATCCTCCAAGAGGCCTTCCCAGACTTCCTCTGGTGAAACAAAGCCTGGCTCCCTAGGCAACGCATCAAACCTGTCTCTGATCACCATGCTCTGTGAGGCTACGAATCTCATGAGGGCAGGAATGCTATCTTCCTCAAGCCTTGGAAAACCAATTTTGAAAAACTGTTTTTGTTTTGTTTTTTGATTTTTTGAGACAGGGCCTCTCTGTGTAGCTCTGGCTGTCCTGGAACTCACTCTGTAGACCAGGCTGGCCTTGAAGTCAGAGATCCAGCCTCTGCCTCCTGACTGCTGGGTTTAAAGGTGTGCGCCACCATTGCCCAGCAGAAAAAGGCTTTTTGTAGTTTTCTCTGTTTTTAAGCATCATCCTGGTTATGGTTGTCCATTCCTGTCATCCAACATTCAGGAGGCTGCAACAGGAAGATCGTGAGCTCCAGAACAGCCCTGGCTACACACTGGACTGCTGTCTCAGACAAACAAGCGACAGCTCTATTTGCTTTTCTGACCTGGGCCCTCACTGACTGCTCTAGGTGTCAATGTCTTAAGCTGGGGAGCGGGCCCTCTGCAGGTCATATATCCCCATAGCGGAAGATCTAGGCAGGACTGAGCTTCCTGGGGCTACTGTAACAGTCACCCCACACCCTGCAACTTGAAATAGCATTCATTGCTTCTCTTTCAGTTCAGAGAGTCAGGTCAAAGTGCGGATGGCAGGTTCCCTGTTAGGTTCTAGCTCCTGCAAACCTCGGTCTCACTACCCAGTGTCCTCAGCTTGTGGTCCTTCCTGCCGTGCCCACAGCCTCTAGGTTCTGTCCGCATGCCCATCTCCTTTTCTCCTGTGCCACCGCTCCTCTCTGGAGGCCTCTTTCTTCTAGGACCGCAGAACTGTATTTAGGGATTTGCACTTGTATAAACCACATCTGCCTCCTGAGCCTGGGAACCCTATTCAACCACACGTTCAGTGGCCTTTTGCTGACTGTGGGAAGATTCACAGGGCTGAGGCAAGCAGGCAGTCTCTGTCAAAAGGGACTGGGGTGGTTCCGAAGTTCTCACTGACTATCTCCCAGTGATGTATCAGAGCCCCAGCATCTCGTCAGAAGCCACCCTGAGGGTTTGCTCTGGCTAATTTAGGACGCAGCCTCCAGGCAGGAAGAAGAGTATCCCAGAGGTGGGGGAGGGGCACAGAGACTTGAGGACAAGCAGGTTCATGACCTGTAAGCTGGAGGCCATAGCTGGGGAAAGCCAAAGTGCCTGCTCCTCCACCTTTCCCCCCACGACTTACAGTCCCTCACAGACCAAGGGAGGAAGGGAGGCTGGCTGGGAGACGTGCCTGAGAGGTGAGGAGCAGTCTGTCCCTGCATTTCTCACTCTCTTCACCAGCACGGTCCTCTGTCCCCAGGCTGTACGAGGCATGAAGCTTATCAACAAAGGCTATCTCCTCAGCTGGACCACAGGCTGGCTGGAGGCGCTGCACTTTACAGTTCACGCTTTCAGGATGCTCAGAGCAATTCCCTAAGAGGACAGCATTATCTGTACAGAAGCAGGGGCAGATCATTACCCAAGTGAGGAATGACAGAACACATCAGAGCTGAAACTGAGCACTGGAGCTGTTTGACCAATTCTAAGTGGTAGCAAGGTCAGGTTTGGACCCCAGAGTCCCAGCAACCTCAGCAGCTCCTTCCCAGCCTCCAGTCTGCAGATCAGTTGTAAACAGGCTCCATCAGCCCCTCCGGGTGGCAGAGCTGCTGGCACCGAGCTGTGGGATGGAGAGAGGAGGGAGCAGGGATCTGGGAAGAGGGGAGGAGAAGGGATGGGAAGAAAGATGGGAGGGAGGCAGTGAGGACCAGGAGGGTCACCATAGTAACAGGAGCTGGCTATGCTCCGACCTGAGTCTGAGCCGCCACCAGGGAAGGAGATAAAAGGTTTTCTATTGATCCCCATCAGGAAAGCCGTCTGTGATAAGTTGGCTGGAAGGGCAGCTGGTCGGGTGTGGATGAGAAGGCTGCACATACTTGTACTGGGGCTGTGTGGTGCCCCAGAGGCTGGGGTCAGACTGTGGGAAGGTAAACCCCAGAGCCAGGTGCTTGGATGGGTCAGCTGCGTGCCTGTCCTTGGGCCACCTTTGTCTGGAACGTATTATGCACTGGATGCCCAGCTAGGTGCAGATACAATAATCAAAGCAGAGAGCACGATTCCTTCAGGGAGCCGACGCTCTAATGGGAGTCAGCAGTGGGAGAGACAGACAAAACAGAGGAATGAATGGCTCGGGATGATTGTATCTGTTGGAAGATGCAGAGGAGAGAGAGAACAAGCAGGCAACCGGCAGCGGTGAGAGGGGAGTGAGCTCTGAGGAAGGTCGGGGAAGAGCAAGTCTGTGAGCAGCACAGGTGACAAGAGGTCCCAGGACAGGAGCGCTCGAGAAGCAGCAAGGGGTCTCTGGAGCTGCAGAGGGGAAGTGACAAGGTTAGAAAGGGTCAGGATAGGCGTGGGTGGCCGCAGTGAGGGCTCTGGTTCAGGCTGAGTGAAGGTCACATCTCTCCTGGCACACTCTCCCTTAGGCCTCCATGGTGCTCCCTGACTCCTGTGGAGACAACAGACACGGGCTCAGGGCAGGTTTAGGAAGACAGGAAAGGTGAATTAAGGGGGCCCTGCTTCAGTTCAGGCAGGCACAGAAGGGGTCTGGCTGGTGTGGAAGCTGCCTATGAAAAACAACTGCCAAGTACATTTGGAGGGTTGAATGGGTAGGGTTTCCCTGCACGTGACGAGAAAAGCATCCGAGGGCCCTCCTCCATGTTCAGCAGAGTGACTGGCAGTGAGCCTGTATGAGGCAGCACCAGGGTGTGTTCCCAGGGAGGCGTTTGCTGGTCAATACAAGGTACAAGTCTCTCTGAGTGCTCTTGCCTGGGCTGCTTGGAACGTCTCTATTCTGCCTGGGCCTAAACTGGCTGGCTCACAGCCAGCCACCATTAGAGGCAAGAATGGCCCCCAGGCTCCTATTCAGGTTCCTACCCCATTCCTACTTTCCTAGAAATAAGGGTTCCCCTCATCCACTAAGATTCCCCATCTTCTTCATTCCTGGGGGAATAGATAAGAGGAAAGTAGATAAAGGGTGGTTGGGGTTGAGGCAGCCCTTGAGCGATATAGGGGTGTGAATGTGAAGCTTAGCTAGGACATTCCCTGCTGAACACCTGCGGTTGGGGACATAGTGTTGGAGCTTGTCCTGCCCCTGCGAGAAGAAACCCAGTCAGATTCCGCTGTTAGGCACGTTCTTTTAGAAGCCAAATGGAGCCCAATCAGTTCATTCAGCTCTCAGACTCTGCCTTCTCTGTCCTCCTGCACTTCCTCTGGGGCAGGGGAAGCTCACAGTCTAAGGCCCCAAGAAGGTGAGTGCTCAAATCAACCCAAGAGGCTCCCCTGCTGCCAGCTATGGTATGTGACTGGGGTATGTCACTCCATCTGCCTCGCAGACACCTCGCCCTCTGCAGCATGGAGCTGATGAGGACTGCTGATGGAGCTGCTTTGAAGAGAAGCTGCTCAGAGGACTCTGGCAGCCCTAGTTGTCTGTTGTGCCAAGGAAGGGCAAGTTGGTTTGAGTGAGACGATCTTCATAACCTCAGGCATTTGGACCCTTGGCCCCCAGTCGGTGGTACTGGAGGAAGTATGTCACTGGGGGTGTGGTTTGAGGTTTCAAAGCCTTGTGCCATTCTCAGTTCACTCTCTCTGCTTCCTGTTTGTGGTACAAGATGTGTGACGTGTATTCTCAACTTCCTGCTCCTGCAGTTGTGCAGGCAATCATGAAATCTAACCCCGCCCCAACTGGAAGGCCAAACAAACCCTTTCTCCTCCTTCTTCTCTCTCTCTCTCTCTCTCTCTCTCTCTCTCTCTCTCTCTCTCTCTGTGTGTGTGTGTGTGTGTGTGTGTGTGTGTGTGTTTGAGACAGGGTTTCTCTGCATAACAGTCTTCGCTGTCCTAGAACTCGTTTTGTAGACCAGGTTGGCCTTGAACTCACAGAGATCCGCCTGCCTCTGCCCCCCCTCCAAGTGCTGGGATTAAGGGTGTGCGCCACACTTGGCTCAAACCCTTTCTTCTATAAATTGCCTTCGTCATGGTGTTTCATCACATCAATAGAACGCTAATAAAAGGGCAGTGGGGAGAAGAATGAGATGTTGTCTTAGGGCTCTGCACAGTCCTCTCTGGACCCCATCTCAGTCTCTTATTTCTCTGAAACCTTATCTCTCTGGGAGCTCTTACCAGCCTGGGACCATAGACTCATAAATCTATGATGTCAGGATTATGGGATCCCTGAGGTCTTTTTCTGTGCATACTCCACTTGGTTACCAGCTGGTCACAGCTAAGAGAGTATAGGAAGATGGCTGTGTAGGATCGGGACTCAGCTCTTATGTTGTTCATTGCCATAGGCCTAAAAAACACCTCAGAGGCAGCCATGCCTAAGACTGGACACGTCTCCTTCTACAGCCAAAAGGGTCTTTGAAGGTGTGATTAAAGATCTTGAGACAGGGATGATCCTAAGTTCTGGAGGCTCCCTAATGCCATTACAGTGTCTTTGTAAGGGACAGGCAGCCAGGTGTAGGGGCACACAGTGATGTGCTGCTAGCACTCTCTGGAAACAGCGGTAGAGGCAGTGGCAGAATTGAGCTTAAGGCCAGTTTGGGCTGCAGGGTGAGACGCTGTCTCAAGAGGAGAGCAGAATGCTTGCCTGACAGGGGAGACACCGTAGTCCCAAGGGCAGTGTCCTCAGGGCTTGCCTCACCCACTGCACTCCAAATGTGCTGTCTGTGCAATCACCCCAGATAAGGGAAGCTCAGCTGCAGAATTAGTGGAGTAAAAAAATAAAAGATACAGAGGCAAAAGGAAGCTTGGCACACAGGAGGCCGTGTGGCTGCTGGAGTGGGATTGGGAGTGAGACAGCAACGGCTGAGGGGCCGCGGAGCACCAGGGTAGGTGGGAGAAACGGACACGGCCAGGGTGAGTTAACATCGAGCCTCTGCATGAAGCAAGGCCCCACTATCACATTTATTTCTGCCCTCGATACCAACCTTGTGCTTCTGCTCTTCACGATTGTGAGAGAATATATCTCACCTTGGAAGGTACAATGCAGCTTTCTCAGCAGTCAAGGGAGGTTAAAAACAAGAAAACCTGCATTGTAAAATGTCTTAGCTACTGTCCTGGACTCTTCCCACAGCTGAGTGGCAGGGTGAGTATGGGCCATTAATTCCTCCAGACCAGTGGGGACCCTGACTGTGGTAGTCATCTGGAAAGGTACAGGAAAGGAAGGTGGTTAGGGTCAGTGGCCCAGAGCATCTTATGCTTGGAGCTGCTGGACCAGGTGATGAAGAGAGGAACTGTGTGTGCACGCACATGGACTGTGGGCACAGAAGTAGGGAACAAGTACATGAGTACCTGGGATAGCCTTAACAGAAGGCTCAGACATGCCAAGAGCCCCCTTATTTTCTTGAAGTTAATCTATGCCCTACTCCAAGTGACCACATCTTGCTGTTGGCTGATGGGAAACTGAATCTCAGTCATTATCAGGTTTCATCCTTCACCCTGAGCAATACAAATATCCTGGGGCTTATCTGAGCATGGCTATCTCTCTTCTGGAAGTAGGACTGGCGACCACCTCTTCCTGGAAGGTGAGACACTTTTAGAACTCCCTTAGAGAGGAAATGTAAGTGGCTGGGTCTGATCAAAAGCTGGGATGAGGCATAGAATGGGCAAAAAGGGAGCAAAACTGAAATTAATATCAAGTGTTCATTTAGACCCTAGAGTTCTGCCTCCTGTATGGTACCATTAGCCACATGGCACTATTTATAGTCCAATTAATTAAAAACAATACAGTGTAGAAGTTTATGCAGTATAGCAATATTCCCAAGGGCCATAAACCCATGATGCTACCACTGATGACATCACCTAAAGTTCTGTGGGGCTGTGCTGCCTGGGCTATCCTACAGCGATGGGCAGGTGAGAACAGGTATGCTTTCAGTTTTACAGATGGGCTGTGCAAGGGTCAGTCTAGAAAGCTGACTCAATGGCCCCTCCTTGAAGGGGGACTCCTTAGGGCCGCAGCATTTCCTGGCTACCGATGTGTCCGGGCGCGTGCTCATCTTGTAACTTCCTGCAGACTGCCGCCTGTGTCAACCCAGCAGCAACTAATTTCAGGAAATGTCCTGACTTGTCAGAGGTGGCCTTGCTGAATTCTGAGGGCAAGGGGCAGTGTGGCTGAAGTCCTAGCTCAGGACATCATTTTTCAACTCCGTTTCTCATCTCCTAAAATGGAGCTGCTATAGGCTTTCTATGAGTTGGTATACACGAAGTGCTTGGGAAGTGTCCTAGGATGTAGTCGAGGATAGCATAGTCCCCATGTCTCAAGGTGACATTGTTCAGCACAGTGGAACTGCACTATACTGCTTCTAAGTGGCCACTGATGGTCACAGACTTCTCAGGGGTTCTGGCTGGAACGCCTCAGGTTTGGACTTCCTCACTTATTCAATCTTGCTTTGAGGGTCCCTGAGCTGGTAAGGTGTAAACGTGGTGGTGTGAGGGCTACACAGGGCAGGCAAAGCTGGTCTGAGCATAAAGGGTAGCCAGAGGAAGATGTGTGGGGCCGGGGAGCTGAATTCAGCTGTGCCTGAAGCTGGTAACTTCCACTTTAGTTTTTTAGTTTGTGTATACATGCACACACACACACACACACACAGACACACACACACACAGACACCAGTAACTCAAAGGGTATTTTTAAATTTAATTTTTGCGGGGCTGGAGAGATGGCGCAGTGGTTAAGAGCACTGACTGCTCTTCCAGAGGACCCAGGTTCAATTCCTAGCACCCACATGGCAGCTCACAACTGTCTGAAGATCCAGTTGCAGAGGATCTGACACCTTCACACCAATGCACATAAAATAAAAGTTAATATAAACCATAAAAAATATTTAAAAAAAATAAATAAATAAAATAAATTTAATTTTTGCAAGGCCAGCTGGGCAGCGCCATCTCCTCATCTCTGGTCTTTTCCACAGCGGCACTCCCAGCATTCCCTTGAATGCTCAGGCATGGGAACTCACAGAGCAGAGTTCCCCTACCTTGACCACTTGTGCTTGAGTGGGGCACACAAAGCGATGGTGTGGAAGGAAGACAGGGGACCCTGAGTGAGGCATCCAGGTTCAGATGCAGGGAGGGCAATGGGAAGACTCTCCATGGTCCAGAATATGCACTGGCGTAACCCCGAGCAAGCAGGGCCCTGTGACCCATGGATCTTCTGTCTCACCATCTGGAAACCTGGTTCTTCACAGTATTTATCTGGCAAGGGCACCGTGAGGATTACACAGTATGATGTGTGACAGTTAGCATACACAGCAGACACACAAAAAGTAGGGGCTGCCCTAAGAGGGACTCACAAAGAGACTCTGTGCCCTTGCGGGGTACGCTGGAGACCATTCCTGCTTACGCACAGCTGCACTGACACACAGCCTGGCTCCCGTGCTTCCATGTGGCCGGCCGTGTTCACAGCCAAGATGTGGCGCTGTCTGTTGTCATGGCAACCTGGGCCCAGGGTATCCTGTCCCCGTTAGTCCCAGAGCCTGTCACCATGGGGTATCAGCCTGTAGATTTGTGAGTGGGTATGGGTGTGAGTGGGAATCCTGAGGGCAGCGGCTATATGCCTGAGCACGAACAGGCTTTCTTTTAAATGTAAAAAAGAATTCTGCCCAGGCAAGGCTGAGACCTGTGCTATGGGCATCTGGCCATGGGTGTGGTGTCTAAAGTGCTTGTGTGGTCTGCATGTCCATGGGGCTCTTGTGTGATGTGGTTCTGGGATGCCGGCCCCAAGTCAGGGTGGGTAGGAAGGAGGTGGGGAAGAGGGGTATGGTTTCTGCTGTCTGCTGCTCTGACCGTGTGGTCCTGGAGAGGGAGGTCATTGCCACACCTTTCTGAGCCCCAGTTTCCTGCTGTGTAAACAGCAGCAGGCTGTGAGGGCCAGCACACCTCCTCTCAGTCCACAGTCACTCCTTTGACACCGAGTTCCTTTGGTTACCAAGGTCCGACTATGTTTGGTTCCAGGGATGCCGCTCTTAACAGCAGGCCCTTCTTTGAAGATCTTCAGGCTGGAAGGAGACAACAGTACCCAACTGTGTAAATACACAAGGGACACTAGACAGATGTCCTGAGGAAGAGGAGTACAGGGATGGCAGAAGAGCTGAGGTGCGCGTGCCAAGCGCGGTCCATCCTCAGCACAGGCAACTCCAAAGCCAAACAACAACAAACCCCCAAAACTAAAGCACCGGATCACATAGAGTGGGGATGGTGAATGTTGAGAAAGTGGTCAGGATAGACACCCCTGAGCAGAAACCTAAAGGAAGGAGTCATGGAATGAGCATGGCAGGCAGCAAACGTGGCAAGTGCAAAGGCCCTGTGGTGCAAAGGCCCTGTGGTGCAAAGGCCCTGTGGTGCTCTGTTTCCTTGTCCGTGGCCCAGCCATGAAATTATGTGCCAAGCTGCATGATGGGCATGGCTGTGGCAGTTTGTAGAAGAAGGTAGGCACATAGGTATAAGGACCTGGGTACAGCTGCCCCAACAACTAGATGGCAGAGCTGGGCCTGTGGGGGGTGATAGGGTGAGGAAAAGGATAAGCTTGCCTTTGGGTACAAAGGGGAGAGTAATCTGGATACAGAGAGACGGTGCACTGTGTGGTGCCGTGGCCTTGGTTTCGTCATCGCCGAGCGTCATTCTCAGTCTCTAAGCTAGGGTCTGTGGCACGGACATGAACACATGTGCAAGTTGTAGACATGTTTAGAGCAGCTGGAGGAGGGACCAGGGAAGCATGCAGGAAAGATCACATCCAGAAAGAGGGAATGTTTGGACGGGACTGAAGTTATAGAGAGAAGGCGGTCGTGTTGGCCTACAGCATGGACAGCCGGTGTGTGACAGGAAGCAGAGAGTGGGAGGAAGCAGGGCCAGAGCTGTTTACAGGAGCTTGGGAGGGAGTTTAAGGCTGTGAAAGACGGTGCAGCTATACACATTGGGTTGACCCACTATGTTTGGGGCCAATGAGGAAGGTAAATGGCGGAGGGCGGGAGCTGGACAGCAGAGGTGACAGGAAGTTGGTGGTATCAGCTCTCTCTGTACAGAGCAATCATTCTGGTCTAGCCTGTACTCTCTGCTTAGCAAAGCCAAATCTGGTTCTCTCACAGTCTATTACTAAGAGTAACTCCACCAAACTAACAGAGGATGGACGTAGAGCTTCCCCTGAGGACACAGTCATGAGCAGCGGGCTTCTTGTTGTGTGTCTCCAGTCATCACCCAGCTATGAGGAAGCCAGGACTCAGCTCTGCAGCCTGATCAGAAAGCTCCCAGGCCACTACAGCATCTTCCCAGGCTTGCAAAGCTCCAGAGACTTAGAACCAGTGTCCTGGGCTGCTGCTGAAGGCCTCATGTCTTCCCAGGAGGAGGAGCCTCTGCCCAGCTTCCTCCTTCCTGGCTACATGAGTCAGTGCCTCTACTGGCCAGAGCCAAGTTCACATCTAGCTGGGAGCTTGGCAGCTTCACCATTCGGGAAGGTGTCTGAAAAGAATCCGGGAGTGGGAACTCTGGTCCTTTCCACTGTGGTTCGTTAGGATCCAGTGCGAAATGTCCACAAATGTCCTTATGTTAACGCTTGACCACCAGTCTGTGGGACTATTGGGAGGTGATAGAGCATTAGGAGGTGATGCCTACTGAAGGAAGTTAGGTCCCTGGGGGCATTCCCCTAAAAGGAGCCAGGGACCCTGCTCCCCACCCCCTGCCTTCCTTTCTACATACCGAGAAGTCTTCAACTTTGTCACACTCTCTTGCTCTGCTTCATCACAAGAAAGCAATAGACCAACCAACTACCCATGGGCTGAAGGCTGAGCCTTTAGTTGGTACCTCGGGGATGAAACACTGACCCAGCAGGCACTGGGGAGGCAAAGGCAGGTGGATCTCTGTGAGTTCAAGGCCAGCATGGTCTACAGAGTGTAATCTAGGGCAGGTTCCAAAGCTACACAGAAAAACCCTGTCTCAAAACAAAACAAAAAACCAAAAAGATTTTGTTTTATCTCTCATGTGTGTGTATGTGCGGGCGTGTGGACATGAGTACAGGAGCCTGTAGAGGCTAGAGCATCCGACCCCTCTGAGCTGGAGTCATAGGCAGTTGTCAGCTGCTCCATGTGGGTACTGGGAAGAACTCAGGACCTCTGGAAGAGCAGCCAGTGCTCTTAATCACTGAGTCTTCTCTTCAGCCCCGAGCATAAATTTCATTATGAATGAGAATGAGACTGGAGGGTGGGGTGGAGAATGATGGGCGAGTAAAGAGACTCAGAGCCAGAGAAGGCTGAAGGGGAGAAACTGCTGAGCGGAAAAACCAGTCAGAGCTAAGTGTAGCATTAGCTAGAGAGAGATGACAGGATGGAGCATAAGAGGGAGGGGAGGGGACCACAGTTTGAGATGGCTGTCATAGAACAAATGGCACCCCCTAAAATTCACATCCACCCAGGTACTTGGAATGTGAATCTTAATCGGTTTTACATTACTCTAACAGAATACCACAGAAAAGAAATGTGATACTAATTATTGTGGGTTCCTTTGTATATTGAATGTATTTATGTTCTTAATATAAACCTACAGTGCAAAGCTCAGGAAAATGCTTTACCAAGCTGGTGTCTTCCAAACTAAGGTTTTCTGTTCTTTCCCTCCCTGCCTTCCTTCTTTAATTTCTCTCTGTCTCTCTCTCTGTCTCTCTGTCTCTGTCTCTCTCTCTCTCTCTCTCTCTCTCTTCTTTGATGTGTCAAAGCCAACAACAAAAATAGAGTCACTTGTGCCACCCATTCTAAACGTAACTGAAGCCCAGGGGTTATGGAAGAACGGTTCTCATGCACGGCTCCCTGAAACTAAGCCCTTTTCCCTGGAATTCATTCTTAGCCGTATTGTTTATTGCTTGTCGGAAAAGATGAATCTCGACAGAATATATCTAATGGCATGCCTTCTAACTTTAGCTCCTTTTGTATTCTCCCGTTTTCAGGGTCTCACTTGCAGGCTTCTACCATTAAAGCTTGTCCCTTGTCGTGTACTAGTTTATCGCTGGTCCAGGGAACCTACAAAACAGGTTGGCTTGTAGCCTTTCTCACACACAAGGGAAGAATTAAGCCAGGCACTTAAGCTGTTCTGCCAAAAAGTGCTAACTCTTCACTCGGATTGACAAGGTAACTAAAAGCAAGCTGGAAGCCTGGCATCTGTGCCTCCATCTTGTGACAGTTTCCTTTACTTCCACTTGAGGCACAGAGGGAAGATACTGTCCTTCATCTTTCTCCTGAGCTACCTCGGGTGTCCCCACAGGGGGCTTTTCAGATTCACATCACACTCCAGCATTCTCTGTGTTGGATGTGCTCATTCCCGGAGTGGGGGGACGGGATGTCATGTGATGGGGGTGGGTGAGATGATGGGATCTTTGGGCGGGGACTATGTGGACCGTATCCTGAGTAGAACGTATAGAGATCATGGGGCTCTGCCTTCCTGAGTGGGTCAGGTATAGTAGGAGAGGGTTAGTTCTCACTCGAGCAGGTGCTTATAGAAAGGACAGCTAAACAGCAAGCCCACAGCTAATGTGGTAAATAGAGAAAAGCTTAAAAGCATTTCCATTAAAATCAGGAACATGACAAGGATGTCTACTCTCCCCTCCTGTTCAATACAGGGCTTGAAGTCTTAACTAGAAAAGTAAGACAAACGAAGGAAATAAAAGGGATACAAATAGGAATGGCAGATGTCAAAGGACCCCTATTCACAGATGACAGGATGCTATACATGAGAGACCCTAAAGACAGCACCAGAAAACCACAGCAGATAAACACATTCAGCAAAGCACTGGGCTGCAAAATTGCCACACAAAACCTTCCCTAGATACAAATGGTAAACACATGGAGAAAGAAATCAGGAAAACAATACCATTCTCAATGGCCTCAGAAGCACTAAAATAAATGGAACCAACAAAGTGAAAGGCTTGTCCAAAGAAAACTTTAAGAGCGGTTATGGTGGTGCATTCCTTTAATCCCAGCACTCCTACACAGCTAGCTCATTCTCCACAGCAAGGTCTAGGTTAGCCAAGGCTACATAGTGAGACCTTGTCAAAAATAAATAAATAAATAAATAAATGGAAAACTTTAAAATAGTAAAAAAGAAATTGAAGAAGGTGAGAAGGTACCAGAAGATGGAAAGGCCCCCTGTACTCACAGATGGGCAAGATTAATATTGTGAAATCCCACCAAAAGCAGTCTACAGACTCAGTGCAATCCCCATCAAAATTCCATTACAATTCACAACTTGAAAAAAAAACATCTTAAATTTCATGTGGAAATATAGATGAGCCAGGATAGCCAAAACAATCCTACACAGAAGACAAAAACAAAGCTCTGCTGGATCCAAATGGAGCCTGGTCTACGTCGTGAATTCCCGCCCAGCCAGGGCATAGTGAGACCGTGTCTCGGAAAACAATAACAAACAACCCAGTAGCTGGAGGTATCACTATTCCAGATCTCAAGTTATACTACAAAGCTATAGGAATAAAACCAGCGTGGTGCTGGCATAAACACAGACACATGGGGCACGCCTTTAATCCCAGCAGTTGGAAAGCAGAGGCAGGTGGATTTTTGTGGGTTCAAAGCCAGCCTGGTCTACATAGTGAGTTCCAGGACAGCCAGGGTTACATAGAGAGACCCTGCATTAAAAACAAAAAACAAAAAACAAAAACAAAAACAAAACCAAGCTAAGTAGTGGTGGCACATGCCTTTAATCCTAGCACTCATGAGGCAGAGGCAGGCGGATCTCTGTGAGTTCAGGGCCATCCTGATCTTCAAGAGCTAGTTCCAGGACAGACTCCAAAGCTACAGAGAAGCTCTGTCTCGAAAAACCAAACCAAACAACTCCAAAACCAAGCAAGCAAAACATCCACATTGATCAATGGAATAGAACTGAGAATCTACATATAAGCCCATTCTCCTACGGTCACCTTATTTTTAACACAGAGGAAAAAAGTACACAGCATCTTCAATACATGTGCTGGACAAACCTACGTATAGGAGTGAAGCTAGATCTTTATCTGTACACAAAACTCAACTTCCAATAGATCAAATACCTCAATATAAGTCTTGATACTGAAGATGTACACTAGGAAAATTCTTGAACTTACTGGCGCAGGGAAGGGCTTTTTGAACATAGCCTTGGTTAACACAGGCACTAGAACCAGAACCTGGGAAGTGGGTCCTCCTGAAATATAGAGCTCTCTAAAGCAAAGGCCACAGTTATTTGAGTGAAGGAGCAGCTTAAAGAATGGGGAAAAAAATCTTCACCAGGTACACATTTGACAGAGTTAATATCTAGAACATACAAAGAACTCAAAAGACTAAACATCAAGAAAACTAACAAGCCTACTGAAAATTGAGGTATAAACAGAGAGTTCTCAAAAGATAAAGTACAAAAGGCTGAGAAAGTTTCTTAAATGTTCAACATCCTCAGCCATCAGGGAAATGTGAATTAAAACTACTTTGAAAGTTTATCTTTCCCAAGACAGAATGGCTACAGTAAAAAACAAAAACCAGCCGGGTGGTGGTGGCACAGGCCTTTAATCCCAGCTCTCGAGAGGTAGAGGCAGGTGGATCTCTGAGTTCAAGACAGGACAGCCACGGTTACCCAGGGAAACCCTGTCTCGAAAACAAACAAACAAAAAATGAAACAAAGCCAAAACAAATGACAAGAAATGCTCTTGTGGATATGGGGAAAGAAAGACGTTCATTTGCTGCTGGTAGGAGTGCAGACTGTTATATATAGAGATTATGGAAATTAGCTCGGAGGTTCCTAAAAATTCTAGATGCAGATTTACCTTCTCATCCAGCGACACCACTCTAGGTCGTACACCCTGAGGAATCTTTGCATCCCACTGTAAAAATACTCGCTCGTTCATTCCACTGCCACTCCAACCAGAATAGCCAGGAAACGGAAACAGCTTAGGAGTTCATCAACCCATGAATGGATAATGAAAATGTGGTACATTTACAGAATGTGATATTATTCGGCTGTTAAGATAAATGAAATTATGAAATTCATAAGTAAATGGGTGGAGCTTGAAACAATCATTCTGGTTGAGGTAACCCGGACCCAGAAAAACAAATGTTGCCTATTTGCTCTTATGTGTGGCTGCTGGCTTTGAACCTTTGCACACGTGTGCTTCATTTGGAATACCCACAGAGATGAGAAAATTAGTAAAGGGCCGTGGGGGATGGGCACAAGGAGAGGAGACAGACTGTAATACTATTAAAGTGAAAAGGGGGAATGAGGGAAGAGGAAGGGTTAATGGGGTGGAGGATGGAAAGGCAGAGGGGGGGAGGAAGGAATACAGGCAGGCATAACTAACACTGAAGATCTTTAGAAGAAGTCATATGAAAACCTATTATGGCAACTTCCTAAAACATATGTGTGTGTGTGTGTGTGTGTGTGTGTGTGTGTGTATGTGTGTGTCACATACACACACACACACATAAACAGCTTAAATGGATTTACCCCATAATGAACAGACAATACCCCTACTAGACACCACAGGCTAACAAATGAAAAGCTTAGTGCCAGGAATGGGTTCTCTTTTTTGGAGCTTTTGGTCAGTGAGTTACCATAGACCCTCAGACATGATTACCTATTGTCAATGCTCTTGGTCGCCCTCTAGAACGTGATGCTAAGGCTCTGTTGCTGAAGGAACCACATACTTGAGTCATAGAATGTGGAGAAATCAAGCCGGTCCTGACTTGGAAACTTTATCTCTACTGTCTAGCTTTCCTAGTGCTGGACGGTGCTTTGCAGGATACTAGAGGAGAAAACTCGGCATTGGTCTACTCAGCTATGAACCCTGTGAGCCCCAATAACAGCTTGCCGGGTAAGGCGTGCCCACAGGTACTGTAGTGGCATGAATGTCCTGGGAGTAATCAATCACTTTCTGCTTGGATTTAAGGCCCACTCCACAAAACGAGACCCACACCCTGCACCATTATCAGGGCTTGATGAATTTCAGGCCCTAAGGGCGAACCTGCTACTATTGTTCCGCTAAGTGGAAACAGTATTAAAATAATTCTTAATGACTTATCGTTACACCTATAGCTCAGAGCATCTCTCGACCCTCATCTGAGAACCTTCTTTTTGCAGTGATGGAGAGTAACACCGAGACATAGAACTTGTCAAAGGGCAAAGGATAAATAAAAGTCTACAGAATGATCTGTCCTAATAGAGGCATCTTTTCTATTGCTGTAATAAAAACACCATGGCAATGCAACTTGTAGGAGAGTTTGTTTGAGCTTATGGGTCCAGAGACTTAAGAGCGCATCAGGACAGGGAAGCAGCCAGCATGGAGGCAGGAACAGGATGCTGAGAGCCACAAGCAGGAAGTAGAGTGAATAAAATGGCTCCGTGTCCTCCCCTAGTGACATAATTTGACCAACAAGACCATGTCCTAAGCCTTCCCAAATAGTGCAGTCAACTGGGGAATCAAGCATTAAAATACCTGAGTCCGTGGAAGACATTCTCGTTCAAACCATTACACGGAAAGTGGTTGGTTACCCCCTCCTCCTAAAATGCAGACATCTTGGCAGAAGATGAAACAGATAGAGACAGAGGCTGTGGATGATGCAAGAAAACTGTTTTCTGACACAGCAGGGCAGTTGCACATATGACCTCACAGTGGCTGTGACAGCATTCACAGGAACTTCTAAAGCTCATACTGGAAAACATTCCAGTGTGAATAGGGGACATGGGCCACACATCCACTTATATGGGTAGCACAAATTGAACTCAATGGATTTAAAAAACTGATAACACAAAGTTGGGTGGGTTGGGAAGAGGGGGTGGATGTAGGAGCGATTGGAAAAGGGAATTAAATATGATCAAATATATTGAATGAAAGTCAGGCGTGATAGAAATGCTTTTAATCCCAAGAGGCAGAGGTAGGAGGATCTCTATGAGTACAAGATGTCTTGGTCTATTGGTCTATGTAATGAGTTCCAGGACAGCTAGGGCCAAAAAAAAAAAAACCCCAAATATATACATATACATACACAGACATATAATATAATCCTTTAAATGACTTTTTGTTGTTGTTGTTGCTGTTGTTGTTGTTGTTTTGAGACAGGGTTTCTCTATGTAATAGCCCTAGCTGTACTGGAACTCACTGTGTAGACCAGGCTGGCCTTGAACTCACAGAGATCTGCCTGCCTCTGACTCCTGAGTACTGGGATTAAAGGCGTGTGCCACCACCTCCCAGCCCAAATAAATCTTTCATCCCCTCCACAGTCTACCACCCAGAGATCATCTGACCTGTGCCTGGACACCTTACTGGATAGAAGACTCACCATGTTTGTCTTCTTTGCAAAGTCCTCCCAGCTATTTATAGAAAAAAATACATATAATGAAAGTCTCAAAGAACTCATAAAAATGGGGAAGACAAAAAAAAGTGAGCATGATAGCTTTCTCTCCTTTTGCACACATTCACATTGTGATGCCACCTGCCATGAGGTTCCCACAGAGCCAAGCTGAGGCTGCTACCAAGCTCTTTGACCTCCAGGACTTTGAAGTAAAGAAATATCTTTAGGGGGTTGAAGACTTGGCTTGGGTTAAAAGTGATACCGCTCTTCCAGAGGATCCGAGTTTGATTTCCAGCACCCAAAAGTCTACAACTCTAGCTCCAGGGGATTCTACACCCTCTTCTGGTCTCCATGGACATGGGCACACACATATCCGAATGTATGTGCACACACACACAGAGGGTGCATATAAATAACAAAATAAGCATTTAAGAAGAACTCTCATTATAAATGACCTGGCCTCAGGTGCTTTACTACAGACACAGGACATGGACTAAAAGACATTGTCTGTACCAGGCTATTTCCTCTGGACCACCAGCCAGCTCCCAGATCATGACACCAAGACTTATTATTAGTTTTGAATGCTTGGCCTAGCTCAGGCTCGTTTCTGGCTGGCTCTTTTAACTTAAATTAACCTGTTTATCTTTATCTGCCTTTTGCCTTGGGGCTTTTTACCTCTGTTTCTTTCTGTATATCTTACCTTCACTGCTCCCCGTGTCTAGCTGGCTGGCATCTGCCTGGCTTCTGGCCCCGGGCGTATCCCTCATTTTCTCCTGCTGTTTCTCTTCCTCTTCCCTTGCCTAGATTTCTCCTTCTTATTCTCTCTGCCTGACAGCCCCACCTATCCTTCCTCCAGCCTAGCCATGTGACCATTGAGCTTTTTATGAGACCAATCAGTTGCCTTAGGCAAGCAAGGTGAAACAGGCACAGCACATCTTTACATAATTAAACACACATTCTTCCATCGATCAACAATGTGTAGCAGTTGTTTACACAGTGTAAGTCATAGTTCACAACTGTCCTTGCCCCGCTGCCCTCTCTCCCTTTGTTGCTTTTCATTGTGGTTGTTTTACTTTTCTTTGAGACAGAGTCTCACTATGTAGCCTTGGCTGGCCTGCAACTCACTTTGGAGACCAGGCTAGCCTCAAAGTCTGAGATCTGCCTGTGACTACCTCCCAAGTACTGGGATTAAGGCATGTGTCACCATGACAGCTCTGTTGGTTTTAGGTTTTGTTTGTTTTTGAGACAGAGTTTCTCTGTGTAGTCTTGGTTGACCTGGAACTTACATTGTAGACCAGGTTGGCCTCAAACTCAAAGATCCAGTGGCCCCTGCCTCCCAAGTGCTGAGATTAAAAGCATGTGTCACCACTGCCTAGCTCTTTTTGTATTTTTAATAAGCTTTTAACTTACCAGTAAACTTGCAATCCTAAATCTGTTTAACAACTTCATCCTAGTTCACTGAAATCAACACAACCAACATCCAGTGCACCCAAGTAAACGCCACTCACAACTGAGCCTTGTACAGAAATGAAATAGCCTTCCTTGTGTCTCTCTGTGTTCCTGCAGAGCTAGAAATGGGTTCCATTTCTTTTGTGTGTATGTGCGTATTCCAAACCCAAGCCTTCTGCCAGTTGTCTAAATTTCTTTTCATTTCTTGCATCCACATCTGTGTTCTGTCACGTTTATATGATAAAGACTGAGTCCTCAGTCAGGTCTGTTAGCTGATGCTTTAGTTCTGGGTAGTTGGAGAAGGCTGCAAGGGGACACGCATTCGACCTGACATCTGAGCACTGAGAAGATTCCAGACATGGCAAACATTGGGGAAGAGCATATTATTTGGAGGAAATAGTAAAATGAGGGTGTTCCTGTCCTTCAGGTCCTATTCCCAACCAGCAGCACTCAAACTAGGCTAGGAAGCTGAGCGTGGGAGTGCACAGCTGTAAGCCCAGACACAGGTGACTGAGCAGGCAGGAGAGTCACTAGCTGAAGCCTAGCAAATTCCTTTCCAACAGCAGCAACAATAGATTAAACTAGGCCAAGGAAGATCCAGCTATCAGGACCTTGTGGAGAATGGCTAAGTTCCCATACCCAGAGCCATGACTGGGTAGAGACTGGTGGCACCTGTTTTTATCCTCTGAAAGGCACCCACAAGCCAGACGATCTCTGGGCAGTGTGTATGGAGGGAACTAGAGACTATTCAAAAGTACGGGTTCATTGCTAGACTCTCCCAGATGGCATCGGCGCTCTGATTTCCACCTGTAATAATATATTATAATAATATATTATGCTTTCTTTTCTATCTTTTTGTATTTGGCCTTGGATCTCTTGGTGGTGGCGGCAGCGGCGTGGGTGTGGTGCCTAGGGACTGTTTCCTAGCAGCTCATGGTAATTTCTGTAGTGACCCCATTGTCCACCAGATGGCGGTGTGTGCTTGGTGTTGGGTAGACACATTAGCATCTTTTAAAAACCAGGTGTGAGGGCTCATGCCCGTTCGGAGGCTGGGGCAGGAGGATTGCTTTGAGTTTGGGGCTAGCTCCAGTTACATAGCAAAACACTGTCTTAAAAGACAAAAATAGCTATGAGGTGATGGTGTATGCCTTAAATCCCAGTACTGGGGAGGCAGAGGCAGACAGATTCCTGAGTTTAAGGCCAGCCTGGTCTACCGAGTGAGTTCCAGGACAGTCAGGGCTACACAGTGAAATCCTGTCTTCAAACAAACAAACAAACAAACAAACAAACAAACAAACAAACAGTCTGGTAAATTAGGGAGATCCTAAAATTCCAAGGGCCCTAGCATGCTCTCTTTTTCTCTCTCTCCTTCCCTTCTGCCCCCCTTTCCTCCCCACTCCTTTCGGACCACCAGCTGTGTGCTCAGATGCACTTGACTTCACCTGAAGGGTCAGGACAGACTGATCTCTGTTGTATGACATTGGCAACCACTTCCCTGAGTTTCAGTTCCCTCCCTCAGAAACCAGGAGCTGGTGCCATATTGAGATTTTGCCAAGCAGATTGTAACCAGTCTGTACATGGCACAGGTAATCACTGAAGTGTGGTAGCTCTTGTTAATTTGGCCATGGGAGCCAGGTTTTCCACACCCACACAACTCCCACAAGCCTCTGGGGTCCCTTCTAGCTGATGCAATGGTTGGGTAGACAGGACACTGAGGGCATTTTTAGCTGCCTGTGGTTGCCTTTGAAGGTACAAAGGCTCTAACAGTACTCCTGAAAAAGCAAGCAAGCAAACAAAACAACAGCAACAGCAACAACAACAACAAAATGGCTTCCATACTGGCTCCAGCTCTGTGATGTATTAGTCATCTGAAGAACTAGGTCCCTTTTCCTTTTCCAGGGTTTGCTTTGTTGATGAGCTGGTGAGACCTGGGGAGGGGGGTGCGGGGCTGTCTGGTGTTCCAGCAGCTGTGGAACAAGGAAGGCCCAGGCTGGTCTTGAGCTCCTGGGTTAAAACAATCCCTGATCCCTTGCCTTGCCTTTCTGAGTATCTGGAATTTATATAGGTGCTACCAGGCCTGTCTAAGCCCCAATTCTGCCCCCTTTTGTTTTGGATGGGATCTCCTGTACCCCAGACTGGCCTTGAACTCACAATGAAGTAGAGAATAGCTTTGAACTATGCATCTCTTGCCTCTGCTTCCCAAATGCTAGGAATACAGATGTGTGCTACCGTCCCTAGCCGATGCGGTGCCAGGGCTCCAACCCAGATATTTGACTGCAAAGAAACTAAAACCCAGCTCAGCCTCGCTTGCACTTTCCTTTGTCTTTCCTTTCTTTTTTCTGCTTTAGCTTTTTCTGCGCTGGGACTATAGGCTCAGATCCGCATTTATATAAAGGTTATTGTTACTTTTCAAAACACCTGTGGGTCTTCATAGTCTTTCATTCATTTGTGCGTCCGTTCCGTGTGGGGCAGTCTTAATCCAAGGAAAACTGAGGCACTGGCCTCCCTTCCTCACTAGCTCCTTCCAGCTGGGCGTGGTGCAGACTAAATAAGTGATCAGGTAGGGTAGTTGGTACAGCAGATGAGGAGCTATGCTGTGATATGTTCTTGCCTCAGGTGAGGCTGGGCTGCAGCCTGGTGGTGTCACTAGTCTTCCACTGTCCTGTCAGCCAGCTCCCAAATCACTACATGGAAACTTATTATTAACTATGAAAGCTTAGGCCTATTTTTTAGCTAGCTCTTATAACTTAAATTAACCCATTTCTATTCACCCATGTGTTGCCCCGGGGCTCGATGACCTCATCTATGCACTGTCTGTCCATCCTGCTTTCCTGCTTCTTCCACATCCCCTTGTGTCTTCCCTCCTCCTCCTCTTCCTCCTCCTCCTCCTCTTCCTCCTCCTCCTCCTCCTCCTCCTCCTCCTCCTCCTCCTCTTCTTCTTCTTCTTCTTCTTCTTCTTCTTCTTCTTCTTCCCAGCATCCTCTCTGCCTGGAAATCCCACCTACCTATTGGCTATTCAGCCTTTTACTAAATCAGTCCGAGTGACACCTCTTCATGGTGTACCAAAAGATTGTTTCACGACACAGCAGTATATTTCTTGTTCACAGTACGTGGTCCTTTCTATCCAACACACTCCCAAGCAAAGGAATAAATGACTCAACAGACATTTATCTTATGTTTTGGAAGCCAGAATCAGTACCCATGGGCAGAAACCAAGGTGTCTGAGGGCTACCCTCTCCTGCATTCTACAGGGCATCTGTTCTGAGTCTTTTCCAGATCCCAGCAGCACCATTCTGTGCCTCCTGGCCTTGCTACTCCAGTCTCAAGGTAGCTTCCTCTCTCGGTTCTGTTATCATTTTCTCTGCTCCCTCTGCCCTGTTCAGGCCACTGTGGGTGGAGTACGCCTTACAGATGGGTCTCAATAAGCTCTGTATCTCAGGGTCCTTTGCCATGTAATGATCAGTGGCTGCCTAAGAGAACTCAGATTCTGAAATCAGAGTGTGAATCTCTATTGAGGAATGTTTTCCCAAGTGTCTCTGAAGTGGGCGGCACAGAGACCTGGAAGGTAGAAGTCCAGAGGAGGTGATGGACAGGCAAACAGCCTCAGCCCAGAGCCAGGCATGGTGATGCTTACAGGTGGCAGTTTGCTGCTCACTCAATTAGTGAGTGAACAGGCTGCCAACAGATACCTAAGAACAGGCTGTCTGCTGTGACCCCAAACCGACTAACATCCTCAACAGAAATGCCAGGGGTTCGGCAGGATCGACTTGCGTGAGGATGACCTGGAGCCCACAGCAGACAGCCAAGCTCTGCATCTGGCAGACATCTCCCTGCTGGTTGCCAGGCTCTTTCTGCCAGGTCAGGAGCCTGGGCATACAATTGGTGCTCTCTTCAGTTTTCTGGTTTCTCATAAAAACCACACTGTCCTGGAAACAGGTGTGCCAGAGGCCCTTTCTCCTTTCTTGTACTGCTCCGTTAACTCTGCCTGCATGCTCTCATGCGTCTCAAAATTGCTTTAGAAGGATTTATTAATTTTCAAATGCAAAAAAACCCCAAAAAACAAAAACAAAAAACAGACATTGAGGGACTGGAGGGGTGGCTCTGCAGTTAAGAGCATTGGCTGCTCTTCCAAAGGGCCTGGGTTCAATTCCCAGCACCCACATGGCAGCTCACTGCTGTCTGTAACTCCAAGATCTGGCACCCTCACGACATACATGCAGGGAAAATATCACTGCAATAAAATAAAAATGAAATAAATTTAAAAAATTAAAACCAATCAAACAAACAAAATAACAAACAAACCAGACGTAGAAAGGACTGCTTACCCACTCCTGGTCACCAGCCAGGAAGAGGCAGGAATGGAGACTGGCTTTGGGGCAGCCTGCATCCAGAGCTGCCCGAAGTGTTCACAGGCCTGAGTTGGCCCCTGAAGCTCCCTGTCTTTGGGAGAGTGAACTCTGATGCACAGGACTTGGAGCTCCTCTTGAACAGATCTTATCTAGGATCCCAGGGCATTCAAATCAACACTATGCAGGGTGTCCGATGGGTGTGTTCTGTTTTCTCGGATGGGCCTGAGTGACACTTGCTGCCAGGTTCATCTAGCTCGAAGAGGCTCCCTTTCCCCACCTTTTCTTTCCTGGCTCCTTTGCCAGTGCTTTGGGAGGGGGGACTGCTTAGTTACTTCCCAAACAGCTCATCTCAGGAGTCATCCCTGAGGAGAGCAAGCCTGAGACCTCACTGTGTGACACCATGAGCCAGGCTCTGTCCTGGGCTTTTCAGGTCCTGTTCATCTAATACTCCAGCTCTCCTGGACGTAAGGATTTCTCAGATCAGGGAATATGCTTTGTCTTCAGGACTCTTCTTCCAATGTGTGGTAGGAACTACAGGCCTGGATGTGTGGTCTGAGCCACCATTACTGTGCCAATAGTCCTTGGACTAAACTTTCCAGAATGTTCCCGGAAGGAATGAGCTCTGAGGCTATCTCTATCTGGGCAAGTGCTTTCTATGCAGAACTGACCATTTTCCTCATGTGGCAAGTTGTCCAGGACTCCAAAGGGGTGGTAGCTGCTCTTCATACTGGTCCTGGAAGCCTGGGGCCCTCTCTTTCCATCACTGGCTCCTTCTGACAGGTACTTGGAGCCAGGGTCAGCCCAAGCTGTTCCTAGGGAGCCTGTCTGAGCCTTCTTTAGCACCTGCGGCCCTCTCAGTTGTCACAGGCCAACTGGGATAGACCTGGAGGGTCCCTGACCTATGCCACTCTGCCTTGGGCATCTGACTAGAGAGGGGCCACAGAGCGGGCAGAGAAAACACTAACATTATAGGACTCTCACTGAGATGGGAAGGTTGCGTTTTCCAGGGATGCAAGGAGCTATTAATACCTTTGCATCATTAGACATATCAGGAAAAACACCCACGTGGCACTACGTGTGATTAAATGGCTAGTCTATCTTAGAGGAAGATAAATGTTGAAAAGCCATCTAAATTAAAATAAAAAGATATTAAGGGAAGTGTGCTGTGGAGCCCTCTTGTATGGCTTAATCTAGAAAAAAGTAAAAGAAACAAAATTTTGTCTAATACGCTGGGCGGTGGGAAGAGTGCAAAGTGGTGTAGCCGTTACATTTGTGTATCCTGAGCCCCCATGACTTAGAGCCACAGTACTGGACGAGAGTCCTGCTGTGATGTGCTTGATCCTGAACAGACTGTTACCATTCTAAATGGAGGGAGAGGAGAGAGAGAGAGAGAGAGAGAGAGACAGAGACACAGAGAGAGAGAGAGAGAGGAGAGAGACAGAGAGAGAGTGGAGAGAGAGAGAGAGAGAGGAGGGGGGGAAGGAGGGAGAGAGGGAGAGAGCTTGGCTCTGCTCTTCTGCTGAGTGAAGACATGGTGTTTGCCTCTTCTGCTGAGTGAAGACATGGTGTCTGTCTTCCAGAGGATGTAGGGTCCAGAGGGCTTGCTGCTCCAGCCGCCATCCTCTGCACACAGGTTCCTCATGGCACCTCAGCAGGATCTGTGGTCCTGCCTCCAGGTTTTCCACAACACCTGCTGTGCCCCTGCCTGGTCTTCCAGACATTTTTCCAGATCTGGTTTTCTTGTCCCCAGATCTCAGTTGGACCATCACCTCCTCAGAGAGACCTTCCCTGTTCACCTTTCCTTAAGCTGACATCCATCATATTGTCTGCCATATCTGGAAAGGACTGGGGCTCTCTAAGTGTTTTGGATTGTGTGTTGGCTCCTGTGTGGATACTGTTTCCCTCGTCCTCCAGCATGCGGGGGAACCCGTGGACTATCTGTCAGAAGGCAAGTAGAAGAGGACAGGACCATGAGGAAGGGTGGGAGAACGCAGCAGGAAGGCACACAGATGTGGGGGCAGGGAGGGGATGAGTGTGGTATCAAGCAAGTTTAATAGGGAGGAATGGGTCACCAAGGTGATTTGTTTGGGTCTTAGGTGGATGCGCTGCCTTGGGGGGATGTTGGGCCAAGAGTCAAACTCCCTGGGTCTTGTAAACGAAGGGAAGGGGCAGTCATTTCATCACTGGGCTTGGACCAGGCTTATCCTGGGCACAGGACCAGTGTAACAAGAGGCAACCGGGTGCTTTGGCTATGGCTTCCTGTCTGGAGTGGACTGCAGAGAGTTCTGTGTAGGGGAAAGGACGAGGCCGGCTTGACCCACTGGGGAGCATGATCAAGTCTGGCCACTTCTGCCTGATGAAACAGCTAGTTCCCAAGATGCTTTGCTTGGCTCTAAAGATGAGTCCCTGGTGCGTTTCTCAGGGAGGGAAGCAGACTTTTCTGTCTCTACCCCTGGGATCCCCTTCCTTGTGCTAGAACCTTCAGCCTCAGCCTCAGTCTGACTACAGCCCCTGGTGCTGCCACGAGCTGTCTTTTTCCCCCCTCTTTCCCCTTGGGCTGACCTTGTTGGGGCTGCCTTGGTATACCATTACTGATGGCCTCTCTGACTCTGCAAAGTCAATGTTTGGCCATGATATACCCTTGTAGAAGTACACAGTGTGGCTCACAACCAGCTTTGTGCCCCATATGCTGGCTAATGTCGAGTGAGCAAAAAACTAACTAGCTAGCACAGGATCTTTGGTTGCTCACCTCAAACCATGGAGGGATATCCACTGCCCTCTTCTGGCCTCTGTAGGAACTGCATATATATCTGGTGCACAGATACACATGCAGGCAAAACTACCATAAGCATTTTTTTTTTTGATTTTTCAAGACAGGTTTCTCTGTGTAGCCCTGGGCTATCCCAGAACTCACTTTTGTAGACAAGGATGACCTCAAACTGAGAGGCTAACCTGCCTCTGACTCCAGAGTTCTGAGATTAAAGGCGTGTGCTACCACCACCCAGCTAAAAATATTTTTCAAGGATAATAAACAAAAACAAAGTGAGTGGCTTTTGAGGAGGCTTTACATACATGAGGATCTCTGGTTTCCACGTGCATGGGCACACATATGTGAGGGGTACACCCTTTCATACATGAACACATACACAGACACACAGACATGAAAATGTGGACCAAAAGATACCTTTTCTATCTATAAATTAGTTTCCTCTGAGATTTTGTCACATTAACATGATAGTGGCCAAGAAATATACCTTTAAGAATTGAAAGCAAGTGTTCGAATACTCATTTACAAACTCTGACAGCCTCATGCTGTCTTTATTGTATTGGGGTACTGATTATCACAGCTCAGACCTCACCCATGCTAGACACATGCTCTACCCCTGACCACACCCAGCCCCAGCCTCATTCCTACAGTCAAATACCTGCAAATAGAACAACAGTTTGAACTGTTTGAACCTGTGGAGTGGCGCACACCTTTAATCCCAGCACTCAGGAGGCAGAGGTAGGTGAATCTCTGTGAGTTCGAGGCCAGCCTGGTCTACAGAGCGAGTTCCAGGACAGCCAGTGCTGTTGCACAGAGAAACCCTGTCATTGAAAAAAAAAGATTTAAAAGAAACATGCAGTGGAACATGCACAAAATGGAAGAATATTTATTCAGCCACAAAAGGAATAAAACACCGATCCATCACAATATAGCATATGGCTTGCACCTGGAATGTCTTCCAGGGTCTTCTGTTACGGGCACTTGGTCCCCAGCTCGTGACACTTGTCTCTAGGAGTGGTTCTTGAAGGGCATAGCTACTTCTGGTGCAGCCTGCGAACAGGCAGTCAACACAGTCTCCCGGCACTACTACTGACAGACTTCAGCACCACCACCCCCACGAGACAAAACTTTCCTTAAATTACTTCTGCCACCTACGTTGTCACAGTAGCAAGAAAAATAACCAACACCAAGAATAAACCTCAACAACATTATACTGAGAGGTCAAAGGCCTTATTATTGCATGGCTTCTCTTACATAAAGTAGTGAGACTCAGTTGGTTTGCCGAGAATGGCTGGGAGCCTGGGCAAAGGAATTGCTTCATAGGCCCAGAGCTGTTTCAGAAGTAGAGACATTGGCTACAAAACATGATGACTATAGTAGACACCACTGAGTTATACACTTAAAAATTGTACTTATTTATGTGTGTGGGTGCTTTATTTGCATGTATGTCTGTGTGCTGTGCATGCCTGGTGCCTGGGGAGGCCAGAAAAGGTGTTGAATCCCCTGAGACTGGAGTTGCAGACAGATGTAAGATGCCTTGTAGATGCTGGGAACTGAACCCAGCATCTCTGGAAGAGAAAGCCAGTGGTCTTAATCACTGGGCCAGCTTTTCAGCCTACAAATTATACACTTTTAAAATGGTCAATATATTTTGTGAAAATTTTGTAATCCACCAATGTATCAAGAATTCATATGTAGCACATTTGGGGAACTCCTGCAGGTCAGCAAGAAAGGAGGTAGGGAGCCAATTAGTATGAGGTGGGAATGCGTCCAGAGGGCCGAAGTGCGGACAAGGCTACACTGGAGCTCATTCATAGGCAGAAGCTTGGGGTCAAAGCCACACATGCCTTTCTCCATCCTAGGAGGAGCAATAGGCAAAATGGTCACTGACTGTGACTAACAAGGCTGCACTTTCTTTTCGGAAGGAAGACAAGTGTCCACGAGACTCACTAGCATCAGATAGGTGTTTACAGAAGGACCGTGACAGCTCATTAGGAGCCTCTGGTGTGAACTCACTTACTCAATGTGTTGTGTATATATTCTAATCAGGGCCTTGGGGCAGGGAATCCAATCTTCTAGGGGTGGGGTGAGAGAGAGAGAGTGAACGAGCGAGAGAGCAAGCGAGCGAGAGAGCGAGCGAGCGAGAGAGAGAGAGAGAGCCACTACTTGCCACGAGGGGGTAAGTGGCTGCTGCAGGCCTCAGGTTCAGATTGAGAGATCTCTGCACAGAGCCCTGTGGAGAGGAATGGTCCCAGATGGTGGGGCCTGAGGAGGAAGAATCCCCAAGGTGCAACAGAGCAAGATTGGGATAAGCCTAAATTTTCCAGAGCCCCTTGTCTGCCTCTGCCTGCCTCTAGCGTAGACCTGGAGCAATTGTGGGACTATCATGAGTATGGAATGTATTGAAAACCCAAACTTGAACTTCAGACAGTTAGTCATCAAACCAAGGGCGCCATCAATGCCCTGGGAGCCTCCCCCAGGAAGTGGATAAGTTTCTCTCACTTGTACCATAGGGGCGCTGTATTGGATTCCTGGGATCTTTTTTCCGCTTAGACTACTCCTGCTGGTCTAGGTACCACACTTGGGGGCTGATGGCTCCTCAGAGCCAGGATCTTCCCGAGACAGCTCACAAATAGTCACATTTCCGGTAATTCTGGGGAACAAGATCGTGGAATGTCCACAATCCTCTAAATAATCCCTACCCCTTCTTCTGAGGACAGCATCTAGGTTGGTCTTAGTCCTCACATGGCCGCCAGGCTACTGCCACTGATCTGGTCTCTAGCTGGAGCTCAGGGAGAAGACAGGGGTAGCCACATCTGTGTGTAGGAGGACGACTTCAGGTTGTTTGAAATCAGGATTCCAACGATTCCCATCTTGTAGGTGGAGAGAGATCCTGAGAAAGCTAGGCTGGGGGTCACACAGGGACTATCATCCCTGGTTTGATTTCCCAAACCCCCTTTCTGCCTGGGTGGAAGCCATCACAAGCACGTAGCAGGCTTTCTTTTGGAGGCCACCAACCAGTTCCCAAATTGTGGCACGGAGTCTTCTTATTAATTATGGATGCTCAGCCCTAACTTAGGCTCGTCTCTTGCTAGTTCTTAGAACTTAACCTGTTTCTCTTCCTTTATGTTCTGTCTCAGGGCTTTTAACCTTTCCTTCTGTGTGTCCTGTTTCATTTAGCTGGATGGTGGCCAGCCAGCCGACCCCAAGCATCTTCCTCTTTTTCTCTCTGTCTCTTCTTTCTCTCTTCCTAGATTTCTCCTCCTACTCATTCTCTCTGCCCACCAACCCCACCTATCCCTCTCCTGACTAGCTACTGGCCATTCAGCTTCTTATTAGACCAATCAGGTGCCTTAGGCAGGCATGGGGAAACAAATGCAACACATCTTTACACAATTAAACAAGTGCAGCACAAATGTAACACCTCCTAGCATCATCACACAAATGTAGCAACACACCTTTACACAGCTAGAGTAACATTCTGCCGCATAACAAAGGCAACACATCTTTACATAGTTAAGAAATATTCCACAACCCAAACTCCTTTGAGGAGGGCTCTGTAACAAGTGTGAACCCAGGAGATGGGGGAGAGTGAGGCTAGGAGATGGGACCCTGGAGTCAGGCTCCGTCTTTAGAATTCCCGTGTGTGTTTCTACCATCTGTCCTGAAGCAAGCTCCAGAACCCAGGACGTTGGTGCCTGTGACCTTGAAGACACCTTCTTCCAAGTTCTGTTCGCCCATCCTGTGTTGCTCTCGATAACGTGAAAAGCCATTGGGTTGGAATTAGCACAGGTGGTCTGGTGGCTTCTATGGCAGAACAACTGGGGGTCCCCTTGCTGTCCTCATTGAGTTTGAAGGTGCTTGGCAGTCTCACATCCTCTGTCCTTGCACCCAAGGAAGGAGAATGAGCAAATGCTAAAATTGGTGATTCTGTCCTTTGTATGGTATTGGCCATGGAGGCGTCCTTCTTTGCCAGACTCCCTGGTGCCAACCCGGAGCAAAAGCTCAGATTAGCAAAGGGTTTTTGTGGATGACACTGAAGGAGCCCCACAGAGGCTAAAGGGAACAGCTGTCTTGTAACCCAGATGGGAAGACTAAGGACCTTATAGGTACATGACTGTGAAGTGTCTGGTGGAAACATTATTTAGTTCTTGGGGAAACTCTGTGTCTAAAGGCTCTATGGTTCCTCAGCAGGGGTCATAGCCCCAGCCCTGGCTAACATGACATCAAGGAGGGGACTCTGTGGAGGGGGCTCTCCCAATTCCCGGGTCGGGGGAGGGACAACTAAGGACTTGGAAGACAGAGAATGTGACTGGGGTGAACGTCTCTTTCAGATCAGATAGTTAAGAGGTCCTTAGCTCCTTGAGGTGAGCAAAAGGGAGTTAGCTGTGGACAGAGGAAGCTCAGAATCTGCCCTAATTTGTCAGCACCAGAACTACATCTCTGTTCAGGTTCCCAGGAGGCCCTCAGGCCACGATGCCCTAAGACCCTACAGGTGACCCAGGTACCCTGGGGGGACAGAAGCCTAGGCCCCACCAAGGAAGCACTTTCAGGTAGGTGAACGGCCAAGGTCCTAGCAAGGGATCTGCGAATTATTCTCCATCCTTTTGTTTCCATTTTGGATGCTTTCCCTAGCAAAAAAGGAACCCAGTGAGGCTTATTGGTATACTAGAGCATTTATCGTCATGGTGTGTGAACATGCCGTCGTGTCTGAGGATGCAGACTTGTGTGAGTGTGGGTGAGTGTGAGCGGGTACATGTAAATGAGTATGAGAGTATGTGAGTGAGCATATACTTGAGTGTGTAAGTGGGGGCTGGGACTGAGTTCACGAGTGGTATGAGCAGGTACACGTGAGTGGGGGTGTCTGAGTGTATGTGAGTGGGTGTGTCTGAGTGTATGTGAGTGGGGGTGTCTGAGTGTATGTGAGTGGGGGTGTCTGAATGTATGTGAGTGGGAATGTGTCTGAGTGTGAGAGGTGCACAGGAGTGTCTCCCCTCAGTTTCCTGAAGATACTTGCAAGGAACCACTCTTGAGCTCTCACAATCCAGAATTCCTGAGAACCAGGCAGCCTTCCATGTACCCAGAGGCCCTTCCAGCAGTCAGCAGACTGAGCTTCTGTTCCCACGGTGCAGAGGAAGAGACCCAGGTACAGAGAGGTGAAGTCACTTGCTCATGGCCCCATAGTCAGCTGAAGCTCCGGTGAAGCTCCAGCCTTGTCTGAGGCCTGGAGACTTCTCCTCACAGTCACAGGGCAGGCTGTGAATGTGAGCTCCTCACAGCCATGCCCCACACATTCTGATGCACAGGGCACCGCCACGGGTTCGGAGATTCTGTCTGCCGCTCAGGGGCCACACAAGCTCGGTGGTCAGCTCGGCGAAGAGGGACCTGGCTGTATACATGACTAGGGAGGCAATAGAAGGACGGTGGAAGCCTTGGAGGTGGCCCTCCTGCTGCCTCAGAGAGCTGGCAACAGTACTGCTACCCAGGGGTGGCTGTTATGAAGTGAGTCAGCTTGGCATAGCTCAGAGCCGCGTTTCCTGGCCAAGATATTCTTATAAGGAAACCACAGGGCAAGAGACTCTGGCAGCTGTGTTTAAACACCAGCACCTACTGGGTCTTCAGAAGCCGTTTTCAGACATTCCAGTCCTCTCTTCTCCTTTCAAGGGAGCTCCCTTAGATACGAGCGGTAATTCTGCAGCACCGGCACCTGCTGCTGCTCAGTGGCTGAATGCCGCGTACCTCCAGGGAGCATGCCTTGCATTTTCCCTGGAGAGATTTTTAAAATTCCATCTTACATTTACTTGTTGCCGTGCATGAGCACACATATGTGCATGCATGACTTGTCAGGCACGTGAAGGTCAGAGGACAGCTTGAGGGAATCGGTTCTCTCATCTTTCTATGTAGGTCTCTGGGATCAAATTCCGGTAGTCAGGCTTAGTGGCAAGGGCTTTTTCCTGCTGAGCTGTCTTGTCAGACAACATCTGGAAATATTTCAGCAGTAATCTATGTAAGACAAGAACTGTTCTTTAATGAATAAAGCCACTATTGAAACTCCTAAGAAAGTGCTGATTTTGCAAAAGGCTTTTTTTTTAGGTTTCTTTCTTGTGATCTTTCTTCATTGGCTTGTTGATGAGATGGATTATATAAGTTGATGTCTGAGTGTTGAACTAAGCTGCCTTTCATGCTGCCATAGATTCCCCTATGGCTTTAATGTACAGTTATTTATTATTTTGTCAAGAAATTTTACATCTATGTCCATGAGAGAAATCAGTTTGAATTTTCTC
The DNA here is from genome assembly GCF_982192425.1 of Myodes glareolus. Lineage (NCBI taxonomy): Eukaryota > Metazoa > Chordata > Mammalia > Rodentia > Cricetidae > Myodes > Myodes glareolus. The sequence continues at coordinate 64,124,446 of NC_142034.1, forward strand.
CTCCTCTTGTAATGCCCAGGTCTGGTTTAGGAAGTGGGTAGCACAGGGCCCCTGGATTGTGCTAGGATGTACCTACTCCCTGTGTTTGTCTTGTAGAGGGGATTATAGAAAATAGATGTGATTTCCTTAGTACTTCACAGATATCACAGTGGACCTACTGCTCCTCTTTTGGAAAGTTATTAGTGACTGAATGGGTCTCTTTAGCAGGTACACGCTTAGTCAGATCGCCCACTTGTGTTTTTCAAAGAATAAATCCAACCACTTTTTAGTCCTTTGGCTAAAATCAAGGGCTTAATCTAGTGCACCTCAAGTAGCACATTTGTGGTCAGAGTGGGCAGTGTTCATTTCCTGTTTTTTTTATGTTCGTGGGATCTATAGTGATGCTCGTGGGATCTGTAGTGAAGTTTGTGGGATCTGTAGTGATATTCGTGGGATCTATAGTGATGCTCATGGGATCTGTAGTGAAGTTTGTGGGATCTGTAGTGATATTCGTGGGATCTATAGTGATGCTCGTGGGATCTGTAGTGAAGTTTGTGGGATCTGTAGTGATGTTCGTGGGATCTATAGTGATGCTCGTGGGATCTGTAGTGAAGTTTGTGGGATCTGTAGTGATGTTCGTGGGATCTATAGTGATGCTCGTGGGATCTGTAATGAAGTTCGTGGGATCTGTAGTGAAGTTCATGGGATCTATAGTGATGCTTGTGGAATCTGTAGTGACGCTCATGGGATCTGTAGTGATGTTTGTGGGATCTGTAGTGATATTCGTGGGATCTGTAGTGACGCTCATGGGATCTGTAGTGATGTTTGTGGGATCTGTAGTGATGTTCATGGGATCTGTAGTAAAGTTCGTGGGATCTGCAGTGAAGTTCGTGGGATCTGCAGTGAAGTTCGTGGGATCTGTGGTGATGTTCGTGGGATCTATAGTTCCCGGGATCTGTAGTGCTGTCTCCCATTTCACGTCATGAAGGAATCATGTGTATTATGTTATGGGTAGTTAGGAACGTATTAACTTTGTTGATTCCCCCCAAAGAAATCTGCTTTGAACTTTGTTCATTTTCTGTGCTCAACTTCACTGTGTGTGTGTGTGTGTGTGTGTGTGTGTGTGTGTGTGTGTGTGTGTGCATGCTTTGCTTCACTCTCTGTGGTTTTTGGAAGTAGAATTTGACGTGACTGGTTGAGATCTTTCATCCTTTTCCATATGTACATTCAATACAATACATTTTCCTCTCTGTACTGCTTTCTCTACATCACATAATTTTTATGTTGCAATTTCCTGTTCATTTAGTTTAATATTTTAAAATTTATCTTGGGAGTTATTTACAGCAGATGTTGCTTAGATAGCCATTGTTTAAACTCCATTGAAATAGTTTTTTAGTCATTTTTCTGCTGTTGACTTTTAGTTTAATTCTCCCGTGGCCTGAGAGCAGATGTTGTGTATAATTTGCATTCTCTTGCACTAGCTAAGGTGTGTCTCACATCCTAGGAGCTGGTCAGCATGGGTGAGTGCTCCCGTGAGATACAGAAGGAACTGTATTCTTTACATTTTGTTTGTTTTTTGTTTTTTTGTAACTGTGTAGCCCAGGCTGCCCTGGAACTCAGAGATCCTCCTACCTCTGCCTTCCAAGTGCTGGGACTAAAGGTGTGCATCACCACCACCACCACCCAGCAGGTGAAGGAGTCTTAAAGTCTCTATATTTGAGAGTGCCATCATCTATTTCTCCTGGAAATCTATCCATTCGTTTCTAACCAGTGCCGGGACTGAATCAACAATCCCCGCACTTGCCAGACAGGCGTGGTGTCTCTGTTTTGTCGTATGCTTCAGTGTTCTGCTACTATGCACATTAAGTTTTGGATGTATGTTAAGAAGATGGAAATGTTATATAGTACTTTGCTTTCTAATATTGTAAAACACCACAAACAAAACCATACTCGGGGAGGGATGAATTTATTTGGCTTACATGACACAATCACAACCCATTGTCAGGTGACATCTGGGCAGGACCTGAAGCAAACACCATGGAGGGGTGCTGCTTATTGGCTCGCTCCTGATGACTTGCTCAGTTTGCTTTCTTAGACCACCCAGAACCACCCACCCAGGGGTGGCACCTAGTACAATGGGCTGGGCCTTCCCACGGCAATCACTTACAAGAAAATGTTTGACAGATATGCCACAGGGTAATCTGAAGGAGGCATTTATTTTCTCAGTTGAGCTTCCCTGTTCCCAGACGGCTCTAGCCTGTGTCAAGGTAACAACAACAGCAGAAAATTCTTAGCATTCTCCACATTTCACACTTCACAGGCCTCTGACCCTCTGAGACCAGAGGGTCAACTTCTGTTAAGATGCACACACTGAGCTCAGAGAGATGACAGGACTCGTTCTAGTCAATAGTCTACCTGCAGGAAGGACATAGTTTGTTGCCAGTGCTGGGCGGTTCTAAGAGTTGCTCTTGTGACTCAGGAATGCAGTGGTTGCTGGGAGAGATCAGATTGTAGTTCCTTAAACAATCAGGGTTTTTACCTTCATGTCAGAGAGAATTGGTGGCGAGTCCGCGGATGGTTTGAGAACTGAGCGAAACGATTAGGAGCCCAGAAACCACCATCTCCAGAGTACGATTTCCAACCTCAAAATCCCTCACTGTTCACAGTGGCTTCAGAGGCTCCAGTTATTTCATGTGGTTTGTAGGCAAGAGGAGGGAAAGGGAAGGCACAAAAAGATCATTCACTGGACCCTAACTCATTTCCCAGGCTCCCTGCAGCTCGGGCAGCCAAAGAGCTGGAGTTGGAAGCCCCAGCCTGACTAATAATAAGGGAGTTGGGAGTCAGCCTTTTTGTGCCTCTGCAGACCCTGTGGTAATGTACACTTTCCTGGCGAGTCGCCATGAGCTGTTTGCGCTCTCTGAGAGGCTGACTCCGGGTCCATCTTTTACCGGTTCAGACCTAAGCCTGCTTATCTTCAAGTATCCTTCAAGGCCCCAAACTCTGTGACAGGGATGGGAGAGAAAATTACAGACGGTCCAGAAAAGTAAAAGCATTCATTATGTCCTTGAGACCAGTGAGAAGATAACCCTTTTGTAACCAATTTAGTGACGTCATCTAGCTACTGCTCTGTGTTCTTTTACTTGGAAACTTGACCCAAGGGCGCACTCTGCTCTGCTGAGGACTCTTTCTGTGGAGAACCTCAGCTGATGGCCTCAAAAGGGCTTCCTTAGTCAATTTTTGCTAGATATTTTGAACACTGATTTGATGATGTTTTGTGCTGTCTCTCTCTCTCTCTTGTTATTTATTCTTTTATGTTGGCTTACTTATATTCTTTGTTTGAAAAACATAATTCTTTGGGAATTTCATATGCACCCCAATCCTACTCACCTCCCAGTCCCTCCATATCCTCCCCTCACCCTTGCAGCAACCCCCGCCCCGAAAAAACCCTGAAAGATCAATTAAAATAAAAACAAAATGAAAAAAACACCTTGCTCTTCCATCTTTCAAACCCCTCTTCATCCTAGCGGTACTGTGTGCTGCGGTGGGTCATGCAGTAAACCCTTTCGTCCAATCAGCCCCACCCACAAAGTGTTCATTGCAATGAGTCGTTGGTCCGGTTCAAAGCCTCTGGTATAGCATCCATCATTGGACCCTCACCAAAACTCCTCTCGGACATCCTGTTCCTGCAACCCGTGCCTCTGCGGAGATCACAAGCAGGGGAAAGTGGGGTCGTCCCTCCCAGTAGCACAGGGACAGAAGACAGAAGAGCAAGGCTTACACGCGGGCTTCATGCAGCCCCTCAGAGGCCACAGGATATGCAATTCCTAACCCTTCACGCTGCTGTATGTTCTCTGGGACCAAACTCCTTACATACACAGGAGAGCACTGGCTTGCTTTCCTGCTGGACCTACAAGGCTTCTGTGATATGATGGTCCACACAATGATCTACCCTTGGTTTGTTTTTGTTTGGTTTTGTTGTCGTTGATGATGATGTTGTTGTTGCTTTGTTTTTGTTTGTTTTGCTTGGCTTTTTGTTTGTTTGTTTTTCAAGACAGGATTTCTCTGTGTACCTTTGGAGCTTGTCCTGGCACTTGCTCTGTAGACCAAGTTGGCCTGGAACTCACAGAGATCCACCTGCCTCTGCCTCCGGAGTACTGGAATTAAAGTTGTGTGCCACCACTGCCTGACTTGCTTTGCTTGTTTTTTTGAGGCAGGGTCTCACGGTGTGGTTCCTTTTTAAACCAGGCTGACCTCAAACTCACAGAGAGTCTTCTACCTAGGAGTGCTAGGAACAAGGAACGGTGTGTGCCACCATACCTCAAATACTTTTGTTTATGAATGAATGAGGGTTTTTGTTTGTTTGCTTGTTTTTGTTTTTGCATTTTGGTTTTTCAAGACAGGGTTTCTCTGTGTAACAGCCCTTGTCCTGGAACTCACTTTGTAGACCAGGCTGGCCTCAAACTTGCAGAGATCTGCCTGCCTCTGCCTCTCAAGTGCTGGGTGGGGTTAAGGGTATGTGCCTCCATTGCCCGACTTGAGTGAGCTTCTTTTTCTTTTCTTACTATTTTTTTTTAAGATTTATTTATTTATTGTGTGTACAGTGTTCTGCCTGCATGAATGCCTGTAGGCCAGATTCCATTACAGATGGTTGTGAACCACCATGTGGTTAGTGGGAATTGAACTCAGGACCTCTGGAAGAGCAGCCAGTACTCTTAATCTGAGTCATCTCTCCAGCCCCATAAATGAGCTTCTTAATATAATAAGTGACGACCCACCTGATGCCATGCAACTCAGGCAGGTGAAAGAAACCCATGGGTCTGCCTGGGTCCTCACAATCCAGGTTGCTTGAAGGCATCCATAGACCCATGCAATGTGGATGGGGGCCATAGTCATGAACAAGTATAGGGTAGAGAATGAGAATGAGAGGCGAGATGGTTCGCTAGACCTTTTTACACATCTAACTATATAGTAGGTTGCTGGGAATTGGAGTCTCCCGTGTGCGCAGGAAGAAGAGCAAACACGGATGTGTGTGCTGCTTGGTCCCTCTGAAGCAGGAAGCATTGTGGGAGATTCTGCATCTCCCAACTTGTCAAGACAAATCTTCCTTTTATGAAGGCCACATAATGTGGGGACAGACTTAGGCATCCTTCCTCATCAGCCCAAGGCCATGCCATGCTCATGACTCCTTCCAGCATATCTGGGCCTTGCCAACATGGGTGCTACCGGAAGACCCCAGCATGTCACTCTGTGGAGAGCATACCCTGCTGTGTGTCCCTCGGGGATGAGCAGGCTTCTACAGTCCTGCAGCTCCCAGCTTTGTGGAATGGTCTGCGTACTGCAGGACTTTAGTACTTCCTTGGCCACTAGCCACTAGCCACTAGATGGCCACAGCAGCCTCCTCAGTGCTGGCAACTGGGAATGTTTCCAGGCAATGCCCAGCTTCTCTGGGATAGGGACATGGTGTTCTGTGACCTCTGTGGCTGGCAGGTGCAGGAGTTCTGTAGAGGGAGTGTGGGAGAACCTCTTAGACAGAAATCGAACAAAGACGGCCAGCTGTATTGCCGCATCCATTTCATTCTGGACACAGTCAGATCAGTACTGAAAGAGGTCTCTGCTGGGCTGGGGGCTTTGAGGTGGACAGAGAGACAGGTCACCTCTGCTTCTGGAGCTTTTTAGAGGACAAGAAGTCCTCTTGGTCGCAGAGGTGCAGAGGACTTGGTCATATGGGGCTGTGGAGACAAGGCAGGGAGTTACATTATGCATTGTGGGAATCTGAAGAGCTTCTGGATGGTCCTGGGGGCCCTGGCTCCACAAGTCCCCTTCACATTGGTTTCAGTCTCCTTTCTGGTCCTATGTCCCCTTTCTCCTGCCTTTCTGATGATCATCCGGCTGTGACTTGTTTTCTTTCAATTCCTCTATGTGTGTCGTTTGTTTCTTTTTCTTTTGGGGGTAGTGGTGAAGCAGAGTCTCTATGCATAGCTTTGGTTGTCCTGGAATTTATTTTGTAGATCAGGCTGGCCTTGGATTCACAGACAGCCACCTGCTTCTGCCTCCAGAGTGCTGGGATTAATGGGATTAAAAGCCTGCCACACCGTGCCCAGCTACTTTTCCTGTCCCATGCCCAGCACAGTCTCAGAAAACTGAATGAATGAATGAGCCCACAGGTGAAGGAGCACATTCCTGGTAACGTGACTGGAATCCCAGCTCTCAGAGACCCAGGCAGGAAAGGCCAGGAGTTGAAAGCCTACCTGGGTGGCTGTGCACGCTTGTGATCCCAGCACTGGAAAGGCAGAGTCGAGAGAAAGAAAGACAAACCAACTTGAGAGCTCAAGGTCGGCCTGATGGGAGGATCCTGCTTCCAAACAAAACAACCCAACTGTGGAGGGCTCCAGACAGCAGCCTGAGGAGGTGAGACCTGGAGATGTTATAGGGGTCTTGCGGGGAGGGGTGGTCATCTAGGGGTATGGCCACTGAGTTCATTCTGTGGGACAAAAAACCGAAGAATTGTACATCCGGGAAAGAAGACCGAAACAGCAAGAAAAAGTGACTGGATTTGGCGAATCGGAAGGCTCACCCGGCAGTGAAAGGAGTGGCAGGCCTGGAGAGCAGGAGGAAAGCAGGAGCAGCAAACAGCTTCCAGCCAGGTTGGGAGGGGCCCAGAGCCAGGAGTCTGCCTGGGCTGCTCTGGGTTGGGTGTTTTAGGGGTCCCCAACTTTCCCCTTTGCTAATTCCTCTCCTTCTTCTGATTGGTCCTGCCTTTGTATCCTTTCTTGGGTGGGCTCTTTGACTTACCAGCAGGCTTTTTCTTTAGCCTATTAGCAGTGTCAGCAGATGCAAGGTAAGCTCAAGGAATGAGAAGCAGGCCCTAGAAGCGAGAAGCAGTCTCTTTGGAAGGGTCTGTCCTTGCTTTCCTGACAGACTTATAGTCCCCAAACTCTCCCGCAGGAGGAGACGGGGTGACTCAAGACTGGGGAAGAGTAGGAAGAAGCAGGATAGGAAGGCTTCTAGAAGGAAGCAGCAGTGAGTGGAGCCTGCAGGATAAATGAGAAATCCAAGTTGGAAATGGGCAGCTAGAGGTGGCTGGAGAGTACAAGACTTTGTGTGCCCACCGCACACAAGGGCTGAGGTGAATGGGTAAAGTTTAGTCATTGGGGTTGCCTAGAAGTCACTTTGCATGGGGAAGGGATTCTCAGCTCCCTGCAGATGGGGGCAGGCAGGATTGTGGATAGGAAGCCCAGCCAGGTTCTCCTCAGTAACTGGAGATGCCTTGAGAAACTGTGAGACCTCACATCCGATTTTATATGAGCTGGTGGTATGGTTACCCCATCTCTTGGAACCTACTCATGCCATTCAATTACAAATCATCAAGACATCAGACTCTTCTACAAAGACAAAAGGGTGGCTGATGACACAGGAAGACTCCCCATGGCATTAGCCACAAGGAAGGCCACCTTGCATTGGGGAGGGCAGACATCGAAGCCAAGAGCCAGGAGGTACAGGTGGGCATGACTTACCATATAGGATAAGCACCAGGTACACCTCAACCAACCAGATAAATATTAAGTTAAAAGTAGAAGATACATATGCTGGGGAACTGGCCCCCTGGTGGCTGCTCCTGCAGCCTGCCACATCAGAACCTTTAAGAGGTCCTGTTTTCGAGATGCTAAGCCAGGTGGAGATGCACCTGGACGTGAATACAGACAACAGGGAGTTTCCTTGACTCAGAACCAAAAACAAGCACGTGCCCCTAAAAGTCCTGCATGTGAGCCAGGCATGGCAGCATGTCTTTAATCCCAGCACTCGGGTGGCCGAGGCAAGTGGATCTCCAGGAGTTCGAGGGCAGCCTGGTCTACATAGTGAGTTCCAGGGCAACCAAAGCTACATAGTGAGGTCCTACGTGGCTTGCTTATGGCAACTGTTAGGTTTCTGAGGTAGTGTAAAGACACGGGAGGCAGAAAAAGAGGCAGGGGCCTGACCTTTGACAGCAAGGGACAGAGTCTCTCCTATTGAAAGTTAGAGAGTCTGCCGGAGCGAAAAGATGACTGCAGCCCATTATAGGGGCAGGCTGAGAGTGCAGATGTGGATGCAGCATGCAGCTTGGGTTTCCCTCCTGCAGTTCCTCCCTCCTGGAAGTTGCTCGCCCAAGGCAAGACAAGCTGTGCAACAGCTCCAACGCGCACACACACTCCGTCCTGGGGTGAGCAAGCAAGATCAAGCACGATTATCTGTGACCTTGTAGGAATCCTGTTTACAGTCCAGGCACTCTATCTATCAGCAGCGTTCTTCAGAGCAGTCCAATGAGGGAAGGACAGTTGGTAAACGCAGTGCAGTCTGTCTGACTCAGGGTGGGGGCCAGCTAGGGAAGGAAGCAGCCCAGACTCCTGCCAAGCTGAACATGGGAATCTGGTTCTGGGGGAGAGACATGGACACAAGTGCTGTATGTCCTACAAGCCCATGGTTGTGATGTGTCCAGATGGCAAGGCTAGGAGACTGGGCATCGCAGAAGGTACTAAGGACCACGCATGGGCATAGACAGAGTGCTGTGGTTGGGGCACATTCTGGGACAGGCCATAGTGGTTGCAAGACACTGACAATTGCTCAGAGACATGGGGTTTACATATGGACATACATAACTGCAAGTTTAAGAGCTTTAAATAGATTTCTGTGGTGCTGGGGATGGAATGCAGAGTCTCAGGCAGCTAGGCAAGTGCTCCCTCACCAAGCTGTAGCCCACGTTGCAATACATCTTTAGGGACTATTTCACATTCAGTTTCTCTGCAAACCTAAAAAGCTTTTATGGTTCAAATATGAAGCGTCCCCCATGGGGTCATGTGTGAACACTCAGTCCTCAGCAGCTGGTATAGGAGGAGAGGCCTCACTGGAGGAAGAGGGTCCCTGGACCTGTCCTTAGGTCAGCTGGGCTTCGGTCTGAGCTCTCCGCTTTCTGGTTTGCTGAGATGTAAACAAGCTGCCTCACACTCCCATCACCACCACAGAGCTGCCTGCTGCCATACTGTCCCTGCCGTGGTGAAATGTGTCTCCTCGATCTGTGAACCCAAATAAATCACCCCCTTTTTATTTTTTGAGACAGGATCTCCCTTCCCTATGTAGCCTTGGCTGTTCTGGAACTCTGTAGACCAGGCTGGGCTCAAATTCAGAGATCCAACTGCCTCTGCCTCTCAAGTGCTGGGATTAAAGGTGTGTGCCACCACCGACTGACAAATCTTTCCTTAAACTGCTTTTCAGGTATTTGATTGCAACAACAAGAAAAGTAGGGAATCGGCACTGGGCCCCTTTAGCTCCTGCTGCAGGGGCTTCTCTGTTCCACACTTCCCTGCCCACTCTCCACCCCCCCAAGCCTGCCCTATTGTCTGCGAGGTCCTTGGCCCAGGAGCTCAGGAACAGGTCCTGCTCCTTCACTGAGGCTACCCACCCAGAGGGGTGAGTGTGCACCCGCCTGGCTGGAGGGGAGTGCATGGCACCTCCAGCTCCTACTGCAGGAGCTTCTTGGCTCTGCACTCTCTCCCCCACCCCCGAGTTCGCCCTTTTGTCTACGGGGTCCTTCGACCTCCAAGAGTCCTGTCCCTGTGCTGAGGACAACCTTTCAGACTGAACCTTCATCTGGTGATGGAAGGAGATAGAGACAGAGACCCACATTGGAGCACTGGACTGAGCTCCCAAGGTCCAAATGAGGAGCAGAAGGAGGGAGAACGTGAGCAAGGAAGTCAGGACCACGATGGGTGCATCTACCCACTGAGATGGTGGGACTGGTCTAATGGGAGCTCACCAAGGCCAGCTGGACTGGGAGTGATGGAGCATGTGAACAAACTGGACCCTTTGAATTTGGCTGGCAATGAAGGCTGACTGAAAAGCCAAGGACAATGGCACTGAGTTTTGATTCTACTGCATGGACTGACTTTGTGGGAGCCTGGTTTGTTTGGATGCTCACCTTCCTAGACCTGGATGGAGGCGGGAGGACCTTGGACTTCCCACAGGGTAGGGAACCCTGACTGCTCTTAGGACTAGAGAGGGAGGGGGAGGGAAAAGGGAGATGGAGAGGAGGTGAAAATTTTTAATAAAGAAAGAAAGAAAGAAAGAAAGAAAGAAAGAAAGAAAGAAAGAGAAAGAAAGGTAAGGAATCCACACTTTTCATTGTTAAAAGAGTCAAATGAGACTGGGGAGGGGGTAGCGGCGGCCCAAGGAATCAGTGGCCCTGAGCTTTAAGGTGCATCTTACTGGCTAAGCGGTTTTGGGACCCCCTTACCTGTTTTCAGTGTGCTCACTGCCCGCCTGTTCTACTTCTTCCTCTCAGGAGAGAGTGCCAGCACCACCTTCAGCAGAGATGACCTTCACCTGAAGGACGTGCGTGTCTAGGTCATCAAGAGAAGAGCAATGTGTTGGGTTGTTGGGCACAAGAGGGTTTGGGGGTTCAGTTCCTCTACTCTTTCAATGCTGAGTTTGGAGATGTAAACAAGTATGGAGATACATAAGCTCATAGACAAGCCATAAATTCTCCCAGACCATACACATATGCCCCAAGGGGTGAAACACCTCTCTCTCTCTGTCTCTCTCTCTCTCTGTCTCTCTGTCTCTGTCTCTCTCTCTCTCTCTCTCTCTCTCTCTCTCACACACACACACACACACACACACACACATCGAAGAACAAATAATCAATGTCTCAATGTCTCTGGTGCTGGGACCTGAACTCTCCTCAGAAACCCCATGATGTTGTTGCCGCTGTGACTTGTCTGATGGTGGCATTATTAACATTTTTAATAGACACCTTGCCCCCAAAGGGTTAGCTATCTAAAGGCCTCCAGTGGACTGTGAAGCTCTGGACAGGAAAGTTGACTGATAACACTATGGAAGCTCCTGATCACCAGACCCATAAACCAAGTTCGTCTGTATCTACCATTTCCAGACTGCAGGGGAACTGACCGGCAGATGGACTCTTTCTTCCCCAAGTTCCCCCCTTTTTCCATCCTACAAAACCCTGAGACCCTATACCACGTGTATAAAGACTCACTTCTTTTGAGTCTGTGGTCCTTTTGTTGTTCTGATTAAAGAACAATTCTGCTTCTGGAGATGCCTGTCTTTTTATTTCCACATCAACTCGATCAATTCCTATCTAACACCCCTAATAGTTCATCGTGGTGTTCCTCTTGAGGCCTCTCTATCCCACCAACAGTCCATTACGGTGTTCCTCTGAGGCCTCTCTATCCCACCAATCGTCAATCACGATGTTGCTCTGAGGCCTCTCTATCCCACCAATCGTTCATCACGATGTTCCTCTTGAGGCCTCTCTATCCCACCAATATTCCATCACGATGTTCCTCTTGAGGCCTCTCTATCCCAGACATTTCAACCATGGGAATGGATACACAGACAAGCATGGAAATGCACATACTAAAATAGACAACATTAAACACATGGAAACATGCACTGGCATGTATGTGTGTATACACACTGATGGACACACTGGACACACTCAGAGAGGCTCACATCACACACACACACATCACGCGTGTGCATGAGTGCACACACACACAGCTGAAATATAGGACCAATACTTCTCTTCTACTTGGGAGCCAGGCCAGTGGACCAACATGCATTAAAAACCATCGAGAGGAAATGAGGCTGACCAGGAGGAGCTGCCCCTGTGGCCTGAGTCACTGTGACTTACCTGCCCAGGAGATACTTGGCTACCTGGTGTCTGAGAGCCTTCTCCAGATAGTCACAGATAGTGGGTAGGGCCTGGGCTGGTATAAAGGGACAGGGAACCACCCTGTGGTCAGGGTACTATGGACCTATCATCTTCCAAGGGCTACCTCTACTAACATGGTCATTCATTGGTTGGATGTGCTGCTTCTCCTGAAGTCACAGTGGTTGGGACAGTGGTGATAAATAACACCAAGAGCCCATCCCTTCATCCTACCCACTCCTAGGTCTACATAACCAACTGCACACAGTTTTTATATACAGTCGAAGAGGCAAGCAACACAGGCCCACAGCCTGCAGTGAAAGTCGGTATACCCAACTTAGAAAGGGCAATGGTTGGACAAGAATGTTTGCTGGACAAGAATCCCATCTCTCATTCAGCCTTCACTTAGAAGGCGAGGTTATGTGTCCGTAAGTGCATATAGCTACATAGGGAGAGAGTGCTCAGGAGCCAGGACTTGAGTTCTCCTTCCAATCCTTTCTGGTTTGGGGGATGTCACTTAGACCTCTGAGCCTCATTTTCTGATTGGTAAGCTGAATTTCTGGAAGGTCCAGGGAATGTTTATCAACAGCGTGGTGGGAGGCCAGTGCATGGAGCACACAGGGTGCGGTGGTTACTAGTGACTATCTGGTGTTCATGTAAACCTGGCTCCTGCCTCAAAGAGAACAAGAGACTGTTTATTCTGGAGCCAAATATCTGTGGCTACGGCTGAGGAACATGGATTTGGTTTACCCCAAATAAAATGTTCCAGTCTGGAAACGGTTTTGTGGAGTCTTTATAGTTGTAGAACAAAAGAAAGTTAAAAAAAATCAGGATGCTTTTCAAATATATTGGTGGGAAACTCAGGTAGGCCAGTCTCAGAGATGTAGGGAGGTCTCTGCTGATGGCACAAAAATACAGTCCTCACCACAAGGGGGTAAGAACCAAATATGAGTGACCATGGCCTGGAACACAGCTTCATCTCTCCCCAGATGCCATGCTCAAAGAGGAGGCAGCCTCAGAACTTTTTATGGTAACAGAACAAGACATCCACAAATCAGGACACTTTTCAGACACGTCGGTGGACACGCCAGGTAGGGGCTTATGACCGCACAGGGAGAACTCCGCTATTGGCTTTGGTTGCTCTTTGAGAGGGTTCTCAGTCTACTGACTGGTGGAAAACTAGGATTTTGTGAACAAATTCCCAAGAGGTTCTTACTTGCTAGTAACAGGATGTTAGGTCTGACACAAAGATAGGCAACGGGGCTAAAGATGGCCCCAGAAAAATTGTAATTAGGCTCTGGACCTGCAACGTTCCAACTCTTCTATATCACCGAAGGTCTGATTGGTCTACGGGCCTTTGTAGACACAGTGTTTCCCTAGGAATGCTTGTCCACACTGCTGTGGACCTCAGACGCTATCGGATACATTCTTAGCTCAGGCTGGTGGAAGCGGGGGTCTGTTAATAATACACCCCAAAAGACGTCCCTGAAGGCACAAGGATGTTAGGCTAGACAAGAGCAGGTGACAAATGGCAAGTTAAGGAGGCTAAAGATAGTTCCAGATAGTTTGGATTTACAACATTCCAACTCTTCACAACCATGAACTTGTAATCAGTCAGTCAGCCTCAGAGAACCTTTAACATAGTTGGTGGCTGTTTTTCTAGGAGCTTCTGCTCACATCAGCTGCCTTCAACCAGGGGTTCTACTGTCCTCAGAGCCGGCAGCTAGAAGTGCATCTAAAGATTTCTTTCATGGGTGAGGGCCAGGGTGTTCAATATTCTCTCCTTTACCAAGGTTACACAAACCACAGGGAAGTTGCCTTGCTTTATGCCCTGTACCCTAAACCTGACCACACTCTTTCTGCCTCTGTGCTGGGGATTGAACTCAGGGCTACTGGACTACATACTCAGCCTTAAACAGACTCTATCTGGGCACTGAACTTACAGGCAAAGAGGTAGGCCCTAGGGAAATCCAGCAGGGGCGGGGACCAGGGCAGATTGGCTAAGGGCAGGTTGGGCCCATCCCTGCAGTGGCTGAAGGCTTTCAGGCTGCCTCTGGGTAATACCTGTAGTCACCCACGAACCCAGCAGCCTGGTGCTAGTGGGAAGTTACAGATGTCTCTTTAGCCCCAGGGCACAGGACATGTCACCCCCTTTCTCCTGTTAGTATCCTGTGCCAGTGTTAACACGTGCTCACCAAGTGTGGGCCTGGGAAGGCTGGTAAAGGCTGCCGCCACTCACCATGTTTAATAATCAAGAGGAACAGCACAGGTGGGTATACATGCCTGTCATTCCGGCATTCAGGTGGCTGAGGCAGGAGGACTACCAAGAATTCAAGGCCATGTCAGGAATTCTATGCTAACCAGGGTTAGAGAGCGAGGCCCTTTCTCAAAACAAAACAAAACACCATAGCAAAAAAATCCAGTCCAACCCAACACAAAAGCAAAAATAAAAACTACGGTGGAGAAATGGCGCATTCCTAACCTGTGACAGTGCACCTGTGGGGACATTCCTGATTAAAGAAGCAGAGCACTCAGTGAGTCGTGACAAAGCTCAGAAACCCTTGGCTTGCGCTCTCCCAAGTTGCCAATGTTGTTCTTCAACTTCTGAAATAGCATTTTTGAGGCAGGATCTCATTCTTTAGTGGAGGCTGGCTTAGAGTGTGTGACCCCTTCCTGCTTCAAGTCTTCCAAGTGCTGGATTATAGACATGTGCCACCACACCTGTTTTTGATGTCTTCTTTTAAAAAATAATGTTTAATTAATTAATTATGTGGTGTGTGTGTGTGTGTGTGTGTGTGTGTGTGTGTGTGTGTGTGTGCTGCACACATGGTGTTAGGGAACATCTTTTGGGATCTGGTTCTATCTTTCCACTTTAACCCCAGGGATTCCACTCAGGTCCTCAGACTTTATGGCAAGAGTTTTTACCCTGTGAACCTTCTCACCTTCTCATTTCCTCTCCTCCCTCAGTATATTTCTTTTCTTCTTTTTCTCTTTCTCTCCTGCCCCAACTCGAGACAAGTTCTCACCATGTAGCCCTGCTGTCCTGAAACTCACTATGTAGACCAGGCTGGCCCCTAACAGAGATCTGCCTGCCTCTGCCTCTGCTTTCTGGGTGCTGGGTTTAAAGATGTTTACCACGATGCCGCGTCCTCAGTATATTTCTAATGGACAAAGTCAGAACAAAGCCAGCTCTGTGTGGTCTGTACTGAGAACCTTAGAACTGCGCATTATCAGGACTGTCTCAGTGTGGATGTGGGTGGGGCTGTTTGCCAGCCGACAGTGTTGTGTCTTTAAATTCTCATCCTGGGCATTGTTCTCTGCATTGACAGAGTGTCTGTTCATGGGGTCCCAGTGAAACCCACCCTTACTCCTCAAACAGTTCGCAAGAAAACAGAACATAAAATCAGAAGCAGATGAAACACAGGCCAAGAAATGCAGACACAAATCCACAGGAGAGGTGCCAGGAGCCCACGGAAAACTCAAATCCGCAGGAGAGGTGCTGGGAGCCCACGGAAAACTCTTGAGTGTTTATTGTGGCTTGAAAAAATTTTGAGATAGAAAATCCTTAAGGTATGAGTTTTCTGAAAAAGAAAAAAATGAAAAAAAAAGTTGCCTAAGTCTGGGATGTAGTTCTATGATAGAGCACGTGGCTAACAGGGGCCCTGGGTTTGATCCCTAGCACTGCATACCAAACAACATCCCCAAGCACACAGAACCGGCCACACGTGTATGAAACGGTACAGAGCAAAAACACCTAGGAAAGCATTGTAGATCCACTGTGCGTGACAGTGAGTCATGTCATGAGACCAAAGGCCTGTGCAGTGTGGGAAGTCAACCTCCTGCTTAGCACATGGCCCGTTTTGGCTGATGCTTCCCTGGGAACCGGGAAAGCAGTCCTGGTGGGGGTGGGACTCTGGACGTGCAGCATGAGGCTTGAATCTGCAGCCTGGCTGATTTTTCCTGCATTTGCTCTCAGTTTCCATGACAAACATTTTCAAGTCTACAAAATAGATTCATGGTTGCCAGCATCCACCGCTCATTCCCATTTGCTGACACAGACCTTTTGTCTCTTGCTCTGTGCCTTATATGCTGGCTTCTGTGTGGGGCAGTCTTCAATTGCTGCAAGAAGCCTCCTGGGGTGGCTCTTCTGGCTGGATCTGCTCCCTGCTTTTGTCTCTCTGAACACATTCACTTTGCTTCATTTCATTTTCATTTTTTTGGTTAGGGTTTTTTTAGTGCTTTGAAGAGACAATCATGGCCACGGCAACTCTTAAACTCATAGAGGAACCCCCTCCCCTTTTAAGGTTTTTTTGAGACAGGGTTTCACTATGCAACTCTGACACTCGCTTTGTAGACCAGGTTGGCCTTGAACTCACAGAGATCCGCCTGCCTCTGCCTCTGCCTCTCGAGTACTGGAGTTAAAGGCGTGTGCCACCACCGCCAGGCAAGAAAACCTTCCATTGGGGTGGCTTCCTTAAAGTTTCAGAGATTCAGTCCTTTATCATCATGACGGGAGCATGACGGCGTGCAGGCAGGTGCGATGCTGGAGTAGTAGCTGAGAGTCTTTCGGGCAACAGGGAAGGAACTATGACACTGAGCAAAACTTAAACAAAAAGACCTCAAAGCCCACCTCCACAGTGACACATTTCCTCCAGCAAGGCTACACCTGCTCCAACAAAGCCACTCCAAAAGTGCCACCTCCTTTGGGGGCCATTTTCTTTCAGACCATCACAGGCCTGGAGAGATGACCCAGGGGTTAAGAGCCCTTGCTGCTCTTGCAGAGGACCCAGGTTTGGATCCCAGCAGCTACATGATGGCTCAGAACTCCATTATAACTCCGGTTGCAGGGAATCTGATATCCTCTTCTGACCTCTATGGGCACCAGGCACCCAAGTGGTATATATGCTTATGTACAGGTAAAATACTTATAGACATACAATAAAAAAAGAAAACATGTTAAAGTACTAAAGATTAGCCAGGTGGTAGTGGCACATACCTTTAATACCAGCACTTGGGAAGCAGAGACAGGCGGGTCTCTGTGAGTTCGAGGCCAGCCTGGTCTACAAAGAGAGTTCCAGGACAGGTTCCAAAGCTACAGAGAAACCCTGTCTTGGAAAACCATATTTATGTGTGTGTGTATATATATATTCTTGCTCTGTTGCCTGGGCTAGCATTGAACTCATGGGCTCAAGGGGTCTTCCTGTTGCCTCAGCTTTCTTAGTAGATTAGAGTAGGTAGTAAGTAGTATGTCACCAAGCCTGTTTTGGGCCTTCATTTTTGAAGACTAATTTCACTCAAGCAAAGCAGAGCCTTGACCCCATTCATTCAGCAAATAGGCGTTGAGTTCTGAGTAGGCACCAGGTGTGTGCAGGCATTAGCGTCAAGGGTAGCTGAAGCAGAGTCCTTGTTCTCTGAGAAGGGAAGAGTGTGGCTGGCAGAAGAAATCAGAGATGCTAAGGCCCGGTGACTGGCAGGAATGTGAGAAGAGGCCAGTGAGGTCAGAGTGAGTCCAGCTTACAGAGCAAACGAACTTCTCAGATTGAGCTGGGATGAGACCCCGAGGTGGTGGGAGAGATGAACCGCAGCAGAGAAAGCGGCAGAACCAAGAAGGCTTTTAAACACCAAGTGAGTGCAGGAGCCTGTGCTAGATTTCTAGGGAATCAGATCTTGTCCTGGGGAGGTGGGTTTCAGAGGTAGGTGAAGGGCAGTCTTGGCCTTGGCTTTGAATGGTAGCTTTAAAGCCTGTCCCTTACTCAGAGACTGTGGCGTCAGTTTCCTCGGGACAGAAAACAGCCTCTGCCCCCACAGGACTGCTGGGAAGTTCCAAGAAGCAAGAGGCTCTTGAAGTGCTGAGCCCAGGGCTCGCAGTCTGCAAGAGCTCAGATTAGACATGGCCAGGAATTAGAGTCAGAGAGAGCAGGTCACTTTCCCGAGGCTTCACAGCCAGAGAGTGGGGGGTCAGGAAGTCCGATGGCAAGAGGAAACTTCAGTTTTCAGCCTGGATGACAGACCTGGTCTTATTTCTTTCCCATTCCACAGACAGGGTCAGTGTGACCCAGAAAGCTGCCTGGCCCAAGGGCTACAGCTTATAGCGGCGGCAGAACTGTTCATTCAGTATTGCTTATTGAGTGCCTGCTTTCTATCAAGCATCGGCTGAGGTACCCAGGGAAGATAGAAAGCCACTGCCCTGGTATGGTGCACATCCCAGTGGGGCTACCTAGAATAAAGGGGCACGTGAAGTAGATCTGCTAGAGAGTGACAGAACCGTGAGGAAATCTAGTGAGCAAAGGGGAAGGAGCACATGGACGGGTTAGCCTGCCACAGTAGGGTGGAAGGGGACACTCGAGTGGAGTCTGGAGTGGGTAAGGAAGGATCTAGGAGAAATCTGGGGAAGAGCATCCACGCTGAGGCAACAATGCATACAAAGACCCTCACGGGGACACATGGCTAAGAAACACGATATAGTCAGTGTTCTATTGCTGTGAAAGCACACCACAACCAAGACAACTCTTAATAAAAGAAAGCATTTAATTGGGGGCTTGCTTACAGCGTCAGAGGTTATCATTGTGGCGGGAAGCTTGACAATAGGCATGGCTTGCATGGCGCTGGAGAAATAGTTGAGAGCTACATCGTGATCTGCAGGCTGAGAAAGAGAGAAACTGGGTCTGGTCTGGACTTTTGAAACCTCAAAGCCAATCCCAGTGACACACTTTCTCCAACAAGGTCTGACCTCTAAGCCTTTTCAATAGTGCCACTCCCTGATGACTAATGTGAGCCAGGGGGATGGCATTCTTATTCAAACCACCACACTATGTGTAGGAGGAACGAAGAGGCAATAGGAAGCAAGGGTTGGTGAGCTTTGGAGGCTGAGGTGCAGAGAAACAGCTGGCTGATACTGTGGAGAACTGGGTTCCGATGAATTTACTCATGTGCCCTTTTGCCAGCATGTAGGTCACTTACAGGGCTACTGCCCAAGCCTAATGTGGAAGGGAACACGTGGGAACTCTGCAGGGCCTACACATCCAGATGACCTCTGCTCTGGAAAGATCTCCCACCACACCTAAACCTGACCCCTGCAGAGCCTGCTCACCAGAGAACAAGTGTGCTCAAGACAGGAAACTCATTTTATGGATAGAAAATAGATTGTGAGCCAGGAAAGGATTAGGCTGTACCAATGGTGTTCAAGCCTATTTTGATGACCCCTCTCTCTCCTGCCCCTGGAGCTGCTACAACCAGATCCAACACAGAGAGAAGGCAGTATGGAGTTAATCCTCTGGCCCAAAGGGCCGTCTGGAGCTGACGAGAAGATGCTCTGTCTTGAATGACTTCTCAGGCGTGAAAAGCAGAGAGAACTCTAAGAATAAGAAAGAGGTCCATTTATTAAAACTTGAGGAATTGAGAGTGGAGTAAGCAGGTGTTAAGAAGGAACACCGCAACAGAGGAGCAGGCTGCTTTGAGGTGGCGAACTTCCCATTTCTTGGGACACGTAAACAGGGTGCCCTTCCACTCCTCAAGGAAGCCAGGGACGAAAATGCCCAGGGTTAGAGACCGGCTGGAGGACTTCTTTTCAAGCTCAAAAGTAGAGGCTTCCAAAGACCCTGGGGAAAAACTTCTGCCTCAAAATATCATCCTTTGGCTTGTGGTTTGAACTCCAGTTACATGTCAAGTGGCAAGTTTGGAGTCTGTGACACCAGGAGAGCTACTCCGGTGGAATGATTTGAGTAGGGGGTGGGGATACATTGCATCAGTTCTGATGTGACCTTTAACCTTTACCTTTCTCTGTCTCCTAAAAAAAAGCAAACACACAGACATTCACCACTACAGTTCAATAAAACAGCCAGAGGTATCCAGTCGTTGAGAAGACTGGACCTTCAGTGGAGAGTATGTCTGGGAGATGTGGGGGACACCAGTCAGTAGACCACTAGATAGAGAATCTCTGCTGACTATCAGGGCTTGAGGCACTGAGCAGGGCCAGACTTCTGATCATCGTGAGTACACCACAGTGGCCATGCTGGTTCCCATTGGTCAGTTCCTTCCTTTGGGATGTCTTAACAGTATGTACTGCTTTTTCCTACTAAGCAAGGGAAAGCAGGGCTTGACCCTAGAGCTAGTGTGTGTCCTTCAAAGTCAGTGTCCCTCCTGTCTCCTCGGTCTGCTTGTCCCATCCTATCCATTTTGTGAGGACTGGGACCATCTGTGAGGTGGTCCCACAGAACTAAACCAGGCTTTACTTGGTTCCTGGTGCAGGGGGCAGGGACAAGATGTAGAGAAGTGGTCCACAAGGAATTAGGAAGCAGCTGAAGTGGATGATGTCCCGCCTGACTTCGGACTGGTTGAGTGCCTGAGCAAATCTTAGAGTTTTGAATTCTATTTCTCCGTAGATCTAGCTAGCCACAAAAGGGACTGTCCTGCACCCAGCCACCTGCTCCCCACATTCCATCACCATGTAGAACTCACCTATAAAGGAATGAGTGGAGGAGGGATGTATGGTTGAATCAAAGGCTCTGGGGGTTTTGGGGCACCCAGAGGAGCAGTGTCGTTGTGTTGAGTCCCCAGAGGACAGGCCTTTGCACCTTCACTTGATCTGTTTTGCACTCTTGCAGTTGGTTGAAAACAGGAACAAAAACAGGAACAATCTGTTGTTTTCAGCAATGTTTCTAAGGATGTTTACCCCTAAGCCATTGAGTTACGGTGATGAGCTTCCTGATTGTGCTGTCTTGGCCTCCCCTGCTGAGGGCTATATATACTGTGTGAGAACGTGGAATAAAGGCTTGTCTGCAGAACCTGAAGTTGTGTTGTGTGTTAATCCCGACATCCCTTGTTCAGAAGAACGACAGTTGCCGTGCTGGCGTGGCATTGGTGTAGAGAAGCTGTGGTTGGCCTGGCACTACCTCTAGGTTGTGGTGAGGGACACTGACCCGGGCTAAAAGCAAGATGGTAGAGGGTGTACATAAAGTTCCTTATGCCGGGTGATGGTGGTGCATGCCTTTAATCCCAATACTTGGGAGGCAAAGGCAGGTAGATCTCGAGGTCAGCCTGGTCTACAAAGCAAGTTCCAGGCCAGGATAGCAGTAACCTGTCTCAAAACAACAAACAAACAAACAAGTTACTTATATTTCCTGTCCACTATTTGCAGTCCAGTCCTGTCTACTGAAGGACCTAACTCCTAACTTTCTATTCCTTAGGGTCCACCTCTCAGGTGAAGTTTTATCCTTCACTTTATGACGGAAAGGAGTTTCAGAAGCCGGTTTAAAGCAGAGTTTACTAGGAAGAATGTTTTGAATAGATACATAAGCATGGGGGTTAATAAAAAGAGGTGCTCAGAAGAAAGACACAGAGAGTGTGGGGGTGGGCTTCTCAAGGAGAGCCACACATAAATGTCGGTAACCCATATAAGTCACTTGGGTGACTCTCAAGCTACATCTTAGAGGGTTGATAACTGCACCCCTTTGAAAAGCGAGATGATAAAATGGTTCCAGATGTTATTGTAATCTGGAAAAACAAACCCATGGGTTGCACAAGGCGGGGGGTCAAGAAATATCTTTTATCGTAAAGGGGGTTTGTAAGGCTCCTAGAGAATTGTAGTGTTGTTTTGTTTTTTTGTTTGTTTTTTCGAGACAGGGTTCCTCAGTAGCTATGAAGCTAGTCCTAGAACTCACTCTGCAGACCAGGCTGGCCTCGAACTCACAGAGATCCACCTCTGCCTCTGCCTCCCGAGTGCTAGGATTAAAGGCATGCGCCACCACCGCCCAGCGAGAATTTTAGGTTTGTAACTAGAAAAGGAGAAAGGTCATATACTCTAAGGCCTTAAAGCTTGGTGAATTGCTTTTTTAACACTCCTCCTTGAAAATATCTGTGTAAGAGGAACACTGTCTCTAGGCAGGCAACATTCACAGCAAGAGTTAATTGTGCTGGAGTTTTTGATCCTCAGCTGGCAAAAGTGTTACAAACATACTCTGGAATGAGAGTCCTTCTTTCCGTAAATGTCCGTGTCTTTTTAGCCTATCTCAATGGGTTCAAAGTGGCAGAGTAAGAACCTCAATCTAAAGGACATCGCCCGGAGTCCCTCTGTAACCATCAGTCTCTCTCCAATAGTGCCCTGGGACTTGTAGTCCTCCGCTTCTTGCCACTTGGAAGTGCGCCCCCACGAGGCAGTGTTGGGAAACTACATTTCCCAGAAGGCCAGGATACGTTGGAGACACCATTAAAGACACCCGGCCGGCCGCGCTTCCTTAAATGCTAAGGGGCCGACTCCCCAGCCAAGTGGCGGGGCGAGGTCCCCACGTGTCACCTCCTGAGGAGGTTCACGGGGTGGAAAGAAATACGAGCCCGAAGCTGCACTTATGAGCAGCTCGGAGGCGGGACACGATTGCTGTGGAGGCTTCGGCAATATCGACTTCAAGCAGGTAAAACTCGCACAACAGTTCCGCTCAAACGAGAGGGATGGTAGAGGCCGTAGCCGGTAGGCGACGCCTACAACGCTTGGTGGGCGGGGCTACCCTGTTCCCAAGCAACGATGGGCAGGACCGGGAGGAGAGGGGCGTGCGCGTTTGGTGGTGGTAGTGGGGATTGCGGGAACGTGCAGGAGTCGTGTCACCTCTGTTGTAGCATAGGGGAGCCTCTGTTTCTGATTATATAGCCCTGGGAGATTGTGCATGGAAGACTCTGGGAAGGTGTGAGCCTGGGGTTTTGCGTGTGAGTTCCTGGAGTTATGTAGTCGGAGTTGCACGTCCAGCGTGTGTGTGTTCAGGGAGAAGGCGGCTAACTGCATTTGGGTGCATGCTGTGTGGTAGTGTGGCAGACGTCATTGTCCCTGGCTTCACACTTCTGGCCCCTCTTTGGCCTCCTGGTCAGAGGAGTGGAGAACGCAGTGCCTAGTCGGGAAGGGATGGAAGTGGTGGGCCCCTGGCCACTTGGGACTTGGTTCGACATCCAACACACTCCTGGGCATCTCACCAGGCTTCTGATTCTATCCGAGTCTCCCCTTCTGCTTGTTGCCTCCTCCTCCTGCTGCCTCTGATCCATTTCATTTTTACCCTTTTTACATGTCTCTATGTGCACGTGTTCATTTATTCGCAGGCATGGTCAATATTCAGAACGGAACTGCTGAGGTCCAGTTTCTGGGGCAAGCAAAGGCTGGCCATCACTAAGCTTTCATTCATGTGAAGAGACTACAGGCATAGAAGTAGTTCTTGAAAGGAGAGGGAACTGACCTGATTTTAGAAGAGTGGGTGAAGGTTTGGCTTGTATGCCAGGGAAGGGTAGAAATATAAGCAGTGAGTGATAAGCCATTGGGGTAGGAGTTCCTTTTGGAGAGACAGCAGGCACACAGGAGGGAGCATGCTCTTGCATGAAGGACAGTTGAGGGGTATGGGTGGGCATTGGATGTTGAAGAAGAGTTTGCTTTAGAATATTTGTTACTGAAGAATATCCTCCATCCAGCTATGGTGAGTGGCAAGTCCTAAGTGCATCTCCAGCCTTTGCATAAGGCAGACCTCCCTGCTCTCCCCTGCCTCTCCCCTATCCTCTCTTCATCCCTTCTCCCCTTCTTTTGTTTTCCTTGGGCGTGTGAGACAAGTGTCACCCCAGCCAAGGCTCCAGTGAGTCATGCTTTCTAACGCAGTGTGTCACCCACAGCAAGAATACTGGCTGGAGTGGTGGGTAACCTTGAACTTGGGAGTGGGGAAGATGTGAGGGGACAGGCTAGAATGCAGGGGGTAGTGCCACACTGTAGATTTCTAGCACTGCCAAAGGGTTCTTTTTTTTTTTTTTTAAAAAAAAGATTTATTTATTTATTGTATATAGAGTATTCTGCCTACATATATCCTATAGGCCAGTAGAGGGCATCAGATCTCATTAAAGATGGTTGTGAGCCATCATGTGGTTGCTGGGAATTGAACTCAGGACCTCTGGAAGAGCAGTCAGTGCTCTTAACCTCTGAGCCATCTCTCAAGCCCTGCCAAAGGGTTCTTGACTTACCCCAGGATGAAAGAAACAAGGCCTGTGTAGGCCTGGAGCCAGAGATAGGAATCTGTCCTGCCTAGGATAGCGCCCTGGGTATGAAGCTTTCCTGACATCCCCCTAACCCTCTCAGTTCTAGTGGGTTTTCCTATCCTGCATGCTCCCAGTCTCATACAGCTGGAGACCCAGGGGCCTTTCACGAGATAGGTCAGGATGACCCTTGTTGACTAACATTGTGGTTTTCTTTTTTTTCTACTACAGCCTGGTCAGCACGGTTAAGCTTCCTATTTCTTAATAAAATAAAAGTAATAATATCATTGTCTTAGTTACTTTATTATTGCTGTGATAAGACACCATGATCCAAGTAATTTATAGGACAGGTTCTTGGAGACCTGCAGTTCCAAAGGGTTGGAATTCATGGCCATCATGGTGAGGAGTGTGGCAGTAGCTCTGGAGCAGTAGCTGAGAACTCACATCTTGATCCATAAGTAGGAGGCAGAGGGAATTAACTGGGGATGGCATGGACTTTTGAAGCCTCAAACTCACCCCCAGTGACACACCTCCTCCAGTAAGGCCAGGTGTGGAAAAATACCCTTCACAAACAGTTCCACAGATTGTGGAACAAGTATTCGAACATATGAGCCTATGGGGGCTGTTCTCATCCAAACCATGACATTATACAACATTATCATGTGCTCTTATGCAGGAAATTTTCCTCTTTAAAAATCTCAGGATAAAATAGTCCCTGGCCTAAGAAAACTTCAAGGTTCTTCTTCACCCTAAATGCACAAAACAAAAAACAAAACAAAATTTTCCCAAACTACAACTTCCCTTCATATTGCAGTTTCCTTATCTGCGTGTTAGCTCATCTAGATTGAAAAAAAATTGTGTGCACACATGTACAGAATTTCTTCCTGATACAGTTCCCTAAACATGCAGCAGTAACTATCTATACAGCGTTTCTGTTGTGTTGAGATGTGATTTAGAGCATATGATTAGACACCATGCCATTTAGCATGAAGGACTTCAGCTTCCTAGGGTGCTGGGGTTGCAGTGGATGCTGGAACCCGTCCTCTGTGAGCACTGAGAGAAGTCTGTATTTGATTATTAACTGAATATAAAGCTGTTTCACCATGTGGTGCTGCATAGAGCACTCATGGCTCTCTATTGCTGGTGGCCGCTGTGCAGTACTGGACAGTCCAGCTGTTGGGGAACAGTCCAGGTACATGTTAGCCCACTTGGCTGTTACTGTAGTCTTGTTTTTGTGTTTAGTTTAAGAAGTGTTGGTTAGGGCACAACCCAAGGTCCTTCTGTTCCCCGATGTGGCAGTTGTATG
The DNA here is from genome assembly GCF_982192425.1 of Myodes glareolus. NCBI lineage: Eukaryota > Metazoa > Chordata > Mammalia > Rodentia > Cricetidae > Myodes > Myodes glareolus. The sequence goes on from NC_142034.1 coordinate 64,149,423, forward strand.
GAGCAAGCTGAGAAGGGCCTATGTATGTGTGTGCACTTCTGAGACTCAAGGTGTTGTCTGCTTAGGGCATCCAGGTTTGTAAATCACCTTGAGATACTCAGAGCCAAGACACAAGGGTCCAGGTGGTACTGTTGCATGCCCACCATCATCCCCCTTTTCATGAGAACTTTTCTGCTCAAGGGAGAAGGTGGGTGATAATGTCACCAACTCAGCCTAGGTGTCACAAAATGTGCTTCAGTGTTGTAGAGGGCCACTTGTTCATCCCAGTCGCCTGGTTTATGTAACCCCGAAATAACCACACAGAAACTGTATTAATTAAATTACTGCTTGGCCCATTAGCTCTAGCCTCTTATTGACTAACTCTCACATCTTGATTTTAACCCATTTCTATTAATCTGTGTATCGCCACATGGTAGTGGCTTACTGGGAAAGATTCAGCATGTCTGACTCTGGCGGCTCCACAGCGGCTCTCTCTCTGACTCTGCTTTCTTCCTCCCACCATTCCCTTTAATTTTCCCCTCCTACCTAAGTTCTGCCCTGCCAAGGGCCCAAAACAGTTTCTTTATTAACCAATGAAAGCAACACAAAGACAGGAGGACCTCCTACATCGCTTCAGGTTTTGGCTTTTCATCTATCAGATGAGTATAGAAACAGCTATGGACAACGCTCTTCAGATGTCAAGGCCCTGGACGCAGGAAGCTGAGGCAACTGCTCAGCCCCATTTGCGATAGCGGTGCCCGAGTGCACCGCTGGAGACCAAGCCTGGGGACAGATGTGGTGTGACTTGACGATCACGCTACTCAGCTTTTCTAACGCTGTGACCAAATACCCTAGGGAATCAGTGGAAAAGATAAAAGGTTTAGTTTGGGTCACAGTCTCAGATGCTTCAGCCCATGGTCACTTTCTCTGTTGCCTCTGGGCTGGTGGTGGCATGGTACATCATCGTGAGGGCATGTGACAGCATGCTCTCTTCATGGTGACCAAAGCAAAAGGAGAGGAAGCGTTCGTGGTCTCCACATCTCCTTTGAGATCATCCCACCGGTGACCTACCTTCCTCCCATAAGCCCTATCTCCTGAAGCTTCTGTTCTCTCAGAAGTCCCATCAACACATGGGCCTCAGGGGGTCCCCTCAGATCCAAATTAGAGCAACCCCATCAGGGAAAGATGGTTGCTTGCTGCCAAAATTGTTTCTAATTGTCTTTTTCTTTTTTTAAAAAAGTAATTTAGTAATTTTTATTTCTGTGTATTGGTGTTTTGCCTGCATGTATATCTGTGTGAGAAATTCAGATCCCTTGGAACTGGAGTTATAAACAGTTGTGAGCTGCCATGTGGGTGCTGGGAATTGAACCCCAGAGTCCTCTGGAAGAGCAGTCAGTGCTCTTAACTGCTGAGCCATTTCTCCAGCCCCCTTTCCTCCTTTCTTTTCTTCTTCTTCTTCTTCTTCTTCTTCTTCTTCTTCTTCTTCTTCTTCTTCTTCTTCTTCTTCTTCTTCCTCTTCCTCTTCCTCTTCCTCTTTCTCCTCCTCCTCCTCCTCTTTCTTCTTTTTTAAGACAGAGCCTTACTGCACAGCTCTGGCAGGACTGAAACTTGTTATCTATATAGATCAGGCTGACCTCGAACTCACAAAGGTCCTCCTGTCCCCTGGCAACTGGGATTAAAGGAGTGCACCACCATACCAGGGTTAAATTAGCCCTTTAAACAGAATATTGTGGTGCACACCTCTAATTCAAATACTTTGGAAGATGAGGGAGGAGAATTTTGAGTTTTAGGACTGCCTAGGCTACATGGTGAGCCCCTTTCCAAAAACGGAACCAAACTAAGGCAAACCAAGACACCTTTCAGTTTAATTTCTTCTAAAAGACTGAGGCCATAATATTAGATGGCTTATTTGCTAACTTTTTAAGGACATACATTTTGTCTTTAGGATTTTTTTTTCTATTTAAAGTAGACTAGGATGAGAGCTTTCTTTGGTGTTCTTTATAACCTTGGGTGAATCTCAGGTGCTACGTCTGCTTCTGTTGAGCCATGTGTGACTTCTAGCTTGGCAAATAATATTGATGTTGTGGGCTGAAGACCTTTGAGCTCCAGGGGTGGCTGCCTCTTGTTATCCTTTGAGTAAATTGCTGGGTTGATTTGGTACTATTTTTTGTAAGATTGCACAGCTGTGCTGATGAGAAATGTAGCTTTTATTTTCCTTGTAGTATCTTTACCTAGGGTTTTTTATTAAGATATTGCTGATCAGGCCTGGGTGGTGTGCATGCTTTTAATTACAGCACTTAGGAGGTAGAGGCAGGTATATCTCTGTGAGTTTGAGGCCAGCCTGGTTTACAGAATGAGTTCCAGCCAGAGGTAATAGTGAGACCTTGTCTCAAACATTATCTATCTATCTATCTATCTATCTATCTGTCTGTCTGTCTGTCTGTCTGTCTATCTATCTTATATATACACACACAACACACACATATACACACATATAATTTATTGCTGGTTTCATAAACAAGTGAGAAACATTCCCTTCTCTTTCATGTTCTGGAAGTGACCCTGTAGAACTGGTATTATTTTCTTAAGTTTCTGGTAGAATTCATCCAGTGAAACCATCTGGACGTGGAGATTTTTCTTCCTTCTTTTGATAGTTTAAACTGTGAGTTCACCTTCTTTCATAGGCAAAGTACTATTATTTCTTCTTGAATGAAATTTGGTACCTTGTATCTTTCAAGAAAGGTGTGTTTCATCTTCATTGTTGAATCCTTGGGCATAAGATTGTTCATAATGGGGGGCTGGAGAGATGGCTCAGCGGTTAAGATCATTGCCTGCTCTTCCAAAGGTCCTGAGTTCAATTCCCGGCAACCACATGGTGGCTCACAACCATCTGTAATGAGGTCTGGTGCCCTCTTCTGGTCTGCAGACAGAATATTATATACATAATAAGTAAATAAATAAATGTTTAAAAAAAAAGATTGTTCATAATGTTTCCTTACTGTCGATTTGGTGAGTCAGATCTGTAGGAGAATCCTTTTTGTTGCTGATGTTGGTAACTGCACCCACCTTCATCTCTATCCCTTCTGGGAAGACATGGTTTATTTTGGCCCATGCTCCCAAATGATGCCAGCTCATTGTGGTGGGAAGCTGATAGGTGGTGGCCCCTGTCCTCGGTGGCAGGACCTCCAGGCTGCTCCTTCCTCAGGTGAAGTCAGGCAGGTGCTGGTGATTTACTTGTGCCTTGTCTCCTTTGCTTCTCAGTCAGTTTAATTAGAGGTTGGTCTGTTGCTTTCTTCCCCCAAAGAACAGACTATAGGTTTGGTGTTTTGTTTGCCCCCCACCTACTAGAATAGGTTTTTTTTTTCTCCTCTCTTATGTTTTCCTCCTGCCTATCATAGGATGGTCCCCACTGTCCAGTGCTAACTTTGAATCAGCATCTTCTGGTTCTTGCTTTAGGATATGCCTTCCAAGAGGTCCCCTCCAGAAGGTGAGCGGTGACACATTATTTCGTAGTCAGGATCTAGCAGAGCAAAGAGTCCGAGTGGCTCGATGGCAGAGCAGCCCTGCATACCTGAACCTTCACGCTCGTATTTCACATCTGCTCTGTACTCTGCTGTGCAGAGTTCTTGTCATCTCACTTCAGTGAGGGAATCTGGCCTCAGATTGGTCCTGGTGGCTGCTGTGAACTCTGTGGGAATCAGGAGGAAGGGGGAGCTCCTCCCTTCACCAGATCCCACCTCAGATCCAGGCAGGCCTCAGTGTAGTAAATGTGGTGGGAGGGATTCATTAATATTAAATGTTTCACCTACTCCTCCTGGGGCATAGACCTGGATGGAAATGTCCCAGTACCTGGTTCCCCTCTTCAGGGCACAGGGAATGTTCCTGGATCTGCTGACAAGATCGAGACACTGGGACAACTGGGAAGAGGGTATTCAACCACAGAGGTCCACTCCATGGCATAAAAGATCCTGTCCCTTTTCCAAGACAGCCCCATTCAGTCCCTTTTATCCTTTTATGTGTTTTTATGGTACGTGCCACAGAGTGGCCCGTTACTGTCAGGTGATCAGTGCAACGTTGACTGTCCTGTGCTCTTGCTGTTTGTTTGGATGTCACAATGTGGCTTGCACCCTGGGTGCTGTTGACCCCCTGCAAATCATTCCCTAACAACAGGACATTGCTCTGAAGTGTGGCCAGGTCCCCAGTGCAGTGGAATTGCTGCTATGCGCCTCCGTCCTACCAGCCTGTGGGGGTTCTGCAGCTGAGTTCATCACCAGGGACAGGTGACCTGAGCTGTCCTTGGAGCCCAGCTCCCATTGCCTTCTGGTTCTGGTAGGTTGAGTCTCTTTAGCCTCTAGTAGGCCTGTGCCCACGAGGGAAAGTCTCTTCTTAAGAGTCAGGCTGCCCTGTTTGGAGCAGGTTGAAACTGGGAGGGGCCCTCTCCTTTCCTGAAGTGGCCCAGATGGCGCCTCTGGCACTGACTGGAGGCAGAGCCTAGGCAGGAGAGCCAGGGTTCCCCTGTTCATGTCTGAGGAAGTTGGGGTGAATTTCGGCTAATCCAGTTTTAAGGGGGCTTTGGGAGGTGGGCCTTGTGCCTCGGGTGTGGAGACTGGGAGCATATTCTCCTGCTTCTGGTTTCTGTTCCGCATTCGTCAGTGTTTCCTAGTCAGCAGCTGCTTCTCCAGGCAACACTAACCCTCAAGGTGACCTGGCTTCCAGGTGAACTCGCCCCACCTGCTGAGGCAGGGTGACCAGGGCACTGGGACCTGGCTGTGTGGCCATATTCTGATTTGGATCCCTTTAGGTTTAACTGAATAACAGATAGATGCCAGTCTTTGTTGTTGTGCCTCAGTTTCCCTCCTCTGTCTAAACTCCCACAAGGGTGGAAGCAGCATGTTCTTCCCTACCCACTTCACCCGTCTTAGGGTAGAGTTCCAGGCTCCAGAAGGATTGGACTGGTCAAGGTTGGTGCTGGCCCTCAAGGCCTGGGCTCTGCAGGTTTCTCTAGGACTTCGTTATCTCAACTTTGGTGGGTCTAAAGATATGTCTTTTTTCAGGACTTGGTTCCCAGACCTTGGTGATGGGCTCTAGGAATGCTCTCAGGCCTGTCATTTTTTTGTTCATTGACATCTGTACTAGGACAAGCTCTCTTCATGATACTTAGCACCAGGAGAATGACGCTGAATTGAATTCTTGACAATTCCTAAAGGTTGTGAGAACGTTTTGCCCCAAAGTCCATGGGGAAAGGGGAGGGAGAGTTTCCACTGCAAGGGCAAAATGCTGCCTCCTCCAGGTGTCTCTCCTCCACCTTGCTCCCATAATATGGTTAAGCTCACGGTTAAAAATTACATTGTTATTTATTCGTTTTGCATATGTGTGGGCATGCATCCACATGCCACAGCACATATAGGGTCTTATAGGACCTGTAGGCCTAGGAGGTTCTTCTGTGGGAGCTGTACGGAGGCCAGAGAGTGGAGCAGACAAGTAGGGGAGTAGAGTCTGCAAGGGAAGGTGGGGGCTGGGACCAGGCCAGTCCAGAGCCTCAGGACTGCTAGCCCTCCCACCTTTGTCCTCCATGCCCTCCTCTGCCTGAAACCTGCATACCTAGAACAAACAAGCCCCACCTGGGGACTTCAAGCTGCCTTGGGAAGTCCCTCCTCTCCCTCCAGCTTGGCATTTCACCTCTGCCAACTCTCGAAAAGCATTGATTCATCCTTCAGCCCTGCAGAAATGCATATTTATGAAGCATAGTGTAAGGGTAACTGGTGATTTCAAGTCTTGCAATCTTACAAGAAGCCATGCCTCTGTGTCCGGAGGGGCCTGTTAGTCATGGTGACTGTCCAGCTGTCTGGTTGCTTGCAAAACTCCCTCCAGGGACTGCTTTGGCAATTTCTTGTCTCTTTCCAAAGCCAGACTGGAGGAGGCCAGAGGGTGGCTCAGCCATGGAGCCCCTTGGAGATGACCATTAGCCTTCAAATTTTATTGATGATGAAACAAGGGCTTCTGTTCACTTAGCAAATATTTGCTTTCTGCCAGCCTTGGCGGTCAGAAACAGAGACACAAAGATCAATAAAAACGTGGTCCTTAGCTTGAGGAGAGTAGCAAGGCAGGGATGATAATTAGATAATCTCAAAGACTGCACCCCAGAAAGACAATAGAATGTCTTGGTAAGGAATAGGGGACCACTCCATCTGGGGCTTGAGGGGTGTACAGGAGTTGTTCACAGTGTGTGGATGGATGGTGGCATTCCTGGCACGCACAATCTTTGTGAAAGGATGGGTAGTAGGTGGGGGACTGGCCGGCTGTGACAGTCCACTTTGTGGAGTGGTATAGGGCCCACCTGCTGGTGTGCCATGATGAGTGAGCCAAGTGTAAGTGAGGAAGTGTGAATGAGGGTGACAGCAGATGTGAGGTGTTATGTAGGAGGGCTCAGAAGGCCCTTTGCTATGCCCTGCGGGAGCCATGCGCACAGGGATGGTGAGGGTAAGGGATGGATTGAGTGATTAGGTGAGGAAAGACTGAACAGACAAGACAATGAGATGGGTGTGGTGGGGTGTGGGTCTGTGGGTGCCTAAGCAATGCAAGTTTTTGCCTGGGACTTGAAATGCAGAATAGGAAGGACGGGTTGTGAGGTTAAGGACTTCCTGCTGGGTAAGGATGTGTGGTCCAGTTGAGGGACTTAACATCAGCATGCTCTGGAAGTGGTCAGGCAAAGTCAGGCCCCTTGTGCCTAGGCCAGCTGTCCTTCTCTCTTTTTCTCTGCAGTGCCTCTCCACCCCCTACGAGTAGTTTGGCCCTTGTGGTCATGGATGCTTAATACATGTCTCTCTCAGTGGGCTCAGATTATAGAAACTTTAGGGCTACACAGCTCCAATCCTCTCCTTTTCCAGTAAGGCAGCATGGTCTATTTTGAGGTCTGATGCAGTGGCTTTGTCTCGCAGGAGTGACGTGTGCTCCGGGAGCACCTGACCTTACTCTCCACAGCCCAAGGTTGTGCGGAGAGGCCCTGATCTCATCTAGGGCTTCCTGGGACTTTGTCCAAGGGCTCTGCAAGGCAAGCTTGCCTGCTGTATTGCCTGTGTGCTCTTGAACCATCAGCAGCCTGGGATGAGTTGTGCCTTCAGGCTCATTCCCTGTGGGTTCCTGAGCAGGTTCTGAGTCATTCATTTATCGACACCCTGAGTGTACTCACTGAGGTGTTTCACACGCATGCTCCTACACCAGTGCACTTGCGCCTGTAGCCTGTGTCTGTGGTCGCCACAGCAGGATGATGAGTAGAGCCAGGGAGAGTTCACAGCTCTTATTTAGTCTGTTTTAGTCTCCTCTCCCTCACTTGTTTTTGTTTTTGTTTATTGAATCGGGCTCTCACCTTGTAACCTTGGTTGACCCAGAATTCACTATTTAGGCTAGACTGGCTCATGGAGATGAGCCTGCCTCTGCTTGCTGAGTCCTGGAATTACAGCTGTGTGCCACCAAGGCCAGCTCTGGTTCTAGTTATGAGTAGTTATTGTGAACCTCTTGCTGTGCCTGGTTTACAAAATGATTCCTATTGGAGATACACACGTATTAGAGCAGCAACGGTTCAGTATCTGTAGTTTGTGGTGCCAGCTGCAGGTTCGGCATCTGTAGAGGTCTTGGTGTATCCCTTGTGGATATGGGTGGCTGCACATTGGGTTTGAGCATTTAGCATCTGTTTTGCCCACCTTTGGTTCCATATCCTGGAGAGAACTGTGGCCTGATTGGGCAGAGAGCTCTCAGTGGAGGACTTTACTGCCTAGTGACTTCCCAGTAGCCCTTGAGTCACACTGGGCAATGTGGTCTGCACGCCTGGCTGAGTCTTCTCAATAGGCTGTTCCTGGGTGAAGCAAGAGCCTGGGTAGAGGTTGCTGCTTTCTCTCCAGGGATGGGCAACTCTGGCAGGGAATGGCAGACTAGCGAATGTAACACATTATTTCCTCTCCTTCCCCCAGTGTGGAGGATGGAAACACTCTTTGAAAGAAATCATTCTATCCTGACACGAAACAGCCAAGCATGCATGAGAGTGGAGTCTGAGGAAAGCCATAGGCCTGGTGGATGAAGCCTTGTTTGCAGTTTAGTGTGACTTTTATTTCTGCTGCCTGTGGGGAGACAACACAACACGCTATCATCAACGTTTTGGGCCTTTGAGATTCTTCCTAAAACAGAAATTAAGGACATTTAGAAAAAAGCCCAAGGACCCAGCAATACCAGCCAGTGCCAGAGCTTCCTGACTGAAGAAAGTGGCTGGCTGCTCCTCTCCTCTCCTGTGGGCAGAGGCTCCCACTCAGAGTTTGTTTCCATGGGACATATGGAGACGTCCTCTGGTTGCCTCAGTGGGGAGAAGCTGCCATCCTCCAGTGGGTGGGAGACAGCATCGGAGGCTGCCAGGCATCCTCGAATGCATAACAACTCAGGACTGACACCGGCCCCAGGTGTCAAGCCCTGCAGAGCTTTTGTGTACAGATGCAGCTGTTTACCGTTGTGGTTGGGGCTCACACATGAACCGTACCTTATTTCTCTAGGTTGGGCACATAGGTGGTTTTGTTTTGGTGGTGCTATTGCAGATGGAATCCAAGGTTGTGTACATACTAGGCCAGTGCTGTGCCACTGAGTTTATACCCATACCCCTGGGCTATCTCCTGTGACCCCTGGTCATTGTCACTGTGAACTGGAGGGGGGCATGCTGCATGCTCTCTTCATGCTGTGTGTGAAGTCACCTCCATCCCCAGCTGCAGCCATACTGCTCCTCCTGAGGTTCTGGGAGAGGTGGCCATGCCTGTGGCCACTAACTTTTATTGTTGCCTTCTGAGACTGAGTTCCTCTTCCCATGTGTTTTGGCCACCTGGGTTCTCCTTGGGTCTCCAGAGAATCCTCATCTGAGATTTCCATCACGGCCAGGGTTGTTAGTGTCACTTCCTTCTGAGGAACCTGTCTTGGGAGCCATGGCCATCTGCATATGGTGCTCACAAGCACCTCCGCAGTCGTTAGTCTAGCACCTTCTGACAGTTGATGCGGCTGACTGGTTTCAGCCTTTTATCTTCCCTCTTAGGAGACTCAAGTGCAGTGACTCTGTCTGGACTTGGATGTCCCAAGCTTCCTCTATTTTCCCAGAGGTCTTTGCATCCTGGGTGTTGCTAGACAGGTCTCCTGCTGATGGCAATTCTGTCCTTGCAGGCAGATCTCTTCGTTATGAACTGGCTGCTGGGGTACGTGGACCCCACAGAGCCCAGCTTTGTGGCAGCTGTGCTCACCATTGTGTTCAACCCGCTCTTCTGGAATGTGGTGAGTATCATGGCACTGGCATTGGCTAGCCGGTGAGCCTGGTGTGGTGGGGTTACTGCTTTCAGCAAGTCAGGCACATGGACAGAGGGGTAGATGGTACCTCTGTTCTCTGCCTTCCCCTTCCTGTCACTGTCCTCTTCCCTTCTCCCTCCCGAGGTGGCACTCAGTGAGTGTACACTGAAGGGAGTCTCTTGCCTTTGTGGAGGCCCTGGGTCAATGTCAGGGTGATCTGGGGTGTCCCATCTGCATGGTGGAGGGCTTCTGCCTGCCCCTGGCCTTCTCAGTGGATGGCCCGGGCTGTCCAGATTCTGACACCTGCACCCGACCTTCTCACTGGGTGGCCTGGGCTGTCCAGGTTCTTTCCTGTTCTCTTTCCTGGGTTGCTCTATGGTAGCACTGTTTTTCTTACAGGAAAATTTGAAAGTGGCCCCCATACTGGGAGGGTTTGCCTGATGAAAGAGAGGGACTAAAACCTGAAGACAGTGATATCCAATTCATTATGGCAGAAGGAGATAATGGAGGCCTGAGTGCTCGCTGAGGCAGAGCCTGGGATGCCCTGTGATTGCCCCGGAGCTAGTCTGTAGAAGGCTGTGCTTGCTGCCGGCAGCGCACTGTTCCTGGACTATTGTCAGTTCAGCTGTGCTGGGGTGGAACACTGTATTCTTTTATGGCTTGGATCTTTTTTTCCACCTGGGGTGAGGATAGCAGGGTGGTTGGGGGCAGGGATGCTTGGCTCAGAGCCCACCACCTTCTGAATGTTTTTTCCCTGCACTCCTGAACATACTGGACCTGCTTTAGGAGGGGGCTGCTGGGCAGGGTCCATGTTAGCCAAGACCACTGTGTAGGTGTGACCTCCCCTTGCTCCTGAGAAACCATGGCCTTGGAGTATACTGCTACAGTGTGCCAATGCTGGCTCTGGTTCCCGATAGCCTTCTGGCAAGACCAGACACGTGGTGCCTTGTGCCCTAAGCTTGCCATATTCCCTCCTCACTCACCCTGGGCACTCTCTGTCCCACCTGTGCGTGCAGAGTCTCTATGCTGTGGAGCCAGCACACCAGGCTGCAGGACCCTGTAGGGGACAAATGCTGATTTGAGTCATGAGAGAATGTTTCCGTTGTTTTAAGAGTCAGAGGATACTAGTACAGGGCATTAGAGGGGCTCCTGGCCTGGCTAGGAGATTCCGCTGTCCTCGCCCACTCTTCATTAGATGTGGTGCACACAGAGCTCTCCTGCAGGAGGCTGCTGGGCTCCATAGCTGGATGGAGCCTGTGTTCTCGCTGATGGTAGGCCTAGGTTGATTAGCAACTGCATGAGTGTGGACTGGGCTCCTAGCACAGGGAGAACAGCTGGTCAAATAAATGCATAATGGGTGTTGGGGAATCCTTTTAGTGATGTCCAAGTTCCCTTTGTTCATTTTCCAGTGACCCTTGAAGCACTATGTTTTTGCATACTTAATTTTGAAGCTGAGTTTGAATCATAGGAACAGCCCAAACAGTCCAGATTCGGAGACAAGTGACTGCCCTGTATCTGTACATTTGTTATAAATGGTTCCTTTTTTTTTGGTCATAAGTTTTTTGTTTGCCTCGTTTTGAAAAGCATTATTTCTTGGAAGTATGTATAGTCATTAGTGGAAGAATGAGTGAGCTCTTTAGAGTCAGTTCAGAATGAGAAAAATGGCAGTGTTGTGGTTGGCTCAGCTGAAGCTCAGAGGAGCTGCAATGGCACCTGGAGGCCGGAGGACAGGAGGCTGGAAGCCTAGCTCTGCCCTTGGTGGGACAGGAAGCTGCTGTGAGCGTGCGGATGCTGAAAGAGTAGTGCAGTATCTTACTGACTGCAGCATTGGGCGTGGCTCGCTGTGCCCAGGCTATGTGCCTGGCATTTCTGCAAGGTGGAGCTGCCACGTGCCATCATTCTTACCCTGGGAAATGTGTTGGAGGAGGGTTTTAGCCCCTCTCTGTTGCTTTAATGTGGTGGTTCTCAACCTGTGGGTTGTGACCCCATTAGGGGTTGAACAGAGGCTGCATATCAGATGTCTTGCATTCCAGATATTTACATTACGATTCATAACAGTAGCAAACTTCCAGTTACAGTGTAGAAATGACAATAATGGTACGCTGGGGGTCACTGTGACATGAACTGTATTAAAGGGTGGCAGCATTAGAAAGGCGGAGAGCCACTTCTTTAGCAGAATAACTGGTGCTGAGAACTGTAGAGAAGGGAGAAAGATGTTTAATTCATAATCTCTGGAAGAGCCCAACAGTGCGGTGCTGGCAACGGCCCCCTAGATACATCAAAGTATAACAAGGAAGCAGAAAGGAAAATGGCCACGTGCACAAGAGGCCAAGTGTGTGTGAATAGCTTCTCTTTATAAGAGTTCTCCTTTAAGAGAAAGAGCAGTTCTCAGAGACCAACACCACTCCCATGCCAGGGAGTCTGCCATGGTCATCCACCTCACGCTTGCCCTTCTTAAGAATTCCAACACCATGATGGTGGAAACCAAGCCTTTGGCACGTCGACTTTAGTGGACACATTGGAGTCATGGTCAAACCGTATCAAAGAGATTTATTCTTCAGATACTTGTTGAAGGCACCAGTAAGACTGTATGGGTCTGGCCCTGGTGCAGTGGCCTCCTAAGAAGGGCAGTAAGGGAGTGAAGATATAAATTGACCCCTCAGGGACAAAGCAGGTAAGAGGGAGAGACAGAAAGGGCAGTCAGAGGAGGTCTGTCTGAAGAGCTGGCCTTTGACTGAAACGACACTTGCGTAAGAAGGCCCTGGGTTTCTGGGGGAAAAGTTGCAGGACCTGGGTTGGTTTTATAGTGAGGGCAGTGGGAAGGCAGCCAGGGTGCGTAGAGGCCCAGATGGTGGCTGGCAGCAGAATTGGGGCCCTGGAAGTGGGAGAAGGGGCAAGAAAAAGCCTGGCAGGATTGCAGTAGCAGCAATGTGCCAGTTCTGTGGACCTTGTGTGGCCAGCAGGCTGAGCTGGGCAGCTGAGAAAGGTAAGGTGTGAAGGATGAACGTGGCTTGTCTCAGGGACAGTGATGTCCATGGAGCTTCAGGACAGGCCATGTTGGTCTCTTGCCTGTTGCTCTGATGAGATAGCACAAGCAAAAGCGACTTTTAGAAGACAGAGTTTATTTGACTTAAGGTTCCAGAGGGCCAAGAGCCCATCGTGATGGGAGGCTTGGCAACAAGGGGCAAGCATAGTGGCTGCAACAGGAAGCTGAGAGCTCACATCACAAAACAGAGGGAACCACCTGAAAGTGCCAGGAGACTAAACTCTCAAAGCCCAGCCTGAATGACATACTTTCCCTAGCAAGGGTGGTTCGCCTAGGCTTCCCAAGCAGCACTACCATGCGGGGACCAAGTGTTGAAGCCACCAGAGGCTGAGTGCGGGGCTGTGCCTATGGTTGTAGAGTGGCTTTCCTGGGCTGAGCCTGGGGATGCAGGTTGGCTCTTGGGTTTGTCATCTAACCCCTGGGTTTTAGCTGGAGAAAGTAGTTTGGCAGCCTTGGGCTGGGTGGAGCCACTTTGGGTTGCAGCATTTGGACAGGTGGAGCCATCCTTCCCGGTCCACACCCATCTCAACCCCCTGTCCCCCTTCTGGCCCTGGCCTCTGCTTTCTTTTTCCTCACTTCATCACAGCTAATTTGTTTCCTCTCCCCTTGGGGACCCTTGTTCTTGAGGCCTCTAGGAGCTCTATTGTGTTCAGCCCAGATGAGGCCTTCCCAGCCTCTTTCTGCTTAGGTCTCTGGGGACTTTCTCACCAGAGTCTTCCTTTCCTGGGGGCCAGCTTTTCTGATTCCCCTTGCTGCCTTCCTGGCGTTCTTCTGCCCCTGCACGTGTTTCTCCAACCCCTCATATTTTTGAAGCTGGCAGATATGCACAGAGGTCCCTCTGTACCAGAGAGGAGGCTGTTTGGGCACCTCAAGAAGTGTCAAGGTCGTGAAAACTGTGGTGGGGCAGGGAGGAAGGGGCCATGTGGCGCCCTCACTATGAGGTATGGCTCTCTGTGGCCCAGATTCTGCTCAGAGGTCTACAAGCCCAGTGTCTGCTGCCCATCTGGGTGCCTTCAGGACCCAGAGGTGAGGTGTCAGAGGGAGGCCTGGCCACCATCTCCTGCCTGAACACCAGGGTCTGTCTTCACCGACTACAGCTGTCAGTAGTAGTCATCACGTGACGTCAGACCTGGGTCTGTCGCAGGCACTTGCGCTGCTCTAGCTTCTAAGCTGGTGGGTGTCACAGGCTCAGGATTACTGACACGGTCGGCAGAAGTACAGTTCTCAGCCTGGCCAGGGGCTTTTGCATCAAGAGTCTTTTTACCCACATCCTTGGTTAACCTGAGCCCTTACTGGATGTATAGTCCCTGCTCTTCCAGGGTTTCTAGAAGACTTTTGCCCCTGTGGCCTGTGGTGACCTTTGTCAGCTCACTTCCCTGATCTTTCCCCCTCTCGACCTGCCTTTTCGGATTCTAGATTGCAGACATTTGGGGTCAGCTACAGAGTCCACTGTAGCGTGATCAGCAGCCCTAGCCTCTGCCCAGCTGAGGTCAGGAACACAGTGGACAGTGGCCCCTGTGTTCCACTGAACAGGGTAGTCTGAACACCCACCCCATATCTCGTGCGTCTATTAGCATGGCTGCTAGCACGCTGCTCCTGTCTATATCCCAGAGTGCTCTCTTTTCCACGCTGTCTCCAACCTGCCCCACAGTGTTCTGGGTAGCAGCTGCTGTGGCCTGCATCTGAGGGGTCCAGCCCCCGTCTCCTTCAGTGCTCACCACCTTGAGCCTTGTATAGTCAGTGTCTGAGGAGTGCTGATGTTTTCATGAACATGTGCTGGCTTATCACTTGCCTTCTGTGAGGATGGCATCCAGTGAACACACTCTGTATCCATCCTACGAGCACACTTGGTCCCTCTGGCAAACCTGGGAAGTAAAGCACTCATGACAAGGTCTATGACAGGTCCCCGGGGGGGGGGGATGGGGTAGGTGGCTCTGTGCAAGCTCCAGTGGCCACGCTTTCCTGGTTGGAGCCTGGACCCCAGAAATGGCCTTGAGCTTGGGCTGTTTACTTGAGGAAATGTCACACAAGCATTGGTATCCTTGGCCAGATGGAACAGTTGCCAACAACAGGCAGCAGCCAGTGGAGACAGCCTGTTTGGACACTATGGCCGACTGTGATGGATCATAGAGTCTGGTCCTGAAATAGTTCATCTCAGGGCCCTGGATCTGGAGTGGGGCGGGGTGGGCTGCTGTTAAGACCCTTTTCAGGGGGCTAGAGAGAGAGCTCAGTGGTTAAGAGGACTGGCTGTTCTTCCAGAGGACTGGGATTCAATTCCCAGCACCCGCATGGCAACTTACAGCTGTCTGTAACTCCAGTTCCAGGGATCTGACACCCTCACACAAACAAATGTGCACATTAAAAAAATGAAATAAAAATGAAACAAAATCTCATAACTGTATATAGTGGCGCATGCCTTAATTCCCAGCACTTGGGAGGCATAGGCAGTTTGATCTCTGTGAGTTCAAGATCAGCCTGGTCTATACAGTGAATTGCAGGGCAGTCTGAGGTCCATAATGAGACCCTGTCTCCAATAATAATTAATAATAATAATAATAATAATAATAATAATAATAATAATAATAATAATAATAATATAAAGACCCTGGTCAGGACAAGCAATGTGGCGGGGCATAGCCCTCACAGGTCTCTTCCATGTAGTCTTGTTGCTGTAGATCCAGCCACGCCCTGAGGTCAGCAAGCTGTTGTCATTCCCCAAAGGGGGAGGGGCATACCCTGACCCTTCTGAGAAAGTGTTGCTTAGACCAGCTACGCACAGACAAGCAGGCTTCACAACCACCACAGGGTCAGCCCAGCTGCAGGCAGATACCATCTGAAGCTCAGGAGGTGGCTATCTGTAGTCCAGAGGCCTCCTGGTGGCCCGAGACAATGGTCGCTGTGTCTGGGGAGCTAGTTTGAGAAAGGTCTTTTCAGGACTTGGAAGAATTGTCTGTGCTGTACACAGCAGGATGTTTGCATCCTGGACCTGTGGCCTGATGGCACAGGTGCCTTGGAAGAAGTTTAAGGCCGCTGGACAGTAGGTGGCACTGTGGGCTAGAGGCCTGCTTCCCTGATCCTCAAGGAAGAGAGGAGAGAATGGCAGAAGGGAAGGCGGGAGACAGGTGACAGTTAGGAAAGAGGAAGTCACAATGGGGAAGAAGTGACAGTGAGGGAGGAGGTGAGGGTGTAGGTGAGGGTGAGGGAGGAGGTGAGGGGGAGGTGAGGGGGAGGTGACAGTGAGGGAGGAGGTGGAGGGAAGGGAGGGGGAGGAGGGGAGGGGAGGGGAGGGAGGTGATGGTGGTGGGGGAGGAGGTGATGGTGAGGAAGTTCCCTAGAACTGGAGTGGATCACAGGGTGGTAAGGGTGTGCTTTGTTCTGGTGGTGGCCAGCAAGGGCCCTGGCCCCTCTGTCTCTCAGTGCCTTTCTTTCTTCTGTTATCACGTCTTCTGTTTTCAGATCCCAGCTGCTCTCTTCCTCATTTCTCTCTGTGTGAGGAGCCTCTCAGGTGCCAGAGAAGCTTACCCTATGCTTCCTATGGGGGGCAGCCTAGCTTTGTAGTCTGGCTCTGCCCTTGCTGACTCCATTGGTCTGGTGAGGTATATGCACTGAGGTCTCATCTAGCTGTGGAAACCTGCGTTTTACCCAGGCCTGACCGGGTGGGTTGTCTTGGCATCTTACCCTGCTCTCCTGGAGTGAGCACTTGGCTGGGTAGATAAGCTTGGCTACCAGAAGAGAAGCAGGATAGCCAGATGTACCCACCTCACAGCTCCCAGAGCCTCAGGAGAGAGCTCAGCAAGCACCAGGTCAGGCCTGAGGGTTGGTAAATCGCCCAGCTGTAGATCAGATGGTGTGCCCTGAGGTGGGTGGAAGACAGTCCATGTGAGCTTTCTAGAAGAGGAGGATTGGGTGATGGTGGGAACTTGAGGGGTTGAGAAGTGAGTGGGTGAGAGGGGTTCGGTTCCCCTAGGGGATGAGCTTGCCTGCTGGCCTCCCACCCTGGTGTTTCCTGCCGGCTAGCGAGAGTTGTGTATATGAGTGACAGGTGTCTCATTCAGACAGCTGGAGTCAGGACAGGGACATCAATGTGCAGTTTGGGATTCTTGTTCCATCTGGCTTAGAGCTGGCACATGGGGCATGACCTTGTACCCACTAGGCTCAGAGCTGGAGTCGGGGATCAGCATATGGTCTTCCCTTGCCGTGAGCTCGAGGTGGGCCTGGCTAGTGCTGCAGCTCAAAGCAGCTGAAGCGTATCTTTGAGCAGAGCCAACTGGTTCATGGAGCAGACCATTGGTTGTGGGTGCACCAGGCTCACACCAGCCAGCCACTAATCTCTTTTGGACTGATGCCACCTGATGCAGCATGGCACTCCTCAGTCTCTCCTGGTTCTGTCTCGGCTGTACTCATGATGCCTTCCTCCAGAACCAACATAGGCCCAGCCTCAGGCTTCCACTAGCAGTGACGCGGCTGCACCATTTGCCCCTCAGTGTTGGCTGGAGTGGAGGATGTCTCAGGGCATTTGAGTGCGTAAGCTCTTCTGAGCTGGGCAGATGTGTGTGTAGCTGGAAGCAGCTTAGTCGCCTCACTGACCCCACCCACCCATGGCAGCTCTGCTGGTGGCTCCAGCACCATGGCTACTTTAGAACCTAGCATCCCAGCAGCCTAGGGTGAAGTGTCCAGCACAGCGTCTCACAGAGGGTGAGCTCACAGTCTCTGCCAGGACGGCATAGAGACGCACAGCAAAGAATAAAAGGAAGGAAGGCTGGGCAAACTTGCTGAGTGAGGGTTGTCCTGGTAGCAGTTCGTGCCATGGCTAGGCCCTGGTTTCACTTAGAGTATGCTAGCTGGGTGGGCAGAGGACATCTTCCCTCCATACTTATTTTGATACTGGCTATTTTGGTGTATTTGAATTCTTTATTGTTTCAAGGCTATCCTACATCAAAGCATGGATGATATCACTATACCTGAAAGATGGAGGATAGGATACTTGACCGTGTGGTTTGATATAGATGAGCTCAGGGACACAGGAAATGTGGTCTTAGTACCTGACTGTTTATCTGTATCCCTGGCAGACCAGGCTGGTTTCCTGCAATGCCTCCTTCCCTTTTCTCTTCCCCTCTCCTCTTTTCCTCTCCCCCTCCTTCCTCCTGTTCCTTCTCTGAAGAGTGAACCCAGGGGCTTAACTGCTGGTGTTTCTCCACTGAGCCACACCCATAGCGTCTGACCTTTAGAGACCCTGGTTGCTGTAGCATGGTGTGAGAGGTACATTCATGACCCAGCTGTACCTCCAAAGGGGCACTCCTCCTGTGACATCTTCCGGAGCCCTGACCACTGACTTAACACTATTCTACAGACAGATAATTCTCCACATGCCTCTGGGCCTTTGGACGTTCTATCCATTCTTCCTAAAGGGATTTCCACCATGTCCTTGCTTGACTACCCTTCCCCTTCTTCAGTGAGATCCCTGATTCTAGCCCTTAGTAAGCATGGCTCTTTTAAGGTCTTCCTGCCCATTGTGGAGCTGAGCCCTGGCCATGGGAACTGTTAATGCTAAATGTGGATTCTGCTTTCTCTCAGGCTGAGTTCCCGAAAGCTCAGGGAAGGATTAGAGCCCTCCATGGACACCCAGGGCTGAGTCTAGGATTGGAAAGGACAGATGGATCAAGGTTGCCCTCCTTCCTGGAGAGTGAGCCTGTGGTGGCCCCGGGGAAGAGGAGAGCCAAGAGTGATCAGCTTCTACTCTACCGAGAGCACACAGACTTTCTCTCTCCACCTGTAAAAGGGCCTTGCAACTACCCCAGGGGTCCTACAAGGTTCTTTTTGGGATCCATGGAGTATGACCATGGCCCTTGCAGGCCTAGAACCAGTCTGACTGTTCCTTCACTTCACTCCGTTCTTGGGTCTTCTGTTTGGCTGGCAGAACTGAACATATACATGGAGTAGAGTGACAGTTCCATGTATGTCTGCAGTGTGCACTGATCTCGCCAGGTTTAAGCAACACTTCAGTCTCCTTAAGCATTTATCATTGCTTTGTGGTGAGAGCCTCCACCTCTCTCTGCTTCTTTCCAAACTTGTGACAAACTTTTGTAAACGAGAATTCTTTACATTAGGTGGTCCTTCTCTGCCCTCCCCTTCATCTGTGTTTTCTCCTCTTCTCTGAATGTATCTGCTTTAGCTTCCCCATGAGTCCAATCATGCTTATTTCACTTAGCATAATATCCTTCAGCTATACCCATTTTCCTGTCAATAAGAGGATTCCGTGTGTGTGTGTGTGTGTGTGTGTGTGTGTGTGTGTGTGTGTGTTAGAAACGAACCTTGGATGTTCTTCAGGAGCCATCCAGTTTTTTTTTTTTCTTTCAGACAAGTTCTTTCCTTAGCCTGGAGTTCACCAAGTAGGCTATATTGAGTTGGAGTGGCCAGTGAGCCCCAGGGATCTGCTTATTTCTGCCTCCCCAGCTCAGGGATCACAATACACCACCATATTCTCTCTCTCTCTCTCTCTCTCTCTCTCTCTCTCTCTCTCTCTCTCTCTCTGTCTCTCTCGGGTTCCGGGTATTATTCAGTTTACTTTCCCATGCTTCTTTGGCAAGCATTTTATCAACGAAGCTGTCTTCTCAGCCAGAAGTTCGTTCTTCTTTGCGTGGCTGACTAGTGTTATATGCCTCATTTCCTTGTCCATCCAGTCATCATTGACTGATGTGAGCAGTGCAGAAATGAACATGAGAGGCAGGTATCACTCAGCTGTGCTGGTACCATTGCCTTTGACTATACAAATAGTAGTGGGTTTGCTGAATCTTGTGGTAGTTCTGTTTCGTGTGTGTGCATGTGCAGGTGGAGGTTGTAAGTTGGCATTGGATCTCATCCCAAATTGCCGGTGGTCATGTCAGAGGAACAGCAGATGGCAGTTGACTTCAGGATATCAGCCCACCAGGAGGTGAATCCCTGACGGATGAATCTCAGATAGGAAAGGCTCTGAGACCACAGACTCCACAATGTCACAATGTTTTTTGTTTCTTCTGTGCCTTTACCTGTTTGCCACTGCCATCTTTCTCTGGTATCTGGCATGGCGTGAATGAGTGTGGGGAGATTCCCCACTGCCTGTAATGTGGTGTGTTTATCTCATGGAAACATCCCATTCTACTGGGCATTTTTATTGATTATTATGAAGATGATTTCTTCTTAAGTTGTATTGGTTAACTGATAACAATAATGTTACCTTAAATAGAGTTTTGATGATAAAAATATGTACAAGGAAGTATCATACAGATAGAACATATGAGTTTCTATTGAGGAGCTGGGTAGATTAAGAAAAACAATTGAGTCCCAGTAGCTCAACTAGCTTAAATTCTTTTAACCTTCATATCAGGGGATGTGCTCACAGGTTTCGGAGTACATCATAACTGAAACAAAGCTTTGAAAATACTTAAAATTAGACTACAATGTTTTTGTCAAATAACTTTGTGGTGAAAAACCCAAGAAGGCAATCTAAAGTTTTAGAAAGGCACATATTTGAATGAGGAACTCGTTAAGGTTTGGGAACAAGAACAAAGCAGCCCAATTATTATTAATTGATGAACCTTTCTTGCTAGGATTGGTTGATGATCAAAGGTGATGATTAATTCCTTATACACATTTCTGCCCTCAATTTCCTGATACAAAACAAACAAACAAAAAACCCCAACTATTGATGAGTGGTTATGCACCCTAATGGTTTAAAGTAGAGCTGAGTGATTCTTTTTCATATATAAAAGTTTAGATTTGTCATTCCTTACAAGATTCCCTTTCAAGATAAGTAATAAAGTGATTGATCCTTTCTTTGTAACTGCAAAATGCAGCCTGCCAGTAAAAGAGTATCTTGTTTGCTTACACGCTGTTAATCTATAACAAGTTGCTTGGGTATGAGAGTGTGCGGGTTCTTGGGATGATTTGTTTTTCACCTGTAATATGTAAAATGTTTAATCATGTGAGGGAATGTGGGAAACATGCTGGTTTTTACTTGTATTCATTGTAACCATCCACTTGAAAAATAGAATGCAACCACATTATAATTTTTATACTTCCTGAAAGATTTTGCTAGGGTGTATGAGCTGTAGGGGAAAGCATAAGGATAGAAGGAGTTAGAAGGAAAACATCAGGAACGAGAGAAGGAAATCACCAGGAAAGTAAAGAATAGAGAATGTGGCTGGGCAGTGGTGGCACACGCCTTTAATCCCAGTACTCAGGAGGCAGAGGTGGGTAGATCTGTGTGAGTTCGAGGTCAGCCTGGTCTACAGGAGCTAGTTCTAGGACAGGACAGGCTCCAAAACTAGAGAAACCCTGTCTCGAAAAAAAAAAAAAAAGAAAGAAAGAAAGAAAGAAAAAGGAAAAAGAAAAGAATAGAGAATGCAAAGGAAGAATAAAGAAAAGGTCTGAAGGAAACAGTCAAGAGAGTTTGTGTCTTTTCCCTTCCCCCGCCACAGATAAAATAGTTGTAGTCCGTGCAAGTCTGTGGATTCCCTTTGATCCCTGCGCTGCTGTAGGTACCACTGTAGGTAGACAGTGGTACTCAGTGATGGTGAGGTACGAGGATGTGATGTGAGAGAAGTGGAGGGGATAGTGAGGGAGTGTTCTCTGCAGACCCATCTACTGCTTGTTTGTTTGTTTTCAAGACAGGATTTCCCTGTGTGTAGCCCTGGCTGTCCTGGAACTCACTCTGTAAACTGGACTGGCCTCAAACCCAGAGATCCTCCTGCCTCTGTCTTCAGAGTGCTGGGATTAAAGGCTTGTGCCAACACACCTTCTTATAAAGGAAGACATTTAATTGGGGCTGGCTTACAGTTCAGAGGTTTAGTCCATTATTGTCATGGAAGAAAACATGGCAGCATGCAGATAGACATGGTGTTGGAGAAGGAGCTGAGAGTTCTATATCTTGGTCTGCAGGAAGCAGAAGGAAGACTGAGACACACTGGCCAGACTTGAGCTTCTGAGACTTCAAAGCCCACCCCCACTCCCTCCATCCCCCTAGCTCCCCCATCCCTCCACCCCTCCCACCTGACTTACTCCGACAAAGCCACGCCTATTTCAACAGGAGCACACCTCCTACTGGCCACACCTCCTAGTAATGCCACACCCTATGGGCCAGGCATTACATGAGCCTATGAGGGCCATGACTATTCAAACCACCAGAAGCCCTAATAAAGGTAGGGTCATGGGGTCTCAGCCTGGAAGGTAGTGGGGGATAAAGCAGCTACATAGATGGGTATCCTAGTTAGGTCTCTAGTGCTGTGTGAAACACTGACCAAAAGCAACTTGGGGAGGAAAGGGATTATTTTGCTTATAGGTCATGGTCGGTCATTGAGGGAAGCCACAGCAGGAGCTCCAGGCAGGACTGAAGCAGAGACCATGGAGGAATGCTACTCACTGGCTTGCTCCCTAAGCTTTGTTTAGCTGCCTTTCTTATACAATCCAGGACCAACCAGCCTAAGCATAGCACTGCCCACAGTGGGCTGCGCCCTCCTACATTAATCATTAATCAAGAAAATGCCCCACAGACATTCCCACAGGCCAGTCTGATGGAGGCGTTTCTTCAGTTGAGGTTCCCTCTTTTTAGTGGCTTATTTGTGTTGTCAAAACCTAACCAGTACAACGGGGAAGGATGGGATCAGTGGCTCCCCACCCCCTACAACCACAGTGCTATCATGATAATTATACCATAATGACCCTTTGTGTCCCTGGCATATTCTCAAGGGACAAAGCTGATAGAATGAATATATATATTTAAGGGGATTTACTAGACTGGCTTACAGGATGTGATCCAGGTAGTCAAACAACAGCTGTCTCACACTGGAGAGGCCAGGAGTCTGGTTGTTCAGTCCACGAGACTGGATGTCTCCGCTGTCCCGGTATGGTGCTGGAGGCCTGGGAGATTCTTGGGAGCTGCTGGTCTCAAGTCTATGTTGGAGTCCCCAGTAAAGTTGGTTCTAACATTAGTGAAGTAATGCCGTAGCAGCAGAATAGGTAAACTTGCCAGTGATAGTGGGAACGAGCTTGCAAAAAACCCATCCTTCTTTTATATCCTATTATGTGGGCTGCCTCCAGAAGGTGCAGCTTACACACAGGGTCAGAGAAGTTCCTTGGCAGGCCTGAGTCAGCCAGTGCTAATGTGGAACTAGTCACCCTGCCTCCTCCTGTTCTTCCCTCCACCTGCCCTTATTTATGTCCATAGCCACAGTGCAGCACGCACTCCTGTACAGTCCAAGAGGTGGTGTGCTGAAGAAGGGTAGAGACATGGCCTGGGGTGGCAATGTGACCTGGCCTGGCCCAGATATGCCAAGTACTAGGCCCTGCTATCACCAATACTTGTTAGAGCCTGGGTGGGGCCAAACGTGCCCTGCAGCCCTGTAGGGATTTCTATGTGGTTTTATTTCTGGGCTGGTGTGTGCTTGCGTGTGTCAATGTTTTGAGTACATGTAGGTCTTCCTGTGGGCGGGACTGCATGTGGGACAGCCTCGTAAGATGGTCACGTGGAAGTGATAACTTCTGTGTCTTCCAGCCTGCCACCTTTCCTGGCTATCCTTAGCCGCTTCACTGGGCCTCTGAGCACACTCAGGCCCATTGTTCCCCTTCTGCTTCTTAGTACTTGGGCCTGGGCAGGACTCCTGGCTTCTCAGAGCCTTGAGTTTTCTCCTCTGTAAGTAGGGGTAGCGGCCTGGCATGTGGCTGTAAGACAAAGAAGGTCTTGGTGAGAAGGGCGCCCAGACCTGCATTGCAGTTGCTGTGCTGAGCTCCCTCTTCTTGCCTCTCGCCAGAACTGGGCCATCCTCTTGCCTGTAGGATCCACACAGACTTCTGTAGAGTGCGTTCACCTTGGGTGTTGTTTGCTGAGTAGCTGCCAGCAAGGCTGGAGCTGGAGCCTAGGAACTGTGCCTCGGTTTCCTTCCCCGTGAACCAGCATAAGCGGAAGCCCCCATCCCTGTATTGTGTGACATTATTCCTGGGGAGGCATGAACTGATGACAGATCAAAGTACCGTGTCAATGTTCTGTAATGTTCTACAGCACTGGTACCCCAGCACCCAACTTGGTGAACCAATACATTTTCTTGGGGTTGCTTACAGGAATATAGGTGAAGGGTTCCTTAAGGGAGCAGAAATAACTCAGACAGCTTAGCTTCATCATCAAGCCTACCACAGCATGAGTGACAGCTCGTGAGAGCCGGGAACCTGGAGCACACTGCACACACAGCCTGCAGGCAGCTCAGCAGGTGGAGAGCATCCTTCCCAGGCAGCTCCGGTGGTCTGAGTGTTTCAGGCAGTCTGGCTACTCGCTGTTCTTTTCATGCTTTTCAGCGTGTCCTGACTCTTCCCAGAAGCTCTGCTGTTCTGAGCCACTTCTAAAGCCCCCAGCTTGTCAGAGGGTATCTCTTAGCAATCCTTCATATATCCACGTAGGAAGGGAGTGGCCTAGCAAGGCTGGTTAGTTTGAGGGACTTCCTGAGCTTGAGGATCTTCCCTACAGTAGGGCGGAATGCTTCACCTCCTCTCGGAACATCTTGCTGACTCACCTCCCTGGAAATATCCTGTCTTAAAATATCCCATTGTTCAACTCCCCGGTACATCCTGTGTCTTAGGAGTGAAGGGGTGCCCCTCCAAGATGGATGGTTTCAATCTAGGAGGAAACAGCTACCCAACACCCTGTCTAGCCTGTAGTGAAAGCTAATGAAATACCCTGAGGCGAGTACTCAGGACAGTGCTGGGCTGGCTCCGGCTTGGCAGGGGCAACTGTGAACATCATTTGTCCTGTTCCACTGGTGCCAAGTGTGCTGGTTTGAAAGAAAATGGCCCCTAAAGAGAGCGGCACTATTAGGAGGTGTGGCCTTGTTGTCACCGCGGGGGCAGGCTTTGAGGTGCCTTTATCAAGCTTCCCTCAGCGTGACAGTCAGTTGACTTCCTTCTGCCTTTTGGTCAAGAATTAGCTGGCTCCACATCTACTTGCATGCTGCCATGCTCCCCATCATGATGATAATGGACTGGACCTCTGAAACTGTAAGCCTCCACTTCAATCAAATGTTTTCGTTGTAAGAGTTGCCATGTCATGGTCTTTTCACAGCAATAAAACCCTAAGACACCTAGTAAGGGTGACTGGGGTACATGGGTCCTAATGATCCCATAGGATCCTCTGGGCCCTGAGAACAATTAAGAGCAAATTTAAGGGTTCAGAGGGAGGGCAGGGAAGTGGGGGAGAACGTGGACAAAAAAGCATCGAAGGGGTCTGAGCACTTCCTTGTCGCATCTGACACACGGCAGGCTGGGTTGGAAGGCAGTTATGGGCAGCGTGCAGGGAAGGGCAAGGTGGGGAGCTGCGTGGATGTAGTGGGTGGAGGAGCCTTGCACCCATCACTGACCTGGGAACAGTGTCGACACAGCCAGCTGGTTGTATGGGAACCATCGGCACAGTGAGACCCCTTCACCGGTCACTGCACTGCGCCTTGACTTTGTGGCACTTTCCCTTACGGCCCACCTGGTCACCAGCGCTGACATTTGTGTTGATTGGTCTCTTCCACTGTGGATTCTGTGGCCTCTTCTTTCTGGTCTTCCTCCCAGCCTTCTGGGCCCCATGAGGTAGCAGGTAGGGCTGTGGGCTCTGGTAGATTGGGCAGGCATTTGGGACAGCATCTGTTGCTGATTTTCTGTATATATTTGGGGAAGTTCTCTGCCTTTTCAGGGCCTCATTTCTTCCTCAGATGACTCTACCTGGGTGTTTGTTTGGTGTTAAGAATCAGATTGTTTGTGCCTAGGGTGAGACACATAGGTGGCTGTTTTTGAGGGGTGGTTTATCTTGTCTGAAGGATGCAAGAACCAGGAGGGTAAGAAGTCAGTTTCGCTCTTTGTTCAGCTGGGTACCAACTCAGTCTCATGCTCATCCTCCAGTCTAGCCAGCGCCTCCTATTGCTCTACTTGTCTCCCAGCAGGAAGCCGACTACAGTGTCAATCATTTGGGCCTCTGGTTCCTGCCCTGCCCACCAGGGACTGCTCCATCTCTTTTGATTGGCCAACCTGGCTGATCCCTTGGCTGGTTTTCAGCTCTCTTTTGCCATCCGAGGTACCATTTTCCCTGCAAATCCTCTGGAGGAGCAGGGCTGGCTCTTAGCTCACCTTGCCATTCCATAGTCCAGTAGCCAAAACTTTGTCTAAGATGTTACCTGTTGCTGCCTGCCGTCCTGCCCTGTCTCCTTTGGCTCTCTGTGAAGACTTGTGTGTGTCCATTGTTCTCCCGCTGATATTCTTACTTACTGAGGTTTACTTGTCCAGTGAGTCTTGCTCTGTCCCACAGGCCGGCCTTCTGTGTTCTGTACAGCTGGGGATGTGGGTGCAGTCTGAGCCTGGCTCATGGTTTTGCTCATCCAGTGCCCATTTCCTGAACATTTCCCCGACATTTCCCCATGAAAAACACCGTTCTGGTAGGAGTTGTGGATATCAGACATGAACAGGAAGGCAGCCTATCTGGGAAGTCTGCTGATTGACCTCCCTGGCCACTGAGTTCAAAGCAAGATGAGCCTGTGAAGCTGCCAGCCTCTTGCCTAGCTCTGTGGGCACCAGCCTTTCATCTTCCATGTCTCATTTCCGTTTCCCTCTTGTTTAATGCGTGTGCTTTTGTAGGCGCCTCGCTTTTTATAATAAACCATGGGACCAAGAAACAAAAGTCTCAGAGCCTAGTGTAAAATAACTGGTTGGGCTTGTGCTTGACCCACTTAGGGAAGCTGGGAAAGCAGCATGGCTCTTCCTGGTTGTGTCTTAGGTGGAATAGAGCTGGGCAGGTAGCCTGGGCCTGCAGTAGGCTGCTTAGAGGTCAGGGAGGGGCTTCTGTGACTGCAAGGGTAGAAGTATGGATGGAGAGGGGTTGGGGAGGTAGGGGAGAGCTTGGAGCATCAGAGGTAAATTATGCCTCCCTTGAGCCCCTGGGGTCTTCAGGATCTGTGGTCTTGTTCTCTCCCCATCCTGCTCTTCGGTTGAAGACGAGAGCCCGTGGTACTGCCACAGTGCCACTGGACTGTCCCTGCTCATCTGGTTCCCCATTAGCACCAGAGGACCTGCCGTAGGAGTCTTTCTGGCCAGCCAAAGTGTGTCCTTCACCTTCTCAACTTCCCCTGTGTTGTGGGAGTCATCTGGCGTCTGCTAGGAGAGACAGGATGCTTTGGAGCCCCTGCAAGTGTTTAGAGGCGCACAGGAAGCCAGCAGGAGGTGGGATTGGCCCTTAGCAGTGCCAGCATGGCCAGGGCATCTGATGCCTTGGGCACCTGCTCTAAGCCTTTCTTTTGAGCCATGGGCTGTGCTGAGTTTCAGCTTGAAGTTTTAGGGAAGTGAAGCTGATCAGAGCCTGGCCATGGTCTGGGAAGCCTGTGGTCCACACAGGTCCATTTGCCTCTGAACTCTTAGGTCTTTTCCCTTATCCTGGTGCCTAGAATTGATCCTAGCCTGCCATTTGTGGCTCCTGTGTGGGCATCATCTGTTCTCAGAGAGGGTGAGGACTGAGGGTGGGTGCATGCCCTTGTGAACACATGGAAACTTTGTGCCCTTCCTCCCTGGCCTTTCACTCTGTATTTTAAAAAGTCTGGTGAAACGTCGCTGGCTGTTAATGGTGAAGCTCTACAGTTCAAGGGCTCTTTGGTAGAGGGCCCCCGAGACTCACAGCACGTGTCTGCTGGCTTTGAACGTGGCCAGAACCAGGGGAAGCAAGCTGCTCCACCCCTGCCAGTGGAGTTGGAGTGTGCTTAAAATGTAGTATTGATGCCTCTGAAGCTGACAGCTTTCCCTGAAGCAGGCAGGATGTGGTTGGGAAATTCATAAACAGTGGTGTATTGACATCTGTTGCTCCTTTGTGGACTGTCAACAACTTCACCATGTTTGCGGACGGATAAAGGGTTTGACTTCACAGCCTGTGGCTCCAGAGGGCATGTCCAAGTCTTCTAAAGCTGGATGCCTCCTTTCCTCTGAAACCCAACCTCCTGTGTGTGAGGTACCTTGGAGAGAAACAGTGTAGCTAGAGGGGAGAACTGAGGCGCCAGGCTGAGGACTCCTGGTTTGTGATAGTCCCGAGGTCCGCTCCACAAGGTCCTGCTCTGGTTTCGCCTGACTCCTCCAGGCCACAGATCCAAAGCCCACACTCCAGTCTGCTTTAGACACTTGCTCTGGTGCTCCTGGTGCTCCTGCCCTGCTGCCTGGGTGTGTGCCAGGTGGGAGGGAGGGACGAGTGCTTACGAGATGCAGTGTGTTCACCTGTCATGGCCAGGAAATGGATCTTCCAAGATGGCAGCGGTTGACAGGGGAATCAAGGAGCGTTATCTATGCTTGACTCTCTGATATCATTTGAACGATTGTGTGAGTGATCTGACTTCTCTGTAAGTGGCTCTTCAGGGAGGTGGCCATGCATGGGAATCTGGGAGGTGTCTGGGTCAGTCTGGTACTGGAAGTTGGGTAGACATGAGGCTCCTCAGTGTGCTGAAAGGACATTGGTGTTCCAGAGTGAGGGACCGGCCTGTAATTTGTCTGAGGTGTTTCTCTGAAACAAAGGGACCAGCAGCCTACCAGGGAACCCACATGGCTCTTGATGATGGGTGTCCACGAGTGTTCCCCTTTCTTCTTCAGTCTCTTGAGTCCTCAGAGCTTTCCCAAGGTGGCAGGGGCATCACAGGCAGGTGAGAAGACTGGGAGTCCAGATGTGTGACGTCTTATGTGTCCACAGCCTAGCCTAGGGTAGCCACCTTAAGGGTATGTTGTATTCCTACCTGCTGGCCTAGTGACAGGTAAGTGATGGGTGGAAGGGGCAGCTGAGCCTCCTTTCCTGGGCTGGGGTGCAAGCTTCTGAGCTGTGAGGGGTCCTGCTCTGTACCTATTTTATTTTTTTTTGTCTTTGCTTCTGACTTTGTTCCTGGATTGAGAGGCAGTAACTTTAGCTCCTTTCTGGCCTTGGGTACTAGGTCTGCAGAGAATACAGCACGAAAAGGCCTTCTGAACCTCCAGCTGGACAGGTGATCTTCACACTCAAGTGTTTCTCTGCAGGGAGGGTTGTAGCAGGGGGTTCTGGGAGCTAAAGAAGGAGCTGGGGTGCTCCAGCTAGAGACTATCAGTGTTGCCCTGGGCCAAATCAAGCCTATTACCCCCACCCGTGGCTCCTGTTGAGCGAAGAGGCCTCCGGGGGAGCAGCATGTTCTCTGTTCAGAAGACAATGTTCTCAGGTGGATTTACACCTCTTCCACTGGGAGCTTGGAAAATGAGGTGTGAGGTGCTAATTTTAGACCTTTGGTCTCCATGCCAAAATGGCAGCAGGATATTTAGAAAGAAGTAATGACGGCATGGCCTGGTCTCTTGTTAATTGTGGGTCACACACATTTCCATAAAAGAAACAGGTCCATCAGGACTGCAAGTTGCTATGGGGGGGGCCTCTCAGTTGCCTGGCCTGGAGTGACTCTGGGTACCTAGGTTAGCCTAAGGTCCCTGCAGACAGCAAATGTGTTTTCATGACAGAAACTTTTTTTTTTTATACAGTGGCAGAGTGTGGAGACAAGGTATTCCAAGTGCCTACTGCAGCCCTTTGGTGTAAATTCTTAATAGTTAGGAGCCGAAAAGGACAAGAAGTCTGAGCAGGCAAATGACGTCACTTGTTAGCCAGAGCTTCCACATACGGGTTGGCTTCACCTCTGAGAACACCCAGCTTTTAGTGAACCCTCAGGTTACTTTGTCCTCTCTGTCTTCTTGCTGGTAGTCTTTCTGAGTTACCCAGGCTCCCCACCCTCCTGAGTTCTCCCATGTTTCTATGGTGGAAGGTCACCAGCAGTTCCCAGTTACTAACCCCAAGCTATGTCAGGTGCGCTTGGCCCCAGCTCTGTGTTGGTGAGCCTCTTGCCTTGGTCTTCAGAAGCCTGTTTGTGCTCAGCACTTCTGACTTCTGCCCAAGGGCCTGGTGTCCTGCTCCCCTCCTGCCCAGTGCTTTGTACCACATTTCCCGCCTCCATGTGACTGGTTGTTAGAAGGCAGTGAGAAGCAAAAGCAGCAGGAACTGAGGCAGGACCCTCTGTTCCTTCGGCTGTGCTCTCCCTCGTAGGCACCCTTGGCAGGACTGAGAGCACAGACTTGTGGCAGCCCTCAGAAACCACAATCAGAGCTTCTGCTGGCTCCTCAGGTGACTGTCTGCCAGTTCCCATCAGGAATAGTTTGTTGTGTTTAGTTTTTCTACAGTAACTGCATTCAGAATTTTAAAGTAGATAGATAGTATCTGCGTGTACAAAACCCCCACTAGTACCATAGGTGAATGTGTCTCCTTTGAATCTGCCCCTGCACCCTGTTGCCATTTTCTAGGGATCCTTCTTAGGTTTCATCTGTGTGAAGTGTCTTAGGGCACAAAAGAATTGCCATCTTTCTGTCTGTCTATCTATCTATCTATTTATTTATTTTTGAGAGAAGGAGAGACCCTCTACAGAGACGTGTAGTCCTGGTTCTCCTGGAACTTACTTTGTAGACCAGGCTGGCCTCAAACTCAGTGATCCACCTGCCTCTGCCTCCCAGTGCTGGGATTAAAGGTGTGAACCACCACACCTGGCTAAGATGAACACCAACCCGCTTGATGTCGCAGAGTCTTGTGCGCCCTTCTGGATCTTTCCCTCCACACATACTTGGGTATGCTGAAGTGCCAGCTGTGATGCCCCTGCCCCCAGGTATCCCATGACTCTCAGTGGGTTTGGAGGTTGTTCACTTGCTATCTGTACAGCCTCTTGGTCATGGCTGCCCAATCAATATTCTGTCACAAAGGTGCCCTCTAATTCTTGCCTTATTCCCTCCCTGGTGGCTCTTTGACTTGTTCCAATGTTTCTTACTATAAACAGTGCTGATGTGAACTGCCTCATGCCACTCATGGGCCCGTGGGCAGGCCTATGATGGGTCTCCAGTAGACATGGAATTGATGTATGACAGTGACATTTGCAGGGAGGGGACCGTGTTTATGAAGGATGGAGACCCTGTGTCCTAAAGTAGGCTGCTTCAGTGTGATGCATGCAATCTGAGTGTCACAGGGGCCTCCAAACTCTGTCCTATCTGTATATTTGCAAAGCATTGTGGGACTGCTTAAACCTGCTTGAGAAGTGGTACAGCAGACCTGTGCCAGATCGTCCCCCAGAGAGCCTGAGCTGCAGCAGGCTGTGACGAGGCTAAGAGCGTGCTGTTCTGTCACATTGTGTGTCCCCTGAGCAGCTTTGTCCTCTGAACCATTTTGGTGTGTGTGTGTGCGGTGGTAGTGGGGGCACTAATTATCACAGAACATGATATTTAGGATTTAGACTGTACCCAGTGAGGAGAGAGAGTCCCTGTGCCCAGTCGCTGCCCGCCTCTAGCTGTCAGACACTGCTTCCAGGGACAGTCACACCACTCTGTGAAGTGGTGTGGAGATTGGGTTTCAGCGAACAGGCTGGCCTTTTCTGTTCCTCATGGCTGTGGGCCAGGGTACTCCCAATGCTCATGCCTCCCCCAGCCAGAGGAGTGCATGGAGTCTCTAGGGGGAAGATCACAGGCATGGGATGGCCGCATAGGCACCAAGTGGTCTTGCAAACATGGTGTGGATGTGCAGGCACCAGTTGGGCATGTAGACATGGTAGCTGTGAGACTCCTCCAATCTGCTGTACTTCAAAGCTAAGGAACCTCATCGCTAGCAAAAAGGAACCCTCGCCTCTTTTGCCCAAGCCTGAACAGCATGTCACTGCTGTAGCTGTGACCTCTGACCTATGTCTGTGTGAGCTGGTAGTTGCAGGAAGCTGGGTGGAGGTGTGAGAGTCGTCCTCACCGTCTCTGGTGTGTTTTAGAGACCTCAAAGTGTTCTAGAAGAAGAGTTGTTTTTAAAATGTGCTTATCACTACAGAAGGTTGGGACCATGGCTTGGACAGAGTCCATTGCAGGAGGAAGTCATCCTACTTCTGGACATTTGCACAGGGCATGGGCATCTTATGGTCCAAGAGCTCCCAGCCTACTGCCAAGTCAGCCCTGCCACAACTCTGCTAGCCCGAGTCACTATACACCCACAGCAACACCAGTGCACCATACTGAGCTGGTGTTTAGTCTTGACTACCAGCCTGATGGGACGTAGAAACAAACCTCCAGACATGTCTGTGAGGGTGTCCATGTGGGTGTCTGAGGGTGTCCGTGAGGGTGTCTACAGATCCTTGAAGTGGTTGAAGATTACATGTCTAGGCAGAATACAATCTCTATGTATCTAAAGATCCTAATTAGATCAGCCACTTGGTACTGGTTTTACAGGCGTAAAGGATGCAAGATTGGTGTGGTCATTGGATGTTGAGCTACACACAGTTCCAGAGAGTGACTAGGCAATGTGTGACAGGGTCAGAGTCCCTGCAAGGGGCCCTGAGAGCCCATCACATGAAGCTCTGAGGTGAAGCCTGACCTGCAATGGAGATCCTAGGATATTGATGTCTACAGAGGAGAGTTGCAGGCAGAGTGGGGCTGGCCGTGTGTGCTAAGATTCCTTTCCCCACCTCCCTTTCCTTGCCATAGCCCAGGCACTGATGATCATGAGGGAGAGGAAACATCAAGCAGGGGGTTGTCTAAGGCCCTTAGACAAGCCTTCCAGAAGGAGCTTGGCTTATGGGCATACAGTTGGAGCCGAGGAACTGTGTGGGATATGGGCAGGCTGTACCAGAACTTGTGCACATGAGTTTTCTATTGCCCAAAGTCCTTTCTGTGATGTAAGAAGTCTCCTTTTCGCCTGCTGATGGTAGTGCACACCTTTAATCCCAGCATGGGAGCAACAGAAGCAGGTAGATCTCTGTGAGTTCGAGGCCAGCCTGGTCTACAGAATGAGTTCCAGGATAGCCAGGGCTATACCAAGAAAACCAAGAAAACCAAAACAAACAAACAAACCCCCCAAACAAAACCAAAAAAATCTGTCTCAGAAAAACAAAAAAGTATCCTTTTCAATTTTTAGGTCTCAGGGTGAAGGTTTCCCTCCCCAATTCCTCCACCACAACTTTGTGTGTTCCTGGACAATGACATCTCTAGCATCAGAATGTAGAATCTGTGCCCCCACAGAGAGGAGGCCTACTGAGGGCAGAGGTCACACCTAATGTCTGGAACATGGCTTCCTAACTGTGTGTGGAGGAGGTCAAGCTGTGTAAGCTGTATGTGCATCTGAGCCTGGCCTGTGCTATGGTAGGCATCAATAGTTTGCAGATTCCTCCCTTTGATCCAACAGGCGTGAACTTGACTGTTGAGCTCCCAGGGCTCATTCCCAGTGACTTCCCATTGCCATAACAGCAGAGCTGCTACTAGGAAACATTGGGTACCTACGGATGTATTGGGCTTAAAAGTAGACACAGTGTGCAGGGCAGGAGGCAGCTCGACACCTCTAGAAGGACATGCCCTCAGCTGGTATAGATGGTCCTGTAGTCCTTTAGTTATAAGGCCCACAGTTGTGTCTTTCTGTTCTTTAGACAGGCAGGAAAGCAAAGCTAAGCCTAAGGGACCGGGGCCCAGGTCATCACAAAGTCAATGAAACAGTATCAGCATTCCCAGGACTGTCTCTGTGAGGATAAGGAGATAGCTTTTATCGTTATGCCCTTCCAGCAACCAGCAGCTCATTGGGAATTTCTAACCTGCTTCCAAAGTTACCAAGGACCCATCCTGTAACATGAGGGCCGGCTTGTTGGGGTATCTGTCCCACCCAGTACCCCACAGCCAACAAATCCCAAAGAAAATCACACACAGGACTCCATAAGGTTATAAACTGATTGGCCCATTAGGTCAGGCTACTTATTAGCTCTTATAACTTATGTTACCCCATTATCCTTATCTACATTAGCCACACGGCTCAGTACCTTTCTCAGCTGGGCAGGTTACATGCTGCCTCTTCAGTGGTCTGCACAGGAGTGGCAGAGGAAGCTTCCTGCTTCCCAGAATTCTCCTGTTCTCATTGTATCACCTCTACTTCCTGTCTGGTTGACCCGCCTATACTTCCTGCCGGGCCAATCAGCGTTTTATTAAAATACATGATTGACAGAATACAGACAATTCTCCTCTCTGCGAGGAAGTAAGCAGCCTGCAGTGCTCTGATCTGAGCCAGATCGACCATGGCACCAAGGAAGGGGAAGCACCCACAGAACTGTGAGCTACAAGAGACATTCAGAAGGGTGGCCTGACACCTGCTTGCCTGAGAGAGCCTGTTGGACGCTACTCTACTTTGGCTTGCCCAGGTCTACTCTTCCTGCATCTTGTCCTCTTCAGGTACAGACTTAATGGAGCAGCAGTTTTGTCTGTATTCTGACAATTTCCTCTGTGTCTCTGAAGAATCTTCCCTGAAGACACTATTGATGAACCGTCTAGTGATTTTCCTTTGTTGTCCCTAGAAGCTAAGATTTGTCATGGTTGTTTGTTTGTGTGTATACATGCATACTTGTGCCATGGCGCATGTCTGTGTGAGTGTGCATGTGTGTGTGTGTGTGCGTGTGCGTGTGTGCGTGTGCGTGTGTGTGTGTGCGTGCGTGCGTGTGTGTGTGTGTGTGTGTGTGTGTGCATGTAGGTTAGAGGACAGTTCTTGAGAGTTGATTCTCTCCTTCCCCCCTGTGAAACCCAGGGATTGAACTCAGGTTGGTCAGCTTGGTAGCAATCCCCTTTACCCACAGAGCTGTCTTTCCAGCCCAGCCGTCGCTGTAAAATAATCTATCAGAGATGATTATAGAAACCTTGAGTTTGTTAAAGCAATCTCATGAGCGGCCAAAACCTGACACAGAAACAACAGAAAGCATGAATAATTTTAATAAATCATAAAATCTTGTGGTTTTGGTCCATTGTGAAAATGGCACTAAGAACAGAAAATAGTCTGAAGAAGAAGGTCTTGGTTTTAGATTTAGATGAAATCTTTAAGTAGTTTTATATTGATATCTTAATATCAAAACATTAAGACTTTTGAAAGTAGGTAAATCTTATTTAATTATTTCCCAAACTGTAGGTTTTTATAATTAGAAGTGGATACCAATTTCTCTCTTGTATTCTTCTTAGCTTTGGTCTATACCGGAGGTAAAAACAGACTAATAAAATTATCCGAATAAATACAAAAAGATTCAACAGCATCAACTAAGTGATGTTTAAGTTTTCAAGTCTGAGAAGCTGTTTATGGTTGCAGACTGCCATACAGCTTTCCGGTCTCCAGTAGGCAGATGTCCAAAGCACACATGTTACTTCTGAAACAACCGCCCACATCTACCCACTGTACATCTTAAGAGCAAAGCAAGTGATCAGTCTCCCTTCCCAGTGTCCTCGGGACTCTCCTCTGGTTGTGAAATAGCGGGTGACTCGGAAAGAAGAGCCATCTTCTAATTGTGTTCTCAGCGTGTATCACTTATATTTTGAATTTTTCAAAGGTTGAATTGCATTTAGCTTTAGACTCGCAAGTATTTTTAAGGTTTATATAAAGACCAAAATTTAAAGAGAATTGGGTGACATTCTTAAGTGATGATATTCATATAATTTTGGCAAAATGGAAACTTAAATTTAAAGAGAATTGGGTGACATTCTTAAGTGATGATATTCATATAATTTTGGCAAAATGGAAACTTAAGATATTAGTTAATTATTTACCTTGAAATCTGAACTTAAATCTGAAAAATTATTAACACTTTGAAATGAGAAGTCAAGGCCAAATCACAATTATATTTCTAAATCATTAAATAGGTCAAAACTTTAAATGTTTATGGAGGAGAATGACATTTGCAATCTTGATGACCTGAGTCTGATCCCTGGGACTCACTGTGGAGGGAGAAAATGACTCTTAAAAGTTGTCTGTGCACACACATACACACACACACACACACACACACTATAATGATGATGATGATTAACTTGAAAGACTTTACGTAGCCAGTATAAAGTCAGGTTTTATGGGGGAAGTTCCAGCTTTCTTCCCTGAGATGTTCCTCGTTACCAGAGATCTTTCTTTTAATCGGTTCAGAGGGATAAGGAGTCTGCCCTTTTTTAAAAGACTAACTGCTGCCAGGTGGTGGTGCCACATGCCTTTAATCTCAGCACTCGGGAGGCAGAGGTAAGCAGGTCTCCATGAGTTCGAGGCCAGCCTGGTCTACAAGAGCTAGTTCCAGGACAGGCTCCAAAGCTTCAGAGAAACCCTGTCTAGAAAAAGCAAAAAAAATTAAATAGATAAAACAAAAACACCTAACCAACAAATAGCTAAACTGCAGTTTTTTTTAAAAAAATCAAAAGAAAAGGCACAGAATAATGAAGATAAACAGTCTTCTGAAATATTTTTATCCTGTAAAAATAGTAGTTTCTTCTAGTGAGAGTCCACACACAGCCTATCCAGTATCCAGCAAGTACACAGGGCACAGCAGGAGTGAGCACAGCTGCAGACATAGAAAACTGTCAGCATAGGCTGGAGTAAAGCCAAGTGTTCAAGCAGTCAGGTTCCAGAATACCATAGAAATAAAACCATTTGAACAAAATGGAAGTGGAAGAGCTGTTCAGGTGAGGGTGGAGAAACGAGCACTAACTCCTGGTATTATTACATTGGGAGGAGATGGGCTCGCCACTGGCAAAAGCTGAAAAGGAAAGGTCAGCTCCCAGATAGATTTTGGGTGTTGAAATCTGTCATGTGTTGTTGGTACCAGTAAGTACATACTGGAAACCAAGGAAGTGAACCAAACTCGAAGTTGAGTTTTTAGTGCTTTGTGTTGCCAGTCATGAGTTCAGAAGCAGGTTTGTGGAAAGGAGCAGGTGGGGGCTACCCTCGGGAGAGCTTTGTTAGGAGAGAGACTTGTGAACATGGGCAGCATGAGGACCTTAACATAGGTAAGCGTTAGGAGCGAGGGAAAGCATCATGCCCGCAGTAGCACGAGGGGACCTTGCAGAGAGAGAGCCTTTCCTTCAAAATCCTAAGAGGGGGCTGCATTAGGAGTGATGTCATGTTTAAACTACAGGGGTCCTAAGGGAGAGAGTCTTCAAATCCCAAGATGTCAGGACAGGTAGAACAGCATGGCCAGGCAGCCATTTTGGAGCTTGAAAACCAGAACACAAAGGGGCTTTCTGATCTTTACAGGTTTTCAGAGTGGGTGGGCAACCTTTATACCGAGCCCAGCCTGCGAGACTACAGTGTGGAGGCAAGCACCAGGTGGGACTGTAGTCAAAAGTTGTCTTTGTCCTAAGCAGCAGAGAGGATGCTGGGCCTGTTTTTCTTCAGTTACAGCAAGTTCCTGTCCTCCTTTGTCCTAAGGGACAGATTGTGGGTGGCAGTGCCTGATTTCTGGGAGAGAGAGGCAGCTGGAGGGTCTGTTACATAATGTATTGCCTCTATCCTAAGAACATTCTTCTTACAAACATGAATAATATTATGCTCATTAGTCTAATAAGTGAGACTTTGGTCCTTTGAGAACAATACTGGTTTTATCTTGATTATTTTACCAAGTACATTCAGGAGACACGCATTAATAGGCTTAGAGGCTTGAGGATGAACCCTATCTATAACAGAACAGACGAAAAAATAGCAAGTAAAAATAAACACATATAAAAGGTGCTTTTCCCACCACTATGGCAAAGCCTTTTCTTTGCATATGTTCTGTACAGTGTGAACTCATCCTTTGCATACACTATATACAGTGTGAACTCATCCTTTGCATACACTATATACAGTGTGAACTCATCCTTTGCATATGTTGTATACAGTGTGAACTCAATCTTTTCATACAATTTATACAGTGTGAACTCATCCTTTGCATACATATTGTACAGTGTGAACTCATCCTTTGCATACATTGTATACAGCGTGAACTCATTCTTTGCATACATTGTATACAGTGTGAACTCATCCTTTGCATACATTGTATACAGTGTGAACTCATCCTTTGCATACATTGTATACAATATGAACTCATCCTTTGCATACATTGTATACAGTGTGAACTTATCCGTTGCATACACTGTATGCAGTGTGAACTCATCCTTTGCATACACTGTTATACAGTGTGAACTCATCCCTCTCACCAGTGCCCTGAGTTCCTGGGAGAGACAGACATCAATGATATCTCCATTTCCCTTCCCGCGTTATGGTTCCACTTGCTGAAAGAGTCTCTCATCCCCCTTTTGTGGTTGCCTGCAGATCCTCGCTGCCAGCAGCACCTGCTTCTCTAGCTTTGAGCTCTAGATAAAAGAACGTTAATTTCACTTTTTCCCTTTCTGTCTCTTGGGTGCTGGCAGGGAACATTCTTGCTCCCTCCGATGAGCCTACTCCCTCCACGTGTGTCACATAGGCGTCTACCTTTGAGCCTGATATTGCTCTTCCAAATTTCAACAAAACAGTCTTTGAGTTTCCTTCTGGGTCCATTTCCAAATCTATCAATGAGCTAAGAGTTTTCAAAAGGCAACTAATTCCTGGTAACATACTCAGATATTATCATACCCATTTTTAAATCCTGTAACATTATTTACAGCAAAATGTGTTATCTACTA
Source organism: Myodes glareolus (assembly GCF_982192425.1). Classification (NCBI taxonomy): domain Eukaryota; kingdom Metazoa; phylum Chordata; class Mammalia; order Rodentia; family Cricetidae; genus Myodes; species Myodes glareolus. The sequence goes on from NC_142034.1 coordinate 64,187,236, forward strand.
GTAATTACCCAGTAACAAAATTAACTCATTTCAACATTGGCAAAATATATGTGTATTTCATGTGGATCAATGCCCAGAAATTCTAAATAAATTTTACATTTTAAGTTTGCTAGTAAAAAGCAGTTTAGATATTTTCCTGACCATTTAGTAAAAGCATATATTAACTCTTGTTAACTAAGTAAGGTCTTAGTTTATCGCTTTTTGGTAAGACTTAAAGATGTAGCTTTTATTTGTTATGTACAGAGAAAGCTAGCATGGATCCTCAATATTATTGTTTATAGGGATTTTTTTCTTCAGTATTTTTTATTGTTAAAAGGAAATGAGCAATGTTTTTTTTGATAAACATATATATCCATCATTTTTATATTATAGCCTTAATGAAATCTCATATTTATCACTTGTATATTAAGAATATCCCTAAAGAGAAAACCATAGCAATAATCTAACAAAATATTTTTTTTCTCCCTGCCTATTTTCCAGAATATTTGTGAAAACACCAAGCACCAACATTCCTGTAAATGGAAGTTTCTGTTCTGCCTAGTCCCCACAGCCATTCAGTGAAGAAACACACGGAGGCTTATGTTAATTATAAACTGTTTAGACAGTTAATTCAGGCTCATTGTTAACTAGCTCTTACAATTTAAATTAACTTATATTTCTTGTCTATGTTTAGCCATGTGGCTTGGTACTTTTTCTCAGTGAGCCATTCTCATCTTGCTTCCTCTGCATCTGGCTGGTGACTGACTCTGCCTTTCCCCTTCCCAGAATTCTCCTAGTCTGGTTGCCCTGCCTGTATTTCCTGCCTGGCTACTGGGCAATCAGTGTTGTTAGACCAACACGAGTGACAAATTTTTACAGTATACAAGAGCATTTCCCACAGCACACTTCTTTAGCAATGACACTCACCACTGGTACTCCAAGTAGTTAGCATTTTACACATGAAGTAAGTTCAGCATTCTTTTTAGTCTCAAATTCAAAATTTCCAATTTTTTTGCATAATTATTACCTCTTGAAAGGAAGAAGCAAACGAACAGAAATAGAAAAATAAAGGCTCCTCTAAACACTCATATTAATTTATACACATACTCATACAGGGTAGATCTGTGTATCAGGTTGGATTCTCTAGAGAACAGAACTGTTAGGATGAGTTAATTAAGTAATTTTAGGTTACATTTAATGACAACAGCTAGTAGCAACAGGTGTCTCACACTCTAGAGGCTGAGAATCTAGTAGTTGCTGGGTTCTTGAGGCTAGGGACCCTGGCCATTGGGGGAGTCCCACGGTGGTGATCTCACATCGGAGAGGCTGACAGCCTAGTATCGCTGAGTTCATGAGGCTGAGCACCTTGCCACTTCCATTCTAGCAAAGGAAACCTGGAAGTTTCCTGGTGAGCTGCTGCTGGGCTGTAGTCAATGACAGAAGCCTGGAAACACTGGCTGTGATATCAGTGAAGGAATCGTCGTCAGTGGCAACAGGGCAAATCACCTCGGTGGAGAGAGGGAAGTCAGGTGAGCAAAATGCCAGTCGTCCTCCGTCTGATGGTCACGGAAGGTGCTGCCCACACTTGGGGTGGATCTTCCCGCATGAAGCAAAGCAATCAGGACAATTCCTCAGAGGAGACCCCTTACTCAGGCATGGTGGTTTGAATAGGAATGGTCCCCAAAGGCTTATATATTTGAATACTTGGTCATTAGGGAGTGGCACCACTTGAGAAGGATTAGGAGGTATGGTCTTTTGGAGTAGGTGTGGCTTTGTTGGAGGAAGTGTGTCACTGAGTGTGGGCTTTGGGGTTTCAGAAGCCCAAGCCAGGCCCAGTGGCTCTGTCTCTTCCTGCTGTCTGTGGATCTGGATGTAGAACTCTTAGCTGAGCGGCATCCCTGGTTATGCTCTCCTCTAGCCAGCCTGCTCATCAACTTTAGGAAACAGTTAAAGAAACCACTCACTCCCTGTAATGTTCAGGGGTCAAACTTAGTGCACTCAGAATTGAAAAAGGCCTTAAAGTGATAAACATCCAAATGAAGAATCAAGGTCTGAACAGGCTTCTAAAGCTTGTGAAGTTCTCTGATTCAAACAAAGGGACCAAGGAGTGATTCAAGAAGGTGGAGCAGGTGGTGGCTTCAGCACCCAATGGGCATCGTCAGTATGCTCTCTGGAGGAGGAGGAAGGATGTAGACAGGGAAGGGAGGGAGGAATGATGTGCAAAGGCTCTCGGGGACCTCGGAGGACTTGTGTCATGGTGCAGCAAGAAAACCAGCTTTGGAAAAGAGTGTGATTCGTGCTGAAAGTGAAGGTCGAGGTAGCAAGAAAGAATAGTAAGTCGAGGCACTGGCATGCAAATAAGGATTCATCGGATAGGGCCAGGAATGGCAGCGCAAACTCAGACTGTCATGGAGAACGGCTCGGTTCTGAAGACGCACGTAAAATGCTGCAGTGGAAGAAAGGTGCTCTGAGAGCAGCCTTTAGAAGTTCCTATTGACAGAGCATGACAGCCAGAAGATAACAGCCACGGTGAGGGAGACCCCAGCCGGACTGCAGCCAGAAGGACCATGCCTTTTCTACTTGAAGAGGAGGGGCTTTATATGTGTATGGACTTGGAGCTGATTGAAGCACTGTGTGGCTTCCAGAAGCCAGTGTCCATTCTTGACAGGTGACCCGCAGGCATCCTCTCTCATCCAGGTCACAGTGTTGAGGATGGAGATGTTAAATCCTAAGTGAAGCCATGCCAATATACTGTGGACCACGAGAAAAATAATGTCTAATCATTGAGTTTAAGGTAAACATCACTGAAAATGGTTCTGTCTTCTGATAAATTCTCTTTGCTGGAAAACTCCTTTCTGAGAGGAAGGATATAGAAGAGACTGGTGAAATCCTTTAGGTAGAGCTTGTGAACTCTGAGCCAAATCAAAGCCAGTGCCATTATAGTGGAAAAGACTGTAAGGATGGTGACATCACTCCAGTGGTGGCATTCTGTGTCAAACCTCTCACGGGGGCCAGTGAATAACACTCCCTGCTGGCATTTTATATGAAGTAGTGAAATGAATAGATTTATAATCATAATATTCTTGCTATTTGGCTATTGTTTTGGTTTTAATACTCAACTATAGTAACAGTGTCTTAAAAGTTAGGTGAAAAATAGATTCAAGCGCTCTGACTTTACCATGTCTGTACCCTGATTGCCGTGTTGTAAGAAGACCAATACCTGTAAAATGGCTTTAAAAGCTCCCCAGTGTCTGTTAGTTACACCATGTCCTGACTTAAGTGTGCATGAAGAGAATCTTAGGCTGACGCTCGAGATGCATGTGTTGACTTCATTTTATGACTCTTTGTTGCTAAGCTATGAAATTAAAAGTCTTATTTAGCTGGTAATCAGAAAAAATTTAAGTAGAAATATGTCAGTCTGGTTATATGACGAGGATTCATGGTGACACCTCAGCTGTTGCTTGAAGGTGGCATAATACAATTTACATAGAAATGAGACCTTCCTCAAGAAGTTTGTCATCATAGGCTGTTGCTTAAGTGCTTGTATTTCTAGACTGTATTCCCCCTGTGGTACCATCCTCTCTCTCTCTCTCTCTCTCTCTCTCTCTCTCTCTCTCTCTCTCTCTCTGTCTCTGTCTCTCTCTCTCTCTGTCTCTCTGTCTCTGTCTCTGTCTCTCTCTCACACACACACACCACACACACATACACACACACACACACACACACATGTTGGTCAGTTCTGCTACATTCTTTTCCCCCTCTCTTTGAACTACAATAAGCCTTTGAATAGCAAATTCCAAAGCCAAATAACTTAGGAATCAGAGGGAAGGGACCTGTGTTCTAACCCAGGAAGATGCCCCAGATACGTCACTACTCACTTTAAACCCTTTGACTTAGGCTGCGGAGTAAGTACAATTTAATGTCGGCAGCACAGCAAATTGTAGGCAATTTTAATTGTATGTATAAAGTTACATGTGTTCATATGCTTAGATCTGGATAGCAGAATTTAAGCAGTCATTGAAATGTATGTCCAACCATCTCCTAATAAACTGATTCAAAAGCCCCCAAAATTGAGGCAGAAATTGTAGTCACAATTTCTAGTGCACAATGAGTTCAAAAAATGCAAATGGCCAGAGGGATTTTTTTTTAACTTAGTTATTTTCAGGAGTTCTGTGGCAAAGATTGGTTTTGCACCATTGATGTTGTAAGTTTGTGTGGGACTAATTAGCTCTAACTCTCCTGACGGGTCATGGTCACAGGAGCAGGAAAGACAATATTTTTCATCATTACACACAAACACCCTTTTTTCTGTCTTGAATGAACTGTCCAGAGAACTCGGTGGCTTCTCTGAGGCTCACACCTCTCCTTGTCTCACAGCAGATGTCTAAACAGTTCAGCAGAATTACAGCTTTGCCTGAAAAAGCCTACCTAATTGGCAAGGAATGTCTTACAAATAGCCAAATAGTTCCACACAAGAACCCCAACAGTTGAGCCCCAAACAGACAGGAAGGCAAAGCCTGAGTCACACTGCTGGAGAAGAATCTCACCACCAGCCAGACTTTCTGAAGAATTCAAAACAAATTCCAAATCCTCATTTATCTGCTCACCAGACAGAGATGTAGAAAGCAGCTGGTGCCGGCTAAAGTGGGGAGATGAAAAACCGCCCCCAAGTAAAGTGATTTGGCAGCTGCTTGAAATGTTTTGTTTTCATATCCACCCAGGGTCAGCTTGTTGCAGGTGGCAGACACCCCAAAATCATCTTATCTTCCATCAGGGTTACCAAGATTCTTAGAGTTATTAAGAGTCAAAGGTGGGGTCCTGAGAGCCCCAATAAACGAAGTCCAACTGCCTGTCCTTAGGAAGCCAATTCAATAAATTAGTATAGTAAAAAATACAAAAAAAAAAAACCTAAAAGAAATTATTTAATATGACCACAACTGGGAAGAGGGACAAAGAGGACCTGTGGCCCTTTCCTGACAAGTCCATTTTCAGGGTCCTCATGTGAGGTTAAGGTTTAGGTAAAGGGCCAGAGGACCACACAGCTAAGCTATCCTGGCCATGGTTCACGATCCATCATTGTCTCTGTTCCAGTCTCTTCTGTAAGATGGCCCGAAAATTATCAGCACATGACATCTCTTTTCCAGAGACAAGCTCTCCCTGTGGCTGGCACAAGGCTTCATTCTTTTCTTCTCCCAGGATGAGATTCTTGGAGGGAAATCCCAGCCCACAAAGGTCTTCTGTTCACAATCTGATAGCCAAAAGGAGGGACCCAAGCTTCTTCAGGCTGCAAAGTGGCCTTGCTCCAAACAGGTTACAGAGGTTTGGACAGATGTTATCCTTCCATGTGTTGAAGGCTTGGCCCCCAGCCTGTGTCACTATTGGGTGGGGTGGGACATTTGAAGGTATGGACCAGCAGGAGAAAATCAGGTCTTTAAGCGGGACTCTAGCCCCCTCCTCTCCCTGCCTTGTTTCCCAGCTTCTTTCTGCCACGCGTACCTGCCACGATGTGCGGTAGACCTGAAGTCACAGGCCTGGCTGATCGTGGATGGAAACTGTGAGGTGAGACTGATCATGGATAGAAACCTTGGAAGCTGTGAGGTGAAGCAAACCCCCTGTCACTGCCATCAGTCACCTCTGGTGTTTGAGATCGTGTTGGGGAACTGCCTGACGCAGCAGGAATTCTGCCCAGGGCACACAGACCCCACATGGTGGCTGCCCTGGTGGACTAGGAAATGCCTTCTCTCGGGGCACGTGGACCTGGGGTCCGTCTGGCCATGCTCAGGAGGAAGGCGGCCCTGGAACTAATCCTCCCAAAACCCGGTTCTGTACCACTTGGTAGGAGGAAGCTCTGCAGATTGGGTGTTGGCCTGTTGCGGCGCCGATTGTGTGTGTGAAGGACGGCCTGAGGTATCCCAGCCTGTAGGAAAGTGGCCCTGGGTCTCCAGCAGAGGGTAAAGAGTAGAAGAATCGTTCTGTTTGGCCTGAGCTGGCTCAGATGTGAAATATCAGTTATTGACTGCATTCAACCCTCCCCCAGGTGGTTGCCCTGCGATCTCTTCATCCAGTCTGGCAGAGCTGGTTGCAGTAGCAGGAGGCCATTGGACTTGGGTGTGGCATGAGGCTGCTCTTTCCCATTCCGCAGCTGTCTGGCTTTCAGCAAGTTCCTGAGCCCCCAGTGCCTTCGCTGCCCCCCCCCCCCCAATTTCACATTTGGCAGAGAAGTCTATGAGACACTCGTCTATATCCATGAGGGACTCTTAGAGACTCGTCCGAGCTGTGCCTGTCCCCCGTGGTGTCCCCACATGACCGGAAACAAGGCTTTGTTGTGAGGTGCCTCCAGATAGGAGCTCTATCTTGAAATTCTACTCCCTCCAGTGACAAAGCTTCACATTGTCACTAGGAACTCCAAGTCACCAACTACATTCTTGGCCAACCTCAGCCGTTCTGTTTTGGGTCAGAAGAACCATGAGCTGGGTTTGCCCTTTGCTGAACACAGACTGGTCATGCAGGTGTCTCTTGCCCCCTGTGTAGACTTAGTTCCTTGGTTCCTAAGTAGTGTTTTTCCTTCAGCGACTCTGAGGAGGCTGTGGTAAAGGGACAAGCTCTTTTGTACTGACGTTGTGACAGTGTGACAGCATGCTCATGTGGCATCTGTAGACGGAGAGCTGGAGGGAGCACGGCCTAGATGGGGGCCTCTGAGGCAAGAACTTCCTGCCGTGGAAATGGCTGTAAGAGTGAATGGTTCATGAAGTGTATATGTGTGGGCCTTAGAGCATGGTGGGAATGATTCAACTCTTCCCATAAACTCCTGGGGGTGGATCAAAATGCAAGTTCTGAGGCCATGTTCCAGTGAAGCCTACGAGTCTGCATTCTGACAGGCTCTGTGGTGATGCAGACCTGGGAATCACGCTGGGTGCCAGGTGTTTTGAGAAGGGGAGAAGGCCAGCCTCTAAGGGGAGTGGCTGCAAAGAGCAGAGCTGGGTCCCAAGGCTCTCTCAGTGTAAAGATGTTCCAGCCTGGGTAGTCTGTGGAGATGGTGTCCGGGGAGCCTGGGTAGTCTGTGGGGATGGTGTCCGGGGAGCCTGGGTAGTCTGTGGGGATGGTGTCCGAGGAGCCTGGGTAGTCTGTGGGGATGGTGTCCGGGGAGCCTGGGTAGTCTGTGGGGATGGTGTCCGGGGAGCCTGGGTAGTCTGTGGGGATGGTGTCCGAGGAGCCTGGGTAGTCTGTGGGGATGGTGTCCGAGGAGCCTGGGTAGTCTGTGGGGATGGTGTCCGAGGAGCCTGGGTAGTCTGTGGAGATGGTGTCCGGGGAGCCTGGGTAGTCTGTGGAGATGGTGTCCGGGGAGCCTGGGTAGTCGTCTGTGGGGATGGTGTCCGGGGAGCCTGGGTAGTCTGTGGGGATGGTGTCCGGGGAGCCTGGGTAGTCGTCTGTGGGGATGGTGTCCGAGGAGCCTGGGTAGTCTGTGGGGATGGTGTCCGGGGAGCCTGGGTAGTCTGTGGGGATGGTGTCCGGGGAGCCTGGGTAGTCGTCTGTGGGGATGGTGTCCGGGGAGCCTGGGTAGTCTGTGGGGATGGTGTCCGGGGAGCCTGGGTAGTCGTCTGTGGGGATGGTGTCCGAGGAGCCTGGGTAGTCTGTGGGGATGGTGTCCGGGGAGCCTGGGTAGTCTGTGGGGATGGTGTCCGGGGAGCGGCCTCCAGCTTATCTTCTTCCCCCACGGCTGCTGCAGGCACTGCAGCTTCTTTGCATCTCAGGAAGACGGTGCGCATGCTCTGACTTCTTCCACTCGCCAGAGTCCACTGAGGACCAGAGACAGACTTGTGTATGTGATGAAGCCCCAGGGCCCTGAGAGCTACCACGAAGGCCAGAATTGTGGTTGCTGCCTTTTATCTTCTGTGAAAAATGATCCTGTTCAACCACAGGAGCCCCGCTCTGTATCTGTCCTAGTCCTTGCTGTGGCTTAGCGTTCTCAGCTGGCTCCCCTTAGAAGGCCGGGGCCTCTTCTGGCTCCTGGTGCTCAGAGCAGGCAGTATGGGACAGATGGGTGCAGAGAGGTGGCAGCAGGTGAGATCCGGGGTAATTCTGGGAAACTGTGGTGGGCCAAGGATGCCAGGCAAATGCCTCAGCTTACCTGAGCTGGCCCTCTTTATCCTAGGCCAGCATCGCTCTGGCTGTGACATAGGAGCCCACAGTTATTGCCCCGCCTTGCCTGTTTCTAGATTAACTGCAGGAGTTCCTCTCATTCACACTGCTTTCACCTTAATAGCAGGATTAGCTGTGCCCTTCTGCCCAAGTGTTGGCTTTCAGGTTGTTTCGCTGGCCCTGGAAGGACCTTCTCGGGGGCAGCACCTAACAGGCTGTACTTAGGGCAAGCCCAGGTTCTATACTCAGAGTGCCTGACCACAGAATCAGACCCAGCAGCCTAGTCTTCAAGGGAAATCTTTATATCTGTCAGAGACTCTGGGTTCTCTGGACAAATCTGACCAAACAGCTTCAGGCACCTGAGTAACAGCCTCTTTGTGGCTAGAGTTGTGTATTCCTTCTCTTGACTCCTGCGCTTTACTCTCTGAAGGTCAGAATCCATTCCTGGAAAACAGACATCACAGTAGTTACCCCTTGAGGCCCCTTGTTGCTACTCAACATTCCTAGTTTCAGAAGACTCTTGAGACCCAGTGAATGCCTCCTTGACTTGTGAGATCGGCAGGGGACCAGGCCCCCTGTGGATGAAGACCCACAGTGCCTGAGTCTTCTTATGCTGCAGCTGCTACTGTAGGTCCCAGCATCTCTTGTGAGCCTTTCCTCCTGGGAGCCAGACCTGCTAGTGGAGACCAGTAACCCTCAGTCCCTACCGACCCTGTCCCTACAGAAGTTTCCCTGCTCCCTCAAATGACGAATGAGAAGCCCAGGTCATGAGGATGTCTTCCACACAAACAAGGGTTCTGCAGGTTCTGGGCAGGTACACTGGAGGGATGGTGGGAACAGATACCATAAAACTAAACGTTTGCTTTTCTGGAAGTGGTCCTAGCCCCTGCTTTACCTGAGCATCTCATATGAAAGGGCCATGCTGATCAGATAGCTCTGACTCCAGCCACTGGTTCTGGGGAACTGGTCAGTTGAGGTCCAGTCAGCGTTTCCTGACACCTTCATGATTAATGGTTCATCTGGTCCATTGTTGGTGTACCACCTGCCCTCCTCCTTCACACTACAAGCTCACCTGAGCCTCAGAGCAGGCACTGGAGAACTGTCTACTTGGGATACGTTTGCAAGTATTGTCCCTGCGCAACCTGTGGCCTGGAAGCTTTCCTTTGAGTCTCTTAGGTGACACGTATGGAATGTCCTGACCACCAGGCCAGGGCTCAGTCTTCCGTGTAGCTATCTGGGACTTTCTTGCCTGTCCCACTGGGCAGGGATGGACGATAATGGGTAAGTGGGGCACAGGAGCCCTGGCAGAGAAGGAGGGCACAGTTTTGCTTGAGGTTTCCTTGATTTTAAGAAAGGAGCTCACCTTCCCTGCTCAGCAATCGTGCTAACAGCTCTATAGTTGCTCTCAGATGAAACTCCATAGCCTCACAACTCTGCATTGCGCATGCCTGCTGCAGCAGTGTTTAGCAGCAGCCTCCTCCGTGTGGCCAGCCTCTGGGTCAGCCTGCGCCGTGTTTCTGTACTGTGGAATCCCTTGCAGAGACCCAGGGAGCTCACACATCACAGGGACACCATGTGATGCAAGGAGCCACAGACCACATGACTGAATTTCTAAAGCACACAGAACAAAAAGGGGTAGCAGCCCCCGGCTAGGGACTGGAGGGGGACAGACCTGGTTATTCCAGGGATTGTTCAAGGGGTAGACAAGTCCATTCCCTGTCTTGGCAGTGTGGATATGACTGCATTTGTTTGTCAGAATCCTTAGACCCTGTGTATCAAAGATACATTTGCGGGGCGTGGTGGTGCATTGCCATTGTTACAGCACTCGGAGAAGGATCAAGAATTAGAGACCAGCCTGGCTCTATGTTAAAAAAAAAAAACAACTGAATTTTGTCTCAATAAATCTGACCTTAAGTTTAAAAATAAAACAAAACATCGTCCTCAAAAATCTGTCTACCCTTCTTCAGAAAAGAAGGCAATTAAAAAACAAAAAACAAAATAAGCCTGCAATTAAAAAACAAAGTCAGCTTGTAAGCCAGTTGGCAGTAGACACCCCTGGCTTGATGGTGGTGAATATGTGGCTGCCCTTTGGTTCCTGCGACAGGTCACATAGGGCCAGGGCCTGGCTGCTTATCAGGGCAACCACTCCATTGTTCACCAGATACTTGCAAGTTTCCTTCCCAAAGCAGGCTGAAGTCCATGTCAATATTGACTATAGAGGTCACTGGGTTTCACCATATTTGGTTAACAGTGGAAGAGTCATCTCTAGGATAGTTTCCAGTGGCTTTACACGGGTGGGCTGTGTTTTATTTAGAGTAAAGAGAACAATCTAAATGAGCTCTTCTGAATTCAAGGTCACTGTGCTAGAAAAGCCACAGGTGCAGATGAAGCTCCATGCAAACCGTCCACTCTCTCCTTTCCTTTTCGGTGGGTTAAGCAGGAGTCTTTTGAAAAAGAATATGTGCTTGAGAGTTGGAGAGAGAGCCCAGTTCGTAAAGTACTCGCCATGCAATCATAAGGACCGAGTCGGATCCCCAGCACCGCTGTGAGATGTTAGGAATGATGGAGCACACTTGTAATCCTAGCTCTAGAGAGGCAGAGAAAGGCTCGTTGGACACTGGGACTCACTCATCACCCAACTATACTAACCAGTGAGCTCTCTGCTAGTTCCCAAAAGACAAAAGTGGACAGTGTCCGAGGATCTTCAAATGCATGCATGTATATGTGCATATACATTTGCCTCACATCCACACACAGCATGTTGATGGGTGTCAGTAGGTCTGTGGCCTCCCTGGTACACAGTCCTTTGGAGGAGTCGAGAAACACTAATGGAGTGGTGTGGACCCTCAGCCGTTCACTTTCTAGCATCCCACATCTACCTTTGTAGGACCCGAGGGGCCTCAGGGCCAATGATGCCCTCTTTTCAGAAAGAAGAAAATGGGTTGGGGTTAGGATTAGCCAGGTTATGGGTACTAGGAACCAATCTGTTCTCTTTCAGAGGGATTTTAAAGAGGTTTTAATATGTATATATGGGTGTTCTGTCTGCTTTCATATTTATGCACCATTTGCATGCCTTGGAGGCCAGAAGAAGATGTTGGTTCCCGTGGAACTGGAATTATGTCAGTTGTAAGCTGCCATGTAGGTCCTGGGGATTGAACCCAGGTCTTCTAGAAGAGCAGCCAATGTTCCTAACCACTGAATCATCTTTCTAGTCCCCTGAGGGCTTCTTGAGACAGCCAGCTGCTCCCTGACTCCTCCTGCCTGGATTTTTCCTGGAGGTGGCAGCTTGGTCAGAAGATGAAGTCCTATCTCAGTACAGCTCTGTGACCTTCTTCCAGGTCTGCAGACGTTCCCCGAGCCACCTGAAGGTTACTTTTCTTGTACCACATTAACCCTGTGTGATATCCAGATCTCAGATTCCCTTCCTAGAGGAGGCTTAGGAAAGGTCTGGCAGCGGCCTGCAGTCCCCACCTGTAGGTCAGGTGCCTGGGCTGACAGATACCTCTATAACTATCTACTTGTCTGCCTTGCCAGTCCCCACAGCAGAGCTGTAGGCCCCAAGGTCTCACGAGCCAAGACCTGCCTCTGACTTCCTTCTTTCATCTCTCCTTCCTTTCACCTTTCTCCGGCACCCCAGCCCTGCTCTGGTTTGCTTCCTATTGCTGTGATAAACACAACTTGGGGAAGAGAGAGCTTAGTCACTGAGAGAGGTCATGGCAAGAACTCAAGTAGAAACTGGAGAAATGAGGCCAACCATCTTGCTCACTGGCCTGTGCTGAACTAGGTTTTTTATTCAGCCCAGATCCCCCTGCCTATGATGGTGTTGCCCACAGTGGGCTGTGCCCTTCTGCGCCAATCATTAAACAAGATAACTCTTTGAAGACATGGATACAGGGCAGTCTGATTATGATAATTACTCAACTGAGGTCCCCCCTTTTCATGTGACTCTGGGTTTTGTCAACCTTACAAAAATACTAACCAGTATATCCCCTGCCCCCAAAAGACAAACACCAAAGCCAGCGACAGAGAGAGCCATGACTGATGGACAGGTGAGCAGTTTACACAGTGTTCCTGCCCAAGACTGGTGTTGGGACCAGGGCTAGATGTGGAGAGGCAGATGGCTCCATGGGTCTGCAGCTTCAGGGTACAAACTCTTCAGCTTTGGAGGGTTCCCAGAGGACAGTCTGTATGGTTGAAGTAATGCGAGGAGCCGCAGGATCTCAACACTTGTGGTCGCTGACTGGTGGGTAAAGAACACAGGTTCATGAATTCTTCCTTCTAATATCCTCTACAAGGGGGCCAGTGGTACCCGTGGAGCTCTCGGTGGGGTCCGATAGTATCCCCAGGCCCCACCGCTCCAGAAGGAAGATCCAGCAGCACCTAGATGGCTTTGGAAATTTAGGGTGGTTCCTTGCAAGGCCTGAGTTTGTTGGGTAACCAAGGACAAAGCCTGAGATCAGTCGGGGAAAAGGTGCTCACTGCCTTTACTCACCCCCAGCTCCGGCCGCTGGGCTCAAGAAGGTTTCTAGGACACTGGGTGATGCCCGAGTGCAGCCAGTGCTGAAGGCTGGTGGACAGCTCTCCTGGAGACTGAGTCTGTGTGGACCTTCCCTATCACAGTAGGAGCCCATCCTCAGAAGGGCTGTAACTGGGACCAGACCCTAGGTCTGGTGCACTTGCTTACTGCTCTTGAACAAGTCCCTTTGTGGCTACTTCAGCAGTGTTAGGCATGGATTCCAGCTTGTGGACTGGGCCTTAACTCCAACCAGAAAGTGTTTGGTTACTCCCACAGCATCGTGCCACTGTTGTACTGGCATGTCTTGCAGGCAGGTCACTTTGTAGATCTCAAGGTTTGTAGCTGGGAGACATTGATGATTATCTTTTCTTCTGGTAGCACGCAGGGTACCTCCCACTACCGTGAATCGCTAGTCAGTAGGGGTGCGGTTTCCAGTTAGGCACCAGATCAACTTCTCTGCATTTGGTGGCATATGTAAATGTTGTCTTCATAGGTCCTTACCATCAGCTTGTAGAAACTAACCAATGGCCTTGGCAATAGTCTGTGATATTTGGAGGTTTCCTTGGGCCCCTTTGGCCATCAGTCAACAAGATGTAACCCGTTGCTGGCACTGAAGGTTTTACTTGATGGCATAAGATGTCTTCTTGGAACACCATCACCCCTGTTATTTGGTGATGCCATTTAGATCCTTCCCACATGTACAGGTTTTAGGATGCTTTTACAGTAGGTTTTCATATGGTTTCATGTTAGCTATCCCTCCTCATCGTCTCTCTTCCAGCCCTCCCTATTTGATCCTCCTAGCCTAGTCCCTCCTTTGTCTAAGAACACGTTCTATCTCCCCTTCCTTGGAAGATCCTCTCCTCTCCCTATGTCCCTTACTCGGTACCTAACCTCTGTGGTTCTTTAGATTGGAGCACACATATTGAAGGCTGAAAAGCTAACCTCCACATGGAAGAGAAATTATACATTTGTCTTTTTGGATCTGGGCTGCTTCAGTATGATTTTTTTTCTAACTCTGTCCATTTACCTGAAAATTTCATGATTTCATTTTTTGAACAGCTGAGTGATACTTCATGTGTAAATGTATCATATTTTGTTTATCCATTGACCCATTGATGGACCTGTAGGCCGTTTCCAATTTCTGGCTATGATGAACAGAGCAGCAGTGAACATGGCTGAACTAGTGTCTCTGTAGTAGGATGTTGAGTCCTTTGGGTATGTGCCCAAGAGTGGCACAGCTGGATCTTGAGGTAGATCTATTCCCAACTCCCTGAGGAACTGCCACACTGATTTTCATAGTGGCTGTACAAGTTTGCACTCCCATCAGCAACAGATAAGTGTTCCCCTTTCTCCACATCCTTGCTAGCATGAGCTGTCATCTGTTTTATTGATCTTGGCCATTATGATTGGTGTAAGATGAAATCTCAAAGTAGTTTTAATTTGCAGTTTCCTGATGACTGGGGGTGTTGAACATTTTTTTAAAAGAGTTTCTCAGCCCTTTGTGTTTCATCTTTTGAAAACTCTCTGCTTAGTTCTGCATCATATTTTTAGAGTGGGTTTTTTGTTTTCTTGGTGTTCTGCTTCTTTAACTCTATAAATTTTAGATCCGAACCCTCCCTTTATCGGATATGTAATTGGTAAAGATTTTTCCCCATTCTGTAGGCTGTGCTTTGCCCCAGTGATGGTGTCCTTTGCCATACAGAAGTCTTTCAGTTTCATGAGGTCCCATTTGTTAATTGATGCTCTTAGTGCCTGTGCTGTCAGTGCCCTTTCAGAGAGGCTTTCCCTGGGCCGTGAGTTTGAGCCACATTCTCCTCTGTCAGATTCAGGGCATTTGGCCTGAAGCTGAGGTCTTTGATCCCTTTGGAGTTAAGTTTGGATGATAAGTAAAGGTCTATTTGCTTCTTCTGCATGCAGCCAGCAGTTTCTTTATTGTTTTTCTTTAGTTGCTAGTGCTTTTAGAATCATCTGGAGAAATGATCCCTTAACTCAAAATCATGACATTTTATATCACTGTTGTCCCGTTAAGAATGTTCTGATTTATGTCTCATCCTCAGATATGTCGTTATTTTGAGTTAAATGTGTAGAAGGTGCAAGGCAGGGTTCCCCTCTGTTCTTTGTGTTTGGCTTATTGGCGGTGGAGTGTGCTGTCAGCAGCCCGAGGAGACCCTCCCCTTAGGGACCTCCACTCAGGTAAAGCTGAGTTCTTCATCACCACAGAAAGGAATTTCAGGATGAGCAAAGTTAGTGAGCTTATTAAGTAGAGATAAGAGAAAACACATTTTTCACAGTTAAGGGCAGGTCTGTGTAGAGAGAAGTGGGAGAGAGGGAGGAGGGGGGAGTTATTTATTTGGTAAAAGGACATTCTATATTCAGGACAGGGTGTTGGTTCTCAGGACCGGGTAGCACTTGGTGTCTTCACAATGATTGTGTAGAGGCTGGAATGGTAGCTTAGTGGCTGCACTTCTGGAGGGCCTGGTTTGAGTCCTAGCACCCACATGGGAGGTCACAACAGCCTATAACTGTAGTCCCAGGTGATCCAGTACCCTTTTCTGGCCTCCCAGGCATACACATGGTGCATGGAGGCAAAAATACTTATACACACAAAAATAAAAATATAAAAAGTCCTTTAAAATATAAAAAATCTTTTAAAACGTGAGCTAGCAATTTTTTCTGAAAATAAGTATACATAGGATTCTGTGTCTTTTAAAGTCACATTGCTTAAAGACTAATTTACAACAAGGTTGAGTGAGGAAACAAAATTTAAGTCAAAATGCACGAGCTAGTTTACCTATTTTTTTTATTTTATGTTATAGAATCTCCTCTTGTACATACAGCTGTGAGGTGGCTTTGGTGGCACACTGTTTAGATTCAGGATGGGAGAGACGTGCTGGCATAGACTCAAGGCCGTGACACTCGGCTCGGATGAGCACAATTGCTATTTCTAGCAACCTGGTTTGCTAGAAACCTGGTTTCCAAGAAAGTGTCTTGGAAAACACTCTCTCTGTTGGCTTCATTAGCTGTGTTGAAGATTCTTGACTCTCAACCAGCAGGAAGCTCAAATAGATCCCAGGCTGAAGGGCTTCATTGTCTTCCCATGGCCCCTTAGCTCTCCCCGACTTCCTTCCTGCCTCATCCATCCATCGCCTCAGCACTTTGTTGAACCGATTACTCTCTCCCTGTTTGTTTGGTCTGGTGCCTGGTGGGGAAGCAGTTGATGAGTATATGAGAGTTTCTTTCTGGACTCTGTCTGCTTGTTTTTATGCTAGCACCACACCGTCCATGTTGATGGCTATCATTATAACAAGTTTGAAGTCAGGAAGTGTATGTGTTCTCCAAGTCCTCTTTCTCAAGATTGTGTTGGCTATTTGGATGCCCTACCATATGAATGGTTTATCCTATTAATTTCTAGAAGGAAACCAGCTGAGATTCTTCTGTGCACCCTTTTAAAAGAACACTATATGCCAGAGTGTTCCTACAATGATTGTGTAGGCATCTCCCTTCCCACTTGCCGGCAGAGTCATTCTCAAGGGTGGGGCTGCCCATCCCTTCCTGATGTACTCAGGAGTGAGCTCTGTCTTCATGGGATGCTACAGGCAGTTCTGTCGCCAAAATTAGAATCCAGATAATCTGCCGGACTTCTTTAGAGTTTTCCCTCCTGCGCGCTCGCTCTCTCTCTCATCTGTGTGTGGGGGCAGTGTCTCTCTGCATTACAGGACCATAGGAGGTCTGCCTCCCTTACCTTTTGCTGCAACTCCTTAGGTAGAAAGTGAACTCAAGCAGTGGACAGACTGGAAACGGCAGCCAGTACTAGATTAGCTAGGGCTTTGTGCCCTGGTTGCCAAGTGTGACTGAGACCCTCTCCAGGCAGCCCATTGCACAAGTGAATCTGCACAGGGGGAGGAGCCTGGCTTCCCAATCAGTTTGGTGGAAGCAGAGGATAATTTCATCAGAGGTTCCAGCTGGGTTCCATGACAGTAGCTTGTAGAGGACTCAAAATTCCAAGGTGGAAAATATCCCCTGACAAGACAAAGATGGACCTCAGAAAGGAACTAGTCTGTCAGTACCTGAATGACAGGCGGTACTGAGTGTTGGGAATCATGACTGAGAGCAGGGCCACATCAGCCTGAAAGCAGCAAAGGGGCATGTCGGATAGGGAGGCCTGGGTGAGACCTTACTCTCTGGCTCATGAGAGTGATGAAGGGCTCTGGTGGGTGCTGCTGAGCTCCCATGCCACACCACCCAGGCAGAGTGAGGAGTGATGGTCCAGACCCTGCCAGGGTGTGTGCCGGTGTACATCAGCTGGGTGAATGCACAGGTGTGTTCCAGCATCTGTCCTGGGCTAGGAAACATGCACATATGGGGTGAGCTTTCACATGCTTCTGTTCCAGTCTCTCTAGGACTATTGGGACAAGGGACACTTGGTGGCCTTGGCAGCCTCAGCTGTGCCTACAACTCCTCTGAGCCAGAGGTGTCCCAAATCCAACCCCTGCTATAGAACCCTGAGCATCCGTTGAAAGAATGGGGAGTGGAACACTAGGTCCCCCATTGGGAGTCTGGATTTCTCTGGACCTGCCTTGGGGCGAGGGAGGCAGGAGCCACGGGTCCTCTGGAATGTCTCCTCTTACCTGTTGTCATCTTCAGGTCGTCTTGCTCCGTGTAGGGGAAACTGCACCCTTACTCTCAGAGACCAAAGTGAAACAAACCACACCTCCCCCAGCAAGCGTCATGCTCCCAATGCAACTCCAAGAATTTCAGGTGCACGATTCCTTGTTCCTCACAGTGACTCTGAGGCAGACTGTTAGTAGTTCCATCTTACAGAAAGGGAAGCTACAGCAGAGAGACAACGAACCACCTGTCAAGGCAGTGTGAGAGGAGCTGGTGCTGCAGCCGGAAGCTGGTGCTCCACATCCCCCACATCCCCATGTTCTGCTGTGCACTGTCTAGATGCCTCGCCGCTAGTTCTTCAGTGAGCACAACATTTAGAATATTCACCTTGGGGCGGAAAGGTGGCTCATCTGTTAAGACCACTTGCTGTTCTTCTAGAGGACCCAAGTGCCGTTATCAGCACCCATACCAGGTGGCTTCAACAACCTGATACTGCAGTTCCAGGGGTGCCAACTCTCTCTTCTGGCTATTCACACACGTCACACCCACCCACCCACATCAACAAAGAAAAATTAAAAGTGAACCTTAAATTAAGAAAATTTACCCTCACTAGCCATTCCTTCCACAATTTCTTGGAGCTGTGAAAAGTAAGCAAGAGGAGGTTTCCAGAAAATAATCTAGTCCCCAGAAGCAGCACTGCTGGCTTTGTAGCTCTCGCTGGGTTGGAAGAGCCAGCCTGCTCTCATTAGTCAATTCCACTGTGCCCAGTGGTTCCCTGCGGGAGAAGCCCGTGCTGGTGTTTTCAGTAATGAGACACATTTGGCTTTAATCACACTCATGGCATAAAAATAAGAGCGCCATCGCTGCTTTTGTTTCCTTTTCAAAGCACCTTACTGTCTGCCAGTTACTGACCTATAACAGACCCCAGGTGGGTGTGTGGGTGGAATGATACATGAATATAAATGGTGGATGTATAGGTAGGTGGAGAGATGGATGCTTGGGGGTGTAAATGCATGGTTGGCTGGCTGGATGCGTGGGTGGGTGGGCAGGGTCTGTGTCAGTGGATGAATTGAGCGGATGCGTGGCGTCAGGGGGAGGGTATTTCCTGTTGCCTTCTTGAGCTGGAGACTGACTCTGTGCTCTGGGTTATGAGCACTACGTACACTCACAGGATATCCTGCAGGCCCTGGCCTCCTTTGGTCCTACCCCCGACAGAGCTGCCAGCATCCCTGGGAGAGGGCACTGGAAGACACGATTCTCTGTGATGGTGGAATGAATAAAAGCATCTATTTCCCAAGCACTTGCCTGGTTCTGAGCTAAGCATGTCTATAGATCTGGAATCCCTCAGGAACTATGATCGGTGCAGTTATTTTAGCAGAGGAAATGGCCCAAGGTCACCTCATTTGTAAAGACTGACTTTACACACCAGGCATGGGGCTCACACCTTTAATCCCAGCACAGAAGCAGAGGCAGATGGATCTCTGAGTTTGAGGCCAGCTTGGTCTACAGAGTGAGTTCCAGGACAGCCAGAGCTACATAATGAGACCATGTCTCAAAATACATAAAACACCACGAACAACAAAAGACTGACTCCATGATCCATGATCTGAGCGTGCTGGAAGTCAACAACAGAAACAGCATTTCCTTGCTTGCACTGGTGCCTCCTGGGGCCATTTCCTACATCCAACAGTCCTCGTGTCTGTGTGGCAGGGACAGGTCCCCATGGGTGTCTGAAAGTTCCTGGCTCTGACGTCATACATTTGCACTGCATAGGATCATCACGAAGACAGTTTTCTTTCCTGTGGGCACTGACCAGGACTGCATGCTGCATGGGGTCTGGCAACAGACCAGGTTCACATATGAGGCCTGCTGGAGGCTGTGTGGGCTTCTGGTGTGCATGAACAACAGCAAAGGCTGATGGGGCTTCACAAGGGCTGGCCACAGTGGTCCCATCATAGAGATTTTTCATCATAGAGTGTTACTATGAGAATTCAGAAGGCTTGATTGTTGGATAAAATATGTTTCATCTTTTTTTCTTCTTGGCAATGCCCAGAGATAGGACCCAGCACCTTGTACATGGTAGGCAAGCACTCTACCGCTGAGCCACACCCCAGCTCTAGTCCTAAGTATGTATTTTTAGTGTTTTGAATTTGACCAAAATTCACCATGAGCTACTAGTTAAGACCCCTGTCTGAGGCCAGTGGTGTAAGTGCCTGGTAACACCAAGAGCAGAGCCCTGGAAAGTTCGATGAGGATCATCTGTTCTGGCTAAAATGGCAGGTGTGTGCTACCACTATGGCCAGTCTGGCATCATTACCATGGCCAGAACACCTTCCCAACCTGAGTGGGATCAGGAAGAAAGAGGAGTGTCCCTATTCATGTAGTTCTAGACCCAGGGAAGATACAGCATTCATACCCCCTGGGAGAGATACTTGTGCCAGAATGTTCCTGTCCATTACCTGGTCTGACTCTCCCACCGTACAGGGAGGTAGCTGAGTCAGCATGGTAGCAGACTGATGACCGTCATCCCTGGGTGAATGATCTCACGAGTGCTAATGGGCTGCTTCTGAAGTGCCCACAGGATTTCCTGTGTCAGCAGCTGTCACTGCAGCCCTGGCACCTTGCCTCTTGGATGAAGTGTGTAGTTCAGCATCCAGCAAAAGGACCGCAGAACAGAGTCACCCTGGGATCCGGGAGTCCGACTTGATTGCCTCAAATGAACAGATTTTTGATCCAGGTGATGGGGTGATTAGTGGGACTTGCTGGTACCTTTTTTCCATTTTCTATGAGGCCTGTGGTGCCATTTTGATCAAAAAATACATTCCTCACTTGCTTTCTCACAGGCTAAGCAACAGATGGGGTTGCAGTGTGAGGGGGGCCCTGGTATGACAGTGCTCAAGGGTCCCTCCTCTTGTTTCCAGAACTCCAAAGGCTAGAAACAACAGAGCTTGGGTGTCAGGGACACAGGGCTTGTCTGGGCTTTCCTGGGCTCAGTTTGCTTGACTACAGGGTGGCCTCCCTCCTGCTACCTGAGAGTATTCTTGTAGTGTGAGCTTCAGCAGGCCTGCCATGAACCCTTGGTTGTTTAGGGGTGCATACTAAAGGATTCATTAAGCCAGGAGGAAAGACCTGCCTTCAGGGGACGAGGGAGGGCCTGCAGGGTCCATGTCATTGGCTGTCAGTCTCAATCTCTCATCTGACCCTAAAGACAAGGTCCAACAAGGATGTGGTTTCTAACAACTTCCTGGAGTACGTTGTCCATACAGTGAAGCATCCATACTCCAAGTGCACAGCTTCCTCAGCCTTGACAGATGTCACCACGGCGTCATCATCAGATTCCCTTTGCCTTCTTCCTGGGCCATTCCCAATGCCTTGCTCACTGGTTCCGTTCAACTGTTATTGGGATTCCTCCTCTTCTTCCTTCTTCCCTCCCTCCCTCAAGGAAGTCCCCCAAACTGTGACTCTCTATTCAGGATCTTTGCATGATGCAGGTTATGGGAGGGTCCCTTAGGGACAGAGATATGTTGTTGTGTGATCCCACATGTCCTGAAACTTTTATATCTGAGGATATTATCCACTGGGAGAAGAAATATCAGTGACCCAGAGATGGGTAGCCCAGTGACCACATGTGTGCTGGCTTGTCTTATGTCAACTTGACTCAAGCTAGAGTTATCTTAGAGGAGGGAGCCTCAACTGGGAAAATGCTTCTATAAAATCTGGCTGTAAGGGATTTTCTTATTAGTGATTGACGGGGGAGGACCCATTGTGGGTAGGACCACCCTGAACTGATAGCCCTCGGTTCTATAAGAAAGCAAGCTTAGTAAGCCTTGATGAGCAAGCCAGTAAGCAGCACCCCTCCATGGCCTCTGCATCAGCTCCTGTCTCCAGGTTCCTGCCTTGCTTGAGTTTCTGCCCTTGCTACTTTGGATGATGGAGGAACTGTTATATGGAGTGAAATAAACCCTTTCCTTCCCCACTGACTTTTGATCATGGTGTATCATCACAGCAATAGTAATGCTAATTAAGACAATAAGCAGACATGCTGATTAGGCTTTTGGATAGAGAGACTTCTAGACTGGGGTGTAAGGGGAAGTTGTGGGTAGGAATTTCCCATGCATTTGGCTTGTATTGAGACCAAGAAAAACAATGACTCCGCAGCACTGATGTTTTACTAGTAGTGTCACTAACAATGGTAGCACTAACGAGGGTTACCAACCCTCTGCCCCATCCAGAAGTTCCCTTGGCCGACCTCAGAAAGCTAAAAGAATTCTCATTTGATCCTAGCAATTCCTTAGAAGAAGGATAACACATGGTAACACATGCCCATTAAAAAAAAAAAAAAAAAAGACGTGAGTGCTCACTGCCAGCATTATTCAAAACAGCCAAAATGACAGTTCCCTAATGTCCACCACCCTGGGACTGGAAAGGTAACGTGACAAGGACTGCAGTCCATGTACCTTTGTGGGTCTGTGTGAAGTGTTGGAATGGCAAGTCTTTGGAGATGGAGAGAAGACTGGTGGGCCCTAGGGGTGGGGAAGGAAGGTGGGGTGGGTATAGGCTTTCCTGCAAGGTGATGGAAAGGCCTGGGAGAAGACACACTTGTGGCACAACTGAAAAACCCTTTTGAATTTCGTTCCAAACAGGAACACATGAAGTGGTCCCAAAGCGTATGCCAAAGTGACTTTAGGTCATAGACATTTGGGTCATGGAACGTCCCCAAGGCCCTCCTTTCTTCTTCCTCCTAAGAGAAAACCCAGCATCGATGGGGCTGAAGTGAGGGGTACCTTCCACAAAGGTCTAAGGGCTGTTTTCCTTCCAAGACCACTGGCTACTGCACCAAGAACTGGTGAAGGAGAAGGCCTGGGAAAGAGCCCCTCCCCCTCCTTTCCTTATATGGACTCTGAGGATAGAGTCCTCCAGGGATGCCGGAGATGGAGATTCAGTGGCCCTAAGCCAATTAATTCATCAGTACCTGGGGCTGGTGAGCCCTTCCCCACAAATCAGCTTCCCCAAATGGCAGGCCAGTTTGGGAAATCAGCTGCAGACAGCGACTATAGGGCCAGGATGGTGACAGATGCAGTGACTGGCCCTGTGTGCTGTGCCCCAGGATGGTGGGACTGAAAGAGTGCAGTTGCTATGAGACATGGTTCAGTCTCTCCTCAGTAAATTAAAATTACTGGCAGTGTCAGCAGTGTGGGGGCTTTGGAACCCCAATGGATATACACTTCTTATGGCAGCAGTCTGGTCTGGGCAAGCCGTAGTAAATTGAAACTATCGCAGATCATAAATAAAGAATTTCTCTGGGGGCTTGTGAGTTGACTCAGCAAGTTAAAGGGCTTGCTGCCAAGTCTGGTGACCCACGTGGTGGAAGGAATACACAGTTGTCCTCTGACTTTCATGTATTCCATGGTACTTGTGCATGCTGCCTGCCTGCGCACATGCGCGTGCGTGCGTGCGTGCGTGCGTGTGTGTGTGTGTGTGTACAGATTTCCATACCTATACATGAACATGGTAGTAAATGTAAAAACAAAAACCCCAGTGAATGCATTTAACACATCTAACCAAATAAGTATCCAAGCTCAGCCATTCTTGCTATAACAGGCCGAGCTTGGCAGAAGCACAACCTACTTTATGATAAAGTGTTGACTAACTCATACCATTTGTTGACTAAGTGTAGCCCCCTGCCAAATTCTGCCTGCATAACCCACTGTAGAGGAGCAGTCAATTCCCTGACGACCGATGGAGCCGTACCTCAGACGCTGGTCAGCACTGTGAGGGGATTAGATCACATTCCACTACTCTGGGAAGAACTGAATTCACATTTAGAGTGTGGGCTCTAACAAAAACATCACTTTTGTACCACTCTAAAACTGAACAAATTCCAAGTTGAGTTGAGGGCCATCCATACACACATACATGGACACGGGGACGGACACACACATGCACATGCATGTGCACAGACACATGGACATATATGTGTGCACACACATATTCATATTCAGGACACAGGAGGGTGGATAGCTTGCTCTCATCACTAGGCATCCAGAGTGTATGTTTGTCCTTTGGCATCCTCCCCACCCCCTCCTCCCTTCTCTGCATCAGCAGAGAGTCCATCTGAGCACCTGGGTCAGGCACAATGCCCCAGGAGCCCAGTGGGGCAACCCTAGCAACATGCATGGAATGTGTGCAGGGAAATCAGGTCTGCAGAGAGTTGAGAGAGCTGCCCACTTTCTTCTGGCTACTGAACACAGAGTTGAGATGTGACTAGTTGGAATTGAAAGGGTTCTAAGACTGAAAATTATACATGTGCAGTCTGTACCTTGGGGAGAGGCCAGGCTGAGCGCAGAGTGAGGGGGAAGGACTGCCTCTCCTTTGTCTTGCCCCTTGAAACAACCCTGTGAAAGTTCCTGGTGGTGACAGGAAGAAGCCTGGGGCCCCCGTTTCTGGGCTGGATCTTGTCTCTTTCTGAATGATAGGAACCTCTAGAGCTGCGTGAGATGGGTTACACAGCTTCCAGGACGGCCTGAGAATGGATTCCCCACATTTAGGCTCGACTGCCAGCCCGATAGCCACCCCAGTCTGCCTACACAAGGGTTGGTGGAGATCCCGTGAACAGCCCTGAGGTGTAACTGACTCACAACAGACCACAGTTGCTGCGCTCCTATCGTTTGCCTTCCTTGGAACTGGGCCTGAACACCCAGACCTGCTTCTTCCACCCTCCGTGAACCCCAGCAAACCCCTCACCTCTCGCTCTTATTCTCGGCCCTTCATGCAGGTAGCAAGGTGGGAGCAGAGAACTCGCAAGTTGAGCAGGGCCTTCGGGTCCCCCTACCTAGCCTGCTATTTCCTGGGCAGCAGCATTCTGCTTCTGAACGTCCTCCGCTCCCACTGGTAAGCCCTGGGTCACGGTGAAGGCTGTTATCCTTGTGAAAGTCATGGTCAGGAGAGGGAGGCCAACAGGTCCACCAATGTCTGGGAGTTCTGTGTCAGAGTGTCCAGGGAGCATTGCTCCAGAGGCCTCGGGCCATTGTCAGCCACCTGGACCTCTGTTGACAGAGGAAGCCTGGTGATTTTGAATGTGACATTTCACTGTTGAGTGAAAGGAACAGCTTGAGCAGAGGGGACAGAACCTGGGGAGATTCCCCTTGTTTATATTGCCAGAGCTCTCTCTACCATATGCCAAGATGGGAGACAGACACTCTGGCCAGGAGTCCCTAGGGGCAAGGACCATCATTCAGAAGCCATTGGCCTGTCCGTTGACTTGGGACATGTTGCCTTCCTGCCGTCACGGAAAATGGCCGGAGTTGTTGATGATGTGGATGGTGAGGCTAGGAGCATAGGCTCCACATAGACCTCCCTTCCTGGCATGGGCCTAACTGAGCTAACACTGCACCATAGGGTCTCAGGCTGTGCAGGAAGGCAGCGGAATCTATTGTTCAGATGTGGCTCAAGACTAGCACAGCTACTTCTGAGCCTTGGGTCTGCTTTTCAGGTCCCGTGGATTTCATCGCAGGCCTTGTGCATACATAGGCTGGCGGAAGCCTGCGTGCTTCTTCAGGGAATAAAAAAGGAGGTGGGCAGGACAGTAATTCATTCCTGGCTTCATGTTGCAGTTTAGAGTTGAGCGTGCAGAGGCTGAAGAAGTACCCCGTGTGGACTGGTCACTGAGGCTGATCTCTTAGATAGGGCGTGCACACCTGGTCTGGCCGCTCCACTTAGCCTGGCTTGGCTCTCTAGGCGCATGATGAACCTATGAGGTGGCCATCTAGTCACCCAGTGTCTGGTGTGTGGGAAGCCAGGCAGGGATGGTTGATGGGCCCAGGTCCCTCATACCCACATTCTGTAAGCTGACCCAAGCCTCCCCATGGCAGGATACCATAAACTCAGACCCTTGGGTCCTTTTTTCCCCTCCTATTGGTCAGGAGTGGGGTTGGAGCAAGGGTTCTACTCAACTTGTCTCTCTACCAGAGCCCAGTCTATGTCTCCTAGACCTGAGGACTTGGGTTGCTCAACATCTCCAGGTTGGACAAGTACTACGAATGTCACCACCCTAAGAGGGAGCAGGTCCTTTGTCACCTATCCTGGGTTGGCACATGAAGACCCTTGTAGGGTGGCCTTTTCTATCCCCACAACAAGGTAAAAATGTGCCTTGAGGCTGTACCTCTGATTCCCCAGGCCACGTGACTGATCCTCCATTCTGCTCACCATTCTCCAACCTGATGAAGTCGGTCTGTTCTGGGAATGCTGTCACTATGAGCTTGACCAATCAGCTATTCCCTTCCTAGGCTTCTTTAGAAATGGATGCTACTAGGTACCTGGTAGGAAGGCATCTTTAATCTCCTCAGACAACCTAGGGAGCCCATGTCCATCCCAACCCTTAAGGGATCCTATCAAGTCAGAGGTTGTTCCCCTTTCCCTGGCCACCTCAAAGGGCCATTTGAGTTCTTACTCCATCTTTTCCAGCTCCAGCCAGCTCTGCCCATCCCCAGTCCACGAGCCATGCTGACGGGCCCTGTCTCTCCGTCAGCTGTGAGAAGTCCTTCCTGTGCACACCTCTCACTAGGTCCTGTGGGGTCTTGGCTCCCCTTCCACCCTTTTGTGGGTTTTGTTTTTAAATATCTTTGTTAGGATGGGGGTCTCCTGACAGAGCTGGGTCAGCGCAGTTTGTGACACACCTGTGACCAGCCTAATTGATACCTGGATCGCTCTCTCTTAATCTCCCAGCTGTAGGCAGGTTGCCTAACTGCTCTGGGCTCTGCTTGGCTTCCCAAACCTCATCTGATTTGTTTTGTTTGTTGTTTGGGGACAGGGTCTTACTCTGTAGCCCAGGCCATCTGGAGCTTATTTTATAGACCAGGCTGTCCCTGAGTTTGTAGCAATCTGATCTCCTGCATTCTGGGATTACAGGCGTGAGCAACATGCCTAGCTTCCTTGCCTCTCTCTGAGGACTCTTTGGGGTGGGTGCAGGACTTTTGATGGGTTTAGCTATAATGCAGGACCCCTAGGGAAGAGGTGATTGGGGTCAGAGATGCAGACCTGCTCCAGAGTGCAGAGCTGGAGACCAGCAGCAATCCTTCCCAGCAGGCCCCCACTCACCTGGGGCCCAGCAAGGCCCTTTCTGCTGCTTCCTGTGCAGCTGCAGAGCCCGAGGAACACCCCAGCACCAGCTGGAGAGCAGTGGTCCCGGAGAAGAAGGACAATGCTCAGAAATGCTAAGTGAGCATGGCTGGGTCATGGGAGCAGCCTTGGCATGTGCCTGATCTTACTGTCCTCACCAAACAGCAGTCAAGGCTTTAATGTGGCCCCCTGGATAAGGACAGTCCAGGGAAGCACTGCACTCCTACCCATTTCTAAGGGTTTAGTTCAATGATGTTAAACAGTTCTGTTATGTTTCAGCTGTTATTGCCACCTATCTCCAGAACCTTTTTCTTTTACAAAGCTGACACTCTATACCGTTTAAGCCCTAGCCCCCTCCCACATGCTGGCCCTTGTCCCCATCTCTGCTTCTGTCCCTCATGCCATTCTCCGGGAGCATGGTGTAGGAGGATTCAGGGTGTGTAACCAGTTCAGTGCACTCAGCATAATGACCTCTTCTTGCTGGAGCACATGTCAGAACTTTCTCCTCCGAGACTTAGTGACATTCTGCTGTGCAGGTTAAGCGGTTCTGCGCACCCATCCACTGGTGACACTTTTAGCAGCTCCCTTGAGAAGTGCAGCTGTGGGCAATATGTGCAAGTCCTCGGGTTTCTTGGTTCCTTCAGGTGTGTTCCAAGGGGTGAAATTTTGCATCACAGGATCACTCTGTTAATGCTGCCGAACTGTTTTCTCCAGTGGCTGCTCTATTCTGCGTCCCACCAGCAGCTCGCGAGCCGTCCAGTTTTTCTGCACTCCTCCCAACACTGAGCTCCTTGTCTTTTTGACAGTAGCCCTCACATCTTGTTTTGGCTGTGATAGGAAGGTGTTCCAACCATCCTTGGCTCAGTAACCTCTGGATTCTATTGTGAATCAAAGCCAGCTGGATCAGATCCTCGGTCAGCCTCAGCTCAGTCCCTTAATACTGGTGACCATAAACAGGTTACTTCTGTGAACTTTGCCTTTCTCCTCTGTGAAGTGATTGGTAGCCACTTCTTGAAGGGTGTTGGTGGGAAAGCAAAAGCCAGGGTGGGCACATAGGAATACATGCCTGCATGTGAGGGCACTTTACTGGGGCACCAGGGCCAGGACGGTGGTGCCAGGGAAATGGCATCACAGCCCAGCTGAGGCCAAGCTAGGACACCATGAGAAGAGTCAGTGGATGATACAGTAGACTGAGCACGGTGGTACATGCCTGTGGTCCCAGTTACCTGAGAGGCCGAGACAGGAATAATGATTGAACCCAGGAGTTTAAAGCCAGCTTGGGCCACATAGGAAAAAAAAAATCCCAGCTAGTGCAATGACCCCAGCAAGAGTGGGTGGGGGGTGCTTCTGTGCCTGGACTAGACACCTACTCAAGCACCCGACTCCAGCAGAGAGCTGGGAAGACCCTTAGTCCTTTGCTGTACCCTACTAATCTGGTCCCCAGAGTCCTGGTATCTCACTGTGTCCGTATGTGTGTGTGTGTTCTGTGTATATGTTAAAGTACACATGAACTAATATCTGGTACACAATTTGGTTCCTCTTCCTGGTTCTCAAACTTTTCCCCATCCCAAATGATAGCCCTGTGCTCAGAGGTGGCTACCACCAGTCTCTGCCATGCTGGCCTGCCTTGGTCTTCAAGGGTCAGCCTGGTGCTTGCTGAGAAGGAACCCAGGCTTCATACTGCCAGGCAAGTGCTGCTCGGTCAATCAATATGCCAACTCTTGTTCTGAATGCTTCCTCTGATTCCTCATCATTATCTGGGATGCAATGCCCTGTTGTAGGAGACCACTGATTCGTTTCGGCCGCTCAGACCCAAAATAACCACACAGAAACTATATTAATTAAATCACTGCTTGGCTCTAGTTTCTTATTGGCTAACTCTTACATATTAATTTAACCCATCTCCATTAATCTGTGTATCGCCATGTGGCTGTGACTTACAAGGTAAAGTTCTGGCGTCTGTGTCTCTGACTCCACCTCCTTTCTCCCAGCATTCAGTTTTGTTTTCCCCACCTAGCTCTGTTCTTTTGCCCTATCAACAGGCCAAGGCAGTTTCTTTATTCACCAGTGGTATTCACAGCATACAGAGGGACTCTCACATCAATGACCCCAGGTGGTGTGTGCCATACTGCATCATCATGGTGGGAGAACACGTGTGCACTTGAGTCAAGTCTGCCTGCCTCTGGTGATGCCAGGACTCTGCAGTGGTTGGCAAGTCCCTAGGACTCATGATGTAGCAGCTGATCTGCACTAGCTGGTGGTCTGGGAAGAGACCAGGGCCAATAAGATAACTTGTTATTTGGAGGTAAAGGTGAAGTCTAGACTCAAGGGAGTGATTAGCAAAGAACTGTTTGCTCTGGCTGGGCCCTGGCTGGGTTCTGGCTGTATCTTGAGTAAGGAGGGAACCTTCTGGATTGGGAGGCATCCATTGAAACCCCTCCCTTAGCAACCTGAGCTGCAGTCTTCTCATGGGCCACAGGCTAAAGAAAGTCCCCTGGGTAGTATGGATGACCAAGCAGGCTGGGCACTAGGGAACCACTGGAACCTCTTCTCCCCAGCTGTCTCTTAGTAGAGGTCCCTGTGAGTGGCTGGAGAAGCAAAGAGGAAGTCTGAGTTGAGCTTTCTGGATCCCAGGAAGGTCAGGGAGTGAGGGGAGGCCAACCAGAATGGTACCCAAGTAGAGCTGAATCTGCCCTCTCAGCTGAGGCCCCAACACAGCCTGGAGTGACAGTGCTGTATGTCGCCTTTCACGCAGTGAGGCTGGGGATCTGCTTGTTCACAGTCAGCTCGTGGCCTGCCTCCAACCCGTACTGCTGCCCCCTCCTCCCATGTATAGGAGACCCTCTGGATGCTGCTGGGCTCAGGAGACCTTGGGAAGATGCTTTGGTTAGTGTGGTGTGGTAGCCATGAACTCAGGGGGTGGAATAGGGAATAATATGATAAGATGTTGATTTGCTGTATTAGGAAACATGCCCACCAGATGCCTCGTTCCCTGGTCTTGCTTGGCCTGGCTGGACTGTGAAGAGCAGGTGAAGAGAAGCCTGAGATGGAAGCTCAGGCCACCTATGCATGCCCTGTGCATGTAAAATGAGGGCCGGCTTGTTGGGGTATCTGTTCCCGCCCAGTACCCCACAACCGGCAAGTCCCAGAGAAAATCAATCACACAGAGAACTCTATAAGTTATAAAGCTGATTGGCCCATTAGGTCAGGCTACTTATTAGCTCTTATAACTTATGTTACCCCATTATCCTTATCTATGTTAGTCACATGGCTTGGTACCTTTTTCAGCTGGGCAAGTTACATGCTGCCTCTTCGGTGATCTGCACAGGAGTGGCAGAGGGAGCTTCCTGCTTTCCAGAATACTCCCAGTCTCTTTGCTTCACCCCTACTTCCTGTCTGGCTTTCCTGCCTATACTGCCTGCCTGGCCAATCAGCGTTTTATTAAAATATGATTGACAGAATACAGACAATTCTCCCACACCATGTGCATGACTGCCTGCAAATGCAGCCCACTGCTGAGGCTGCGGAAGCATAGGGACAGGAGGGAGCCTCTCTGGAGCTGTGAGCACCTCAGGTGGCCTGCTGGGAGGAGCAGAGTGCAGGCAGCCTCCATCTCATCGCTGAGGGAAAGTTCAATCCAGTTTAAAAAATAGAAGTCAAGGCTCAGTGGTTAAGAGTGCTTGTTGTTCTTCTAGAGGACCCTGCTAATGTGCATGAAGTCATAAATGATATTTTGCATTTATGTCAGAATTTATGATTTCTCATTGAAAAGATAAAAAGCTCTGGCAGGCCTGGGTCTTTGGTCTTGTGTAGTCCTCAAGACACGGAAGACTACACAGTTCATTCAGGAGCCTGAGTCCTACCTGTAATGCCTCAGTGGTTATTGAACGTGTGACCCCAGGGCTGACAACTCTGAGAAAGGCAGGAGACTTGCCATATATGCAATGACATGCTGTCGGCCCTTGTCCCCTGTTCCACAGCTTCACACAGGCCATGGTGAGCCAGCCCAAGATGGAAGGCCTGGATAATCACACCACCTACTTCCTCGGCCTTGTGCTCCTCAGTGGGGGCATTGTATTTGTGCTGTCCAGCTTCTTTGCACTGGGGTTCACTGGTACCTTTCTAGGTAAGACCCTGAGGTATGGGGTGACCTTGGGCAGGTACACTGGGGTGCAGGGAGGAGCAGAGTCCTGTGACTGTCATCTATGTCTGATGTGCCTTGAGAAGCACTGGGGGATACAGCCTGTCATGGTTAGAACAGATCAGTTTTACCAGCTCACTGGACTCTAGAACACCAAGCTGCTTCCTGAGAGACAAGAAAGACCCTAGCCCTGGGTGATGAGTCCCAGAGTGCTCTCTCTCCTGGGTTCAGCTCCCCTTGAAGAAGGCCCTCAGCTCTTGTTTGCTTGGAAGAGTGAGGTAGTAGGATGCCTGGGTATACAGGGTGCGCAGAGTGCAGCTGGGACTGGATGGGGGCAGACGGGGTAAGACCCTCTACTGCATGACCACTCTTGGGTTTGCTCAGCACACTTAGCTACCAGGTGGTAGAATCTTGGGTATGGTAAGTACAGGCAAAGCTTGTACAGGCCTAGGATGGGTGAAGGGTAGAGGGATGTGGTCTCTCCTCCATCTTCCATTCCCTGGAGCTCTGGTACTTTGGTCCTGGGAACCCAAACTGGTAAGGTCTGGCCAGAAACTTCAACACATGACAACAGTGACTTCCATCATTTGAAAGCAAGAGAGGGCAAGCTCAAGAAAGACTTCCACAGAAGAGACCGTGATAAGGGGGCCTTCAGAATGTTGATGGAGGGAAGGTAGTGACTTCATCTACAAAGGTACCCATTCCAGCTACCAGGATGTTTCTGGGCCTAGCACAGCGACAGGAGAGTTGGCTCTGCACAGGGGCCACCAAATTTGGCCTCTGGTGACCTTCAAAGTCCTACTGTCACCTAGCCTTCCAGGACATACATATTGGCCTGGCCTCTGCCCGGGCCAGGCTGCCCCACAGCAGACCTGAAGCTCTGAATTGTGTGTCTAGGAGTGACCATGCATGAGGAACCAAGAAGCATATGAGCTAGGACTCCTAGTGCTGCCCCTGGTGGCTCTGTGTTTGCTGCTCAGGCAGGAGCTGTTGGGAGCCATCCTGAGAGCGTGAGGCCAGCCTGGGAGAGGGGAAGCAGAGTGCAAGTTGGAGGATGAGCAGGTCAGCGTGGGGGCTGCAGGAGAGCTGTGCAGGTCAGCGTGGGGGCTGCAGGAGAGCTGTACAGGCCAGCGTGGGGGCTGCAGGAGAGCTGTGCAGGTCAGCGTGGGGGCTGCAGGAGAGCTGTGCAGGCCAGCGTGGGGGCTGCAGGAAAGCTGTGCAGGCCAGCGTGGGGGCTGCAGGAGAGCTGTGCAGGCCAGCGTGGGGGCTGCAGGAGAGCTGTGCAGGCCAGCGTGGGGGCTGCAGGAAAGCTGTGCAGGCCAGCGTGGGGGCTGCAGGAGAGCTGTGCAGGTCAGCGTGGGGGCTGCAGGAGAGTTGTGCAGGTCAGCGTGGGGGCTGCAGGAGAGCTGTGGCAATTGGGACAGGGTTAGGGAGCTGATAGAGACCCTGACTCCTGACCTCCCAAGGAGGTAGGAGCCTTGGAAAGGATCTCAGCAATAAAGAACTGGGGATGGGGAATGGTGGGGCCAAGACCAGAGTGGGGAGCCTCATGTAGAAACTGATCCTCCTCAGAGAGATGGGGGCAGGGAGCAGCAGGAGGGTTCCCCTAGGACTTGTGCATGCAAAAGGGGCTGTGGCCACCTAAGGAAGAGATGAGGTACTGTCAAGTCCTGGATGACAGAGTAAGCAGGGCTGAGGGGTGGGCTGGGTTGGGCTGCAGGCAGTAGGGGTTGGGAGTCAGGGAAGGAACTTGTGGAGCTACCCGGATGTTGGAAGACAGATGGGCACCCACCATGGATGGTCAGGGCCAGATGTGAGTGAGTCAGAAGGGTGCAGGCAACTCTGACATGGCTTTTGGTAGAAATGGCCTAGAGGGAAGAGGGTCCTGCCAGCTTTGGAAGTAGAGCAGAATGGTCCCTCTCCTGTGACTCAGCCGGAAGCAGGTTTCTGTGCCACCTACCGTCAGGCCCCACTGCCCTGCTTCCTACTTCCTCCCAGTGGTCCCCGGGCAGCCTCTTGGACTCTTGTACCTTTTGTCCCTGACAATGACAGCACCATTTCTACCAGGCCCCTCCTGCAGGAGCTCCCGTTGTTGGGCTGGCTGCCCTACTTTTTGCCTGGGATGGAGCTGCATTGTCTTTCTGGTCTAATGGGGGACAAAGGAGAGGCTACTGGGAAAGGATGCCCTGGCACAGTGGAGACACTCGCCATGTAGAGTGTAGAAGCCAGCAGCTTTGTTCTGTGAGAGTGGCCTGGTTAAGTGGATGAGTGACTGGCTGTCTGGTGGTTTCCCTCCATGTCAGCTCCCCCGGGCTGACCCCCAGAGTGACAGGAGGGTATGGGGTGGCAGGCTGTAGCTACAGCTAACCTGCCCCAGTTTTTTGCTGTGATAAACACCATGAACCAAGGCAGCCTGGGAAGGAGGGCTGTAGCTAGCTTACACGTTACAGTCCATTGCTGACGGAAACCAATGCTGGAAATTAAGGCAGGAACTTGGAGGCAGGAACTGAAGTAGACTATGGAGGAATGCGGCTTGCTGGCTGGCTTTCCATGGCTTGCTTAGCTACCTTTTTCATACATCCCAGGACCACCTACTCAGGGATGGCACCACCCACACTGAGCTGGGCCTTGGCCCTCCCACATAAATCATTAATGAAGAAAAAGCCCCACAACCATACCCACAAGCCAGTCTCATGGAGCCAATTTCTTAGTGAAGGGTCCCTCCTCCCAGGTGACTCTAGTTTGTGTCAAACTAACAAAGCGAATCAGCACACACCCTACCATCTGGCACCCCAAGAGGAAGACTGAGGCTTAGGAGGTGCAAGGGGAGGCAGCCAGGGTATGAAGAAGAAGAGCCAGGCAGTTATGAAGGACCAACACTCTGAAGGTACCACTGGGAAGGGGCTCTGAAGGAGGGAGAAAGGCCCCAGGAGGAAGCTCTCCACAGACAGGGTAAGGCTTCTCAAGAGAGGGACAGGCAAACACAGAGGCACCTGGTGGGGAGAAGGGGGAGACCAGTGGTTGGGGCTCAGAAGAGGACCAAGCTGGGAAGCTCAGTGCCCAGCTCACTCATGGAGCTGGCAGGGAAGGCGGAGCTGGTGGGAAGGCTTTGATCCTGCAGCTGTGGGCTCTGACCCCACCACTAACTGGGGGCCTCCTGGGGCACAGGGCTCCCACCTCACGTGCAGCTCTGCTAAGGCTCACTGGAAATTTCCTCCAGTAATAGTGTGGCCAAGGACATAGATGGCTAAGTGACCCTCACCTTCTACCCTGTCTCATCCACAGGTGACTACTTTGGGATCCTCAAGGAGGCCAGAGTGACCACATTTCCCTTCAACGTGCTAGACAACCCCATGTACTGGGGGAGTACAGCCAACTACCTAGGCTGGGCACTTATGTGAGTACTTGGTGCCCTAAGGACCCCTAGGTGTCCAGACCCAAACTGAACCCTCTTCTACCCTCTCGCCCTGTCACCTCCTGATCTCCCAGGTCTCCCTGATCTGGGAATGGAGCCTTCACCTGAGGGCTAACTAGAGGCACACCTTTACCTGGCCGCAGACGCTGACCCAGGAGGCCTCCCACAGCCTGTCTCCTGCCTCTCAAGTCTCGCTCCCACATATGACTCCCTAGGAGACAGGGCAAGAGACACAGGCCCTGGGCCCCTCTTTCTCCAGTCCTACAACAAGGAGTGGAGGACTCTGGGCTCTGGGCTCCTTGACCCTGGGCTCTGGGTGATCATCTGCCAGCGGGACTGCCTTGTCTACCCTGAGTTGTTAGGAAATCAAGCTGAGCCAAGGTGACAGTGAGTGGCCAGGTTTTCCTGGCGATGGGGGTGACAGGACTGTTCGTGCCCTTATCTCCACCTCCTAACAGGGCTTCAAATGTGCGTTTACCATGGGCCTGGTGTTGCTAGTCGAGGCAGGAGGAGGGGTGTTTGTTCACAGTACCTTGGGTGAACGCAGGGGAAGTTCTTTCAGAGTCTCCCACAAGTCTTTGGTTGGGGTCACTGCAGTGACTGTTGTAGGCAATTAAAGACTTGCTTCATTTAGGAATCATGACAGCAGGTCAAGGCCAATGAGGCCACAGTGGGGAAACTGAGGCTGAAGACTGAGTTCACCTCAGACCATATAGTAAACATGGGGCAGAGATGGCCTTGGTGCTTAAGTTCCTGGCTCCAAAGCCTCAGGTCTGCTTGCTTTTCGTGTGTCGGTAGTGAGCTGTAGGGTCATGCTCACTGCCAGTTTGGTGTTGAGGGCTCTCAACACACCAAGACCAAGGTCTCATTCATCAGTCCTCTTCCAAGGCCTTCCCTGACCCACAAAACCTCTTGTAGCCAGAACCACAGCTGAACCCTGGCTAGGGACAAAGTGCCTGTTTAGCCAGGACAGAGGGAAAAACATGGCTATTGTTCCCCCTCAGGCCATGACACAGACATCAAGACCTGTTCCAAGTTCCAAGTTGAAAGGAACAGCAAGGGCAGCTCCTAGTTTCAAGCCCAGCTAAGTTCTAGGGGGAGGCAAACATTGAAGGCGAAGTTCAGCTCAGGGCCTGGGGCAGTGGCAGAGGTGGTCAGAGCGTGAGAGCACATGAGCCCCACAGATGTTCTGCGCTGCGCAGTAAGGGCTCCTGTGTCCCTGCCCCTCCCAGACAGACTGGCCAATGTGAGGTCCAAGTGGGCATTAGGGAGTGAGCAAGGCAGAGAGTCCTGTCGGGCACACACACTCTTATGCCCTCTGCCCTTGGGGAATGTGTGATGGGGGTACAGAGCAGATTCCTCCTGTAACCCAAGGCTTGTTCCCGTCCTTTCTGGTTTGTTCCCTTCCTACTGAAGTGGATGCAGCAGTCCAGGCCCCTGCAGGAGCCAGTGGAGCCAGAGGTAACCATAGAAATAGCCTGGGGGGCAGCTCAACAGCAGCTATTTCTGGAAACCCGAGGCAGGCAAGCTTGGGCTCCTCCCTGCTGTCACTAACAAGCTGTCTGCATTCATCGGCAGAGTGAGGTCAGAGACTGGTCACCTGCAGAGAGCCATAACAGATACTCTGTGTACATTCTGCTGAGGACTTCGGTCCTCTGGGCTGTAACTGCTAGGGTGTTGGAAGAACAGCTCAGGGCCCGGGACACAGCAGAGGTGGTAGCTGTACTGCAAGGGCGGGTAGGCCTGAGTTCTGCGCTGTGCAATGGAGGGGTCCTGTGTCCCTGCCCTTCCCAGACAGAAACAGACTGCCCAGTGTGAGGTCCAAGTGGGCATTAGGGAGTGAGCATAGCAGAGGGTTAGTGTGAGAATGCTGGCTCTGGGGGAAAGGTCTTGCTGTGGGAAGACTATCCTTACCATAGCCAGGGCCACCCCAGATGGTGGCTGTGGGCTGCACCTCTGTACAGCAGAGCTCAGATGGCAGAACTTGCCCATGAGGCCATGTGCTCACGACAGCCCTGGGTTGGCTTTTTACAAGAGACTTATTTTCTAAGAACACTGTCTGGTGGCCAGTGAGAATGTTCCCTGTCCCTGAGTCTTGGTCTCAGCAGGCTAGGAAGCAGGGACTGCCTGACAAGGTGTCCTTCCTCCCCTCCTGTCTCTGTGATCCTCTCTAGAAAAATCAGACTTAGGAAGAGGCACCTCCAGGCTTAGTTCATCCCGAGGGATCCCAGCATCAACCGAGGACCCACCCACCCACTATGTTGGCAGGAGTGTCTAAGTTCTTCCAACTGATGTTCTGTCTGTCTGCAGGCATGCCAGTCCCACAGGCCTGCTGCTGACAGTGCTGGTGGCGCTTGTCTACGTGGTGGCTCTCCTGTATGA
Source organism: Myodes glareolus (assembly GCF_982192425.1). Taxonomy (NCBI): domain Eukaryota; kingdom Metazoa; phylum Chordata; class Mammalia; order Rodentia; family Cricetidae; genus Myodes; species Myodes glareolus. The sequence goes on from NC_142034.1 coordinate 64,223,533, forward strand.
AGAGTGAGTAGAGCCCTGCTGGAGTGGGAGATGGATGTGATGGCCAAGTTAGACCAAGCCTCATTTAGAACGGCTTCATGTGGCCCGGCAAGCTTTACCAGGCTGCTGCCCGTCTGGCTGAAGAGACTGGGGTAGAGAGGGCAATGCCTGGTACCTGAGACCAAGGCAGACAGGCAGGTGGCGCTGGTCCCTCCAGGCCCCTCTTGCTCTTTGAAGCCTCTGGGAAAGTTGTGGGAGACAATGGGAATGTGGATCCTCTCCTCACTGGTGGAGCAGGTTCTGGTGCTGGGGTGCAGTAGAGACCTGGAACAGCCTTTTCCTGTCCACAGGCCCTTCACTGCTGAGATCTACCGACAGAAAGCCACCAGGTTGCACAAAAGGAGCTGATGGGACCATGGGGGATCTGTGGAAAGCCGGACTGGCCTCCCGGCTGCCCCAGGCATCAACCATTTTGGGGGAAAACAGCGCTGGCCACTGCATCTGTGCCTTGGAAACCAGTCATGGAGACCCCGGGCGTTATGCCCTATGACCACCGAGTCTCCCATCCTCATTACGCCCCAACACACTAATAAAGGCATTGTGACCTCAGCACCTCTGTGGGCCCCTTTCCATCTGGTCCCAGGAGGGAGGGCAGGGCATTGGATTCTAGGCTGTAGAAGGGCAAGGCAAGCACTTCGTCCCTTGAGGGCTCTGGGGCAGACTGGTTTGGCCCTTTCTCTCCCAGGCAGCCTTCTGATGCTAAGATTCACTGTGAACTGTCTCTCAAAAAGACCTCAGCAATAGGACTGACTGCAGCCACAGCCTTTCCTGGGCAACTGACACCCTGGATCACCTGCTATCCATGCCCCAGCCCTTGAAGGACATTCATGCCCTCACGCCGGGAGACCCCGTTCAACATCCACCAGCCTGAGGGTGGAGGTCTATCAGGTTAATTGACACTGTCATTCCACCTAGATTGTCACCCAAAGGCAGGATGTAGTGGAAACCCCTGTGTCCATCTGAGCTGGTCAAATTCAGCTGGAAAGATGGTGTAGGCAGGGCACAAATGACCAAGAAAGTGTGATCAGAAGTTGACGCTGGGGCACCAGAGGACACCAAAGGACTGCCTGGCACTGTGTAGCCAATTAGAGCTGGATCTACCCAGATGGCTTAGGAGTACCTAAGCTTGCTAGACTTTGGGGTGATTATCCCAACTCACCAGAGGCCCTCAACCCCTTTAGTCTCAGCTGCATTCCTTAGTCGGGGCTCTTCACTGGCCCAGAAAACCTTACAAAATTTGAGGGTCCAAATGATCAGCTTATGCCCATTCCAGCCCAAGGCTATACAGCCGTAGGGACTCATTGGCCAATATCTAAGTGCTGGCCTCACCTGACATCCTGTTATCGTCACCCGGGTCCCTGGCCAAGGCTTGCATGGGCTTTTGCAAGTGCCCTGGGCCTACCATCTCTGTGCACAGGTCTCCTGGCTCACATTTCCAGACCTTCTGAGGAAGCCTGGGTTTTTCTTCCCAGCCCCAGGCCAGAACATCGGCTGGAGCCCAGGTTAGGCAGACAAGGATGGCACCTATTATTAGTGTGGCCTCAGAGTCTTGTTGCCCTGGGCCCTTGACAGGGTCTAAGGCTGTCACCCTGAGCCCCTCCCCTCCCCCACACACCTCTGGAGGATGGAAAGTGTCAAGACCACTGAAGCAATCAATCTTTACCTGTGTCCTCACTACAGATAGGTCCCATGCAGGTCCCATTCCACAGCCCTGGCAAATGTCCTAGTAAGGCCAGGCCAGAGAAACATTGGGCCCGTTGGTACCAAATAGAGCAGAGATGGCTCCCTTTGCCAATGCTGTCCCCTTATCCAGTCCTCTGTACTGGGGGGGACACTCAGCTCTGATTCCTGGTATCTCCTCACAGATCTACTGGCTCGGTTGCCAGGCTGTGGGTATGGGCAGAGGGTAGAGGCAGCCCCAGCTCCCTGACTGCTGGGTGGCGGCAACAGCCAAGGCAGACATGGAGGTGACATGGCTTCAGAGGTGAGAGGGGGGCTGCAGAGGGCTCGAGCAAGAGGAATGGGACGAACATTTTTTTCCCTGAGGATAGAGGGCCATATGTGTCCTCGTCATGCACTCAAGAGGAGTGGACATGTGTCTGAACTCCAGCATGTCAGTCACAGTCCAGCAGGAGACAGAGGGGATGGAGCACACTGGAGGCTCAGCAGGCCGAAGTGGGCTGGTTGCCAGAGAACTGGGGCTGCCTCTCGATTAGTCGGCCCTATTGCTTTGAGCCCAGATCAAGACAGTTTATTGTGGTGGGACCACATAGTAGGGCAAGCTGCTCGCCTGATGGCCAAGAAGGAAATAGTAAACGAGAAGGGCTGGGGCCCCACAATCACATTCAAAGGCATACTCACAGTAACCTGAAGGTTACCCACCATGCCTCACCTCTCAAAGGCTCGGCCACTTCTGAAGAGCACACTCTGGGGACCCAGACTTCCAACCTCCAGACTCTGGCAAGTGACGGTATTTGGTGAGGTCCTTGCCTTTGGTGGAGACTGCAAAATCCCAAAATGGCCCTAGGGCATTGCATGATGAGACCACGTCCTGATGCGCCTCCCTGCTGCTCTTCCAATGAAGCCCCAGACCCATTGGACCTTATGCCCTCTCTTAACCATGACCTGTCACAGAGGGTGGTCCTCCAACGCCTTCCAGTCGGCTGCAGTTTTAGTGTACGCTTTGGTGGGGACACTCTAACCATAACAGATCCCTTTCCTTGTTATTGTTGAACACTCCACTGTGTGTAGACAGCGTTTTATTTAGCCATCCAGTGGGTGGACACTGGTGGTTCTCACTTCAGGACTATTGTGGTTAACACACCATTGTGAACGCTTGTGTACATCTTTACACACAGAGATGATTTCATTGCTTTTGGGTCTGTGCTTAGGAATGGAGTTGCTAGGTCACCAGTAACACATGCTTGACAGTGTGAGTCACCTCTCAACAGTTTAAAGTGTTGTCATCATTTGATTCTCTCTTTCAGTGATCTTGATCATCTTTCCTGAGATGGGTCTCTCTGTGTAGTCTTTCTCGCGGTAGTGGGGATTGAATCCAGGGCCTTGTATCCCTCCCCGCCCCTTCCACTGAGGTGTGTTCCCAGCTCTTTGCTGTGTGGTCAGATGGTTCTGTTTGGTCAGGTTCTCTGATGGGATGGCATTGAAGTTGAGAGCAGCAAGCAGAAGGAAACAGACCGAAGACCAATTCTTCGAGGCAGCAGGAGTGATATGTGTTGAGGCCCAGAGGCGAGAGCTCTAGAGGGCTGAGTCATCGGGGCAGTGACTATGAGCACCTGGCTCTTGGAAGGTGCTGGGTTATGGAACTCATGTCTCACTGAGCCCAAGGCTATCAGTCTAGCCTAAAGGACCTGGCCTTGAAGACAGAATCTCCTTTGGGTTGGAAAGTTGAAGTGTCCCTCTGCCTCACACACGGAGTTTTGGACTCCGAAGGATCCTGAAGGCTGATGCGTGAGGGTTTAGGAAGGCTGGGGGAAGCAGGGGCTGGCTTGCTTTGCTGAACCAGCTAGCAGGACTGTGGTCATGGGGAGGAAGGGATGGGGTTCGGTGGGAGGGATATTGTGTGCCCCACTACCCTTTCATGGCCGGGATCTTCTTGCTTTGGTAGCAGAGATGTGGGTGACTGATACAAGTGGCAAATGAGAGAGTGGCAGACAGCACCAGGACCAACCATGTATCAGCTCCTGGCTCCTGCTCTGCCCCCTCCCAGGGTGAGGAGGGTACCTGTCCTGGGAGAAGACAGGCCCAGTCCTGGCTCCCTCCCAGGGCTCCCCAGGTCAGTGACCACAGGAACCACTCAGGCATGCCTTCCCTGCTGCCAGGGCCTCCTCAAGGTTCTTGCATTGTTTCTGGAATCTCAAGTCTGTCTCAGTACTTGCCTCTGCTCGCATTCCATTACAGCTGGGGAGTTTACTTTCCCCACCATCTCTGATAGCTGGGGCAGGGATAGATAGCTCTGGGCTTCCTTCCCCAGGGTCCCTGGGTCACAGAGGAGCAGGGGAGCTCCTGGCGGAGGTCTGTTCAGCGCTTTTCCTCTTCCATAGGTGGCTGTGGACTAGGGTTATAAGAAGTGGGGCAGAGATGAGCTGCCGGGGCCTCTTGTTGGCAGGAGTAGGCTGTGGGTAACACAGTGGCACCGGGTGCCTTTCTCCATGGCCCAGCTTCAAAGACTCTTCTGAACCCTCCTTGCCTCTGCATGGAGCTGTGTGGCTGGCATCTCCAAGTCGCAGCCACTTGCCTTCTTGTGGAGCACCTCGGCATTTGATCGGGTGTCGAGTTCAGTCCTGAGCAGGAAGCTCGGCTCTGAGTGCTAATAAAGCATGACTGTGGCAGCAAGAACTTCCAGGAACGGAATGCCCTTGCCAGCTTGTGAGGCAGTGTCCTGGGCCAACGGCAGTAGCTGGCATTGTGTGGGACTGCACTGCCTGTCTTGCGCACCCCGGTGCTCATGTGACTAGATGTTTATAGCAGAGGCTGCGCGAACTTGCTGCCCAAGAGATGCATCTGTATCACAGAGCATCTTGGGTAAATGAGCCTCAAAGATATCAGAAAACCACCGTACCTACCACTGCCACCTTGCATCTAAGACTGAGGTGTGATGTTAGGCCCAGTCTTGACTTCTACTGTGGAGGGAGAGGAGGCCATGAGTCTAAGCTGAGCCTTGATCCTCAGGATGACTGTTAGTGGAGCTGGACCACATCTCTGACCCTGGTACCCTTCTAGTCTTTTTTTTTTTTTTTAGGAATTTATTATTTATTATATAGTGTTCTGTATGTAAGCCAGAAGAGGGCACCAGTACTCATAGATGGTTGTGAGCCACCACGTGGTTTCTGGGAATTGAACTCAGGACCTCTGGAAGAGCAGTCAGTGCTCTTAACCTCTGAGCCATCTCCCCAGCACCATCTGTTCTTATCCCTCAGATCTTCCTGGGACTGGAGACCCAGGGGAATGGTGACATTGACTGTGGCCATACTGAGTCAGAGCCCCAGCCTCCCACTCAATGTCTTCTAGAGGCAAAGGAAAAGAGCCTCAGTCTAGGGCGAACAGCCTTCGCTTGCACCCTCGAGCGGCCCCTTCCTGCAGTGAACACCCTGTGCTAGTTGCTGTACATAGCAGTCCTGTGTTTGGCTTGGGCTCGGGTTCTTCTCACAGATGCGGCCAGACACCCGAGATGGAGAAGGGAGAGAGGTAAGCAGCTGCAGGGGCAAGAACCAAGAGTAGTGAAGGACTCACCCCACCTGGCCTGCCCTAGATCGAACTGATGAGGCCCCTGGTTACTCAATTGCTATGGATGATGAAGCAGCCTGGAGGGAAGGGGAGTGGATAAGGAATCCTGCTAGACTGAAATGGCCAGACAATTGCAACAGCCTCGGTAGTGGACACTGTTGGTGGGGGGTGGAGGGGTGGAGAGGTGGAGGGGAGGAGTGGGGGGTGTACAAGCAGAGGTGAAGATGGGACAATTGAGAGCCAGGTGGCCCAGGGGCTCAAACCTACTTGCTAGGTAAGCAGCTTGCTTCTCTGTGCGTTTGTTTCTTCATCTGTAAAGTACAGAGTGATGCTTCTCCCTTCCAGGGAGTGCATTATCACAGGCCCAGGACCACCAAATCAGCACCCCTGGGCCATGTGGCCCCTGGGCAGGATGGCTGCTGCCGCTCCACAGAGACTGGGTTTCTGTTGAGATGCTGGGTCACAAGGAAGGAATGAAACCTGGAGGGGGGGGCACTATGCAAATATCTCAGTAGGTGGGAGTGACTTAGCCCTGCCAGTAGGGCACTGAGACTACCTGGTAGGGTGAGTGGCATCTGTCAGCTGGTGGGTCTCTGGACTTCTCCTATTCAGGCAAGGTCAGAGCAGAATGAAAACACAGCTTGACTTCGTCACCACCGGCTACAAGCAGCAGCAGACACATCCTATTTCTCCCCAAGCATTACTCAGGCCTGGTTACTGATCAACCTGCTGCTGGCTTCCTCCTCGGGCAGCCTCCCTCCTGGCACTATACATTTTTATTGTTCTGACTAGGCCCTGGTCTTGGAAAGTGTTTGCACTTGTAATTTGACAATCAAGGAACCAGTGTCATCTTCCAGAAAGGGAAACTGAGCTACGGAGAAGGCTGTGCTCTCAGGCCTCCTCCAGTGACTTTCGGCCTCATTCAGCTCCCTCAATGCAAAATGAGATGACTGGCCCACAGGAGGGGAAAAACCAGAAAGCCATGGGAGACTGTAGGCGGGGATGTTGACTGAGGACTGATTTTTTTTTTAAGACGTGTCTCTAAGTATGTCGTCAGAGACAGAGGATGGTAGCTCTCCCTTGCTGAGGTCCCCACAGACCAAATTATCTGTAGCTGGGAGAATATAGGACAGCACAGGAGTGGGGGTCGGTTTCAGTTGGCTCCCCGCCTTAAATCTTACACTGTCTCCTGGTCTGGCTACAACCTTGGGTCTCCCAGCACGCCCGCGGGGCTCCCTGCTTCCCTCTGGTGGCTGAAGTGTAAAGTGCGGAGCTTAGCGCAGGAAACCCGACCATCCCCCACCCCCCTCCGCGCCCCGAACACTATGCCCGGAAAGGCAGCACGGGTCCTGGGACCCGAGGGGCTGACGCTGGGGCAAATTCCCAGCACACCTGTTGTTATCGCCGGGTCATATTTTCTGGGAAACTGAGACCCAAGGAAAGTGAGCATCCGCGTACTGGTGTTGAGAGAATTGGGATCCCAGAGGTCAGAGAGTAACCGGCATAGCCAGGACCCCTGCGACCTCTGAGGTCCCTGAGGCCAGCCCTGGATCCTAGCGTGGCGGTAGTTTAGACTTAGTTTTCCTTCCAGCGCACGTACCAGCGCACGTAGAGCTGGAGCGGAGCCGCAGGCTCCAAGGAGGAGGGAGGTCGCTGAGCCTAGGAGGAGCAGGGCGCGCCTGGGGGCGGGACGTGACGCACCTTGGCTGGGAGGCGCCAGCCTGAGCGCTCCGGCACGCTGCATATAAGGGCGGTGTGAGGCGCGGAAAGCCAGAGTCTGCTGTCCCCAAGAGTCAAGTCAAGCTCGAGCGGTCCCAAAGACAAGCTCTTCTGCCATTCCCGAGCCTCTGCCTTCTCTTGGCCCTGCATCTGCTCCCGAAGCCCCTCTGCCCAATGAAACTGGCCGCGATGATCAAGAAGATGTGCCCAAGCGACTCTGAGCTGAGTATCCCTGCCAAGAACTGCTACCGGATGGTCATCCTTGGCTCATCCAAAGTGGGCAAGACCGCCATCGTGTCGCGTTTCCTTACGGGCCGCTTCGAGGACACCTACACCCCTACCATAGAAGACTTCCACCGAAAGTTTTACTCGATCCGCGGCGAGGTCTACCAGTTGGATATACTGGACACGTCCGGCAATCATCCGTTCCCCGCCATGCGGCGCCTGTCCATCCTAACAGGTGAGTGGGGGGCCGACTGGGATCCCGGGGCCGGAGTCTTGGGGAGGGGGTCTGGTGTGTCGCGCAAGGGGCCGCCGATGTGCGCGCCGACGTGCGCTGTTCCACTCCTGACAACCGCCCTCACCTTTCCCTCTCCTATTCCCCTATAGGAGACGTTTTCATTCTGGTATTCAGCTTGGACAATCGCGACTCATTCGAGGAGGTGCAAAGGCTCAAACAGCAGATTCTGGACACCAAGTCTTGTCTCAAGAACAAAACTAAAGAGAATGTGGACGTGCCCCTGGTCATTTGCGGTAACAAAGGGGACCGGGACTTCTATCGCGAAGTGGAGCAGCGGGAGATTGAGCAGCTGGTGGGCGACGACCCTCAGCGCTGTGCCTACTTTGAGATCTCCGCCAAGAAGAACAGCAGCCTGGACCAGATGTTCCGTGCGCTCTTTGCCATGGCCAAGCTGCCGAGTGAGATGAGCCCCGACTTGCACCGCAAGGTGTCTGTGCAGTACTGCGACGTACTGCACAAAAAGGCTCTAAGGAACAAGAAGCTTCTGCGTGCAGGCAGCGGCGGCGACCATGGCGAAGCCTTTGGAATCTTGGCGCCCTTTGCCCGCAGACCTAGCGTGCACAGCGACCTCATGTACATTCGTGAAAAGACCAGTGTCAGCAGCCAGGCCAAGGACAAGGAGCGCTGTGTCATCAGTTAGGAGCCCCCAGCGTCGGCCACACAACCTGAACTTTTTGTTCAAAAGTCAAGTTGGACTCCTGGGCTAGCCCGCGCGCTCGGTGCCATGAGGGTGCCAACTGGCCTCCTCCCTCGCTTCCTGCGACCCAGCCTTGTGCACCGGGAGACGCTGCCAGACCATTAAGGGACAGTCATCTGTTGTGAAAGGAAAGAGAACTGGCTAAGACTGGACTCTCTTGCCGCTGATATCCCTCTGGTGCCTGCCCTCACTTCTGGGATGCCAGGACCCAGTAGAGGGGTACTGGGCATTTTTCTCTGAGACCCGAGAATGAGAGTATGTGAAATTCATCAGCCTGTGAGACTTCTTGTAACTGTCCTGCCTGCTGGAGGGCCAGGACCAGCAAGGCATTATCTTGTCTGTGATTGGTGTTGCCATGACAGCAACCTCCGCAAACTGGAAACTTTGGGGAGAGGTTGGGGGGAGGGGGTCGATCATAGGCAAGAGACTTGTTTACATGTGTGTGTGCGTGTAATTGCTCAAAGATAAGCCACAAAACTTGCACTTTAATTTAGTTCCGGTGTCAATATGACATGAACAAAAATCTCTACATTTCTATTGTGTGAGGTCTTTATTATTTTTTTAATTTAAAATAAAATAATTTTGAAAATGGAAAATGGGGTTTTCCTGCTCTTACTTTGAGTTGGGTTCCTGCCTCAGTGGGAGTGGTCAAGTAGAACTGAGAATGAACCTTGCCGTCTGAAAATGGCCTCCCAGCTTCAAAGTGGGACATGCTCTAGATCTTTCTGGCATTCTCTGTCCACCCTTTATTCCAGAAGGCCTCATTTCTGGAGATATAATCACACTCCCCTTCCACACAGCCTATCTGTTACTCAACCGTGGCAGGCTAGGGAAAGCTGTCACTCTCGAAACTCTGACTCTCTGACCCTGATTCCCCACGTAAGGGGTCCTGCCTGAGAGAGTACTGGAAGACACTAATGCTAGGTGCTTGGCCCCCGCCCAGGGTTGCCGCAGGACCTAGTAAAGTGCCTAGAACTTGCAGTGTAGCTCCCAAAAACACCAGGTGAGGCCCATCTCCTCTGCACTTAGATGTCTCCCTCTGTGGCTAAAGGCTCATGGCTTCTGACCCAGATCTCCTTGCCACTCCTAAGGTCAACTTGAGGCAAGTGTCACCTTCCAAGCCTCCAATTTTGCAGCTGAGGAACAGAGAGACATGCTGTGTGGGTTCAGCATGGTATCTCAGAATCAGCTCAACTGCTGCACCCCATGAGCCAAGTATTTGGTGGTTTTCAAGATAGTCTTGATGCTCAAGACTGTCCTCGGGGGTGGGACGGGACTTCAACCCTGTTTTGGGAAGGGTCACTTCCAAGGAACTGCACTTCTCAAATCACAGAAAAACATTCACTTTTCAACAATGAATGGCTGCCTGGCCTGCCCAAGGCCCCCTGAAGGAGACATGCAGGCTTTTATGTAGTCTAATGGATGCACATGCTGGGTGGAGGAAGGAACACCGAGAACATTTTGCCTCTACACTGCTAATCCACACCCCACTTGAGTTCTTCATTATAAAACCTGCAACCTCAGGGTTTGACTCCTAACACTGCTGGAAAGTAGATAATAAAGAAAAAGACAGCAGGCAAACCATGTGTCCTGAGAGCAGAGCATACTTTATTCCCATGTCTGCAGATCTGACAGGTCAGAACCGGGCAGAGAAGTTTCCACCTCCTCCACCCTCTGAGGAGCCTTTCTCTCTGCCTAGCAGGAGGGTCTGAAGCTCCTGCGTGTCGTGTGTTCTGTGCTTTACAGAAGTGGGGCAGAGCCTTAAAACTGGCTCACCCACTGCTCAAATTTCCAGAAAATCGGAGAATAACTGATTCAGTTAAATAACAGTTCCCAGGTAGTCATGCTTAATTGGCTCTCCTCTCAACCTCAGAGCCCACTTTTCTGCCCAAACTACTGCAACTCAACACCCTCTTTCACACATCCCAAGTCCCAACTGTGAGACATCTCAGATAGGCAGTACCACAAGAACCCCTACTGAAACCATCCCCAGCCAGCACTCCTGCCAACAAGGCTAGTTGGCAAGCACCTGCTAAGTCCTAAAGTGGTCAGCCCAGGCTGTGCCCATTTCAAGATCCAAACAATACTCTGTACTTCTCACCTTACTCCTGAGAAAGGGCCACCCTCCCTTAGTGTGACAGCCCCTGGGAGGAAGAGAACACAGTGTCTCCCTGGGACTAGCTGGGCACACTCTACAGCTAGAGCACAGGTATGGAGCCAGGCTTAGCTCTCCCTGCCCTTCAGACAGGACAAGACCACACACACCCCTGGCTGAGGAACTGCCCCATTACCCTTCCAGCCACTCCGCTCCACATCAGAAGTGTGCAGGGACCATGTGCAGAGGAGCAAATGAGGCTGACTTCTTGGCTGGAGAAGTGATGACGTAGTAAGTCAGGGCCGATGAATCAGGGCAGAGCTGCTTGCTTAACAGCCCCTTTGAGCCAGTGTGGGAAGAACAAAGGCCCCAGGCAAGCAGTGCTTTGGCTATTCTGAGCACTGCCTGGAGTGATGGAGATAAAGGGAGCAAGAACCTATAGGGCTAGATGCAGGAGGCTGAAAACTGGAGTTGCCAGCCACTGGCTGGCAGGCAAGGCTCTGGGCTAACGCCCCAGAGATACAGTTTCATTCAGTAGCTCAAACAAAAAAGGAAGTGAACAGTTTTGGGGGAGAAGCCACCCACCCTCTGGCCTTTCAAAACAATGTTCACATGCTCCCAGCCTTCTTTAATTATATTAAATCCATGCCATCTCAGTGTAGGCCTAATTTACCCCACGAATTCTATGTAAATGCTTCATGAAACTGCTGTTAATGGGAACAGTATGTACCTGATATACGCTGATGGTATCAGGAGTGGGAGGAGCTGAGCGAAGGAAGGGAACAGCTACTTCCTCTCCTGGGCCCTCTAGATCTGCTGATGGGGCCCAGGCATAGCTAGTCAAGGCTGAGTAGAGCCAATGAGGCCCCACACCAGGCATGTGTGGCCTCACAGTTTAGAGCTAGGCTCCCAAGAAGCTGGACACCACAGGTGTGAGGTTTTCAGTCCCTTGGCAGCTGTTATGAGAGCTAGCCTACTCCTTGGGGATCTCAAACATGCAGAGGCTCTTATACTTCTGCAGAAGCTCATTCTTCGTCCTGACTTGCTCCCGGAGGCTGTGTAGCTGTTGCTGTTGCTGCTCAGGGCTCACGTGGATGCCGGGCATGGTGCCTATGAGCTTCCGCATCTCCTGGAACTTTGTTTTGAGCGCATTCAGGTCCTGGTGGAGATCTGGGCTGTCCTTGTCCATGCTAGGGGCAACAGCGGAAGTAGAAGGCAGTCAGTTATTAGTAGCTACAGCTCATCTCCACCTCAGCTTCTAGTTCTATACCCTCTGACATCTTTCGGAATGTTCTGTTTGACATGTCTAACCCGTGACTAGGTTGCCCATCCCAGAAGACAGGGATTGGTCATTTTGGTTTTTTCTTTAGCTTTATGTTAGATCATTAAAACATTCCCTTAACCAGCACACTTGACAAATCAGATACTTAAAGCTCTCTGCCCCACTGAGGGCAGGAACTGAGCTGGCTTCATCACAGGTGTCTTGATGGTCCTGACCCCATACGTAGGACACCACACTCAAGAAACAACTATGGATAAAGAATGCTTGCACAAGTATGACAACTTGAGTTTGGAGCCACACCACCCATGTAATAACAGGGGCACATGTGTCTATAACCCCAGCTCAGGTGAGGGTATGGTATAGAAACAGGCAGATCCCAGAAGCCAACAAATTAAAGTAGCAAGCCTCAGGTTCTGTACAAGGGCATACCCAAAGTGCCCTCCTCTGGCTCTCCACCACACACACGCACGCACAATACACCAAATTAAGTTTTCAAAACACCACCTGTCAAAAGAGTGAATGACTGGAAAGCAAGGCCACAGCCACGCTAAATAAATACACCATTACCAATCACCAGCTGACTGCTACACAAAACAAAGAATCAAAATAAACTTGCTGACATACTCCACTCCACCTGACCTGAGCCATTTCTAGGCCAAACAGGAGACTTTGTGATTGGCAAGACTTTCATTTCACTGAGGTATGATGCTGGCTTGGGCTTTTATTAATGTAAAGACGAATTCCCATAAAGCTAGTCATGAATTTAACTCAGCTACAGATCTCAGCAGACAGGCTCTCTTCTATCACAGTTCCGCAAATGCCTTCTTCTGGGTCAAGTCTATTTTGAAGGCAGATCGTTCAGATCCGTTCACAGCTGTGATCCACTGCAAAGATCCTGATTCCTTCCATCAAACCAAAGGCAAAAGAAGAACAAAAACCCTAAGAACAACTGGGCAGTGCTGGCACACACCTTTGATCCCAGCACTCAGGAGGCAGAGGCAGGCGAATATGAGTTCGAGGCCAGCCTGGTCTGGTCTACAAAGCAAGTTCCAGGGGACAGCCAGAGCTGTTACATAGAGAAATAAACCCTAAGAACAAAAGAATCACCCATGGAAGCCAGGAAAGAGATGAGTTTTGGAACAAGTCCCAGCACAGAGTAGACACTGCGTACTGCCACTGATTAAGTGTTGGAATTTAAAATACTCTCTTAAGAAAACTGGTTCACATAACAAACATAGAAGGATACAGTAAAAGCAAACAACAAACCCCACAACAACCAAAATGTGGAAGGAGGTTTGTAGTAATATAGTTCCTGAAACAAACCTAACCAGCTCCAAAGCTGATTCAGAAAGGGAAGCATGGACCATGTGTAAGATACTCGCTTCTGAAACCCTCCAAACTCCAGATATCCATTCTTTACCGGGTGAACTTTGAGGGAAGGACGTAGATTTCAGGTAAGAAACAGAAACATAGGGAAAGCCACCAGGAGTGGAGCTGGGCTGCAGGCCTCTGCAGTAGGCTGTTCACCTGCCCTAGTTGGTAGTGGTAAATAGAACAGAAGTCCTGGGGTGAGGAAAACACTATTCAGAAACCTGTTCAAACTAAGAGGGACTGGTTATGCCAGGATGACAGTGAAATAGTGAAATCCCCAGGCCTAAAGAAAAGGGTCAGCCGGACAGTGAGGGAACAGAAGTCGAGAGCTCTAAATGGGCCTGCCTTTGTGATCAACATTAGTCACCATCCAACTTTAGAAGAAAAAGAGAGAGACTAGGTCAAGAACGATGACAATCATACAAAGACAATTTAGAGCACCACAGTTCCATCTACTGTGTGTCCTTAAAGAGTGGGCATGAATACTACAACCACGGGGGCACGGAGGGCAGAGCATCCTCCTAGCAGCCAGCATAGGCATTTAGGCATGAGTCCCAGTCTTGTGAACAAAAGTCTAGGAACAATGGGTGCATCTAAGAATATGCCCTGATTTCCTCTAATTTCTTTTTTGCACAGAAGCAAATTGGCAACAAGTGAGCAGTTGTTCTGCTCAAGTCCTCCAGCAATGCAGAAACAAGGGGAGGCCATGGGTCAGCAGCCGGCCTGTTCTCACACCTGACAGTCACTCTCCTCACCTCTGGGTACCCTGACCTGGCTGCCTGCATCTTCCGACAACAAACTACTGTGCTTCTCAGAAACATGTCCCACCTGTCCCTGCCGGCCAGCCCTGGGACTAGTGCCCCTCAGTCCTCTCTGTCCACAGCTTTTCCTCCCACTGGACTGACTCCTGTGGCTTTCACGTCCCCAGATTAAACGTTTCTCTTAAATATTAGTAGATGCTAAAGGGAAGAAATTAAAATAGCTATCAAGGCTTTAGAAAAGGGAAGTCCTTTTAGTCCCAAGTCTCAGAGCCACCTGTGTTAGCATATGATGTAAACGGCTATAGATCATCAACATGTGCAGTAACACGCAACTATGTGTGTACTTTTGTTATCCTGACAGAGCAAATCAAATATGGTTCTCATTCTTCTCTTTTCACTTAATCCATTTTGGATGGAGGTCTTTCCACATTAATATGCATTTGATTACACCGTAAAATTATTTACAGACCATCATCTGGAATGCTTGTAATTCATCAAAATGGCAATGGACATCATATATCTGCATCTTTACATAACTCTGCAAGTATTTCCGAAAGATAATGTCCTATGGGGGAATTCTGGGTCAAAGGCTTTATATAATTTTTGACATATATTGCCAGAATATTCTTCTCAGCATAGCAACACACACCTATAATCCCAGTTTCTTAGGAGACTGAGGTAGGAAGACCAAGTTTGAGGCCAGTCCAGGCAGCACAGGAAGACCCCATTCCAAACATAAATGTATCTCCTCAAAACTCATGACTGTCTCTCCTCCCCTGACTGCAGGCAATCTTATCTGGCTATTAGTGGCTACTTCCTGCCTAGCCATGATCTGGTGTTCTCTGTGGTTCTGCCAGCACCCACCAGGTCTTTGGTACAGTGGCACTGGACTTCCCATACCAGCTTTCATTAGCCACAGTATTGAAGGGGTTTTCCTTCTCTCCAGTGATCAGTTAGAGAAGGTTCTGCTACTTAGAGAAATTTGAAAAAACTGTCCTACGACATGTCTTTCCCTCACTCCCAGCAACTCCCACAGTCCTCTTCTCCAAGTCTAGCTCCCCCTCCAGCATCCAGATTTTCTAGGAGCCTGCAAGCATCCACAATGGGACTGCCATCTGCCTGCCTGTCAACATCCATAATGGGACAGCAGCCCCCACTCACTAAGGCTGCCCTCTCCAATTCTCCCAGCCATGTGTCCAGTCAGCCCCCTCCCCCACACTACTTCAGACAACCATTGCCAATGCTTCTTAGACATCCAAGTTCTCTCCTGCTCCTAATCCCTTTGTCTCACCCACTTTTAGAAATCCAAATCTGCGTAAGTCACTATGGGGAGCTGTGGTAGCTCTATCCCAACATACCCACGGGGCGAGCTGTGAAGGAGACCACCGGGAGAGCACTCTTAACTTATTCTTCCCTGGACTCCTTCCCCAACAGCACAGGGAGGCTGCCCTCTTGGAGGCCCTCAGGGCCGGGTCAGTTCTACTGTGAATCTGAGAACTGGCACAGATGCAGAGGCTAAGATGCCGCTCTTCCCAGTAGTCTCCAGACAGTCTCTAAGGGCACCCTTTCTGCTCCAGGACACAGCGGAAAGAGTGGGCACTGGGTGGACACAGGGCAAGCACAGGGCAGACACAGGGCAGTGGAACTGTGAATCCCAGACATGGCCTGTGGGGGCACTTCCTTCCTGCATAGTCCAGCAGGCCTCAGCTGGCAAGGAGCCTGTGTGTGGGAAGAGGCAGGTCAGCAACACCCTGTTCCCAGAACAAAGGTCTCGCTGACCTGCCTTGAGCAGGCGGGAGGGACACATGCACTCATCACTTAAACTCCTGGTGCTGGCTTAACAAGGATGGTCTCCTGTACCCACTAGCAACCTTAGACATCTGACAGAAGTATGACATTTAATAAAGCCACATTGCTTAAGTATTCAAATCGACTACTAACGGGGTGGGCCAAGAGTGGCACACAGGCAGGGACACTTCACTTCAGAACAGGCAGGCTGGGACCTTAGTTTCAAACTCAGATGAGATGACTTTGAAGGCCATGCTTTACTCCTCCTTTCTTGTCTGTGTCTTTGTAGCTGCACCATATACAAGGAAAGGCCTCAAAGAGTGGGGTTTATAGTTCTTACAAACATCTCCTCTCCTCATTCTTTCAAACTTCAAAAAATAGGCCTGGTATAATGGCACATCCCTTTATCTCAGCACTTGAGAGGCAGAGGCAGGCATTTCTTTATGAGTTCAAGGCCAGCATAATCTACATAGTAGTTCCAGGACAGCCAGGGTTACACAGAGAGACTCTGTCTCCAAATAACAAATATACAGTCTGTAAATCCTAGTACTGCCACTGAGCCTTGGGCTTCATGACTGACAGGCAAGCACTAAGCCACTAAGTTACATCCTCAGTCTTCCTTTTTCTATTGTCCACAAAGGCCTTGAACTCACAATCCTCTTACCCCGGCGTCCCCAGTAGCTGGACTTACAAGGCTGCACCAGCAGGCCTTGCAAACATGCAGTTCACATTTAACTGTTCATTCAACTCTGGGAACAATGATGGGAGAAAAGCCAGTGTTTGGACTCCAACTCTAAGCAGGGCTGTTTCAGCCACAGTCTCCAAGTACCAGGTGGAGTCACAGGGTGCAGTGGAAAGTTCTGGCACAAAACTCTGAGCATGGAAGGTGGCCACTAGGTGAGTCTATAAAGATATATAGTCAAAGACACCTGCAACTACCGGGCTCTGCAGTGGCAGCTTGTTCAGTCATACAATATGGTCTGCTATGACCCCTGAATAAAAGGCTAAAAGTCTGGGCTCAATTTTGAAAAAGGGAACCCAAGAGAAGCTTTGAGGCATGGTCTCACCATGTAGCCCAGGCTAGCCTCAAATGAGATTTCCCCCTATCTCAGCCTCCTGAGTGTCAGCACAGAGGTACTGTAGCGTGCAATATTCCAGAAAATTTTGGGCAGGGAAAAATGAACCTACAGAATGAATTGAAGAGAATTTAAAGGCAAAGAGACTAGTTAAGAAGTGGTGGTGCAGGGAATCTCTGAGAGTTTGAGACCAGTCAGGTATATAGAGCAAGCTCCAGGACACCAAGGCTACACAGAGAAACCCTGTCTTGAAAAACACAAACAAAACAAAACAAACAAACAAAAAACCCTGACTGATCCAAAACTGAGGTTACAGACCTGGATGAGTGGCATCAACAGGTTTGAAAGTACAGTGCAGGTCTAAACGGCACAGCCCACTGAGCACACACACATGGCTATGGGGCAGCAACATAGGATGCCACAGGAAGTAAGCCAAGCAAGAACAAGATGGAAAACTACCTTAAGGAAAATAAATAGACCATAAAGAGCTCAGGACTATGATACCTTAGCATCAGAGAATAGGATGTCTAGAAGTTCAGAAAACATTTGGAGACCGAGTATATGACTTTTCAAGGCAGCAATTCAAACATGAGTTAATATTTAATAACCGGCAGTTGGGAAAGGTGGCAGAAGAAAGTCCATCCAACCATTTACCCTCCACAAAAAAGTATCGTAGAAACATCTAAAAATTAAAAGTAAAAAATCAGAACCACAATAGTTCTACGAGAAGGAGATCACTAAGACCTCTGTTTTGAGCTAGGTGTGCCATACACACCTTTAATTCCAGCGTTCTAGAAGTAGAGGCTGCATATCAAGTTCCAGGACAGGTGACCAACACAACATACAGAAACCCTGTCTCAAAAACCAAAAATAAATCAAAGACTTTGTTTTATTGTTGTTTCAGAACACTGGGAATAGAACCCAGGGCCTTGTACACGCTAGGCAAGTGCTCTAACACTGAGCCACACCTAGTGCCAAAGCCTTTCTAAGCAAGATTCTGTTATGGTTTGATACAAAATGTCTCCCACAGGCTAATATTTTAAACACTTGGTGACACTGTTAATGAGAAGTTCTAGAAACTCTGGGGGTGGGAACAAAGCTGAAAGAATTAGGACACTGGGGGCATGTCCTTGGGGAGTATTTTGTCCCTACCCCTTCCTTGCCTTCTTTCTACTTCCTGGCCATCATGATGGATGATTCAACTGTGTTTAGCCAAACTCTCCATCATGATGGACAAACACTCTCAGTGAGGCAAAATAGTCATCCTCCTGTAGGTTTTTCTACCATGTGTTTTGTCACATGACAAGAAAGGGAACAAACACAGACTCATACTTGGAAGCTGTGAAGGAAAAGCTGAGCAAATCTGATTACATCAAATCACGATTTTAAGTAGGGGAAAAAAATCACCACGACCAAAAGGAAAGAAAAGTTACCAAAGAGGAAAGAAAAGTCAACAGCCTGGTGATTTACATCTGGAAAGCAGAGACAAGAAGCTCGGCTCAACAGAAGTACAGGAAACTAGAGGGGACGGGTACGTAAACCAAAAATAGCAACAAAAAATTAAATTTGCAAGCCAGGTTTGATGGTACTTGCCTTTGAATCCAGCACTCAGGAGGCAGAGGCAGGTGGATCTCTGAGTTGGAAGCTAGCCTGGTCTACATAGCAAGTTCCAGGCCAGACAGAGCTACAAAGTGAGGCCCTGTCTCAAAACAAATTAAAACTGCATACATATGAAAAGATGGCATACTAAAAATAATAAAACACACCAACTGATTATCATTTCTGACCTATCTATCAGACTAGCCAGTTAAAAGTTTAATGGTAGCAGCAGAGGTATGGAGGAAAGAGAAATATACTGGTAACAAAGCATAAATTGATGCATTTCCCCAACTTTGCTAATAGTGACCGGAATGTTATATTCACCTACCACATCAGTAACAATTTCTTGAGACTCTAGAGAACTCACTGAGAAAGCGCAGACCCAGATACTCATTCCGGCTCCAACCACAGGGGCAGCGCGCATACGCACTAAGAGTCAATGACTGCACTGCTACGTGGAATATGGACAGATCTGGGAGAGGGAGGCAGTGGAGAGGAGTGGAGAGAGATTACTTCCTACTTTCCATCTATGGGATCCACCTTTAATTTGTCTTAGTGCTCCTTAGGTGGCAGATTTACGGGCCACTTCAGGTTGACAGAGTTTGCAAGAGAACTGACGTAGTCTGACCTGAAGTTTGGAGGAGTCAGCTAAAAAGATGAAATGAGCAGCAGCTGTGAAAATAGAAACTGCGTGTCCCCTGCTTCAGTGTTTCCACGGCAGAGGATTTACTTCACTATAAACTCAAGCAAAGGACTTCATCCCAGCATGATGCCTATTGCAAAAAGGAAAAATCAAAATGCCTACATGTGAAGACCAGCTGCATCTCAGATGGGATTCTCTGTAGCTCCCTCAATGAGACAGACTTTTACATGTCACAGGATGGAATCTACAGCAGCCTAAGGAGATGGCACACGACAGCCTGGTCCCCATTTCTATGACTTTCTGAAAAAAAACACATGTATATAAACCCAAAGAAGAAACTTCGGGTATTCCCAGCAGCCACACTTGTACTTGGAAACTGTCCTTTTTGTTAATTAAACCTCCCTTATGATGTAATTGATGCTGAGCTTTTTAGAAGGACAAGGTTACATTCTGTACTTGAGACTTTCCACCCTTACTTATCCCAGAAAAGGATGATACATAACTCAAGGACTGCGGAGGAAGCACAGGACAAGACATCAGAGCCTGGCAGAGCCACTCTGGACCAGTAGGCCTGCTGCTGGTCCCCGTCCCTGACTCCCAGCATATAAGATCTGCTGGCAGCTTAGTCCTCCAAGAATAAAGGATTACCCTCCAAAGGAAATGCTGCCCTCAATTTCCTGGCTCCTCTACAATCTCCCTCCTTCCTTGGATTGTGCTAAGCACATCACACTGAGCAGTGACCTCAGGAGTCACGAGTGCACAGCTTTTCTTCCTTATCCAGCTTTCCTCCCCTACCTTCTGCCCTCTTGTACTATCAGACTCGTAGGTGGCGTCACCCACTATGAGCTGCGACCCCAGGCTCCTAAATCCTTTCCTCCCCCTGCCCCAGGCATAGTCCTAATCCCTTTTCCTCACCAACCTAAAAACTCACCCAACACCCCAGAGTTTCAAACTGGACTTACCTTTCTTCATGGAGACAGTACCAGTTGGCCTCTCTGGATCCTGTCTTTCTTTTTATTTTGAGACAGGGTTTTTCTGTGTAACAGTCCTGACTGTCCTGGAACTCACTCTGTAGACCAGGCTAGCCTTGAACTCAGATCTACCTCCTTTGCCTCCCATGCACTGGGACTAAAGGCATACACCACCTCCACCCAGGGGTCCTGTCTTTCTTACTACAGTTTCTTTTCCGTGCCTAGTAGCCAGCACTGCTAGTCACATATCTACAGTGAGCTGCTAGAAGCTGAGTAGGATGACCAGAACTGGATTTTCTTGAAGGCAACTTTTCTCCCCAGAATCTTTTCCTTTTGGCTGGTCACACACTCCAGGAGGTTTCCTTATTCTCTCTGCCAGGTTAGCAGCCACACTGTTGAGGGGTGATTGAGGCGCTCATAACCCGTTTTCAGCTGGCTTCCCTTCCCAGCCCTGAAGTATGCTACGTGTCCCACACTGACTCTGGCTTATTCCTTGCCAAGGATCAATCTTCGGCAGAGCAATGCTTTCACTGTCTACAAGGTGGAAGAAGGGTATTGGGCAGGAGAGCGGGTCAAGACTGTGGGTACGTCCTCCTTAGACTTTCCCTGTTCTTATACCACCTTCCTTCACACTGCTTACAGGGGTGTGGGGAAGGCCATGGTCAAGGTAGTTGTTTCAGGGTCAGTAGGTGAGTTAGCCCCCCCTTGTGTGTCCTTTTAGACAAGCCCATGTGATCAGCCTGCCATCTTTCACAGGCATGCACCTTAGAGCTCTCCCAGTTCTATAAGAAGCAGAGTTGGCTGCCCAAGGCTACCTAGCCATAAGTTAGAGCTGTAGTTTGAACCCATCATTCCTGGCTGGTCTGTAACTAGACATGTAGACTAGGTTGGTTTCAGTTTCAGAGATCAGCCTTAGTCTCCTGAGTGTTGAGATTAAAGGTGTGCACCACCATGCCCAATTTAGATCTACTGATGTATAGAGACAGGAAAATCACAGCCTGGGAAGACTAAGTATTCGCAAAGATGGTAAGGCAAGCCTCAGCACACAAACTTGAACTCAGACCCTCTGACTTCATAGCATCTTCTTGGTACATCTCACTTCCTGTCACTAAGGCTAGCACAACCCAAGTGCTCTGCTGGCTTGGGAACTTCTGTTCTGCAGCATGGGTGGATGTGCACCTGTGATTTAATTAATCCATGTATCTCTGGGTTACCCCAATATTCCAGCATTGCCCTGAGATGGTCAGGGTTTTTGTTATTGTTTGTTTGCCTTCCTCTCTTCTGTCTCACCTATGTATCTGCCAAAAGCTCACACAGGGGACAGTCTGCCTTACCCTACATACAGGATGTTCATGTCGTCTGAGGCCAAGAGAACAGTATAATGTGAGACCCGAAGCTTTGCGGACACTTGAAAAGCTGCAGATGAGCACTGTGCCTGCTGTGTTGTGTCAACTTGACAGAGTTGGCAGGCAGGAGGAAGCCTCAACTGAGAAAACACTTCCACAAGATCAGGCTGAAGGCAAGACTATGGAGCATTTTCTTAATTTGTGATTGATATGGGAGCGCCCAGCCCATGGGTGAGCCACCCCTAGGATGATGGTCTTGGATTCTAGTAAGAAAATACACTGAAGCCAGGCATGGTAGCTCACACCATTAATCCCAGTACTCGGGAGGTGAAGGCAGACAGATCTCTGAGTTTGAGGTCAGACTGGTCCATAAATAGTTCCAGAATAGCCAGGGCTATATAGAGAAACCGTCTCCAAAAACCAGAAGAAACAAGAAAAGAAAGAAAAGGAAAGCAGGTTGAACAAGCAGGCGAAGCAGGTCAGTAAGCCGCCCTTCATGGCCTCAGCATCAGCTCCTGCCTCCAGGTTCCTGCCCTGACTTCCCCCAGTGGTAAACAGTGATATGGAAGTAAAAGCCACATAAACCATTTCCTTCACAATCTGCTTTTGGTCATGGGGTTTCATCACACAACAGTAACCCTAGCTAAGGCAAGCACCAAGCCACCATACTGCAAGGGACCTAGGCTGCCTCAACTCCAGTGAAGTTGGCTATTAAGATTTCTAGGCCAAATGGCAATTCCTTATCAGCAAAACATCAAAGGGCACATTCATAAACATGACTAGAATTGTAATCTTGTCTTAATTTACTTTTAGTATTTAATGGTTTAGTAGAGGTTACAAGTTCAGGGGTTTGCACCTAGTGTCCTGTGGCTATCCCAGTCATCGCTGAATAACCTGGTCAATGCCAGATCATGCATACAGTAATATAGTCTAATGGTTACAATGTAACCAAAACCTTCCTTTGCCTAGTGGCACAGGAGCTGTGGTAACACCGTAGCAGAATACATCACTCACACTGGTGTGAAGGAAAAAGAAACTACAGTAATTATTGCCAGGTATAAAAGTATATCATATACAATTGCAGGTAGTGCCTAATGTTTGATAATAATAACGATGTCACTAGTTTCTGCATTTACTGTAGTGCACTTTTTCCATGATTTTAAAGCACACTCCCTCCTACGGAAAGATTCACAGTTGCTAGGTGTAATGGTGCACACCTGTAGCCCCAGCACTCAGGAAGCTGAGATAGGAGAATCAAAAGGTCAAAGACAGCCTAGGCTTTGTAGCAAAACCCAGTCTCAAACAAAATCACCCCTTTTAACAGAATGTCCTAAGACACCAGCAGCAGTTTTTATACACCCTAAGTTACCAAGACTTTTTTGTTTATTATGTGTGTCGTATGCCTTTTATCTGTTTGGAAGGGGGTGTTATTCAGGTCTGAGAATGCCTGTGAGTGTTGTGGGTGGGCACGCTGAAGCAGGTTGTCTTTTTCTGTGGCTCTTCACCTTACTGCTTTAAGACAGGGTCTCATGGTTAATGGGAAGCTCATAGTATCAGCTAGGCTGGCTGGCCAGAGATCTCAAGATGTGTTTGTCTCTGCCCTGAAATGCTGGGGCCACAGGGCATGAGCAGCCATGACTGCTTTCTAGGTGGATGCTGGGGATTCAAGCTCGGGTCCTCTTGCCTGCACAGCAGGTGTTCTCACCTGCCAAGCCACCCAACTCTCTTACCGTTACCAAGAATCCTGGCAGCACCAAGAGGCCCCAGGGAGTGACTGTCCTATGCCACCTGAGTTTACCAAAGCACACTTGAGTTGAGAATGCTTGCACAAGTGTCCCTCTTGGAAGTGACACAACTGTATATGGAGAGTAACAAAAAAACGTAAGCTATCTTGCAGACTAGAGACTTGTGGCCAAAAAGATGACACTCACATCCTTGAATAGTCTATTAGGGTTAAAATGGGAGACAATCATTCAGAGCAACTTCTGTGTCTTTGTTTCAAATGTTTTCTAGCATCACCCTCTCCAGTTTACTTTTTTTTTTTTTTTTTAGTTTTTCGAGACAGGGTTTCTCTGTGTAACAGTTCTAGCTGTCCTGGAACTCAGTCTGTAGACCAGGCTGGCCTCAAACTCAAAGAGATCTGCCTGCCTCTGCCACCCCCCCCCCCCCCAGTGCTGGGATTTAAGGCGTGTACTACCACCGCCTGGCTCCCTCTCCAGTTTTAAAAACGCTTGTTTTTCTCTGCTTCTATCTGGTAATCCCTGTGACAGTAAATCGCTGGTTCCTTTCCGGTGTACATCTGTAGTCCTTAACAGTGTCACACAGGTAAAGATGTTGCCTAGCACTGAAACGGGAACTGTGTACAAGGCAAAAATCTCGCATCTGAAAATCTAAAATTCCCAATATTAGAAAACTTTTAAGGGCCCACACAATGGTACATGTGGGGAATTTCACACTAGGATTCATATAAACAACTAAAACGCAGGTATAGTAAAACTATTGTATAAAATTGCCTTCAGATGGCAGAGCATGGGGGCACACGCCTTTAATCTCATTATTCGAGAGGCAGAGGCGGGTTAATCTCTAAGCGTTCAAGGCCAGCCTGGTCTACAGTGCGAGTTCCAGGAGCTAGGGCTACGCAGAGAAACTAGGTCTCGAAAAACAAAAACAAATTCCCTTCAGACTATGTGTATAAGGACTTGAGACCCATCCCCAAGACGCCGGGGGATCTGGGATGTAAACAAGAGTGCACTACAGAACCTGAGAATTTGCTCAGTCTGTGGGCTTCACCCGGGTGCACAGTGTAACTCTCCAAGCTCGGGAGTTTGCAGAACTCACAAGCCGACTGTGTGGCCCCTCTGGGAAAACGGGGCGTGGCCCAGAGCGCCTAGGCTTCGGCTGCTCGGACCGAACCAGCAACATCAAAGGCCGGGGAAAATTGGTGTCTTGACCTCTCCTAGGCCCTTACCATTTGATGACATTGTGAACCAACGGTAAAAAGGAGTAATTCTCCTCCTTCACGCCTGCAGGGGACTGAGACCGCGGAGCCGGCGGTGGCGGGAGCGTGGCGACCGGTAGAGGCTGAGGCGGCGGCGGCGGCTTGGACTCCGGTAGCAGCTCGGGTGGTGGCTGCAAGGTATCTTCGGCCTGTCTCCCACCCGCCACCCCGGAGGAAGCCATGGTACCAAGCGTGCGGTGGCTGCCGAGGGTCGCAGAATGCTTGCGTCACAGCTGTGCGCCGAGAAGCCGGGCGGGAAAAGGCTTTGAGCCTGCGCCCTGGGCGCAGACGAAAGAGTGTTGCTAGGCGACAGGTGTCAGGACAACTAAATTAAGTAGTCAGGAGTAGGGGACCTAGTTCAGTCATCTTTTCCCAGTTCACATGACAGAGAAGGATCAGAACACCAACGAGGACCGCTCCCCCACCCCGGGACTGGAAAGAAGAACGGATGACGCCGGTGAGCCCCTCGTGAAACGAACTGAGGCAGCGAGCATCTAGATGACAAGGACCTACGCTTCTTTGTGTCATGCCAGTCTCCAGGAGGGCGCTGACTGGTGACAACAAAACACACCACACAAACACATTGTCTCTCCAGGTCCCACAAGGCTACCAAGGGAGAAATTAATCGTTCTTCAAGTATTTAGTCTGCATCTAGCAGGTGCCAGACTACATATGTATTTAAGACTCTAAGATCTTGGGCCAAGTGGGGTGTGTGTGTGTGTGTGTGTGTGTGTGTGTGTGTGTGTGCTTCTGATAGATATTATTCTTCTCTAGGCGAATATAACACGGAAGCTGTGTTATATATTTCTGGGCAAGGATGACAGAAATCCTGCTCTTGATTAACAAAAGACAGAAATTACTAAGGCTATTAACTAGGAGAGGCTGGCTGTCCTCCGTCAACCCCCATGTCAGTAAAGAGCGGCAAAGAGCCCACATCCTGGAAGCAAAAAGGAACAGGAAGGGGCTGGAGAAATGGCTCAGTGGTTAAGAAGAGTGCTCACTGCTTTTCCAGAGGACCCAGGTTTGATTCCCAGGACCCACAAGGCAGCTCACACCTATCTGTGACTTCAGTTCCAGGGAATCTGACACCTTCACAGGGACATACATACAGGCAAATACCAATGACACAAAATAAAAATAAATCGTGAAAAAAAAAAAAGGGAACAGGAATGTGGAAGTTCACGGTGGCCAATTCCAAGCGGAGCAGGGACATCTCTGAGTTCAGTCACTTTGGGCAGGGCTTATGCAGCCAGATCTTCCAGAAATGGAATGTTGGAGGTGTTTTGAGGTTTTTAAGTTATGGGTCTCAGAACTGTTTTCTTCTGAGCTGCGAAGAGTGTCCCAACAGAGGAAGTGGGGGAAGTGTGGGGAAAAGAATAATTGCAGTGTTGCATAAAGAAACTCAGAAACAAAGTGAAATTTGACAAGGTGATTTCCTTTTGAAAAAATGACCACACCAGAACCCAAACCAAAACAGCAAAAATACTCAAAAAAATGCCCACTGCCTTTTAGCCCTAACTTAGGTGGAGACTGCATTTCATCCCATCGGTGGGGCACGGTAGCACCTGTACTACAGGATGGTATGTGAGCCAGCATCTAAGCTGGAGACTTAAACACACACACACACACACACACACACACACACACACACACACACACAGAGAGAGAGAGAGAGAGAGAGATGGGTCATCCTTGATACAATGAATGCCAACTTTGTTGTGCTCCAGGGAAGCTTATATAGGGATCCTTAACTGACAGCCCCAGCTCGGCTGGGATCTTTCAGCTGCAAAACTACCAGAACCCACTCCCTTGATGTGAGGGTCTCATGCTCAGAGCAACTGTAGGCACAGGTAAACAAGTTGTTTACAAGAAACTCAGGGTCTGGTGGTCTGCTGTCCCCAACAGGACACAACTTCACAATATGACATGATGGGCTAGTTACCCAAAAAGGGGGGATCCAGTCAATATAAGCCCTTGTGAGACTAAGTGTCTTTGATAGAAAAATGTTTCTCACTGCATGAAACTGTAGGGTTTCCTTATAACCCAGGACCTCTCCACCCAAGGGGAGGGTTCATAAGTCTTGGGAGAGAATGGAGGTCTGTTGAAATTGGAACAGATGTGCCAGAAGAGAGGAGACACCCCTGGAAATCTCTGGAGGAAAGTACGGAAAGATAGCAGTTATCACTACTTCTCTGGAATGAAAGTGACAAGAAATAATAATTAAAGCCCTCCTCTAATCCACTGAGAAACTCTGGGAGAGACACTTTTTTATTCTATAGAGAAGGAAACTGACGTTAACAAGGGCTCTAATAGCAGCCCCAGGATCACAAGGTCACAGAGCTTCCTTGACACCAAATCTATGGTCTAAAATCTACAGGTAGGTGATCTCAGGTTCTCCCTAATCTGTAACTTTATAATTCCAAGTGTTAACGTTTTTATTCAGAATTCAAAAAGCAATCTAGTAACCACCAATAATATCCTCATATGTCATCCCCCCCACAATGTGTTTTATAACTTAATTACAAGCACCAAATTTATCATTGGCAGAATGAGGGCATCTCTTTAAAAAAAAACCTCAAGTTATAAATAGATATGGCTAAAAAACAAATTGGGAATGTAGGAAGCATGAATAAGTATGGCGCATTGACAGTTTGCCCTAAAAATAGTTAATATAATTAGTGGCAAAGAATAGAGCTGACTTCACAACATTGGAAACAGATGTCAGAAAAATGCTCCCTATTCTGGCTTCATTAAAACTGAAATTGCTGCAAATAAGCGTGTGTCTGTACAGCCATGCTGATGAAAGTTAGAAAAGAGGGGTACCACTGAGATACGGAGAGATTGTGTGAGAGGCTTTATCCAGTTAAGCTGCAGCTGGACCTTCTTGGGCAGGTTCACATGGCTTCTCAGGGTACCTTGTTCCATCAGGTTTGTGGCTAAAAGGCCAGGCTTGAGCAGCCTGCCTGCCTTCAAGCCGTCCTTCAACTCTTAGGAGTGGTCTGACTTTGGACAGTTGCTTAGCTTCACTTAGCTCCATAGCATCATAGGAAATCTGAGTGGGTTTTTATGTATTGTAATAGCGGGACTGTGTCTCCAAAGTCTGTGTGTGAGAAACAGCCCGATGGTCAAGGGTAGCACCTTTATGAGTCATTAGTTGAGTCACATGGATGAATTCATGTTACTTTAGAAATGAATTCTCTCGAAGAGGATAGGTTTGCCCTAAAAGCACGTTCTGCCCTCTCTCGCTCTCTAGTTACCCAATGCCTATTGTCATATTATGATAGCCATAAGCCCCATGGACAAACATGGCTCCTTAACCTTAGCCTTCTCAGCCTCTGCAGCTGTGCACAAAAGTCTCTGTTCATTATTAATCATCCAGTCTGTGCTTCACTAGAAGACAAAATGTTTAATACTTGGAATAATTCTCTGTGTGAAGTAATATAAAATGTATTCCCACTTGCATGTGGGGCGTTCTTCCTTTTCCTGTTAAAAAACCTAGATTGGCAACAGATTAAAATATCATCAGGGGCCCAGTGGTTACAAGCACTGGCTGCTCCTCCAGAGGACCTTGGTTTGATTCCCAGCAACCACTTGGGCAGTTCTGGGAGATATGATGCACTCTTCCAGCATCCACGGTCATGAGGTGTGCAAATGATGCACAAACACACAGTAGTCAAGAACCCATACAATGAAAGATAGAATAAATTGTAAATAAAATGAAAATACACACCCAAAGTTAATGCTCCTAAAACATCATCTTAATTCATTTAACTAGGATTTCATTTTTTAAAAAATATTTTTATTTCATTTACATTGGTGCTTTTTCTACATGTATGTCTGTGTGAGATTCTAGGTCTTCTGGAACTGGAGTTATAGACAGTTGTGAGCTGCCATGTGGGTGCTGGGAATTGAGCCCAAGTCCTCTGGAAGAGCAACCAGTGCTCTTAACCACTGAACCATCTCTCCATCCCCATTAGCACTCTCCTATAGAAATGCCGCTTGCACCACAGATGGAAGGTGCAGGGTCTTTCAGTTCGACAGTCTAGAAACAAAAAGCAAGTGAAGTTCATAGCGTATTTTGTTTATTGTAGTATAGAAACTATTATCATTTCAACAAAAACCGCTAAAAATAACTAAGGTGCGTATCCTATTTATCACACTGTCTTTGAAATCTGCTGTGTATTTTCTACCCATGTCCCATCTCCCTTTGAACCAGCCACATTTCAAGAGGTCTGTAAACAAATGTGGCAAGTGGTTACACTGGGTGGTGTACACATACCAAAGACATCGCCGTAGGCAGAGTTCGCCATCGCAGTAGTAGAATTGTGGAAGAACCAAGTGGCACAAAAGTGTTCCCTAAGCAGTGTGTCACAACCAAGTCTTTACTGCCCCCCAAAACACGTCTGGGCAAAGCGCATCTGACTTCAAAGAAAAAAGATTGATTTTGCCACACATGTTTAGGGGGTTTAGAGCAGCCGTTCTCAAACTGTAGCTCATGACCCCAAAGGACCATCGGAAAACACAGATATTTACATTATGATTCATAACAGTAGGAAAATTACAGTTATGAAGTAGCAATAATAATAATTTTATGGCTGGCAGTTGGTGACACACTCATTTAATCCCAGCACTCAGGAGACAGAGGCAGTTGAGTCTCTATGAGTCGAGGCCAGCCTGTTCTACAAAGTGAGTTCCAGAACAGCTAGGGCTAAAGAGAAATTCTGTCTCAAAAAACAAAATAATAATAACTATTTTTTTTTCAAGGTAGGGTTTCTCTGTGTAACAGCCCTAGCTGTCCTGGAACTAGCTCTTGTAGACCAGGCTGATCTCGAATTCACTCTGCCTCCCGAGTGCTGGGATTAAAGGCGTGTGCCACCACCGCCCAGCAACTATTATTTTTAAAGTAGGGGTCACCATGGCATGGGGAACTGTATTAAAGGGTCCCAGGATCAGGAGGCTGAGAACGGATGTGTTAGAGGATGACCAATTGGCCTTCTTGCCTTAGGAGCGCGGTGAGACAAAGAGGGCTACAGAGTGTAGCAAAACGTTCACCTCACAGCCAAAATGCAAAGGAGAGAAAAGATGGGACCAAGGGCTCACAATCACCCCTCTAAGGGAACTACTCCAGTGGCCAAAAGACCTCCCATTAAAGCATCTGTCTATATAGTACCAGGGGCTGAGAACTAGCTTTTAACACACGGGCCTCGAGGGCACATTTATCCAACCCATAGCATTATGCAAATGTTTATGATATAAAAAATCACACCATATATTATCCCTAGACACAGACATATGTATATGTGTGTGTGTGCGCGCGTGCGCTCGCGTGCATTGAGGAAAGGAACTGGAGGAGCCACCCCCACCCACTAAAGGGACAGAGAATTGGAATACGGTACATAAGACAGACAGAAACATTTGTTGTAGTAGTTTGTTTCTTTCATAAGTTGCAAGGGGAGGGACTGGAGGATCCAACTTCAATTCCCAGCACCCTTAAGCATCCAAGGCTCCCTTCTAACCTCCTTGAGCACCCACACACCCACATGCACGGGTATATGCAGAAACAGAGACACTCACATCCACAAACATAAATTATGTGGGGACTTAGCCAAACAGCCTGTGACAAGTTAGCCTGCCTTCCTGCACCTCCATTTCCTCTTCTGCAAATGGGCCCATAAGAGCACTGCTGCTTTAGAGCTGCTATACCAATTACCGGAGAAAGTGTGTGCAGCTACATGATTAGTGCTAGGTGCACAGCAAAGTTCTTTTCAGCTTTAAATCACCTCGTTGAGAGGAAAGAAAACCAAACACGGACTCGAATGTTCAAAGAAGAGCTGCACCCAAATACCTAAGAGTTTGCTTGTGTTGAGTTCTGTACCAAGTCCAAAAATACTTCTTGTCTCCCTCAGATGCCATTATCATGTGACAGGGGCTTCTTTAACTGAGCGTGTTCCTACCCATGATTTCTCTTTTCCTTTTTTTTTTTAAAAAAAAAAAACCTGATATGTTGGGCAGGTGGGGAACACTTTGCTTTTTGTGAAGTTTTTTTTAAGCAATCATAGCTCAAGTGAGAGAAAGTTCTATGTGTGTCGAGTTGACTCGTAGTCCGTGAACTGTTGCTGACCCTTGGATGAATTGTTTGCCCCAGCCCAACCAGCCTCCCATTAGTTTTCTTCTTTTCTGTTCCTCTGGGTCACTTCCCCTTACCAAAGAGACTCCACCATCCTGACGTCTCCCAGAAGCCCTTGTGTGCATCATTCAGCACAGAAAATCAGTCTCTATTTCTATTAGACTGAGGAAATTTTCTTTTAGTGCCTTGCTCTCCTTTTTGCTATTTTTCATCCAGTTTCCCTGCATTTCACCAAATAGCTTTTAGTAGAACTCAAGCAAGACCGTTCCTTCCAGGAACCAGCTTTGTCTAACGTGGTTTGTATTGTTCCGAGGTCATACGCCTGAGGTTTTTACCAACTCCTTTTCATTCAAATCATTGGCTCGCCAAGGCTTTTTTTCCTGAATGCTAACTGCTCCAAAGCTTCAGCCTCCATTCCTTCTGTTAACCCTTAAAGAAACAACCACCCTTCTCTAGTCCGTCTGTCCCTTCTCACTTGTCACCCCCACCCCCACCCCGTTGGAATCCTGTAACTTTCCTCTTGACTCTTAGCTCCAGTTTTGAAACGACAGAGCACATGCTCACATGGAGGAGCTTTAAATCCCCAGCTGCTCAAAACATGAATTCTAACCTGAAACCAAAACTGATGGTGCAAGCGGAACGGCAAAGGGTGCGGGCACAGGGAGCACCCTGAAGCTGTCAAGGTGGTTGGCTCTGCGGCTAGGTGGTCAGACTCCTGGGATAGGAGGGAAGACCATGGGTGTTCAGTGTCTATCTCTAAAGCTATAGGGCTGAAAGGAAGGCTGAGATGCGCCTGCCTCAGGCTTGCACCTCCTTCTAAAGCGTCCTTCAACACACAGCCTTCCAGCTTTGCATCCCCACTCCTGTACCCCTGCTCCAGCCACTGTGTACCTGCCTGCCTAAAAGGACAGTATACACACAGCCCTCTCACCACACTGTCATTGTGTTTCATGAGGATATTATGGTATGCCACACAGAGCATGGAGAGAGTGGTGCCCTCCCTTTGCCTGTCTTCCTCCCTTCCTCTTTCCCTACTTCCCTCTCCTTCCTCCTTCCTTCTCCCTTCATGGTCTTGATGTAGAAGAAACTCAAAGTAATATAATTATGTCATAAAGGATTACTAATAGATTTGCTTAGGAGATATTAAACCACACAAAGTAGAATTTAATTAAGGGAGCATTGCCTCCAAAATACCCCAAAAGTAAATAGTGTGTTCATCAGACCTGTTAGAAATAAATAAAATTGGGATGCTAAGCTGTAAATGTTTGTTCACTGGGATTGACTAACTATTAGGGGTGTCCCATATCAAAGAACATGCCTCAAAAAGGCAGCCTAAGTGAGCAATTCGGGGTCACAACCACCATTGAGTCCTGGTCTGTTGTGGACTATTACTTTAACTAGGCAAAGGTGCGTTACATTTGTTTATGCTGTGGAATATTTCTTTAACAGTGTAAAGGTGTGTTACTTTTGTTTATGCTGCATTAGTTTATGTAAAGATGTGTTGCTATTGTACCTTGCCTGCCTAAGGCACCTGATTGGTCTAATGAAAAGCTGAGTGGCCAGTAGCCAGGCAGAAGAGGGATAGGTGGGGGCTGGTGGGCAGAGAGAATAAGTAGGAGGAGAAATAAGTAGTAGAGAAGAAGAAGAGAGAGAAGAAAATGAAGAAGACAGACAGGGACACACCCAGGGTCAGAAGTCAGGCAGCTGCCAACTAAACATGAGAAGCAGTAAAAGACAGACACACAGAAGGAAAGAAAGGTAAAAATGTAGCAAAAAAACTAGGCAAAATGTAGATGAAGAGAAACAGGGTAAGTTCTAAGAGCTAGTGGGACAAGCATAGGCTAAAGTCGAGCGTTCATAACTCATAAGAAGTCTCCGTGTCATGATTTGTGAGCTGGTTGGTAGCTCAAAAGAAAAAGTCTGGAACATTTGGTGTTGAACATGGGGCCTGAATTTCCACATAGGGCCCGAGATAGCTTTTCCTTTATTATCTCTAAATGCGTGGAGGTGTTTCTCACTGGGAATGTATATTATTTTATCACAGTCTTCCCCTCCTTTTCTTTTGCTCTCTCATTCCCTCCTTCTCCCTCCTCACTTTTCCCCTTCCCTCTCTCCCTTCAGGGTACAGGCTTGCTACAGAGCCCCTCTCCCTACCAGGTACAGGGTAGCTTGAACTCTCATCCTCCTGCCTCAAGCCTCCCCAAGGGCTAGACTCCCAGGCATGTGTCATCTGGCCTCTGAGAGCTTTATGTAGGCTTACTTCCTCCTCACACACTCTGAACTGTCTGGACTTCTGGTGGGGCTGGGGTGGGCTAGAGACCCTAGGGATGACCCCTCTACCACTCACATTTCCCTTCTTTCTGCCCCAGGAGTCATTGCCCTTTGCCCTTCAGCACGGTTTGCTTGCTCTCTGCTGATTGCCTCTCCTGCTTCTCTCTAGATGAGCTGCTTGCTCTGAGGTGTGGGGACAGTGAATGACACACTCAGGGAAGCAGCAGGGACAGGCACAAGGCTTGAGAGCAGCTGGAGCTGGCACTGGCCAGCCACTGGGTAGAGCTAGGCACTCCTACCGCACCTCACTGTGCTCCACAGGGCTCTGGGTGAGGGCACTACCGTCCCTGGGCCTGTCCTTCTCCAGGGTCACTCTCTTCAGACACACTGGGAACACAAACGCCCTTTTGCTATTTCTGTGTAAATGCCACTGAGGTAGACCAATGGCCGAGAAAGCCCTAGCTAGAGTCTGGCTACCGTCTACTTAAAGGATAAACTCTAGGTCAAATAGTGTGACCTGGGAGAAGAGAGGATGTCCCCTCTGCTGACCCCTTGGCACTCAGTTTCCAGCCAGACCAGTCATTGCTTGTAGAGGGAGCAGAGGGAGGGAGTGAAAAAGGAGGTGTCTCTGAGGAGACTGTGGGGCTAGGCATGCCTGGAAACCCCATCTCACCCTGCAGATGAAGAAGCCAAAGCCCCAAAGACTAAGTGAGTCACCCGAGGTCACGCAGTCCACAGAGAAAGGGCAGGCATGAAAAGAGGACACCTACATAATCCTGTCCTTGGATGAAGCCTTTCACAGATGGTATCCAGGAAACCAGTGCTGTTTCCAAACTGGGCACTTCCTCCCAGCCTCTTTTTCGTTTTCAGAATATTTTTATTTTCCTAGAATTACATACAATGTATTTTGATTATATTCACTTGCCTCCCCCAACTCAGACCCACCCCCACCACCTCCCTACCAACCAAATTCCATGTTCTCTCTCTCTCTCTCTCTCTCTCTCTCTCCCATTGAGTCTAGTTGGGGATGCCCAAATACTCTTGCACATGGAGCCTAGTGGGACTTCTAGGAGTTGTACCTAGAACTAAAAACTGACTCCTTTTCCCAGCAGCTGTTGGCTGCCAATAGCTCCTTGGCTAGGGGTGGGATTTATTGCCCTCCATGTGTCTCCCTAGCCTCTTAACTCATCTTAATTTTGCAGGAAATCTATGTTCTTGATTTTCCTTCTTTGAAAAAACAAACAAACCAGGACTAATAGAAGTAGTGAGAAGAGTTTCCGCCAGCCTGCAACCAGCTCACACTGGGGTGTGGATGTCTTGAGCGTCTAGGTGGCCTTGGTGACAGTTGGCAAGGGGGACTCTTATGTAATCACCTGGCCAGGGATGGCTGCAACAGCAAAGGCTAAGAAAGTGTGCAAAGAGCCATCCTCAATGCAGGGAGTAGAGTCACTCCCTGCCTGGGAAACACCACAGCCGACCATAGACCCATGGTGGCAGTCCGTCTTCCGGGAGCAGTCACTCTAAAAGCTAGCCCTGGTTATGTGCTCCTGCAAGACAGCTTCCTCCAGGCTGACTCTGGACTGTACATTGGGGTTGAGCGTGTAGTTACGGTATGATGCATCTCCCACCGTGGTGGAACACTGATCCTAACTTTCAAAGCTACAGCATCAGGGGAGGGAATTGGTCAAGACGGTACAGTCCTCAATCTGGGATTAGCATGACTGATTGTGGGTGTTGTTGGGCCTCATGAGGCCTGGGCATGAGGCCCAGTGTAATTTCCTAAGCCTAACTTGAGTCTGGTGAGGCCTAGTGTAACTTCCTGGGCCTAACTTGAGTTCGGAGACCTTTCTCTGGCTACCCAACCTAGGCCCTCCTCTGCCTGCCACCACTAACGTGGCAGAATATTATTGGTCCTTGTTCCTTGCTCAGCCTTGGCCCATCCCAGGCCCATCACAACCCTTTATAAGTCCCTGCTTGATACCATCAAACGAGATTCTGCTTTGAAAGACTCCCAACTCAGTGGGTGTGTTGCTCCCTGGTGCCCAAGCTGGGAGGGCTGAGTCACAACACTTACCATCCTGTTTAGCCCCAGGGAGAGTCCGTTGGTTCCGGCTCTCCCCTACTCTTTCTGCCAGAGAACCTGGCAGGGTGTTAGTTATCAACTTGACTGGAATCACCCAGGAGATGGCCCTCTGAGCATATCTGGGGGGCTTATATTGTGTTTACTGAGGTGGCAAGACCTTCCCACTGTGGGTAGTCATTCTCTGGATAGGATCCTGGACTGTATACATGGAGAAAGAGAACTGAGTACCAGCATGTATTCATGTTTCTTTCTTTTCTCTTTCTTTCTTTTCCTTGGTTTTTCCACAAAACACAGGGTTTTCTGTGTAACAGCTCTGGCTGTCCTGGAACTAGCTCTTATAGACCAGGCTGGCCTCGAACTCACAGAGATCCACCTGCCTCTGCCTTCCAAGTTGTAAGTTCGCCTGTACTACATATACTAAGTCTTGGGCAAGGGCCTGGAGATTTAAAGGCACACACACACACACACACACACACACACACACACGCACACAGAAAGAGACATGGGTCATCCCTGAAACAAGAATGCCCCCTTTATTGTGTTCAGGGACAGCTTATATAGTGCTCTGGCCACGCCCCAGCTCTCAGGATTTTTCAGCTGCAGACCCATCAGAACCCACTCCCCTGCCATCAGGGTCTCCTCAGAGCAACTGCAGGCTGCTCAGAGCAGAGGAAAACAAGTTGTTTACAAGAAATTCAGGGTCTGGTGGTCTGCAGTTCCCAACACCGAGTGCTGGAATAAGAGGAATGAATCACCACCGCCTGGTGTGTACTCTCATTTCTACTTCCTGATTGTGAATGTAATGTGAGTGGCTACATCAGTCTCCTGCCACCTCCAGAGCCTTTCTTACCATGAAGGACGGAACCCTTGAACTGTAACCTGGAATCAATAACCTTAAACTGTAACCTGGAATGAACCCCTTTTCCTTCCCTTTAAGTTGCTTTGGTCAGAATATCCTATCATAGCAACAGGAAATGAAACTAAGTATTTTTATCAGCAAGGTC
Organism: Myodes glareolus; assembly: GCF_982192425.1. Lineage (NCBI taxonomy): Eukaryota > Metazoa > Chordata > Mammalia > Rodentia > Cricetidae > Myodes > Myodes glareolus. The sequence continues at coordinate 64,259,167 of NC_142034.1, forward strand.
CCAGGGAGTTCTTTGCCCCTTCCAGGTATTGAGGGAGTGTCCACACACAGCAGGTGGGCTAGACTCTCTGTCAGCATAGTGATCTTGAACTCTCAGCCTTTAGAGCTGTGAGCAACAAAAGTTACCGTTCATGGGCACACACAGCCCATGCCCCTTCTGTCACAGCAGGGCATACCGACTAAGGGTAATTCAGATGGAAGTTGGGGAAGGAAAGAGAGGAGTCAGGAAGGCACTGGGGAAGCCAGTGAAGGTCAGCTCCCGGAGAGCACTGGGTTGGGCCAGGCTCGCTAATGACAAATCAGGAGGAGCGGTTACAAGGCACACATCTGCCAGACGTGGCTGGTGACTGTGCTAACCGTCTGTGCTCAGTGTAGCAAGTAGCTGAGGACCAGCTCCAGGGTAGCAAAGACTTGTCTTGGCTACGGCTTTCAGGTCACAGGCCCTGAAGACTTAGGCCTGTGGCAGTTTAGGGTGTCACGGCAGCCACATGGACTGGAAAAATCTGCTCACTTCATGGCAGCTGGGAAGCAGAGAGGAAGAAATAGAGTCCCAGTGTCACCTTAAAAGAGCTCACAGATTACTTAAGCTTTTCTCACAGGGCCACCCCTAGCACACCACAGCTGAGGACCAAGCCTTTATCATGTGAGCCTTCTCCCTCCCTTCTCCTCCTCCTTCCTTCCTTTCTCCTCCCTTTTCCCCCAGCCTTCTCCTCTCCTCAGCCCCCTCCCCTCCTCTTTTTCCTTTCTCTTCCTGTTCCCTTTCTTTCTTCCCCTTCCTCTTTTCTTCCTCCACCTTCTGCTTCTCATTGTGTGACAAGACTTTTTTTTTGGAGAGAAACACATCTGCTCAGCTCAGATCGGAAGCCACAACAAACCAAAGTACAGATACCACCGAAGTCCAGCTTGGTGAACCAGTGGGTTCTATTGGGATCACTGGATTGCAGGAGCAGAGCCTGGAGTTCACTGCACAGCCTGCAGGCAGCTTGCCAGAGAGTGTCCTTTCCAAGTGACTTAGTTGGACTAGGCTGGTCTCAAGTCTTCTTTGCTGCTTAAGCTTGTCTGAGAGTGACTCTGTAGTCTCTATTGTCTACTCTTGGAAGGGAGGGGCCTGGCTAATCTGGTCACTTTTGGGTACTTCCTGAAGCTATTTTGAGTTACCTTCTGTCTAAAGGAGCTTCCCTGGGAGATAGAATGCTTCAATCTCAGAAGAAGCTGCTACACAACACGACTTCTCTTCTACCTTCCACATCCTCCCTTCCCCTCTGCCCCCTACCCTTCTCTCCTCTCCCCTTCTCTCCCAACGCCTCCTCTTCATGTTTTCACAACTCTTTTCCTGCACTTACATATGTCAGCATTTGACATCACATATGACCAGACTCCTCACTTCACATGGGTAACTCGGCCCTTGCCTCGGGCATGAGAGGTCAAGACATCAGCCCCTGCTCTATGCAAAGCCGTGTTCTCCTGTGCTGGGGTAGGGGTGAGGGCATATGAGGAGTGGAGTCTGTCAACAAAACATCCCATGAATGGCAAGCCTGGATGATGGCAGCCAAGAAGCCATCTTTTGAGAGCAGACGTTTGCTCTCCCTCATTGTGTCCATGGTCAGGTGCTCCCTAGTCTGGTCTAATGGCGAGGACCTTGCCCAGGAGCCCAGCCAGCTGGGCCTCTTGCATGAACATCAGCAGGAACAAACTCCCAGGACAGGGAAGCCGATTTCTTCAGTGACGCAGGAACAGCAGGAGAGAAGCTGCATCTGCAGCGAGCAAGGCCGTCCCAGACGGCAGCGGCAGCCAAGCCACTTTAGGGATGACACGGTTTAGCTGAAGGACCTCAGGGCAGCATGGATGCCGAAACAAAACCCTCCAACATCTAAAGCCGTGATCCAAACCCCAGGCTCACCCCAGCCAATGCCAAGGAGACCGTGCAAGCCCGGTGCACTTGACAGCGACTGCAGAATCCAGAGGCACACAGAGCCAGAGCCAAGGCGTGACCTTAAATCTTCCTCCTGGCAACCTTTGCAGACACACGGGCTCCCCAAAGCGTCCTCAGCATTGCAGGACAGCAGCGCTGCCATCATCCTCACACCTGTCACTCAAGAGCACTTTCCAAAAACCCTCCCAGGCTCTGCTGCTCTGAGACGGGGTTGCTGGTGCGGATGTGTTGAGGGGAGCAGATGGCGGAGAGAGATTTAAACACTCCGTAGCACAACGGGTGTTTCTGGCTTTTCTTTTTGTCAAAGATCACCCATGCCTGACATACTTTATCCCCCTCCACTCGGGTTCCAGACAAAGAAACACAGTGACAGAATGGGAACAAGCTGTGACCATCACACTCACCCGGGCTCATGACTAGACTAGAGGTGGCCAGAGGACCTATCATTAGTGACAGAAATCAGTTGGTGGCACCTGCACGATAATTTCCATTTTTCAAGGGGAAAAAAATGTAGAAAGCTATGACTGGGGCTGCAACATCCTCCCGTTTCTTTCCCCAGGAATGTGTAAGTGGCGACCAGAGGACATGCAGTCCTACTGAGACCGTGAAGTGACAACAGGCCTGCCGCCATGCTAGGTGGGGTTTCCATTTTGCAAGCCTTTTCGCAATCTCAGTCTCCTAAACAAAAATGAAAAATTGTCTATTATTGGTGATCTCATTGGTCAAAGGAAAAAAGAATTCAGCTTTGAAAATTAATCCATGCACATATACAAGTTTCATCCAGCGCTCTGTGTGTTGTCTACTGGCAAGACTCTCAGGCCCAGATCCAGGAGTGTGTTCTGTGTGTTGACTGGTGGAAGGGCATGCCAGAGAAAGGGCTGACTGGTGGAAGGGCATGCCAAAGAAAGCGCTGACTGGTGGAAGGGCATGCCAGAGAAAGGACTGATTGGTGGAAGGGCATGCCAGAGAAAGGGCTGATTTAGTGGAAGGGCATGCCAGAGAAAGGGCTGATTGGTGGAAGGGCATGCCAGAGAAAGGGCTGATTGGTGGAAAGGCATGCCAGAGAAAGGACCTTGACAGTCTTGCCTGTCTGTTTAGGTGGGGCAGGTGACAGACCAGTCTTGCTGTCATCAAGCCTCATTTTGTCACTATCTGAACAAGCAGAAAGCCACACAGGCCAGCCCTCACCACTGGTGTGAAGGCTGGGCTCTTGCCTCTCCCTGGTCACACTTGAAGCTTTTTGCTTTCCTGGAAATGGGCACGTTGGTGAATCTCTGGGGGGTGGACAGAAAATGCAAGCCTCTACTGCAGTATCAGGGGAAGGGGGCTGAGGGCCCAAGAAGGGCTGTGAAGGTCGCCTCACACCCTCACACACTGTTTCAGAGAAACATCTGAGCACTGCTCCCAACAGCTCAAATGGCCAAACATGAGGAAGGGAAGGTCAGAACTGATGCTCAAGGGCACAACTTGGGTTATTTTCCTGGAATTAAGATTAAGATTTTTAAAAGAAAAAAGTTTTTAAATTAAACAGCAACAACAAAATGAAAGAAATCAAGGACCAAGTGGTGGTGGCACACATCTTTAATTCCAGCGCTCAGGAGGCAGAGGTCGAGGCAGGTGGATCTTTGTGAGTTCAAGGCCAGGCTGGTCTACAGAGTGAGTTCCAGGACAGCCAAGGCTACACTGAGAAACCCTGTCCCGGAAAAACAAACAACAAACAAATATTAAAACAAGCCTTTAAAATTCCTAAACAGCTTCAGGATTATCAAAACTCTAAATTTTAAAATGAGAAAATAAAGTTCAGACCAGTAGAAGGGGGGCAGAGAGACAGATAAACACATAGTGGTGGGGGTGGGGAGAGGCAGAGAGAGACAGACACATAGAGAGGCAAGCGGGTAGTCAGGAAGATAGATCCACATGGGTGGGGGACTAACCCTGATCAAAGTTATATATTTATAACTATAACTATAACTATATATATATATAAAGTTTATTATCCCCAAGCCACATCCCCAGCTCTTAACTCTGCTTTTGACAGATTGTCCCTAACTATCCCTGATGCTGTGATGTAGCAATTGCCTTTGAACCCTTGTTCCCATGGAGATCACACACTGGGACAAAGGCACATGCTGTTTGGCTCAATAAATGCTATCAAAAACATGTCCTTAGGGCTGGAGTAATGATGGCTTCGTGGTTAAGAGCACTGGCTGCTCTTTCAGAGGACCTGGGTTCAATTCCCAGCACCCACATGGAGGCTTACAACTATTTGTAACTCCAGTGCCAGGGGATCTGATGCCCATTCCTGGGTGCCAGGCATGCACATGGTGCACAGATGTACAAGCAGGCAACACACACAAAACAAACAAAAACCTTCCCTTCTGTTCTTGAACTCCATGAAAACATCCCAAGTTGCCAGCTGCACAGAGCCACAGAAACTGGCTCTGTGGACACAGGCCTGACATCTAGTGCTAAGTGGACCATGCCTGGGGTGAGTATGGAGGGTGATACCCAGCTATAATGCTGAGTCCCAGGTTGCCAGTATCAGGATTAATGCTATCACACAATCATGCCATCCTGTGATTCTTTATCTGTGTGTCACTGTGCGTATATGACACATGCCTGCCAGTGTCCACGGAGGCCCGAACCAGGATCCCCTGGAGCTGGAGTTATAGTTTGTGTGAGTCACCAGATATAGGTCCTGGGAGCTGAACTCAGATGTTCAGGACACTCTTAGTCACCGAGTCATCTCTCCAGCAGCTGACACCATCCTTTAGAACACATTCTTTGGATGATGATGTTAGATTTCCCCCACAGAGGAGAGAAGAAGTTCTTTGTCATGGCTCCCTTTCTGGTGGTGCCCAAGTCATGGTTGCCTGGAAGACTATGCACAGTTGTGCCACAACCATGAGGAACAGTGACAGACTTTTCCATCTCTGTGGTCAACCTCAAAGGGTCAACTTCAGAGGAGGGGGGGTTGTTTTGGTTTCTGGTTTCAGAGACTTTAGTCCAGGCTAAACCAACTTGGCAGTGGTTTTCTGAGCCCATGTTAAGACACAGGATCATGGCAGGGACCTGAGTGAAGAATATTGTCAGCTGGATGGTGGCCAGGAATCCAACAATGAGGAAATGGCAGGGTCTCAGTATCCCCATCAAGGGTGAATGTCCAAAGACCCAACTTCCTGCTAGGTTGTATTCCGTTTTCTCCAAATAGTCTCACAGGCTGGTGCCTAAGTCTTTAACATGTGAGCTTTTGGGGAAACATACCAGAGGCAAATCCAGCAAATGTGCCAAGCCAGGGCCCCAGAGTTCACTAGCTTTCACACACACACACACACCCAGAAGCACCTGGTATGTTATGAAACCATGACTAATGGTGTTTTCTTCAAACACAAGTTTGAACACGAGTTCCCCAAACCCAGTATGTGGAAATGCAATAGCCCCTCTCAGCGTTGTTTCTGTGGGCTCATTGGTCGACTACACGAACCCATCTCCTCAGTCTGAGGCCCTGTCCGAGCAAGGCCCTGACTCTTGAAAGGCGGGAAGAAGATGGCAGGAGCCTAACAGGCAGCTGGAAGCTCCAACTGCAGTGTTTGCTCTTTGGCTTTTAGGAAAAGTAACCATGGGGCAGAGAGAGGCATCACTGAAGTGACGGAAGGGGCTAATTCTGTTTGCCGTGGGGAGCTGACTTGCCAGTTGCAAAGTGAGGGTAGGGATGAGAGCCCTCGGAACCAAGGGCATCTGCTGAGCTCACTCACGGTCAGATATGCCTCCTGGCAGTCTGTGGGTGGTTGGAATATTTGAAAATTGTGTAACAGATAACAGTGAATATTGGGAATAAACCAAGAACTACAGCAGTAGAGATCAAATAATCTCGTTTGAAAATGGGCAAGACCCGGGGGTACAACCCACTGGTAGGGTGCTCATCCATTAGATGAGAGGCATCCTCAGAAATGACAAAATCAAAACAAGTAACAGCAAAGGGTATGGCTCTCTCCCAAGGCTAGTATGCAGGGGGGCGATGTATGAATACTGCTCAGAGTCACCAGGTACAGAGGAAGCCGGAGCAAACCGAAGCATCACTGTTTAAAAGGCAAAAAGGTGCCAGGTTGTGGTGGCGGTGCAAGGCTTTAGTCCCAGCACTTGGGATCCAGGAGCAGATGGATCTCTGATTTCAAGGCTAGCCTGGTCTACAGAGTGAGTTCCAGGACAGTCAGGGCTGCAGAGAGAAACCCTGTCTCGGAAAACCAAACCAATCAAAACAAAACAAAACAAACAAACAAAACAAACAAAAAAGGTCAGGGACACAGCCTGGGGTTGAGTGCATTCAAATCAAAGCAGACCCAAAACAAACCTGCAGCAAACACACACACACACACACACACACACACACACACACACTCACTCACTCACACATTCACACACACTCTCACACTCACACACTTACTCACACACATATTCGCACACACACTCACACTCTCACGCACACTCACACACACACACCCCTGCTGAAACTGTGGCAACCAGGACCCTTCTGCACTGTTAGGGATGCCGCTGGAACCACCTTTCTGGAATACAGCACAGAGGTCCTTCACAAAATTAACAAGAGGGATGTGAGATGGCTCAGCGAGTACTGCCCTCACTGCAAATGCCTGGTGTCTGCTGTCCCTCTCAAATCCGTGAAAAGGTGGAAGGAGAGAGCCAGCTTCCCAAGTTGTTTTCTGACCTTACCCATACTCCCTCTCATACACAATAATAAACTTAAATTTTTTAATTAAAAAATGTAACTACCCATTATCAACCCTACTTCTGATTCTATAGCCAAAAGACGGGCAGGCAGGACTGCACATGTTGCTCCAGATCTTCAAAGTTGTCAGCTAGCGGGGAGGCAAACAGTGCTGGAAGCCTGGATCTGTAATCCCAGTGGCCTGGAAGGTCAAGGCAGGAAGATTGGAAGTTCAAGGCATGAATAGTAAGTCCAAGGCCAGACGAGGTGCATTATGGAGACCTTGTCTGAAAGTTTGAAAAAAAAAACCAGAAAGATACACAGCTCAGTGGTTGGGTACTTTTCTGGCATGGGTAAGGCTTGGGTTCAATTCCCAGTACTGCCAGGGAGCGGGGAGGGAGAGAGGTAGGGAAAGAGGAAGAGAGATAGAGAGAAAGGGAGGGAGACAGAAAGAGGGAAGAGGGAGGGAAGGAGATGGGGAAGGGATAGAGAGGAAGGTAGAAGGAAAGGAGTGAGAAGGGAGGAAGTCCTACTGTCCACTAGTGAATGTCCACTGATTCTTGGATACTCAAAAGATACGTGTATGAGGGTATTAGCTGTACCAAGGAAAGAAGTCCTGTCGCGTGCTTGAGGTGATCCTCACTCCAATGGTCCCCACACATGAGGCATCTGAAGAGCTCAAGTTCACAGGGTCAGAAAGAAGAGCGCTGGTTACCAGGGCCCAAGGTGAGATGGAGAATGTTTAATGAGTCCAAAGATCAGATCTGCAAGATGCAGTCCTGAGATCTGTTCCACAGTGATGTGAGCCAGCTCTACACTATTGCCTTATACCTAAAAATAGCCCAGAAGGCACGGTTGACATCTAAACAGTTCCACAAAAGCTTGATCCTCAGCCTGGCCCTCCTGGGAGGGAGTGGAAACTTTAACAGGTGGTGTCTCCAGTCACCGTAGATTGTGGACTCTGGTCTCTTCCTCTGTTTGGCTCTGTAGCCATGAGCGGAGTGGCTTTGGCCTGGTGCTCCCATGAGAACGTGCCACCTCGCCTCAGGCATAACAGAAGTAGGCTGCCAGGTCACAGGCTGAAACTCCAGAGCTGTAAGCCCACAGTAGCTCTGGTATTTGTATCATGACAACACTGAGTGACCCAGACTAGCTAAATGAAAATAAAGCAAGACAACCTCTCCCTGGCTCTCTCGGGATCCTCCTTCTGAGAACCTGGGAGCTGTAAATGTGGGGCCACCTGGCAGAGAACTTCACACTCGTCCCATGGTTTCTGAGTGGCAGTGCATCTGGAGTCCAAGAAACCAGATGCTGGAGGCGGGGCGGCCACCAATACTTTAGTCTGTGAAACTTCCCAGCTGGATCAGGTTATAATGGGGCAGACAAGTCAACCCTTTCTGCCTCTCTTAGTGCCGGCATCCTGAAGCCACAGCACAGGAAAGGGACCTTCACAGCCACTCTCAGGGTGATGTGTTGCCGGCAACAGCAGGTAGAACAGGTGTTGAAGTCATTTCTGCACAAGGTTATTCTTTGCCGAGTCTACCTGAGACATTCTGGAACAGGGCATACAAGTCACCCGGCAGGTGCAAGTCGTGGGAGGCGTCTGCAGCTCTGCTCCCCACAGTGCAAACAGCCACAACTGTCCTTCTCTCAAAATTCTCTTTTCTGGCCTGTCTTAGGGTTTCTGTTGCTGTGAAGAGACACCACGACCACCGCAACTCTTATAAAGGAAAAACATTTAGTTGAGGTGGCGTACATTTTCAGAGGTTTAGTCTGTTATCAACATGGTGGGACATGGTGGCATGCAGGCAAACATGGGGCTGGAGAAGGAGCTGAGCATCCTACATCTTGACCCACAGGCAACAGGAAGTGAACTATCTCACTGGGAGTAGCTTGAGCATAGGAGACCTCAAAGCCCACCCCCACAGTAACAGATTTCCTCCAACAAGGCCACACCTCCTAATAGCACCTCTCCCTATGAGTTTCTGGGCACCAATTATATTCAAACTACCACATGGCTCGTGCTAGTTTCTGCCCAGGTGTACAGAGTTGCCTGGAGAGAAAGGCCATCACTAGCTTATCTCTTCTCTTACTGTGGCCTCCATTACATTAGGTAGGGTGATAACTTTTGATTTAAATATACTCTCCAGGGGTTTTCTCAATGGAGGAACTGGTATGGGGGGGGCAGGAAGAGAAGCCAGGCAGCTATGGAGGGTGGCTTCAGAAGACTCCCATCTCGTCTGTGTCTGTCATGGAGTTTTATAAGCATCCTTTTTCCTCTACAAAGAGGTGGGCCTCCTGGAACTTCTGTGGTCACTCTGCACTGGACTGGAACATTTTCCCACAATTCCCACAACTATGCTACAGAGTCGGGGTATGTTTGCATGTATGTGCACACATGTGTGCCTGCATGCTTGCTCATTTGCATGTGTGTACTCATAAGTACACATGTGAGTGATGATCTTAGCTTGCCAGTGGAAGCCTGGGACTTGGAGGTCAGATATCAGTAACCCAGTTCTGGTCACATGACAGCTTAGTGGGCACTGGCTTCTGCTCAACACATGCTAGCGATTTGCCATGACGTCAATGTTCAGCTCTCAATTTCTATGTCTGGCCACAGCTTTGATTCCAGATTTTTCTTGTGGAGGAGAGAGCACAGCCAGGTGGAGTCCTGTCTGTGGATGCTGCTGGGAAGAAGGGCCTTGCAGCCACTGCAGGCTCATGAGTCTGCCTCTCCTCCCATGAAGAACGAGGAGCATTCTGGCTGGGGGCGGGGGCGGCAAGTGGGCCCGTAGTCTGAAGATGAAGACTTTCAGGATGACAGCGAGCCCCTTAGATTTTAGATGTGGTATTGTCTTAAGCCAGCAACATCATCAGTTCATCAGGGATAACATTGTCACTGTGTAACATGTCCTTTGTCCTCTCTCCTCACACTCTGTCCTCCCCTGAAAGCATGGGACATTTGTGCTGAATGGGCTAGGCCTGAGCAATGGTGCTGAGACATCTGATTGCCTTTGACACCCTTCCATTCCCATTTGGCTACCCAGAGACACCGACACAGCTCGCTTTGCAGAGACGCGGCATGTCAAAGCAAAACCAAAATACCCGACAGCTGTTGGCAGCCCTGTGCAAGAACTCCAATTCAGTAGCTACACCAGCCTCCAATGTAGCTATAAAAACTGGGCCTCAACCCAAATACACTTTAATAACCTGCGTATTGGACATAGCTGGGTGAGGGCTGGGGTTCTTATTCAAACAAGGTTCCCTGGAAGAAGGATAATCAGAGTCTATTAGCCAGCCAGGCATGTGTGGGACCAGTTTCCAGAGGGCTGCGGTGAGGAGAGAGGAAAATGCCAACAAAAGATGGCCAAGCGGGGGAGAAACAGAAGGAAAGCACCCTGAGGGGCTCCCCCGCTGTGTTCCTCCTGTCATCGATGCTGCGGCCTTGCTGGAAGACCCCAGTGGAGGACACTGTGCCCACTGGATTCTCTCCTGGGCCTGTGCAGTGCAGAGTCACCTCCACTTCAGCCACAGCTACACAAGGCCAGGTCCCCAAGCAGAAAGTGCAGACCTAGAAAGTCCAGGAAAGGAGCCAAGGGCCAGGATATCCAGGGAAGGATTTAGAAAACTAGACAGATGGGTGCTGTGGATCAAGCCTGTAATCGCAGCGCTTGGGAGGCTAAGGTGGGAGAAATGCAGGTTTGAGGCCAGCCTGGGCTATTGAACGGGAACACCCAGGCAGAGCTGCACCCGGTGCAATGATGCTGTGGGCGTAGATGATCCGTGTCTTTTCTAAGAAGGGACCGTATCTTCATGATACAGCCAACATGGTAGTTTTGTCCTTCAGGCACTCCTGCCTGTAAGCCCTCAGCCCCCAAGAGGCAGTTAACCCTGGAAACACTCCACTAACTCAGTAACTCTTGCAACACAGGCTTGGAGAGGTAGCTCGGTGGTTAAGACCTGCTGCTGCTCTTGCTGAGGACCCAGGTTCAGCTCCCAGACTCTATATGGCTGCTCACAGACATCTGTAACTCCAGTTCCAGGGGAATTTGATGTCCTCCTTTTGGACTTGAGAGATGTTGTACATGTAACACACATGCACACAGACAAAACGCACCACCAAAAAAATCTTTTCTAAGAGAAAGAAAAAGAAATGTTCATCACACCTGTTTGAGAAACTAAAGTAATCCAGCTGTTTAAAGGGAGGTGGTACACAGCTGCTAGAAGAAATTAGAGAACCTGGACTCTAGGCAGTGCTCCGCAAAGCCACTTGAGGACCTTAGGGACACAGGTACAGCCCCCTGTACATGACTCAGGTACTTAGGGATCAGGGGTTTTAGGAACTGCTCCACACATCGGCTCCATGACCTTAGGGACCAGGTGCTCCAGGCACTGGTCCAACAACCATGTTAGGCACTGAAAGACCAGAGAGCAAGATGACTCACGCCTTTACTCCTAGCCCTTAGGAGGCAGGGACAAGTGGATCTCTCTGAGTTCAAGGCCAGCCTGATCTACATAGCTAGCTCCAAGTCAGCTAGGGCAACACAGTGAGACCCTGTTTCAAACAACAACAACAAAGGACCAGAGACTCCAGTCATGTGCACCCACCTGATCTGGGCCCTTAGGGATCAGGAACCACAAACGTTGAGCTGGCCAGCATCAAATGCTTTATCCAGCCCCTTTCTTAATCGCTCTCTAGCTTCTTTGAATCCAGAGTTATCTGAAGTATACTCAGTGGCCACACTTCCCCCTCCCTGAGTGCTCAGCTCGAAAGAAGGCAGGATCAATTTCTCCCAGTGCCGTCACACATGAACGCAATGGGCAGTACACAGGATCAGATCTGACAGGAACCGGATCTCTAAGGAACACTGAGATGGAACTGTCACTCCTCCTGAAGGACACGGCTGTCAGGTCCACAGACAAATGGCTAGCTGCCTGTTAGCATACCAAAGTGCATGTTGGTCTCCAGGCTCTCTCCATACCTGGGGCTCCTGTCAGCCCTTCTCATCACCACCGCCCCAAAATTCTCCAGCTCATGGGCCTCCATTCCCCCACTTCTCACTCCTATATAACCCTGCCTCTTCAGCCATGCGTTCTCTTTGCTCTCTTGGTTCCCTTGATCTTCTTGGCTGACCCTTTTGCCTCTCTCTCAGCCCTCCGCCCCCCCTGCCCTGTTCAGTCTACTGGTTATGTTTAGTCTACTACTTTCTCTCCCTACTCTGGATGGAATCTTCCAGATGCTCCTGGCTGTACTCTCCCTCATATCTACAATAGAAATCTTCTCCTCAACCATACCTCGGATCAGTCATGTCCTCACTTTAAAGAGTGATACTCCATCTTCCATCTGAATGTTGAGAAGCCCCTGATTGGCAAGGGGCAAGCAGAGCAGGTGTGGATGACAGCTCCAGAGAGTGGGGATCTATGACTCCCTTGGGAGAGTGGTGTATGGAACACATCACTCTAAGGTTGTGATTGTGTGTGTGCGTGTGTGTGTGTGTGTGTGTATGTACTTGTATTTGGGCATGCTTGTGTGTACTGATGCATGTGTGTATGTACCATGTTTTTGGAGGCAGGGGCCACCCTCCTGTGTTCCTCAGGAGTCTTTCACCCTGTTTTATGAGATTAGGTCTCTCACTGATACCTAGAGATTGCTGAGCTCAGCCGACTGGCCACCAAGTCCCAGGAAACCCCTTGTCTTCACCTACCCAGTGCTAGGATTCCAAGCAGATGGGTGCCAGATGCCCAGGGTTTGTTTTTATGGAGTTTCTTACTTACTAACTATCCCTCACCTCAACTTTAAAGGTTTTTTTTAAGGATTATTTTGCACCCCTCTGATGAATTCCCCAAACCTCGCCTTATTTCCCCTATATTTCTCCTTTTTATGGATTTATTTTTTATTATTTTAAATTATGTACATGTGTGGGTGCACGTGGCTATGTGCACAGGAGCGCAGGTGCCCATGGAGGCCAGAGGCATTGGATCCCCTGGAGCTGGAGTTATGGAGAAATGTGAGACACTCAACATGGGTGCTAGGAACTGAACTCAGGACCTCTGGAAGATCAGTAAGTGCCCTCAACCACTGAGCCATCTCTCCAGCCCCACTCCTCCCTTTTTTTTGTTTCTAGGGTGTTGGGGTGTGTGGATGTGAGACTAATGACATTCAGGAATTGATCTGGTCTGTTCTATCAGTGAATAAAATGAACTCTCACCGCCTCTGCATTTTAAAAAGCCAGAAGCAGTTCTTTCTAAAGGTTTGCCTTGCCCTGCTGTAAAATTAGGGTTTCTCTGCAATTAGGGCAATTGTTCTGGAACAATGCCTGTCCCTACCTGCTCCTCAGCTTCACAGACAGATGGTTTGCTTTTGAATAAAACCCACTTACCTTTGTCCAAATGTCAAGATGTATGTTAAATTGTATTTTGGAGACTAAGCCTGTGTGTGCCACTTGGAAGAGCACTAAGCAGCCAATTCAAACAGCTCATCCAGCCTGACCCAGTTTGGCAAAACCAGGCCAGATGAGAAGGCAAATGGGGAGCAAGGATAGAACTGGGAGCAGGGCCCTCTGCTTCTGGAACCCTGGGAACCAGAACCAACAACTACAAGCAGGAAGATTAGAATGCTCACCAGGATGGTCTCACTTGCTCAGCAGCCCAGTCAGGGCTTTGTTAGAGGTGCCCAGGTTGGGTTCTGAGCCGGAATCGCCACTGTAATTTTCTAAATCCAAATGCCAGTTACTCTAAAAATGTACAGGCAGCCCCACTCCTGCAGGCAGAAGTGGGTATGAGACCTGGCGCTAACCTGCAGAGCCGAGCATCAGGAGGAGGGAAATCTAGAGCAGCCACCATGCAGCGCAGAGATGAAACCTGACTGCTCGCAGCCATGAAAGCAGAAACTCAAACACCGACACCTGGCTGGCTTTTGCTGGGCTCTGACAGGGAGCCTTCTAAGAACATGTGGTCTTCGTGGGACTTCTAAATGGAGGAGAAAAGGACGTGAATAAAAGTGTCATTGCAGATGGTGACTTCGTGGCTAGAAGTTTGAGCCCCAGGTACAGCCCTGGAGCCCAGGTACAGGCGGAGACTGCCCTGGTATCAAGCTTCTTCCATGTGGTAGAGACCCACATTTTACACGTGTCCTCAGAGCACAGTTTACTGCCCAGGCACCTTCCTCCAGGTGAAGCAATGAGCTAGTGTGGCTCATGGACATACACTTAAGATGTACAGCATTTCACGAAGGGTCGATAGAAGAGCAGGATGTCTCCTTCCTCTCTTCCTTTTCACTGTTTAGGACATAGAGATGGCTGGCGCTCCAGCAGCTACCTTGGGCCATGGAAGAAACATAAGCTACTTTATTTAGTTCATAATTCTTTGGGGATCAAGCGCTGCTATTCACAGTTGTATCTAATCTCATCCTTCACATTTTTAGTTATTTATGATTTTTTTTTTCTTTTTGCATTTGAAACCTGCAAGGTAAGATTCAAATTCTAGAGTCAGAATATTTGCTCCTTGGTTCTTAAAGCTTGCTTTCTGATTGTAGATGACCTTACCAACTTGATTACTAGGGCCTTGTGAATAAATGGGTACCCTGTGCAAATCAATATTAATTTAAAAATTCCCTCTCTGTTCAAATCAGCATTGATTTTAAAAACTGACTCAGATCACCCACAGAGTATGTTCAAGGGATTCAGTGTTATAGGGGCAGAAACATCCCTAAGCTACTAGGACTCGAGGAGACAGAGCATGGCCTGAGAACTGATATTTCTTCAGTTTTATAAGCAATGTTTTCTTCATTAATTAAAATACAATTGCATCATTTCTCTCTATTTCCTTTCCTTCCTCCAGTTCTCCCCATATCCTCCACTTCCATCCTTCTCAAATTCCTGGCCTCCTTTTCTTTTATTCTATTGCTACATACATATGCAGAAATATAAATACAACTTGTGGAGTCCAGTCAGTGTTGTTTGCACATACAGGATTTCAGGCCTGAGTGCTTGGTATTGGGTAACCAGTTAGGGGGCTCATCCCTGGGGAGGGCTAACTCCTCCGTTCTCAGCATCCTTGGTTGACCTGTAGTTCTTTGTCCTGTAGTTTTGTGGTGCCCTGTGAGATTTCCTCCTTCCGTGTGAGCATGTCTGCTGGGGTTGTGCTTGCTCGGGTCTTGTTTAGGTAATCATCTGGTTGAGCTGTTGTAGGTGACATTTCCCAGTCTCCTGCCTCTTACCCTCTTTCTGCCCCCTCTTCCGCAATGTTCCCTGAGCTGCGGGTGTATGAGTTGTGTTGCAGATGTATCTACTGGGGTTGGGGACACCACGGGCCATTGTTTGTCTGCCTTTTAACCAGTTGTGATTTTTCTGCCATGATCATTATCTGCTGCAAAGAGAAGCTTTTATGGGGAGGGTCGGTAGCCACACTTACCGATGGGAATATGGATAACTCTTTAGAATGCATTTGGGAATTATGCTCATTTAGTAAAGTGGTTATGATAGGTTCTCCTCAAAGATCCATGACTTCACTATCCTGGGGTAGTTGGTTAGGCTTGCAGCACCCTGTCTTCAGCAATAGGGATTTACCTTCAGCCTCAGAGATACAACCAAGTGCAAGCTTGTATTGTTTTGGGAGTCTCTTGGACTCCTCCAACCAACAACTTGAAAGGGGGCTTCTCATGCTTGGTATTTGGGGTGTTAGTTATGGCTCTTGGAAGGAGCATTGTCAATCTAAATGACTTAAGTTCATCTAAATCACACACACACACACACACTGTATGTATATTATATATTTATTATGCATCCCAAATTGACTTCCCCCATCTCCAATTAAAGTCCCCCCGATTTTTCCATTTCTCCATTTCTAATCCTAACTAAGTTCCTCCTGTTCATACCTATAATCTTGGCCCACAGGTCCAAACATTCTGAGTATGATTTCCCGGCCCTGGAACTGACCGATTATAATTTCTATGTCTTGGTTTGCATGCCTGAGCACATGCATCATAATTCTCTGGAACTTATTAACCTGTGTAGTGCTGAGCTCCACCTATCCCACTGCTGATTTAGCTTGAGTCTGAACTTTTGCATTTGAAGAAGTTCTTAGCTGCTGCTGAAGCTGCTGCCACTACCAGCTGAAGACCACATAGGGGAATGGCACCTTTAGGACATAGTGGGCTGCACTGTGTACACACTTGATTGCTCCTCTGTTAGCCTCTATGTCCTGCTAAACATGGAGCCAGACATCCCTCATCCCCCAACTCCACACACACACCTCTATGCTTTCACTAGGCTTGTCTCGGGGATTCTGGTCCTCATTTTCTGGACTTGGAATCTGACTCAAGGCTGTCTGCAGAGAGCTTCAGTGGAGACCTGTAGCCATTGCCCAAGAGAAGGGTCATTGAGTTTCAAGTCCAGTTCTCTGCCTAAAAGGACGCAATCCTGTTTTCATTGCTGAGGCTGCTCTGTAGAGTTTCCTTCTGGGTCCTCCTTTCTGCCACCACCTGCCACCTGCCAGATATAGTGCTCAGTAGGTAGGGACAGTTCCCAAGTCTGGAGGAAACAGGATGATCAGTGGACAGGCAAGCTGCAGGTGGGTGGCAGCTCTGTTGCCATTCTTGGCACTCATGAGCAAGAACAGGACCAATAGAATGTACATGCAACTATAAAACGTGGTTTTCAGGGCTGGGGAGATGGCTCAGTGGGTAAAACCAATCATAAGGACTTAAGTTCAAATCCCCAGAACCCATATAAAAGCCAGACAGCATATAATTAGTTCTTGTCTTTAAATCAAGTCTATTAGTTTGTATCTTTTTAGTGATTAGTTGAGGTCATTTGCGTTTCAGGTCATGGTGGAAAGCGGTTTGCTCTTTTCTATAAATCTATTGAGTGACGTTCTGTTTTCCTGGGCTACGAGTATTTCCTGCTCCCATAACAGATTTGAGGTTTTGCTGAGCTGCCATGTCAGGCCCAGTTTTTTTTTCCCCAAGTTTGGCTTGTTAATCTGTGGTCAGGCTATCTTCCACCTTCCTCCCTGGGAACTGTTCCACTGAGAGCTCTCTGTCGTGCTGGCTTGTTGTCAGAAACTGCCTTCATTTGTGTTTGTCTTAAATACCTTTGTTTCTCCATTGACTTTGAAAGATTATTTTGTAGGATAGAGCATTCCTGGCTCACAGTCGTTACTTTCAGTGTGTGTGTGTGTGTGTGTGTGTGTGTGTGTGTGTATGTGTGTTATAACTTCATCCTTTATCCATGAAATTTGTTCTTCTACATGATCTTCTCTGTTAACAATGGTGTCTGCTCTAGTTTTAATTTTGTTGGCCACCTCCTTCAAGTATTTCTGTTTGGTTGCTTTTCAATGTTTTAATCTCCTTGCTCAATTTTCCTATATATTTTGAATTTTACCTACAGTTTATTAACTATTTTTGTTACTTTGGAGATTGTCTTTTCAAGGTTGTACATAGATTTCCTTAATTTGGGCACCTTTTTGATTCTTCCATATAATCATTAATCCCTTTATACCGAAACAATTTTATACAATGTGTTCTGATCATGCTAATCCTTCCCGCAACTCCCCCCAGATTCTCCTATCCCTTCACCCACCCAACTCCAAACCCTTTCTCTCTCTCATTAGAAAATGAGCAAAGAAACCTTTAAGAATCCAAACAAAGGGGAAAAAAAATCACAAGAATCTCTGTCTCTTTCACACATCTTTCGACTTCTCTGTCTTTCTACCCCTGCTTCCCAACCAATTGTTAAAGACTAACTCCACTTAAAACTGAGCTTCAAACTAAGTTCCTATGTAGGACAAAGAAAACGCTAGAAGCCAGCAGGATTTTATTCTTAGCCTAAGGATTATTAAACCACAGGATGCCTGGACTACGACCCAGGTCCACCCTGTGAGCAGTTGGGACATAATAGCAATCAAAGAGGAGACTTAGCTCAAAGCCACCTGGCTCATTTCCCAAACAGTATTCCCTCTTCCCCTTATTGTGTAGTTGTTGTTCTAAAATATTAATCAGACACTCGTTCTGCATCTGGAATCTCCCTTAACCACTGCTTTCTCAGAAAAACAAAACAAACAAAAAACCATATTAATGTCTCAGGTAGCAAAAATCCCTAGAGTTGAGACAACTGTGATTTGTCTTTTCCTCCTGCAGCAGCTCTCAGATTGCCAAAGCGACTATTGTCCCAACATTGCTGTAAACAAACTTGGTTTTCATCTTTTAAATATGAGTTTTGTCTGGTCCTTCTTGGTGGTCTCAAACTCCACAACACATACATACACACACACACAATTACAAACCTAACATAGAAACAAAAGATCAATAAGATAAAAAAAATGCCCAAACAAAGCAATAAGATACAAAATGCCTACAAAAATACCATTGAGTTCATTGTTTGTTGTCCTCTACTGCTGGGCTTGGGACCTATCCTTAAGTGTCGCTAATAAACTCAGTGAAACTCCATTGGAGACAACTAATTTTTCCTTTGTAAGCCAGTGTGAATTGATGATAGTTTGTTGGTTAGGGGTGGAAACCCACGGCCACTTCCCTGGCTCAGCAGTGGGACTCCATCTTCCTAGAACCTGTGCAGGCTCTGTTTGTGCTGCCACCGTCTCTCTGAGTGCATATGCGCATCAGACTTGTGTCCGGAAGATAGTTTCCTTGGAATCATCACCACCTCTGGCTTTTACAGTCTTTCTGCCTTCTCTTATGTCTAGCTCCCTGAGCCCTTAGGAGAGTGGTCTAGGAGTCATTTTATTGCTATGTTCCTTCAGCAGAACAATAGTATTTTGTTTTCCCCTAGGCCAACAGCCTATCCAGTCTCAGGTTCTTGGCCACCTGAGCAGTGTCCTGCATGGGTTCCATCTCTTGGAGTGAGCCTTAAATCCAATCGGGGAGTGTCCGATTACTCCCACAATCTTTGTGCTACTATTAAACCATCATATCTTGCAAGCAAGTCACCACCATAAGTAGCAATGGTTTGCAGATCGTTGTAGGGTTTGTAGTTGCATTGATGGTCACCTTTCTCTTCTGGTAGGTTTACAGAGTACCTTCCAGTACCATGAACATGTGTCAGTGGTAAAGTAGGTGAAGCCCCTAGTAAGACACCAGCTTGACTATTGACTACTCCATGTTCAATGAGATATGCAAGTGTGGCTTCAGCACCTTACCATCAGTGTGTAGAGAGTAAACAATAGCCTTGGTAACAGTCCAAGATGTTTGGGGGTTCTCATAGGGCCCTTTGACCAACCACTCAATTAGATGTAATGTTGGGGAAGGCTACTTGTTCATTTCCTGGCTGCTTAGACTCCTGAAATAATTACAGAAACTATATTATTTAAATCTATATTATTTAAACTATATTATTTAAATCACATTTCTATTATTTTATATTTATATAAATATATATATATATGTCTCACGATGCTGGTGGTCTACCGGCAAGGTTCCAGCTGTCAGCTTGCGTCTTTCTCCTCTGGCAGCTCCATGGCATCTCCTTGATTCCACCTACTCTCTCTCTATATATCTCTTCCAGCCTGGCTATATTCTGTTAAGCCATTGGCCAAAAGCAGCTTCTTTATTCATTAACCAGTAAAAGCAACACATACACATAAAGACTTCCCACACCATTTCCCCTTTTCTGTTTAAAGTAACAAAACAAGTATCAAGTAAGAATTATAGTTACAATATTTATTCCTACTTTATATTTTATTATAACTAAGGAAAACTGTAACTATCTATTCTTCAAAGACTCTAGAAGGATATAATATTATCTAAGTAAACAGGAAGTACATTGTAAGCAACTTCCAAAACTCTAGAATTGACAGAGACATTGCACTGCCTGGACAATCACCCAAAGTTCTTCTGTACTATTGGGGCATCCAGTCTTCAGCCCTCAGGCCCATAGTATCTGGCAGACTTTTCCATGAAGCAGGAAATTTCAAAGGCAGTTATGCCTATATTAGCAGTTTATCAGTCACTTTCTTCTGTGTCCTGCAGAATGTCTGGCAGACTCTTTCATGAAGCAGGAACCCCAAAGGGCAGTCTCACCTTTAGGCAAATTCAGCAGTCATTTCTCTGTGGGTCCTGAATGTCCAGTTCATACAGCATAACATCAAACAGTCCAGGCAAGAGCAGTTTCTTGCCCAAATGGCTAATAAACTCCATAAGGAGCCACTCTACTGCCCATCTTCCTCTTGAAGTAATTGGTGCTGCTGGGAATAGATGTGTCTCACGGTCATGAAAAGCCTTAAGCTCTTAAAACATTTTAAGTGCCATATTCTGCAGGTCTCTGAAAGATTTGAAGAATATCTATCTAGCTGAAATATATCTCTATATATCTAGAAAATCTAACTAACATGACTACAAGCTAGACTATTATAGATGACTCTATTAACCTATATTTCTTAATTATACATTGCATTTTTAAATGAGCTGCATACACAATGCCTTAATCAAGAGCAGAAATGCACATATAACAAAATTGGTCTTAAATTTGTATCAATAGACCAAGATCCATACCAAAGCAAAGTATTCATCTCTATATCATATCCCCCCCTTTAAATGCAAACAAACATTTATAAACAATATTTGGGAATTTGGGTGTAGTTCCTTCCAAACTGCTTTATGCTTTTTGTTGGGCAAATAATTTTTGGGAGTGCACACAGCAACCTTTCCAGGGGATCTTGGTCCATTAAACCACACTAGACTGGAAGGATTCCACAGGTTCTCATCCTCTGTGCAAACAAAGTAGAACCTCTTTTCCAAAGCAACATATCATTAGACCCATATTTTGAAATCAAGATATCTTTAAAGTATATATATTGGTTTAGTTTAGCAGTCCCCAGAATCAAATGTCTCTCTGAAGTCAAAATATTTAAAGAAAACATATTAATATACATAATCCAGATTCTCTGTGTATATTCCATCTTTACACGGCTTATTTGTCTTTATTCCTATTACTTTTTCTATAAGTTCACTCTGTCTCTTTAAAGACTTTGTTTTATTTTTTTAATTATTTACTTCTTTTTTAACTCTCTATACTTTTTTTCTTCTCTCTCCCAAGCCTACATACATTTATCCAACACTGTGACCCATTTAGAGGTCTTTTTTTTTTTTATCTGAATCTATCTTTATTGTGTATCTGTTATCCTTTTTTGACCAGAACTGCTTCTTAAAATGCTAAGCGGGAATGGCTAGGGCTAACACAGCCCTCCCTGCTTGCTCTGCCCAGTCCAGCATGGCAGAGGTCCATCCACTGCCTCTGAGACTGCCCAGTGGGGAGCCACGCTTACCACTTCAATTCTGGTAACCAGTTTGATCCATGCTGCAACCTAGTAATTTGCAGCATGCTGCCCACAAACCCCATTCAAGTGTTCGGCCTCCTGAAAGAGCCAGAGTTTGTGCTGGCAGCATGGACCAGGAAGCTGTCATTTTGAAACCACACATTTTTGTTGTTGTTGCTGTTGTTTGTTTTTTATTTTGCTTTGTTTTTTGCTACTGCTGAATCAGGAAGACCTCTCTTAAAGAAGCTGCAGCACACCACCAGCAAACAGAGCAAGAAACTGTGTTAAAATCTGTTTTTTGGTTGTTGTGTGTGTGTGTGTGTGTGTGTGTGTGTGTGTGTCTAGAATTCCTTCCCAAATTCTCTCAGGTTTTAAGTGGATTTAGTTGTCCACATTGGGTGCCAATCTGTTGCAGAAGGCTGCTTGTTTGTTTCCTGGCTGCCCAGACTCCCAAAATAATCACACAGAAACTATATTACTTAAATCATTGTTTGGCCAATCACTTAAGTGTATTGCTAGCTAGTTCTTATGTCTTTGGCTAATCCATTTCTATTATTTTATATTTTGCCACAAGGCTCATGGCTTACCATCAAGATTCCAGCTGTCAGCTCGTTTCTCTCTCTGGCAGCTCCCTGGCATCTCTTTTGACTCTGCCTACTCTCTCTCTTTCTCTCTCTCTATATATATCTTCCAGCATGGCTATATTCTGTTAAGCCATTGGTCGAAAGCAGCTTCTTTATTCATTAACCAATAAAAGCAACACATATGCAGAAGGCTTCCAACACCAGTGTAACCCATTTCTGGGAGTGAAGGTTTCACTTAGAAGCAAAAGATGTCTTCTAGTTGGGGTATTAGCTCTCCCATTATTTGGTAGCTCCATTTAAATTTCTTTCTTTCACATTATATACACGGGGAGATAATTCCCCCATACATATGTATATATGGAAGAAATACTTAAACAATATGGAAACTTCAACAGTACTAGGTTTCTGTATGATTTCTTAAATGGCCCTTAGTGCTATGTGTCCCTCCTCATATTCCCTCCCTTAATCCTCTCTTTCAATCCTTTCTCCATTAACCTTTCCACTCTAGTCCCCCCCTTCCATCTTTCCGTAACTATACATTGTTTCCCCTTCCTTGGGAGAGCCTCTGTATCCTCTAGTCCCTTACTCAATACCCCTTCTGTGGCTGTACGGATTGTAGCATGCATGTCTATCAAAGGCTTAAAAGCTAGTATCCATATATAAGAGAAAACACAGTATTTGTCTTTTGAGGTCTGGATTAACTCACTCAGGATTACTTTTCTAGATCTATCCACTTACCTGGAAATTTCATTGTTTAACTACTGAAAATATTGCATTATGTAAATGTATTTCATTTTCATTATCCATTTATAAGTTGATGGGCATCTAGGTTGTTTCTAATTTCTAGCTGTGATGAACAGAGCAGCAATGAACGTGGCTGAACTAGTGTCTCTGTAGTAGGATCCAGAGTCCTTTGGGTAGATGACCAAAAGAGGTACAGCTGGCTCTTGAGCTGAATCTGTCCCCAGCTTGCTGAGAAATTGCCACATGGATGTTGAACATTTCTCTGTTTCTCAGCCATTTGTGACTTGTCTTTTGAGAAGTAACTGTTTAGTCCTGGACCCCATTTTTAAGTGGGTTGTCTAATTTTTTTGATGTTCAGTTTTTAAAATTCTCTCTGTATTTAAGATACTAACCCTCTATCAGATGCACAATTGGTAATGATATTTTTTCCCATTCTATGCCCTGCTATTTTGCCCGAATGTTGGTATCCTTCGCTGTGCAGAAGCTTTTGTTTCATGAGGTTTCATTTATTAACTGTTGGTCTTAATGCCTGTGCTGTTGGTGCCCTGCTCAGACGGTTTTTCCTGTGCCTTTAGTTCAAGTTTTTCCTATGCCCCACTTTCTCTTTTATCTGATTCATGGTATCTGATATGTTTAGGTTCTTGATATGCTTGGAGTTGAGTTTTGTGCAGGATGATAAATACAGATTTATTTTCATTCTTCTACATGCTGTCATCTAGTTTGATGAGCATCATTTATTGAAGATACTGTCTTTGTTCCAGGCTGCATATATTTGGATTATCTGTCAAAGATTAGATCCTACAGGTGTGTGGACTTACGCCTGAGTCCCCAGTTCTGTTCTGTTGATCAGTGTACCAGTGCCATACTGCTTTTTTTAAAAATAACAATAGCTCTATAGTAGTATTTAAGATTGGGGATGGCAATCCCTCCAACAGTTATTTTATTGTTCAGGATTGTTTTAGCTTTTAATATTGTTTATTGTGTACATTTAGTGTTTCAATTATTGTGTGTCATGGCGAATTTCATTTCTTGTCCAGCCTGGTGTTCTATTTGCTTCTTGTACCTTAGTAGGCATCTCCTTCTTTAGGTTAGGAAAATTTTCTTCTCTAATTTTGTTGAAAGTATTTTCTGTGCCTTTGATCCAAGTTTCTTTTCTTTCATCTATCCTATTATTCATGGATTTGGTCTTTTCTTAGTGTCCTAGATTTCCTGGATGTTCTGTGTCTGGATTTTTTTTTTTTAGATTTAACATTTTCTTTGACTGTGGCACCCATTTATTCTATTTTGTCTGCAGTGCCTGGGATCTTCTCTCCCATGTCCTGCACTTTCTTGCTGAGCCTCCTCGCCTCTGAGGTTATGTTTGACTTCCAAATTTTTCATTTCCAGTTTTGTTTCAGTTTGGGTGCTCCTTAGGGATTCTATTTCTTTGTTAAATTCTACTTTAATGCTTTGAGTTGTTTTCAGTATTTAATTGAACTGTTTGTTTTCGCAGTCTTTATTAAGTTTTTAGTCATACCCCGTTAAGGTTCTTGAACATATTCATAATTGCAACTTTGAAGTCCTGTGTTGGGCTTCAGCTATATTGCCTACTAGGAGGGTTACTAGGTTCTGGTGGAGGTACATTGCCTTAGCTGTTAATGTTTGTTTTCTTATACTGGTGTTTAGGCATTTGGAATTTTGATGTTTGAGGTGATTCTAGGCGTTAGTAACTATTTTTGTCTTTCCTGGGCTCGGGTGAGTATTCTGTTCCTTGATATCTGTTGCCTACTCTGGATCTTAGTGACTGTGAGTTCCCTGGTAGAGAGTGCTTCTGAAGGTCTATGGGTGGCAGAGAGAAATACAGATGGGCTGGGAGTAAAGGCTGAAAGAGGTTGAGGTAAACAGCAAGGGAATCCTGTCTACACCAGGGGATGAGGTCCCCAGAGAGTTTGAGGGGCACCATCAAGCAGGCTGCTACAGACTGAGTGTAAGACAGGAGAGGTCATAATAGAGGAGTGAGCATCACTTGCCTGAGTTCCAGCCCATTGTCGATCCCTGGTAGAAAGGGTTTCTAGGTTGAGTAGTTGACACAAAGGAATAAAGATGAGCCAAAAGGGAAGGCTGAGGGGTCTACGAGAAAGAGCTAAGCTGGGTGTGTACCAAGAGATGCCGTCCCCAGGGAATTAGCATCAAGTCTTTTGGATAAGACTCTAACTTCAAGGAATCTAAAATGGCTGAAAGACACTTGACAAAATGCTCAACATCTTAGCCATCAGAGAAATACAAATCAAAACAACTCTGAGATTCCATCTTACACCTGTAAGAACGGCCAAGATCAAAAACACTGATGACAACTTATGCTGGAGAGATTATGGGGTAAAGGAACATGCCTACGTTGCTGGTGGGAGTGCAAGTTGGTACAGTCCCTTTGGATGTTAGTATGGCAATTTCTCAGAAAATTAGGAAACAACCTTCTTCAAGACCCAGCAATACCATTTTTGGGTATATATCCAAAGGATGCTCAACCATATCACAAGGATGTGTGTTCAACTATGTTCATAGCAGTATTGTTTGTCATAGCCAGAACCTGGAAATAGCCTAAATGCCCCTCAACCAAAGAATAAGATAAGGAAAATGTGGTACATTTACACAATGGAGTACTACACAGCAGAAAAAAATAACAACATCTTGAATTTTGCAGGCAAATGGATGGATCCAGAAAACATTATTTTGAGTGAGGTAACCCAGACCCAGAAAGACAATTATCACATATACTCACTCATAAGCAGTTTTTAAACATAAAGCAAAGAAAGCCAGCCTACAAACCACAATCCCAGAGAACTTAGACAACAATGAGGACCCTAAGAGAGACATACATAGATCTAATCTACATGGGAAGTATAAAAAGAAAAGATCTCCTGAGTAAATTGGGAGCATGGGGACCTTGGGAGAGGATTGAAGGGGAGGAGAGAGGCAGGGAGAGGAGCAGAGAAAAATGTAGAACTCAATAAATTAAAAAAAAAGAAAAAAAAGACTCTAGCTTCTTTCTCAGAAAATTGGCCATTTGTGTAACTTTGGGTTTCCTGTGGTGATTGGTCATAGGTGGCTGTGTCGTATTCCTTCTCTTGCTTTGTTTTATTTTAGTATCTGATGGAGTTGCTTTGTTTTGACTTGCTCTTCTATTTGGATATTCTGGTTCTGTATCTGTTGGAGTAACATTTGCATGAAGTTCAGCTACAAGGACTGGGGAAACTTGGTGTTGACCATGGAATAAATTTGTGACCGAATCCTGTCTTGGCTACGTGCCGACAAGACCAAGGGTAGGGCTACATGTTAAACACCAAGATGAGCAGATGGTGCCTACACCTTGGTCACCTCTGGATTCTGTGACCCTGATGAAGGCAGGTACCAAACTTCAGACCCAGAGAAGCCAATCTACTACCAAGGGGCTGTGGTTGGAGCCAAAGGCCCAAAGTAGCCTCTAAAACCACAGAAATATAAACTCTAAGATCTGAAGGGTCACTTAGCATCTCAGACACAAGAACTCCACCCCATATTGACCTCAGAGACCACTAGGACCAAACTTGATCCCTCGGGGACCCTGGGCAGTAGAACCAAAGCTCGGCCCTGCACTGACCTCTGAGCTCACTGGTCTGGAGGCCCGGTTGCCAAAAGCTCTCTGGTTCTGTGGAACCTGGAGGCCTGGTCACCAGATGTTCTCTGAAGCCACAGAAGTCCTGAAAATCTTAAATAGAACATTGCAGAAATAAATAATCTATAAGGTTCAGACTGGATCTATTCCGAGAAGCATGACTGTCCCTGTACCTTTCCTTACTGTCCGGGAGGTGAGTCATTTCTCCATCCCTGCTCACTCTTAGTCATTCAGTGGCTGCCTTCATGACCAAACAAGCTGTTAGCACAGCCGCCTGTTCTTTATTTAATAATGTTCCCTCGGTGCAAGGAGCAATGCTGCTATGCTACACCATAGTGTTGTAATTGAGCTCTTTTATGATTATTTATTAAAGTTAATCTCTTACTGTATCTAATTTATTTTTATTATATATATATTTGTGTGTGTGTGAGCGCACGTGTGTCCGAGTTCACATCTGTGCCATCTCGTTCTTGTGGAGGCTCAAAAAAGAACTTGCAAGAGTCAGTTCTCTCATTCTACCATGTGGGTCCAGGGGACTGAACTCAGGGCATGTGCTGTGGCACACGCATGCTCACATAGAAACACCGCATGCAAGATAAATGAAATGCAATAAAAATAGTTTTAAATTAACCTACTGTGTGGTTGTCTAAACTCAGGAAAACCAGCTGCTGTGAAGTCATTGCCAAACGACTTTTTGTGACCTGTTCTTAAGAGATCCTTAAGCAGTTGAAATATAATTTAGCTTTGCTTTATTGTAATTGCTTTAAACGATTTCCAAACAAGGTCGGTTTAAAATAAATAACCAGATTACTTCTGGGAACCTGAAAGAACTATTCAGCAGCCCTTGGCAGTCTGGTGATCAGTAGCCATGCTAGACCAGGTGCCCTAGATCTCAACTGTCATTGGGTTTTATGGAGCATGAGAGAGAGAGAGAGAGAGAGAGAGAGAGAGAGAGAGAGAGAGAGAGAGAGAGAGAGAGAGAACACTGAGGAAACATGCTTGAGAAGTTGAGAAGTTCTGGGAGGCGAGCTGAGGTCTGTGAATAAGGCCAGCAGCTCACTTCTTTCCCAAGTTCCTCCCTTAGCAGTTCGAAAGGTTGCGTCTTTAGCACCACTGAGAACATTATAGCCAGTTCTAGGAGCCGGGAGTTCAAGATCAAGTCGTCTGCAGGGTCAGTCTTCTGGAAGATCTCTGGGAGGGGCCTTCCTACCTCCTTGTCCTTGAGGACTGTGTCCCCATCAGTCTCTGCCTCTGGCTTCCCAACACCCTTCCTTAGTGTCTGTCTTTGCCTCCTACAAGGACACTTGTCTTTTGGTTCAGGACCCACAAGGGTAGTCACAATACCAGGTTCCTTAATTGCATCTGCAATGACCCCATTTCAAATACCACCACATTCCGAGACACGACTTCTTTTTCACTGCGGCAGTGTGTGGTCGCAAGGCAGCTCTCCACACCCTTTGCCCAAAGTGTCTGTTTTCCAATGCTGGGCTTGGAACATC
Source organism: Myodes glareolus (assembly GCF_982192425.1). NCBI lineage: Eukaryota > Metazoa > Chordata > Mammalia > Rodentia > Cricetidae > Myodes > Myodes glareolus. Next base: position 64,286,548 of record NC_142034.1, read on the forward strand.
AGCATTCATGCTTACAGGTCTACCATGGACTCAACTCAGCCACACTATTTCTGCTTTTAACTTAGACTGGTTCAAATTTGTCAATCGAGCAGCACACCTTGACCCAGCTCTGAGTTTCCGATTTGGCAAAATGTCTCCTGTGGATGGCCCCTCACAGAACTGGCCTGCGAGTCAGGATTGATATCCTTGGACCCTGGGGCTCTGATCCTCCAAAGTTGAGGTGTACTATTCTCAGAGATTCTGAAGATTGCAGATTCTAGTTGAAAAACCAAGGTGGCTCTTGGAATTCTGCATGTCCACCCAGTTCCAGGTAAAATCCAAGCTGCAAACAGCAGCAAATCAGGCAAATGACACAAATGACAGGCACCTAGGACCGGGACCCAGCCCCAGAAACCCCCTCTGACCCGGTGAATGGAAGACAGTGACCCTTCTCTGGACTGGAAATGGGTGGGCACCCCACTACAGGCTGGTGAATGGAATGGGCAGCCTCTCTCTAGCTTGGTGAATGGAGGTGGCATCCCCACTACAGACTGGTGAATGGGTGGGCATCCCCACTACAGACTGGTGAATGGAGTGGACAGTTCCTCTCTGGCCTGGTGAATTGAGGTGGGCATCCCCACTACAGACTGGTGAATTGAGGTGGCATCCTCATTATAGACTGGTGAATGGAGGTGGGCATCCCCACTACAGACTGGTGAATTGAGGTGGCATCCTCATTATAGACTGGTGAATGGAGGTGGCATCCCCACTACAGACTAGTGAAAGGAGGTGGCATTCCCACTACAGACTGGCAAATGGGTGGGCATCCCCACTAAAGACTGGTGAATGGGTGGGCATCCCCACCCACTACAAACTGGCGAATGGGTGGGCATCCCCACTATACACTGGTGAATGGGTGGGCACCCCCACTACAGACTGGAGGATTGAGGTGGGCAGCCCACTGATTGTACTCAGAAGCAAGGCTACAAGACCAGGACAGAGTACCACCTGTTCCCACATGGGTCCTTTCGCATCCTGGAGGCCAAGGAGTAGGACTCAGAAGAGAGCCAAGGACTGCCTAGGAAACCCACATTCTCTGAGGTCTTCCTTCTGACATCCCTATCCCAGCCTCCCCTCTCTTGACCTCTTGGCATTCAGACCCACCCTGGGCATGCCAGCTGCCTCTAACTGTCCTCCCCATTTGGTGGAGACAGGTCAAACATTCACACCCCTCCATCCAGGAAAGACAACACAAGATTGTGAGACGATGGGGAATGGGTGGACCCTGCTGGTTACAGCAAGTGACTTCCAGATGAGTGGGCTGTTTCTTCAGTAGCGACAGTCAGCAGGTGGGGAATATGTAACTGCTCATTCCAGCAGACAACAAAAGAGAGAAAGACAGGGGCCCTGTGGGGACAAGGCTCCTTTGTCACTGCAGCAGCTCTGTACGGGGCCAAGAAAGCTGTACCAGAACAAGATGTGGCAGGGTACAACTGTCACCCTTGGTCAGACTCCCTTCTAGCACAATGATGAGACAGGCCAGTGAAGGCTCACACTCCTAAGGGGAGCTGACATCCAGAACTGTTCCTTGCACTTAGGTTTTGAGATTGTTCATGCATTGTGACAGGGACTCAGTTATTGCCTGAAAGAGTCAAGTGTGACCCCAGCAGCCTCGTGGCTGTGACTTGAGATTGAAGCTCCTTGGAACTATGGCACAGACGTCACGTCCAAACAGCCACAGGTTCCTAAGGACCCTGAATGGGAAGTCAGCCACTATGTAGCACACGCTCACTCATGGCTGCAAGCTCAAGGTCTCCAGACTGTCCTCTGGTGAGTGGCCATCTGGACATGCCTGGCTCAGTGGTTATCGTACCGACACTGACCTTTCCAAGAATGCTTCCAGACCAGGCACCCGTAGATGCTAACGCCATCGTTCTTGCTCCACCCCCTCCCCTTCACACAACCTAGAAGGAAATGGCTATTTTGGGCAAGAGAGAAAGGGTGGAAGGAATTTCCCATAAGGCTGTCACACTTGATCGGTGCTGTTTCAAACAGTGAACAGACCGCCCTATCTACCTACCCCATCTGTCGATGGCTTCTAGGCAAAATGGAGAGCAGAATGGAAGACGGATACCCAGTGGGCGGCAATCAGCATCTCTGTTATACTGTGGCGGTGGCCATGTGGGCGGGAGTTATGGTGGTAGAGACTAGTTCTACCCCAGAAATTGTTTCTGTAGTAATGAACACCCTGTCAGAGAGGTCTAAAAGCCGAGGTTGGCTGTTTACTGCTAGGACAGGGGTTGCGGAGAGCTAGACTATGCAAGGACCACCAGATGTGTCTGGCGGCTGTGATGGACAGTTTTCCCATTAGCCTTCAACAGTACAGCTTCTTTTGGATGTATTCTTTCCCCAGCATCACGTGGCGCTACCCACTTGCCTGAGGCGGTCAAGGTCAACCGGCAGGAACTGAAGAAACCAAACCAGAACGGAAATAGTGGAGATGCGGGGGGTGTGTGTATGTGTGTGTGTGTGTGGGGGGGGTGACTGCTTACACCTGGCTGTAACTGAACCTCACCCATCTTGCTGTCTCCAGTCCTAAGACATTTATGAGGCTAATCATGATGGGATTTAGCATCGCCATAAAAATGAATTGATTAGAGTATTTGAAGTGGGAGGAGTCTGCCTTAAATATGGGTCTTCCCATTCTGTGGATTGGGGTCCAGACTGAATGAAAAGGAGAAAGAGCAGAGCACCGAGGTTCATCTCTCCCTGATGGCTGCGTGTGGACACAGTGTGACCAGCTGCATCATCATCATGTGACCACATCACAATGTGACCAGCGGCCTCCAACATTGTGATGGAAGACACACCTTAGAACTGAGAGCCAAAATAATCACTTCCCTCCCTGAAGCTACATTCATCATGTAGTTTGTCACAGTATCAAAACAAGTCATTGACAACCAAGGATAACCTTTGGGGGTTTATGCCTTTACATTTTTTTTTTTTTTTGCCTAAGGGTGGAATTCTATCATCCAAAAATTGTCTTCTCTAGTAACTCTATCCTTAGAAAGGAATAATAATAAACAAGTTTCATCTTTTTTATTCACTGAGTTTTAACTTTTAGTTGTATTATTAACTTGTCTTGTATGCTTGTGTGCAGGTATATGTGAGAACACATGTACCATGTTGCTCTAGAAGAGATCACAGGAGGATGATTTATAGGAGTCAGTTTCTGCCTTCTACCATGTAAGTCCCAGGATTAAATTCACATCATCAGGCTTGGTGGCAGATGAACCATCTCGCTAGCCTTCTCTCTCTCTCTCTCTCTCTCTCTCTCTCTCTCTCTCTCTCTCTCTCTCTCACACACACACACACACACACACACACACTCTCTCTCTCTCTCTCTTTCTCTCTCTGTTTCCAAGATGGGGTTTCTCTGTAGCTTTGGAGCCTGTCCTGGAACTTGCTCAGTAGACCAGGCTGGTTTCTAATTCAGAGATCCACCTGCCTCTGCCTCCCGAGTGCTGGGATTAAAGGTGTGCACCACCACGGCCCAACTGTCCTTTATCTCTTTAAGATTACAGTTTTTTTATTGTTACTTTTGAGACGGCATCCCATCTAGGTTAATAATGACATCCTGGCTCAAGCTACTCTCCCTTTCTTGGCCCCCCAAATATCGGCACTGCCTCCGAGTGCTGTCGCATTCCCAAATATTTTATTTCTTTTGGTGCAACTTCAGGGAGACCATGATCTGCCTGTAACCTGTAGTGTAGCCTTCCCAAACAGCCCTTCCCCTCTACTCAGGAAAGCAACCAACAGAACCTAGGAGATCAAATAGATTAGCACACCAATCAGCGCTACAATTCAAGCATTCGCTCCAGCAGAGAGCTGACCTCACCCAGAATGGTTCCCATTGTCCAGCTGTCCCCTAGCAGGGTTTCGACATCCGGTTTCTGCACAGACACTCAGAAATGGCTCCTTAAATGAATTAAAATGCCCAAAGCTTTTCTTTTCTTTTAACAGTATTGAAGGTTGAATCTTTGCTCTTCAACAAATGGGCCCCGAAGCCTTTGCCTGCAGATATATCTCATTAAATCACCTCTGAGGGCAGCCTATTATCCCCTGGAGCCTCGGGGATTGTCTCAAGGTCATGGGCTGCAATGGGACATTGATCTTAACAGAACTGTGCTTTCCTGCAGTCTCTTCACCCACAGTGACATTGCCAGCACTCCAAGGACCTCAGTTCTTTATAACGAAGAAATGAAGATGGATGGCACACTGTCACCACCGCCGATTGCACTTGCTCTCTCTGCTGTGTTCATCCTGAGCTATTGGCCATTGCTACCCATGGCTGCCCACTCAATCCTTGCGTCTGGAGGAGGGGCTGGGTCAGGGGGTGGTCTGGAGCTCTGTATGACATGGCATTTCACAGGCTACCTGCACACGTCGAATTGTGCTTTCTGTGTCAGAAGGGCAGCTCATGCTGGTCAGAAGTCCCCAAAGCTCACTGGGACCTGGGCCAAATTGCCTGTGTGTGATTTTAGGGTTGAGTGGAAGCCAGAGCAAATAGACCTCCTGCTGGGTGAGAACCAGGCTCCCTCAAGCCCAGCCTCTTTCTCAGTCCCTCCCCTCTGCCCCTATTTGCTTTGTCTCTGAAGACAGAAGCCACCAGGAAGCGGTGGCTGGTCAGGGGTGAGGGTGTGAGGGTGGGGATGGGGTGGGGGCATATACAGGACAGGATGGCACCAGGAGAACAGATGTTTCTGGTCCTTCCAGAAGTAGAGTGGACTTAGGGACCTAGCTCATCTGATTACTTCTGCAAGAGACAGAGCAAAGATGTCCTTCACCTGGCATTGCTGGCTGGAAAGGTTAGCCTTCAGGAGACAGCAGGCTGAGGCTGGTGCCCAGAGCCCCTGAGAAGCAGCTGTGCACTGCTGGGGGCGGGGAGGCTGGGAAATAAGGACAAGAAAAACAGAAAATAGCTAGGCAGGCTGAACAACATCCTTGAGTTCAACGCTTCTCCACTACAAACCCCTCCTTGTTTAGTAAGCCTTCCCAGCAACCTTGAAGGAGAGACAGAGGCGGCCATGCGATTTAGTCTCTGCCAAAGCCTGCGTGAGTTCCGACCACATCCCCAAACGGCTCCTGCTTCCTCCACATTCAGGACACCTTCAGAGTACCACCCTAAGGTTTTAAAACAACCAATGAAATTATAAGTTACTGTGTATGAAGACCAAGAGGCAAACATTGCATCAGAAGCCTTGTTTCACTCAGCCTACTCCTCACTGGGTTCTTTCAAACAGGAGTTGGTGTGAGGCTACCTGCATGCTTCAGGGCTACTCTCCTGAAGAAGCCTCAGTATTCTCACAGCTCTGTTCAGAGTCCCACAGGCTCACAGCTCCCAGGAGCCTGGCGGCCCTCAGCCCTGGAAACTCCCGCAAGACTCTTCTGCAATGCTCTGGCCCACCCGCTGGTTTTAGAATTAATCTCTTTTCTCTGCAGTGGTGAAGGTCCACAGCTTAGCTCTTGATGCGCTCGGGTCTCTGACGTTGAGCACATTCATGTACCTCAGAACCATCAACAGAACTTGCTGAGCTTTCCAAACTGAAGACCTGTGCCCTTAATCACTAGCCCCTCATCCCTCCAGCACTTGATCACCTCCACTCACTGTCTGAATTTGACTATTAGGAACCACACAGAAACAGCATCACTCAGTGGATGTCCTATGACTGCCTTATTTTGCTCAGCATAATGACTTCAGAGATCATCAATGTTACAGCAAGTGTCAGGAGTTACTTGGGTTTTGTGTGTGTGTGTGTGTGTGTGTGTGTGTGTGTGGTGGGGGTTGGTTTTTATGACACAGGGTTTTTCTGTAGCTTTGGATCCTGTCCTGGATCTAGCTCTGTAGACCAGGCTGACCTCAAACTCAAAGATCTAGATCGCCTGCCTCTGCCTCCCAAGCCTGGGATTAAAGGCATGTGCCATCACCGCCCGGCATGAGTTACTGTTTTGCGAATAAGGATAATCACCCACTGTGTGGGTGGAGCATATCCATGCATTCAAAGATTGCTTCCAGCTTCTGACTTTTTTGAATAACACTGCTATGCTGTGAACATAGTTATTTAAATATCTGTATCAATCAGCAATTGTCATTGGAGCAAAAAAAAAATCAAAACTGAAATAAACAAGTTAAGAGAAGAAAAATTAAAGCAGTATGGTGGTACATGCCTTTAATTTTAGCATTAGAGGCAGAGGCAGGAAGATCTCTGGGAGTTCAAGACCAGCCTACAGATTGAATTCCAGGATAGCCAGGGCTACATAGTGAGACACTATGTAGACTTTACTGAGCCTTTTGTAGAAAGAATTTGTGGTGTCTGGTCATTTGGAGCTGAAGAATTGCCTATGATTAACAAGAGACCAGAACCACTAAAGTAAAACATTTGCTTTGCTGGGCCAATGAATGGATGCTAGTCAGCCGGGGCTGAACAATCGGCTGTGATTAAGAAGAGACCAGCATCACTGAGGTGAAGTCTTCTGGGAAGTGTTTCCTCAGGGTCAGCACACAGAAGCTGTGTTCCAGAGGTGTCCAAGGTTGTACCTCCTTTTGGCCGTCAAACCTGGTAGTGTGAGAGTCACCCAGGTGGTCTTGAAAGCATGATTTCAGAGGTTTCTGCCCATTGTTGCTTGGTATTGGCATAAGAACAGACAGGAGGACCAATGGAACCAAATAGAAGACCCGCATATCAATGCGCACATCTTTGAACACCTGATCTTTGATAACAAAGCAAAGAATATCAAATGGAGAAAAGAAAGCATATTTAACAAGTGGTGCTGGCATAACTGGATATCAACATGTAGAAGAATGAAAATAGACCCATATCTATCACCATGCATAAAACTCAAGTACAAATGGATCAAAGACCTCAAAATAAAGCCAGCCACACTGAACCTTATATAAGAGAAAGTGGGAAGTACACTTGAACACATTGGCACAGAGAACCACTTCCTAAATATAACCCCAGCAGCACAGACACTGAGAGAAACAATTAATAAATGGGACCTCCTGAAACTGAAAAGCTTCTGGAAAGCAAAGGACACGGTCAACAAGACAAAACGACAGCCTACAGAATGGGGAAAGATCTTCACTAACCCCACATCAGACAGAGGTCTGATCTCCAAAATATACAAAGAACTCAAGAAACTGGACACCAAAAGATCACATAATCCAATAAAAAAAAAATGGAGTACGGACCTAAACAGAGAACTCTCAACAGAGGAATCTAAAATGGCTGAAAGACACTTAAGGAAATGTTCAACATCCTTAGTCATCAGAGAAACGCAAATCAAAACAACTCTGAGATTCCATCTTAAATGGCCAAGATCAAAAACACTGATGACAACTTATGCTGGAGAGGTTGTAGGGGAAAGAGAACACTTCTGAATTGCTGGTGGGAATGTAAGCTGGTACAACCCCTTTGGATGTCAGTGTAGCGATTTCTCAGAAAATTAGGAAACAACCTTCCTCAAGACCCAGCAATACCATTTTGGGGTATATATCCAAAGGATGCTCAATCGTGCCCCAAGGACATGTGCTCAACTATGTTCATAGCAGCTTTGTTTGTCATAGTCAGAACCTGGAAACAACCTAAATGCCACTCAACTGAAGAATGGATAAGGAAAATGTGGTACATTTACACAGTGGAGTACTACACGGCAGAAAAAAATAACAACATCTTGAATTTTGCAGGAAAGTAGATGGAGCTAGAAAACATTATTTTGAGTGAGGTAACCCAGACACAGAAAGACAATTATCACATGTATTCACTCATAGGTGGTTTTTAAACATAAAGCAAAGAAAGCCATCCTACAAACCACAACCCCAGAGAACTTAGACAACAATGCAGACACTAAGAGAGACTTACATAGATATAATCTACATGGGAAGTAGAAAGTGGAAAAAGACAAGATCTGCTAAGTAAATTGGGAGCTTGAGGACCTTGGGGAGGATTGAAGGGGGGAGGGTAGAGGCAGGGAAGGGAGCAGAGAAAAACGTAGAGTTCAATAATTATTAATAAAAAAGAGCAATAAAAAATAAAGAAAGAAAAAGAAAGTGCTTTCTAAAGATAGGGCTGCCGGCAAGCCTATAGGGCATTTACTTAGTGATTGATGGGAGAGGACCCAGCCCATTATGGGTGGTGCCATCCCTGCCTGACTGGTGGTTCTGGGTTCTATAAGAAATCAGACTGAGCAATCCAGAGAAAGGGGAACCAGTAAACAGCATCTCTGCATAGCCCCTGCATCAGTTCCTACATCCAGGTTCCTGCCCTGTTTGAGTTCCTGCTCTGACATCCTTCAGTGATGGACTGTTCTGGAAGCTTAGCCAAATAAGCCCTTTCCTACCCAACTTGGTTTTGGTTATGATGTTTCAGCACAGCAGTAGTGACCTTAGTAACTGGACGATCTCTCATTAGGTTCCACCACTTCCCAATATTCCTTCCCAGGGGACCTAGCATTTACCACACTTCCTTTGAGGATCTCTCGAGATGAAAGCAGTGGTGATGGCATTGTGAACTCTGAGGAATAAATTCAGGGATAGGAGTTCATTTCTTCTTCCTTCTCCTCCTCCTCTTTCTGTTCTTCTTCCTCTTCTTCTCCTCCTTCTTCTTCTTCTCCTCCTCCTCCTCCTTCTCCTCCTCCTCCTCATTCTTCTTCTTCTTCTTCTTCTTCTTCTTCTTCTTCTTCTTCTTCTTCTTCTTCTTCTTCTTCTTCTTCTTCTTCTTCTTCTTCTTCTTCTTCTTCTTCCTGACTCCTCCTCCCTCTTCCTCTTCTTCTTCTTCCTCTTCCTCTTCCTCTTCCTCTTCCTCTTCCTCTTCCTCTTCCTCTTCTTCTTCTTCTTCTTCTTCTTCTTCTTCTTCTTCTTCTTCTTTTCTCCTCTTCCTTCCTCCTTATCCTTCCTCTTCTGTGATTTTTCTCTGTGTTACAGCCCTAATTGTCCTGAAACTCATTCTATAGAGCAGGTTGGCCTTGAACTCACAAATATCCGCATCCTCAGCCACCTTAGTGTTGGGATTAAAGGCTTGACCCACAGTGCTCAGGTCAAGAGTTCATTTCTAGATACTGATAGGTGCATGAGACCTGAAAAGGGAAACTCAAAGTATAAACACGAATTACTTAGGTGGCATTGTGGTTTCATGTCCGGCTACAAACACACAATAAATAAAATGAAGGCTTATGTTAGTGAGTGCACAGCCAGAGAGTGGGGTCTTACCTGAGGTTGGTCAATAGGCTTCCAAGTTAGAGAGTAAGAAGGAGGAGACAAAGATAGGGGGGTAGCCACAGAAAGAGGTTGTGAAGCAACAAAGAGCTAATCCATTGACAAAGATAGAGGAAAAGAATACCTGAAAAAGGGGGTTGTTCCTTTAAATTATAACAAAATGTAAGTCTGACCTTGACCCTAATCCTAACACTAAATACAGCTCATAGCTTTGTACCAAGCTAAAAGCTAACCTATATAAAATCTTAACAATGGCTCTGCCATAATCCTAAATCTAACCCTAACCCTAACTCTAACTCTAACCCTAAACCTAACACTAACCCTAGCCATAAACCTAACCCTACCCTAACCCTAATGCTAACCCTAACCCTAGCTCTAACGCTAATCCTAGCCATAACCTTAGCACTAACAGTTTGGCGTCCATATACCCAAAAAGTCTGGAATGTTTGGATGGAAGTTCCATCCCAGGCCCCCTCCCATGAGAGTTGTCTCAGTCCAGACTCCACCTCCAAGAAAGTCTGCAAAAGATGGCCCCTCCCCAGAGACGCCCAAGACCACTCTCACAGGGTATTTAAACTGTCCCCCCCAGAGAACAAACACATGGTTTTCTGGTCTTTCCCATTTCCTCTCTGAGGAGCTGGAAAGCCACCCAGGAGCATTGGTATCCGTTAAACCTGGGCTTTTTCTAATTTGGCTTGATTTGGTCTGATTTGGAGAGAGGTTTATTGGGGTGCAAAAACTTTTCACTAACCCTAGCCAAAACTCTAACCCTAAAACCACATCTAGTAAAATTAGGTGTAAATTTACCATATACCAACTACTTAAACTAACTATAACCATTACACTAATACCTACTAACTCTATACCTAAGCCAATACCATGCCTCTCCTGAGCTCTGACGCAAACCATAACCCTTAACCCTAAATTTAACCCTCACAAGCTCGATTTGTAAGTTTATATCTAAAACTAATCCTAACCCTGACTCTAACCTTACCTTAACCCTACAAATAACCAAAACTACAATCCTACCTGTAACTCTAACCAAAACCTAAACATAGCCGTAACAGTATCCACAACTGCACAAAGCCCTACACCTAGCCCAGACACTGTCTCAAACCATAGTTTAATCCTAAAACTAACCCTAACTGTATCCCTGACTCTAACTCTAGTCCTAACACCACCCTGACCCTAGCCACAACCATAAACATAACACTAGCTCTAACCTAACTTGAGTACAAACCCAAATCATAACTCCTACCTAATGTTAACCCTGGCTCAATCACTAATACTAAGTATATATCCCTAACCCTAAATGAAATGTGAACTTATCCCCAGCCTGAACCCTAAAAGTAGATCTAAAAATAGCTTTAATCCTAGCGCTAACACTAACTGTAGCCCTCACACTAACTTTCTACTGAGTTCTAACCTAACTTTATCCATAATCCTAACCCTAACCCTAACCTAACCTCTAATCTGATATTAACAATAACCTAACAACTCCAAACCTAGCCTCAACCTTGACTGTAAACCTGTCTCTAACACAGAGAAAAGGAGCATTCAGGAAATGAAAGACACCGTGAGAAAAACAAGACAAACTGTGGTGAGCCCACAGTATAATACAGTAAATGGACAGCTGACAGATCCATTGGACTATCCACAGGAGAGTATATGTACGCTCCACCTGGAGAACCCGTTTTTTGCAGAGCTACAGGCACACCTATTCTTTGGATAAGTCACTGTCGATTCTGTAAAAATCTTGTGAAATCATGGCATTTCTCCCTTCTATAATATCCTAGCAGTGTATAAACCTGACTTTTTCTGAAGGACAACTGAATGCCTCCCTCCACACCATGAAGCCATGGTGTGAAATGATTCAGTCAAGTCCTTATTCTCATAGCCAAAATCTACATAAAAATCGTCCCCCACAAGCTTTTTTTTATTGACAGACCTCATACAGAAGGTAATATGTCTGCTCTAACATCAGACTCAGCTGTAATCTGGTCTTCTGCTCCGACTTAACAGGCTACTAATACTGTGTATTACCCTTTACCTTGGTTTCAACTAGCACAGGATCATAACCCAGAAAATTAACTGGTTATACAGGAAAAAGGCCAGAGTTGCTAAAACCAGAGAGAGTCACTAAAACTAAATTCAGAGAGAAAAATTATCACCTGGGCACCCTGCTGGGTCCCCAGAAGAGATTTCCTTTTAATTCAACCATCTAGATGCGAATGCAAACCAAGCTACCAAGGCTGTGTTCCCAGCTGCAGGGGAACCCCACAGTCACCCCTCTGAGACATAAGGCGCCTCCTGCACAGATCCACCGGTTTCTTGCGACTCAGTGAAAATGCATGCTTGATACTAGTATTACGGGATTGCTAATTTGTCTGTCTGCTTACGTAAACTGAAAGCTTTGTGGAGATCATCCCTTAGCCTCATCCCTTACCCTCATGCCTGATCTTTGCCCTCACGCCTCATGCCCTTGCGCTCATCGTCCCCTACGGAATAAAGAAACACGCAGGGAAAACGTGCCTAAGTCAGTCAGTTTGTTTTACCCTTCAGATCCCATGTCTAAGCCAGTTCTTACTTGTCGTAGAAGTCCAATGCTGAACCCCGGAGAGTGCTGAGGCTGGTCCTCAGTAGCTACCGATACCAAACCTTTAAATTATAGACAAAAATGAGAGAGAAGAATCCGTCAGTGGCATAGCCCAGATCTTCAACAAGATTATAGAAGAAAACTTCCCCTAAACTAAGAAAAGACACACCAATACAGATAGATACAAGTAGCACACAGAACACCAAATGGACAAGGTCAGAAAAGAAAATCTCTGTCAAGTTTTTACAGCCCGACAAACCTCTCTGCCGACGCAATAATCCAAATCAGAGCAAATAAAATAGAATTAGAAGTCCAGGTTTAATGAATGCCAGCACTCCGGGGAGGAAGACCCGGAAAACACTAAGCAAAGAGGAAAAGGAGAACCAGGAAGACTATGTGTTTATTCTCTGGGGGCAGTTTAAATAGACTGTGGGAGGGGTCTTGACCCTCTCCGGGGAGGGGTCACCGTTTGGCAGGTTTTCTCGGAAATAGAGTCTGGACTGAGGCAACTCCCAGGGGAAGGGGCTTGGGGTGGAAAGTTCTACCCAAACATTTCAGAATGGATGTCAGGGGCTGGGGTGAAGACTCCAACCAAACATCCTAGAGTCCTTGGATATAGGGGTGCCAGGTGGCTGGGGGTAACACTTCCAACCAAACATATCAGACTCCTTGGATATAGGAGTTGGCTCAAGTCTGGCTACTTTCCTGAGGGTATGAGACAATGTGGCATATCTTAGTTAAAACTCTAACTATATATAACAATAATTTTTAAAAAACATATACTGAAAGCTACAAGAGAAAGAACACAAGTCACATATAAAGGAAAACTAATCAGAATAAGAGCTGATTTGTCAATAGAAACCTCAAGAAACAGATAATCTTGAAACAATTCATTCCACACCTCAGACTGATGGCCAACCTAGACTAATATACCCACCCAGAAGAACTATCCACTGGTTGAAGAAGAAAAACTTTCCACCATATAAGCAGCCTTAAAAATGTATGTCCAACAAACCAAACCTAAAGAAAATGCAGTATTTCTGGCTGAAGAGAAGAGTGAGCATAACAGAGGCTGTGGAAAGAAGCAGGAAACCCATAATCACTAAAACACAAAGACCACCGAGAGAACACCCCTCCCCCCCAAATCAACACCATCATGACCACGATCCACACACATTTCAATAATAACTTTAAATATCAGTGACTTCAATTCTCCAACCAAAAGACTTAGTCCGTCTCTCTGCTATCTAAAAGGAGCACTGCTCAAACAGACCCTGCCTTAGAACAAAGGAGTGGGCAGAAGACCCCAGTCACACGGGACCAGGAAGCCCACAGCATCATCCTAATATCTGAGAACACAGACTTCCAACTAAAACTAATCAGAAGAGACAGAGGGACACTTCATTCTAACCAAGGGAACAGCTAACCAAGACGACATTACTCTCCGTCAACTTCTGTTGATCTATGCAGACCTGTGCCTGCGAGACCCGGAAGCTGAGGACCAGAGTGGGGCAGACTACAGTCTAATGCCGCGGACAAGCTTACTTCAGGTTCAGCGCACTTTCTTACAGGAATGAAACAAAGAAAGCAATGATCCAAGGAAGGTGGTTTGCGCTCAGAAAAACATAATCAGAAAACCATGTAAATAAATGTCGGGAAGTACATACTAAATATTAACAGAGCAGCCTTTTCCAGAACTTTCTCAGGACAGGCCAATTCTAACACAGTTGCCTGGCACAGACTATAGATCATATCTGGGGAGGCACGAAAGCGAGGCAGAGGCCATATCCAGATTCAGGTGCACTGAGGACAGCACCCAGCATGCCCTTCCACCAGATTGGGTTCTGTAGCTATGATCTGATTTCCAACAGGAATAAACATGTCTTATAACTTGAATGCAAATATCAGTCACAGGAGACACAAAATCGCGTCCAAGAACAAACCTGGGAACAAAGTGCATTGAGGTTAAAGGCCTTCTGCCTTTTTTCCTGGAGCCTGAGTTCCCCTAGACGTTGCTCACCGTGCGTCATTCTTCTGACCATGTCCCAACACTATCCTAAACGCATAGGTATCAAATTCTGGCACACCCAACTTTAAATCCAGTAGTAGATTTTTTTTTATAAAGACACAAATTGACATCGCTCCCTTAATAGAAGGTGATTTCAATATTCCACTTTCTTCAATGACAGTTCGTCTAGTAGAAGAATAAACAGAGAAACATCAGAATTAATTGACATCATACATCAAATGGACTTAAAAGATATCTGCAGAATATTCTACCCAAGCACCAAAAATACACATTCTACTCAGCAGCACATGGAAACTTTTCTAAAACAGACCTTATTACTGTGGAATATTAGTTGAAGGTGTGTTACATTTGTTTATGCTGTGGAACATTTGTTTAATGATGCAAAGATGTGTCTCATTCTTCTATGCAGCTGATTGATTGGTCTACTAAAGAGCTGAATGATCAATAGCTAGGCAGGAGCGAGGGATAGATGGGGCTGCCAGGCAGAAAGAGTAAATAGAAGGAGAAAAAGAGAGAAGGGGAGGAATGAGAAAAAGAGAAGGAGAGGAGAACACCAGGGGCCATCCACACAGCCACCCAGCCACACAGCCACACAGCCACCCAGCCACAAAGCCACACAGCCACACAGCCGCACAGCCACACAGCCACACAGCCACACAGCCACACAGCCACACAGCCAGCCACACAGCCACACAGCCACACAGCCAGGCAGCCACACAGCCACACAGCCACACAGCCACACAGCCACACAGCCACACAGCCACACAGCCACACAGCCAGCCACCCAGCCACACAACCACACAGCCACACAGCCACACAGCCACACAGCCACACAGCCAGCCACCCAGCCACACAACCACACAGCCACACAGCCACACAGCCAGCCAGCCACACAGCCACCCAGTCACACAGCCACACAACCAGCCAGCCACACAGCCACCCAGTCACACAGCCACACAACCAGCCAGCCACACAGCCACCCAGTCACACAGCCACACAACCAGCCAGCCACACAGCCACCCAGTCACACAGCTACACAGCCACACAGCCACACAGCCACACAGCCACACAGCCAGCCAGCCACGGAGTAAGAAGAAAGGTGTGTGGAGTAAAGGTAAAAGCCCAGAGGCAAAAGAGAGATGGGGTAATTTAAGTTAAGAAAAGCTGGCTAGAAATAAGCCAAGTTAAGGCTAGCATTCATAAATAGGAATAAGTCTCCGTGTATTTATTTGGGAGCTGGGCAATGCCCCCCCAAAGAGTAAAAATGAAAACCAGTTACACCCTGTTGCTGGAGACACCACTTCCTTACGTCATCAAACATAGGGAAGTCAAGTGGGGGCATAGCTTACGCACACCACTGGAGGACAGAGATAATCAAATATGAGCCTTTTCTATCAAGTCTTATAAAATCTGTGTTTAAGACAAGGAATTAGAATCTTTCTATCTTTCCCACCTTTAATGCAAACGTTTCAATCCTTCCCACACGGTAAAACCTCAGTTTGCACAAAGGCCCACTAGTCTGTTCTAGAAATGTGATGGCCCGGAGCAGTGGCCTTTGCTCCTTAGGGCAGTGATCACTCTCTGTTCCTCCTTCATTTCTTGTGTGCCAATTCCTTTCAGACTATCCAGCTGAATAAGATTGTAAGGCTGGACCCTGGCTAATGGGGAAAAGTCACAGCCTCTCCCCTGATTTAGAATAGAAACCAAATGCGCTTCCTGTCTGGGTGGGTTCTCTCTTCCAAGCCCACTGTCTTGATCAAGAGTAAACTTTACCTTGTTCAGACACTCCAGTTAGAATGGTGTCTCTTTCTTTGTGACTCTGAATGTCTTTCTTCTTTTCTCTAGAAATAGAGTTTCTCTGTATAGCCCTGGCTATTCTAGAACATTCTCTGTAGCCCAGGCTAGCCTTGAACTCAGAGATATGCCTGCCCCTGCCTCCTGAGTGCTGGGATTAAAGGCTTATGCCACCACACTGGGCTACAAACATATTTTTAACACCACGATGGTCATGGGCTCCACCCTCTGATACTGTAAGACACAAACTCTTTCTTCTGTAAGTCACCTTGGTTATAGTCTTATCATAGCAATACAAAAGTGACTAAGACAATACCCAGGAGTAGATGTCCTTCATTAGGGAGAGTAGGGGAAAGGAAGACCCAGGTGTGGATGGGTTCCTCAAGGGAGCGATGCAGTGAACTGTCTTAGCACTAGCTATATGTAACATTTTGGTGGCTCTCAGGGCAGATCTCAGATGTGTGAATGAAAAGTCCTGGGAAGAAGCCCTTGAGAGGCTGATGACTGATATAAACACTTCAGTGGCTATGGAAAGGTTGTGATGATGCTGATTGGATAGCCTAATTGCAATTTCTTTTAGGCTATTGATAGCCCCAACAAGCCATTCTTTGCCCACCTCTGCATTAAACCTAACACTCGGCTGAGAACATTTGGAATGTTTTACCTTAACAAACCCTCTTCTCCACTATTAGAAGGGCTAAGACTGGGATCCAGTACAATCAGAGGGTATAGAAGTGACCCCTGCTCCCCATCTTGCTAAAATTTAACTGTGTTGGCAAATTACATACAACTTGCCATAAGCTAGAGTCATCTGAGTGGAGGAAACCCCAATTGAGAAAACGCCTCCTTAAGATTTGGTTGTGAGCAAGTCTATAGAGCATTTTCTTATTGATGATTGGTGGGTCGTCTGTGGGATGATGGTCTTGAGTTTTGTAAGAAAACAGGTTGAGCAAATCATGGGGAGCAAGCCCCCATGGCCTCAGCATCAGTTCCTGCCTTCAGGTTCCTGCCCTGTTTGAGTTCCTGTCCTGACTTCCTTCAGAGATGGACTACAGTGTGGAAGTGTCAGCCAAATAAACCTTTTCCTCCCCAAGTTGGCAATCACAGCAGTAGAAACCCTAAGACAAGTTGGTTCGGGGGGGGGGGGGGGGCGGTGTGTCTTGCTGTGACAGGCCAGACTGTTTTGGGGAGGACTGTGGAAGGACTTTGAAACTTTGGGCTAGAAAAACCACTGAGTGTTGAGAGCTCAGTGGGCTGTTCTATAGGAGCTTGGAAGATAGGAATGTTAAGTGCAGGCAGAAAATGGAGACCTGGCTTATGAAGTCTCAGAGGGCATCGAAGACTTTACTGGGCCTTTTGTATGCAGAATCTATGATGTCTGCTCATTTGGAGCTGAAGAATCAGCTCTGATTAACAAGAGACCAGAACCACTGAAGTAAAACATTTGCTTTGCTGGAACAATGGATGCTGGTCAGCCGGGGCTGAACAATCAGCTGTGATTAAGAAGAGACCAGCCACTGAGGTGAAGTCTGGGAAGTGTTTCCTCAGGGTCAGCACACAGAAGCTGTGCTCCAGAGGTAGCCAAGGTTGTACAGCTGAACTTGGTAGTGTAAGAGTCACCTGGGTGGCACTGGTTTTGGAGGCATGAAGGGGTCATGGAGAGCTGCTGGGAGTTGGCACTGTGAGAGGCCTGGAGAGGTCCTGATGAAGGTGCAGCCTCAATGGCCGTTGAAGGACCAGGATTGAGGGGGTCATGGAAAGAAGTTGAGGCTTGGCACCATGAAGAGAGCCTGTTGGTGAAAGTGCAGTCCACTTGCAGTGAAGATGCCAATGTTTTGGAGATGCCAGTACCATGGGGTGACCACCAAGAACAGCAGCAGCGGTGAAGTGGAGCCAGATGGAGCCTAGAAGACAAGCTGTGTGTGTTGCAGAGGGCGGAGCCCAAGAAGGGACCCAAGCTCCATGGAGGAGCCCAGAAGCTCATGAGTGAATCTCAGATATTGAACATTGAATTATTTATACCAATGGAGTTTGGTTTTGCTTTTCTCAGGTTGTGACTGTGCCCTGGTTCTTCCCTCTTGAAGTAAGAAAGTATTTAACTTATTTTTTATTTTATAGGAACCCACAGTTGAGATACTTGGAATTTTTAAGAGAGCTTTTAAGTTTTAAGAGACTTTGGATTTTTAAAGGAACTAAACTTTTAAAGTACTTGAATTGGTAAAGACCGGGGGGCTTTTAAGTTTGTAGTATGCTTTATATTTGTGGTACTTATTAATCTGGGATCTTGGGAATGAATCAAAAAGAAAAGAAAAGGTTATGTCTTAAAAAGTGTTGTGTGAAGCCGGGTGGTGGTAGCGCACACCTTTAATCCCAGCACTCGGGAGGCAGAGGTAGGCAGATCTCTGTGAGTACGAGGCCAGCTTGGTCTACAAGAGCTAGTTCCAGGACAGGTTTTAAAACTACAACGAAACCATGTCTTGAAAAACCTGTCTTTAATCCCAGCATTTGGAAAGCAGAGGCAGGTGAATCTCTGTGAGTTCGAGGCCAGCCTGGTCTACAGAGAGAGAATTCCAGGACAACCAAAGCTACATAGAGAAACCCTGTCTTGAAAAAGCAAAACAACAATAACAACAACAAATGGTGTTGTGTGTTGTGTTGACAAAGGGTCAGGACACTTGATCATGTTCCTACTAGACATTGTTTTAAATGCCTTGATTTATAACTTCCTTTGTTCTAATACTATAAAAACTCCAAACAACTGCTTCCTTGTTGGAACACAGTATTTGGGGTCATGGTCATGGGTATTCCAACTTTTTTCAGAATAAACTATGCCTTTAAATTTCTTCCTTTGAGGCAAGACGGGCTTCTCTTGACTACAGAAGCATGCTAAGAACCCTCCTCCGTTCTCTGTTTTGATGGATGAAATCATAGGGTGGCTCTAGAGATGCTTTAGAAGGAATTATAACTGGGAAACCAGAAGCATCTAGGGACACATAAGGGAGTTAGCATGCACCCTCTCCCTGAGATTTCCACACAGCTGCACCATTACAGCTGCTGAGCTAGACAGGCCTCCAGCAGTTGTTAACTGTGCTCAAATTCTTTCTGATCCCCAGGGAAGGGACTCCTTCCCTTCCCATGTCCCTGAGATTTTCCTTGTCTTTCTATCCTGTCTCAAGGGAATTGTGGTCCCTAAGAAATGAAGGTCCTAGAGAGGACATCGTCGATGGCCTCCAGACCCCGGCATCACTTCTAACCTGTCCTTCTGTAGCACCTGGCTTCTGCACTTTTGAGGGGATACTTCTTGCTTCCATCCCCTCCCCCATCCTGGGCGAGCCCAGAAATCTAGGTTCTTGCATCCCCTACCCAGGCAGCCAGAGCCAGTGATGAAGGTGGGCGCTTTTGTTTTTCCTGATGGCGTGTCATATTAATTGTACTTTCCTCTTGCACAAGACCCTCTCAGTTCCCAGAAGACCAGGCCAGCCACATCCCTGAGGGCCCATAGAGGCCTGGGAGAGGAGGGTGGGGTGTTCTTTCTCCACAGAGGACAGAGAAGTGTGTCTCCTCATCCCTTAGACATTTCCACCAGGCCCCGTAAGGGAGTTATTTCAGGAACAGCTTCTTTACCAGAGCTCAGGGAGGGGCAGACAGCTCTGTGTTTGCTTTTTCTCTTCTCCAAGATGTGTTTGGCAGCAGCCTATGAGCTGTGTAATCCTCCCTCCAGCCTGCCCTCAGCACAGCATGTCCCCAAGGACACCAAAGGTCACCAAACATATGCAAGACTGGGTTTAGCTCTGATCTGAGTCTGGATACAAAACCTTCTGTGACACCGTCAGAATTACGTCACTAGTACAGGTCGGGTGCTGGCCAGGCAGCACAGGCTGGCAAGCCACCCAGAAAAACCAGCTCTACTGAGCCTCACTGCATCCCTGGGGGCCACAGAAGCCTAAGAGCCTTGTGGGTCAGGGCCCTGCCCCACTTGCCTATGTCTTCAGCCAGTCTCCATGCTGGGGCTCCAGATGCCCAAACTGGAAGATATGGGGCCCTGTGGATGGATGCAAACATCTCTCTCATTCCTACAATCTACTCAACAAGGATACATCCAGAGGGGGGACTGGCCACTTGGATTTTGGGTCTCAATTAGGCTTGTCACGGGTCTGTAATCCCAGAATTCAGGAGGCTGAGGCAGGAAGCCCACAGGTTCAAGTACAATCTGAGGTACTTACTTTGTCAGAGAGAGAGAGAAAGAGAGAGAGAAGGAGAGAAAGAGAGAGAGAGGCTGAGAGAGGTGAGTGTAATAACTCTCCATGATGTTTATGGAAACTCCTAACTAACCCCAGATACCTAAAACAAATGCTTCCAACCTCTCAGACCCTGAACAAGTATCCCAGCTCCTCAGCCCTTCCGACTCTTCATTTAGAACCTGGGCACTGGGAAATTAAACCACACACACAAGCAGGCAGGCATCCTGTGGGTCCTTGGCAGGACTACAGCCTCTGTCGTTTTCTAAGTTAGTTTTCTCCTTGAAGACTGTGTCTGGCAGGGACAACCCAGTGGCCTCAGCAGTGTGGTCCAGAAGTGGCTGCTTCTCAGGCACCAGTTCTGCCTAGCGACCATTCTATTCTGGCAGCTGGCAGTGGCCTATAGGGACAGCCAGGAACATATAGGAGGTCCTTGAGGAGGTTCTATAAGGGATGAAACTGCAGCCCCCTGCCCCTTGGGATGGTAACAGCTGGGGTTGTTTCCTAGGGGCTTGAGGGGCTCTGGGAAGGCCAGAGCCCTTCAGGAGTGGGCACACACGTTTCGTGAGTGGCAGCCTGCCCCCTCTCTCCCTGGTCTGGGTCCTTAAGTTCCCTGTCATGTAGCCAGATGGTTTTTCACCCAGTGCCAACCTGCCAGCCTCTTTGTCCTCCTCTGCCCCAGTCTTTCTCTCAAGCTGCATCCCGAGGATGCAGTGTTAATTGAAGTTCTGGATGCTAAATTGTCCTTGGGGCTGAGCAGAGCTGAGCGTGGAAGGCAAATTGAGGCAACTTTAGATTGGATCCTCAGCTGCCCTGCTGGGCGGGGAATGAAGACCAGAGCAACCCAGTGCAGCCACAGTATGATGCCAGCACAAACATCCTCAAACCTCAGCCACCCACCTGGCTTTGGCTATTTCCCTACCAACGCCCTTGAGGGCGAGCGTGAACACAAGGAAGTTGATTTTTTTTTTTTTTTTTTTTTTGCCCTATCCTATTTTTAAAACCCGTCTGGGCTGGCAGGAGTTGCCGTTCGGTGCTCCGGCTTTGTATTCCGGGTGTTGCAGACAAACAGCCCACAGAGAAGGGCCCAGTGAGACCTCTGCCCCGTGGCCCAGCCTAGTGCTTTCTGGATGTTTGCATCCTCCCTGCTCTGGGGAAATGATTGGCTCCCTTTCCCTGGTACAGAAATTGAAGTTGACAAGAACTCCTACCACTACCACCATGATCTATTTCCAGAACATTCCCACTACCCCCAAAGAAAGCTTATTTGATTTAGATAGCTGATCTCCACCTGACTGACTTAAGCTATTGTGGCCACTGATTCTGCCCAGTTCCTGCAAGTCCCCCCTCAGCCTCCTTTTAGGCAGCATCCTCGGTGGGGGCTTTCTCCCCTGCATCGTTTCTTAAGGTCTGTCTGGTCCTGCATCCCACAGAGTACGGTGGGACGACCCCTCTCTCTCTGGTTCTGATGAGCACTGCTGTTGTAGCTATTGTGAGGCGCTTCTGTCTGGACTCCTGGTCAATTTTCTGTGTAGATGTCAGGCCTCTGTTAAACTGTTTAACATCTCAAAATTGATGCTTGCTATGGGACCCATTCTCTCTCTACTTGAAGGTGGAGTCTCAGGCTCTGGCAAGGGGCTTTTCTGGGCAGTAGTGGCACCATGAGGGTCATTGTGTTGACAAGTTCTAGGTAGGAAGCCTGGGTCACAGTGGTACCCACATTATGTATTAGACTATATGTGCTTATGATCTACTGGTCCCCTAACCAGTAATGGGGCATGCTGGTATGTCTGCTGGGTTTCAGGTTCCTATCTGTTAAAAGACAGTCATGGTAAGAAGGATCTATTTGGGCTCTTGGGAGTTGGTCTAGTTCTAAAGTGAGTGTGTCATCAGAGAGAGAAGGTTTGACACCCCTGGGAGTGGGGCCCTGGCTGTAAGCTGAGGCCCACTGGGTCCTCCAGGCCTTGTTACTGGACTTAGGCTCAGCTTCTCACTGAATGGCACCCTCTGGAAAGCTCGGAGAATGCAGGAATGCGTTTGTTTACCGCCACACATGGTACCCAGGTCTGAGCTCTCCGGGAAACTTTTACTCCAAGAAATCGTGGTTCTCTTCTGCCTTGCACTTATCTCGTGGTCCATTGTGACTCCTCGACTTTTCTGTTCTATTTGTGCACCTGGATTTATACCTTCTTGTGTACTTTTTGGAAAATACCCCCATTGGACCACAGACACTGGCTGCTGCTGGCTGCATCAGAGAAGGCTATGTATGGGCCCGGCAACCTCTCCAGGGCCCCACAGATGGGTAAGCGGCATTCCATGGAGGAACCTGGCAGAAAGCCTTCCAGCACTAGAGTCTGGGCGGGGATGACAATACCCATCCATGTGATATTAGATAAGCAGAGCTCCTCCCTGCCCACTGGCCACCTCACCCTCTAAGGACAGTGTTCAGGGCGGTGTGAGGACTTTGACTCACATCCAGCATGATCCTGGGACAGGTGTGAGGTTCACCTTTTGGCTGGATCGCGATCACCTCTCTCAAATGAGAGCACAATTAGCTGACCCTGGCCCCCGGAAGGGTTTCAGGTGGAGACCTATCGTGTGTACAGCAGTTCAGAGAAGCAGAACATTAGATGCCAGCCTGCATCCCCAGAACTAATGGCGGTCATTATCACCCTGAAGGGAGAGTAATTGCTATGACCTACTTGGGGAAACGGCTGTCACTGATGGCCTTGGAGAAAAGTTGCAGGCAGCTGAGGACTAAGCCATGACTCCGGGTGCTGTGTGTGCTTGAGGCCCTTGTCCTTTGACCTGCATTTTGGTCAAAGACCTTGAGAGTGTTTCCGGTGGGGATACAGGGGTCTCAGCCCAGCTGTTTGCTCTGTACTTGGTAAAGGCGTCAGTGTGAAATCTTCTCGGCCTGGCTAAAAGAAACGGAGGACACTTAGGGCAGTGGGGTTCTGAGCATCAAAGCCAGAATAGGACAGAGTACTCCCAAAGGGAGTCTCCTTAACCAGAGCCTAAAGCAGATTTTCCCATAATGCCCTCCTCCTTGCCTTTTTTTTTTTTATGGGAATTAACCCAGGGTTTGCACAATCTAAGGAAGGGCTTTGCCCGCATCTCCCAGTACTCACTGGGAACCTTATTTTTGTACAAAGATAACCAATACAGTAGAGGCCGCTGGGCCCTCAGCCTCACCCTTGTGCCTCAGTATCCCCACGGTGCTGTTGGCTCCTCTCTGGTATGTTGGGCTCCACGCGTGTGCTGGGTGTCCACAGACACCGTAGAGCTTCCCACTGGAGACCTGCTCCCTTAGATTTCATCCTGAATTTTCAGGATCTCCGCATGCTGAAGAGAGTGCTTGCTTGCATTAGATGGTGCTTGCTTGCTCGTGGTCACCGCTGTATGGGAGGCAGTGGGATGTCTGAACTATCGTGTATCTGTCTTGATGATAGGCGTCAGTTTTCCCAAATTGTCACCTTGTCGTAGTTGAGTGGGACTCCACAGCGCTTTGATGCCTCAGGTATCTCAGCCTTCACCTCCACCTTCTTCCTCAGGTGAGCAGACTGGCTGATCCAGTGTAGACAGTGATGACCAGGGGTGAGAACTGTGGAGGGTCATACCAGAAGCTGGCCACTGCTCTGACACCTGCATCACCAACCTCCAAGGTCTTGTAAAGAATCACACAGAATGCAAAGACAGAGGCCAAGGGCCTAGATACACCCATTCCCATGGGTTCCTCTAAGGTCCAGGTAGGGCCTTCTGAACATAGAGGGAGTGTGGGCACCACTGGCACCATGGAGTGGACAAAAGCAAGGTGACTAAGGGGTATTCACAGGCCTCTTCCTTACAGAAAGGCTGTGCCAAACATTGCCTCCCAGGCCTGTGTCCACAAGCCGACTTTACTGTAGCCTACACATGTATGCAATCTCTAGAATGTTCCCTGTGAGTCTTTGTCCTGGTAACTACCCTTGTTCACTCTCTTCCATGTAGACCCTCACTTAGTCAATGACAGAATGCCCCAGAGATTAAAGATTCCCTTCCTAGACACAGCTGTGGAAGACTGTAGCTCCCAGGCCCTGTACTGTCACTGCTTGGATAAAAGGACTGGCTCTTTGGAGAGGCCATTTGGCAAAGCAAGTAACTGAGGCATCTGGTTGCCAGCCTGCAAGGGCCTACATCATTCAAGAGTTTGAGAGCAAGCCTCTCCACTGGGCCCTCAAAATTACTGGGAACCCCTCCCTATAGGATACCGGCCTTGGGGTCTGTCAGGAGCCCTAGGGTCTAACAGTGGAAGCTTCTTGATCCATAGGTGCTATTCTTTGGTCAAGCTGCCACATTGCTTGATCTGGTTGGTGGCATTTGTTTAACTCAATATCCTAGTAAGAGAGGTCTGGGGCGGTGGCTCAGTGATAGAGAACTTGCCTAGTACCTGTGAGGGGGAACAAAAGTGGGTGAAAGCTCTTGTGAAGCAAGGTCGGTGGGGGCGAGATGGTCACTGCAAAGGAGCGGTGTTAGCTGCTCTCCCTACTTGGTGCCTGGTCAACGTTTCCATGATGAAAGTAAAGCTACAGATCTCAGATGCTGACGTCCGCTTCCCCGTTCAGTAGGCTTGGCTTCTGGTCATGTAACTTTCGTTTACACGAAAACCCAGTCAACCCCTTCAGGCAAATATCGTTTCCCACAGCTCTTTCCCACGGGCAGCCCCTCAGCCTGACCTCGCTGGCCTTCTCAGTGTCAGCTCCACTTCCAGCCAGGATTCCCAGATGTTCTGACTGTGTCTGACATGCTTATGTTTTCTATGTGTCTCTTTCCACTAAGATGTCAGTTCCATAGGGTCTGGATTCCACGTTTGTCATCTGCCATCCCCTCCCTGTAAAGGATGAATAGACTTGAATTTACCTGCACTTGATAGAGACAGATGCCATGGTAGCCACATGACATGGGATGACCTCATTCAAGGGGTTTGTTACCAGTGAGATAGCTTATCAAGTAAAAGTGCTTGCTGCCAAGCCTGAAGATCTGAGTTCAATCCCCAGAACATACACAGTGTAAGTAAAGAGTTAACTCTATAATTGTCTCTGACCGCCTCAATTGCTCAGTAGTGTGTGTGGTGTGTGTGTGTGTGTGTGTGCGCGCGCGCGCATGCGTGCGCGTGTTTGTCACATACAAATAAATTCGTGAGTGCTGGGGTTAAAGGGATGCGCCACCACTGCCTGGCACGTGTTTTTGTTTTTTGTTGTGGTGGTGGTGGTGGTTTTTTCTTTCTTTCTTGCTTGCTTGCTTGCTTTCTTCCTTCCTTCCTTCTTTCCTTTCTTTCTTTCTTTCTTTTTTTTTTTTTTTTTTGAGACAGGGTTTCTCTGTGTAGCCTTGGCTGTCCTGGAACTCATTCTATAGACCAGGTTGGCCTTGAACTCACAGAGATCCCCCTGCCTCTATCTCCCAAGTGCTGGGATTAAAGGTGTGTGCCACTACTGTACAGCATTTTTTTTTAAAGACAGATATGGACAGGACGTAGAGAGTGAGTATCCCCATATTCCTTTTGGAGTTCAGTCTGTTGTATGTGAATAAGTTGCTGGGTTTCGCGCACGTGTGTACACATGCGTGCACACACACACACACACATACACACACACACACTCCGCCATTTCCTCATTATTAGAAAACTGGCAGGTGTGGCCAGGTCCTGAGCACTGGGGAATTCACACACCGTATGGAAAACCCTACTGCCGCCCAGGGGCAACTGGGCCCACCGCCTGGAACCTGCCCTTTGACTTGGCCTGGCCCTGAAGCTCTTTGACTTTAGGAAACTTGAATTTGACTCACCCAGTTGTACTTCCTTCCAGAAGTGGAATTCAGGGCTCCATGTCCCTACATTGTCCGACCCAGCCCTTCCTGACGCATGAAAACACAAAGCAGAGGCTCAGATTGTTGAGGTGGCTTCCTCATTGTCACACAGCAGACCAGGTACAGACCTCATTGTCACACAGCAGACCAGGTACAGACCTCATTGTCACACAGCAGACCAGGTACAGACCTCATTGTCACACAGCAGACCAGGTACAGACCTCATTGTCACACAGCAGACCAGGTACAGACCGGCTTCCAGGCCACCGTGCACTGCTTGGCTTCTCGGGGAGTGTTTGGTGCCATGCAGACCCTGGGATAGCTCGGGTTATGTAGAAGAGTCAATTCTGCTGTCCCTCATCTCTCTCCCTACCTTGCCACACCTACCTGCAATATCTCAATTTCACCTGGCCTCAGCACCAGCCCTCTCCCCAAAAAAGCCAGAAGGGTTTCTCTTCTGCAAACCCACTGTCCCCGGCAGCTTGGAGAGTCCCTGATGCTGCTGGGTCCCCAGTGTCAGCCTCCTCCTCGGGACACCAGGAGCATAATAATAGCCTTGGCTGAATGAATGGAATATGGTTCTAAGGCACACTGGGTGGAGTAACGGAGAGGGCAAGATGAAACCAGTGGGCTGAGAGCCAGGTTCACAGGCAGGGTTTCAGTGGGTAGAGAAGTGAGAGGAGAGGAAAGCCCCCAGCCCGGGAGAGTACAGGTGGAGGAGAGTGGTCCTCGGGGGAGCACTTGCTTGGGTAGATGGGTCTGCAGCCTTCCCCCGTGGACATTATTCACTTTCCTTTGTTGTGAGCCAGTATATGGGGGAAAGGTCTTCTGGACAGATGACGTAATGTTCCATTGCTCATCACAGTTCAATATTCATTCCTCGTCTCCATCTGCAAAGCCCTGCACTTCTGTGTGTGGGCAGGCTATAGTCTAAAGTTACCACTGTTTATCTATAGGGGCTCAGGATCCCTGATGTGGCTGGCAGAATCTGCTTCAGGGCGGCTCCCATGCCGCTGTGACGCACCGTTCTTTTTCTTTTATTATTGATTTTTATTGAGCTCTACATTTTTCTCTGCTCCCCTCCCTGCCTCTCCCCTCCCCTTCAACCCTCTCCCAAAGTCCCCATGCACACAATTTACTTAGAAGATCTTGTCTTTTTCTACTTCCCATGTAGATTAGATCTATGTAAGTCTCTCTTAGTGTTCTCATTGTTGTCTAAGTTCTCTGGAATTGTGATTTGTAGGCTGGTTTTCTTTGCTTTATATTTAAAAACCGCCTGTGAGTGAGTACATATGATAATTGTCTTTCTGGGTCTGGGTTACTTCACTCAAAATGATGTTTTCTAGCTCCATCCATTTTCCTGCAAAATTCAAGCTGTCATTATTTTTTTCTGCTGTGTAGTACTCCATTGTGTAAATGCACCACATTTTCCTTATCCATTCTTCAGTTGAGGGGCATTTAGGTTGTTTCCAGGTTCTGGCTATGACAAACAAAGCTGCTATGAACATAGTTGAGCACATGTCCTTGTGGCACGACTGAGCATCCTTTGGATATATACCCAAAAGTGGTATTACTGGGCCTTGAGAAAGCTTGCTTCCTAATTTTCTGAGAAATGGCCACACTGACATCCAAAGGGGTTGTACCAGTTTGCATTCCCACCAGCAATGCAGAAGTGTTCCCTTTTCCCCACAACCTCTCCAGCATAAGTTGTCATCACTGTTTTTGATCTTGGTCATTCTCACAGGAGGGACACACCATTCTTCTAGGTCACCATAAGGGTTCAGTGTAATACTTCAGGCTGGATCTTACCTAGGTGCTTGGATGGAGCCATTTCTTGAAGGTACAGGGAGGAGCGGAGTAGTCAAACCTAGCGCCAGGGCTAGGATGTCACTCAGCAGTGGCCCTGGGCTCCATCCCTCACCAGAACCAGTGTGGCCTGTGCTCCTTGCTGAGAGACTGCTGGTCCAGGCCCTATGGTAGGCAGAGTCCACTGAAAGTACACTCACTTCCCCACGAAGAGCCACTCTGGATTCTTCTGACTGAGTCCTCTCTGGATGTACAACTCTCTCCTTCATGTCTCTGTGGCCCTGGCTCCTGGCTCAGCTGCCAACCTTCTCACAGATATCCAGGTTTTTGACACCCAGGCTACAGTTGAGACTCCACGAACTTCCTCCTCTGTCTGGGACAAAACCATACACCTTCTGGGGTCCTGTAATGTGTAGCTTGCAAAAGGTCCCCAGTTCTTGGAATCAAAGACCCTTGGGGACAATGGAAGGGGTTTTTTTGTTTGTTTGTTTGGTTGGTTGGTTGGTTGTTTTTTTTTTAAATTTGTTTTTTTCAGGTTTTAGTTTTTCAAGACAGGGTTTTGTTGTAGCTTTGGAGCCTGTCTTGAAACTAGTTTTTGTAGACCAGGCTGACTTTGAACTCACAGGGATCTGCCTGTCCCTGCCTCCTGAGTGCTAGGATTAAAGGCGTGTGCCACCACCTCCTGGTTTGGGGCAGGAGTTTTGTTGTAGACAGGTGGACAAAGTTGACCAAAAAAGAGCCAAAATTGTGACAGAGCCTCTATTTCCCAAAGTAAAGAGCCCTTTGGTGGCATACCCATTACTGCCAGTGAAGCAGGAGAGGTGAGGAGGAGCAGAGCTGAAATCCACTCTCAACTGAGGCCTGCTGAGGGAGTGACTGGTCCTCGGCAGTCTGGACCCCCCAACCCAAACCCCAACCAAGGCTTTTTCCCATTTGCCTGGGCCTCTACTACCTTAAAGGAGCTAGGATATGGCTACCCTTTGGCCTCTCCCTGTTAGTGTTTTACTTTGGAGCTCTGCAGGCACTATTTGTCACATAGTCCGGGATTGATGATACCAGGCAAGGCTACTGCACACGACTCACAAGTCACATGACTTCCACTGGTCTGTGGAAGGTCACCCTGGATGGTGCACCAGACAATGGCATCAGCGCTCCTGTGAGGGGTCATCAACCTCAGATCTAGCATCTCACAATATCTGTGCTGGGCAATAAGTAGGGCTGGGGAGTAATAGACGGAGAGAGGGGAGGGAATGAAGAGGGGGTTACTTCCAGTGGACTGAGGGTTCTTCTGCTCAACTTACAGAAAAATCACGAGACACAAAGTAATGCTAGCTGCCCTAAGCCATGAGAGTCGTGTTAACAGCTCTGCAGGCAGCTGCAGCGGCATCCACGGCAACTCCACGGAGTTCACAGCTCCCGGCAACTCGTCCCTCTGCTCTCCGCTGCCCACCTCTCACCGTTCTCTGTGTGGCCAGCAGCTCGGGCGCAAGTGCTCAGCCTGTTCCAATAACATGGCCATAAAGAGGCTTTCCTGGGTCTTCTGCTATGACATAGAGCGCCAGTTCTCAATCTGTGGGTCACGACTCCATTAGGGGGTCTCATATCAGATATTTACATTATGATTCCTAACAGTAGCAAAATTCCAGTTACGAAATAGCAACATGGAACTGTGTTAAAGGGTCGCAGCATTAAGAAGGTTGGGAATCACCCGCATAGAGGAAAACAGAGACTGGACCGCCTTCAGTCAGACAGAAGAGCTGGACTGTCCATGTTCAGCATCTTGTCTGTTGACCACAGGCTTTCTGCAATTCTGCGCATCTGTGCACACATCCCGGGCCCACCTGCCCTGGCTGTCATGGGTGGGGTGGGGCCGTCTGAAAGGCTGGAGAGGGGTGGAGCCATGTGGGGCCATTAAAGCTCTTTTTAAAAATGTTTATTGATTTTTATGGTGGGGTACCCAGCACTTGGGAGACAGCACTAGCAAAAGTGTGTAAGAACATGTTTCTCCTCCTGTGGCTGTGATACAGGAGTCTGACAAAAGCAGCTGAAGGGGAAAATTCCGGCTCACAGTTCACAGGCACACCCCATAGGCAGAGAAGTCGAGGCAGTGGGACTTGAAGCGACTTGAACCGTTGTCACACTGCATCCACAGTCAGGCAGTAGAGAGCCATGAGTGCCAATTCTTACACCAAATTCTCGTTCTCATTCAGTCCAGGGCTCTAATCCATATAGAACGGAGATGTCCACAGCCAAGGTGTGTCTCTCCACTTCAGTTAACCTAACCAGGTATTCCCAGAGGCTAGTCTGAGATGGCCTGATGTACATGTCCATGCTACTACGTGTACTACGATCCTGTAGCGCCTGTACTATGTGTACTATGTTACTCTACCTGTAGTGTACCACCTGCACTAGGGATTGTTTGCAAGTCGGGGAAGGGCATGGAGATTGACACACATACATATAGAGACAGAGACATGGGCCATCCTTGAATTCCCCAAGAATGCCCCCTTTATTGTGTTCAGGGCAGCTTATATAGTGCTCTGACCACGCCCCAGCTCTCGGGATCTTTCAGCTGCAGGCCCACCAGAAATCACTCCCCTACCATCAAGGTCTTGTGCTCAGAGCAGCTGCAAGCATAGGAAAACAAGGTATTTAGTCCGGCACAGGAAATTCAGGGTCCGGGGGTCCACAGTCCCCAGCAGCTTGAGATCCTATCCAGCTGACAATCCGCATTAGCCATCACAGGGGGTCGTTTTAATTTTTATCCCTTCTTCACCCTAGTTGGCAGGAGGGGACAGAGCTGCTGGCTGCAGCTACACCACCACCACCACCACTCTCTCTCCCCCAGGAAGCTCCAAACATTCCTGGTGTCTTTATGGGCTGAGTAGTGCTGTGTTGTAATTTCTTTTTTCCTGGCCATAGCGTGATGAACCTATTTCTTTTTTGGGGT
The DNA here is from genome assembly GCF_982192425.1 of Myodes glareolus. Lineage (NCBI taxonomy): Eukaryota > Metazoa > Chordata > Mammalia > Rodentia > Cricetidae > Myodes > Myodes glareolus. Next base: position 64,317,058 of record NC_142034.1, read on the forward strand.
AAAGATATTTCCAGTCTGGTATCCATGGCAACTAAATGAGCAAAAGTGATACTTTGATAGTTGGGTTCATGTTGCTAGTTGGGCTTATTGTCACAGTAATGAAGCTGTCGTCCTCCTAAGCAGGAGGATGGTAGAAGGGACAAAGGACCTTCACCTGGGATTCCGGGCACTACTCTTTTATGTGTCTACCCCGGCTACAGACGACCTTAGGAGAGTATACGGGAGGTGAAAGGTTAACTGAAGGCAGGGCTCCATGATGCTGTTTCCATGAGGTCATCATCCATCATGGGGCGGGACTTGGAGTGGTACAGATGTTCGGGGGTCACCTGTGAGTCGGTCCTCACCTGTGCCCTGTACATAAGCCAATAACTCGGTGGTTCGCCCAGCTGGCTGACAGAGAAAAAGGACTCCTCCAAGTTTCTAACCTGACTTCCACATGTGTTCTGTAGCATGAACACACACATGCACATGTGCACGCACAAACACACAACCCCATACACACACACACACACACACACACCAGCGCACACACATAAATAAATGTGATTTTAAAAAAATTTAAAACTCCAAAGCAGATACACTCACTTAGGTAAGAATGGACAGAGGGAGCGGGAGACGAATAGGAAGAAGAGAGAGAGAGAGAGAGAGAGAGAGAGAGAGAGAGAGAGAGAGAGCAGGCAAGCAAGCCTCAAGTTCTGGGGTCCCCAGATTTTACTGTCTCCCCTCCTACCTTATGTCATCTCTTCTCTAGTTCTCAGGTTTAGAATATTTTCCCCATGTTTTCTCAGAATTGATTTAAACTACAAATTATTGATTCCCTCTTGAGTTTTGTTTAAGACTTACGTTTGCTTGCATGATTGACAGACCTACTGTCTACGGGTAAAGACACCCTGATCTTTGGAAGGGTCTTGTCATGACAGCCAGTGTAAACTGCTGGCCTCACTGCATTCACAATTAGACAGGAGGGAGCCATGAACCCATGCTCCTGCCCAGCTTGTTTTTCTGCACTTATACAGTTTAGGATATCAACCAAGAAATGGTACCACACTCAGTGGGTGTGTCTTCTCACCTTAATTAACATATTGAAGACAATCTCCCTCGTGGTTCTCGATTCTGTCAAGTTAACATCGACCATTACAGATTTAGACACTACACATCACAAGATTTGCTTGATAGGGTGTGCATACATGCAACTTCAGCACTCAGAAGGCAGAGAAGAGAGGGCTCTGAGTTCCAGACTGGCCTGGACTACATAATGAGACCCTGTCTGAAAAGAAACTAAAGATTCTAAAACCTTATGGAGAGAATTTGTTCATGGACCTACACAAATGCACAGATGCGCTTTCGCTCTGGGGAAATGGAATTGTGTTCCAATAAAACCATCTCAAGATGACTACATCAACGTGGAAATGTTTCTCATCTATGTCTTACTGGATATAATAAAACACCATGACTGAAGCAATTTATTTTTTAAAAAAAGTATTTAACTTATGACTTCATAGGGTTAGAGTCCGTGATGGCATAGGGGAACAGCAGAAAGCTCACAAGTAGTTTGGAGCACAAAGGTTTTATAATCCACAGATTTCCAGAGAACCAAGAATGTTAAGCACCAAGATCGTTCTTTCAAAGAGAAGGACATATAACCAGTTTTCCCAAAAGGCTGGAATTGGAGGTAATTAATAGCCTGGTGATCTGTGTTATCTGTTGGGTTAGGCCATATCAAGCTCCCACAACCAGGATCAGAGGTGGCTACAGCCCAGATGACCTCTAAGCTATCTACATGACCAAGACCAGGCCAGACCCTACCTTAGGCCCTTAACCTAGCACAGGCAGCCTATCTCCAGGACCCATCTTCTTGGAAGAAATGACAGGTACCCTGAGTCAAGTTTTGGTATAATTCCGCTTTCTTGTGCAGCAGGGATTGTATTACACCAGGAAACTTCTTTTCCAAATAACACGGTGTTTTAAGTATGCTGACAATGCCCTCCTGGCATCAGACTCCCGGAAGTCTTGATCCAGGTTGTCAAAGTCAATCTGAACTGAGTTTTCATCCTTACCTCTTCCCAGTTTGCTTCTCTGGATAATACCTACAGAGACCCCCCCTCAAAGTCATAGGTAGAGAGAGTGAGCACTAAGAATCTTTTGAAACCCCAAACCTTGCCACCCTCCAGTGACAAACCTCCTTCAACAAGCCTGCACCTCCTAATCCTTCCCAAACAGTTCCACTGACTGTGGATCAAGTATTTAAGCTTATGAGCCTGTGGGGGACCAAGCTTGTTTAAACCATAACTATCCACTCCCTGACCTCAGTGGCTTGTGGTCATATCACAATGAGAATTATATTTAGTCCAGCTTCAAAAGTCTCCAGTCTTTTACTGTCTCGACTCTGTTTGAAAGTCCAGAGTCTCCTTTGAGACTCAAGGCAGTCTCTTGATTGTAATCCCCCATCAAATCAAAAGATAAATCACATACGATGGCACAGAATATACATTACCATTTCAAAAGGAGAAAATCTGAGCAAAGTGAGTGAATCCCAGCAAGACTGACACCCAGCAGAGCAAACCCCAAATCTTGTCGCTCCATGTCTGACTTCTGACATGGCTCTACACTTCCAGCTTTGCTAACCTTGGCCCACTTCTCTCTTGGGCTGGCTTCACTCTGTATGCACCTCTCCTTGGCAGCCATCTCTCGACTCTGGAACCTCAACAGCCTAGGGTCTACAATGCAATCCAAGCTCTGCCTTCATAGCCTCACATCGTGGCCTCTCGGGGCTGCTGTGAAGGGACTCCCCTGCCATGTGACTGGCCTCAGTGGCTCTCCTGAACTACAGAAGATCCCATAACCCCTTCACTCGCTTATCATTCATAAAGCCAGAACCACGTGGACAACACTGACTGAGTTGACTGCTGGCTTGGGATGGAGCCCATGCCCCCTCCCACCCACACATTCCCCCCTTCCCCTACCCCCCCCCCCACAGCAGCTTTCCTTTGCTGTTTCTCTTTAGGAACAGAAAAATTCCTCAGGACTTTCCTTTGTACAGTTTGGAAGCTTAGCTGGGTGGGGGTCTTGCTGAGGGCGCCACTCCCCTGGTTCCATTTTGCATCAGATATCCCTTTATTCTTTTCACCTCTGTCAGAACAAGCCTTGGCTCCAATATTAAATTTCCTGGCAGCATTTTTCTCCTCAAACTGTACATTTTGTATTTCCTGTGGTCCAACTTGTTCTTTGTCCTCATAGACTTGCATAATAGTTATCACTAATAACCACATGACAGAATTTATATTAGGCTGTCTTGAAATCTCCCCCACCAAGAAAATTAGTCTAAAGCTTTCAATTTAGCCTCAGGGAAGTTGCTTGGACAAGGCAGAAAGCCACACTGGCCAAACTATCACAAGTGCAGTTGCTAATATAGCTCCCCTCTGAAACCTCGGGCTGGGCCTCCACAGTCAGCATGGCTCCTAGCACTGCTGTCTGCCAAGTTCTTACCATGATATTCCACTTACCCCACTCAACAGCTCTCCTAGTCCAGAGTCCCAAAGGCTTCCACTTTCCTCTAATAAACAGCATGGCCAGGACTGTCACAGCAATAGTTGACTCCCTGGTACCAACTTCTGTCTTAGTTACTTTTCTATTGCTCTGATAAAACACCATGACCAAGGCAGTTTAGGTTCTGAGGGTCAGAGTCCATGGTGGCAGAGAGAAGGGATAGCTAAGAGCTTGCAACCTGATCTACAAGTGGGAGAGAGGGAGAGAGAGAAAGAGGGAGAGGGAGAGAAAGAGAGAGAGAGAGAGAGAGAGAGAGAGAGAGAGAGAGAGAGAGAGAGATAATACTGGGAATCTTTTGAAACCTCAAAGCCCACCCATAGGACACACCTTCTCCTAATCCTTCCCAAAAAGGATTGGAACTGTGGAACTGTTTCAACTGTGGAACATATGAGCCTATGAGGACCATTTTTTATATGTGTGTTTGTGTGCGTGTGTGTGTGTGTATTCCATCTGCATGTATGCCTTTATGACAGAAGACAGAAGAGGGCATCACATCCCACTACAGATGGTTGTGAGCCACTATATCGTTGCTGGAAATTGAACTCAGGACCTCTGGAAGAACATCCAATTGTCTAACCACTAAGCCATCTCTCTAGCCCTGGGGACCATTCTTATTTAAATATCACAATCTACCTACCTGCCTGTCCAGCCACACACTGTGGTTGGTTGATCACCTTGGTTGTCATTTGAGGCTTGGCAGGTGTGGGACCACCGTCTGCCAGCATCTCAAGAGAGGGTGAGACTCTAGAGCTCCAGCCTGGAAAACACTGAGCTGAAACTTTGAAGTCACCAGGTTTTGTGAAGTAGAACTAACACACCACACCTTCCAGCAAGTCACGGGTCAGCTGTGGAAGATGTGCCCTGTAGAGCATGACCAGAAGGTCAACTCCCCTTTCCCAGATATGAGCATACGGCTTTGTACAACATCACACCACACCTGAGCTGCAGGTTCCCATCTCCAAGAAACACACAGACACACCCACACCCGCCAACCCACAACAAAGGCTTGGCAGGGCAGATTTATGGGGGAGATGAATGAGAACGGCCTCCATAGACTCATATATTTGAAAGCATAGTCATCAAGAAGTGGCACCACTTGAGAAGGGCTAGGAGGCGTGGCCTTATTGGAGGAAGTGTGTCACTAGGGGTTGGCTTTGGGGCTTCAAATGCTCAAGCCAGACCCAGTGAGCTCTCTCTCTCTCTCTCTCTCTCTCTCTCTCTCTCTCTCTCTCTCTCTCTCCCTCTCTCCCTCTCTTCCTCCCCTCCCTCCCTCCCCTGTGGATCCAGATGTAGAACTCTCAGTTACTTCTCCAAGCACCATGTCTGCTTGTGTGCCACCATGCTCCCTGCCATGATGATAATAGACTAGACTTCTGAACTGTAGGCCAGCCCCAATTAAATGTTTTCCTTGCTGTGATGGCTGGGCATGGTGGCTCACACCTTTAATCCCAGGATTTGGGAAACAGAGGCAGGTGGTTCTCTATGAATTTGAGGCCAGCCTGGTTTACCAAAGTGAGTTCCAGGATAGCCACGGCTGTTACACAGAGAAACCCTGTCTTGAAAAAAAGAAAAAAAGTTGCCGTGGTCATCCTGGTAATTGTGTCTCTTCACAGCGATAGAACACTGGCTAAGGCATACCGCTTAGCCAAAGAGATGGAGAAGGGTGGACGCTAGAACACAGAAGGATCTGCTATGGTCTACAGAGAAAACATCCTCCCAAGGCCAGCAAAGCAGAAACAATGTTTCTGAAGTCCTCCTTTGGTTGCAGAAGAGCATGGTGTGTGGCCCAGCTCTTGTGGGTCAGTAGCAAAGCTTGAATCTAATCTGTGCCCCAGCCCCCCGAGGGAGGGCAGGGAACGGAGCACGGACGTCATTCTGCCTTCCTAACAAGCAGCTGGCATAGTGCCTTTAAACTTTGAAATTTTTGTTTCTTTTTCACCATTTTCGTCAGTCATCCTTGGGACTTTATAAATAGAACCGCTCAAACGTAGGCAGGAGAAGCTCAGGTGGCCAGTCTGAATATTCAGCACAGGGTGCAGAGCCTGGGGAAGGGCAAAAAGGGTGGATTAAGGGCCAGACAGAGCCACCAGTTACTTCCTGGGGCCCCAGGGAGAGGAAACCCTGCAAGGAGGACAGCAGGTGCTGACATTCAGGGTTGCAGGCTCCAAGGGAAGGGCTCCAGGAAGGGCCGCGCTTGTCTCTAAGCAACTGTCTTTTCATCTCCCACGAGAGCCCCGAAGTTCTCTGTCCACCAACCTCACTCCTTTGATGGCACCCCTTCCCCACCTTTCTCCAGAATCCAGGCCTAAGCTGGGGTGCAGCCCCCTGACTTCATGTGGCCCTCGGGCTCCCTTCATGTTAGACCAGCCGCCAATGGCTACAACCCTGTAAATAAACACTGTACTGCGCTGCCACAGGGTATCTCCATGTGGCTGCAGGATGTTTATAGTTGCTTGGGAAGTGTGTGTGTGGGGGGGGTGTCACTGTCACAGGAGACTGGAGGTGTCATCACCCTGCTTCTCTATCCCCTCCCATTGACCCCACTCATCTGAACACGGCAGCTTGGCCCGTGTCTTAGTTCCTGCGTGGTCTTCAGCTTCCTGCCCTGGGCCCTTCCCTTATGGCCCTTCCTGTCACCTTCTGTGCCCGCAAATTTTCCTTTCTCCTTTATGTCCTATTTAAATATCCATTTGTCTCTCTTCCATCTCTGCTCCTTTGGGATTTTGGGGGTTAAGGCCTTTTCCCCTAAATGGAGGAGAAGAATTGTAAGGGCCCAGAAGCTGGAGGTGGAGAGGTCCAAGTTTAGGAAGAGGATGCCATGTGTGAGAGACCTGGTGCCCAGACACTGCCCAGCTCAGCTTCTGGGGAAGGGAAGAGCCGCACAGAGGCTTTGTGGTGGCGTTCAGGCTCCGAGGAGGTGGCGAGTCGATGATAAGGCTGGAGTTGGGCTAGGCAAGAAGCAGAGATGGGGACTTGGCAGTCGTGAAAGGCTCTGAGCACACAAGAGGACACCCTGGGGACAGCATCTGCCTCAGCTGAGACCCTGGGGACAGGCTGGACGGTTGCCCAGCACAGAACTGACCTAAGCTCCAGCAGGCAATGACAGCAAATGGGCTGGAGGCCAGAGCTGATGGAACCTGCCATCAGACAGTGTCAGGAAACAGGCTGGGTGAGTGATGGGAACTGAGGTCACGGGCTTCCTCGGAGAAGCTCCCCTCCGCTCCCCTGAAATGCTGGCTCCCTAGTAGCACTGAGCATGAGCAAAGTCCGTAACCCAATCAATGGATGTCACCACACACCCCTCCCCCAGCAGCAGGAACTGTGGTGCTGGACTCCATCCTGCCCCAGAGCCCAACTCAGCCATGGCCAGTGTAGTACGGGGCTAGAGCCACACTCAGGGATACTGGGGCCAGGCCTGTCTGTGGGGTGACCAGCAAACATCTGTGGAACAAACAACTGTACAATTGCACAGATTTTGGGTGTCAAACTGTAACTAAAGGGAAAGGAGCCCAAGGTATCACAAAACCCACAGAGTGGTGGTTATATGGTGAGGTCTCCTCCATCAGGGACCTGATCTTCAGCCTCAAGAGTCTAGATGTTGTTTCCCAAGGGTCCATGGGGAAGGAACTCTGGGCCAGAACTGAAGCCAGACGCCACAGGACATACCATGGTGGACCATTCAGGCCCACTGGATGCATTTGGTCCTCTCATATGTCACCTCTAACATTTGGGGTTCAAGACACAGTATGGCCACTCAGAGTCTGTGCCAAGTAGTGTAGACTGAAGTTTCTGTCCTGTCCCATCCCACAGCTGTTCAATCCCAAAGAAACACACAGACATTTTTATTAATTATAAACTGGCCTATTAGCTCAGGCTTATTATTAACTAGCTCTTACAACTTAAATTAACCTATAATGCTTATCTATGTTTAGCCACATGACTTTTCTCAGTGAGACATTTTCATCTTTCTTCCTCTGTGTCTGGCTGGTGACTGTGTCTCTGCCTTCCTCTTCCCAGAATTCTCCTCATCTGGTGGCCCTACCTATACTTCCTGCCTGGCTACTGGACAATCAGCATTTTATTAAACCAATATGCGTGATGAATCTTTACAACATACAAGAACATTACCTCACAGCAAACTAGTAAGGTGGGGTCTCTAGGACTGGACATATGAGACCAGGACAACTCACATATACCTTTCCTTATCCATGATGGCTGAATTTGTGAAGTTGGGAGTGGAAGCTGTCTTGCATTTTTTAACCCCCTTGCTAGAATGCATCATTTGGTAACTGTCAAAATGGAACTTTATCAGGAGCTGAAGGGATGCCTCAGTGGTTGAGAATACTCACTGACTGCTCTTCCAGGGGACCCAAACTCAATTCTTAGCAACCATAAGGCAGTTTACAACCATGTGCAACTCCAGTCCTAGGGAATCCAATTCCCTCCTCTGGCCTCTAGGGGTAACATGCACACATGTTATACATGCATGCAAAACACACATATAACATTTTAAAAATGAAAACAAGGAACTGATAAAGTTCCGACATGCATTTTTATTGCCTCATGTTTTTTAAAGGTTCATTTTTAGTGTATGTGTGTGTGTGCGTGTGTGTGTGTGGTGTGTGGTGTGTGTTCATATAAGTACAGGTGCCCACAGAGGCCAGAGGACTGAGCTATCCCTGGAGTTCCATCTGACATGGGTGCTGAGAATCGAACCCAGGTCTTTTGGAAGAGCAGTTCATGCTTTTAAAAACAGAACATCTCCCTGTTCAGGAGTGGTGCATGTTCTTAATCCCAGCACTTGGGAGACAAAGGCAGCAGAGGTCTGCAAGTTCAAGGCCAGCCTGGTCTACAGAGTGAATTCTAGGACAGCCAAGCTCACACAGAGAAACCCAGTTTCAAAAAACAAGCACAAAAGCTGAGCCATCTCGCCAGCGTTCTCACGAGATCTTTTCCTCCTTTTATATTTGGCTCCATTTAGAAGTTGAGTTTGCAATTATTTTCCTTCAGATTTTGAAGATAAAAACTTGAGCTTTTTCGGTCTGAAAATATTTAGGATTACTTTGTCCCCAGATTTTAGATGTTCAACATATCTGTGCAGTACAAAAGTGTCTGTTCATGCATCAACCCTGGCTCAGGGCACTGGACACCGTCAGTGTCAGCTCTGTGTTCTTGGGCACGTCCTTTGGAGTAAAAAAGACATTGGTCCATCCTCAGTGTCTCCTCCTCTTTCCACCCCTGCTTTGTGTTGCATTTTAGAATTCTTCAGCTCCGGCCTCTGAGTCATTCCATCTGGTCAGAATTATTGGTGCTGCTGCTCAGCCCTTTACTGAGGTCTTTGAGCGACTGGGTTTTAAGTGTCCCAGTCCCCATTTGAGCTGTTGCAGACACTGTCTTGTCCATCTCCCAAAGCACATTTATTACACCTGTTCTGAATTCTTACTCCTAGTCCTTGGTGATTGATCCAGCTCACCCTTGCATGACCCATAAAGCCCTGTTCCTGTCTCCGTCCAAACTCCGCCCACTCAGAGAGTCTACAAACAAAGAATAGGCGTCAAAGAGACCAGTTATGCATTCTTGGTGACTATTGCAATGTCCTCCTGTTGCCACCAGTAGCCCAAATCCCTGCTGAAGTGTTCATCTTATGACCGTCTGTGGGCACAAACCCAGCTTGTGATAGACATGTCATCACCCCTTGCCTACAACCTATAAAGTCCTCTTGCTTTAATTCAGGGGTGCAGCTTCTCCAGCCTCAATCTCTGGGACTGGAGAACTCACCCGGGAGTCACTTTGCTCAAATAAACCTGTTGTTTTACTTTTTCATCTTGATCTGGCTTACTGTGTCAGTGGAGAAACTTATCATTGGAGAGCAGAAAATCTATTTCTTGGGTCTGCTTTTCTTGCTTTGGAGCCAGCTGCCTCTCATCCATGGTGGTTGTCAGCCAAGACCAACCAATGTGTTTTTAAAAACCTCCCCGATTTTGATCAAATAGCGATAATTAATTTTCTCTAAACACCATAATTAGTATTCCAAAACTAAAGTAACTTGCTTCCCTGATTTCTGCTCCCACCCCTGCCGCGGGAATAATGGCCTGAAGAGATGCAAATCTGCAAGCAGAGCTGGTGCACGCCTTTAGTCCCAGCACTCTGGAACTCAGGTGGATCTAAGTTCAGGCCAGCCTAGTCTAGACAGTACAGCCAGGATTACACTGAGAAACCCTGTAACAAAAAACAAAAAGAAAAAGAGAGAGAGATGCAAATCTATTTTAAAATAGTATTTTATTAATTCTTTCTTGCAACGTATGTTGATCATATTCACCTTTCCCCTGAGATGTTTATTAGGAATTTTTCCTAACCTGAGCTCTCTGTTGACGCAAAAATCCCAAGCAAGCCAAATCACAACAAGCCAAATTAAAATATATCCAGGTTTAATGGGATTCCTGTGCTCTCGGGTGGCCCTGAGGGGGAACCGGGAGGTTGTGAACATGACCACCACAGGGAGAGGAAAGAGATCATGTGTTCCTATTTTCGGAGCTCACTTAAATACCGTGTGGGACCTGGCATTCCGGAATTTGGAGTCTAGACCAATAAAACTCTCATGCCTGGGGGCTAGGATGGATGCAAGGGAATGGGGGCTACGCTCCTAACTTAACAGTGTTTATTGATCAGTTACCACTCTTACCTCACTGGTTACCCCTAGTAATGGTCTATCACAAGCCAAAAAAAGAAAACTTGAACATCCTTCCTCCCCTCCTTTTGCCCTGTAAATGGGTGGCAGGCTCTGAGGCTTACAGGGATCGCGCCTCGGCAGGTTATTCCCCAAATAGAGGCCCCACTATCTTACGTCCCTTGTTTGGTCGTAAAGTGGTACATTCCTGCCTCAACTCTTGCTGAAATGTGCCGGAGGCAGTGTTCCCAACAGGAGATAAAGGAGGGTCTGGAAATTTAAACCTACCAGGAAACCAGGGCAGGATGTTTCTAGGTCCTGGGGGTTTTCCCACTTCAGGATCTTAAATGGGTTACAAATGACTACAAACTGCAGGAAGAAGAGCCCATGGGGGCACAGAGGAAAAGAGCCCATCCGAGGAAGGATATCCCAGTTGGGACCAATGAGGGAGAAGGGGAGGGAGTCCAGGAAGGTCCCCTCATCCCCCATGGCGGTGGTTTATCTTCTCTTGTAAACCGGGTCCATTTTGTTCTCCTTCCTCTGTGTGAGTTGATTCTCCTTCCCCAGTATCTGTGTGGCCTCTGCCTTGGACTCTTGCCTCTTGCTCCCTGGTCATCTTCCCTTTCCCTGACCATAGGCTGCTTTCCGTCCCTGGGGACTGCTGCTTGCAGGTTCTCTGCCTGTTACTTCACCTTCCTGGCACCTACCACTGTTGTTCCCTTTGGCTTTTGGTTCTCTTCTCTAATGTTCAATTCCTTTTCCCACAGGATGAACTCAGGGCTTCCTAGATGGCCATATCCTACCCAAGAATCCATTGCAGCAGCGCCTCCAGGAGGAGCTAAGATGTACGTACAAACTAAGATGTACATGTGTACATGCATGTGGTGCACACACACATGTACACTCACACACACGGGTGTGCGCACACACGCATGCACACACTCCTACACGTATGCTCACACATACATGCTCACAATGCACTCACGCACATGTGCTCACACAGGCACTCACACATGTGTGCGTGTGCGCGTGCACACACACACACACCATAATTTACCCAGGCTTGAGTATGCTTTTGGCTCACACCACAGTGTCATATTGTTCTGTGCATTTGTAGGACAGTCAGTATACCACAAATAGTATCTCAAACTGTGCCCAAACTGTCATTGTCCCTGGACATCACCAGCCTTGGAGGACCCTGCCTAATTCTTCAAGCAAAGTATCCACACTTTCTTTCTACCCCAACAAAACATACTTTGTGCTGGGTGTGGTGGTCAGAGCAGGCAGATCTCTGAGGTCAAGGTCAGCCTGGTCTACACAGTGAATCCCGCAAAAAACAAAAACAAAGAACAGTGGCAAAAATAAACTATGTTTGTGTCCTTCGTATGCTCAGGTGTACTTGGTGATGGGAAAGACAACTCAACCTGTCAGTGGCTCCTTCGCAGGTTCCTAGGAAGTTAATGTATCGGAAAAGCTCCCCGAAAGGCAAGTTCCCTCAAAGACCGTGTGCTGAAGGTGTGATCCTAATGGTAATATGGGGAGGTGGGACCTGTAAGTTAGGTTATCGGGAGGGGGATATTCAAAGAGACCCTCGCCCTTCCTCTTCACCTGTCTTTTCACACCCCAGGCACAAAGTGAACGGTTTGGCTCCACCATGTGATCCCACCATGACGTTCTTCTTTACCCCAGGCCCAAAACCAAGGAGGCCAACAGTTCATGGACTAAACCTTTTGTCTTAGTCCATAATAAACTAAAACAAACTTTTGCCAAAATAAACCTTTCTTTTAAATGTCATTGTCTGAGCTTCTTTGTAACAGTAACAAATGTTAGCACAGGTATCCTGCCAGGCCCTCTTGATTGCCAAACCGACCCTGGAGCTTGGGGTCCCTCATTTGCAGCAGCCACCCTTTCCCCACAGTCTTCTCCGTCTGTGGTCCCAGACCTGTCAACACATATGGGTTTGGGGAGCTGAGGGTAGGGTGTGTGTGTGTGTGTGTGTGTGTGTGTGCATGCGCATGTGCACACGCATCTGCTTGTCTGTATGTATACCATACAGGTACCTGAAAAGGGCATTGTATCTCCTGAAACCGGAGTTACTGGTGGTTCTGGGCTGTCTGGTGTGGGTGATGGGAACTGAACCTGGGTCTTGTGCAGGAGTGTTATGACGGCTATGCTTGGTTGTCAATTTGACTACATCTGGAATTAGCTAAAACCCAAGCGACTGGGCATACTTATCTTAATTAAATAATTTGAAGTGGGAAGAACTACTTCTAATCTGGATCTTAGAGGTGGGACAATGAACCTTTAATCCTCATCTTTTGAGGGGGAAGATCCACCTTTAATCTGGACTACACCTTCTGTTGGCAGCATATATAAAGGTCATGAAAAGAAAAAGCTCTCCTCTCTCTCTCTCTCTCTCTCTCTCTCTCTCTCTCTGCCTGCTATCACCCTCACTAACAAGTTAATTTCTTTACTGTCCTTCAAGCCTGCTTCTTCTTGATTTTGGCATACACTGAAGACTAGCTGAGAGATCCAAACAGCTGTTGTGGACCAAACAGCTACTGGGTTCGTGGCCCCTCTGTTTATAGGCGGTCATTCTTGGATTAGCTTGTAAATTGTTCTAATTAATCCCTTTCTCTACATATCAAGAGATTCATTCTCTAAATTCTGTTACTCTAGAGAACCCTGACTAATACAGATGGTGGCACCACGAGTGGGGTTGTTGTGAGAGACCTGACCGTGTATTTGGGAGAGGATTGTGGAGAGACTTTAGAACTTTGGACTAGGAAGGTTATTGAGTGTTGCTAGCTCAGTGGACTGTTCTGTAGGAGCGTGGAAGACGAGATTATTGGCGGCAATGCAGAAACAGAGGCCTGGCTTGGTAGATTTCAGAAGGAAGTTTCTAGGCTCTACCAGGGTTATTTGTGTTGTTTTGAATTAGGACTCTGTGGTTCTGGTCACCTGGGGCTGAAGAATCAGCTGTGATTCACAGGGGGCCAGAACCACTGAAGTGAAGCCTTTGCTTTGCTGGGATGCTTTATGCTGGTCAGCTGGGGCTGAGAAACTGGAGGTGATGACGAGACCAGTGTCCTTGGGGTGAAATCTTTGGGACTGTGTTCCCTGAGAGTCAGCACACAGAAACTGTGTTCCAGACACGGCTAAGGTTGCACCTCATGCTGGCAGCTGAACTTGGTAGTCTAAGAAGCCTCCAGTGGTGCTGGTTTTGAAGGCATGAAGGGGCCATTGAGGTCAGCTAAGGCTTGGCTCTGTGTGGTAGGGTTGGAGTCCCCAAAAAAGAGCCTAGAAAAGGCTGTTGGTGAAAGGGCAGCCCAATTGCAGCATTTTGGAGATGCCAGTACCATGGGGTGACCACCAAGAACAGCAGTAGCAGTGGAGTGGAGCCAACCAGAGCCTAGAAGACAAGCTGTGTGTGCTGCAGAGGGCGGAGCCAGAGAAGTGACTCAGGCCTTTTTGAGGAGCCCAGAAAATCACGAGTGGGGCCCAGTCACTGGGCATTGTGTTATTTATTTATACTGTTGGAAGTTTGGTTTTGCTTTGTTCAGATTATGCTGTGCCTTGGTTCTTTCCTCTTGAAGGGAGAAAGTAATTAACTAATTTGATTTTTACAAGAGTCCACAGTTGAGAGATTTCGAACTTTTTCTTTTTTTTTTTTTATTTGGTTTTTCGAGACAGGGTTTTGCTGCAGTTTTAGAGCCTGTCCTAGAACTAGCTCTTGTAGACCAGGCTGGCCTCGAACTCCTGAGTGTTGGGACTACAGGTGTGTGCCACCACTGCCCCACTTGCGATTTCAAACTTTTAAAAAAGACTGGATATTTCAAAGGGACTGAATTTTTAACGTCTTTGAATTCATAAAGACTGTGGGACTTTTAAAGCTATTTATGTTTTTAATGTGAGATTTGAGGGATGAATAAGAAAGGGAAGGCTGTAGCTTAATAGTTATGTCTTTGTGTGTCAAGGTGACAAGGCCATTTTTATGTCATCTTGACACCAGCTAGAGTCACTGAAGAAGAAAGAGCCTCAATTGAGAAAATGCCTCCATAAGATCAGGCTATAGGCACACCTGTAGTGAATTTTCTTAGTGACTAATGTGGAAGGTACCAGTTCATATTGGTGGTGTCACCCTGGGCTGATGGTCCTGGATTTTATAAGAAAGGAGGAGAGGAGGGGAGGAAAGAAAGAAGAAAGGAAAAAACAAAGAAAAAAGAAAGCAAGGAGAGAGAGAGAGAGAGAGAGAGAGAGAGAGAGAGAGAGAGAGAGAGAGAAAGCAGGCTGAGCAAGCCATGAGGAAGAAGCCAGTAAGCAGCACCCCTCCATGGCCAAGGCCTCTGCATCAGCTCCTGCCTCCAGGTTCCTGTCTTGTTTGAGTTCCTGTTCTGGCTCACTTCTATAGGGTACTACAATGCAGAAGTATAAACCAAATAAACCCTTTTCTCCCCAAGTTGCTTTGGTCATGGTGTTTCATCGCAGCAATAGTAACCCTAAGACAAGTGGCAATTCTTCGTAACCACTGAGTCACCTCTTCAGGCCTGTGTTTGTTTGTTTGTTAAGTACATTTTTTAAAGATTTATTTATTTATTTTGTATACAGTGTTCTAACTGCATACCGGAAGAGGGCACCAGATCAAATTATAGATGGTTATGAGCCACCACATGGTTGCTGAGAACTGAAATCAGGACCTCTGGAAGAGCAGCCAGTGCTCTTAGCTTCCGAGCCATCTCTCTAGCCCCCTTGCTTTGGTTATATTGAGACAGGGTTTCTCTTATAACAGCCCTTGCTGTCCTGAGCCCCTCTGTAGACCAGGCTAGCCTCAAACTCAGATCCACCTGTAGACAGATTTCTCTTTGGGCCACCAGTTGACAAAAAACAACATAGAGACTTATTAATTATGAAAGTTCAGCTTATAGTTCAGGTTTGTTTCTAACTAGCTCTTATAACTTAACCCATTTCTATTAATTTACTTTTTGCCTCATCTCCATACAGCTCATCCTGCTTGCTTTGCATCTCCTGGTGCCTCCTTTCTTCCTCTCAGAGCTCTCTGTCCCCAGAAGTCCCATCTAACTTCTTCCTGCCTAGCTAAAGATCATTTGGCTCTTTATTAAACCAACCACAGTGACACAATTTCACACAGTGTAAAGGAATATTCCCCAACAACCACTTGCCTATGCCCACCAGTACTGGGATTAAAGGCATGCACCCCCACCGCCCAGCTCCAAGTTCTGCCTTTTTATCCCTATTTGTCTGTGTTCTGGGCTTCCTCATGCCTACAACCTTGGGATGCTGAGCATCACTCTGCCGAACCTGGGCTCCACTGTCTCTGCATTGGTTTCCAGGAAATGACAACCAGGCTATCTTATCCTTGCCTCACAGTCACTTGGGAAATCTAATGACATCACAGCACACAGCAGACGCTCAGGAGGCACTGGGGCCTCCATCCTCTGCCCGACTCTTTCCCTTGCATTAGATAGCACCTTCTCCCCGGAGTCCGTGCGTAGTCAGTACTGGAGGTCAGCAACAGGATGGGACTCTGGAGGAAGACCACCAACGGGGCCTGGGGGTGGGGGTGGGACAGGCCTGGGACCAGGGGACGGAAAGCAGAGGCTGCAGGCTAGAGGGGGAACCTGTGAAAAAAGGAACCCTGCACTTTGTCAGAGGTCAGAGACTCAAAGGCCACAGGGGTGAGGCGTGTGTAACACACATGTGAGGGGTGACTCCCAGAGCATGGCAAACAGTTTGCCTCCAGATGTTCCAGAAAACTTTCACAGTGAGCTGGGGGACATGCATGAGGAGCCTGTGAAATGACACTTTGCTAGTGACGCATGCCGAGGACCACCTTGGGTTTGTATGGCGTGTCTCATTGTATCATCCCAGCAGACACCCATGTGTTCTTCTGTCAGGAGGTTGACAGCCGTAGGGCCTGGCTGTTCTCAGTGGGGTACGAGCAGATGTGAAGCATTAGCCCACTGCTCAGATGACAGTGGCTGAGGTCCTCAGACCCTGCCCAGAAGGTACATACATCAGAAACGGTGGTTGGGTGCAACAGGATGAGACTTCCAAGAGTGGCAGGTCTGGTCCAGAGACACGACAGGCTCCAAGGCCCCAGAGTCTGGCCTCTGGTGCCATCAAGTGGCCATCTCTATGAACTGTAGTTCCTCTGTCAGGTTTGTTCCACTGACTGGCTCTCAACCTTCCTAGTGCCAAGACCCTTTAATGCAGTTAGTTCCTCATGTTGCGGTGACCCACAAAATTAAATTATTTAATTGTAACTTCATGACTATAATTTTGCTACTGTTATGAATCGTAATGGATATGCATAATGTAAATACGATTCATAGCTGATATGTGGTTTGGGGGTTGCGACTCACAGGTGGAAAACCACTGTAGTCTGACCAGGAGCAGAACCAGTTAAAGATTCTTAAGTTTTGATGGAAGTTCACAACTCCCCTGAGGAGCCATTTTTGAAGCTGTAGAAGCCTGGTTGTTGCTGACCTGTGGATCCCAGTCTGTACATTCAAGCCAATCTAATCAAGCAAATCTAATCAAGGATTTTTCAACCAAACAACAGATACATTCACTGGACAGACAATTTACACATGGTTTCCATGCAAACAGCATCTCTGTCTGCCACTGACACCTCAAGTACCATGAGGTCTGCTGGATCACACAGTCCAAGTGGTGTGGTAGCCTGCATAGCGGCCTGTACTTGTTGAAGAGTCTCCTGGTCAAAGCTCCACCCAAAGCTAGCAGCTTCCCATGCACAGGCCTGAGTAACAGGCCCAAGTGAAGAGTGTCCTATCTCCAGAATCCCAGGTAGGCCCACTAAGGCCTATGCTGCTTTCTTGGTGATGGGCCAGGTGCAAAAACTTCCCCTTCCCTTTGGGAGGTACATCTCTGTACATCCCACACCACAGGACTCCTAAGAATTTTACTGAGGTAGAAGGGCCTTGAATTTTGGTTGGATTTATTTCCCATCTTGTGATACAAGTATGGGTTACAAGTGGTTGCTACCTCCTGTTCTTTTGGGACAGCCAGCACCCACTCTCCCTTCCCTGACCCCCCAACTTTGTAGATTGGGGTTTCTCTGTGCAGCCTTGGCTGTCCTGGAACTCACTCTGCAGACTGGGCTGGCCTTGAACTCGGATCCACCTGTATCTGCCTTCCGAGTCAGATTAAAGGTATCATCTGAACCATCAAGCCATAAAGTAGGATGTGCACTGCAATCAATCTATTATCAAATGGTAGTGGTATATACATGATCGGGCCTGGGCAGGTCTTGAGGGTACAAGCAAGTTACGTGACTAAGTTGCCCAGATGCCTATAGTTCCTATTCCCAATAGGAATAACAATGCTGTCTGCTCCCAAGCATGCACCTACAGCCTCATGAGGTGCACCCTATAAGTTTTTGACTGAGGAAGAGAAAACTAGAGCCTGGTTTACTGATGGTTCTGCATGTTATACAGGTTCAGAGATGAACACTGAGCCCCAACATGGTACCATTCCCTATGGAGACCAACCAGTTACCTGGCAGCAGGTTGGCTACACTGGACCCCTTCCTTTGTGAAAGTCAAGGCTTACGGGAGTAGATACTTATTCTGCTTATGGATTTGCCTTTCTTGTACATAATGTGTCTGCCCAAACTACCATCTGTGGACAAACAGAATGCCTTAGCCACTGTCATGGTAGTTCACACACCATTGTTTCTGACCAAGGAACTCACTTCACAGCCAAAGGACAACGGCCAGTGGGCCCATGACATAGGATCCACTGGTATTTCTATGTTCCTCACCATTCTGGCGCCATTGGCCTGATAGAACGATGGAATGACCTTTTGAAGACACAGTTACAGAGTCAACTAGGTGGCCTGGGTAGAGTTCTCTAGAAGGCACTATACGCTTTGAATCGGTGGTACGATTTCTCCCATAGCCAGGATCCAGGGGTCCAGGAACCAAGGGGTGGGAAAGGGAATGGTATTACTCATTATCACTCTTAGTGACAGAAAAATTTTGCTTCCCTGTTCCTGTGACCCCAAGTTCCGCTAGCCTTAAAGGTTTGGTTCCACAAGGGGGAGCTCTCCTACGAGGAGACACAGCAAACAGGCCCTTGAACTGGAAGCTCAGACTTCCCCCGGGCCACTTTGGGCTTCTGATGCCCGTAAGCCAACAAGCTAAGAAAGGAATAAGAGTTTTAGGAAGAGTGATTGATTCAGATTACCATGGGGAAATTGGATTATTTCTCCACAATAGAGGTAAAAAGATTGCGTCTGGAGTGCAGGAGATCCTTTAGGGCAGTGGTTCTCAACTTCCTAATGCTGCAACCCTTTGATACAGTTCCTCCTGTCGTGGAGACTCCCAACCATAAAATTCTTTTCATTGCTGCTTCATAACTGTAGTTTTGCTACTGTTATGAATCATAAAGTAAATATCTGTGTTTTCCAATGGCCTTATGCAACCACCATGAAAGGGCCATTTGGCCCCCAAAAGAGTTGCACCCCACAGGTTGAGAACAGCTGCTTTAGGACATCTCTTGGTGCCACTGTGTGGTGTGGCTGAAGTCAGTGGGAAACTACAAAAACCCAAATGCACCAGGATGGCAAAGGGTCCAGATCCTTCAGGAATGAGGGTACAGGTCACTCTTCCAGGAAAAGGGGCTTGCTGAGGGTGGAGGAAACACAGAATGGACAGAAGAAGACAGTTACAAATACCAGCTAAGGCCGTGTGACAGCTGCAGAAGTGAGGAGTGTAAGTGACTTGAGTACTCCTCTATTTCGTTTGTGCATAAACGTGTGTATGCAGGTGTGTGTGTGTATACTTTCCTCAATTTCTTTATCATATAACATCACCTGAGATTTGGCATATTTAAGCTATGAGACACTAAGAATATTCCTCAAGGGACATTGTCACCTATTCTAAACATATGCTGCATTTGCGATTGTACGTGGGGTAGTTATATCACGTCAGGTGTAACATGACCTCGTTATCATTTTCATTTGGAAATTAAGCGAGCTGTAAGGAGACACGATGGTGTGTCAGGTTTACAGTGGGTGGAATTGTGATGTCCAGTCTTGGTTGTCAACATACTACATCTGGAATCAATTAAGTCCTAGCTGGGCACACCTCTGAGAGATCCTTCTTGGCTGGATTATTTGAAGACCCACCCTGAATCTGGGTCACGCCCTCTGATAACTGCCTATATACAAAGACATAGGAAGGGAAACTTGTTCTTTGTGTGTTTGTCCTCACTCACTGGCAAGCACATATGTCCTGCTGCGTGACAATCCTACACTGGTATTGGAAGCTACTGCTTTGGGATTCCAACCATATGCTAATGACTACCCGACACATTCAGCCTCATGGACGGAACAACTATTGTAGCAGGGCTTCAGACATGAGTAGACCCCCCGACGTTAGCACAACTAAGACCATTCAGGCTGTAAAATTCAGCATGTAGACAGCACCACCAGCCAAAACTAAAACATAGCTCTTGTCCATCAAAGTCCATATAGTTCTGAGGAAGTCTTTAAACGTACTTTAAACGTACTAACTTTGCTTTCTGGCTTCTGTAGTTCCACTCCTGGCTAGCTATTCTTGTTAGCTTAAGTATGTCAGCCCAGAACATGGTTTTTGTGCTTAAATGCTTACCCTGAGAAAGGCTGAGGCTACACTAGGATCCTGAACACCCAGTGTAGTTTCCAGTCGGCTAATACAGACTTTCCATTGACTTAAAGCCAAGTCTGAGTAGTCTTCTCAGGTGATAACCCCCCCAACACTATCAGATTCTTGGACAAGATGGACCACGGTCTGTGGGCTACTCTGACAAATCCCGTTGCAATATATATTCATTCTCTCTGTTCTGTTTCTCTAGAAAATCCTGACTAATACTATCTCATTCCCTTCTTAGGACACCCATATGGCTGAGCATCCAGCAGAGACAGCCTTTGTGTGCGGAATCTGCAGTGTCTGGTCAGCAGGGCCTGAAGAATCAGCTCTAATTAACAAGAGACCCAGAACCACTAAAGAAAAAACCTTCCTTTTGTTGGGACAATCAGTGCTGGCCAGCTGGAGATAGGAAATTAGCGGTATTGAGAAGAGACCAGTCTCGCCTGGGTGAAGTCTTCTGGAAGTGTTTCCTCGGAGCCAGCGCACAGAAGCTCTCCCTGTTCCAGAGGCGGCCAGGGTTGGGCCCTGTGCTGGCAGTCAGACTGGGTCGTGTGTAAGAGTCTCCCAAATGCTACTAGTTCTGAAGAAATGAAGGGGTCGTGGAGAGCAGCTGAAGCTTGGCACTGTGAACGACCAGGAGAGGCCACTGGTGATGGTGCAGCTGGAGTACCAGTGGAAGCCTCATGACTGAAGGGGTCGTGGAGAAAGGTGAGGTTTGGCACCACGAAGAGAGCCCAGGAGAGGCTATTGGTGAGAGTGCAGCCCAGATGCAGCAGAAGATCCCAGCATTTTGGAGATGCCAGTACCATCGAGTGATCACCAGCAGCAGCAGTGGAGTGGAGCCAGCAGGGGCCTAGAAGACGAGCTGTGTGTGCTGCAGAGGGCGGAGCTGGAGAAGTGACCCAGGCCCTTTGGAGGAGCCCAGAAGACCGTGAGTGGATCCCAGACTTTAGATACCGAGTTTTGAAAGCTGGAGTTTTGTTCAGGTTATGACTATGCCCTGGCTCTTCCTTCTTAAAGTTAAAAAAAAAAACCTTATTTTTTATTTTATAGGAGTCCATGGTTGAGACTTAGGATATTGTAAATGTTCGAAACTGTAAGGCAGTGGGGCTTTTAAGTTTGAAATATTTTATATTGTGAGGTCCATATTAATGTGTAATCTTGGGGATGGAGAAGAAAGAAAGGGCTATGGCTTAACAGTGATTTGTGTGTCAAGTTGACAAGGGGTCGGTTGTGGTAGCTAGTTTTATGTCAGCTTGACACAAGATAGAGTTATATGGAAGGAGGGAAGCTCAACTGAGAAAAAGCCTCCATAAGATCTGGCTGTAGGGCATTTTCTTAGTAACTGATGGGGGAGGGCCTGGCCCATTGTGACCCATTGATGGGGCAGGTGGTCCTGGGTTCTATAAGGAAGCAGGCTGAGAAAGCCATGAGGAGCAACCCAGAAGCAGCTCTCCTCCATGGCCTCTGCATGAGCTCTTGCCTCCGGGTTCCTGCCCTGTTTGAGTTCCTGTCCTGATTTCCTTCAGTGATGGACTGACTACAACTGGAATAAGCCAAATAAACCCTTTCCTCCCCAACTTTCTTTTTGGTCATGGTGTTTCATCATCGCAAGAGTACCCTTCACTAAGACAGCAGGGTTGTCCGTCATTGGCAGGGCAGACTCGATAGCAACGAGCTGCACTGGTTTCTGTCCCCTGAACTAGAATCACAGTATTTTCAAGGCAGGGCTGAGTGACCCTCATTTGTTGCTGTGACCTCTGGCTTGGCAAAAGCTCAGGTACTTAGGAGGTACATGACAGACCATCCCCAACCTATCACTGAAGGTCACAGGCAAAGAGAATTCCCTCACTGCGACGGCTGGAGGCTGCAGCGCTCCAGACCGCCCAGGTCACTCGACGAGGAGACTTGGCATTCGGCAGCACAAGGATCACAGGAAAGCAGGCCGTATAGCTGACAGGAAAGAGAGAGCCAGGCCCAGCCAGCAGGAGTCACAGGAATGAGTTCATCCACCTCATTTATCACACTGTTTACTGGTCCTGCATAGATGGCTTGCGGGAGTGAGATCTTACGTCAGATAACACAGGGTCTCTGGAGCAGGCACAGCGCCCACACTCCAGGGACTGGCTTTCTTCCAGGCCCCCAGGTCAGCCATCACCAGAAGCAGCCCTGCCTGAGTCAGAGTTCCAGGATCAAGAGACACAACTGCCACGCTTCCAGCACGGCACTGGCAGGGCCCCCAACCAGCCTAAGGGATAACAGTGGAGTGGTAGCATGGTAAGCTACATAAGGCCAAGTCAAGAGGGGCTCACGCAGTGGACTCCTGGGGCATCCTTCTCCAGACTAGGTGGTGGATGTCCTGGACCTCCCTACCTAGCCTGGGTGACAGAAATGAGCTCTTAAAACAAAAAATGGGAAATGGCATTCCTGACCAGCTCTGAACGCAGGGTTCTCGCCCACATTCTTTTGTCCACCTAGCCTGGTCCCTAGGCAGTCAGAAGATCACCTGCCACGGGTGCTGAAGGCATAGTATGAAGGCCAAGAAACAAACTGGGGTCCTGGTTTTTAATGTTTTTAGACAGGGCTTTGCTATGCAACCCTAACTGGTCTTGAATCCACAGCAACACTCCTGCGCCAACCTAAGTGCCGGGAAGGCAGGTGTGTCATCATGCCCATCTCAGACAAGGGTTCTGAGAATGCAGCTGGTCTTCTCAAGGGGACAGCTGGGGGGTGGCTGGTTCAAGTGTCACCTCCCAAGGATCCAGCCCAAAAGGAACACACGCTGAGGATGTGACAGCAGCTTCTAGGTCTATGGAAACTTGGCCTTGGGGGACGTGAAGAGAAGGGCCCTGTGCCTGACTCAGGGTTAGAACATGGGTAAGGAACTGGGCTTGAGGAAGAAGCCATCGGGCTGCCAGGCGTGCTACCATTTGGGCCATTTCGCCCTTGCGCCCATGTGGTACCACATGAGGACCACAAAGGAGAGCGATGCCCACCTCTGTTTGCCCGTGGGGGACTCCCAGATGCTTACATCACAGGTCGGTGGACACGAGATCATCCTGGGCAGGTGTTAGAGAAGGCCGCAGCTACATGTGAATAGTATTTGTTTCTCACATGGTCAACAAATAATCAAACCTGCTGACTCCTCGCTGGGCCGTGAATAGGATCTAGGGACACCAGAGAAAGAGACCACAGCTAGCCATAGGTAGGGTCACTGTTGGCCTCCAAGAGAGCCTGGTGACCACTGAACGCCAGGAGGAGAGAAGAGACTAAGTGGGCAAGTTGGACAAGGTGCCATGTTGGAGGTGGAAGGGCACATGCCTGCCAGGGGACCCTCTGTTGTCTGTCCCTTGCAGTCTTTACCTTGCAAAGGCCACAGATCCTGAACCAGGGCCCCTCCGTTCCTTAGAGAACACCCTATTGTAAGCAGTGGGAGGCAGTGGCACGGCCCCTGCCTGAGGTTAGGCCAAGTTGCCAGGAAGCAAATGCCTTTCTCCCAGCCCTGCCTCAAGATCAGGTCAAGGACCGGGCCAGGAGAGGAAGGGGAGTGTGTGAGAGGTTGTCTTGATCAAGGAGTCCATTGGGTCCTCCAGGAAATGCCAGGGAGCTGCAGCACAGCCCTCCTCAGCAGGCTGCTTGCTGTCCAGTCATGAGCCGCAGTGCAGCCCTCAGCGGGGCCGCTTGCTGTCCAAGATGGCCTTCCAGTCATCCGCCCACGAGTGCAGCCTCCGGCGAGGGGGCTTCAGCTGCAGGTGATGATTATGGCAGGAGGTGAAGAGGATGTGCTCCCAGCTGGGGTGTGGCTCGGCCCCTGTAGAGGGACATAGGGCCTCAGTGCAAAGCCTAGGATCAGTCATGAGCCCCACCAGCAGGTGTTGTGCCTCTCCTGACTCAGTTCCTCTGTCTGCAAAGGGTTGCTCTGTTAGCCTGCCCTACAGAAGGCATGAGTGTAAAACAAGGTGCCGTGCACAAGGTGCTCCGTGCAACACGCAGGAAGCAGGCCACATGGAGATGGCTGATGGGGCTGTCACCACCCACTGCTTGGCCTGGCCAACCACCTAAGTGGGAAGCCCAGGACTGTGTGCCCTGCAGTTACTAGTACCAATCTCCTTCCATACTGTGCTGCAACCTCTTTGAAGTGACGACCTACTAGTTCCTGTGGCTGAAGCCCACGGGTCATGTTGCCCTAAGCCTCTGGAAGACTTTGCCAGGGAAGAAACTGTTTTCCTACCAATGTGTCCAGAACAAGCTGTTACCTGCAACTCCAAAGAACTACTAGGAGGAAACAGCTTGCCCACGGTGCGGCAAAACCAGGCAGAAGACATCCAGGAGGCATGAACAGTGTGGGCTGACTAATGGAACTCCCAAACCTCACACGCCCGAAGCCCTCCCTCCACCCTACCGTGTCAGTTAAGTGAGCCAAGCTACCAGCTTGCTTGTTTTCTGGGAAGGGGTCATTAGCTGGAGCCGAAAAAAGAACAAATGCACTGCCCAAGGCACTGGCAGCCATGGCCCATACTGTGATTTCCTGTTATGTAACAGACTTGCCATGCGCTACCTGAGGGGAAGAGGGGGCAGGGAGCTACTAAACACAAAGGTTTGAAATCAAAGCTGGGTTCTTCACTCAGGAGAGTCAACAGAGTAAACTAAGTCTGGGTAAAGGCACAGACATTCTGACTTCCAGTAGCCCCCTGTCCCTAGGGTGCAGGCAGGCCTTTCCAACAGGAAGAAGCCTCTGACTGGGTGCTGATAAACGCCTGGTAAAGGGGTATGTGAGGTGAGGAGACCCCAGCAGGAGGTATGTGGGAGAAGGGAGAAGGCAACTAGGGCTACCCAGCCTCCCCCTGCCAGAGACTACTTGCCTGTGATGTCCGGCCGGTCATCTATGAGAAGATCGGCAGAGACCACGGTCTTGTCTCTGGTCAACACAATCTGTTCCAGAAAGTCAGGGCCGAAGTGCTTCTCCACCCAGGCATACTGGAGGGAGCAGAGGAGATGACATCAGACAGAGCTCGGCCTAGAACCCCAGCACTCTGAAGGGAAGGGGGCTAATACAGAGGGCCAGCTTGGGCAGCTCTGCACCCAGGAATTTGTCACTTGGGAGCTGTGTACCTGTACACTCTTCAGGAGACTACAGAAGGGTCACAACTCAGACCCAGACCTGACATCCCCTGAGTGGCACAGAATGCTCTCAGCACTCTATCAGAGGTTAGTCACGCTGGCTGCCACTGTGTCCTGAGGCTTAGTGACTTCCTGAGGTGGCTGACTCACAAGAGAAATAATTAGGTGATCTGCCCAATGTCTCTGCTGGGAATAAAGGGAGAGACAGGTAGACTCAAACCATGAATGATTTGATACTTGGGGGCAGGGTAGAATTTGACTGTCACATCAGTGCAGAGGGGTGCTGCAGACGGCTGATGTCCCAGGCACACAATGAGTGCAGGACTGACAGACAGGAACAACTATCAGACCATGGGAACAGCTACCACTGACACAACACTGTGCAATCTGGCAGGCCACACTTTCTTCGCCACGGTGGGGCTCTGGACTGCCTCTCTTTCCTAAGACACTCTGGGAACTGGGAAAACAGCCTTCCCTCCTTCACCACGCTAGTGAGGCTAGCAGCAGACTAGGTCAAGGTAGCCATGTCGGGAGAACCAGGAGAGGGATGAGTGGTCCTGGGCCTGAGGTTCACAGCTGTGCCACTCTGCCCAGGGTGTAGCTGCACCGAACCACCTGGCTGCCCTTCTCCATCCTCCATGATCTGCTCATAGACCAAGACTAAGACAGGTATGGACTTTAGTCAGGGCAGCTTCCAGCGGAAGGAGACAGGAGCCTTTGCCTGATTCATCTGGCCCCACCATGAGAACTAACAGCCAGAAGTTAGAAGATGGCTACAAGTGTGCTACTGGCTCACATGAGATGACCTCCCTAGGGAAAGCCTGTGTAGCCACTGCAGCAAAACCCCAGGCAGGTCTGTTTAGTCCCGGCTGTGGCCCATGTGACTTGGGCAGACGCACGAACAGACTACAGATGGCCCCAGGCGACCTCTAGCACAGGAAGGACTTGGAGAACAGAGCCGAGCCTAAAGAGAGGGCTGCATGGCCCTGCCCTGTTCCATGCGTGCCCTCAGGCCTCACAATGTGACCTTCATTTTCAGATAGTTCTCTCTCTCTTCAGGTCTTTAACCACACACACACACACACACACACACACACACACACACGATGCACCAACAGACGTGACACCCACACACACTTTTTAGGCACGCTTCTCCCCTGACACAGCAAGTTCCTAAAACTGTCCCCCTCTACTTCACCTCCACACTCCTCATCACTCCAGGCAATGGCCACAACTGTGGTCACATTATCTGTAGCCCTGCAATCTGCCTCAGTAGCCTCTGGCACCCTTTAGGACAGGGACGGTAGTTCTTTGGACACCTGTCCAAATGTCCAATGAAGGAGAAACAGTCCTTTCTGGACAGACTGCCTGAGGTCACTCTGACTGGAAAGGCTTCCTGGCCAAGCCTTCAGTGAGGCCCTGCAGGCCCTACGGGCCATCTTCCCAGACAGATACCCACTGCAGGGAAACAGGCTCCCATTAGGTTCATAAAGGAGCTTAGCTGGGTGAAGACGCTGCCCCAGGCAGACGGGGAGTGGATGGGCTGAGTCCCTGGAATGCTTCCCTGAGAAGACACAGGGACCCTGGTGTTGGCATGGAGGTGACACAGAGGCAAGACTGGAAGACAAACAAGGGCTGCTCATGTGACTGTACTTCATGCCCATGCCCACTGCCTTCTTACCCTCATGTATGTAAGTGTACTTCATGCCCACTGCCTTCTTACCCTCATGTATGTAAGTGTACTTCATGCCCACTGCCTTCTTACCCTCATGTATATAAGTGTACTTCATGCCCATTGCCTTCTTACCCTCATGTATGTAAGTGTACTTCATGCCCACTGCCTTCTTACCCTCATGTATGTAAGTGTACTTCATGCCCACTGCCTTCTTACCCTCATGGCAACCTGGGTGCAGACATCCTTCCCACTCCTGCAGCTCTTGGCCCTGACTGTACGAGGCACACTGAAGAACCAGGGAGACCCCCCCCCCCGCCCCGGGCTTCTTCCACAACTAAGAGAACTCAGGCTTAGTGGTGCGAGGGTTCTGAGGCAGGACAGGGTCTGGGCCCTGAGCAGCATGTTTCATGAACCAGTCACAGAGCTGAGAAGTTTTACTTTCCTTTGTTGATTCCAATTCACCGTGGCCAGTACCCCTGTGGGTGATAATCATGGGCTTGGGTGAAGCATCAGCATCAAATCACAAGAACCTGGTCCTGTGACCCGGTCTCTGGGTCTCTTGTCTCTGGCGTGGCCTGTCTACAAGCCGCAGAGGAGCAGCTGCACGCAGGAAATAGTGCCGTGGTTCGTGGATTCTGTACAGATGAGGAAACTGAAGTTCAAAGAGGACCAGCGACGGTTCCCACCACTGCACTCTCCTGCCTGTAGCTGGAGAAGAGCTCGGGCCCTGCCTGAGCCACCTGGACTGAGCTGGGACAATCAGAGCTACCCCTTCTAAACGGGCATGCCACTGCTCTGCTTCTGAACCTTGCTCATGCCTGGACAGCTGCCTGGTCCACGTGTGGTAACTAGAGTGTTGAGATGGCTTCTTCTGAAATTCTGATGACCTCTGGAACTAAAACCCAGCAGCTGGGTACACCTGTGAGGAATTTTTATTAATTAAATCATGTAAAGTGGAAAGACCCACCTTTAATCCAGATCTCTTGAGGTGGGAAGATCCACCTTTAATCTGGGCTGCACCTCCGGCTGGTAGCCTGTATGAAGGACATGGAAGAAGGAAGCTTGCTCTCTTTGCCTGCTTGCTCTTGAACTTGTCGGCAAGTCTATTCCTTCCCTGACATTAAAGCCTACTTCTTCCGAATTCCAGATACAATGAAGACCAGCTGAGACACCCAGCCTTGTGAACTGAACAACTACTGGATTCTTGGGTTCTCCATCAGTAGACAGCCACCATTGGACTAGCTGGACCACAGCCTGTAAGCCACTCTTATAAGTCCCATAAGTAGATATTCATCCTATCAGTTCTGTTCCTCTGGAGACCCCTGACTAATACAAGCATCTTCTATCGCATGGATGAAAAGATTATGTGTGGATGCAGAGGCAGGTGGACCTCTGTGAGTTCAAGGCCAGTCTGGTCTACAGATCTGCCTACCTCTACCTTCTGAGCGATAGGATTAAAGGCATGTGCCCATCATACCTGGCTATAACTACAGTTTAATTTTATAGTTTAAAAATTACTTAATGAATAATGTTGGGAAATTTGCTGCTTTGAAATTATTATGAAACACTAGTATTCAAGACAGTACATGAGAGATATGGATTAATGAGCCCATTCAAAATGTCAGAATGAGACCAGGGAATAAAAAAGCCCAGACTGCCTTCCCAGGAGAGAAATAACTAGAACCAGACACCTGTAGGACAAAGCAGAGCCTTTACCTTCACTAATTCCCCACCATATAAAAAATTAATCAAAACTGGATCATAACCTACATACTAAAGCTAAAAGTATAAAATTTCTATGCTTCAGAAATAGCTGCCAGGCACCTTTAACCCCAGCACTTGAAAAGCAGAGGTAGGTGGCTCTCTGTGAGTTCGAGGCCAGCCTGGTCTACAGAGTGAGTTCCAGGACAGGCTCCAAAGTTACACAGAGAAACCCTGTCTCAAAAAAAAACAAAAGAATAAAACAAACAAATAAACAAATAGTTAAATCTGGAAAGCTGCCTGTAGAAAGATAAAAATAGATCCATATCTATCACCCTGCACAAAATTCCAATCCAATTGCTTTGAGGACATCAGCATAAGGCCAGATACCCTGGATCTTATAGAAGAGAAAGTAGAGAATTGGCTTGAACTTGTTGGCACAGGAAAAGACTTTCTGAACAGAACACCATTAGCACAGGCACTAAGATCAACAATTAATAAATGGGACCTCATGAACTGAGAAGCTTCTGTATGGCAAAGGACACCATCATTCAGACAAAGTGGCAGATTACAGAATGGGAAAAGATTTTTACCAACTATACATCCACTAGAGAGCTAATGTCTACAATATATAAACTATTCAAAAAGCTGGTCATCAAGAAAATAAATAACTCAATTAAAAGATAAAAAGCTTCTGGAAGCAAAGGACACCATCAATCAAGCAAAGAGACAGAATGGAAAAGGGTCTTCACTAGCTGTACATACGTCAGAGGGTTAGTATTAGGAAATCCTGATTGCTGAAGACATCACACACGTATATCATCAAACAGAGAAATTAAGCTGGTGCCCAACTAGAAGCTTCACTGCTACTGACGAGTGTGTTTATAGTGCTAGAAGGTAATATACTTAATCCCTAAGGAGAAGCGTAATCATCAATCTCACCCAGCTACAGATCCTAAAAGTTCTACCCACTGGTGCCATAGTGACACAATTGTTACAGAAGAAACCAACCAGCTTTTGATGGGCTATAAGGTCTGCTCCATGAGAGCGAACCCATACCTGAGATGGTTAGTGAGGCCAAGAACTTGAGACTAGATAGGTCATGGGCCCTAAGGAATCTACTGCAATTATTCTGCTAAATGAACACAGCAATGAAACAACTCCTAATCACACAGAGCTAAACCCCGTAGAATGGTGCACCTCAACTCACATTGAGAAGCTTCACAGAGACCTAAAACCAGATAATGTGCAGAGACAGATACCTTTGAGCACTTAACGGGATGTCTTTAGCCAACTCCTCCTTTCAAGACTCAAGGATCTACATTGAAGAAGAAGATGAAAGATTTTAAGACCCAGAGGTGGTGGACAACTTCAAAGAAACGGTGTCTCCAAGACACGACAGGCCAATGCACAGATGAACTCACAGAGACTGTGACAGCATCCTTGTACTAGCTAGTTTTATACTAACTTGACAAAAGCTATGGCCATCTGAGAGGAAGAAACCTCAGTTGAGAAAATGCCTCCACAGGATCAGATGTAGGCAAGCCTTTAGAGCATTTTCTTAACCAGTGACTGATGGGGGAGGGCCCAGGCCACTGTAGGTGGTATGACCTCTGGTACCTGAGTTCTGTAAGAAAGCGGGCTGAGCAAGTCACAAGCAACAAGTCAGCAAGAAGCATTCCTTCATGGCCTCTGCATCAGCTCCTGCCTCCAGGTTCCTGCCAGGTTTGAGCTCCTACCTTGGCTTCCCTCCGTGGATCATGACTCAGGACACGTAAAGCCAATAAATCCTTTCCTCTCCAAGTTGCTCTTGGTCATAGCAGTAGAAACCTTAACTCAGATCACTCAAAAGACCTATACAAGTTCCAAATAGACAAAATCCCAGCATGGAGAAGGGGAAGTAGGCACAGAGTACTACCCCTAACCAAGAAGTTATTTGCAACTGAGAGCTACTAGGAGGGGAGAAATCTATTTCATTTAATCAAAGAATTAACCACATCCCAGGCAGGCTGCATGCTCAGGAATAGTTGGCCAATACAAAACAGAATCCATGTTTTGTTTTGTTCTATCTTATTTTCTTTCTTTTCTTCTTGTGCCTTGTTTGTTTTGGTTTTGTATATTTTTAAGAGAGAAAAAAATATGAAATAGGATGGGTAGGGAGGGGGGATCTGGGAGCTTGTGGGGGATGGAAAAGAATGTGACCAAATATATGTGACCATATGGTATATTAAAACCTTTTAATCAAAAAAAAATGACTCTGCTAAGCCAGGGGTAGTTCACACCTGTAATCTTGGAGGGCTGCAGTATGAGAATTGCAGGATCCAGGCCAGCAGGACTATTCAGGGGAATCCTGCCTCTAAAAACAATTAAAGAAGAGCTTATGAATTTGAGAGGGAGGAAGAGCAGGGGAAGTGTTGGAGGGGAAGGACGGGTAGAAATGATATAAATACTCTTGTATGAATTTCAAAAAATACTTTAAAAATGTTTTTGATAGCTATCTATTGAACAATGGATCTATTCGATTCACTGGTGCCTAGCTCTGCACTGAGGAAGAAGACAGCTAGCACCTTCGCAGATCTCAATCTGGTAGGAGACAGAAAATCATTCAGGAAGAGGCAGAGCCATTCTGAGCAGTGTACAGGAAACCAGGGCCAAGACAGCTATACCTCTGCTATGACATAGAGAATGAACGTTAGAGATGGCGGTCGGCAAATGTGGTGAGCATCTGACCAGAGGCATGCAGAGGAGAGGGACGTGGCAAATGCGGTGAGCATCTGACCAGGGGCATGCACAGGACAGGGACATTGCTAACTGCATTGGTTACTTTGCTTGTCAGTGCAGTGAAGAACCTGGAAGAACAAACTTAGGAAGAAAGGATCGGTTCTGGCTCATGGTTTGAGGACACACCATCTATTATGGCAGGGAAGGCATGGGAAAGCTTGCTCACATCTGGGTGCACCAGGAAACAGAGATACAAGAATCTCAGGTTGGTTTATGGGGTTTCCAGCCCATAAACCTGCCCCCAGTAACCCACATTCACCAACCAGACCCCATCTCTTAAGGGCTCCACAGCTTCTCACAACGGCACCACAAACCAGGGGCTAAGCGGTCACACGAGTCTATGGAGGGTGTTTTACATTTGAGCCACAATACAAGTCAAGGACAGCATAAAACACAGATGGGTGGGAGCTCCTAGGATGGAAAGAGCCAGGCAGGCTGTGGGGCCAGGCTTTTTACAGGGAAGGAATTATCATGGGACTGAACATGATCCACCTTATGAAGTCTCATTCATTCTACAAAGAAATTCAAAGTGGCAACAATAAGAGATGCACAAAGATGCCAGACATGTTTCAGAAAGAGAATCCACAGGAAACAAGATCCATTTTACACAGAGGGCCAGAGGAAGGCCGGGGAAGAGCACACTTCTAACAGAGCCAGTATACAGCAAGGGCACAGCACAGGCTCACCACGAGCAGTGGAAACCAGGAACCGCAGCTAAACTGAACTTTTATAGACTTTCTCATCATTGTTCCCTACGCAAAGCTGTAGAGCAACTGCAGCAAAGGTACGCATTACTGCATGAGGTACTCTAGTTACCTGGAGATGGCTTCAGTATTCAAGGATGGGGGAGATGTGTAAATATCACCAAAGTTTCTATAAAGAAACTCTAGTGTCTGTAGATTCTGACAACCAATCAGTGTACCTGTACTGGCCAGTTATCCAACCACTTGACCTTCGTGGCTCAAGTTTAGGGGTCCAGCAGAACCACCTGGCAAGTTAGCCGAGACGATGGTGCCACTCCCAGAGTTTCTAACTCTAAAGGTCAGTGTTACTGAAATGTCCATTTCTAACCAGCCCCCACTTGGTCCAGAACCTTTTTTGCGGATCAGTGCCCTGATATGAAAAGAGGACCCAGCCTTCACTCCTCACTCCCCCCAGAAGCTGTGGCTTGAACTCCCTTGGGCTAAAATGAGCTTAGCCTCAAAAGCTCAAAGGGGTCGGGATGACCACCAGCTGACCCAGTAACTGCCCACATAACCCACAGTAACAGCCTGAGTGTGGACTCTTCCTGGAGCAGGGCACACAAACAACTCCAGTCGAGGACAGCATGTGTGGAAAGAGAGGAAGATGGAGATGCTCAGAAGCCCTCAGCATGAAGATGGGAAGCCTGAGTAGGGGTAGGCCAGCCTCCGGAGTCCACAGCAGCATCTGAGAAACCCGCAAGGTGTGGGGCCCAATCCTCCCTGCAGAGAGCAGCCTGCAGCTTCTGATGTGAGGAGAGCTCCTCACTGCTACCACTCTGCTTCTCCCATTAGACAAAGGAGCTCACAGAAAAAAACTTATATTTCCTGG
This sequence comes from Myodes glareolus, assembly GCF_982192425.1. NCBI lineage: Eukaryota > Metazoa > Chordata > Mammalia > Rodentia > Cricetidae > Myodes > Myodes glareolus. The sequence goes on from NC_142034.1 coordinate 64,349,795, forward strand.
CTTACATGTTCTTTCTTTCTGGATTTTTTTTCTTGTGGGGGAAGGGGGCACGACGATTTCACTGTAGCCCAAACTGGCCTCAAGTTTACTATGTAGCATAGGCAGGCCCAGATTAGCAATCCCCGTCTCAGCCTACTGAGTGTTGGGGTTACAGCTTAACCCACCAAGCCAGCTCTTGGTCAGACATTTCACATAAGCCTAAGGATGGCGCTAAGCGGCGGAGCGCTTGCCTGACAGGCAGGATGCTCTGAGTTCCAGCCCCAAAGCCACAGGAGTGAGTGTGGGAATGAATGAGAGGACTCTGTTCATGCAGGGATGCCCTTGAGCTTTTGACCCCTCCCTAAACATGGTTCTCTCCTTCATTCATGCTTTACCAGACTTTCCCGGACCAGGCATATCTGATAAAGTGTGACAGGCACCCTTTCCACCTAGCCCGTGTTGCCACAAGTCCATCCAGCACATGAGATAGAGCCACCGGCTGGTGCAGAAAGGCAGGGAGCACCAGGACGGGGCCCTGTGCCACACAGCAGCCCTCACCTGGGATGGACTCCTTACCTTCTCATAGGGACAGTACTTGATCATCTTGATGGGGCTTGTGCAGATAAAGACATCAGTGCTGCAGGGACAGAAAGGACAGTGAGCCGTGCCGTTATCTCCACATCACCGCGCATTGCTCACCTCTGCTACCAGAGCCCTGCCAGGGTCTAAGCCTGTACCTGTCATGGGAAAAACCCCTGTTCTGATCTTCCCCATGAGAGGCTACAGCTTGTAATTTCTTCCTGAGTCAACGGTCCTGGGAAGCCACAGATGAAATGCCCTGGTCACAGGCAACAAACTCTGAGGTGGACAATTTTTGCAGGACTAGACCCAGAAGGTTAGCTGGGTTAATTGCATACTCTTGTTGAGTAAGAAAACAGGGAGAGAAAGAAGCATTAGTTACACACACAGCACTGAAAGGATGCAGAGGGCTGGGGGCCCAATGGTAGAAAAAGTGTGTCGCAAGGCCTTGGGTTTCTTCTTCAGCACCAGAAAGGAAGGAGGGAGAAAATAAAGGGAAAAAATACTGCAGACCCTATAGACAGATGAAAGAGAATCGCACTCCCAGTTAGTTGGAAGAAAATTACCCTTCATCACCTGCTACCCTCCACCACCTGTTACCCTCCACCACCTGCTACTCTCCACCACCTGCTACCCTCCACCACCTGCTACCCTCTACCACCTGCTACCCTCCACCACCTGCTACCCTCCATCACCTGCTATCCTCCACCACCTGCTACCCTCCATCACCTGCTACCCTCTACCACCTGCTATCCTCCACCACCTGCTACCCTCCACCACCTGCTACCCTCCACCACCTGCTACCCTCCATCACCTGCTATTCTCCATCACCTGCTATCCTCCACCACCTGCTCCCCTCCACCACCTGCTATCCTTCACCACCTGCTATCCTCCACCACCTGCTACCAGTCATAGCCAGGTGATGGAGGAGGAAGGTAGCCAGGCTCCACCGGAGACAAGCTCTCCTGCTCTGTGGCCTCACGGGGTCGGGGGTATGGGCTTTGCATAATAAATGCACCATCACAGCTCTGGGTTGCTGATCCTGGCCAAAAAGGGCTTCCCAGGTGTTTGCTCCTTCTCATGCCCACAGGCTGGATCCCCAACCAGCAACATCACCCTGTCCCAAAGAGTCATAACATTGTGTTCTGCTCTGGCACCTGTATGGGCTGGCTCATCAAACCAGGAAGAGTATTGTTTCTCCAACTCTCTTTGGCAAATTGGTCCCTGGGGAGTTCTGTGGAAGCCTGTCTGGTGGCCTCTGAGGGTTTTGCTTGTACCTGCTCAGTGTTCAGGAAAACATCAGGTGCAAAGAGACGACACTGTTGGCAGGGTGACAGTATCTGCCCAGCCTCTCTGAAAGCTGCCTCCCGGAAGGTCCGGCTGTAGACAGGCTTTTCCTCACACTCCCAAACCTCAGAGGGAAGGAAGACAAGCTGCCGTCCCTCTTCTTCACTGCTCCTTCCAACGCCTGACTGCTGAGGTCCGGGTCACACAGCCATCTCCCCACCCTGCCTTGCTGCCACCACATGCTGCCTACACCCAGAGCTTAGAATGACTTGTTCAACTCTCAGTCCTAAGCTTTGCCTACACTCAACTCTTCAACCTCGGTACAGACAGTCCGATCAATTCTGACTCCTCCATGCCATTCTCCTCCATCCAAACTAACCCTTTATGTGGGGAGGAGGCACAGGCAGACTCTTTTATTGTCCTGACTCGCTTTGAATTCCTGTGCTCATATAATCCCTGTCTTCTGAGTAGATGGCTCTACACAAGACACCATCTGGCTCAAACTGGTTGTTTTTAAGCAGTTTTATTGAGATACAGCTGACGTGCAAGCAAGTATGCATGTGATACACATACATACAGGTAAACACACATAAACATACAATATAAAAAGTTTTGAAAACTGCACTTACTATAAGGGAAATTTTTGGTAAATTGTAGGATATGAATGTCACAAAAAGTGAATCACCATGGTCAAGGGCAGAACACACCCTCACCACTAAGCTGTTTTCTCCCACTACAGATTGCTTTTATATGTTCTAGAACTTCATCTGGAGTATGCTTTCCTGTCTGGCTTCTTGCACTCAGTGAATGATTCAGTCACACTGTTAAATGAGCACCTTAGCAGTTTGTATCTTTTTAAAAGTCAAACTGATTTTAAGATTTTTTTTTGTTTTGTTTTTGGGTTTGTTATTGTTTGTTTTATATTGTTTGTGAGACAGGGTCTCACCATGTAGTCCTGGCTGACCAAGAGCTTGTTATATAAACCAGACTGACCTTGAACTCAACAGAAATCCACCGACCTCTGCCTTTTGAGGCTGGGATTAAAGGTGTGTGTCACTACTCCTAGCCTGATTTTAAGTTGTACTGAGATATAATCCATATAATACTTATCCATTTAAGGTATATAATTAAATACATTTTAGTGTATATGAAGGGTTTTACCAACATAACTGCAACTTAACTTTTAGAATATTTCTAGTACCCACAGAAGAAACCCTATTAAGCAATCAGTATCCATTCCCACCTCCTCTGGCCCCAGGTGGCAACAGATCTGCATTTTGTCTCAAGGATCAGTCAGTTCTGGAGATTTGGTGTAACTAGGATCATACAGTACGTGGCTTTTGTGCCGGATTTCTCCACTTGGCATCATGGCTTCAAGATGCATCTATACTGCAGTCTGCATGTGGCATGGTCACTCTTGAATACCTCTGTCTCTATGTGCACACCTACTAACTCCCAAGGAGAACAGTGTCACTGCACTATAGCCATGATTAATAGTGTAAGTGATTGTTTACAGTGCAGAGGCAGTGCATGGTTGTTACATAACTGTTTGGTCCCATAAATAGAAGCATCCATATGTGCTCACTGCAAACACAGCCTGTATCATAGGTCCAGGTATGGATCTGGAGCACTCCCCAAAGGTCCCCGGCCATGGGAATTATGGGAGGAGAGTGAGTCACTACAGGAAGAAAGTAGAATGCCCTCTGTGCAGGGGGCAGGGGGAGACATTAAAACCCTACCTCTTCCTGTCTCTTCTTCAGTTCCTAGCCATGATGATGTGACAGGCCTCTTCCACCACGTGGTCCTAGTTGTGCTGTGCCACTAAGGCTCAAAGAAGCAGGGCAAGTGACCATTAATACAACCTCCACGCTCATGAGCCAAGACAAATCTTTTTCTTTAAAAATAAAAAAAAACTAACCTGATTTTATTATTGTATGAGTGTTTTTGCCTGCATGTATGTATATATACATTGTGCATGCCTGCTGCCCAAGGAGATCAGAAAGGGGCATCAAATCCCGGGGGACTGAAGTTGCAGACTGTTGTGAGTAGCCATGTGGGTGCTTGGAATTGAACCAAGGTCTTCCACAAGACGAGTGCTCTTAACTGTTGAGTCACCTCTCAAGCTCTCAAACCTTTTTCTTTCCTATGCTGATTACGTCAGGTGTTTTATATAGTAACAACACCAAGTTAACTAATACAAGAAGCCTATTAGCATATTGGAGACACTAAAAATACACATTTACCAAGAAGGTAACTTTGAATTGATTAAACTTGTTCTTTGGCAATTTTATGTTTGTATATAATGTATTGTAATTACTCTAACCTAATTATTTTTTTAATTTACATTTACCTATTTTGTAGAGGGGTTGTGTGCCACAGTGCACATGTGGCGATCACAGAACAACTCGCAGAAGTCAGTTCTCGCCTTTTATTATGTGGTCCCAGGACTTGAACTCAGGAAGGCTTAGGGCAACTACTTTTACCTATTACCACCCTCCCCGCAAGCTTCTCTTATCTCTCCCAATGAAACTTTTCTTCAAAATATTTTTTATTCAAAATAGGTTCAAAGGAGGAGAAGAATAAAATAAGCATAAAAATGTCTGAAAAGTCCTAAGCTGGTTTATAAATATACCTATACAGCATAAATGAAATGCTCCCATCTAAGCTGACAATTCTCCCTCCAGGAGCCAAAGACCATCTAACAAAGCCCCAGCAGCAGGTATGAGAAGCCTTCTTGTGAGCTGTTGGTCAGAGCTGTCCAAGAGATTCTCAAATACCCATTGCCTTTGTTTGTCTCCCTACGCTGGAGGTGGAAGATAAGTCCTAATGCTAAAGGTGCCATACACTTCAGAAACAGGCCTGGAAACTTGAGTGGAACTGACCTGAAAGGCTCATTCCTGAAGACTAGTTTTTGTGATACCGAAAGGTGCCATGCAAGCTTCCAGAGGAGGAGGCAACCTGTAGTCCTACCCATACATGACACCTATGAGCACAACAATGACCAGCATCACACGAGAACCCTACAGGTACAGTATTGGCACATGTATGTCAGTGGTAACAACAGCTCTCTACTTGGGAAATCATGCCAGGTACTGGAAATCAAGTCAACTGCCCAGGGCAAGAGGAGTGAAACATCTTGGAGAAGCCACCACTTTATTAAGCCAGCAAAGTCCCTAACTACATGCTAAGCATTTGTCCTTATACCCACAGGTAAGTGCAGTCCTCACTTCTTATCAAGGAAACTTCTCATTGCAACAGAAAGAAACTATCACGTAAAACCACAACTGATCAAAAGTTATGGCATCCCATCCCAACAGAGACCTCTACAGCAATACTCCTGCACCTCAGGGACCATTTTAGAAGAGGGGGCTGGAAAGATTTGAAGAGCCAGAGGAATAGGGAGTTTGTTGTGAGGCTGTGTGTCCTGGGAGTGTAAGAAGCTACACCCATAAGATCTCACCAACATGACTGCTGGAATGTGAGCTGAACAAGGAAAATAACAAGAGACTTACTAAAGTGGGTTTGGTGGTGTTGGGGGAGCCCAGGAGGCCTCAACCTTATACAAAAAGTGACAGGCAACTAAGGAAAGTTGAGAGTGGGTAAAACAGTCTTTCCCAGGGAAGAAAACAACAATTGGTTAGCCAATACCAAATAGCCCTGAAAATATTCATGCGAGTAATATTATATAGACTGAATAGTTTATACATTTGTACTTAGAAATATGTATGTATGTATGTATGTATATGTGTGTGCTATGTATATATGTGTGGGTGTGCAACAATTTTAAAAAGAGGTCATAAATTTGAAAGAGGACAGGGAGGGGTATATGGTAGGATTTATAGGGAGCAAAGGGAAGTGAGAAATGATATAATTATATTATAACCTCAGAAAATAAATATTTTTAAAATAGGTTAAATCCAAGGTAGAGGACATATAACTTTGGAGGGTTAACCATGCCTGCTTCCCAGGCTCTTGTCATAGATCTTTATAAGTCAAGTTCATACCATAAAACACAATGAAATATACTCTTCAGGACCGGAGCTCAAGTCCAGAGATACAGAACTAACCAGATGAGGTCTACAATTCACTTCAAAATATAAGCACTGTGTGTTTTCCTTGTGCCTATTTAGTCAGATTTGAATTTACACATTTACTGTGTGTGGGACACACACACATGGAGGTCAGAAGATAATTTACAAGAATAGGTTTTCTCCTTCTACTGTGTGGATTCTGGGGTTAAGCTCAAGTGTGGCAGCAAACCATCCCCACCAGCATCGTACTAGAGTTTGAAAGTGGAGAGTTTTAGAGGCATTTATATACAACACAATGAAGACCATGTCACATTTATGTCATTCAGTTTGTTACATTTAAAGAAATATCATGAGCAACTCTCAAAGTAAACCCTTATATTTTGGGTCAATTTACTTTAAACTGGGTGCCAAGACAATTCAATGGGAGAAATAACAGTCTTCTCAACAAAATGAGCCTGGCTTACTAGATACTCACACACAGAAGTAGTTTTCTGGGCTTGGTGATGTGTGCCTTTAATCCCAGCCCTCTCGAGACAGAGGCAAGTGGATCTCCATTAGTTCAAGGTCAGTCTGGTCTACAGAGCAGAGCTACCTAGTGAGAACTATTTGGAAAGAATAAAAGGACCAGAGGAACTAGGGCATAACCAGAGCGTCCACTTAGTCTGGTGGTTTGAATCACAATTACAATGGCCCCACAGGCACACACATTTGAATGTTTGGTTCCCAGCTGGTGGACTGTTTGTTAAAGTCAGGAGGTGAGGCCTTGTTGGAGGAGGTGAGGTCTTGTTGGAGGAGGTGGGTCACTGGGAGGGCCTCTGAGGTTTCAAAAGCCCACACCAGAGCAAATTTCAATCTCTCTGCCTCCATCCTGAAGAAAGCATATAAGCTCTCAACTACTGCTCCAATGTCTTGACTGCTTGCCTGCTGCCATGCTCTCCACCACAACGATCATGGACTCACCCTCTGGAACTTAAGCAATATCCCAATTAAATGCTTTCTTTATAAGTTACCATGGTTATGGTGTCTCTTCACAGCAACAGAAAAGTAACTATGACACCTAACATGCACAAAACCTTTGGTTCAATCCTCAGCACCACAAAGATAGATAGATAGATAGATAGATAGATAGATAGATAGATAGATAGATAGATAGATAGATAGACAGACAGCCTCAGTACCACAAAGATAGACAGACAGACAAATTAGATAGATAGGCAGGATCATGATCTGAAAGTAAGACCCAAAGTTAAGGGGCTGGAGAGATGGCTTGGCAGTTAAAAACACTGGCTGCTCTTCCAGAGGATCCGGGTTTGATTCCCAGCACTGGCTCAGAACCATCTGTGTCTCCAGTTCCAAGGAATGTGACACCTTCATCTGCTCTCTGCAGGCATCAAACATGCATGTGGGGCACAGACACACATGCAAATAAAACACCCATACACCTAAAATAAAACGATTTATTTAAGAGCTAAAGTTAAAATCTTAAAGAAAACACAGGAAAAAGAAAAGCCACAATGAGAGACCATAGTCACAGCCACCACCAGGACAGCTAAAAAATTAAAAGACAGTAATGAGTGTTGAAAAACACATCAAGAAACTGCAGTCTTCCTGAAATGAATGGCAAATGGTCTGATGGTTCTTTAAAACATTAAACATAATTATCCTATGACCCAGAAGTTTTACTCTGAAGTATATGCCCCAAAGAAGTAACAGCAAGTGTTCAAACAAACGCTAACCCTAATGTCCAGAGCAGCACTAGTCACAGAGTCAGAAGGTGAAAACAGTCCAAACGTCCATCAGCTAATGAATGGACACACAAAATGCAGTCTGTCTGTACAATGGGAACTATTCGGTTGTCAAAAGCGTAAGTACTTGATTGGGGGTGTAGCGGGATGGTTACAGCACCTGTCCGTCATACAAAATGCCCTGAATCTCCCCCCCCCCCACACCCCGTCACTCACTCACAAGATTAAAACAGTGAGCCTTGGCAGCTACTACAAAACTGATAAACCTTAAACTGCTTAAGAAGCCAGACCACACACTAGGTGGCAGCACTTACACCAACTGTCTGTAACAGGCAAAGCCCCGGAGGCAGAAAGTGGATTAGTGGCCTTTAGGAACCAACCATAGAAGGGCAGGAATGAGCAGTGTGCTACTGTGTTTGACAATTTCTTTTAGGGGGGGCGAAAAAAAATCTGAAATTGACAGTAGCAATGGCTCCCTGACTTTGTAAGTGTTCTAAAAGCCACTGAACTGTACGTTTGAAATGGGGAAGCTACACCGTGTGGAGTTCGTCAACAAGGCTGTAAAAGATCTTAGGGACGCACACTGTCCACAGTCCCAATAAGCTCCAGGGGACCGCAGAGGGTGGGTGCTGAGTGAGGGCTTCACCCCACACAAGTTCTCAGTTCACCAGAACAAAATGACACCCTGTCCTTTCTGAACCCCCCTTTTCCAGGTGAGGCCTGCTGCTCCCCGCTTTTCCAGCACTTGGCAGAATAGGCTCTTCTGCCCTGTGTGGCTACTTCACAACGGCAAGTCGGACTTCCCTGGTGGGCAAAGCCCATGCTGGTGCCCACAGCATGTACCTGCAAGGTCTTTTGCCAGGGTCAGCAATGAGAATGCAATGGGCCTCTGCAGGGCTGAGGAGAAAAGGGCAAGACAGCAAGCTAAAGCTAGAGTCCCAAGGCAAGAAGGTATACTTACTTCTGCAGGTTGGCCATCTGCTTCACAGCTTCCACGGCTCCTGGCAGAGGTTCGAGTTCAAAGAAGAAATCCTTTGACTCCCAGATGCTGACGGCTTTCTCCTAAGAAGTCAGAAAAGCAAGTCACCTCCAGGTCCCCACTGTCCCACCACCCTCCTCTTGGAAACACACACAGTTGGGCCGGGCTGTTACTAGGTGGGAAAGGGTTCAAGGCTCCCTACACTCACCCCAGACCCATGTCCTGGGGGAATCACAAGGAGTTGGCGTGTGCTTGGACCCCCCCTTCCCCCAGGAAGGATGTGACTTCTCTTAGGACACAGCAGAGACAAACTAAGGTGTCAGTTCGGGCAAAGCCACCTGGTGTTCTCAGGTTGAGGGCAGTCTTCACAAAGTACACATGTGCTAGGCTTGCCTAGCACAGCCAGCACACAGCACACAGCGCACAGTGGGGGCTGAGGGAATGCATGCACGACCACAATGAAAGAGCCACTAGAGTTAGAAGCTGAAGGAACTCAGATCCCGAAGTGCACCATGGTCCACAAGGATAGAACTACGGTAAGCTGGGAAACGGACAGCTAGGAGGGTCCCAGATGCTTCATCACACCGATCAGAACAGTTGTGTTCTCACCTGGCTTATGTGCTGAGGAACCAAGACATTATTTTATTTTATTGAGACAGGATCTCTCTGTGTAGCTCTGACTGTCCTGGAACTCTCTATGGAGATTAAACTGGCCTTGAACTCAGAGATTCTCCTGCCTCTGCCTTCCAGAAAAGGGATTTTGTTGCTTATAAATTTGAAAGCCAAAACCTAGACCCTGTGCCAGGCATGACGGCCCATGCTAGTCCCATTACTTGTGAGGTCAGGCTGGGCAACAAAATAAAACCCTGTCTCAGAAAGAAATACAAACTCTCTTTTAGGCTATAGTAAAACTGATGCCATATAGCAAAACAGTGGTGGAGGAAGGATCCCCTTTCTACCATGTATGAGTAGGTCAGAGCTCATGTTCCCAGAGTGCTAGCCAGATCTCTCCCAGGGCCAGGCAAGGGGGGAGTAAGACATCTCAGCCTCCAGGAGCGGAGCATCTCAGTGCTGTCCATGTGTGCAGCACAGGAACACCAATGCCGGTTAAGAGAGCACCCATCCCCTTGTCAATGACGTGGGCTGAGCAAGCACACTGTTCCTGAGACACATTCTCAAGTTCCATCTTTACAGCCTACAAGGAACAAAGATTGCTGGTTCACAATGTAAGAAAAGCATGATTTCCTTCAAGGCCACTTAGGGTAAAGCCGTCAAGACTTGAACTCACATGCAGAGTCAGTATGACCCTTGCTGTGGGCCAACTCTGGGCTGGCCACCACGCTCACAGAGCTTGGCACCAAGAACGCAAAGACAAGACCCATCCCTTCCTCCCAAAGTCCTGGTGATACAAGACAGATATGGAATTCCAATGCCAAGCCTGTAGTTGGCCTCCCAGCTCCCTGGGAAGCACTGGTAGAAGGGGTCTAAGACAGCTAAAATGAGCTTTTCTTTCCACCTCACCTGCTTGCCCTCCAAGAGTCTGTGGAAACCAAAAGAAATAAAGACAAAGGTACTCCTTGACCCTTTGGAGCCATGGAGTCTACATCCATGGATTCAAACAACCACGGACAGAAGATACTAGGAAGAGTTACTATGCACTGAATGCTCAGAGGGCCTTTTCTGTGTCATTACTCCCAATATTGCATTCAGTATTTAAAACCATCTCCATGGCATTTACACTGCACTCATATTATGTCTCCTACATCAGGGCTGAGCTATATAGGACTACACAGGTCATACACAAGTGTCATGCTATTTTGCACAAAGGGCCAGAGCATCTGTAGATCTTGGTACCATGGGGGTCCTGAAATGGGTTTCCCCAATACCAAGAATACAAAGTAAAAATGAGTACAGCCATTATACCTAGACTGTTAGGTTGAACCACTGATACTTCAGACAGCTAGGTCACAAGCAGGCTCGGGGTGATCCTTCGGTGAACTGAGACTTGGAAAAGGAATGAGGTGGAAATCAGTGGTTCCTCCCATCCACTCCTTCTTCCCTGTGCTCTCTCACCTTGCACTTAGAAGATGGGAATTGGTCCCTTTGGGCCTGGAGTAGCTACACAAAGAGCTATTGAGCCACTGCACCATTTCCTTGTTTTACGGTGTTGCTGATGAAACCCAGGGCCTCATGCAGCCTATGTAATCGTGATCACTAAGTTAAAGCCTCTAAGTGTTTGTTGAAGTCTTCTTTTCCTCTTCTTGATGGTGCTGGGGTTTGAAGCAACTCTGCTTGCAGAGTCTGGGTAGATTTCAGTTATCCCATTAATGTATTCCCGGGGCTGGAGAGAAGGCTCAGTAGTTCAGAGCACTTGTTGCTCTTGCACAGGACCTACGTTCAATCCCAGCACCTCCACGGTGGCTCACAAACATCTGCGAGGAACTCCAGCTCCAAGGCTCTGGACTGGGACTGCGCATAGCACACATGTATACATGCAGACGAAACACTCACACACATCAAACTAAACAAATAAATTAATAAACTTAATACAATCCTATAAGGAAATTGTGTCCCCCAAATTTGAGCACTGGTCAGTCATCTACAATCCCATGCAAGGCAGTGACTGACCGCTGCGGCTACAGAGGTGACCCAGGTAATTGTTTCCTTTGCCTTAAAGCTATTCATAGTTCTCAGCACTGGGAGATGTCAGCTACCTGGGCGCTCTGTGGAAGTCGCCTGCAGAAATATCATCTGAGAATGAATGAAATGGTGTCCCATGTCCCCTTCCGGTACCTCGATAAACCAAGTTGTTGTGGAGGTGCTTGATTTATTGTGTAGCGGTCTGGGATTTGGGGGGAGAGTTGCAGGGCAGGGAAGGAACCCTAGCATCTTACACTTGCTAGGCAATCCTCTACCACTGGACTGGGAATGCACCCTGGTGTCTTGCACAATCCTCTACCAGCCCTGTGCACCCTGATGAAATCAAGAGAAAGCACAACAGGGAACAGGACATTAGAGTGGGGAAAAGGAAATACGTGCGGCAGGCAGGCAGGTTGCTGGGTTGGAATCCCACTTGTACGCCTTGTCATCCTGTGACGTGGGAGCAGGTTTCCCTTGGGTACAAAGTGGAGACAGTAGCATCCTCCTACAGTTAAGACAAAGTAGTGGGCCATGCAGGGGCTGGAGAAAGTCCAGAGTGAATGTGTGTTGCTGACAGAGGCAGAGCCATGAAGGAAAGGCAAAGCCTCCCTGCTGGGATGAGGTCCAGAAGCATGGTAAAGCCTTCCTCTGGTCTGAGTGTAGATTTTGACAGTGTGTGCAGAAAATGTCCACCCCAGCTTTCTCCCCTGGATGCTTGCCACAAGCAGACTGCTCCCCTGCAGATGACTCCCACCTAGATGAGCCAAACCTGTCTCCCAGACCCAGTTGTCCACCACAAACTGTGCCTCCTTGTTTAAATGTGTGCACCCGCCTTTCTGTCCAACTCTGCCCTGAGCTTCCAGGGGTGCTGAGGCTTCTCCAGCAAAGAACAGTTACGCTGAACCCAGGTTCCTGTCTGTATGTCTTTTCCTTCATTACCTTACTGACATCATAGTCCCTGGAGAACATGAAGAACTAGGTGTTACTAACCTGGTAAATATCACCCTTCTCACCATCCACTCCTCTAGCCATGGCCTCTGGGCAGCCAACTGAAAGATGGCTCTCATTCTCTAAGGTAATGCTGGGCAAATTCCCCTGTTCCTTTCATAAAATAGTTTAAGTCTCCAAATTACATTCTCTCTACCAAAAAGCCTGGATAGCTGTTTAGCCATGGGGAGGGGGTTGCCCAAGGGCCTTATACAGGTCAAGACGGAAGTTTAGTCTACCTAGACTCTGACTCCCCATGTGACACCAGAAAGCCATACTCTCTAGCATACAGTATCACTGAAATATATGCTTCCATGGATTGGAGCAAAGGAGGAGGGCGAAGACACTGTCAAATTCGTCAGGAGGAAGAAATAGCCATGTCTGTGTAGGGGTAAGGAGACATAAAGCTTAGTCTATTTTTTTCCATGTAACAAATTACCTGAGGCCAAATACACCAAGAATTTAAAATTCAAGCCCAACCTGGTGTTACAGGCTTGTGATCTCAGCTTCTTGGGAGGCTGAAGCAGGAGGATCAAAATTCCAAGGCCTGCCTAGGCTACAGAGTGAGTTAGTCCAAGGGCAGCCAGTAAAGTTAGTGAGCACCAATGACCAAAAATAAATAGATAGATAGATAGATAGATAGATAGATAGATAGATAGATAGATAGATAGATAGATAAAATAAGAGGCTTGGAGATGTAGGTCACAGAGAGCTTGTCTAACCTTCAGGAGACTCTGGGATCAATCTCCAGTTCTAAAGGAAATGGGTAGAGAGGGGCTGTGGCAGAGGTGGGGGTGTGGAGAGGGAGGGAGGGAAAGAAGGAGGGAGAGAGAATCCAGATAGATTTTTTAGGGTTAGAGTCAGGAGACTGCTGGAGCCCAGGTGACAGCCTGCAGCTGTTGGACGGTGGGTCCCCTAGCGCCGTGGCCCCGGTCCTCCCTGAAGCCCTGTAGTACAAAACGACCCGCCAGAGGTCCTGGGGAAGTCGGGCTGGCATGGGGCTGGACAGCTGCGGCCTCGGTTTCCCCTCCCGCCGGGCTGAGGGGCCTGCAGGTGCTCACGCTCAGCCCAGGCTGCAGACGTCCGTACTGCTCCGACACCCAGAAGCCGCGCCGGTCCTCCAGCGCCACGAAGGGCAGATCGGGGAAGCGCGCGCGGAACTTCCGGAGGAAGCCGCCCTCGAAGTCAGCCAGCACGCCGTCCATGTCCACCAGCACCCGCAGGGCGCGGCTGCCCGCCCGGCTCCGCTCATTCCGGACCGGAGCGCCGCGGGGACGCGCGCAGCAACCGCGCAGCCTGAGCATCGCCCTGCTTGCTCGTCGCCCTGGGTCCTCGGCAGACGCAGCCTTCGCCGGGGACACGGACGCGCAGGCTCCGGCCCAGAGCGAGGCCCGCGCGCAGCCCCGCCGCCCTTAAAGCGATACGCGCCGGGAGAAGGTGAGCGTGAACGCGGGTTGCTGCTCCCCCTGGGACATCCAGCCCCAGGTTGCAGCGTTTGGGAGAGTCTGATTGGAGCACTCATCCAGCTGTGGCACCTGAGGAAACAAACCTGTGTCCTTAGGTATTTATTGAGCAGTTACTTCGTTGGGCTGCGGCTCCAACAGACAAATTTCAGCCATCCTGAGGCCACACGAACAGATTGTGGACACAGGTATTTAAACAACTGATCATCCAGTTAAGGGAGGAGTTCAAGTTAGGCACAGGTAAAGGCATATATGCCTCTTGTGCGTGATCCTCTTGCTGGTTGTATGCAACCATGACTTTATAAAAGTTAAAGATATAAGAGGGTAAAAGGTAAACCTTCAGATCTCTCTATATATATGTTATAAGGAGGACAGATGTTCTGTGTCCATGCTGACATCATTGGCTTCAACAATAAGTCTTCAAATATATCTATAAATTTGTTACTATGCCTGCTGATATTAAAAAAAGGAACTAATAAGTAGAAAGAAATATTTCAAAGGCTGTAAACATGAAGATATTTTAGCTGTCCTACCTGTTCTGGATCCCCAGCACCCACATGGCAGCTCATAACACTAAGTCCAATTCCAGAGGATATGGCGCCCTCTTCTGGTCACCTTGGGCACTGCATGCACATGATGCACATGTCTACAGGCAGACAAAATATCCATAGTAAACATAAAAGTAAATAAGTACAATGTTCTCAAATATTAAAAAAGACTTTGTTCTAAAGTGTGATGGCTGAATTTTTCCCAAATGAGATGCAAAATTAGACAGCTCACGTCACAGAAGGCCTATGCAAGATACATGAGGCTTGTAAATGAATAAGGCTAGCTAGAGGACCAGGCAATCTGCCGCGAGACTGTGTTTCCGTGAACTGAGAGGGAAGCGGACGGCAGCGGCAGTGCACACTTTAATCCCAGCACTCAGGAGGCAGAGGAAGGCGGATCTCTGAGAGCTCGAGGCCAGCATGGTCTTCAGAGCGAGTTCCAGGACAGCTGGGACTACACAAGGAAACCCTGTCTTGAAGGAGGAGGAACATGAAAGACGAAATCAGTACTGCGAGGGATGCTATCACCCACTGATACAAGGGAACGGATCTGATGAGAGTTTACCAGGGCCAGTCGGACTGGGACTGAACGAGGACGTGATCTAGCCAGATTCTCGGAATTTGGCCGGATTCTCTGACTGTGGCTGGCCCGGGGTCTTTCTGAAAAGCCATTGACTATGACACTGGGACCTGTTTCCTCTGCATATGCTGGATTTTGGGGATCCAGTCTGTTTGGACGCTGGCCTTCCTGGACCTGGAGGGAGGGGGAGGGAGCTGGAGCTTCCCACAGGGCAGGAAACCCTGACTGCCCTGGGGGACGGAGGGGAAGGAGGGGGGGAGTGGGGGGAGTGGGAGGGTGTTGGGAGGGGGGGCGGAAATGGAAACTTTTATAATTTAATAAAATTTACTAAAAAAAAAAAAAAAAGAAAAACCACGTCTTGAAAAACCACAAAGATTGGCTCTAGTAACTCAAGAACGTCATGGGCTCACTTCTTTCTCTCCTTCTGTATTTTGAAATACTGTTGACTCTGGGTACCACTAGGTTTCTGCGTTTGAGAAATTAACCATAGTTTTAATAAACCTTTAAAATTTTCTTCTGAAACAGGCATGCTAGCTCATGCCTTTAATCCCTGCACTTGAGAGGTAGAGGCATAGGCAGGCTGGTCTCTGAATTAAAGACCAGCCTAGTCCACAAATCAAGTTCTAGGCCTGCAGGGATTACACAGTGAGACACGGTATCGAAATTAAATTAATAAATAGATAAATAATAAACAAATAAAATGTTCATTTCTGAGAGACATGTGAGTATTCTTCCCTTACAGCACACAGCAGAGCAGATATCCACAGCATTTACACTGTGTTGGTATCACAAGTCACCAGGTGAGGGCTGGAAGTCTGAGGGAGGATGTGCATCTGCCACATTCAAACACGCCAGCATCTCTTATTGACCTGCCCAGAGTAACTCCACTCTATCCTAGTTTTAGAGCACCCAATCGCTCCCCAGTCCACCACATCCTCCATGACAGACTGTTATTCTGATGCTGCCACAGCTGTAGCTGCCAGAGGTCTGCTGTTTTACAACATAAAACAAATTGTTTTAATCAGATGAATGGAAACCTTTAAAACTTGTGATTCCTGCTTTCCTCTGGTAGGATGTAATTGTGGGTTTTGACTTTAGAAACCCTCCCCTGACTTGTTCTGGGACTGAGTTCCTTGTGGCAGGAAACTGGTCTCAGTCACCAGGACTCTTATTGGCCTTTTGTATGTGGTCTCTAAGTGCCGAGTCTTGTTTTCTGGACACGTTTCAAAGGAGAAATGGTTTTTTTTTTCTTGGGGGGGGTAATTTCCACTACTGCCTGCCCCCTCCTCTAGGGTTATCTGCCAGTCCTTCCAAACCCAGCAGTGAATCTGCACATGTTTTTCTTTTTTAATGCTTTGCTTTTTAAAAGCTAGACAAAGCTAATAGAGTTATTGCACATGCTATAGAGGAGCAATGCTCCCCTCATGCACTATATTCTAGCAGAAGCAGTGGGAGAATATTCTCTTCTGAAGCCCCAAGCTTGTTTGGGTCTTAAGAATTTTGCTCTACTTATGAATCCTCTGGTCCTGCCAGTCACCCTGGAACACAACCTGCCCGGCTATAAACAGAAACAGATGACTGTTGGCCAGGTCAAGACCCATGAGCTGTAAACAAGGCCGCTGTTACCCTACACCCAGTTGTCTGTAACCTCTGCCCTCTCCTGGGTCTCATTCTGCTGAACCTGCATTTATCATGTGTCCAGATGCCTTTTTCTGTATCCACCTGGCCCCTCAGAGCTTACCAGTCTTCGCCTTCCAGTAGAAGAATCCTAAAAACGGTGGCAATTGGACTAGACTACCTCAAGGATTCAAAAATTCTCAAACTGTTTTTTGGCATCGAGGGTAGCCTCTGATTTAAAAGCGTTCCCAGCAGGTCAACATGGCTGAACTCTACTCCAGTATGTGGATGAACTACTGCTGGCCAGGTGGGTGCAGGAGGATTATATGGAATGAACACAACTGCTCTTTACCCTCCTGTGGGAAGTGGCTACATGATTTGAGAGGCAAAAAAAAAAAAAAGATCCAAATTCCAAATCTGTCAAATGCTTTTGTTTCACCTATCCCAAGAAGAACATTGACTCAGCCCAGAAAGAAAGCAGACTGTCTGGTTATCTGGGTTTCGCCAACCTGACACTAGGTTTGGGGAGTTCTTTGGGACCACAGGTTTATGTAGAATCTGAATATCTAATTTCTCTGTCTTGTCAAAAACCACTTTATGAGGCCATAAGGAGAAGAGCAAAACCCTCTGCTATGGGAACAAGGACAGCAGAAGGCTTTTGAAAAGATCAGGAAGCTCTCACCAATGTGCCTGGTCTTAGCACATTCAGACGTGTCCACACTCTTGTGCATGCACGAGCATGCTGACGTTAGGATGGGAGTCCTGACACAAATGTTGGTGTCATGGCATTATCCTGTGGCACACCTTTCCAATCATCTTAACTGCATTGCCCAAGGCTAGCCACCCTGGCTCTAGGTACTCACAGTTATTGCCATCTTCGTGTCAGAGACTGGCAGGTTGATTATGGGAAAAGAATTAATAGTCTTAGTGCCACACCCAGTACTGCCATTAATGGTGCTCAAGGGACAATAGAGACTGAGGAATGCCTGGATGGTCAGGTGCCAGGAAATGTGTGAGAACCTGCGGACTCACCTAGAAGTAGTGTGGATCTCAAACCCTAAGACCCTAGTGTTTGTTGGTCTAGACCAGCAAGACCATGACTACATCAAAGTGATGGAGGAGCTATTTCTTACCAAAGATTGTGGATGTTGAGTATTTCACCTATGGTAACAGTTTTGTGATAGGGAGAATATCTTTCAGGACACTTCACGGTCAACTTGAGTTCCATCATTGAGATGAAATTTCTGCTGTAGGGCCCGGTCTCCCCTTGCTCCTTGGGGCGAATTTCTAGGATGTTTCTGGCCAGCCGGCTATGCATCCTGTTTGCTCCTGTGCTCCCTCTGCCCTAGGCTGGTGATTAGCTGTAGGGCATTGTTTCATCTTTGGTATGGTAATTTCCCAGCTGCCCGGGAGGAAATCCTTGCAGCAGCCAGATTCCCCCCTTCCTGGGAGGTAATCCCTTTGCAGCAGCCAAAGTGTATTAGTTTTACAAAAAGCTGAATAAAGTGGCATTCGGCTGATCTTCTTTCGAATGACCAAGGTCTCTCTTGTGTGTTCTTTCAATCTCCAGGCCTTTGCCCGACTCGCATAAGGTTCAGTTGCGCGCGAACTGTACTGAGAGGGTAACACAGAATCGGGTATTACACTCTGCCAATGGGAACCTCAGCACAAAGGCAGAACTGACCTGAACCCTGTTGCTGGCAGCAGGGATGTGTGTCAATATACACATGGACTCTTCAATGTGTTCTCGCCACCCTCCACATTCATGAGGCTTTAGAGAATAAAAAGTACCTAAGCAACTCAGTGGTGGCGCATGGATCTCTGAGAGAATGAGGTCTGCCTGGTCTACAGAGTGAGTTCCAGGATAGCCAGGGCTACACAGTGAGAGCCTGACTCTTAGCTGGACAGCTCTTGAGGCCACACCTGACTGACATTTCTACATCCCTTGATTCTCCAGTGTAGCCCAGGTGTGCAGACAATGTACCATATTGCATGCAATAGCCTGCACTGGGGACCTAAGATCTCTTCTAAGGTACAGAGTGTCGGAGGAGTACCACTTGAAAATATAGTTCTGGGCTTGACTGAGCTTCCCTCAGACTGACTGCAAGTGTCTGTTACTCTGTGCTTTCTCAGGCTGGATAAAGGCCGTCTCTACCAACAAAGAGAAGGTTCAATGTCTCCTAAAGAAAATCATTCCCAGGTTTGGGGTCCCAATCATCAGAGGATCTGATACTGGGCTAATGTCGTGGCTGAGGAGGCACAATTGGTGACAAAGGGGTTGACGATCCACTGGGGACTGGAGAGATGGCTCAGTGGTCAAGAGCACTGGCTACTCTTCCAGAGGACCCAAGTTCAATTCCCAGTACCCACATGGCCGCTCACAACTGTCTGTAACCCCAGTTTCAGGGGATCTGACACCTTCACACCAATGCACATAAAATAAAGTTAAGTAAATTAAAGAAGAAGGAAGAAGAAGAAGAAGAAGAAGAAGAAGAAGAAGAAGAAGAAGAAGAAGAAGAAGAAGAAGAGGAAGAGGAATGTGGTGAATGGCTTCTGTTAGTGTTCTTTTCCCCCAACCATACTCCTCTAAGTAACCCCAATAAAACTCACTGGTTCACCAATTTGGGCTTCCGTGGCATCTATACTAAATACCAGTCTGTTGTGAACTCCGTATCTGGGTTAAATACGTGTGTGTATAACATCTCCCCAGGAGAAGTTTCGTTACACAGCAACCGTCCATCCAGAAGACTTAAGGTGGAAGAATGGCCACAAAATGGATTTTTATCTTGGGTGTAACCAAGACTCTGTGTAGGGTAAAAGGTCCGAGCCCACTTCCACGTTTGAAGTGGACCCACCAATCCATGAGTCTGAAATCCCACCAATTCCTGGTCTTGGCTTGAAATCTCACCAGCCCCCACCCTGGAAAACTCCTCCCTCCAGAAATCCTATAGAAGCCTGCCTCCTGCTCAGCTCCCTGCTGCTGCTTGTCCCAGCAGAGGCAGCCACCCTGTGTCTCTCCCAGTATTTCTCTTGTGTGAGGTTTGTTGTGTGTTGTGACTTTGTGGTATTTCTTGGCTCCAGACTGCCAGGATGCCGTTCCATTCAGAGCTGTAAGCTTACATAGGGGAAGCCTTTCCCCTCGGAGCTGTCACAGTGCACTGGGGGGTTCTCCTCAGAGCTGCAGCACTGACAACTGGATCCCTACTGCACTTCAGAGGAGTCACAGCCCTACTCTGAGCTGCATTTCATGAAGTTTTTCATTCATTTTATGATGAGATGAAGAGTAGCCTTTCTCCCATCTTTGCTACAGCAATAGAAACTCTAATTAAGACAGAAATCGGTTCCTAGCTAAGCAGGAACCCAAAATGTGCAATGCTGTTTATCAGAACCCCTTAGCCTTAGATTATTTGCTTGCCTCAGAAGGAGAAGTTTGGGGCAAGTTTAACCTGAGCAACTGATGCTTACAGATGCATTGATGTGGGAAGGGCCATAGAAGAAACCAAAGAAGGAACGAGAAAAATCACTCAGTGTCTCAGTCTAGACCTGGAGAGGCTGGAACCCCGGGGAATTGCTTGGGACTTGATTTTCAGCTTTAGGAGAATTCAAACTTTCTTAAGTGTTGTACTTTTGATTTAGGGGACTTTGATGAACTAATCTGTTAGGTCTCAGGCAGTGTGTATATCCAGAAATGAGCCCACATAAGCTGGACCGTAGAAGGATTGCTGGCGGTTAGATAAAAACCAGCATTCCAGCTGGGCAGTGGTGGTACACTTCTCTAATCCCAGTACTCGGGAGGCAGAGGCAGGCAGGTTTCTGAGGGTTTGAAGACAGCCTGGTCTACAAAGCAAATTCTAGGACAGCTAGGATTGTTACATAGAGAAACCCTGTCTTGAAAAACAAAACAAAACAACAGAAAAGCCAGCGTTCCTCAGGAACTTGCGAAGTGAGTTCCCTATCCTCCAAAAGGAGTACTTTCTTTTGCCTCCAGAAGAAGGAACATATGGCTCTCCATTGACATGTAACTGTGGGTACACATCAAAGCCATGCTGGCCTCCAGGCTCCCTCAGTCCCTGTTTCCACTTATTTATTATACATTCAAAGCCTCATGCTAGCACCCTAGCCCCTGTCAACCCACCTCTACCAAACTCCTACTGCCATGGCTGGAGAAAGGGCCTTGTGTGTAAAGATCAGAGGTTACACTGTAAAAAAAAAAAAAAGACAAAAAAAACTAACAACAAACAAACAAACAAACAAAAAAACAAAAACAAAATTCTGGGCCTGCACCAGAGGTGATATGATTGTAGTCTTTGACTTTAGAAGTCCTATCCAGCTTTGTCTTGGCACCAAGGACCTCCCCCAGGCTTGAGCCTGCCTCTGGTGAGCCAGCTAGAGAATTAATTATACTCTTAATTGGCTTAAGGTGTGGTGACTTGTGATTTCCGCGTGTGGGTTATTTCAGCGTCTATTCATAAACTCTTTTGTTAAACCAAGAAATTCAAAAGACTCTGATTTCCCCCATATCATATGATGACTTTGCTGGGTCGTCCCAAACTTTCTGATCATATTAATCCCAAAGATTTGAAGATAAAAGACCACTGGCCCAAATCATCATGGCCAAATTAATTAAAACAAGCTTTTTTATTCATGTACACGGGCTGCCTCCCCTAAGTTTTATAAGCTCAGAAGTAGAGGGTTTCCAAATGGGGAATTGGGCTGGCAAAAATACGCAGGGTTACAGGGGCAGAACATATGCATAACAAGTTAGTCATGACAAGATCTTGAAAAACGGGGTTGCAAAGAGGATTTCAAGGTGGTCTAACAAGGCAGTCGTAACAACCTTTTGACACAAAGGTAGGGTTGCAAGATGGTTATAAACTTTTGAAACAGAGGCATGGTTGTCCTTTCTTCGAACAGGCAGTACAGAACCATTTGTAATTAAGGTGGGGAATAGCCCGATCCTTGAGAAAGAGGTTTAATCATAAAGAGCATTGAACTTAGTTTGTTTTTACTATGAGGTGGCTTTTAAGCTTAAAATGGAGGCAGACTGGTTCATTGGTAACACTTAATTGGCAGAGAAAAGGAGCCGTTCTTGCACCCCCAGACAACATCAATCAGGCTCAATTATCCATTGAGCCATCTCTCACTCTCTGGCTTTTTAAAAAACATTTTGTGAGATTTTTACAAGTCGGATAAACAAGAGACAAGCTAGCCACTCAACCACACAGCTGCTAAGTGGTTAAAAACGGTTCTAAACCCAGAGTCCAACTAACTCCAGCCTAAGTTCTCATAGAAAAAAACCTCCCGGAAGTGACAATGAAGCTGTATCGGAAGTATGTAGCTAGGTGAAAAATGTTTGGACATTTTTAGTGAACATTTTTAGCAAAACTGGTCCCAAATGTTCCTTCCTTAATTGATTAGTTCCACTTAATGCTATATGAGATTTCACCAATACAAGACACGAGAGGCGAGTGAGGGAAAGCAACTAACGGCGACTAGCGGAACTGTTTCCATGGAGACAGGAGGGCGGGGTTCCTTAGCCAGGTGAAATCTCGCGGAGCTTGGCCGGCGGAAGTGACGTGTCTTTCTCCAGGCTTTGGTGGGTCGAGGGGCCCCTCCTCCTAGAGCGGCCGCCTTTTCCCGCGCGAGCCACCTCTGCGGCTTAGGCCACCAGCGGGGAAACATGGCGTCCGCCCTGGAGCAGTTCGTGAACAGTGTCCGACAGCTCTCAGCTCAAGGTAAGGCCTGTGGCGCAGGGCTGGGCCTGCGTGCCGTGGCGCCGGTGCGGATGCTGGGACCGCCCTTAGCTCTAGCCCTTCCTCCTGGGCCTGCTCGGGCCTCGGTACCTAGGGTTGGGGCGCACGGCGGCGAGCACCACTTCTTGTGCTGTCGGGCGCTGTCGTCCCCGCCGGCGCCTTCCCCAATCTCTGGCTCCGGGGACTTTCTTTCCCCCTCCCCCCGGCCCTTCCCTCCCCCTGGCTTTCGGGCCCCTGCCACAGTGCGCCGCTTGACAGTTTGGGGGCGTGACTTCCGCTAGGGGCATTCCGGAGCACCCATTGGTCCCTTGCCCATTCTTTCTTTTCGGTGATTGGCTTAGCTCCCTGTCGGCCCTGCCGATCTGGCCTCCCTGTCCAGGCCTCTGGAGCGGCTGGAGGGGAATCCTTTCTGGGCTCCTTGGCTCGGAGGCTTGGGCCTTGGCTGGCCAGCAGCGCACGCTCGGAATCCTCCGCTCCTATTTTGGTCGTACCGAACTCCAGGGGAGCTCTCGCTTGTCGGACTCCATTTCTAGGGCGTAGAATTGTTACTTTATTTTCCCTTAATTTACATACTGTCTGGTTCATTCATCCAATTACTTGAACATACATAATCTTAAGAAAAATATGATCTCTCCTTAATAGAGTTGAGGGAATTGAGCGGAGAGAGCAAATCAAAATGGTTGAGACAGTGCTTCTCATGGGTTACAATAAGTATGGCTACAAGCTGTTGTTGACATATCCTGGAAATTTCTGTGAGGTTGGACTCATCTCCGTTTGTGCCGGGGGTGCTGTTATAAGGTTTAAATGGAACCATTCATAATAAATAATAATTCTCATTTTCTTTTTATCATTGATGAATTACATATCTGTGAATTTTGCATTGTTTTTTTAAATATATCATTCATCCATACCGTACAAAGACTAAAAGTGAAGTGGGAGCGTGGCAGTGTGCTGCTTTAGTCCCAGGCAGCAGTGTGGGGGCAGGGTAGGTGAATCTCGAGTTCAAGGCTAGTTAGCACTACACAGTGAGACCCCCCCCCCCATCTCGAAATGAGCAAGTTAAATAAGCGGGGCTGGAGAACAACTGCTCAGGAAACACTAAACTACCCTTCAGAGAGCCCGAGTGCACTTCCTAGCGTTGTTAGTGGACTCGCAGCTGCTTGGGAAATACTAACTACCCTTTAGAGAACCCAAGTTCTTAGCGTTGTTAGTGGACTCGCAGCTGCTTGTAACATCAGCTCCAGGGGACCCAAAACCCAGTACCCTCTTCAGTTCTCCTTGGGCACCTTCACTTAGGTACACAGACACACATACAGACACACATACGTACAATTAAAATTACACCAGCCATTTGGTGGTGACGCACACTTTTTATCCCAGCACTTGGGAAGCAGAGGCAGGAGGATCTCTTGAATTTGAGGCCAGCCTGGTCTACAGAGTGAGTTCCAGCACGGCCAGTTAAACAAAGAAACATACAAAGAGTCTCCTGTGCAGCTGTAGAAAGAAAAGTGCATTTACTCTTTAGGACCTGAAAAGGAATCTGAGGGCATCATTCAATAACGGAAAAGATGCTTAATAGTGTACTTGACACAAACATCTGTGTGACTAAAGAGAAAAATTGCATGCATTGTTGAGTAAGTGTTGTGTGATGTTTTACTCTTTCTCTTGGGGGGGCCTGCCACCCAGCTCCCAAGTAAATCACACACAGAGGTTTATTCTTAGTTATGAATACTCTGCCTTAGCTTGATTTGTTTCTGGCCAGCTTGTCTTAAATTATCCTGTGTACCTTTTGCTTCTTTGCTTTTTTCCTTTTCTTCTGTATATCTTACTTAACTTCTTTGTGGCTTGCTGTGTAATTGGGTGGCTGACCCCTGGGGTCTTCCTCTCCTCTTTGCCTGTCAGCCCCGCCTCTCTCCTTTCTCCTGTCTTGCTATTGGCTATTCAGCTCTTTATTAGACCATCAGGTGTTTTAGACAGGCAAAGAATCACACCTTCACAGAGTTAAACAAATGCAGTATAAACACACCTTAAAATACTTTTTCCTAACAGGCAAGCATTCCTATACATGTGGATTATCTCTACAAGGATATGGTAACACTGAGTTGCTTCTGAGGAAAGATAAGGGTGACTGCAGTATAGAATCTGAATGGAGAGTAGAGGTTTTTGTATTATAAACATACTGTCTCTAAACATGGACGTAACATTTATGTTTGTTTTGGAGGCGGATCTCACATGATCCTGACTGACCTGAAATTAACAGAGCCCACCTACCTTTGCCTCCTGAGTGCTCGGATTAAAGACATGTCATCACACCCAGCTGCACTATAACACTATTAAGTGGGACTTCTTTTTTCTTTCCTTTCTTCCTTCCTTCCTTCATTCCTTCCTTCCTTCCTTCCTTCCTTCCTTCCTTCCTTCCTCCCTTTCTTTTTTTGGTCACTTTGGAGAGTAATTCAACAAACTATTGCTTGGCTGCTAGTAGGTGCTTTATTCTCAAAGCAGAGAAGTAGCATCATCCCATACATTGTGTTTACTTTGAATTGCCTGGCCGCCACAATCCCTTGTAGTTCAGTGAGAGGACAGAGCAGACAGGTAGTCAGTTTAGTCATGGAGAACGGAATATGGTGTGAGCTCAGAGATGGCCTAAGCTGACGGTGGAATGGGAGGTAAGTCGGGTAGCAATGAAAAACGGTAGGTATAGAAGCACAAAGAGGAGAGAATGTGGACTATTGATTTTCTTGGCTTGGTGTGACTGCAGAATGGGATTGTAGGAATAGTAGTCATGGCTAGAGAAATTGCAGAAACCAGTTACTAAGTTGACTCTGGAAGTTGAGCTGAAGTGTTTGGATTTCTTTTTTTTTTTTTTCTTTCTTGAGATCGGGTTTCTCTGTGTAGCTCTGACTGTCCTGGAACTCACTCTGTAGACCAGGCGAGCCTCACACTTATAGAGATCCCAGAGATCCACCTGTCTCTGCCTCCCAAGTACTGGGATGAAAGGCATGTTTGAATTTCTTAAAGCCTTTGGTGTAATTTGATTGAACTTACACAATAAGTAGAATTGGGAATAAAGATCTAAGTTGGCATAGCATTTAGATGATGTCTCTTTCCCTACAAGAAATGATAAAATTCAAATTAAGATATGAAAGGGAAAGGAGTGGAGCTGAGGAATTTAGGGAATAAAATTAAGTACTGTTTGGTTGTAGGAGAGGTAGTGATAGTAACATGGTACTTCCGGTTTGGGGACCAGAGGTGCTTTCTGGATACCAGACGGAATTGGAAGGTGTTTTCTCTGACATTTTGAGTTCTGAGGCATGGGTAAGTTGTTTGTTCTGGTCCTTCTTCAAGTACAAGAAGACCTAACAAAGCCTCTTTAAGGTGCATGCCTTTAATCCCAGCGCTCAGGAGACAGAGGCAGGTGGATCTCTGTGAGTTCAAGGCAAGCCTGGGCTACAGAAAGAGTTCCAGGATAGCCAAGGCTGTCACATAGAGAAATCTTGACCCAAATAACCAAAAATAATAATAATGATTTTAAGTACTTTAGCTTTTAGGAGTTTTTAGAGTTCTTTAGTTTAGTTAGCACCCTAACTGAAAATGCTTGCTTCTGTTTTGCAGGGCAAATGACTCAGCTCTGTGAGTTGATCAACAAGAGTGGAGAACTTCTTGCGAAGAACTTGTCTCACTTGGACACTGTGCTTGGGGCTCTAGATGTTCAGGAACACTCCTTGGGTGTCCTTGCTGTTCTGTAAGGGGCCTTTTTTTTTTCTTTTATAGTTTTCTGCTTGTTACAGTCAGCACTTTTTCTTGTGTGTGGTTTTATTCAAGCAAATCATTGTTTATTATATTTTGTTCAGATTCATGTTTGAAGACAGGTTCTCTGTAGCCCTGATTGCCTAGAACTCACTATGTATACCAGGTTGTCCTCAAACTAAGAGATCCACCTGCCTCTTCCTCTGAGTGCTGAAATTAACATACACCACTACACCTGGCTCCAGTTTTATAATTTTCTGAAAGATTTATTGACAATTAACTTCTTTTTTAGGTTTTTTGAGACTGGGTTTCTGTGTGTAATAGCTCTGTCTGTTGTAGAACTCACTTTGTAGATGAAGCAGGCCCCAAACTCACAAAAATTCTCTTGCCTCTGCCTCCTGAGTTTTGGGATTAAAGGCATCCACCTTTAATATTTATTAAATTTTATTAAATTATTTATTAATAATTATTAATATCCACCTGGCCAATATTTATTGATTTTATGTGTATGAGTATTTTGCTTGCATTTATGGACATGTACGTATTCCTGGTACACACAAAAGTCACAAGAGGGCGTTGCATTCCCCTGAAGCTGGCGTTATGGGTGGTTGTGAGCCACCATGTGGGTACTGGACCTAACCCGGGCTCTCTGCAAGAGAAGCAAGGTCTCTTAACTGCTGAGTGACCTTTCCAGCTTCCAGTTTTATCATTTTGACTCTTTGTATTTTTACAAATTTGAAATTTTCTTTAAATTTTTTAAAAAATTATTTTTTTAAATTTTTGTATGTATGTTGGGGGATGCCCTTAGAAGGCAGGAGAGGAGCTGGAGTCAAAGGCAACTGTGAGCCCATTGACGTGGATGTTGGGAACTGAACTAAGGTCCTCTGAGGAACAGAAAAGTGTTCTTAACCTCTGAGCCATTTTCCCCCTTGGAAATTTCTTTTAAAAAAACGACTGGCAGGCTGGGTAGTGGTGGCGCATGCCTTTAATCCCAGCACCTGGGAAGCATAGACTGGCGGATCTTTGTGAGTTTGAGGCCAGCCTGGTCTACAAAGCAAGTTCCAGCACAGGCTCCAAAGCTACAGAGAACCCTGTTTCACAAAACAAAATAATAATAATAATATAAAAAACAAAAAAGGACTGACTTTTACAACTGTAGGCATTATAATTTGCATTTATCTCAGTATTTTATTCATGTGATCCCAAGACTTACGTTTTCTAACTTAGAAAATAAGAAGAGTGGTAGAATAGGATACGGTGGACTACAGTTAATGACATAAACATATTGTAACTGGAGTTCCTGTAATGTAATGGTGTCTCACAGAATTTGTTTTGTTGTTGCATATATAAATGGAGATGTTGTCAGATCTTTTTTCTTACTGATATGAAAGAGCAGATAGTGTGCATATTTAAGATGTATGTAAAAACATACCTTTACAGATAATTGTGTGTGCTTACATGTATGTATGTGCAGAGGGTTAGAGACAACTTGTGGGAATTGGTTCTTTCCTAGTGTGTGAGTTTCGGGGATCAAGCTCAGCCATTACCCTTGGCTGTAAGCACCCTTACCCACTGAGCCATCTCACTGACCCATTTTTCAGTACAGGCTGGTCCTGAACTCGCCATCTTCCTGCTTTAGTTTCTCTAGTGCTAATGCTTATAACCATGAAAACATTTTGATGCTATATGTGTCTCACTACTATATGTTAGTTACATGTGGATTGTATGGAAAGAACCCTGAGCTTGTGTCTGAAGCTTCGCTTAAGTCTGTATTCTTTCACTTATGGAGTGTGGAGCCTGGAGCTGCTGCTTTTTACTAGGTGGAAATCACAGCGCTGCGTTGACAATTGTGAAAATAGTTCTGGCATTATAATTACGAAGAATAAAGGGACATCGTTACATAGTACTGTATAGATGAAGGTAGGCAAACTAAAATTTAGGTATAGGAGAATCAATCATTTTTCTTGAAATTAACTTCAATAGTTATTGTTTTAAGAGATCGTGAAGTTTGCTTAGTGCCCTAGGGGTGACAGCTTTCTCTCCTGAAATTCTCTGCGAGCCTGTCTGAAAGTGTTTCACGGCAACCAGTGAACCATCTCCCTGGTTACTCAAGATGGGTCATCTAGTGCTTCCTGTTATGTCTGCCCCTCTTTTTTGTTTTGCTTATTAGGTAGTTCTTCCAGTATTCTAGGTAGAAAGGGTATCAAACTGGCCACCGCATCTTGAACCTGAGCTACTGCCTCAGCCTCCTCCCACCACACTATCCCTCTCTTTGCCTTACTTGAGTACATTCTTTCCAAAACAGGAAAAGCAACAACAGATTTTTTTAAAAAATATATTATGTGAGCCGGGTGGTGGTGGTGCACGCCTTTAATCCCAGCATTCGGGAGGCAGAGGCAGGCCGATCTCTGTGAATTTGAGACCAGCCTGGTCTACAAGAGTGAGTTCCAGGTCAGGCTTTAAAACCACAGAGAAGCCGGGCAGTGGTGGCGCACGCCTTTAATCCCAGCACTCGGGAGGCAGAGGCAGGCGGATCTCTGAGAGTTCGAGGCCAGCCTGGTCTACAAGAGCTAGTTCCAGGACAGGCTCCAAAGCCACAGAGAAACCCTGTCTCGAAAAACCAAAAAAAAAAAAAAAAAAAAAAAAAACCACAGAGAAACCCTGTCTCGAAAAACCAAATATATATATTGCATTTTATTTTCTTCGTATGTGGAGGAGGGGCACATATGTCTGTCCCACATGTATAGAGGTCAGAGAACACTTGCCACGGTTGGTTCCCTCCTTCCACCATGTCACTCTGGGGATCACATTCAGGCTGTCAGACTTGACTGCAAGTGCCTTTACCTGCTGAGCACTTCAACAACCTGAGCAACTGATTTATTTGTTTGTTTGTTTTTTGTTTTTCAAGACAAGGTTTCTCTGTGCAGCCCTTGCTGTCCTGGAACTCGCTCTGTAGGCCAAACTGGCCTCGAACTCAGAGATCCACCTGCACTAACTCCCAAGTGCTGGGATTAAAGACATGCACTACCATTGCCTCACAAGCAACTGATTCTTAATTGAATAAGTGTCCTGACCACACTGGAGCTTAAAAAACAAAACAACAATTAAATTGGATAGGTGTTAAAAGTTTAGGTTCAGTTATTCATAGGTATTATGTAACCTGATAAATGACCACTTGTAAAAGTTTTTTCATCCTGAACCTGGCCTGGGGGTATAAACCTTTTAATCTTAGCACTTGGAAGGCAAAGACAAGTGAGTCTCTTGAGTTTCAGGCCAGTCTGGTCTACATTGTGAGTTCTGGCACACCCAGGGCTATGTATAGAGGCCCTGTCTCAAAAAAAAGGGGGGGGTGTTTTATTCTGAATGTTCTCCTATTTTAAGGATATTTTCCTCAATTTCTTTTTTTTTATATAAATGAGTTTCATTCACACTTTTTTCTTTCTTTCTTTATTTATTTATTATGTATACAATATTCTGTCTGTGTGTATGTCTGCAGACCAGCAGAGGGCACCAGACCCCATTACAGATGGTTGTGAGCCACCATGTGGTTGCTGGGAATTGAACTCAGGACCTTTGGAAGAGCAGGCAATGCTCTTAACCTCTGAGCCATCTCTCCATCTCCAGCCCCCTCAATTTCTATTTGTATCTTTGTTCTGTATTGTGAGGAGGGTAAAAAAACAGACAAGGAATATCTGGCGGACTCTTATACTTAATTTTTAGTTTTTATTTTTTCCTGAAACAGGGTTTCTCTCTGTGTAGTACTGGAACTCACTCTGTAGACCAGAGATTAATTACATCTGCTCCCAAGTGCTGGAATTAAAGGAGTGTGCCACCACTGCCCAGCTTGTTTTTAAAAATAATTTTTTTTTATTTTGTATGAATGTTTTACCTGCTTGTGTATATGTGTATCACTTGCATTCTGATGCCTATGGAGATCGGAAGGTTGCATCAGATCCCCTAAAAATGAAGTTATGATTATGAGCTATCGTGTAGGTGCTGAAAATTGAACCTAGGTCCTCTGCAAGAGTAACGAGTGGGGGGCTGGAGAGATGGCTCAGCAGTTCTGAACACTGACTGCTCTTCCAGAGATACTGAGTTCAGTTCCCATCAACCACATGGTGGCTTACAACCACGTAATGAGATCTGGTGCCATTTACTGACCTGCAGGGACACATGTAGGCAGAACACTATATATATAATAAATAAATCCTTAAAAAAAAAAAAGAGTAGCAAGTCTTTTTAACCACTGAGCCATCTCTCCAAGCCCTGTGGTGCTTAATTTTACAGAGGCAGAGTGGACTTCAGGCTTAAGTGATTTCTGTTCTTTACTGTATGAAATATAAGGTAACTTGGTTCTTTTTCTCCCCATTTTAGGTTTGTGAAGTTTTCAATGCCCAGTGTTCCTGACTTTGAAACACTATTCTCACAGGTTCAGCTTTTCATTAGTACTTGTAATGGCGAGCACATTCGATATGCAACAGACACGTGTAAGCTAATAATACTTTCTCTTCCTGAATGTATTTCCGTTTGCAGTGTTTATATTTTCAATATTTTGTTATTGTTTTTGTTATTGTTGCATCTAGTTGCTGGGCTTTGCCATCAGCTAACAAATGCACTTGTGGAAAGAAAACAGGTAAGAAATGTTGTTCAAGTATTCATAGTTCTATTAAAGTGTATGTTTGACTCATGAACCTGTATAGTAAAAGTCTAGGTTCAGTACTAAACATCCCAATATGTGTGATTCTTTGAGAGCAGCCCTTGGCTAGATGTGATGATTGTTTTTGAAACTGTGAGTCTGGCATAGAGATGTGGCTCAGTGGTAGAGTAGTTGTTTGGCATATCTGAGGTACTTGGCTCCATACCCAGTATTAAAGGAAGGAAAAAAAATAAAACTAAAAACTACCAATTAGTGCCCTTTGTATTATAATGATGCTATTTTTTTGTTTTTCCTTTTAGCTTTAATTATTATTTTCACCTTATAAAATGCTGAAAGGATATGTAAAGGCTTCTGATGTGCTCTTAGATGTCTAGATAGTAGTGCTTCTGCTGCACTTGTTCATTCTGCGCCCCTCCCCCCAAATTGGAAATTTAGTTGTAGATATTTGTTCCTTATCTTAAACCCTTCAGTGGGTGCTTTCTAGACTTTCTCATGGACCACAGTGAAGATGATCAGCGTCTGGAAATGGGTGTTAGGAAAGTGCTCTCATGAAACCACAGATTCTGGCCAGATGTGGCCAGATATATGGCTGATGTTCTCAGACCTCAGAGCATAGGTTGATACCCTGTTATTTTTCTTTAGTTTGTTTTCACCTGGAATGGTTCTTATTCTTTGCCTTTGTCACAAATTATAACTTGGGTGTATTTTAAATGAACTTTAAAGGTAGGAGGCTGAAGACAGAAGGTGCCTTTGGTTTTCTGTAGGAGCACTAAACAGTTTGGCTAGAAGCTGTGGGGATAAAGAAATGACTCAGTGGTCAAAAGAACTGGCTGAGGACCTGGGTTTGATTCTAAGTATCTGCATGAGAGTTATAATTCTAGTTCCAGGGCATCCAGTACCCTTTTCTGGCACCAGTACACCAAGGGCACCAGACACTCATGTGGTACATAGACATAGATGTAGGAAGAAAACCTATACACATTTTAAAAAATCAAACAAAATTAGTAGTCCCAGCACTTGGAAGGTAGAGGCAGGAGGACTGTGCATTCATTCAAGGTCATCCTTGACTGCATATGTAGTTCAAGGTTAATCTGGGAATACAGGATTCCTATCTTTGGGGTGGGTGATACTGAGTGGTAGAGGAGAGGAGAGCTGGTACCATGCCTCTTTATTGGAAAAGCCATAAATTTATGTAGTATCTTAGAGCCTCATCTTCTGACCAGAGAGTTGTGCCTCGCTTGAGACTGAGAACTGTTGTTTGTAACTGGGGTGGGAAGCAGTCTGCTTGTGATGCGTAGTTATAGATTCAGTCTTAGGGCTAATACTCCCTGTGAAAAATGTACCAGCACCATTGTTCACAAGCTTAGCTTCTTAGTTACATTGCTAATCTGTGGTAACTGATGCAGAAAAGTTCTCTTTGTTTAACTATTAGGAAAGTACTCTAGTTTAGTGTACATGTGTATGCATGTGCCCATGTGTATGGAAGTCACAGGTTGACATTGGATGTCTTCTCCATTCACTATGTTGATTTTTGAGGCAGTCTTTCACGGATTTAGGGACATCTGACTGGACCGGCTAGCTAGCAAGCCGGAGAGAGCCTACAATCTCTGGCTCTTGAGTGCTGTAATTCTGGGTTTGTACTGCCACCTCCAGCTTTACCTAGGTTCTGGGGATTGAACTCAGATCCTGATACTTCCATAGCAAGAACTTGACCAACTGAGCCATCTCCCTACCCTCAAGAAAGTGATACAGTTTATTACTGATACTCATTGTAAAAGAAAAAAAAAGTTTGATTTAAAATATGATATTGAAATTATCGAAGTATTCCAAGAAACGTATCAAAACACTTTCTGACAGAATAGAGGCAAACATTTCCTGACATAGTATGGAAACCTTATTGCTATGTAAGGAACCTATCAATTAGTGTTGTTTTTTATTTGTAAGTGACAACATAAGATCCAATGTGCTGCCAACTTTGAGAACTTATCTGAAAGAGATGTCATTTCTGACAGCCCCTTCGAGGAATTGGCATCCTTAAGCAAGCCATCGACAAGATGCAGATGAATACAAACCAGCTGACCTCAGTACATGCCGATCTCTGCCAGGTACACAGCAATGATGTGATTCATGCCTATCACTGGTGTGAGGCTGCCGGGGGCTTGCTCAACAAGAGAATGGGTGGAGAATGTGTTATAGGGGTTGAGATATGGAAACTGGGGCTTACGAATAGGGTCGTCATAATAGTTGTTGCATTTTTGAAATTTAAGTAATTTTCTGTTCAATAAATTATCGAACTTAAGAGTAAAAACATACGTGATGTTTTATATCTTAAAACATTATATTATTTATTTATTTTATGGTAAGTACCTCCAAGTCCAAAAGACTCCCCAAAAGGAAGGATGTATGATGAGGTCTCTTTGCTACTGTTGCTAGCCACAGTTCTCTTTAGGGAAAACCTTCGTTAGTACTTTCTTGTGCATTTCTTCTAGCAATACTTTACACATGCAAGCAAGTGTATATGCACACTCTTTTTTAAAAAGTCCACAAATCCCAGTAATGTGTGGATTTCTTTGTCTTGCTTTTTCCTATGTAATGCATCTTGGAGATGAATCTGATCTGTGTTACGCTATACAGCATTCTGTAATCTGAGTAGGTTGCAATGAAACTAGACTGTGGAAGGTTTTGTGGTGTGAAGTATCTCCGACACATTCATTTTTCTTACGTCTTTAACTTTCAAAGTGGTTTTGTGACAGGGATAGCATATACCTGTTTTTTATTTGATTTAAATATTATTGCTGTTTTGGGGTGGGTTTTTTTGTTTGTTTGTTTGTTTTGAGACATGGCCTCTCTACATAAGCTTTAGCTGTCCTGGAACTCATTATGTAGACCAGACTAGCCTCAAACTTAGAGATTGCCTGTATCTGCCTCCAATACTGGGATTAAAATGTGCATCACAATACCTGGTTATGTCTAAGTTTTAGAAGTGGGCTGCTCAGTGAGTCTGCAGACGTCTCTACTGTTGCCATTGTTTAAGATACACTTCTTTCCTTGTGTGCTTGCTTCTTGTATTTGCACACTTGTGTTTGTGTTTTTGTTTTTCTTTTTGAGACAGGGTTTCTTTCTGTAGCTCTGGGTGTCCTGGAGATTCAGGCTGGCCTTGAATTCACAGAGATCCACCTGTCTCTGCCTACTGAGTGATTAAAGGAGATGCTGGTCTGTTTTTGTTTCACTAGTCCAAGTGAATTGAAAATGGGCACAATTGTTCACTTATCCAGAAACTCATGAGTGGTGGGTGGGTGGGTACTGACCTATATCTGATTCTGATTTTCAGTTCGTCTGTGGTTTGTTCTACCTTAGTGTTCATATTTTTACTTCATTATTTTGTTTTTATCTTTCTTTTTCTTTCCTTTTTTGATGGAATCTTACTTTGTAGCCCAGCCTGGCCTTGAATTTGCAGCAGTTCTTCAGCCTCCTTGAGTGTTGAGGATTACAGGTGTGAGTGACCACACCCATCAAGAAATGCTTTTTTATTCTAGAAGATTAAGAAAATGAAACAGTGTGTTAAAATGTCATTAATCAACTGTAAAGCAAGATAGTATTATCATAGAATTTTGGAATCTGATTTTTCTTCTAAATTTGCCATAGTGAAATTTAAAATGATTTAATGCAAATTTCTTTATAGCTTTGTTTACTAGCAAAGTGCTTTAAACCTGCCCTTCCATATCTTGATGTGGATATGATGGACATCTGTAAAGAGAATGGAGCTTATGATGCCAAACACTTTCTGTGCTACTATTACTATGGAGGGATGATCTATACGGGGCTGAAGAACTTTGAAAGAGCACTCTACTTTTATGAGCAGGTAATCAGTTTTCTAAAGTCTGATACGGTTCTGAACTTGTGTGATGAAAAGAGTCCCAGAGTGTTACTGGTTCCTGCCTACTAGGAAAGCTAAGGTCTAAAAAGATAGTAAGAGTGTTAGCAAATATTCGGGGATTTAGAACCCTCGTACTTGTGGGCAGGATTGTAGAATGACAGGCATTTTGGGAAAGAGTTTGGCAGTTAAGATAAATCTCAGGATCTGAAGGGACAGTTTCATGGAAGAGTGCCTTGCTTATAAATTCAAGGTCCTGGGCTGAACCCTAACACCAAAAGACAAACATAAAAACAATTATAATATTAAGTATAAAACACAGTTTTGTTCCTAAGAATAATTCAAGATAAATAAACAAACACCGTCCACATAAAAACATGTAAAACCAAAAGACAGGAACAACACAAAATATTCATCAACTAAAGAATGTCCACACTGTGGATTCATTTGACCACATAAAGAAGGGAGGTACTGACCTCAAAATTGGAACACTTTTTAAGGTAAAGAAGTCAGTTACAGATGATCACATATTTATATTTGTGACCAGAGCAGACAAGTCCAGAGACAAAGTAGAGTATGGTTGCCTGAGGTTGTGGAGGAAAGTGAAAAATGACTTATGAATAGGGTTTTGTTGTTGTTGTTGTTGTTGCTGTTATTGTTATTGTTTTGTTTTTTTGTTGTTTTGGGGATTGAAATAGTCTGGAATTAGGGTAATGGTAATAGTATTGCAACCTAGTAAATGTAGTGGAAACCACTGAATTATATACTTCAAAGGTGTAAATTTTATGCTGAGTTATATATCAATGAAGTTGCCACAAACCTTGAATGCTGATATATACAGGAGCTCAGTAGGCACACTTGAGTTCCAGGGCAGCCATGGGCTATATAGCAAGTGTCTATCTCAGAAACAAACAAGTGTTGTATATTTCCCCTGGCATGATCAGGGTGGCTTTCCCAGGGTGAGGCTTCTCTATTGCACTTGGGATGCACTGACCTATGCAATTTCCCCAAATGCAGAAAACTCGGCTGCATAATTTGAGGTAGTTGGGGACTGTTAACACCCTCCCGCTTTAAAAATACTTGAAAGAAAATAAGGGTTCAATAGGTAAAGGCACTTGCCCATCCCCCTGATTAGGGTTTGGGCTAAGTGCCCACATGGTGGGAAGAGAGCCACTCACAGATGTGCCCTTTGATAAGCAGTAATAAAAGTATTTTAATAAAAATGGACATTTGGGTCTCGCCCTGCTCCCTTGTGCCATCTCTTCACACTACCCATTCTTCTCTTGTTCAGGCCATTACTACTCCTGCCATGGCAGTCAGCCATATCATGTTGGAATCCTATAAAAAGTATATTTTAGTGTCTTTGATATTACTTGGCAAAGTACAACAGCTGCCTAAATACACGTCTCAAATTGTGGGTAGATTTATTAAGGTAAGTTTACAAATAAAAGTGATTTTCTTACATTCTGTATTAATTTATTTGTAAAGACATTGTAACAATACAGTCTTGTAAAGCCTATTTTCAGGTCTTGCTGTATACTTACACTATAGGTATTTAAGCTCTTTATGAAGGGTGGATTTGTATGTTGTAGTTCTAATTTGATTGAACTTTAGTTTATTCAAATGTTGGGTGTCTCACTGAAGCTCTACTTAACTGCCGCCTTGTTCCAATTCTCCCTGACAGCCAGACTTTGGGACAAGGGTTGAAAAATAAAAAAATTAGTGTTTTTTTTTTGTTTGTTTGTTTAAGTTCATATAGAAAGAGAGCTGGGGAGATAGCTTAGTTGATAAAGTGCTTTGTGTGAGTTTGAATCCTAGAACCCATGTTAAAAATTGAACAAGGCAAAACCAAGTGGATTCTGGGGCTCACTGACCTTAGGTGAGTCTCAGGTCCTTGTGAGACATTTTGTGTCATAAAACAAGTGGACAGCTCCTGAGAAATCACACTTAAGATGGGTTTCTGGCCTTCATTTCGGCACATGCACAAAAATATGCATATGGGCTGGGGACATAGCTCAGGCCTGTAGCATGCTCAAGACCTTAGGTTCAATCTCCAGCTCTACAAAATAAATAAATACCATGTGCTCATGACTTCTTTCTTTCTTTTTCTTTCCTTCCTTCTGTCTTTCCTTTTTGTTGTTGTTGTTGTTTATTTTTGTTTTTTTTGGAGACAGGGTAGCCCTGACTTTCCTGGAACTCTATAGACCAGGCTGGCCTTGAACTCAGAGATCCACCTGCCTCTGCCTCCCAAGTGCTGGTATTAAAGGTGTGCGCCACCACTGCCTGGCTATGACTTCTTTTTAAATTGAGCAGTCACAAAGAGTTATGAGATTGCAGTGCTTTTGATAATAATGCCACTATTATAACACTCAGAATTTTAAAGCTGAGCATAGTGGTGCACATCTGTAATCCCAGCACTCAGGAGGCAGAGGCAGGTGGATCTCTGAATTTGAGGCCAGCCTGGTCTACATAGAGAGTTCAGGACAGCTGATGCTCCATAAAGAGACCCTGTCTCAAAAAAGTAACAAAAAGACCCTCAATTTTAGAGACATCAGTCTGATATTATGCTGGTTTATTAACAAATGACTACCTGCACTTTGCCCAAGAGCCCCTTGTGACTTTAAAGACTCTGACTGCCTTGTCCTCTCAAAGGGGAAGGTAGCTAGCTAAAAGTACACCATGGGAAAGTGATGGGTGGGTTCCTTTTAGGGCAGCCGTACTCAGAGCGCCATGGAAAGCTGCTGAGTTCTCTAGTGACCCCTGAGCAAACAGTAGACCTGCTGTTAGAGAAATGCCTTTTATAAAGTGGTTGTCTCCATAGCTCCTAAGAATTAGTAACTTACAACAATGTGAATGGTAAGAACAAGACCAGTCAGAGGTGCATTTGAATCAGTTTCTGTCTGGTGGTGGTGCTCGGACCCTTCCACATTCTTGCCCAGTTC
Organism: Myodes glareolus; assembly: GCF_982192425.1. Taxonomy (NCBI): domain Eukaryota; kingdom Metazoa; phylum Chordata; class Mammalia; order Rodentia; family Cricetidae; genus Myodes; species Myodes glareolus. The sequence goes on from NC_142034.1 coordinate 64,387,203, forward strand.
CTGAGTGAATGTCTCATTGTGCCTAGTAGGGGACATGAAGTTAGAAGTAGTTGGGAATAATGAAGATTTTACCTTCGTTTTTCTCATTTAACTTACCAGTACAAAAAGTAGAACCACTGATAGAAAAAAGATGTGGGTCTTCGTAAATTATTAGTAATAAATTACTCCTTAGTGGATTTCTGTCCTTGGTCTTAAAGAACAGGCATTTGTTTTAAAGTGGACCTTCATGACAGTATGCATTGTGTGTTCTCAAAACATATGCTGTCGTTTCGTTCTCACCCCAAACCTTTAGCCGCTCAGCAACGCATACCATGAGCTAGCACAAGTTTACTCAACCAATAACCCGTCCGAGCTCCGGAACCTGGTGAACAAGCACAGTGAAACTTTTACTCGAGACAACAACATGGGCCTGGTGAAGCAGTGCCTGTCATCTCTCTATAAGAAGAACATTCAGAGGCTAACAAAGGTGAGGCAAGTGCTTTCCCCCAGTGGTGGCTCTGGTTGTCCTTGGACCTGTTTCCTTTTCTTTCCCTTTTCAGCACAGAGGAAGCAGGTACAGGATAAAGTGTGGCAGGATTTCTACACTAAGAGAGAATCTGTTGCAGCTGGGTTCTTAGAAAGAGTTTGATTGATACCTTTTGGTCTTTTCAGGGCTAGAGCAGGGTATTTGAGAAGAGGAGCAGGTGAAGAGGAAGAAAGGTAGGCGATACGGCTACACTGGGAGGCAGAGAAGTAGCCCTGAAGGGGTCATCAGTTCCAAGTGGGAATGGCGGGTGGCTAGCGATCGCTGGCCTTGAACTTCTCAGGCTGTACTGATCTCTGCTTAGGCTTGAGAAGGCTGACATTACTATTTAGGCCAGGGTTAGATGAGCCACATATGGTTAGGTCATAGGTTGTAAGGAACTTTTTATTTCTTTAGACAGACAGGATTTTGCTATGTTGCCCAAATGGGTCTTAAACTCATGATCCTCCTGCCTTAGTCTTCAAAGTGCTAGAGTTACAGGTACGGTCTACTGTGTCCTAATCTTAATTTTTGTGTTAAAGGTTTCTGATGATAAGAAATGCCTCCTGATTCTAATGGTGGATGTAGTCCTAGCTACTTAAGAAGACTGATGAGGGAGGATTTTGTGAGCCTAGCCAGAACAGCATAGCGAGACTCAAGGGGAAAAGAAGAAGAAAGAAATACGCTCTTTACTAAGTGTTTGAACTGTGAAGAGAAGCATATAAATTTAAATTCCCTGCTAAAAAAAGTGTATGCTGGGGCTGGAGAGATGAGATGGTTTAGTGATTAAGAGCACTAGTTATTCTTTCAAAGGACCCAGGTTTAATTCCCAGCACCCACACTGCAGCTCATGACTGTAACTCCAATTTCAGGGGAGTTGGCACCTTTACACTAACATATATGCAAGCAAAACAGAAATGCACATAAAATAAAAATATATTTTTAAAAAAGTGTATGATGCAAGTAATAGTAATTTTACTAAGAGAAGCTTAAATAGCACTTAACTCTTGGGTCTGCTCACAGCCTGGCAGTGACAACTGGTAAGATGATGGGGTCCCATTCCCCAACTCTGCCCGCGTCATCAGTGGTAGGAAAAGTTGTAGGAGCAATATCAGACTAGCCAGGATGCCTGTCAGCAGGAAGTGATGGTGGATGCAAAAGAAGCAGAGTGGGGAATTGGGCAGATGGAGGTGAACAGGCCATTGGGGCCACAGGTCTGGAGGGGATTAAGGGCTGTCACTTAAGCAGGAGGAATTCCTCTCCATAGTCTAGACACTAGAAAGAATGGTGATAACTTCTTAAAGAAGTCAGCAGAGAATTGGTAAGAAGTTAATTTGTAAGAGGAAAATGAAGAATGTGACAAAGAAAAGCAACTCATAAAAGTTCAGAAGCAGATGTACCCTGTCACCTAGGCAAAAGAGCTTAAACCGAATATGGCTGGGTATGGTGCACATACCTGTGATCCCAGCACTTGGAAGGCAGAGGTAAGCAGATCTTGAGTTCAAGGCTAGCGAGGGCTACATAGTGAAACCCTGTCTCAAAGCAAAGAAAGAAATCAGTCTAATGTATGTAGGCATTGCTTGTACTTTTGAGGTAGCAGTATAGTAAAAATGTTTTCTAGTTAAGATAGGATAATCTGGAACAAAATAAGCACACAAAGGAAAAATAAAAATTTTAAGAAGGAAATTTGATCAAATAAGGAGGATCTTAAAGCTGTGGGGCCAGAGCTGAGACGTGTCTCCTGATTGTGTCCTGGTTCCTTCATGTGCCAGTTCATGGTAGGTCATGAATACCGAGTTCATGAGCACCCTTCAGGGCATGGGGGGGGGGGGCACTGTAAAGTGAAGCAGACAGATCTCTGATGGTGTAAGCAACACCATCAACATCAGGTCCTAATGCCAGAAAAACAGCAGAAAAGAGAATGGAGTTTCTAGTTAAGGAAGCCTCATTCTTAATAGAAAATCAGAAAGAAGCTGTCATAGAGGCCTCAGCAGATAGACCATGTTAGTGATGGAAGCCTGTGCCTTTGTCCCAAGGTGACCGGGGACAGGAATTGTTGAATGGGGTTTATCTGCCACACCCATTGGAGAGGGGTTACTTTTCTCTCGCTATGTCTGGACATTAGTTGGTTGGTTGTTTTGTTTTTGAGATAGGTCTTACTGTGTATCTGTCTCTGGCCTAGAACTTGCTAAAGAGACCAGACTTGAACTCACAGAGTTCCACCTGTCTTATCCTCCTGAGTGTGGGAGTAAAGGTGTGTTTAAACATGCCTGACTGGACATTAGATTTTGGATTCCTCCTCTGTCTCTTCTCTGTGTGTTTGTGAATACAATTGTTTATAATAAGGAGCTTGCCAGTCTCTCCCCTTCGTTCCCCTCAGCATGTCCTGAGCTTCTTTCCATGGTAGCTGAAGCCTGTATCACAGATACTGCCGGCCCTCTCCTACTAGCCGAGTGGGAAATTCTGTCTTAGTATGGTTTTACTTAGGTTTTCCTAATGATGTTAGAATGAGCATTTTCCTATGAACATGTCCCTTTGATTTCCTTTTCCACATTTGCATAGCTCTTGTTCTTATTTCTGCCTTCAGAGACTTGACTTTTTCTTCTAAAAGTGCTACTCGTGTATAGGGAATTAACTGTTTCTCATTAACTCTTAGAGAATGACAGCTGAGATCACTGGTTTCATTAATTTCAAGTTATTTTTTATTTTTATTTGTTTTGTTGTTTTTTGAGACAGGGTTTCTAGGCCTTATTTCCCCTTACTGTCCTGGAACTCACTCTGTAGACCATGGCCTCAAACTCACAGAGATTCTCCTCTCTCCCGAGTGCTGAGATTAAAGGCATGCGCCACCACTGCCCAGCCAAGTTATTTTTTAAAATTAACCTTTTTTTGGGTGTGTGTGTGTGTGCGTGTGTGTGTACGCGCCTGTGCACATGGGTCGAGAGCTTGTGGAGAACAGCACATGGGACCCAGTTGTCTCTGGCCATGGGTGTCGGGACTAAACTTAGGCTGTCAGATTGGCAATGGCACCTTATTCAGTGAGCCTCAAGTCATTTTCACAAAGGAATATTTATCTTATAAAGAAATGGAAATAATGCGGAACACATTCAGTACATACTTATTTTTTTCATTTCTATATGTGATTAATTTACTTTTGACTTCCAGACCTTTTTAACACTATCGTTACAAGATATGGCGAGTCGTGTACAATTGTCTGGACCTCAGGAGGCAGAAAAATACGTTCTCCACATGGTAAGTGTGTTTTAAAAGTTCTAACTAGTGGATTTTTGTTCTTAAAAGCAGTGGGTGTTCATTATGGGAAAAATGAGGTTTTAAAAAACTGGATAGGGCTGGAGAGATGGCTCAGAGGTCAAGAGCACTGTCTGTTCTTCCAGAGGTCCTGAGTTCAATTCCCAGCAACCACATGGTGGCTCACAGCCATCTACAATGAGATGTGGTACTCTCTTCTGGCGTGCAAGCATACACGGAAGGAATGTTGTATTCATAATAAATAAATAAATCTTTAAAAAAATAAATAAAAAACTGGATATTCAAAATCAACCACTGTTACATTTTGGTCTATTTCCTTACAGTCACATTTCCTAGCCATGGCTGCATTGCTGCAGGGAAGTGTATGAGACAAGTAACTTTATAGAGAGAAGAGCATGATATAGCCCACATTCGGGTCCAGTATGAAGTGTTCTCATTGGTCTGGCCTTTGGTGAGGGTGACACATCATGATAGAAACATATGTAAGGAACAAGTCAGAAGAAAAAGACTGGGGTTCTACAATCCCCTTCAAAGATACACTCCAGGAACCCCCACTAGGCCTTATTTCCTAATGTTTCTGCTATCCAAATAGTTTCACCCTGTAGACAAAGCAGTGCTGTTAAGCTGATCTGTGAGAGACTCATTTGACTATAAGTAGTATGCTGAAACACCCTCAACATCAAGAAAGTTTTGCCCAAAAAGTAGTAGCTGAATCAGTGTACTCTGGTGTTGTTGACTTCCATTCTGAGTGGAGTCCCATACCTCCTGGTGGGCAGCATCAGTCTGACTCCGCGTGCAGTCGCACTGACGAAGCGCTAGGACAAACTGTCACACTTGGCAACCAGCTTAAAACAGAAAGGTTTAAGGCATGAGATGTGGTTCAACAGTTTAGAGCGCTTATTGCTCTTCTGGAAGATCTCGGTTCAGTTCTCAGCACTCATGTCTGGCACCTCATAACTGCCTGTAACTCTGGCTGGCTTTTGGCACACACTTACACAGACACATACACATAAAACAAACCTTTAAGATTTAGCAGCCCTGAATGACAGGCTCGTGAGGCAGGGTTCTTAAGCTACCATTTTACTAGTAATGTACCTAAAGGTACACTTAAATGGGTATTCCACTGCACACATTTTCTCTCTTTTAAAATTTATTTTATGTGAGGGTGGTTTGCCTGCGTGTGTGTCTGTGTACCATGTGCCTCCAGTGCCCCTGGAGGAGGCTCCAGACTGGAGTTCTAAACTGTTGTGAGCCATCTTGTGGATGCTGCATATTGAACTTGGGTTCTCTGGAAGAACAGCCAGTGCTCTTAACCACTGAACCATTGCTCCAGCCCCCACTACACACATTTTTAAAAGATGAAGATGTCCATGAAGGGGCCTGGAGGGATGGCTCAGCCGTTAAAGGCTAGGCTCACAACCAAAAATATAAGAGTTCGGTTCCCAGCACCCACGGCTGTCCCTCCAGGTTTAAAAAAAAAAAGATGTCCATGAAGGGACAGAATAAAACCATCAGCTTCCAGCCCTATCCCTAGCTAGAAAGTTCAGTGATGTTCCAACTTCTAATAGCTTATTTAGTTGTGTTTATTTCAAGCTTTAAACAAAAGAGTGTATAATGCCTTCTTTGCAAGAACCATGCATGTAGATGTATTTATAGTTGATCTGTTTCCAGGCTGTAGTATTATAGTGTGCCCTTACATTCTAACTATGTGGCCATTTAGGTCATTTTCTATTCTGGTTGTTACAGAAAGTACTGTTGTGGTGAAACACAGTCCAGATATAATTTGAGTCTGCAATAACGTCTGTTGTTAGAGAACTCTGAATTCTAATTAATATGCTCTGGGCTGGAACTACTGTCTCATTAACCTCACATCTACTGTCCCTTCCAAGGAAAAAGGTCATTTTAGGCAATTTAGTTGCATTGCTCACAAGTGGGCCAAACAGTAATCACACTGGAAAGCTGGGCACAGTGGCTCTTGCTGTAATCCTAGCAGTCAGGAGCTTAAAGCCGGAGGATTGCTATGTGATGTAGCTTTAGAGGGTTTCCTGATGGGTTGCAGTCAGCACGGCCTATAGAATGATACCTTGTTTGAAAACAAAACAAATACTGTGGAGCATCAGGACTTCTGTTTGCTACTGCTTTTGTGACTTTCCTTAAGTAGCCAGGCCTATGATTCTAGATCCCGGAGTCTGAGACAGAAAGATCATACGTTTGAGGTATGTGTCTGGGTGACACAGCAAGGTTTATGCATTGTTTTGGACCTTTGGTTTATCACTATATCTCTGTATATTCCGTGTCAGGTCTAAACTTTGGTGGTTTCCTTCTTTTTCTTTCTTTTTTAGATAGAAGATGGGGAAATTTTTGCAAGCATCAATCAAAAGGATGGTATGGTCAGTTTCCATGATAATCCTGAAAAATATAATAATCCAGCCATGCTTCATAACATTGATCAAGAGGTAAGCATGTTGCTTGGTTTGGGCATTTTTGATAGGTGATAGAGTTGCTGTGTTGGAAATGCTCCTGTGCTCCAGGATAATCTTTTATAGGCAGTTCCCAGCCAGTGGACACAGTTCCTACAATGTTAATCTCAAAAGTGACTGCTGGACACTCTTTCGGTTGATTGGATGACTATACTAAGTGATAGGTTAGATTTCTCAAGTAGATTACTAAAAGCTACTTTTAACTCCAAAAACATTCCAGGGATCTACTGTTTAACCTGTGCCTGACTGCCAGTGTGTGGACTTGCTTCTGTGGACGTTGAGGCAAAGGCCTCTCCCATGTCAGCAGCAGCAACACCCTGGGCATCTAGAGAAGGGGTACCGTGTTAGCAACATGGTACACAGTCATAGGCTGCCTTGTGTGTGAGGCCTGCTGCTCTTGAGGGTTGATTTGGAATGAGTTGGTTCATCTGGACCATGTTCTTACCTTGGAGGAAGGAAATGAGTGAAATCACATTGTATAAATTAAAGCCAGCTCTGCATGGCTGCCTGTTCCTTTAATCTTGGTGCTTGGGAGACAGATGATTGTGAGTCTGAGGCCTACCTGGACTACATAGGAAGACTGTCTGAAAACAACAGATCCAACAACAAAATTCCCAGGATAGGGCTGAAGCGATTGCTCAGAGGTTAAGAGCACTGGCTACTCATGCGGGACCTGGGTTTCGTTCCCAGCACCCATAAGGTAGCTTGCAGCCATTTGTAATCCCAGTTTTAGGGGATCTGATGCTTTCTTTTTACCTCTGCATGTCCTGTGTAATATGGTTCACTTAGTTCTCTTGAGTACTCATACATGTTAAAAAAAATTCCAGGAATCCTAAAAAATTAACACATAGTAGAAAGTAGAACTTTATTACTTTTTTTTATAATTCATGGATATCCGTGTCACCTAAAATATTATCTTAGTTTGGGACTGGCAGGATAGGGGTAAAGGCTTGTGCCACCTGCATGTTTTCCTCTGACCTCCACATATGCACCGTGGCATATGAACTTATGCTCACATGTGTATTTGTGTGTGTGTGTGTGTGTGTGTGTGTGTGTGTGTGTGTGTGTGTGAGAAAATCGGTTTCAGTGAGGAAGATGTTAATGGGTTTGACTGCAGGTATTGTTTCAACTCTGGGGTATTGGGTAGTAGATAGTATGTATTTACTTTTTGGATCCAAATATTTTGACTTCAGAACCTCTTAGCTGAGGGGTTTCAGATCGGTGACTGTGAGTCTCTAGCCCTCTACTAATAGGCAGTTATAGAGGAAGTGACTAACCAAAGCCCCTTGCTAACCATGGTTATATATGCCTCTCGTACAGATGCTAAAGTGCATAGAGCTGGATGAGCGGCTGAAGGCCATGGACCAGGAGATCACGGTGAATCCCCAGTTTGTTCAAAAGGTAAATCGGGTTCTCCTCATTGGAAACAGGTGGGGGAGGAGGGATATTACCACATTAAGAACTTGGTTTCATTTATTAAACAGTTGTTCACTGTTGTTAAAAACTAGTACCCATAAATTCATAGAGGTGCTTGGTAGATATTTCAGGACCTGCCTGTGAGTGTGGCTAGGGAAGGCCCACATTGCCTGATGCAGGGTGGCTTTCCTGCAAGAGAGACAGGCTAAGTAGCCGGCATGCCTGCCTTCACAAGAGTCCTCTATGATAAGAGTTGATCACAAGCACACCAATTTGCCTTCCCCTCACAGAGTATGGGCTCACAAGAAGATGATTCAGGAAACAAGCCCTCCAGTTACTCTTGAAACTAACGCCCATCCTGAGTTAACAGAATTGTCACCTTGGCCTGGCGAGTGTGAAGAGGGCAGCAGGAAGTACCATGCCAGTCCCACGCCGGTTCCACCTGGACATTCAGAAATTCAGTTTTAACATCTTCAGCCCTATTGCTTTCAGAAAACCAGTCTGCAAAGAAAGAAAAAAAATCAAACTTTAGAGTCTGTTGTGGATTTATTTATCCTCAGATTATTGTTATTACATTAAAGTTACTTTTTTGTTCTAATCCCTTGAATGTTATAATATGTGCTCTCTATCAGTTTCCCCCCTCTGCAAAGGGTTTGGTTTGGTTTTGGTTTTTTTGTTTTTGTTTTCAAGATAGGGTTTCTCTGTAGCTTTGGGACCTCTTGGAACTCGCTGTTTAGATGATGCTGGCCTCGAACTCAGAGATCACCTGCCTCTGCCTCCTGAGTGCTGGGATTAAAGGTGTGTGCCACCAAAGCCTGGATTTGGTTTTGGTTTTTCAAGACAGGGTTTTTCTTTTTGTGTAGCTCTGTAGACCAGTCTGGCCTCAAACTCAAAGATCCGTCTGCCTCCACCTCTTGAGTCCTGGGATTAAGGGCGTGTTGCTACCATAGCCCGGCTACTGCAAAGGTTTTAATGATACGTTACTTGTGAATAGAAATAATTGGTTGGGGAAGTAAGTGAGATCTATACTAAACATTAGAATTTCTTGTGTTTTGGTTGCAGTGGGTTGAGAACTGTGAGATGCTCTGTTGGTTCTTCAGCCTTCTACCCCTGCTGTGCAATATTCTTGCCATCTTGAGGCTTTCTCCTTTTATAATTTTTTAAAATTATTTATTTATTTTATTTTGTATGTGTATGTATTTGGGAGAGTTATTCTTCAACCTTGTGGGTTCTGGGGAATGAACTCAGATTGTTGATTGCCAGTGCCTTTACCCATGGAGTCATCCAAATAGCCCCTTTTCCTCTTGGAACATCTTCAGGAACTCTGCAGAGATGTTTGGATTTTGTTCCTAGTCCCATTACACCTTGTCTAGAAGTCATTGAACTAGCCCTCTGCAAGGATGGAGAGTGCTGGTGAAGTGTGGTCATATTAAAGCACAGTAAATTTGCTCTTTAGTGGGTAAGAGCAAGCAGAAGGACCTAAGCTTAAATACCCAGCTTCTGTGTAAAAAGCTGGACAACACTGTGTGTTCCTTTAACCGCAGCAAAGACAGGTGCTTCCCAAGAACTCCTGGCCAACCAGCCTGGCCAACGTAGTGAGCTGTGGTTCAGCAGAAGCCCTCAAGTGCGGTAGAGAGCAATGGAGAAGACAGTCACGGCCTTCCTTTGGCCTCCACATGCATGCATGTAGGCACACGTGCAACACACATATTTTAGAAACAGTTTCTCAGACTGGTGATGGCTCAGCAGATAGCACCTGTTTGTGTAGCCTGACAGCTTGAGTTTAATTCCTTGATTTTAATCTTCACATAAAGTGAAAAGAATTGATTCCAGAATTGTCCTTGACCTCCACATGAGCACTGCGGTAGGAACATGCCTACACATGCCATACAACAATGCGTTCTTTAAAATATATACCATATTGGTCTATAAATGTTAATTCTTTTGTACAGGGGTAATACTATTAAATATCATTATATACATTTGATTATAGAAAAGTTTTCTCTAAATAATGAAAAAGTACAATACCAGACACAGACAATTATCACATGTACTCACTCATAGGTGGTTTTTAAACAAAGAAAACCAGCCCACAAACCACAATCCTATAGAATTTAGGACAACAATGCGAACATTAAGAGAGATTTACATAGATCTAATCTACATGGGAAGTAGAAAAAGACAAGATCTCCCAAGTAAATTGGGAGCATGGGAACTTTGGGGGAGGTCTGAAGGGGAGAGGGGAGCAGAAAAAAATATAGAGCTCAATAAAAAATAAAAGTGCAATAATTTGTCCGGACTGTGGTGCAGCTCAGTGGTCGAACTGAGCTAGCACGCATAAAGCCCCGGGTTCCATCCCTAGCACTAAACACATTTTTATTTTTAATACCTTTCAGACCATTGAGTTGGCTCAGGTCACTGCTGGACAAGCCCAATGAACTGAATTTAAGCCATAGATAGATAGAATCCACATCATAGAAGAAGACAGACTCCTGTAGCTTGTCCTCTGTTGTCCCTGTGAACACCATGTCAGGTGCCCCCTTCCACCAAATGTTAATTTTTCCCACTAGCAAGTATTTTGAGACAGTCTCATCATGTGCCCCGACTGGCCAGGAAATACCATGTAGACCATGCTGGCCTTTAACTCAGACATCTGCTTACCTCTACCTCCTACATTCAAGGATTAAAGGCATGCACCACCATGCTTGCCTCAGGTATTTTTCCAAATGTTTTAAGTTGTGTAACAAATGACATTTTTGTTATTTATTCATTTACTTATTTTTAGTCCTGGGGATGGAATCCAAGGTCTCCTGAAAGCTAAGCAAGCACCCTAGCATTGAGCTATATACCCCAGTCTACATTTTCATTATTTAAAGAACTCAGGCCCAGTGAAAGGGCTCAGCAGGTAAATGCATTTGCCACCAAGCCTCATTACCTGAGTTCAGTTGCTCCCAACGAGAGAATCAACGCCCATAAGTTGTCTTGACCTAAGCATGCATGCTGTGGCACACAAGTGCATACTCGGGGTAAAATAAATGTGGGTTTGTTGTTTTGTTTTGTTTTTAAGGAAACCCTTGAACTGGCGGGATGCCTCAGTGTGTAAAGGTACCAAGCCTGAGAGCACGAGTTCAGTCTCAGAACCCACATGGTGGAAGGAGAGGACGTGTTCACTGACTGCCACACTCGCACAGTGACATTCTTGCACATGCGCACACATAAATGTAAAATACAAATTTTTAAAATGCAACTCTTGAACCTTCCAAGTTCTGTAAAGTGGACCCACACTGGTAGTGACTCGTCCCTGCAGGTCCTCTGGATTTGATAAGAGACTCCTCTAGACTCAAATCTCTTCCGTTATTAGTATTGCTTGTAGCTGGCATCTTTTAGCTTTGTGTATACCTGTGTTTTGGAAAGAGGACATATTTAAAGGAAATTTATCTTTTGTTTATGTAGTAAATTATGGACTTTTTTTTTAAAGCTGAAGTTGAGCAGTATTTATCAGAATCTGAAATTAAAATCACCTATAATGTTTGAGGATTCCTAATAGCTTTAAATGCTAATAAATAAAGATGTCTGATAAGGACTTCTAGTGGTGTAAATACTATTATATTTGTTTCCCAAGATTGATTCATTAAAATTCCACATTGTTTGAAAACTTGAGTTCAAAGGGTTGTGACATCCTCTTATTTAAGATTCTCTTACCGGCTAGCCCACTAACCGTTCTCATCCCTGAATCAATGTTGGGGGTAATGTAGGTTACTTTCAGATAGCTCTGTAACTTCTCTGGAGCCAAGACCGCCAAAGCAGCAGGAACTAGAGTTGTAAGCCTAAACAAAGCCTAAACAGCAGAGAAGAGCAGCCAATCTGCCTGGATGGTCCCAGGTTCAGGTCACAGTCTTCCGTGCTCCTAGAATTAGTCTCAAAGTGCCCTAATGTACTCAAATCAGGAGGCAAGCTCCCATCCCCACGCAAAAGGTCGCATTAGGACCCTCGCTCAGACTCGTGGGTTCTGGGCTTCCCAAGACTTAAGGAGCAGCTGTTTCCCTCGGTGCTGCTTTCTTTTCCAATACCTGGTTGTGGGTTGTGAAATCTCTGTTTCTCTCCTAACACAAGGGAGCTCCTTTTGCCAGCTCAACAGGTCCACAAGTTTGATGCGTTGCTCATTTCTGAGAGCATTTAGGACTTCACACCTGTTGCCTGGCAGGCAGGTGGCTTCTGAGGCTTTGCCTGTCTTGGCTTTGGAACACTATCAGGTCCATTTAAATGCATGAATAGTTCTGATGGCCTTAGCTGTCTGTTCTTCAAGGCAGTTCTCTGCAGCAAATTCTTTGTGAATATGTTGACACATGAACACCTGTAGCATTTGTATGGTGCCAGAGGTTGGCAAGTTTGTACATGGGGAATTACGTGTGTTGCTGATAGCCAAGATGGAGCCTTGGGTGGGTGTTCATTGGTGGAACTACCAGTTCTCTGAGAAGTTTTCAAGTCTGTCTCTCCGTGGTAATCTCAAATGTTAATAGTTCAGATTAGCACCACTCATTAATCGCCCCCTGAATCCAGTGTATGCATTACATTTGTGCATTGGGATTTGTGCCAAGTGAAGCACTAAAGAGCCAGTCCTTGATTTAAAGTTACAGAGGCCAGCAGTGGTGGTGCACACCTTTGGTCCCAGCACTCAGAAGGCAGAGGCAGGGGGATCTACAGACTGAGTTCCAAGACAGCTAGGACACAGCTAGTTACACAGAGAAACCCTGTCATGGGGAGGAGAGGAGTAACAAGTGGGTTGGAGCATAAATCATTGACCGAGCTCTAGCCTAGCACATATTCTAACAAAAAATAGTGTTTAAGACCCTTAAGTGATTATCCTTGGTTCAGTTTGAAAATATTAGCAGGGGACTGGAGAGATAGCTCAGTGGTTAAGAGCATTGCCTGCTCTTCCAAAGGTCCTGAGTTCAATTCCCAGCAACCACATGGTGGCTCACAACCATCTGTAATGAAGCCTGGTGTCCTCTTCTGGCCTGCAGACAGAATACTGTATACATAATAAACAAATAAATAAATATTTTTTTAAAAAAGAAAATATTAGCATAAAGTAGTCTTTAAGAAACGATTAGAGCTGGGGGGGGGTGGCCCATACCTTTAATCCTAGCGCACAAGAGACAGATGTCTGTGAGTTTGAGGTCAGCCATACCTACACACAGAAACAAAAAGAAATATTTGGAGTAGGGGAGCTGGAGCAGTGGCTCAGTGGTTAGGAGCACTTGCTGTTCTTGCAGAAGACCTGGGTTTGATTCCCAGTACTGATGGTAGCTCACCATCATCTAAACTCCAGTTCCAGAGAATCCAAGACCCTCTTCTGGCCCCTGTGGGCTCATGCACATACATATGCACAGGCAAACGCTTATACACAAAAATAGGTTTTTTTTTTTTTTTTAAATTACCTCCAAAGAGAGAGAGAAAGAGCTGTGACACAGGTCAAGCCCAGCGAGAGTGAGTGCTCTGGACTTGACCGAAGCAGCCAGTGGTCCAGTAGCCCTCCTCCTCCTCATGAAAATAAGGACAATGAAGCAGTAGCTTCCAAAACAAATCCAGAAAAGCAATTCCTAGAGTTAAAGTTACAAGATTAAAAACAAAAAAACAGAAAAAAAAGAGAGAGATAGAGAAAATGGTCTTAAGTTGTCGTTAGTCTCAGCAGCCCTGGGGCTGGAGAGTGGAGCCGTACAGAGCTTGCCTAGTGTGGACTTATTCCTAGAGCACAAAGAACACCTGCTACTAAGGAAAATGGGAAACAAGATCACCAAAATAAGTGTTTTAAAATACAGCCAGCTACTGTCACTAATTTTAGCTTGTAAAACGTTTTATAAGTTCGTTACTCATTAGTATAGAGGCAGCTGGCTCTGTCATGAATTCTTTCAACAAAAGTTGGAAAGTTGTTTCCACCCCCTGCAACTGAGTTTCTCTGTGTAGCCCTGGCTGTCCCAGAACTTGCTTTGTAGACCAGGCTGGCCACAAACTCACAGAGATCTGCCTGCCTCTGACTCCCCAAGTGCTGGAATTAAAAGTGTGAACCACCGCTGTCCAGCTGGAAAGATTTTTAGATTTTGGGAGGCAATAGCAACAAGGGGATTGCAGACACTTGACACCCAGCTTTTGACCAAGGTTATTTCAGTTACCTGCTATTTGGTTAATTTCTTGTATATTTCAAGCTTGCCTGAATGCCTGATCCTCCTGCCTTCCTCGGCCTCCCAGTGTGGGATTGCAGGCCTGTTTCACCACCCCAGGATTTATGTGATGCTGGGGATTGAACCTAAGGCTTCCTGATGCTTAAGTAAACACTACCAAGCTACATGACATGCGTAGCCCCTGATTGTTTTTGGGTTTTGTTTTCTTTTTTAATGATTTATTTAACTTTATTTTATGTGTATTGGTATAAAGGCGTTAAATCCCCGGAACTGGATTTTCAGACAGTATGAGCTGCCATGTGGGTGCTGGGAATTGAACCCAGGTCCTCTGGAAGAACAGTCAGTGCTCTTAGCCATTGAGCCATCTCTCCAGCCCCGGGTTTTGTTTTCTTTGTGAGACAGTGTCTTCCATCCAAGTACTAACCAGGCCTGACTCGCTAGCTTCCGAGATCAGATGAGATGGGGTGTTCAGGGTGGTGTGGTCATGGACAGTGTCTCATGTCACCCAGGCTAGCCTCAGACTTCAACCCCTGTGCCTTATGCCTCCACATGCCCAGATACATTGACAACAGTAGTAAAATTAGGGCTGAGTGTGATGGATCATGTCTGTAAGCTCAGCACCCAGGAGACAGAAAGAAGCAAGGGATCGCAGTGGGTTTGAGACCAGCATGGTCTACATAGTGAGCTCCAGGCAAGACAAGTCTACAAAGTGAGACCCTGCTTTTGAAAAATCAAACTGTAAAACTAGAATTTCAAATCACTTGAATTTGCCCAGAAATTATCTTGTAACAACCTCTAAACCAAGTTTACTGAGTCCAGTTAATAGGGGTAGGTGCGGGGGCTGGAGAGATGGCTCAGAGGTTAAGAGCACTGCCTGCTCTTCCAAAGGTCCTGAGTTCAATTCCCAGCAACCACATGCTGGCTCACAACCATCTGTAATGAGATGTGGTGCCCTCTTCTGGCCTGCAGGCATACACACAGACAGAATATTGTATACATAATAAATAAATAAATATTTTTTAAAAAAAAGAAAAAAAAATAGGGGTAGGTGCCACCCCCCAGCCCCCAAGCAGAGGGAGCTTTTCAAGTTTTATAATAGCTGGCATTGGAGCAGAAAAAAGTCGGCTGCTGGACAGCTCTGTTAGTGCAGTAATAACTGCACAGACAAGTGGCTTAGCAACCAAGAATAGACAGCCCTCAAGAGTTTTACCACCTCTGCAGAGCCAGCGACCTGTGAACCTGACTATGAACTTCAGGCAGCCTTTGGAGGGCTGGGGTTCTTCCCTGCACAACTGGGTTTATTAGCTCTTCCCTGATTGGTCCTCCTTCCACCCAATTTGCATATTCACATTTTAATAATTAGGCCTACCATGCACTGTGGTGCCTCTATGAATTAAGAGATTGTGATGGAGAAAGCCAGAGTTGTTGCAGGATTCCACAAAGAAGGAAGAGCTGGAAGGATTGAGTGCCTGGTTCTAGGAGCCTGGTCCCAGATTCCTTGATTCTCTTAGAAGAATCTTGAAGACTTCAGGTGCAGCTCCCAGCTCTCCCATCAAAGAGGAGAGACTACCTGGAGGACTCTAGAAATAAAAACCACAGCTCCCATAATAAAGGGAATAAAACATAGTTTATTCTGGAGCCATTTAAGTAACCATGGCCTGGGAACACAGAGTTAGGTTACCCCAAATTAAATGGTCCATGGTAGAAGCAGTTTCCTGAAGGTTTATACTTTCACAGAATAAAATCATAAGTTTAAAATAAAATACATTGTTGGGTATTCAGAGAGGCAGGTCCAGCTAGATGAGGGTGCTTTTCTATATGCCCAAAATACTACCTGACTTTTGGTAGTTGGTGAGCTAATAGACTTACAAGGTTTTATCTGCTTGTTCCGACACAGGCGGGCAGTGCATGGCTGTTCTGGAGGGCTAGAACTAGCCCAAGTAACTAGCTTTTGAACCTGTAATATTCCAGTCTCCCCACAGTACTGAAATTGTAATCAGCCAGTTTCCACAGACAAGCTTCTCAGTTGGGAGGTTCCTTATGGCTGAGGCTTCTGTGGGGAACTTGCTTTGGCTAGCTTCTGGGACTGGATCAGTGGGTACAGGCAAAGGGATTCATTCCCACCTCAGCCTCCAAGGCCTCTCAATGGCTGCAGAAAAGAATCTGGTAGCTGTTTCTGCCTTGAAGACCTTCTGGGACCTGGAGACTGATTCCTGCTGCCCCCACAGTGGCCTCCAGACTTGCTCTGTAATGACTGCTTTTGGTTAGCAGCCTCCATCCTCTGGTTCCCAGCATAACCGTTGGTTCAGAGCTGTGCTGGCTTTTCATGACATCCCACTGCTATGGAGAGCTCACACCTGTTGGATTCATATCCTGAGTGGCAATCTGTTTAAAGCTTATCCTGTTTAAGGGTGTTAACCTCACATTGACAAGTATCTGCTTACTCCATTCCTGGAGAGAGTGGGACAAGAGCCTTGATGGAGACAGGAGGTGGTCTCTACCACTGACTCCCAAGAACCGTGGCAAAGACAGGAGGTAGTCTCCACCACTGACTTCCAAGATCAGAAGTAACTGGATTGGTAAGAATAAACATTGTTCACTGAGGCTGAGAGTAACATGAACGACCTGGCTTCCGAGTACCAGCAGTATCAGGGCACCACAGCCAACGACAGGGAAGAGGCTTTTGAAGATGAGGACGAAGAAGAGATGGGGAGTGGGAGGCTTAAGATGCTACAGTGCACACCTGCTCCTTTCTTAGCCCTGATGGTGTGGGCATGGTGCCCTGGTCCACACCTGTCACAGGCCCCTCTCAAACCAAACATCGCACTATTTTCCAGGTTATCTGAATAGAGCGTGTTCCTTTACCGGAGAACCGGCAGCTCCACCAAACCAGGGTGATTGTGTACGGTAACACTGAACGCAAAATAAGGGCTGTACATGGCTAAAGACAGCAACCACCTTCCGTTAAGTGCCCAGCCGTCAGAGTTGGCGGGGTAGGGGAGTTAGGATTTGGTTTTCATCCTTGGTGATAAAACTAAAGCTGCACAGAGTTGCCTTAACTGAATACACAATATGGGGCTTAGAGACAGCATATTCATAAAAAAAATGCTAAAACAAAACAAAACCACAAAGGCAGTACCTAGCACTGTAACTCTGTGCTGCACTCCTTAATCCTTACCAGGCTGTAAACACAGGGTACAAAACATAAGTTTGCAATTTCATTTTTTTAAACACTTGTTCCTTCAACAAAACATGGAAGCTGAACTGTAGAGAAATACGTCAGACAGACCTCTGTGATTTGAAAAATAAACAAACGAGCCTACCAATTACTTCCACTCAGACTATCTGAAGCTTCTCCACTTCCTGAGAACAACATTCTGGGCATCTTCCTGGCCCACCAACATGGGGTACGCAACCCCACTGAGCACAGCTTGGCAGCAAGAGGTACATGATCAAGCCGCTGGCAGAAGCAGAACCAGGTTGTCATCAGGAAGGACCCATGTTATGCAATAATGGCCTTAAAATTCAGGTTTGTTTTTTTTTAATAAATCTTTTTTTAAAAAAAATTCCTTTTTTTTTTAAACAAAAAAACGTACATATTAAATGTACAGTGTTTACCTGCATGCCAGAAGAGGGCACCAAATCTCATTATAGATGGTTGTGAGCCACTATGTGGTTGCTGGGAATTAACTCAGGACTTTTAGGAAGCGGCAGTCAGTACTCTTAACCTCTGAGTCATCTTTCCAGCCCTAAAATTCAGTTTTAAATAGCCAAACCCATAGTCCTTAATTTGTGTGTGTGTGCGTACGTGCACACACACACGCTTCCCTCACCGCCCCCCCCCCCAATAAAGCTGGGAACCGAACCCAGGGCCTTGTGCTTACCACCGAACAAAACACACAACCCTTGAACAATTCTAAAAGCTAGTTTGCAAAGGTAGGGCGAACTCAAGATCACACATGCGCGGTTTGTGTTCCTCTGTCACCAGCCTCCACCCCAGGACATGTCCGCACCTTCCACTTCTCGCGGAGGGGAGAAGCCGGCTCCGGGTCCGCAACCTAACCGGCGGGGAGTGGAGCCAGGAGAGCCCAGCGCTCTGAAGAAATTTCCTCACTTCCCTTTCCTCTTCTGTAGGGACTTGGGTACTGGCTGTCTAATTCTCTCCTACTCTTCCGAAACGTTAGTTTTGACGTCACCCCTGCAGAATGGCTTCTCTCGGTGGCCGGAACCATCTGCGCTTCTCCGCGGGGTGACAAACGGCGCCGAGGGGCACGCGTGGGCGCGGGGCTCCTGCCCTTGGCACAGCGGAGCGGGACGCTGCACAGCGTGTTTCGAGCATCCTGGCCTTCTGCCCGGGGACGCGGCGCCGCTCGCTTGAGCCGGGCGCTGGCGGTCTCTTCCCTCCGCAGGTGTGCGGATGGTTCGGTCCGACTGGGTCACGCGCTGGGCTCGGTGCAGGGCCTGCGGAGCGGGCGAGCCCTCGGCGGGGGGTTGCTCGGTAGCAGCGGCTTTGCGGGCTCCGACAGGCGCGACCGTGTTCCGGCCCGGCGTCCGGGAGACGGCGAGCGCCCAAGTTGGGTTGGTGTTGGGCCTTAGAGCTGAATGGAAGGCGGGGATGGTAAACACCGGGGAGAGGGAGGTGACGGGTTCCACCCCCCGGTCGGGGTCATTGCTTTACTTTTGAATACCGCTGGCGATGATGTCCTGCCAGTACACGTCCGTTTTCTACGGCCGTCCTAAGACGCCCCTCGGGCGGGTCTGCCTGCCTTGCTCAGCCGCCCCAGGGCAGGACACCTCACTTCTCTCTCTGACTGGATAACTCGCCCTCGTGCCCTGGAAGGAACGTTTAGCCCAGGGATTAGCCAGTGGCTCCCAGTCGAGGAGGTCACAAGCAGCCCTAGGCGTTAGGGAGCTAGGAGGAGGACCTGCCGAGAGTAAAGGCTGGCTTTGCAGCTCTTGGGAGCTTGGCACCACCCGTGGTGCCCAGCAGAGAGAAGTCGAACACCGAAAGACCACAGGCAGTGTGGTGCTGAAGTTGCGGAGTGATTACAGTTGTCATTCAACAGTGGAGAGGTCGTGGCACGTGACACTGTTTGCTCTTCTAGTGTCAAGTGACTGGGTGCTCTCTAAAGGAAATCCTGCCGAAGTTGGCAGCAGTAGTAGAGTGGAGAGAAATAGTTCTGAGCTGTGGATACAGTCTGCTGCTGAATTTCTACCCACTCTGCTCTAACTAGGGTGGCAGCTGGGAGGACTGAGTTTCCTGTGGGAGACAGTCACAGCTGCTCCTGACTTCAGTGGAGGTCCATGTAACCCCTTGTTTGCCTACAAGGCACTCTTAGTGGCCTGGTACTATGAGAAGACAAGAAATAGAGAGGAGGTAAAGCCAGGGCACACCAGGGAAGAATGGGGTGGGTATGGTTTGCCAGGCCTGTGGCTTAGGTGGTGTGCGCACATGGCATGCAGGCACAGCCTGCCTCATAATGTAAGTGTGATGGCGAAGAGACTAGCTTCAGCTGCAAATAGAAACTGGGAAGATGGGTGATTAGACGCTCAGGGACTTGTGCTCAGTGAAAACGTGGTGGACATTGGAATTGGTGAGCTGCTGAAGAACTGGCCACTTCCTGACTGGGATTCAGGTGCCACATACAAAACAGTCTGAGAAACTACAAAGACTTTGCTCTGATTTTTTTTTTCTTTCTTTCCCTAGAAAACCTCAGGTCCTTGAAGTCACGTGCAGTTGCCAGACCTGACTGGTCCGGCGGGATGGTGGAATTGTGATCTGTTAAGCGTAAGGTTCGTCGTGATGTTGCACACATGGGTGGGATTTGGCTAAGGGCTGCTCTCACGTGCATGCTTTGCCAGGAGGAGGCTTATTTCTCTTTCTTGTATGCCCTTCCGAAGATGCTGTGGCCCCTTTCCCAGGATGTGTGTGTCTGTCTTGGGTTCTGACTCCTCTACGTCCCCAGCCTCTTTATCCTGTTATTGGTTGCTTCATCTCCTCCCCTGTGGTGGGCTCTTCTTGTTTATGAGACAGTGTTTCATGTATCATGTAGCCCAGGCTGGCCCGAATCATTCCAGGTAGCTAGAGCTGACTGATTCTCCTGCTGGCACCTTCTAGTGCATGCATTCCAGATGTGTGCCACCATGACAGGCTCTAATGGATCCTTAAACGACAGTGGTCAGTGACCACTTTGTAGTAAATCCTTTGAACCCTCTCTCTGCCCCTAGATTCGTAGACTCTGCTTTGACTGTGGTTGTGTCGAAACGTCTTAAATACCTCCAGTTAGAGAAACCAGAGGGTTACAGTAGTTATCTCTATGAACAAGTAACTTGGTGCCTTCCATGTGTTGGGAGCTGCAGTGGACACCGAAGGGATTGTAGCTAATTAGACAAAGTCTCCACTGATAGGGACTTAGCATCTGTAAAGGGAATACAAGCAACATAGGTCCCAAAGCCTAGGACAAGTGAGGGAATGAGAGCTGGTAGGACGGGGGTGTCAGTCTAGAGGAGCAAGTTTGTAAGGACAGACACATGGAGACCGAGTGCTCAGGAGTGGGCCAGACAGAGGTCTGCTGCGTATTCAGGACCTTATATCCAGCTCCTGTGTCTCACACCACAATCAGGATCTCCATGGGTCACGTGTCATACCCTCAGGTCTCTGTCTCCTGCTTTGCCAGTCATTTATACCCGCTGCTCTTCATCCTGGTCTAACCCAAGAGAACTGGGGCCAGGGCAGCCTGCCAGCTCAGGGAGTTGACTGCGGAGCACTAGAGTGCCAGCTCAAAGGAGCCAGAGGCGAGCAAGGCACAGCTCCTCGTCACCGGCCACTTGTGCAGGCGTACGCTCAGTTCCTGCCTTGCCAGCTTCCCAGGCATGCCGTCTGCAGTGTTCGAACCTGATCTTCCAGGGGATGAGTACCCAGGGAGGTGTCCTCAAAAGAGATGACAGTGTGGGTTCCGATCAGTGTCTTCTTGCCTGTATTTAGAGTACGTTGCCTTGAGTAGGACTCTCCTATGGAGCAGTTTTCTTTTTCTTTTTAATTTTTTAAATGGAAATGTCCTGGAACCCACACAGTCAGGTGGTGGTTCCGAGCCCTGTGTGAATACTGTGAACCTGGCTGATGAGGCTGTGGACCTGAGCTTAGCTATGGTTGCTTTAGTCTTGAGTTGTCACGTGTGACTGTGGGTATGATGGGCGTGAGAATACAGGGTCACCCTGACCTGCCATCCCAGACCCTTCCCAACCAGCCGTTATGGTCTACAGTGTTCATGGGTCAGGTGTGCGGCTGTCAGAACCCCAAGGACATTCTGCTGGTTTTTGTTTGTTTGTTTTGCTCTGGTTTGGTTTTCCGAGACGGGGTTTCTCTGTGTAGCTTTAGAGCCTGTCCTGGAACTCGCTCTGTAGACCAGGCTGGCCTGGAAATCTCAGTGCTGGGACTAAAGGTGTGTGCCACCGCCACCGTCACCGCCACCGCCTGGCAGACATGCCCATCTTTAACCCCTTTTCTTGTTTGCTGTAAGTAGGGAACAAATACCCGCAGCTGCCCCCACAGCTGCAGGAGTGAATTGCCTCTTTAGAAGCTCCAGGTTCTGCCGGTTTGAGATCATTTTATCAGGTGGAGATGGACTTCTCCAACACCACAGCTCTCTCAGGTCCATCGTCCCTTCGAGTGGAACACCGTTACCCACTCTTTCCTCGTTCCTCTAGAAGTCACATGATTGCCAGTGAATGACCCTTCATGTGGCTCTGCGGGTGATCAGTTTTGGGTGTTTTGTTTTTGTTTTGTTTTTTTTATTAGACGGGGTTGAATTCTAGCTAGCCTAGAACTTGCTTTGTAGACTGCCTCTGGGGCGGGTTGGGATTACAGGTGTGCCACCATGCCTGGCTGCTCCTTTTTTAAAAAATTGTGCTAAAACACATATGGCCTAACTTTTAACTCTCCAGGCACAGGGCACTTCATGGGCATTGGGCACTCCCACTGTTGGGTGGCCCTCACCGCCGTCCACCTCAGCTCTGTCATCTTCTCAGCTGAAACTGTCTCCATTAAACTCTGACCACCTCCCTGGGTTCAAGTCCAACTCCAGCAGGAGGTCAGCCAGGGCTTGTCCTGTGTCCGCATGATTTCATTCTTAGGACCTGTCCCTGCTACAGCGGGTTGTAGGATTGCCTTTCTCTTAAGGCTGATTTACACCCCCTTCTCTCCTGTGGTCCAGCAGGATGACTTAGATGGCTCTTCTGTCACCTGCTCTGGAGGGCCCTGGGATCTGTGGAAGTCACATGGTCCATATCTGAGGCCCTGGCTGTCCCACTCAGTTCTCCATGGAGACTGCAGACCTCACGCCCAGTGCCCCCACCTGCCCTCTTTGTTGCCTGTTCCTTTCTTCATGATCCACGATCTCTCTTCCCTCCAGTAGTGTCTGCCTTCTCACTTTGGAAACTCTGGTGCTGTCTGGCCTTCCCACCTATCAGTGCCCCCCGCCAGTGCCCCCTTACCCTTCAGTGGTCAGCGAGACTGGCACCAGCAGTCCGCTTTTGCATGTTGGCTTTTGAAGATGAAGATCAGAGCTTGCTTGTCTCTATCAGAAGACTGCACGTTTGCCATTTGTAAAACAAACCAGGTGCCTGGCTGTGGCCAAAATGTTGATGAGATCCACATCAGCCCTTGGGTCTGCCCATCTCTTGACCCAGCCCACCTGCTTGGTCTGCACACTCTGCTCCCTTCAGCTCTGCTGGGACCTGTGTAGCCAACCACTCCTGGTCCTACCTCCTCTCAGCTCCAAGTCTCGCCATGCAGAAGTGAGATGTGTTTATCCCTGTAGGGAAACCCCCACCCAAGCATCCCAGCACTCAAACCTTGCCTCTCAGGTGATGATGATGGATGAAAACCCTCCTTGGTATCTGTCCTGTTTTTTAGCGTCATTCCCATGGTGCCTACAAATGTGTTTGTTCCCGGGATATGTTGCGGTTCTAGCGAGTACTTTCTGTGTAGTCATTTATTCATATTTCTCTTCCTCTGTCTGTGTCTTTTCTCCTTGTGTCTCCTGCCCTTGGTGTACCAACCATTACACAGTGGGTGCTCAGCAGTGTCGGCAGGTGGGAGCAGCAGCCTGTCAGGACTACCCCGGTCTGTCAGTGTCCTGGGCATGGTATCGTAGCATGGACAGGGGCAAGCCCATAAATAGTGTCTCTGCCCTACAGGCCTCTGGCACCCCCAGCACCATGAATGCCATTGTCGCTCTCTGCCACTTCTGCGAGCTCCATGGCCCCCGCACTCTGTTCTGCACGGAGGTTTTACACGCTCCCCTGCCCCAGGGTGCTGGAAGTGGGGACAGCCCTGGCCAGGTTGAGCAGGCCGAGGAAGAGGAGGGTGGCATCGAGATGAGCAGCCGGGTTCGTGCCCACAGCCCAGCCGAGGGTGCCAGCACCGAGTCCAGCAGCCCTGGGCCCAAGAAATCAGACATGTGTGAGGCAAGTGTCTTTGAGATCTTGAGACGGTTTTACCTTTCTGTGAAAGATGGGAGCGTGAGAGACCCCCCAAGGTTCTGAGAGCATTTTTCTAATCATGCCACCCGGAGCCTTTTTAACTGATTCAGTATCTGGGTGATCCTCCTTGTGGACCCTAGAACCTCTTTGTTGGAGGAAGTGGAAGTCCCACACAGCCTCTGCTGGGTTGGGTGGGGGGTTCCAGCTTTCACCGGCGTGGACAGGAATCAGGTGTCACTGTCATTCATCATGTGGAAAGCTGGGATGCTACGGGACAGATGTGGAAGGGGTCTTTAGGCCTGCGGAGCAGTGAGAGGGGAGGAAGAGCTAAAGGGACAGGACGCCCAAGGGTCCTGGAGGATCTCCTGGGGAGGGTCTTGCCTCAGTGCGTACCTGGCATAGTCCCAGGTTGGGACCCCTGCGGAATACACAGCCTTGGCTTGAGGCAGTGGGGAGGCTCTGGGTTTGCATTCCGTGCCCCACTTCCACCCTTAGCAGGAAGTCACAGTGGAGGCTTCTTGGGTTGCTGCACTGACACCGAAGCCTCTGGCTGACATAGTTGAAGCCTCTGGCTGATCTGTGACCAAGATCAATGCCTGCAGTTCATTCGGACCCAGGAAGGAGACCGCTTGGGGGCCGATAGCATCGCTCAGGAGGGTGGCACAGCTGTGCATTCCGAGTCCAGCTACTGCTTCTCATTCAAGCCGCAGCTGTCTGTCCAGTGGGGCTTCCTCCTGGGTTTCCCTTCTAGGGCCACTGCTGGGACTGGGTGAGATAAGCAATAGAAAACTCGTCATACCTGCGGGCTGTCACTGCTAGCTGTAGAGAAAACTTTGACGGCCCTTGGGTCTAGATTTTCTTAGTTAAATTTAGTCTAAGATAAGTCTAAATTTAAAAGCTGGTTATTTCTATACAAAGAAGAAGTTGGACATGACAGCATATGCCTGTAGTCCCAGCATTTAGGAGGGAAGGAGGTTCACAAGTCCCAGGCCAGCCTGGGCTACACTGTGAAAGAATTTGGTGGTCTCTGGGAACAGAGGTGTCCTGGCAAGATGGCTCAGTGTTTGAAGGTGCTTACTACTAAGCTGATTAATGGCCTGAGGTTGATCCCCAGAACTAACACTGTGGAAGGAAGGAACCAGCTCTGGTGAGTGGGGAGGGGGAAGGGATGAAAACACTAAAGATGATTGGAAAAGCCATAGAGAAACATGATATTTATTCAGAAACAAGACAGGCGGTGGTGGGTAGTGGTGGCAGTACTTGGGAGGCAGAAGCAGGCGGATCTCTGAGTTCAAGGACAGACGGGGTCACACAGAGAAATCCTGCCTCTCAAAAAGAAAGGAAAGAAAGAAACACACATACATATAAATGCTTAAATGAAGTTATGTCACTAGGTGGTAATGCTTTCCCCAAGAGCCATTCAAAATAAGGAGAAAAAAATTTTTTTTAGGGAGAAAGTTTTTTAAAAATTTAAAAAGGGTTATGCTTTCTACATTTAGATTTGTCACCTGCTTCTAGATAATAGATTTTTTTTCTTCTTCCTGTGTCCAGGGCTGCCGATCACTTGCTGTAGGGCACCCGGGTTATATCAGTCATGATAAAGAAACGTCTATTAAGTACGTCAGTCACCAGCACCCCAATCATCCCCAGCTCTTCAGCATCGTCCGCCAGGCCTGTGTCCGGAGCCTGAGCTGCGAGGTGAGGCTGACATCAGGCTGTCTGTGAGAAACGCACGTGATTCTAAGTTTATTTCTGTTTATGGACAGCAAGGGGCTTGCTTATCAGTGCAGCGTGGGCATGGCTGCAGTTGTCAGCTCGAAGAGAAGTCTTTGGGACTCTGGCTATCGAAATAGGTGTTAACTCTTCACTTTGAACAACAGACTGCTATTTCTCTGTCCATTCTTGCTGAGCATGTTTCTAAGCTAGAATAGTTCTACGCTGTGTGGTTTGCACCAAGTATTAGCTTTATAGTGTATCCACTGCCACCCCACCATGTTGCCACTCTTAGAACCTTCTGAAGAATGAATCAGGCTGGAAAGATGGCTTAGCAGTTAAGAGCACTCACTGGTCTTGCAAAGGACCCAAGTTCATTCCCAGCGTGCTCGTGTTGGCTTGCAGCCATCTGTAACTCCAGTCCCAGGGGATCCGACATCTTCTTCTGACCTCCATGGGCACTGCGTGCATGTAGTACACAGACATATATGCCAGCAAACACTCATACAGAAAATAAAAATAAAGGTTTAAAACAGCAGAAGAACGGTTTGTGTCTGAGCTACTGCTGTGGAGCACGAGTCTTAGCTTTTAGATTTGATCTGTCCCACGGGTGTATAGTACAGCTTCTGAGCTTCGCTGCCCTGGACCCACCTCATCTGATCCCTGGAACCCGTGTCACTCGTCTGACTCTTGCTTTATGCATTTCTATTCCTTGATGTATGCTTAGCAGCAGCCAGGTATCATATGCACAGTAGTTACATGTTGAGGAAGTTTGTCAGGAGGGAGTTACCACAGGACTCTAAAAATAGGGTGTGCTGGGCCTGGAGATGGCTCATCGTTTAAGATCAGGTACTCCTGTTATAGAGGACCTGAGTTCGGTTCCTCGCACCCACATTGGGTGGCTCACAATCTCCCGTGACTTCAGTTCCCGGGGATCCAACTCCTTTGGCCTCTGCAAGCACCTGTATTCATGTGCACTTAATGTCACTACCACAGTCATGTGATTTAGAGGAGTGTACAGTTTTACTCTGCAGGCCCAGCAGTAGTCTATTGCATCTGCTGGCTCTCTGGTCTATCCAGAAGACCAAGTTGGAACATTTGGGGGCAGCTTAATGATAGCACATTGGCCTACTATGTCAAGGCCCTGAGTAACCTAGCACCACCAAAAACAG
The DNA here is from genome assembly GCF_982192425.1 of Myodes glareolus. Classification (NCBI taxonomy): domain Eukaryota; kingdom Metazoa; phylum Chordata; class Mammalia; order Rodentia; family Cricetidae; genus Myodes; species Myodes glareolus. The sequence goes on from NC_142034.1 coordinate 64,413,421, forward strand.
GAAAAGGAACCCAAGAGACTTTAGGTAAAGTTTGGATAGAGCTTTGCCTAAAGTTACTGTTGCTTCCTCCAAGGTGTGCCCTGGTCGCGAAGGCCCTATCTTCTTTGGTGATGAACAGCATGGCTTTGTGTTCAGCCACACCTTCTTCATCAAAGACAGCCTGGCCAGAGGCTTCCAGCGCTGGTACAGCATCATTGCCATCATGATGGATCGAATCTACCTCATCAACTCCTGGCCCTTCCTGCTGGGGAAGATCCGTGGGATCATCAGTGAGCTCCAGGGCAAGGCCCTCAAGGTGATGCTCCAAGAGGGGTCTCTGGCTCTGTTGCCCTGGATGTTGAGTGCTCAGGCAGGGTGATCCTCTTGGCTCTGCTTCTGTCATAGGGCTGAAGTTGAAGTTTCAGGTCAGTGTCGTCATGTGAGATGAGTGTCCCTGCTAACCAGCCTGTAGCTCTCCTGATTTTACCTTACCCACTATTCTATCACTCCTTCAGCCTCTGGCTTCTTGCCTGGTGCCTTTACTTCCTATACTTGTCAGGACCTAAACTATCTGCTAGTTTTGTCTAGAACCTTACCTTGGGCACCCTCTCCAGCTACAAAAGATCATGCAGGTAGGCATGGGCTTGCTTCGGTCACAGACCCTTAGATTCAGTGGCCCTTTTCTTGTCCATGTGCTGTCCACGGGTAGTAGACACCATCCATCCTCAGAGATGGAGCAGCTGTAGTGTAGGATGTGGCTGGAGGGAACAGGAGGCTGGGGAAGCCAGGTGATCAGTGTGCCCATTACCTACAATGCTCTGTGGAATGAACCTGCCAGGGAGAGACCACCAACACTTGAAGGATGGTGAATACCCAGCGGGAGCCCACGGGACCAAGTAGCAAAGGAGAGGAGCCACCCTGAAACCTCTGTGACAGAACCATCCGGCGAGGCAGTGTCAGGCTGTTGGCATGCCCTGCGTTCTGAGTCGAGAGAGTGGAATGAGAGAGTCTGGGGAAGCTGGGTGGCAGTAACCCAAGAGTACGGTCCTAGCCACCACTGAGGAGGCGCACTTCTCTACCCTTTGTGTTCAGGTATTTGAGGCAGAGCAGTTCGGATGCCCACAGCGTGCCCAGAGGATGAACACAGCCTTCACACCCTTCCTGCACCAGAGGAATGGCAACGCTGCCCGCTCTCTGACCTCCTTGACCAGTGACGACAACTTGTGGGCGTGTCTGCATACTTCCTTTGCCTGGTAATGAATCCCAGGTCTGGGTACCAAGGCATTAGAGCATCTGCCTCCCCATGGGGCTGGCTGACTCAAGGCCTGTTCTCTTGTCTATCTCCCCGCTGGACAGAAACGTTTCTAGGTAGAACTCACTTCACATTAACACAAAGAACATTTCTGTATGGAAACTAAATTTTTTCTCTAAAGGTGGCGGTGGATTTCTGGCTCCGGCCTCTTCTGAGCTGGCGTCTGGTGCTCTGGGCTCGGGTCTGGCAGATTTTGCTGATGGGGAGCAGTCAACTGGCATATGGGGTGAAGGTCTAGTGTACAGGTGTGTGGTGGACAGGGAGCCCCTGTTTCCCAAACTGAGTAGTCCAGGGAAATGGGGTGTAGCCTGCAGAGCCTCGGGACTGAGCTTGGCGGGGTATACTGCCTCTTCTACTTTGTACCACTTTGGTCAGTTGAGCGGGCTGGTCTGTACAGTAACTATGGAGAATAGTGCAGTATGAACAGGGACATTTAAGGATCTCTGCTGTGGTGGCTTCCAGTCCTGCAGGTAACGTCCAGGAGTGGTGTGATGGGTTTGGGGGACCCTCCCTACTGACTTCCAAGGTGGCAGCACCGGTTAACATGCCCACCAACGGGGCATACAGTTCTGGCTTCCTTCATTCTCCACAGTATTTGCTTCTATTTTATATGTGGGATGGTTTTTTGTTTTCATGTATGTATGTGTACTACATGTGGGCCTGATGTCTGTGGAGGTTAAAAAAGAAAGGAAAGGAAAAGGAGTTGGATCCTGTGGAACTGCAGCTAGAATTGGTTGCAAGCCACCATGCTGGGGCTGGGAACTGAATGTGTGTCTGTAAGAGCAGCCAGTGCCGTTAACTGTGAGCCGCCTCTCCAGCCCTGTCCTTGGTCTTCTTGGTGATAGTCATGCTGGTTGTATGAAATGGAATCTCAAAGCAGTTTTAACTTGCATTTCTTTGATAACTAAGGATACTGAATTCTTCACATACTTATTGGCCATTTGTAGTTTCTTCCTTTGAGAATTGTCTAGAATGTTCTTGCTTGTGTTTTCCATCTATAGCATAACCATAGAACATCACTTCACTCAGTAGAGCCAAGAGCTGTCTGCTGTGCTACCTATGTTCCTGAATTGGGATTCCAAACCACCTCAACCCATTTTCTTATTTCCCCCCTTTTAAAAAGATTTATTTATTTATTACATATATAGTGTTCTGCCTGCCTGTATGTCTGCAGGCCAGAAGAGGGCACCAGATCTCATTACAGATGGTTGTGAGTCACCATGTGGTTGCTGGGAATTGAACACAGGACATTTGGAAAAGCAAGCAGTGTTCATAATCTCTGAGCCATCTCTCCAGTCCCTCTCATCCCCATTAATGAAGTGCCATCTCTTAATGAAGACTCATGTCTTGGGAACTGTTCCCTTGGTGGTGGTGGGGTCCTCCAGTATGCTTGTGTAGGCCATTTTCTGAACCAAGGCCTTGGTAAGCCTCAAGTTTAGTTTTCTCATTGGCGGGGGTATCTCATTGCTGGCATTGTATCCATCTCCAGGCTCCTGAAGGCATGTGGTAGCCGGCTGACAGAAAAGCTGTTGGAGGGTGCACCCACAGAGGACACCCTGGTCCAGATGGAGAAGCTTGCTGGTAAGGCTCTTTTTCTCTGCAGGGTCATCTGTGCCGGGAGCTGGGCCCCTGGCTTGTGGCTGCCACAGTGAGTGGAGCTGATACCAGGGCGTCTGGATGTGAATTGAAGGGCCTTTGTGACAGCCAGTTCCATGCTCTTGGTGATTTTGTTACGATTCTGTCTCATCTTCCTTGATGGTGCCTTGGTGCCCTGTTCCCAGATGGGTTTCGGGATCCCTGGCATTCTCTGCAGGACTTGTGAGTGGCTCAACAGATTGGCGAGTTCCCTGCAGGCAGCTCTGCTTGCCAGAGTTTCCTCTAGAGAGCCTAGCTGGTCCGTCCCCCCACCAGCAATTGTTTGGTGAGAAGCCTTGTGAATCTTGTTAGTTTCAGGAACTTCCTGAGACTTGTATCTCATGAGCCTCTCTTCTTAGAGAGCCTGTCTCAGTTCAGAAGAAATCACTGTACAATATCATCCCTGCATCCATGCTTTCAGTCCAGTGTGACTGACTTCCTTAGGTGGTCCCATTGTGCGGTTGCAGCCCTCCGTTCTAGCTCGACTTCCATAGAAATTGTTTGAGTTCTGGAGTTCAGAGTCCTGTCCCATTCTCCCTCTTTCCCTCCCCAATGGTGGGAACACAACGGTCACTTACGGTAGATGGTGTACAGTTTGTTCCTGACGATGCTACCCTGCCTCCATTGTCAGTAGCTGGAGCTCTTTCCAGGTTGTCGCTAGTCGAGCACTCACTCTGCACGTGACTTGTGCAAGTACTCAGGAGTGGGGGCTCTCGAGCAAGACACACTCAGAAAAGATAGACATTGGAGTTGCTTTCCTAGTCCTATGAATCAGTACTGGAACTGTTTGAGTATAATATGACTCAAATCTGAAGTCTGCAGGCCATCAGGTCTTGATGGGATGTGTGGGCAGACGGGGATCTCAGCCACATTTAAACTGAATTGGGTCATGCGGAATCTGAGTGTGGGCTCAGGCTTGCGTTCGAGTCAGATAGAACTGGCTTCAAACCCTGGCTGCTTACGGGTACCCTGTTCTCTGGGTCTCATTGTGACTTGCAGCGGAGATGTTATTGTAATGGTCTGCCATGAAGATTAATAAAAGTAAAACGTTTATGTTTCGTCTGGGAGCAGGGAGATGGGGCGAGATAGTGTGTGGACACAAGGACTGGCCCCCGGCCAAGTAATACCCATAAACTCATGCTGTCTGCACTGCATGGCCCAGCTTTGCAACAGCGGCACATAGGCAGCACTTTGCAGAGGAGCTTCTATGGTGTCTCTTCTGCGCAAGTCCTCCTCCCTCCGCCCCCGGTTGCCCAGGCACTAGCACACAGTCATCTGGCCTCTCTAGGATACAGTAGGAATTGGTGGTGTTGCCGTAGGTACCCGGCAGAAATGGCCACAGAACCTGGGGACACACTCTCCATATCTGTCCTGTTTGTCTGTCCTGTAGACTTGGAGGAAGAATCAGAAAGTTGGGACAATTCTGAGGCCGAAGAGGAGGAGAAAACTGCTGCTGAGCCAGAGGGGGCTGAAGGGCGGGAGCTGCCCAGCTGCCCAGCAGAGTCGTCCTTTCTCCCGGCCTGTGGGAGCTGGCAACCCCCAAAGCTTTCTGTCTTCAAGTCCCTTCGACACATGAGACAGGTATGCAGGGGTGGGTGTGGTCCTAACTGAGAAGAGCTCCGTCCACATCCACGGTCAGGGGTGGCACTAGGAACTTCTCAGCGGGTGGATGACCATGACAGAGTGGGCTTCTGGTGTGTTCGTGTGCATCCACATGCATGTTCGTGTATGCACATGTATGAAGATGCCAGAGTGTCTTTCTTCTGGGTGCTTCTGACATCGTATTTTGAGACAGTGTCCCTAATTGACCTGAGACTTGTCCAGTACGCTAAGTGGCTGACTTGTGTGCCCCAGGGATCTGCCTCCTGTGCCTTCCCAGCTGTAGGATAACCAGCACGTGCTACTATGCCTTGCCTGCCTTTTAAATTTGAGTTCTGGGGTGCAAACTCAAGTCCCCATACTTTGCACTGAAGCTAAACTGTCTCCAGCCCAGGGTCTGTCATCTGTGAGGTTTCTGTGGTCCTGTAATCTTGTCTAGAACCTCCTGAAGGTGTTGAAAAGCACCTTTATCTATCTGTAGGCCGGCTAGACTTTAATAGTCATTCCTAGAATAAGGCTGGCATGACCTACGTGCTAGCCTTGGTTATTAATAGTGTGTCTAGACAGCGGGATCTCATTTAGTCTGAGAAAGCAAGCAGGCAGCATGAAGTTTGATGTACATAGAAACAGCCGAGCTGAGAAGTGTGATGAGATTGAATATGGCTTGTTGGGTCAGGGGAGAGGATTGCTCCAGGTGATGGCAGGTTGTTCCCTTTTCATGCTGTCTTTATCCTTTTGAGACAGAGGCTTATGTGTCTTAGGTTGGCTTTGAACTCACTATAGCTGAGGATGATGGCCTTGCATTTCTGGGCCTGCTTACCCGGTGCTGGGATTAGAGGCATGTGCAACTACAGCAGGTGACTTTCTGCACTGTGTTCCTTTTGATTTTTAATTTAGAATTTTAAAGGGTTTTTGTTTTTGTTTTTCGAGACAGGATTTCTCTGTGGCTTTGGGGCCTGTCTGTCCTGGAACTCTTCCCTGTAGACCAGGCTGGCCTCAAATTCAGAGAGATCTGCCTGTCTGTGTCCCACAGGTGCTGGGATTAAAGGCGCGCGCCACCACTGCTTGGCTGAATTTTTAAGTTTTATTTACTATTATTATTGTGTGTAGGAATACACGTGCCATAGTGTACATGTGGAATCTCTCCTTTCTACTCTATGTGGGTTCTGTCTGGGTGTGACTCTGAGCTGCCCCGTTTACATAGCAAGCACCCTTCTCTCTACCCACAGCTTACATAGCAAGCGCCCCTCTCTCTACCCCAGCTTACATAGCAAGTACCCCTCTCTATACCCACAGCTTACATAGCAAGCACCCCTCTCTTTACCCCAACTTACATAGCAAGCGCCCCTCTCTCTACCCCGGCTTACATAGCAAGCACCCCTTTCTTTACCCCAGCTTACATAGCAAGCGCCCCTCTCTTTACCCCAGCTTACATAGCAAGCACCCCTCTCTCTACCCCGGCTTACATAGCAAGCGCCCCTCTCTGTACCCCGGCTTACATAACAAGCACCCTTCTCTTTACCCCAGTTTGCATAGCAAGCACCCCTCTCTCTACCCACAGCTTACATAGCAAGCGCCCCACTCTCTACCCCCGGCTTACATAGCAAGCACCCCTCTCTACCCGGCTTACATAGCAAGCACCCCTCTTTGCCCATGGCTTACATAGCAAGTACCTCTCCGCGGAGCCATCTCTGTCACCATCTTTTTTTTCAATGAGCGTTAATATTTACCAGCCAAGAATGATTTCCATTTTGGAGAGTGGAAAGGCTAATGAGATGACTCACTGGGTAAAGGCCCCTGCTGACCACCATAAAGCCCTAAATTTGATCCCCAGGTAAATGGAGTGAGCCCTGGAGTTTCTGCCTGGGGCCATTTGTTCTCCATTTGAGCTGTGTTGACTTTGCTAACTCTTTACGAGGTTGTGATAGCAGGCATTGTGGTTTCTGTTGCAGGGAGATGTGCTTGGGAGCACTGGGTATTGTAGCCTCTGTTTCTGTTTGTCTTGTTTTGTTTCAAGTTCATGTTTGGTCTCAAGAAAGAACAGACTACCTCCTCCCGTGCTGCAGGAGTTACGGACAGGCAGGGAGGAGAGAGGCTGGTTTGGATTAGAGAATAAAGATACCCCAAACAGAGAGCAGGCCTGGTGTGGCGATGGCCTCAGCATCTGAAGAGATGCCACTGTAAAGGACGCTGCCATCATCAGCTGGGTTGGACGAGTGCCAGGATGTGGGTGCGTCCTGGTGGTGGAGGCAGAGCCCTCGTTCTTCCTGAGCACTCCAGCGTGACAGCGTGTCTAGAGAGGGTGACAGCTGCAGAACGCCAGCACCACTTGCTTTGTATGTTTCACAGTAGAGCTGAGAGAGGGCTGGGAAGAATCTAATGTAATACCTCCTGTCCCCTGTCAGCCTTGGACAGGCCACCAGATTCCTTCGGAAGAGTTCCCTTTGCTGACCGTGACCTTCAAATTGACTCCTATAAAATACATAAAGAGCTGTGTGTTGCATTTCAGGTCTTGGGGGCCTCCTCTTTTCGTATGTTGGCCTGGCATGTCCTCATGGGAAATCAGGTGATCTGGAAAAGCAGAGATGTGAACCTTGTCCATTCTGCATTTGAAGTCCTCCGGGTGAGACCCTTCCCCTGTGTGCTAATGTTTGACTTGGGCAAATATTGGGGGTACCAAGTTCAGAGTCTCAAAAATCGATTCTTTGCCTGATGAAAATGGTGGGCGTTGGTATTCCTGTGGAAGGAACCTAGATTGTCACTATTGACTAAGCTACCCGTTTTCCTCTTCCTCAATCTGAAGTTCTTCTGAGACGTTATCTGGGCAAGTACTGGCTCTTGCTGATGCCACACAACTGTTGTTAGGTTGGGACAGTGGTGTAGGAGCAGCTCACAACATGTCTGCTGGCTGTCAAAGTCCACAAGTGCCTCTTTGTCTCATGAACATCTGAGCTGGCAAGGAGACCAGAAGAGGCAGCAGGTGGCAGCCCAGGGCAGGGAGGGCTTCTTGGTGGGAGACCAGGTATGGGCTGAGAGCAGGGACACATTAAGGAGGGGGCTGTGGACCAGATACAAAGGATGCTCTTGTGGATTCCGAGCCGCCCTGTCCTCCACAGACCATGCTGCCTGTAGGCTGTGTCCGAACCATCCCCTACAGCAACCAGTATGAGGAAGCCTACCGTTGCAACTTCCTAGGGCTCAGCCCTCCGGTGCCTATCCCAGCTCATGTGCTGGCCTCGGGTAAGTACCTCTTTGAGATCCGTGCTGCTCGCTGCTCTCAAAGGCAGCCTGGATCCAAGTTGCAGAGTTTGGGGTCAGGCAGCACTCTGCAGCCCCAGATAAGACCTGCTGGGGCTGGAGGTGTCCTGAGCCCCTGAGCAAGGCCCTCTGTTCACATTAGGACTGGTCTGTGCAGAGGTGTTTGTGAAGTTCCTGTACCGCTGGCTGTGTGTGTGTGGCCACTGCACCCACAAGGCTGTTTCCATCCACAGGATAGAACAATAGTGGAACCATTCACAGAGGGCTCAGAATGAATTTATCTGTGTGACTTACAATCATTGTAATGAAGAGTTATTTCTAGTTTAGCTGAGGCAAAAACTAACCCTTAAAAAATAAACTGCCAAAGGTATTAAGCACCGAAACTTCCTTCACTGGAGGCCTGTCCCTGACAGTGTGTGCCTGGGGGGCACTTGCGGTGGGGCCAAGGAACATTTGACAAGATAGTGTGCTTTTTGCTGCTACAGAGTTCGCAGTTGTTGTGGAGGTCCACACGGCCACACGCTCGAACCTCCACCCTGCTGGATGCGAGGACGACCCGTCCCTCAGCAAGTACGAGTTCGTGGTGACCAGTGGGAGCCCTGTGGCCGCAGACAGAGGTGGGTGCTGCTGCTGGTGTCACCGTATGTCAGGGCAAGAGGGGGCACCACGGCCTCTTCCTCACCCAGTGTTTATTTATGCCCCCAGTTGGGCCCACCATCCTGAATAAGATTGAAGCAGCCCTGACCAACCAGAACCTGTCTGTGGATGTGGTGGACCAGTGCCTTATCTGTCTCAAGGAAGAGTGGATGAAGTAAGCCCCAGCCTTGTTGTGACAACTTCCCCGGCTTCGTGGGGGGAGGGGGGCAGCTCTCCATGGCATTGGGCTCATGTGAAAAAGAAGATGGTGTTTGTTAAAAAGAGACCAGGCTGTGACCCTTAGGAACCTGCGAGAGTGGAAGTAAGAGTGGGGTTCAGGCACCATCCCTGCTACCCTGTGTCCTGGGAGGTGGTGGTAGCTGTTCAGATTTGATGCTGGCCGTGTGAAAGAGGCTCAGAAGGACCAAAGCTCTGTTTCTTTATTCCTTATTTCATCTCTGCTTGTAGAGGGGTGGAGGATGCTAGGCATCAGACCTAGGCACACCTGCAGTAGGGCACAGCCTGGCAGCCATCCTTACTGCTTTATAAAAGAAAGTTATTTGTTTCCTTGTGCCTTGAGTTTTAGTAATAATTTTATTAAATCAACTGAACTAGTTGAACATTTTCCTGGCATCAAATAATGCAGTGAAACTCATGCACAATTATTTCTTAGTAAATTTCTCTCCTTGTTTTTTTTTTTTTAAGATGTATGCATAGGGGTATTTTGCCTGCATGCGCCATGTACATACCTGGTGCCATGGATCCCCTGGAACTGGAACAGACAGTTGGGAGCCGCAATGTGGGTGCTGGAAATTGAACCTGGGTCCTATAGAGGAGCAGTCAGTGCTCTTAACCACTGAGTCATCTCTTCAGCCCCTCTCTCTTCTTTTTTGAGAGGATTTTTTTTTTCCCTGTCTTACCCAAGCTGACCTTGAACTTCCTGGGTTCAAGGATTCCTGCTGCAGTACCAAGTAACTGAGACTGCAAAACACCTTTCTCTTTCGCCCTGGTGGTGGCCTGGCCTTCCTCAGGGTGAGGCCCCCCACATGACTGCATTGGGCAGCCCCGTGCCCTTCCCCAGTGTGGGCCTGCAGAGCTCTCCCTGGTCTGGAAGTTGGGCTCATGAGAAAAGCCTGGTGCTTCTGCTGTGCGTCTCAGTGCTTGTTTCTTGTTTTCTGCAGCAAAGTGAAAGTCCTGTTTAAATTCACCAAGGTGGACAGTCGCCCCAAGGAGGACACACAGAAGCTCCTGAGCGTCCTGGGCGCATCAGAGGAAGACAACGTCAAGCTGCTGAAGTTCTGGATGACGGGCCTGAGCAAAACCTACAAGTCACACCTCATGTCCACGGTCCGCAGCCCCATCGCCTCAGAGTCGCGTAACTGACTCAGAACAGCACCCCAGGTCTGCGCTGGGTTTCTGACTGCTGAGGGGAGGCCCTGTTTGAGGAGTGAAGACTTCTGGGCTGGGCTTTGTCCTCTTTATGAGGTGCTGTGTCATCCTTTAACTATTGAAATGTAGGGGAGACGGGGACAGTGATCCCTCTGCATCACACTGCCCCGTCAGGGACTGTCAAGATGTGCTTCGTGCCTCCTGAGGATAAAAGCTCAGAACTGACTCTGTAGCCTTCCTGCTGCAGTGTGTCCTCTCGGGGTTAGGAGCAAACCTTCCCACCAGGGAAGCCAGCAAGCATCCTGGATCGTTTGTGTGACCGGGTTGTTGAATTCTCAGGTCATGTGCCCACCCATGGCCTCTGGTCAGCTTGCCTGCCAGCTTGTGGATACATTGAAACCATGGCTGTTTTGTTTCGGGGGTTTTTTGTTGTTGTTGTTTTGAATTTTATTTTTTGAGTCAGGGTCTTATTCTGTTGCCTGGTTTAGAACTCTCTGTGTGGCCTATGCTAGTTTCAGACTTGCAGCAATCTTCCTGTCTCAGCTTCCCAAGTGCTAGGATAACAGAACTGAGCCACCATGACTATACATGCTTCCTTCGCTGTTGCTGCTGCAGCATTAACCAGTGGTTGAAGAATATGTCTTAAGACAGATCGTCTCCCACCATTGCAGTTTTAATAAGGGTGCAGCTTAGAAGGGTTTCCTGAAAGGCTCCCAATGTGTTTTTATGATATTTTTGGTGTTTGTTTATATTTAACACGAAGACTAAGTTTACGTGTCTTGGTCTCTGTACAATTGCGAGAAACATAATAAATCTGTATTTTTTTAAACTGCTGACTACATGTTTTTTATATGTGGTGCTACTATCACCTGGGTTCCATCAACGAGGTGCGACTGTGTGTGCTGTGTGCCACTGTGTACCAGTGGGGCCCAGGAAGGCATCACAGGCCATACTTACAGACACTGATGGATACGCACACCGAACAATAGACTCTTTGATGGCTTGTGATGTGCATGTGGTCCATTGTTGACGGGGTGGAGCATGACGGTTCAGTCTGTAATCCCAACTCTTGGGGAGCTGTGGCCAGCGCGGGCCATGCAGTAAGTTTTAAACCAGGCTAGGCTACTGAATAATACCTGTTTGTCTAACACTGCCCTACTTCAGGAAATGGCCCCGCCCCTGCAGAAGTTAGAAGAGGGCAGCAGAAGCGCCTGTGCGGGAGTGTAGTCTTAGAACAGGGAGGCTCTCTGGCCTGCTTGCGGTCTGGCTTGGTGGTCCGGGATAGATGAAGGACGTGGTGTCTCTTTGGATATGAGGTCTTGTCTTTCCAGCACAGGACATTCCCTGAAGCGCTGGCCTACGGTCAAAGAAAGCCTTTTCCAATTGTCTGCTGGTTCAGCTGCTGAGCCTCTGAAGCAGGAGCTCAGCCTGAGGTAGCTCTGCAGCCATTTCACAGGAAGGAATGCACCCTGCACTCCCAGCAGAGAGTAAAACTTGCATCAATAGGGACAAAGGATGGGATGCTGAGTGTGTTTCTGGACCACTATGGACCCCCCTGAAAACAGCATCATTCTTAAAGATTGACTCAGCAATCAGAAAATGTATGTGCTGGCTAGTTTTATGTCAATTTGACACAATGTAGAGATACAGGAAAGGAGGGAATCTCAATTGAGAACTTACCTCCATAAGATCTGACTGTAGACAAGCCTGTAGGGTATTTTCTTAATTAATAATTAATGTGGAAGGGCCCAGCCCATTATGAGTGGGGCTGGTGGTCCTAGGTTCTTTAAGAAGGCAGGTTGAGGGCTGGAGAGATGGCTCAACGGTTAAGAGCATTGCCTGCACTTCCAAAGTCCTGAGTTCAATTCCCAGCAACCATATGGTGACTCACAACCATCTGTAATGAGGTCTGGTGCCCTCTTCTGACCTGCAGGCATACATGCAGACAGAATATTGTACACATAATAAAAAATCTTAAAAAAAAAAAAAAGGCAGGTTGAGCCATAGGGAGCAAGCCAGTAAGCGACACTTCTCCATAGCCTTGCTTCAGCTCTTGCCTTAAGGTTCCTGCCCTGTTTTGAGTTCCAGTCCTGACCTCTCATGATGAGCAGTGATGTAGAAGGGTAAGCTAAATAAACCCTTTCCTCCCCAGTTGCTTTCTTTGGTCACGGTGTTTTATCACAGCAATGGAAACCATAACTAGAGCTGGGTGTGGTGACACACACCTTTAATCCCAGCACTCAGGAGACAGAGGCAGGTGGATCTCTGTGAGTGAAAGGCCAACCTGGTCTAGAATGGTTCCAAATAACTAAGAGAGGCTGACCTGTCCCCAGTGAGAAACTCATCACTCGGAAATGAAATGGAGAACTCTTTAATTAGCATGCAGCTGTAGCCTTTAACTATGGCGTAGAGAAAAGCAGGGTTTCTCTGTGTAACAGCTCTAGCTGTCCTCGAGCTCACTTTGTGGACCAGGCTGGCCTCAAACTCACTGAGATCCACTTGCCTCTGCCCCCCAAATGCTGGGATTAAAGACGTGCGCCACCACCTCCTGGCAGAAAAACCAGTCTTGGTCAGAAATCTTTCATGGTTTATATAGGGTTAAGTGTCAACTTAATCTTGTGACCATCTTGGGGTGGTCTTTTAATTCCTGTGCCAAAGAGCATTTTGGTGAAACTGAGCAAGTTTTACAGAAGCTGAAATGTGAAAGTTTCCAGTTATTAGTGTTTTATCTTTAGTAGACAGAATGTGCCACCTAAGTGAGCAATGATGGTGGTCACCTCTTAAGGGAGAAGAGCAAATGCCAACTGTTAGGTCTAAACTCAGGACAAATGACCTATCAAGGCAGATGCTCGCCACTAAGTTCTCCCAGCATTCCTCAGTCCCTACCTGTTACAGAGTCCTCCTGGCTGCTGGACCCCACCCCTTACCCTGAGCCTCCCCAGCCTGAGCTTCACTGTCCTTCCTCAGCTGCTCTCAGATGGCTATGTAACCCAGCCATCTTGGCTATGCCAGTCCTTTCTGGCCTCTTGCCCTCTTCCCAGCTGCTCCTGCTTCCCCTCCTCCCTCCCCCGTCCCTTCCCCCTATCCTCACATGGCCGGGTTCAACTGTCCGGTCATGTTCGCTCTGGACTCATCCCAGGTGTCTCTGCCTGTGCTCTCCCTTACATCTAGAATAAAAACCTCAACCCCTTCGGATCAGTCATGTCCTCCTTTTATTTCTCTTTTCCATTCATCAGCTTTTTCTGAAGAATGGATGGGGCAGCTAGGTCTATAGACGTAGACATTGGAAGTTCACTTCTGTGTTTCAGATGGGAAACAATTCCTTACTCTATTTCATTCAAGTCCTTGTCTTTTTTTTTTTTATTTAAAAAAAAAAATCAAGAATTTTTTTCCTCCTCATCAGGATCCTCTTTTGGGCATCAATCAGGTCCCCTGGGACTGGAGTTAGACAGTTGTGAGCCACCATGTGGGTGCTGGGAATTGAGTCCAGATCCTTTACAAGAACAACCAGCGCACCTAAGGGCTGAACCATCTCCCCAGCCCCAAACTGCAGAATACTTGAAGACAGGATGTTAAAAGGGAGGCAAAACAGGACATTTTAAGGGAAAAAGTCATTAAGACAGGATGTTTACAGGGGACGTGAAATAACCGGCATTGTAAACATCCCGTCCAGCAGGAAGGTTTTTCAAGCAATAAACAAGTAGCCCCTGCCTCCCCAAACAGGACTGCTCAGACACTCTAGACATGCTTGAACTGCCCAGAAGCAGCTGCGTGGGAAGGATATTTTGTGACATGCTAAGCTTCCCCAGGCTGTGCAGTGTGCTCCAGGTTCCAGCCTTTTTTTAAAAAATTATTTATTATGTTTATAGTCTTCTGGGCACCAGATCTCATTATAATGGGTGTGAGCCATCATGTGGTTGCTGGGAATTGAACTCAGGACCTCCGGAACAGCAGTCGGTTCTCTTAACCTCTGAGCCATCTCTCCAGCCCAAGGTTCCAGCTTTTGCAAGCTGTCACCTTTGCTGGGTGATGGATGCAGCTGTCTTTGACCCCAGTAAAACTCATTGGTTCACCAGGCTGACCTTAGATGGTATCTGTACTTTAGTCTGTTGTCAGTTTCCTATTTGGGGTGAGCAAATGTTTGTTTATATCTCCCCAAGAACAGTGTCACACAGCAAGGATCCCCCCAAAGCCATGTAACATAGCGCTGTTCAGGAGGACTTGAAACCTTAGGAGCTCGGAGAGGGAGGCCGTTAGGTGACGATGTCATGGCCATGAGATGTGTATTTTGCTGAGTTACCTGCTGCCACCATTGTGTACTTCCTTGGCACAGGCCCAGTTAATTGGTTGATGGACTGGAACCTCCAAAACTATGGGCAAAATAAGGCTATAAGCTGGTCATCTCAGATGTGAAGGGACTCTGGCCACCAGGAGCCTGGCAAACATGGCTCTGGCGGGCCTTGCCCAAGCCCCCAGTCCCTCTGCCTTGCTAAAACCCATTAGGTCACATTCTTAAAGATAGCCACCAAGGTCTGTTCCCTTATTGGGCCACTTCCTCCAGAGGCTGACTAACAAGGTCTACCTATCGAAGTATTGATGTCCAGCAATCAAAAGCCCCCTTTGACTCACCTAATTAAGATGTCCAATTAAAATTAGACCCCTCATTCTAACACAGGGTTTCCCCCTTTACCTTTATAAATGGCCATTTAAATGCCCACCTGAGCATTTCAGTAGAACGACAGGAAACAGACTGGTCCACTGGCTGTTCCCTGTGAGGCAGCTCCACTTCTGCCTCTGCACACTGTTGTCTCAAACATTACAGCAAGTTAGTCCAACTGTATGTGATCTTTCAACTGTTTTATGTATTCTAAAGAAATTAAGAGAATGCACATATATGCTTTTATTAAATCTTTGAATGATTTTATCTTACGTGTGTGTGTGTGTGTGTGTGTGTGTGTGTGTGTGTGTGTGTGTACACATGCCAGACTATCTATAGGAACGAGTTCTCCTCTTTCATCATCCATGTTTTGAGGATTGAACTCAGGTTGGCAAGCTTCATGGCAGGTGCCTTCACTTTCTGAGCCCTCCTGACAGGTCATATACAGTTTTAACTCTCTTTTAATTTGCCATTTATAGCTCCCATGTCTTCCATAGGCTGTCACTATCTTCCCTTTGGCACATCTTATATAGGAGGATTGCTATCAATATATCATTTGGATTTTTATGTAGATTTTTCAATTTTACTTTTTTTAAGTTGTTGGATATTTAAATTTAAAAAATTGTATATGAGTGTTTTGCCTGCATGTGTGTCCTCTCTATGTAGTCGTTGACTGGCCTGGTACTCACCATGTAGACCAGGCTGGCCTTGAGCTCATAGTGATCCACCTGTGTAGGCAGATTTTTCTTTGGGTCACCAGCTCCCAAATAAAACAACATGGAGGTTTATTAATTATGAAAGTTTGGCCTTAGCTTAGGCTTGTTTCTAACTACCTCTTTTTTTTATTAGTTTTATATACTGTTCTGTCTACATATATGCTGCAGGCCAGAAGAGGGCACCAGATCTCATTACAGATGGTTGTGAGCCAACATGTGGTTGCTGGGAATTGAACTCAGGACCTCTGGGAGAGCAGTTAGTGATCTTAACCTCTGAACCATTTCTGCAGTCCCTAACTTTTTTTTTTTTAATTTTTCAAGATAGGATTTCTCTGTGTAACAGATCTAGTTGTCCTGAAACTTGCTCTTGTAGCCCAGGTTGGCCTCAAACTCACAGAGATCCACCTACCTCTGCCTCCCGAGGGCTGGGATTAAAGTGCGCCACCACTGCCCGGCCCTAACTAGCTCTTGTAGTTTAAATTAACCCATTTCTATTCATCTATGTGCTGCCACGTGACTTATGGCTTTTACCTCTCCTCCTGCATGCCCTGCTTCCTCTGTGTGCCCCCGCTTCTTCCCAGAGCTTTCTCTGTCCGGAAGTCTCACTTACTCCTCCTGCCTAGCTCTTGGCAGTTCAACTTTTTATTAAACAATCACAGTGACATATCTTTACATGGTGTAATCCAGTATCTCACAGCACCCCTGCCTCTGCTTTCTGAGTGCTATGATTAAAGATGTGTGCTGCCATGCATGCCTGGCTGTTTATTTGTTTAAAATTTCGTACATTTATACAAAGTATTTTGATCGTGCCCATCTGCCATAACCACCTCCTTCCTGATGCTCTCTGATTCCATACCCTCCCAACTTCATATCCTCCTTTTTTGCTATTAATAAACCCCTGAGTCCAATTAGTGTTGCCAACAAGGGCATGTGAGTGGAGCCATCCAATGGGCATGTGCAGCCTCCCTCCTCCGCCAAAGGTGGGGCCGTGGGTCCCCTTCCCATGCATGCTGAAAGCTTGATCTTCGGCAGGTCTTGTGCAGGTAACTGCAGGTCCAATAAGTTGATGCATGCAACAAGCATGCCATGTCCAGAAGACACATCTAATAGCGCTCTCCTCCCCTGTCAAACCTTGCATTCTTCCTACCCAATCTTCCAAGGTATTCCCTAAGCCCTGGTCGGGAAGAGGTAGTATAGATGACCCAGCCGCAGCTGAACACTCAGTTACTTAACACTCAACCCTTGGGCCAGATGCTGTCCACTTCAAAAGGAAGCTTCTTGGGCCAAAGGTGAGAGATACACAGTTCTACAAGTGTCGACATAAGTGTTTCAAAGGCACTCTGACAGCATGGGCAGCTATAACAATAGGTTCCTAGGGCAGTCATGGGCTGACAAAGTCTACAGCACCAGGCATGTAGTCCCTCCTATATAACAGGCCTCAGATCCAATGAGAAAGTGGTTGGTTACTCCCATAACCACCATGACATTATGGAAGCCGTGGGCACATCTTGCCAGGCGTGCCAGTACTGAAGCATGCAGGGTTGAGTGCTGGGTGAGGCTGCTGATGGCGTCTCCCTCAGCAGGCTGGGTAGCAGCTGCCAGCACGATGTAAGACAGCCAGTGTGGGAAGAGGTTGATTTCTCTATGTTCTGCATTCAAAGCAAGAAGTGACGTCTTCAGCAACAGAGCCTTACCGTTTCGTTACGGTGGGCAATCAAGATTAACTATGCCAGGTGTGGTGGCGCACGCCTTTAATCCCAGCATTTAGGAGGCAGAGGCAGGTGATTCTCTGTGAGTTTGAGGCCAGCCTGGTCTACAAAGCAAGTTTCAGGACAGCCAAGGTTGTTATATAGAGAAACCCTGTCTCAAAAAGCCAAAAACAACACAAAAATTAGTAACAATAGCCTCTGCTATTTTGGGTGTCTCTGGGGCCTCTTGACCAATAACAACAGACGGGGAGGTATCACCTGCTTGGCACTGTGACTTTCATGTGGTAACCCACGCTACTTCTGGGAGCAGCACTGTCCCGCCATTGAAGGTATTTCTGTTCAAACTCCTTTAAAAATATATGCTGATTTTTTCCCCCGTGTTTTATGTGTATGGATGTTTCACCGGCATGTATGTCTGTGCCTCGTGCCCATGCCTAGCACCCACAGAGGCTGTGGGTCCCCTGGAACTGGCATTATGGATTATTGTGAGCTGTCATGTCAGTACTCAGAGTTGAGGTCAAGTCCTCTGTAAGCCCAGCTGTGCTCTTACCACGGAGCCATCGCTCCAGCCCCTGGGCTTTTTGTTGTTGTTTGTTTTGTTGTTATGTTTCTGCAGGCTCATCTATGAGCTCTAATTTAATCACTCATCGCCCTCCCCACCCCCTCCAGTTCTTCCCTTGTCCCCTGCTCCCCACATTCAGAATCTTATCTTTAATTAGTATTTTTGCATATATATGCATATGTATATGTGTATAAAATAATATATATGTGTACGTGTGTATAGGTAAGCTACTGAGTCTCTTTGGCTTTGCTCATGTGTGTGTATGTCCAAGGCCAATCCTTGGGATTGAATAACCTATATGGGCGCTTGTTTCTGGAGGAGACTGATTCTCTTTCAGTGACCTTGACCATCTGCAGCTCTTCATCAAGGGTGGGTCCTGTGGAATCTCCTGTCCACATTTTCATGTCAGCTGGTACCGTCGTTATGTTGGTCTTGTTCGGGCAATGGCTGAGAGTTCATGAGTGCGTTCACCCTGTCTTGTCTAGGGAACACTAACACCAGTGTCCTCAGCCTTTGGCTCTTACCGTCTTTCTACCACCTCGTCCATAATGTGGGGCTTAGGTTTACAATGCAGGCATGTCAGCAGGGGTTGGGCAAAGAGCCTGCTGCCAGACCTGATGACCTAATGCCCATCCCCACTGCCCCTCATTCTCCACATTTTGATCAGTTGTCAAGCTCTGTAATCGTCTTCTTTGTTGCAAACCACTGCCCAGCAACATCTTTTTTTTTAATGGACAGCAATTGAAGAAGACACAGACCTCTGGCCTCCATGTTCATATACATACCCATAGGAACACGTAGGTAAACTGGGCAGAGGGGGTGGCGCATGCCTTTAATCCCAGCACTTGGAAGGCAGAAACACTTGGATCTCTGTGAGTCTGAGGGCAGCCTGCTCTACAGCCAAAACTGCACGGAGAAATCCTGCCGAGAGAGAGAGAGAGAGAGAGAGAGAGAGAGAGAGAGAGAGAGAGAGAGAACCCCCCCCCCCGCAAAAAGAAAGAAAGAAAGAAAGGAAGGAAGGAAGGAAGGAAGGAAGGAAGGAAGGAAAGAAAGAAAGAAAGAAAGAAAGAAAGAAAGAAAGAAAGAAAGAAAGAAAGAAAGAAAGCCCTCTTCCGGTACCATGAACACCGAACACCACACAGAATGGGTGAGGCTTCTCAGCTTGTATTCGATGAAATATACACTGTCTTCAGCAATCGGTGCTTACCATCAGTTTGTAGCAACAACCTTGTAGTAACAACAGCCTTGGCAACAGCCTGAGATGTTTGGGGTTTTCCTTGGGGCCCCTTTGACCAACAACTCAACTAGATGTAACCTATCCCTGTTACTGGAGGTTCCTCTGGTGGTGAAAGATGTCTAGTGGGGGACCGTCTCCCCCATTACTTGGTGATTCTGTTTAGATTTCTTTCATATATGTCTATGTTTTGGGAAGCTTCCATAGTAGTAGGTTTCCATGAGAGTCCTCAAATGGCCCTTACTGTCAGCTGTCCATCCCCATACTTCCTTCCTTACCCCTCTCTTCCATCCCCTCCCCATTCAGTCCTCCCATTCCAGTCTCCCCCATCTCTCCATCACTATATAATATATTCTCTTCCCCCTTCCTTGGGAGATCCTCTACTCCCCCTAGTTCCTTACTCGGTTCCCACTTCTATGGTTCTCTAGATTGTAGAATGCATGTCCATCAAAGGCTTAAAAGCTAACATCTACACAGAGAAAACATACAATAATATTTGTCTTTTGGGGTCTGGGTTACCTCACCCAGGAATTTTTTTAAAGATCCACCCATTTACTTGCAAATTTTCCAATTTCATTTTTTTTTGTTGGTTTTTGCGGTGTGTGTGTGTGTGTGTGTGTGTGTGTGTGTGTGTGTGTGTGTGTGTGTGTTTGAGACAGGTTTCTCTGTATAGTCTTGGCTGTCCTGGAACTAACTCTGTAGACCAGGCTGACCTCAAATTTACAGAGATCCACCCGATTCTGCCTCTCAAGTGCTAATATTAAAGACATGTCCCACCACCATCCTGCTCTAATGTCATTTTTTTTAATCAGCTGAATAAAATTTCATTGTATAAATGTACCACATTCTCTTTGTCCTTTCATCCACTGATGGACATCTAGGCCGTTTCCAATTTCTGGCTATGATGAACAGAGCAGCAATGAACATGGCTGAACTAGTGTCTCTGTAGTAGGATGTTGAGTCCTTTGGGTATGTGCCCAAGAGTGGCACAGCTGGATCTTGAGGTAGATCTATTCCCAACTCCCTGAGGAACTGCTACACTGATTTCCATAGTGGCTGTACAAGTTTGCACTCCCATCAGCAATAGATGAGTGTTCCCCTTTCTCCACATCCTTGCTAGTGTGAGCTGTCATCTGTTTTATTGATCTTGGCCATTATGACTGGTATTAGATGGATCTCAAAGTAGTTTTGATTTGCATTTCTCCGATAACTAAGGATGTTAAACACTTCTTTACATGTTCTCCCTCCCCCCCCCCCCATTTTGAGACAGGGTTTCTCTGTGTAGCTTTGGAGCCTGTCCTGGAACTTGCTCTGTAGACCAGGCTGGCCTTGAACTCCTAGAGATCTGCCTGTGTCTGCTTCCCGAGTGCTGGGATTAAAGGTGTACACTACCCAGCACTTGTATTTCCTTTTTTGAGACTGTTTAGATCTGTACCCCATTTTGATTGGGTTATTTGTTGATACCTCATTTTAAATTCTTTATATATTTTGAATATTAACTTTCTATCTGATGTGTAAAGATCTTTTCCCATTCCGTGGCCTACCACTTTGCCATGCAGATACTGTTCAGCTTTATGAGGTCCCATTTAATTGCTGTCCTTAGCGACTGGGCTATGGGCGTCCTTTGTATTATCCCTGCTCCAATGAGTTCAAGCCCATTTCCCAGTTTCTCTTCTGTCGCTTTCAGCCTGATGTCGAGGCCCTTGCTCTATTTGGAGTCTGAGTTTTGTGCAGGTGATACATACAGATCTATATGCATTCTTTTTTGTTTGAGACAGGGTTTCTCTCTGTAGCCCTGCTCTGGTAGAATTCTGCGCTGAATCCATCTAGCTCTGTGCTTTTTTTGGTCTGGAGACTTTTAATTACTGCTTTAATGTCAGTAGATGTTATGGGTCTGTTTAAATTGCTGATTTGATCTTAATTTAACTTTGGTAGGTCTTTTATATAGCGAAATTCATCCATTTATTTTAGGCTTTCCAGTTTGGTTGATTATAGATTTTAAAGTTACATTTCTTAAAAATATTTATTTATTATATATACAGTGTTCTGTCTGTCTGCTTGCTGGCCAGAAGAGGGCACCAGATCTCATTACAGATGGCTGTGAGCCACCATTGGTTGCTGGGAATTGAACCCAGGACCTCTGGAAAGAAGTCAGGGCTCTTAACCGCTGAACCATCTCTCCAGCCCACCTTCTTCTTCTTCTTCTTCTTCTTCTTCTTCTTCTTCTTCTTCTTCTTCTTCTTCTTCTTCTTCTTCTTCTTCTTCTTCTTCTTCTTCTTCTTCTTCTTCTTCTTCTTCTTCTCTTCTTCTCTTCTTCTCTTCTTCTCTTCTTCTCCTTCTCCTTCTCCTTCTCCTTTTCTCCTTCTCCTTTTCTCCTTCTCCTTCTCCTTTTCTCCTTCTCCTTCCTTCTCCTTCTCCTCCTCCTCCTCCTCCTTCTCCTTCTTCTTCTTCTTCTTTAAAAATATTTATAATGTATACAGTGTTCAGCCTCCATGTATGTTCAGCCTCCAGAAGAGGGCACCAGATCTTATTACAGATGGTTGTGAGCCACCATGTGGTTGCTGGGAATTGAACTCAGGACCTCCAGAAGAGCAGTCAGTGCTCTTAACCTCTGAGCCATCTCTCCAGCCCCTTAAATTTACATTCTTATGATTCTCTGGATTCCCTCAGTATTGGTTGTAATGTTCCTCTGGTCCTCTCTAAGTGTACTAATTTGGATCTTCTCTCTCTCCATCTTTTAGTAAATATGGGCACAGTATCTGTTGTAATGTTCCCCTGGTCATCTCTAAGTGTATTAATCTGGATCTTCTCTCTCCACCTTTTAATCTAGGCAAGCGCTTGTCAATCTTTCAATTTTCTCAAAGAACCAACTCTTCATTTCAGTGATTCTTTGAATTGCTTTTGTTTCTATTTCATTGATCTTAACCCCGAGTCTGATTAATTTTTGCCATCTTCTCTTTTTGGGTGTGAAATATTTTTGTTATAGGTCTTTCGGGTGGGTCATTAAGATGCTAATATGAGATGTCTCTCCAATTTTCTGATGCAGGTATTTGGGGTTATGAACTCACTTCTTGGAACTGCCTTGTATCCCATGGGTTTGGGTATGTCGTGTTTTTATTTTCATTCAGTTCTAAATGTGTTTTAGTTCCTTCTTGATTTCTGTGTTGACCTATTTTCCATTCAGTAGTGAGCTGTTCAGTTTCCATGGGTCTGTGTACTTTCTGTTGTTGATATCCAGCTTTAATCCTTAGTGGTCAGACAGGATGCAGGGGCCTGGTGTAGGCATATTGTCTTAACTGCTTGTGTTTTGCACTGGGATCTAAGCATCTGGAATTACAATTGTTGAGGTGTTTCTAGGTGTTGATGATCTGGTCTTGTCTTTTCTGGGCAGTTGTTCCATTCTTTGGTTGCTGTTGCCCTCTCTGGACAAAGTGTGGTGGCCGTGGGGTCCCTGGTAAGGAGTGGCAGGAAGGAATGGAGATGGGGTAAGAGGGAAGGCTGAGAAGCATTGAGGGAAAGAGCTAGGTGGATCTTGTCCACAGGAAGAGGTGGAGTCTCGGGGAACAGAAGTAGGATGGGAGGAGGGGACTCCTGCAAGCAGGCTGCTAGAGGGCTGAGTGAGACTGGAGAGATCATTATGGGGGACCAGCTCTGTCGGATTTAAGCTTCAGGGTGGAGCCCATAGAAGAGGTCTGTTTGTTAGATTTTGGAGGGCAGAGCAAAGAGACAAAAGGCAGGAAAGAGACTAGAATCTTACCTCCACAAATGAGACTGTTTATTAGCACACACCGGCAGCCTCTCTCCTACAAGAATGGAGGGGGTCAATGAAGGGAGTGAGTTTGTTAGGCTCTTAAGAGCAGTGGGCCAGGGGCTTAGGTACTAGGAAGATGGTACATTGGTGGAGGCTACTTGCAGATTGCAATGACCTCCTCCTAGGCTTGCTTTTCCCAACAGGGTAGTGTTGGGAACTCTGTAACTCTTTCCCCCTGCCAGGGTTGTTAGGTTGTTGACTGACAGCGTTGGACAATGACAGCAAACACCTCAGCAGGACTTCTGTTGAGCCGTGGCTGGGGCATTCTAGCATTTCAGATCCTGGAAACAAAAAAGGAGTAGGGGTGTTGTCTCTTTCTTTGTTGTTCTGAGCTGAGGACGCCTGTTGTTTGGAGGAGGTAGTCCCGGGTCTGTCGAAGAGGTTTGTCCTTGGGTCCACTTAGCAGGAACTAAGTTTGAACTTGATTGCTCTGCTGGTCATTCCATTGCTGTCACGTGCTCCTGGAGAAATATCTGGTAGAGGATCAAAAATAGATGATTTGGTCACAGAGTAATGTACCAGATCATTCTTTGGTCTGCCAGCTCCCGAATAAAGATACGTAGATTTTTTTATTAATTATAAAAGCTTTGCCTTAGCTTATGCTTATTCAAAGCTAGCTCTTCAAACTTAAATTAACCCGTTTATACTAATCTACATTCTGCCACGTGGTTTGTCACCTCTCCTCAGTACCTTATGTCTGACTTCTTCCATATCTGGCTGGAGAATCTCCTGCACCTTAGATTCTTTCCCAGAGTTCCTGTCTCACCCGGAACTCCTGCCTAGCTATTGGCCTTTCATCTTTTTAGTAAGCCAATCAGAAGATGCTTTAGGCAGGTGTGGTAAAACAGACACAGCTTCATACAGGTACAAAAGAATATCCCGACAGTAAAACCAGAGACTGCCCAAAAGGTGGAGGGAGGGAGAGAGGTAGAAGGGGGAGAGACAGACTGAGGTGGTGAGAGGAAGCGGGATCTATCCACCTATGGTATAGATTGGAGCTCCTATATGGAGGGGGAAGGGTTTGTATTGTGTCTTGAGGGCTGTTGGTATTTGGCAGGGGTGAGTCGGGTCAGAATGGGGAGGATCCTGAAGAGTTGCTAAGTTCGAAGAGAACTAGATCTGTGGTCAAGATTGTGGAAGAATGGTGGGAGGGAGGAAGTTTTCCTTCCAAGTCTAGTTGTTCAGGGTGATAGCGACCAGTTCCACCACCAGCAAGAGCTGCACCAAAAGCAAGCTAGCTGGAGTGGCGGAGGTCCGGCACATCGAAGGGAAGGGAACAGGAGAAAAGAGAGGATGGGTGGGAAGAATTGTGTCTTGCCTGAGTTGAAGGGAATGATGTTCACTTATAGCCAGAGTTTCTCCACAGTGTCCAGGTCTTTTCGTGGATGTATCAGCAATAAAAAATAGCTGTTGTCGGGTGAGAGCCATGGTTTGGGTGTGGGGGAAGTCTGGGCATTTTAAGGGAGGTGTTTGGTATGTAAAACATTTAAAAGGCAGGGTAAAAATGTTAGTAATAAGAAGTGACGAGCATCTGCGGAGGAGCCGGGGTGGTTAAGAAGCGAAAACCCGCACAGAGGAGGAGGTGTCTCAGACCACATAGGATTTGTCAGTGTGGAACAGCATGGTTCCGGCAGGAGCCTGCAAATCCATCCTCAGCATGAGTCAGAGCCACTCGTCATTTTGGAGTTCTGTGGCCGCCAAAGAATGGAGCTGGTTCTGAAGGATGTTAAGCTCATGTGGAAATCCCTTAAGGCTGTTTGAGAGTTGCTGAGAAGGGTAAACGGATGCAAAGCAGGCTTTGTGCCAACCGTTTTAGTTCCGAGTCCCAAAAAGAATGGGTAGAGTGGCATGAAGAGGGATGAGCCAGCAGGCACATGAGTCCCCCCTTTCATAGGCCACCTTAACTGCTTGTATGGGTTTGGGGCGCACATCTCTCTACTTCAAGCTGACAAGAGTGGCAATGTAGAAAGGGCAGTAGTTAGAGGACCTCACGGGGACCATTCTGGGGGACACATGAAACTTAACAGACGACAAAGAGATCTAGAACGCGAGCCAGTGATTTGGCACTAACATATACTTTTGGATTGTGTAATGGAGGGGGTTATGACTGTACACCCTTGTGGGGAACATTAGGGGACAAAGTGAAAGAGGGAGAATGTTATGTTAGGATCAACAGAGTTTTAGTGAAGTTAAATGCAGTTGTATAACTGGCTTGACCAGAGATCTGTAGGAGGACAAGGCAACTGTGATTAGCTGTTTGTTACATCAGACTTCTGCTTAAGGAACAAGTACCTGGAAGCTTTGTCAGTTAAAGTCAGCATCTAAGTGACAATTTAAAAGAGAAATAGAGCTGGGCGGTGGTGGCGCACGCCTTTAATCCCAGAACTTGGGAGGCAGAGACAGGCAGATCTCTGTGAGTTCGAGGCCAGCCTGATCTACAACAATAGCTAGTTCTAGGACAGGATCCAAAGCTACAGAGAAAACCTGTCTTGAAAAACCAATATATATATATATTAATAATATATATTATAATAATATAATAATATTATATAATAATATAATATTAATATAATATATATATATATTCCTGTTGTCATGTTTTATAAGATTATTTAGCAACATTCCACAGATATCACTTGGATGTCCTGAATGATTTTCTGAGGCTGTGAGTCTGATGACAGTAGCTGCCAGCCTGTTTTAATAGGGAACGTGGGTGGTTTGGGTGTGGACACTGGAATTAGCTTTTGCTAAGAAAGATTTTTTTTCTTTTCTTTTTTATTTAGACAGGGTTTCTCTACATCTTTTTGGCTGTTCTGGAATTCACTGTGTAGACCAGGTTTGGCCTCAAGCTCATGGAGATCTGCCTGTCTTGTTGAGAATGTTGGTTACAAGTTGTTATGGATAATGGTCAGGAGGAAAGCTAAACAAAGGATATTGATTCAGAGTTGTTCTTTCTTCCTTCCTTCCTTTCTTTCTTTCTTTCTTTCTTTCTTTCTTTCTTTCTTTCTTTTTTAAGGGAGAGAGTGCTGTGGGACAATGGTTTGTACCCTGTCAATTGTGTTTTAATAAAAGGCTGATTGGCCAGTAGCCAGGCAGGAACTATAGGCAGGACAACCAGGGAGGAAGTAGAGGCAGGGCGGAAGAAGAAAGCTTGGTCTGCAGTAGTGACCCAGCCATGGAGCAAGCAAGATGTGACTGCCTTGCTAAAAAAAAGTACTGAGCCATGTGGCTAACATAGACAATAATAATGGGCTAATATAAGTTATAAGAGTTCATAAGAAGCCTGAGCTAATGGGCCAATCAGTTTATAACTAATGTAACTAATGTGATTTCTTTGGGACTTAACCATTGTGGGAACCAGGCAAGACAGAAACCCTGACAACACATATGTAAATTTCTCTTGATTATAAAGTTCTAAGCACCATGAAACGGAACAGTGACACACTCATCACTTGTTGTGGGAGGTTTCTCTCAGAGGCAATGTTAGGCGACATCTGGGGTCTTTGCCCAATACATGCAATAGCTTTTTATTGCTACGCTGGTGGTTTCCCTCTATGTTTTTAGGTTTTAGCCTGCATGACCCAGTTTTTCCAGAAAACCTTGAGGTCTTATGCAATTAGGACCTAATTGCATACAATTGACTGGGAAAAATGAATGGCTGCTCAGGTGACCTTCCTCATGATTTTGTCTATCTTCTTTTTGAAGGAATTTAGCTTTTACCCAGTTCTGCTGTAATTATTTTAAGAGGAACCCCTGAAATTATTTTAGGAGAGTTTTTTTCCCCCAATTTTTCAAGACAGGGTTTCTGTGTTTAGCCTTGGCTGTCTTGGAACTCACTCTGGATGGCTGGCCTTGAACTCACAGACATTTGCCTCCTGAGTGCTGGGATTAAAGGCATGGGCCCCCACTGCCAGAAAGCTAACCAGTGTATATACGTATATACATATGTGTATATATATATACATACACATACATACATATATATTATACTGGAAAAGATATAAAGTTGCAGAGTAATGTAGGTACCTGTAACTTAGATGCCATCAAAGAGGAAACTATGAAAACCCTGCCATCTAAGGTCACTCAGAAAATGTTGATATCGGCTTGTTTCTTCCTTAGTTTGATCATGTCTTCAGAACTAGAAACTAGAAATACAAGCAGGACATAAACAAAGGCAGACCATAGGCATAACACAAAGGAGCCCCCAAAATAGAAAGACCATCCTATCCAGGGGAAGCAGGCTTGGAAATCCAGTTGAAACTGCAGGCGTTAGGACCCAGTATAGCTTCTATCTCTAGCCCTCCTCCAGTCTCATGGCTACTGGGCTGGTTCTGGACCTTCTCCTGGGGCAGAAGTGGGTCATGTATGTCACAATGGGCATCCTTAGGCTGAACACAGGAGGGTTCTCACAGGAATCCCTGAGCAGCCCAAGCCTGGTGTAGGAGGGTCTTTTTTCTATGTGTTGTTGTTATTGGTCAAGTAAAGAGACTGTCTTGGCCTTTTGATAGGATAGCAGCTTAGATAGGTATAGTAGACCGAACAGAATGCTGGGAGAAAGAACGTAGAGTCAGGCAGATGCCATGACTCTCCTCTCCAAGACGGACATAGGTTAGACTCATCCCGGTAAGCCACATTCATGTGGTGATATACAGATTTCATAGAAATGGGTTAATTAAGATGTGAGAGTTAGCCAGGAAGAGGCTAGATATAATGGGCCAGGCAGTGTTTAAATGAATACAGTTTCCGTGTAATTATTTTGGGTAAAGCTAGCTGGGAGCGGGGCAGCGAGAAGCAACCTGCTGCTCCTTTTACAACACAAGCTTCCACCCTTCCTCTGTTTCTGAGAGTCACTCCCTCCAGCTCCTGGGCAACTCTCTGGGCGATGCTGTTTATGGACCTTTGCAAGAAAACCTGATGGGTTCCCTGGGAGGCCAGTTCCTAGCTGAAGAGCCTGAGGGTGACCCCACCCCCATGGAACACAGCAGGTGCTGGGGAGTTGTCAGTTCAAGACCAGCTGGGCCAATTCCCCACTAGGAGTCCTCATCCGTCCGCCCTTGCTTTTCTCTCAGTGAAGGCAGACCAGGTGCCTGTAAAGCCGTCCAGGCCATCTCCACCTTGTGCAGGGTGGGATGGGGGGTCTCATGTGGGAGTGTCTCCAGTTTTCTCTTGTCTCCGCCCCAGCAGGAGGTTTCTATTTTTGAATTCTTGAAAAAGAAAACAATTTAGACAGAGCCCAGTAATAGTACAAGCAGTCAAGTTTTCATTAGACCAGGCAAGGAAACAAGCACGGGCCCTTTAGTACCAGCGGCAACAATCGTGACCCAGATGAACTTGAGATTTAAGATTTCTCCCTCTGAGGCAGGGAGGGGAGCAGAGAAAAATGTAGAGCTCAATAAAAATCAAGAAAATTTTTTAAAAAATGAAAAAAAAAAGATTTTTCTCTCTGTTGTCCTCTTCCCTGTGCCTCCTCCAGGGTGGGAACTTCTAGTTGGCACGTTTCTCAGAAACCCATTTTACCCAGAATTCAACAGTTTAAGTAGGTATATAAGATGCAAGAATTTGAGTAGGGGCTTAAGTTCTCCCAAAATGAAAAGTTCACCAGGGAGAGGGTAACATCACTGTACAAACTCTCATGGCGAGGAAGTCCCTGAAGTTTTGGTCTGCTCCATCACTCATTGCTATTTTTTTTATTTATTATATATAATGTTTTGTCTGCCTATAAGCCTGTACGCTAGAAGAGGGCATTAGATCCCATTATAGATGGTTGTGAGCCACCATGTGGTTGCTGGGAATGGAATTCAGGTCCTTTGGAAGAGCAGCTTAATCACTGAGCCATCTCTCCAGTCCACTCTTTCTCTCTTTCCTCTCTCCTCCTCTCCCCCTCTTCCCCCTTCTCCTCTCCTCCCTTCTTTCTCTTTTTTCCCTCTCTCCCCTCCTTCCTTCCTCTGTCTCATTGTCCTTCCATCCTTCTTCACTCCCTCCTTCCTTCCTTTCCTTTTTCCTCTGGTTTAGATCTTCCGCTGGTCCAAGCAGAGTTGACTACCATTATCGTTACACCGTTTTAAGGACCTTGAGTTGATCTACTTGTTCTTTACGGTCCATTTAGGGGGCCAGTTGGTCAGCGATAGGGAAGGTGAGCCCTGAGAGTGCCTCCAGTCAAGGGAACTGTCAGCCCTGGGCACAAGTGCAGAGCACCGTCGCAGCAGAAGTGGGTGCGGGGAGCTTGCAGTGTGTGGTTGGCTTGGTGGCTTGGACCATGGTTCTAGCCTGTTGTCCCTGGTACACAGCTGTTAGTCCCGAGTGCGCGTGCCTCAAGCTTTCAACGCCGAGAAGGGTGGGACTCCAGAGGATAGCCCAGCAGCTAGGAGCTAGTCCAGCCCCTGGCTGGGGGCGGTCCAACGCAGGGGGCGTGGCCCGCCGGGGGTGGGCGGGGCCGGGCTAGTGTGTGATGGGCGCGCGCAAGCGCCTGGTTTCGCCGCGGGTCTCTGAGGTGGCGGCCATGGGGCGCTCGAGTTGGCGGTTGGTGGTCGCGGCCGGCGCGGGTGTCGCGCTGGCCCTAGAGGCACTGCCGTGGCTGGTGCGTTGGCTGCTGGCCGGGCGGCGGCCACGGCGCGAGGTGCTGTTCTTCCCGTCGCAGGTGACCTGCACCGAGGCCCTCCTGCAGAGCCCACGCTTGCCCCCCGGGCCCTCCTCGGGCTGCCCGTGCAGCCTCCCTCACAGCGAGAGCTCGCTGAGCCGCCTGCTGCGCGCGCTGCTGGCCGCCCGCTCCAGTCTGGAGCTCTGCCTCTTCGCCTTCTCCAGCCCACAGCTGGGGCGCGCCGTGCAGCTGCTGCACCAGCGCGGGGTGCGCGTGCGGGTCATCACCGACTGCGACTACATGGCCCTCAACGGTTCGCAGATCGGCCTGCTGCGCAAGGCAGGTAAACCGCCGCCGAGGGTGCACGCCAGAGGAGGGGCTGAGGTGGCTGGAGGACTTATTTATTTGACGCCCCAGCTTTTCAGGGGGAAGGTGGAGGCAGCAGGCAGGCGCGGGTGAGCAGGCCGAGGGGCCCAGGCTTATAGAACGTTCCGTTCCGTGACAGTGCTCTCCACTAGAGTAAGGTGTGCGGGAATTCCCACTTGCTCCTTGGCTCTGGCCTCGGAGGAGGGGTGTGTATAGATTCAGTCAGTTTCTGAGATTGTTACCTGCTGACCGGCGAAGGAAGGCGTGGAGGGTAAAGCGTAAAGAAGTTTGAACCCAGTCAACACTGAGGGACCCTCGGCTGCTTCTGCGTGGACCACAGGGGAATTAGGAGTGACTAGGGGCTAGTGTTGATTAGTGAGTTTCCCACTAGGCTGGGTGGTCACTGGGAAGGAGACCCTACAGTGTGGCGGATGATCTATCGCCTCTGGGCCCACAGGTGTCTGGCCAGCCTGTAGCTCTGCCCTGGAAACAGGTGGTGATTTCTGTCTTCCTGCGACCCCGGTTTGCTTTCATTTTAAGTGGCGGACCCTGCAGGAATGCAAACTTTGACTGCTAGATCCCTCCTTTACCCAAGAGTCAGTGCCCCTTCTCACCAACCAGGCTAGCCTGAGCATCGTGCCACAGTGACGAGAGGTTTCTAGGAATGTTCAGACTTTACGTTGCTCTTGACTTTTCCTTGCACACAGGCTGCCCTCCGCCTTCCCTGGGATAGTGTAGCTACCGGGTCTACTTCAGACACCAACCTGCCGTGTATATCACCCAGGGCGGGTCAGTGACAGCTACTCCCTGCCTTACTTACTGGCAGACCCGTCTCCAGTCAGTTCATCATTCTGGTGTGTGTGTGGGGTGGGGCAAGTAGATATCGGGCATGGACAATGTCACGGTATTCAGATTTTGGGAGAGCCATAAAACAAGAACCAAAGTGCCATCACAGATGGAACTTCTACTGATGATATGGCCACAGCTGAGTGAGTTCCAGATTGTTCCATCAACAGGTGCACCATCTGTCAGCATTTGGTTCAGCCCGGTACTTGTGGGGAAACATAAGTGAGAAGAAGGGTCTGGGAACCTTTACAAAGATCATATAGGAAGTGAGGTGCCAAGGATAGCTGCAGAGGCACTGAGACTGCTGGAGAGGCATTCAGGGACAGCATGATGTCCCCAAGTCATGAACTAGCTGCTGGGGATTGACTAAAGCAAGGAAGAGGTCCTCTGTGGTCTTGGTGAGGTGGCTGCTGCCAGACTTTGCTGTGATAGCAGGAGATGGGTGGAGTGGGAGCAGAGACAGGAGTGAAAGAGAGACAGGTAGATCACCTACCCAGCATGTGAAGGGTCTGGGTTTCACCCCAGCATCCCTGCCAACCAACATACCCTCAAAAGTAAGAAGCCAAAGCCAGAACTGTGGTGAGGATAGCAGGTTTGGATATGCCACAGCTTTTTCCATTCAGCTAGTGAGGCACCCTGGGAGGTGTGATTCAAGTTGGCCAGCCAAAGCCAAAGCACACTCCTCTCCTGCCTAGGCTTCTATCCTCCAGTGACTGAGTAACAAGAAAGGCAAGGGTATGTCACATGTTTGACTCCTTTCT
Organism: Myodes glareolus; assembly: GCF_982192425.1. Lineage (NCBI taxonomy): Eukaryota > Metazoa > Chordata > Mammalia > Rodentia > Cricetidae > Myodes > Myodes glareolus. Next base: position 64,444,468 of record NC_142034.1, read on the forward strand.
CTGAAGGATTTTGAGGTAGTATTTAGACTTAGGCTTAGTGGAGTAGTGTGAATGAGTGGGTTGTTCCCCAGAGAAGTGTTTGGTGTCAGAGTTCTTGCTTTCAGTGTGCTGACCTGGATGACAGACTGCCTTCTTCCTGTCATCTCAGTACCACCCTGTAGTAGCTGGCAGAGGACATCAGCAGGCTTGGGGGTAGCTGCACCTCTGTGGGCATAATTAAGGTTGCCTTGGCTCCACAGGTATACAGGTACGGCATGACCAAGACCTTGGCTACATGCACCATAAGTTTGCCATCGTTGACAAGAAGGTGCTCATCACTGGCTCCCTCAATTGGACCACACAGGCCATCCAGAATAACCGTGAGAATGTTCTGATTATGGAGGACACAGAGTACGTGCGGCTGTTCCTGGAGGAGTTTGAGCGCATCTGGGAAGAATTTGACCCCACCAAGTACAGCTTTTTCCCCCAAAAGCAGCGAGGGCACTGACCTTGCTCCGTCTTTCTTGGTCTTCCAGCTTGCAGTCCTGGATGCACTAGGCTGATAAAGTCTTCCTGTCCTTGTATCACCATCAGAAGTCAGGGGGTAGGCAACAGTGTGAGCTGTAGGCTGTCCTATAGCAGTAGTTGCCTAGATAGACAGGCCATCCTCTTTAAGTGGCTTCTGGGAATCACTAGACATGTCTAATAGTATTGACTCTCTGCAACTGGCCTTGCCTCCTTGCAGTTAGTCACAGGTGAGCACCACCAGTTGGCTATGCCTGAAGTTGTCTCCAGGCTTTGCTTTTAATTTTTCATACCCCTTAACATAAGAGCAAACTGAACTGAGAAGTGACCTCGCCTCCAGCACCTGTGGACTCATGGCTATTTGCTCAGTCATGATCAGGAGTTGATGACCGGGAGTACTGGAGGTAATAAGAACTGCCCAGGCTGTGATCTCAGCTCTGGGGTGAGCATTCCCAGGGAGTCAGAGGAATAAGTTTCTCATATGCATTTGTGTCATTTTCTACATTTTTTGTTTTTATATGCAAATAGTTCAAGTGACATAAGAGAGTTTTGTCATTGTTCATGCTTGTGTGCATAACAAGCTCCATGTAGTCCCTTAATGTCAGTCTGAGTGGATAAAGTGTCCTTTAGCTCAGGGAACCATTAGCAGCAGATACTGCTCAATACAAGTGTTTTCTTGTTTTGTTTTTTGTGGGGAAAGAGGCGGGAAGATAAGGTCTCACCATATAGCCCTGACTGGTCTTCAACTCAGAGAGATCTGCCTGATTCGGCCTCAGGTACTGGGACTGTAGGCATGTGCCACCATTCCCAGCTATTTTCACCCTTTTTAATGTTACCTTTTACTTAGTGTTAGACAAGTAAACTTGATGTTGATTTTTCACAAGATCGAACAGAAACTGTAAAGTATAATATTTAGAAGTAGTTATGTTGAAGAAGTTCCTTGCCTTCTGGAGCTTGTGAGTTCTTAAGTGTGTGCTCAGGTGGGGGGGGGGTGCGGGAAGATAACAAAATGTCCTTTGAATGACAGTGCCATTGGGGACCTTCAACTTCTGGCATATTCAATAAATATTATTTTAGAATATGAACTGTTACTTGTCTGCCTTAGCCTACTGCATACTCTTAAAATATTGTAGGGTAGTATACAGCTATTTGGACGCCTGTGATGAGGATAGAAGTCCTTGGGAGCAACAGCCACCTCCTGGTTAGCTCCTCTCTGGTACTATTTCCATACCTCCAAAATTAGAAGCATAATTCCTAGCCTGTTTCTCTTTGTCATCTGCCTGATGGTGTGTGTCTTCCTTGACTCCTATCTCCATCCCTTCCAGAGAAGGCTGGTATCCACGTGGCAGCATGTGGCTGTCAGGGGCTAAATAGCTTTGCTGAGTTATCTGCAGGTGTGAAGAGACATTACTTCATACGCTTTTTTTTTTTTTTTTTTTTTTTGCTTGTTTTGAGACTGTCTCACTAGAACAGGCTGGCCACAAACTCAGTATGGCCCTAAGGCTGGCCTTATAATCCTGCCTCCTTTTTTTTCCCCTAAAGATTTATTTATTTATTATACATACAGCATTCTGTCTGCACATCAGAAGAGGGCACCAGATTCATTATCAATGGTTGGGAGCCACCATGTGGTTGCTGGGAATTGAACTCAGGTCCTCTGGAAGAGTAGCAGTGCTCTCTTAAAACCTCCGAACCATCTCTCCAGCCCCCTGCCTACACTCTGTAGGTACTGGGATTACATGTATGTATCTACTTTGGGTGCTACAGGGTAGGGCATAGAACATGTGGGTGTCTCATTCGTCTCAGTTCCATTTTAAGATGATCTTTCCCTAAGGAATGGTATTAAAACCTTTGCTGAATGAAAATCAACCGACCATTCACTTAATGGTTTATGTCTGGGTTCTGCATTGTCTGAGTGTGGAACAGCAGTAGGTTCTGAGAACTGGCAACATGAATCCTGTTTCCAATATAGTCTTAGTCTTTTACATCTTCATGGGAATCTTAAAATGAACACACCAATTTTTGGTAAAAATTACAAAAGCATCTAGGATTTTGACAGGGATTATGTTGGCCTGTAGATTAAGTTGGGGTTACCATTTTGAATTTTCCGACCCACGAGTGTGGATACCTTTAATTTCTCTTGATGCTTTTAGGTTTTCTGTTTACTCACAAATTTATTGGGTAGCCAAGGAGATACAAAAGTAATTACACATCAGAGAGATGACATAACTCCTAATAGAAGGTAGCCACGTTTTTGGAATCACAAGTGAAAGAAAAACACTTTAGGAAAATTAAGAAATGGCTTCCAGCCTGTGAGGGGGCATGGATGACCAATCTGGAAAAGGGACTGAGATGAGTTGGGATTAACAGTAGTACTCAGCATGAAAGCTATATTTGTTTCTCCTTTTCCTTTTTTCCCATCTTTGGGCTAAATTTATTGGTAGTGCCCAGGGCTGTTCAATACACTTGAGGCTTGCATTTTGTCTTAATGTTTTCTATGGAACTTTGGTCCTTTGGTAGTCTAGAAATTTTGTTTTGTCATTTGAAGAATTTTTGACCTTTTTAAGTCTTTTACATTTAGTTTGATTTTTTTTTCTTTTTTGGGCTGGAGTATCATATCAATGTTTGTAGTTTGAGTATGATTTATTACTTGTTACTGCATGAAATTGCTTAATTATTCCAGTCTTCAGAACTATGTAGACATACAACTGAGCCCTGCATCCCAACTTTCCAGTCTTCAGAATTACCGTGTAGAATGCAACTGAGCCCTGCATCCTAACTTTCTTTTTAGTAGTGTTAACTGAATGAAAAATTTAAAGAAGACCATGATTACTCCTTAAGTATGGAGAATATTTTTATTGTAGGTCTGAAGGAGGAGGCAGGCAGAGGGGAGTCCAGGCTGAACATGACCAGCAGACTAAACATAATGAGCCACTGACCAAGACCAGAGTAACCAAAATGGCTGAGATATAGGGGTCAGGCTGGGAGAAGGGAAGTGGAAACCCAACCCTTGGGAGGGAAGGTTTAGGGTAGAGCAGGTTGAGAAGTGCCTGGAGGAGCCATAGTGACTGAGTGATGGGGACAGGGAGCTGGCCAGCATCCTCTTTGATATGTTAATATGCACCCAGGTTTATAAGACCCACCACAGATGTCATCTAAAAGGAGCAGTTTTCCTTCTCCTTTCTGTCAGAGTGCCTTTTTCTTCATGAACTGCCTGGGCTAGATCCGATGTCTTCAGTGGGATCCGATACTAGGGAAATGTCAGTATTTTATTACTGTGATCAGTTTGGTGGGGATGGGAGATTCTTTTCTGTTCTTGGTTTTTGATTTTGTTTCTTCTGGAACTCACTTTGTAGACCAGGCTGGCCTTGAACTCAGAGATCTACCTGCCTCTGCCTCTCAAGTGCTTGGGATTAAAGCCTCCCCCCACACCCCAGCTATTTTTAAAATTTTAGTCATGAAAGAGTGATCAGCTTGCCAACTAATTTTAAATTGTACTTACATATCAGGCTAGTTCTCCAAAGCTTTTTGGTGTACAATTCCTTATAGTTTTTAATGGGCAAAAAACTACTGAAAAGTCCCTAAACAACTGCAATAACATACTAAAAATATTTATTCTTTTATGTCTTTTTATATCTTTCTTTTACTGTTTTATAACGTAAACTAAAGTTGATTTCTAATTGGTATAGAAACTTTTTTTTTGTATTTCCAGTCAGTTTCATATACTTTTTAAGTAAAGTTTGTAACAATATTGAAAAAAAACCACCCCAATTATTATCTTAACCTTTTGAGGGGTTATTATGGGAACAGATAGGGTCTTTCTGTGTAGCCCAGGCTAGCCTCAAACTCTGAATCCTCTTACATCAGAATATCAGGTTGGCTGCCATTATGTTTGGCCTGATTTATTATTCTAAGTATACTAAAGAAGATACAGCAAATATCAAGAATATACCATAATTAGCGAACACTGTTTTGTTAAATTTTGTGTTGTCTATTTTAGATTATGGTACTTTAAAACACACAGGCATAATTATATTGACAGTAAATCCACGTAGGACAGGCTGGATATAGTGGTGCACACTGGTGCTCAGTGAACTGAAGATGAGGCCAGCCTGAGCTCTAACTCCAGGGCTCATGCGGTAAAGGGATCGTCCAGTATGCTTGAGGCCCTGGGTTTCAGCTCCAGTACCACAAAACAAAACATGAGAGCTCTGATACAACAGTTCTAGTACCTTGATTAATAAAGGAACTCTCACTGGATTTTTTTTCCTATTCTTTTAACCCCTGAAGTACCTTAGATTGTATGCATTAAATACTGTGACTCATGTGTGAAAATGTGAAATCTAATGTAAATATCCTGAAAACAAAAAAAATTCTGAGAAACTGTAAAAGGAAAGCAGCAAGTGATAAAACTTAGATGACCAGCCCATTCTGGGATACTAGTAAGCTTATGACTCAGGACTTTAGGTGTTCTGGTCCTTACCTGGCTGAGTCAGCACCCATATGCATGCAGAGGGCAATGCAAAAATAGTTTATTATGATACAGTTCATGTAAAATCAAGCAGTATTTACACAATAAAAATGGTTAGCTACAGCCAAGGACTCTAGCTTGTCACACAAAGGAATAAATATTTCTACAAATTAACATTTCAGTTGTAGTGAACACCTCACACTGGACCATAAGAAGTTTGAGTTAGGGGATACTTTATCTGGAGGAAGGCCACACCCTGTGCACATACACTGAGGCCTAAGCTGGTTCTGGACAGCTGTGCTCACAGCCTCCCTGGCTCAGTGAGGCTCCATTTCCTTCTACATACAGTATTTAGTCTGGCAACCAAATTGTATCGCAACAGAAACTCAATACCAGGTGAGATGGCACAAGCCTGTGATTGCTGCGAAGTGGCCCTGTGTGGTGCTCTGTTCGCAGACATGCATCTCAGCCCCAGTCAAGCAGCTGTAGTGGGAGGTCACCTAGAGTTCTGATTGTCAAGGAGCCACTGTGATTGCGATGCTTACAGTATATTGTACACAGCACACCTACAGAAAGCCACACTGGTTAAGTACCACAGAACTGGTTTTGAATCCTGGTATTAAAACCAAAGGTAAAGCTTACAGTAATTTAAAATTCATTTAAATTGAAGTTTGTGATAGAAACTAATACTGAGTTTAGTGTTCTTTACGATCTATTCCTAGCTAAAATAAAATTAGATGTGTGGTACGACTAACTTCTAAAGCAGAAATGAGCCAAGGGCATGTTGACTGGCAAGCTGGAGTGGGCTGTGTCAGCTAGGATTCTTATAATTGCACCTCTTACAGCAAATGATGGTGGCCATGGAAGCTGCGCCAGACCCACCTGTGACCCACAGAAATTGGAGAGGCCCTGAAGTCCTTCAGTTCTGAACTGTCCAGTTTTTAAACTCTCTACTGATGGGCTTGCTCCTTACCAGTGTCACAGAAATAGAACCAGGGAGCTTCCTGGACTCCAGCTCATGTGTGTGCGCTCGCACTCGCGCTCTCTCTCTCTCTCTCTCTCTCTCTCTCTCTCTCTCTCTCTCTCTCTCTCTCTCTCTCTCCAGGCAGCTAGATAGAGACTGGTGACCAGGCTGCTCCTGCACAACCCAGACCTGCAGTTCTATCAGAAGCTAGGCACCTAGACCTATGATCCCAGCCAGCTCCCCTAACAAAAACACTAAGAAACCTGAAGGCTGGGTGCCGAAAGTGCCTCATTTAGTCCTGGTTTTCCTTGAGTGACACTACTGGAGTCTCTGAGAACTTTTGGTAAGAACCAGGGCACTGCTAAGGGCTTGCTACAAATGTGGGTCAGGCACACTCTGCAAAACCCTTAAGAAGACTAGTTAATAACTCATTTTTTTTGTTGTTTGGATTATTTTTAGATAAGGTTTCATTGTGTAGTCTGAGTCCTCTGGGACTCACTAGGTAGACCACCAGGCTGGCCTTAATTAAACTTAACTTTGTCTTTGCCTCCCAAGTGCTGGATTGAATGTGAGAGCTACCATATCTCGCTAATTCATGGTCTTCTGATGTTTGAGTGGGGTTTACACTGAATCCAACACTGCCCTCCACCCCCTCCCCCCAAAGGGATGTCTAGATAAGATGTTTTAAAAAACAAACGTTGCACTGAAATCTCCGTATCATGTCTCAGAAATACTTAATGTTACTTGCTGATATACAGGAAAGGCTGAGCGCTCCCTTGAGAAAGGCTGTATGCATCCCTGCACTGGTAGTCTATGCTTTACAAGGTATATGTCAGTCAGCTGGAAGGTAACTGTCCCTCTACCAGCAGAAGCTAGGGACTGGGTGTGATTGTGCATTTGGGGGCTGAGTCTCCCTGTAGCTGCCAGCCAACTTTGGTATGCAGTTTGCATTGGATACATACATGGAAGCAGGAGTGGGAACTCCAGAGTTCTCCCTGATGTCAGGTTGCATGGGACCTCTGGGTTCTTATCCAGCCTGTTTTTGGGAGCCAGGGTATGGTTGGAGGTCAGAAGAAAGACCACTTGGTGTGTGGGACAGGCCTGCAGGTTCACACAAACAGTGCAGGCTATGCGGTATCCAGCCACTTCCCTCAGCATCAGATAAGTGCCCGCAATGAGGAGTGTGTTCAGTTCTCTGTAGTAGCAGGGTAGAAGTCAGTGCACCATCTCCCTTTGTAGGGAAGTTAACAGTAGTACACATCCCATCAAATATCTTTAACACCATTTTTTTTCCTAGTTAAATCTCTTAGGCTCCTTTTTGACACATATTCTGAAGTTCACAAGTATGTTTTTTGTAGTGCTGTAGTTGAATCCTAGGCCTTACATATGCTAGGTAGGTGGTTCTATGATTATTAAGCTATACATACCCTTAGCCCATCTGTATTTTGAGTCAGAACCTTGTTATATAGTCCAGACTGACCTGGAACTTGGAGCCCTTAGTGCAAGAGTACAGGCATATACCATTACACCCAGTTCAGTAGTGTTCTGATGGATCCTGTGGAGGGTCAACTCTGACTTCAGCTTTCTCTCAGTGAATTTACACATTCCCAGCCTTCTTCCCTCTGGAATTCCCTACTTCATGAGGTCCTGGCCTCTTCTGGTATGCCTGAAACAATGGGCTTCCCATTATGGCCCTGGCTCTGCGGACACAACCACACTGGAAAATCTGCAGCCCTGTGTGACAAACATGTTCTCTGCTCAGCTGCTGGACACCACATATATGCAGGATGTAATTTAAGCATGTGTTCACATTGGTTGTCTAATGATGTCAGGTAGATTCCCTGTAATGGCAGTTTGCTTGCAGATTACAAATGTGTATTTACAAGAAAATAAAATTATGAAATAAATTTTAATACTGCTCCCGCCATGATATGGAGAAAGCATGCCACTGATGTTTGGGCTGGGAGTAGTCTTGAGGCTTCTTGATCTACACTACTCCAAACTCAGTAAGCATCGTCTTCTACTGATATCAAGACCAACTCTACTTGTACATTTGATGCCTCCTCTCTGGAATATACCACCTTCAGCTTCTTTCCAGGGAATGGGATGCCTGTTAAGGAGGTCAGGCAAAAGTGAGCCTGGCGTAGTCTGCGGGAAGGAAATTGACAGAGGACAGCAGCAGGCCAAATAAAATGCTGCAATGGGCCTGCATGGCCACCAGGGACACAGAAGACCAGCTTCTTTCCTGGTTTACTTCTGCCAGAAGTCACCGCCAAGAAACTCAAGATGCACCCTGATTCACATTACTGCTCAGAGTGGCTTGGAGAGTGGGAGATAATCCAGGTACCCTTGTACTGTGTCAAACACCTATACATGAAATCAGCCCTAGAGCAGAGTTAACTGTATCATGGCACAAGTGAGCCTTCAGTGGGAGCGTGAGTGGCAGATGAGATAGGTACAGCTTATCTCCCAACCCTTGTCTCTGACTCGAAGGTACTGTGTTTAGCAAAGGTCATGTCCAAGGGTTCTGAGGCGAAGAGCAAAAAATGTTCTTTTGACCTGTAGGCTTGTCATCTTCAGAAGGTTCTGTGGCATGGCAGGAAGATGATTTCACTGGGGCCAGAGAGCCCCAAGGGCAGCAGGACAGTTGCAAAGGAACCACACCAGAGAGAACAGTAGTCCTCAACATAAAACTATAGCTCCTGAATCCCAGCCATGCACATGCTACTGTGTGGACCACTCTGAGCTAAAAACACTGTTTCAGCAGCAACTTATTTTCAACAGATCTGACTCGCCCAATGCTGAAAACATAAATAGCAACTGAGCAGCATGTGCCAGTGAGGAACTTAAAAATCTGTGCAAAGGATGTAGCCAGGGCTTGTCTGTTGGCTAGCAGTGCACTTGGATATGTCATAAAGCAGGTATCTTGGAGTTTTGCCTGTCTACTTCAAGGCCAGCTGGACATTGGATGGCCTTGAACATCAAGTCCTGTAGAATTGACAGAAGGGATTCATACATGAGTTGAACTTGTGTACCCAGAGACCATCTGACCCACTCAACACAAAGTGGAAGTTCGAGCCAGGGACTTGGGACTCAGGACAGTGGGATCTGACATGGGGCTTTTTTGTGTGCTGCATCTTATAGTATGATTTTTTTTTTTTTTTAATGAGAACAGAAATTTTAAGGAAACAATGTAGAATGCTTTGGGTAGTTAGAAAGGTCCTGTTCAGCTAGCTAGAAAAGCAAACTTGTTAGCACAGGCTCCCTGTAATGGCTCCATGAGAAGCAGACACCTCAAGGGAACCTCCCAGAGCTCAGACTGGAGTCCTGAGCACATGCTGATCTTCTTACCAGCCCTGACAACAGGTCTCCTCTCATCCCTTCCCCAAGCAACATTGACAACTTCTTTTCAGACAGGTTAAAACCCAGCAGTTTCTCTCCTCTAGATGACCTGGGGAAGGATCATCACACTTGACAAGCCTGAAGGTGCAGGCTGCAGGTCACCATTCCCAGCCACCAATAGACCAGGGTTATCATAGCAAGGGAGGCACGAGCGGAGGAAGGAATGAGAGGGGCCGGGGCTTTTGTGCAAGATTTAATAAAAAACCAAAATAGGATTGGTTGCTTTCAACATTTTCCAGGTTGTGAAAGATTTGCCAGGATTATCTGGGATATGGTTATAAGCTGCATCAGTGGGCCAAATACAAAATGCTGTCCTCTCAGGTCGAAAGGAAATGGGGGGCAGGCTGGACACTATCCAAGGCCCCTCCACAACCAGGCCAGACTAGAACATTCAGCGGTTCTGCTCTAACCAGCAGGGGTGGTGCTCAGCTGTGTGCAGTAGAACAGAGCCAATGGCAGGTCCCCACATGTATAATCTGAGGCAGGGCTAGCTTATTAACAGGCTGCTGTGCCTTAATACTGACAGTGAGTGTGGTGGGAGGACAAAGGGGTCCTGCTCAGATGTCAGTGGGGAAGCCCTCCCCACTGCTGCTTGAGTGTGACTAATCCGAGAATACCATGGGAAAAGCTGTGATACAGACAATGAGAAGTTGGAATCAACAGGGAAGGGATGGAGCAAACACCCCACACAGCAGTCTCTCATGCATCCATACCCACAGTTAATGATGGCAACAGTGAAAAGCACAGATGCAGATGAAAGCCACACTTGGCTTGTGCTGCCACCAGCTGGGAAGGATGTGTCAGGTGGGACAGGATGCAGTTAGTCTTTCTTCAAGTCCCTGGATTCAAAGAGCTTCAAGCGCTCCTGCACCGTCAGGCCTTCCTTCAGACTCTGGTGGAGACAGCAGGAAGAAGAAGCAATTAGGTGCTGGTGAAACAGAGGAAGTTGGGCTTCAGGAGTAGATGCAGGTGCGAGGCTGAGGGATCCTGAGATTAGTGGGCATGCGAGGGCAGAAGGCCCTGAGAAGTAGTGTTACTGGAGTTTGCTTTCTCCTGTGGAAATTTACTTGGGTGAGATAAGGGAAAAATAAAGAGAAACAAGATCATGTGTCTACATAGTTCAACTCTGACCTTAGGGCTGGGTCTTCAGATTGACCAAACCATGGAAAACTTGGGCTGAGAACTGGAAACCTGGCCACCTGTCACTTTCCTGCATAGGGAGTATGCATGTCTTATTCCTTTGACTTCATGAACTCATGGCCTTAAGACAGGTGCTCTCTTCTGGGACATCCTAGTGGCACCCTATCTCTACAGCTCTGCCCCAGGCATCCCTGATGAGGCCACTAGATTTACAGATATGGCTATCAACATTCTACACTCATCCGCCCCCCCCATGGGGCCACCAGATATAGCTATTAATAATACCCCTCCCCCACAGACTTTCCTGTGTTCTTGGTATTATTTCTTAAGGTAAAGGACATTTACTAGCTGAGGACCAGAATATTTACTACTTTTTTCTTTAAACATCTTTCCCAAAGCTTTCATTTCTGTGAGAGAAAAGAAACCCCAGTTCTTAGAGAACTCGCAATGAACTATTTCAGCATGCCCAGGTCTGGCTCTGGTTCCTCAGTACCAACTCTTCTGGCAATCAACCTTGGTGTCAGACTCAGTCTGGCCACGATTGCATGTTGTAGTAGGAAATGGGAAGCCAGGGCTGTTTCTGGAGGTTGAGGCCCACCTTTAAGCAAGGAATGAAGGAGAATCTGGGCTATGTTTTGTGTGCCTTACCATCTTGCCCATAATAACTGAGTTTTTTGTTTGTTTTAGATAGGTTCTCATATAGCTGAGGCTGTCTTTTAATGAGTATTGTTTCTTATACTAACAAGTTATATGTATGTGAATATATATATATATATATATATATATATATATATATATATATATTCCTGCTTCAGGATATCCTTCAAGTCGCTCCTCCTCTTGAGTTCAGGTGGTTCCATGGCAGCCAGACTCCCAAGAGAAATTACATAGGTCTTTTGGCTTACCACCCGGCAACTGGAGCAGGTCCTGGATAGCCACAGTGGCCCTAGATGGCAACTAAACTCCACAGCAGGTGTAAGCCCAGTCACAGCACTTATTATCATTCTTAGAGCAGAGAGCAGGCAAGACCCATTGTCCCTTACACCTGGGCAGTGCCAGCTCTCTGAAGTCTCTGGCCTCAAGTTCGGCCTTCAGGACTCAGCATCCCACACCCAGCCCATGACAACACTGAGGAAAATCCTTTCTGTTCTGGATCTCAGAAGAGGTCATGTTGTGCTATGAAAGCTGACTGAGGTAGAAAATGAAAACAGCACCTGAGGGAGATCCCAGTCTCTCTTAACAGGGCTGGTGGAACTCCAGGTACACTAAGACCATATGGGCATGCTGCCACCACACATGGCTTGCTTCCACTTGCCCAGTGGGGATGTGCTATTCTGAGGTCGGATATAAAGTACAGCAATGGAGCTATGTCACTATGCAAATACTAACAAATCATGTGAGAAGCAGTTCCTTGGTCTCCTCTGACCTCCTAGCTTTTCCCACCTACCATGGCTCTAGTGACTCAGCACAGAGGAGCCCTAGCATTGTGTAACTCTAGTGTCCCTGCCAAGCACAGACGCCCCAATAGCTCTCTCTCTATGGCTGTCTTTGTTATAGAGATCTAGCTAGAATGGAGATTCCTTGTTCCCTAGCATCACCACCAGTCAGTTACTGAGCCCTGTGTCTGTGTAAAATTATATGTAGGTGGTATACCCCACTGCATATTTTCCACATGGTGTCCTTCCTGGATATCCTTTTTATTCTGACCCATAGGCCTCACTTATTCACAGTGACCACTATGCTCTCTGAGGGCTCAAGGACAAGAGCTGAGTTTAACCCCAGGCTGGAGAAAATAGTCTCTAATACAAAAAGAATGAGCCTAGAAAGGCTTTCTCTCTCACCAAAGAAATTAAAAAAAAAAAAAGTTTTATGAAAAACTCTAAAGTAAGTTTTTAATCTTGCTTAAACCACATCTGCATGTAGGTTAACTTGAGACTAGAGAAAACAAAGCCAGACTGGTTCAAAGAACCAATTACATAGGATGGTGGTAGCGCACGCGTTTAATCCCAGCATTGGGAAGGCAGAGGCAGACCTCTGTGAGTTGTTGAGGCCAGCCTGGTCTGCAGAGTGACTTCAGGATGGCCAGGGCTACAGAGAAACCCTGCTTTACTCCTACCCCTCCCCCAAAAAAGAGCCAATGTTCAAACTCTTGGGCTTTTTCAATATTCTTCCCTAAGGCAAACCTGTCTCCTCTGAACCTTGAGCTAATGGCCCTTGCTGGAAGGTGGGAGGGCTCATGAACCAGTACACCTGGGTACTACCAGTGGAAACAGCTAGCCAGACTCCTTGAGCTGTTAATATTGCATAAAAAAGTCAACACAGCATCCCTAGAATTGACCTCAACGTGGCCAACCCTACTACCTTCTATTGGGAGAGACAGGCTTTTGTGTTATGTAGAGACAAAAACAACAAAAACCAGGTCACATTCAGCCCCATGTGTAAGGGTGCCAGGCCTTTAGGAACAAAATACTTTCTCAGACTCTACCCATGCAGTATTGATCAGTTCCATGCAGAACAACACAATGGGGGTCTGCTCTATATGCAGGCATCTCCCCAAGCAACTTTGCTACTAACTGGATGGGTGAGGTCTTCCACAGAGCAAATTCCTTGCCAGAGTCAGTGGGTATCTGCCATCTCCCTATAACTTATTTCCAAGAGAGGAGACATGAACTTGGTGCCGTGCAAATCACCAAGTATGCATGCTGGCTTGTGCCCTCCTGTCAAGCTGGGGAGGCCTTGGGTAGGCTCAGCTCTGTGAAGAGGTTAGAGTACCAATTTCCAGGACAGTTACTGAGATCTCACATGGACTATGTGTGTGTGTGTGTGTGTGTGTGTGTGTCTGTGTGTTGAAGAAGGATGAATGAAGATTATTACACAGAGGTGTGCTATGGAGGTGTGAGCAGTGCATGCAGAGCCGCCTGGGCGGGTAGTGGGCAGAGTGAGAAGTGGTTTACCTACACGACAGGGGACTTGGAAGCGGGCGCGACTCAGTTATCCCATGAGACCTGCTCAATTACGGACTGTCAGAGGAAAGAGCAAAAATAAGACACACACACAATCAGTTCTAAATGCAGCATGCTGGCCAGGCCCTCTCCGCCCATCCTCCCAGAGACATGCCCATCTGAGAGCACACTGGGGATCACTGACTTCATCTTTCCAAGGCTGGTAGTGTCAGTGTGATAACAGGGATGTGCAGAGAACAGACATACAGTGGAGCTAATGAGAGGTCAGATTACCCCACAGAAGGTGAGGATTAAGTCAGAATCCCTCCATGTCTTGCTTCTTGAAGCCCTGGCACCTAGATGGTTTTGATGACATGGAACAGAGACACAGACATGGAACTTGAAGTCACTAGAATCATCCCAACAGGGTGACTACACAGGTAGGTTAGTGCCTGTACTGGCTTGACTTAATACCATCCTCAAGCCCCACCTCAACTATAAGCTGGACCTCACTCACCTTGGACCTGATGTTCCTGAGTTGCCGGGTAACACAGGATCTGTCTTTTTTCAGGAAGTCAGGATTGCTTTTAGATTTCATTATGTCTGAAGGAACAAAAAGGCTCATTACTTCTGTTTTCTACAATCTTCTGAAACCAAACAAAATGTGTGGGAGGTTCCATGTCCACTACTACAGTGCATCAAGTAAATAACCAACCCAGCAACTGCTGGAGCACTGGGTCCCCACCAGGGTGTACATCACAACTCCTCAGTCATAGCACTGTCAATAGAGGATAGGAGGATCTCTTACTTCTGATTTGGACCTTGACTACTAGACAGACCAACTGGCCTTATTATTTCTAGCTTACTCCTGGCATAGGACTGGTATCAAAGAAAATCAGACCAAATTCGTCTCATGACTCACCCCACCAAGAACACAGTCCTTTCAGTGTCTTAAATACAGAAGACAAAAATGCATACTGGGTCACACCATAGTATGTCATGGGTATGGGGCTTCCACGCTTATGCAGAAAGATGTCACAATTTCTCTTTACACCAACACGAAAACATCTCCCCGTCTTCCTAAGAACTACACACTGTCACTGTGCAGCTTCTAATAAACCCAGCTGTCCATGGATGACACTTAGCACTCTGTGCACTGTGTGGTGGACTGCTGCTTGTGGCTCCTGTCTGCAGATGTAGTACCCTATGCACACTTTTCAGAGGTTAGTTAGCATGGCAGGTCTAAAGCTTCCTCCTTCTAATGCCTTGACTTTTTGGTTTCCTACCCAGGTGACTATGGTAATTACCTTTTACAGTTAGTTAGATTTTAAATTGTGCTGTTGTTGCCAGTTGTCTTCCAGAAAAGTGAATGTTTGTATCCCGCAAACAATGTAGAGGACTTGTCTGCAGGCACGTGTGAGGGCTGTCATGGTTACTGTTCCTGAACTTGCTATTGAAGGAAAGCTGAGCTACAGGATATTATGGGACTTGAACAGATTTTCAGTTTGTGGGCTTTTATAAAGAAAGGGTAACCACGAAGGTAAGATGAAATCATGAATTATGAGAAAGTGTCCAAAAGAATGTGGTTCTGCAGGTTCTTTTCCGTCTGTCCTGCACATTTTCAGCCAGCACAGAAAGAGGCCAGTTCCACTGTTCTTGAGAGGGTAGTAGGTTATCCCTCTGTTCTGCTTGCCTGTGGCCCTCAAAGACTGTATGGTAAAACATTTGAGTTGAGGAACTAGCATGAACATCCCCTCTCTGCTGGAGTTTCTCAGAGACAGACTGTAAGACCCCTTGTTACTATGGAAGAAGCTCTGTAAAGCAGCTGCAGGACATGGGAGGAGAGGGTCAATCTGTGCATGTGGGGTCCCTCAAGGTGATATGGGATGTCACAGGACATTAGAATTTTTGGGGTTTGACTCAAGTGTCAAAAAATCTTTACGAGTAGCACCCAGATTGCTCACCGTATCCTGATACAGTAGTGCCTTCAGGAGATTTCTCGCCCAGGGCCTCTGTGGCTGCTTTCAGCTGCTCTTTCAACCTGCTGATATCACAGTCAGCTTTGGCCTTTGCAATGCTAAGCTCTGTATAGATGTCTTTGTACTTGTCACTAGCATACTTCTTATCCTAGAGAATAAAAGGACAGAAATGAACAGCAGCTGGAGACAGGGGATCAGACTCATTCTGAACTTTAGCCTTGGGGCTGATGTGCTGGGAGAACTAATTGTGGCTTGAAAATGATCCTGTGTGTCCTCCCTCTCTCCAGAGACAAAGACTGGACACTGAAGAAAACATGTGGTGAACAGCTAGGGCAGGGCAAGCTGAGGCAGCCTGCTGTGGTCCTGACTGCCAAGTCACTTTCTTGTGGGTGTCAACCAGGAAAAGCCTCTGGTTTTCAGATTTTCTAAGTGATCTGATGATATCAAGGATTATATCGCTTCTTTCTAACTCCAGTCCAACTAGACCCACCTGAACGGTAGACCAAGCCTCACTTCACCTCCATGGCATTCTTCTGTGTCATTCCTCCTGTCCACAGGAACAACCACCACCTGACTAGGCCAGGGAGGCTTTCTTGTTCACTCCTAAGGTATATGCTTACATGCTGGTGTTTCAAGGGAACCTGACTTTGTGACCATGATCCTGTAGAGTGGCTTGCCGTGCCACCAGAGGGACCCGGCCAGGCTTCCCAACATTTACCCTACCCTGCCCTGCCTTCAAACATGTGGCCCTTACCCGCAAGGCTGTCTGGAGTTCATCCTTGAGGGAGCTGATCTCCTGCTTCAGGTATTGTATTTCTGACTCTTTGACCCGCAACAAGACCTATAAGGAGAGAGAAAATGAGGTCTGGCTCTCAGAAACAAGGGATTCTGTAGTCTATGCCTACAAAGGTTGGCTTGCAGACAGTTGCTTCACACACTGGGGAGGAGGAGAGAGCCCACCCTTGATGACACCCAACACAACACATGATTTAAATACCTCCCAAATGCCTCTACAGAAATGGGGAAGGGAAAATACTCTGCTAGGCTCCCTAGTCTTGAGAACCTGGGGTTGCAGGCATGGGGACTATCTTGAGTTCCCACTCTTGCTTGCTCCCTGCAGCAGGAGCTGCCAAGGTCTAGATATATTGTTCCTATAGGAAATTTTGCCAAGCCTACTTAGCTCCTCCTGCTTACCTGTCAGTATGGTGTAGTCTGAGTGATCTATAAAGGAAAATTTTAACCTAATGGGGGCCTTCTTGATGATGCCCTACACCAGTGGTTCTCAACCTTCCTAATGCTGTGACCCTTTAATACAGTTCCTCATGTTGTGGTGACCCCCCAACCATTACATTATTTCATTGCTACTCTATAACTGTAATTTTGCTGTTATGAATCATAATAAAAAATCTGATATGCAGGATATCTGATATGCGACCTCCAAATAATAATAAAAATATATGATATGCTGAGACCCACATGTTGAGAACCGCTGCCCTACACACATTAGAGTCTTTCCTTTCTCCCTCTCTCTTTCAACAGTGTTTTTTTTTTTTTTTTAAGATTTATTTATTTATTATGTATACAGTGTTCTGCCTACATGAAGGCCTGCAGGTCAGAAGAGGGTACCAGATCTCATTATAGATGGTTGTGAGCCATCATGTGGTTGCTGGGAATTGAACTCAGGACCTCTGGAAGGGCAATCAGTGCTCTTAACCACTGAGCCATCTCTCCAGCCCCCTCAACAGTGTTTTTTCTTTTCTCTTCTTTTCTTTTCTTTCCAGACTGCTCTGTAATCTTCTTGCTTCAGCCTCCCAAGTAGTACACTACTGCAGAATGAGCTGTTCTGACTTAAAATGAACATCCTGGGCTGTGAGAAATTAATTCATGATAATCTGAGAGAAACAACATTCTTGTAGCCTTGAAATGGGCCACTTTATGAAACCAGTTTGTGGGCAGGTAAAGGAAAGTCATCTGGAGGGCCCCTGCTCTTGCCTGTGGACCTGAGACTACCTGCTATGTCTGGATGACTTTGGGCCTTCCCACAGCTTTCACACATGCTAAGCCAGTGTTCTACTACTGAATTCTAACCTTCTGGCCCTATCTTCAAATCTGGTCTCCAATGACTCTAAACTAAGGAACTACTGTGTGATTCAGGAGCACTGGGCAAGGCAGTGCCTAGCTTCTCACAGTACCTCTAACTCATAGGCATCCTTCCCCTGTGTGAGTGGCAACACAGTGGACTCGCCGCCACCATCTCCAGTCAGTAGTGTCCTCAACCGTGTGATTTCTGCAGCCAAGCGATTATTTAGTTCCTGGAGAGACACAACAACACAACAGTGACCGCCCACACACAGTTGCTTGGACACCAGAGAAAGTCATTTTTCACTAGTAGTGTGTAGAGACCTAAGAATGGAGGCCACAAGCCTTGTGCATGCACAGCACCATGTTTAAGGTAGACATTTGAGGCTGTTACCACATAAAAGCTGTTCATATGGGCTATGTGAGGCTATGTGAAAACTTAGGTTCCAGGACCCCTATTAAGCACCAAATTCTGTGGATGCTCAAGGGCCCAAAAATATCTGCATACACCCTCCCATATAATTCAGTTATCTATAGATTACATCTCATACCCAATACCAAGTCTTTTCTTTTTTCTCAAGACAGTGTTTCTGTGTAGCCTTGGCGGTCCTGGAACTCATTCTGTAGACCAGGCTGCCCTCAAGCCCAGAGATCCACCTGCCTTTGCCGCCCAAGTGCTAGGATTAAAGGTGTGCACCACCATCCCTCAGTCATGTAATTCTTAAGTATTCAGTTGTACTGTATTATTTAGGGAGTAGTGAAAATAAAAAAGTTAGTGTATGTCCAGTGCAAATGCTCCCCTCCCCCTGCCTGAAAATTTTCTATCTGTGGTCAGTCGAATCTACTGATTCACAACTCACAGCAGAGAGGCAATTGTGTCTTTAGAGTTAAGGTTCCAAGGATTTTAAAACACTGGAGTTAGAAGGTGGTGGCGAGGCAGGTCTGTGAGTCTGAGGCCAGCCTAGTCTGTTGAGTGAGTTTCAGGACAGCCAGAGCTGTTATACAAAGAAACCTTGTCTTGAAAAACAATAAACAAAAAAACCAATAACAAAAAAACAAAAAAAAAACCCCCAAAACCCTAACCTTCTGGTGTGGGCAGTGTTATCTTGTCCCATTAGACCTCCTAAAGGCTATTCTGCTCTGTCCCTCCATTTTCTCAGGCCTCCTCCCTGGCTGCAAAGTGCTTTTCTTCAAGCCACTGCAGCGGTTCAGTGATTCCCAAGTAGTTCTACCTACAGTCTGGAATGGCTTAAAGAGAAGGCAAGCATGATACAGCTTGAGGCAGGCAAAATAGGGTGGTCAGAAGAGATTATTCTGAGCTCAGTATCACAACCCAGTCATTTGGGCCAGCAGGGATTCTAGTGAACCCCAATTTCCTGAGAAACACTGAATTCTGAGAGTGTGACTTATAGAAATAAAGATGAGAGGGTAAATCCAGCCACTAGAGGACAGAAGACCCCAACCCTGAGATGAACCTGACCAGAGACTTGTAAGTCTCTGCAAAGGCAAATATGGTGGTACCTTAGCTAGGTAATCTCTATGAAGGTGAGGCTTAGCCTCTCTTGGCCTTACCTGGTTATGGGCATTGAGTTCCTGGTTCTCACGCTGGCATTGCCGCAGGGCCTGCCGCTCGGCCTCCAGCGCCTGGGCCAGGTGTGCATTCTCCAGGCACTTCTGGGAGTACTGCTCCGAAAGAACCTCCAGCTCCCTCTGCACTGACTGCAGCTCCTCCCTGCAGAGAGGGAATGCTCAGCCCTGCCCCACTATAGAACTGGCAGCTGGGTATTGACAGTACAATGTCTCCTCACAGAATGTCAGGAATACTTTGCAGAAATGACTCTGTCTTTCCTGAGCCATTTACAGCTGGCATGATGGAACTGGGAGGCAGAGCCAGTTAGTCACTGTGATCTCAGAGGTGGAAAGCATCCACTTGGGTGCTGTATCACGTCATAGTACAGACATTCAGCACCAGGAAACTGCCCTGGAGGTACTATTTTTAGCATCCCATGTCCAGAAGGGCCAAATCCCCAAGAGAACCAGGAAGGAACTTCCAGATAAGCCTCTAGTCCAGCAAGCATGACCACTGGATTTCCTGAGCTGTTGCTTTAGACCCTGGCATATTCCAGAGACCTCAGCAAAGTCTAATCAATGAATACCTCCTGTAACTAACCCTAGCAGTGTGACTCCTACTGAGGGAAAATTCACAAGTTGCTGTTTCAGTGCTGTACTTGGTGCTGCTTCCTGTGCAGCCAGTATGTGTGAAATTTCCAGAACATGAACTATGGTCACTTTTGCCACAGTTGTGGTATACCAGGCACAAAGCACCAGCCAGACCCTGGCTCTTTGTAAGGTACTGATATAGTAGCAGTGGTACAAACAAACAGGGGATGGTGTCTGCAGTGAGCCCTAACACACAGAAGGCATTTGTTTTATTTTAGAACAGGATCTCCATATACAGCCCAGACTGGCTTCGGATTTGTGGCACTCTTCCATCCTTAAAGTCTCCTAAGTGCTGGGATCACAAATGCATGTCACCATGCCTAGCTTAAGTGATGGTTTTTAAATATCATTTGTTACATTTGTTTCTCTGTATTGTAGAGATCAGTCTTAATTAACCCTTTGGTGTTTGCACCTGAAGAGCAAGGTAGTGTGGTAGGTTTCAGACCTATGATCTCCTCACTTCCCTAAGACCAACTTCAAAGCTGTCTTAGGCTTGGGAAAGTAGCCCTCTCCCATGGGGCTCTCCTAGGGCTAGGTGACTCACAGGTACTGCCGCCTCAGGGCTTCAATGTCCGAATTGATGCTGCTGATCTGAGACCGCTGACTCTTCTCTAACTCCCGTTCCATCTCCTCCCGGTGAGCATTCTTCATGGCTTCAATGGCTGCAGGAAAGACAAAGCCCCTCAGCACCAAAATCTCGCACTACAACTGGCAGTGGCTCTTTCTACTACATTATCCCTCCACAAGGCCACAGGCAGGTTGGATGATGCCTGCTTCCTGCTGGCACCAACTACTCAATAGCAGTAGGACTCCACAGGAGGCTGGTCTATCACAGACGGACTCTCTGGGATAAACAAAGGCTGAGAGAATTCACAAACTAATTCCCTTGAAAGGGCTATAGATGTGTTTATGTGATATTAGAAAAACTCCACAATGATCAAATAAATGTCAATGTTGTACTCTTGAATGGGTTTTTAAAACAAGAGTGTGTGAGAGCTGGTTACTTACTTTCCTGATGCTAAAATAAGCCACATACCGTCATTAACCATGTAAAGAGGGGCCGGGCAGTGGTGGCGAATGCCTTTAATCCCAGCACTTGGGAGGCAGAGGCAGGAAGGATCTCTGTGAGTTCAAGGCCAGCTTGGTCTACAGAGCTAGTTCCAGGACAGCTATGGCTGTTACACAGAGAAGCCCAGTCTCAAAAAAAAAAAAAAAAAAAAAAAAAAAAAAAAAAAAAAAAAAAAAAAAATTCGTGTAAAGAGAAAGCAACAAATGCAACATGAGATAGGTGAGACACACTTGCTGGGGCTGTGTTACATATATTCATGCTCCTATGAAGAGTCCTCCAAGTGATGGATGCTTGTTGGGGGCCTACAGTATCACAAACAGGTGGGGTACTGGTTCTCAGTGTGGAGGCTCTCAAAAGGCTTCTCAAGTTAGTCCTTGCCTCACTTTGAATCTTCTAATACCTCTCTCCAAAATGAAGCTTAAGGCTAGGGCTGGTACTGATTTGGTCTAGCACCTGCTGGACACGTGCAAGGCCATGTTCAATTTCCAGCAACACAGAAACAGGGTGGGGTAGTTCATGTCCCTTACTACAGCACTGGGTAGGTGGAGGAAGGAGAATGAGTTCAAGGTTATTCTCACTTACATAGGGAGTTAAAGGGTGGCCTAGAATAGAGACCCTGCCCACCCATACCCACCACCATCTACAAAGAGGAAACTTCTATCTCAGGAAAAAACAAGGGAAGGCCAATTCTCTTCTGAACTACAGGTTTGGCCTAAACACGGGACCCCTGTGCTCCTGGACTTAACCCTACCTGAGATGGTGGCAGCTGTCTCCTCAGCCAGGAGGCGGTCCTTTTCCTCCCGCAGCTTCTCCAGCTCCCGCTGGTGTTGCCTCTGTAGGTCTTCAATCTTCTTCTGGTGTGTCTCTTCCATGGCAGCAAAGCCTCGCTCACATGTAGCCTGTGGAATGGAAGAGGGCTTATTGTTTCTCTTTGCCTCCAAGTGGCTGTCCCGTGTAATAAATAAGGCAGCGACCTGCTTGATCCAAGAAGTAATATGGTCTCAAGATATGGCTGGAGCTTCCAGCATCAGGTACCAAGTCTATATGTAGCTATACACCCTTTTTTTTCTGGGACTGCGTGGCATTACAACCAAATGGCACATGCACTGCCTATATTGGCTGGAGTAGCAGACATACTGGATCGTCAACAGGGACAAATTCTGACAAACATGCTAGTTGGAGAGAGTGAGGTCCATCCTGAAACAAAGGGTAGAGAGACTGGAGAGCGCAACCCAGCTGCTGTGGGCTGGGATAGACAGGATCTATTTTTGGGAACTTCAGCTCAAGGGTATCCACCCAGGAGCCGGAGTAGATGCCAACATCTTTCCTGCCAGCCTATGCTTTCTCCTTTCCTCTCTTTTAAAGGACAACAGAGGCATGCTACCCACTGAGAACCGTACCACCTTACCAAACAGAACAGACACAACATGTAAGTCCTAAGGAGAGTTCCCATTCTCCACAGCCATGGAGCCCAGCTGCTCTCTCCAACCAAGCAGTAATGCATGCCCTGTGTTCCACCTGCAGCTTACAGCTACTTTGAATGTGGGTCATTCTGTCTAAACTTGTGATAGCCACCTCTGAGAAGAACTGGCTTTCTAATAAAACAAAACAAAGAAACAAGCTGATAGAATGTGGCTCTAACTCTGTGCTCCTATCTCATAGTTTTGCTAATGGATTTAAGAAAAGATACCAAGTATCCAACCTCCATGCTTTGACATTTCTTACTGATTCACACAATCACTGTGGGGCTTCTATTCAGCAACTTTAAACTCCTGCTCACATCCTAGAGCTGACTGCAGAGGGTGCTGTACTAGTTACCTTCTCCACATAGCCTAGAGATAATCTTATACAGCCTGTTTACTCTGTCTGCAGTTTAACTAAGACACAGCACAGAATGTTCACTGAAGAGTATTCCGCTTGTGGCAGTCAGTGCTCAGAATATTTTGGATTTTGGTTCATTTCAGATTTTGAGTTCCATGTAATGGATGCCAATCCTATAGAAAGTCTTTTCCATCTTATTTGGATTTGTGCATTTTGGAATACACAAAGAAGACAGGGTCCAAAATTTTTAAAACAGAAACACTGTGGTGTCTTTAACAACCAGGTTGCTTCTTTGTTAACTGTATTATATTTGAAAATTGTTACTCTGTAAACCAATTTTAAAAATTTGAGTGTGGATGTGTGCATGGAAGCCACCATTGAGGCTTAACATCGAGTGTCTTTCCTTGATCACTTCGATCTTACATAGAACCTCTCATCTGAACACAGAATTTGTTGATTCAGCTAGCTGGCCTAGCTAGTTTTCTATGGGAAGCCATTGCCTCTATCTGCTATGTGCTAGAATTACAAGGGGGCCACACCATATCATGCTTACCCAGGATTTACATAAGTGCTGGGGGTGTAAACTGGTGTTCTCGTGCTTGCTGGCAAGTACTTTAAACACTGAGCCATTTCCCCAGCTCCAAATTTTAATTTTTAAACCATCCTTAGAATCCAAAGTTCCTTACTAAGATGCAGACTCATGGCTAGTGGTGGTGTGGCAGCAGCAACAGTCCAGGCTCCCTTCTCTGGACAGAGATCCACAGAGAGAGAAACTGTTCCCAGCTGGCTATCAGTCTGGTCAAACACACTGCATGTGTCCAGCTGTGCCACAAGTCCTACAGAGGGCTTGAAGTTCTTGGGCACATACATATGCTGAAGTCTGACGCTTACTCTCAACCTGTACCTTTTGTTTCTAAGGCATTTTCCCACTAGGTAACCTGAACCCAGCACAACCATTCCAACATCCTGCTAACTGACTGTGATGTTGCCAGGCCTGGACCCACCCTTCCCAGGCTGTGGAGGTGCCTGCAGATGCAAAAAGGAGCAGGCAGTGGTGGCCCAGGATCCTCACAGGATCACTGAATACACATTTTGAAAATTTCTCACAATACTTAATGTTTTTTTTTTTTTTTTTTTTTTTTTTTTTTTTTTTTCCCGAGACCAGGGTTTCTCTGTGTAGCTTGGAGCCTGTCCTGGAACTCGCATTGTAGACCAGAATGGCCTTGAACTCACAGAGATCTGCCTGCCTCTCCCTCCCTAGTGCTAGGATTAAAGGCATGAGCCACCACTACCTGGCGCCTTATGATTTTTAAAAGGTCTGGATGAAATCAGGAAAAGAATGGTGAGCAACAGTGCCTCAGGTGCCTCATCAACCTCTCCTGTGTATTTGGTCAGTAGCTATGTGGTCACCCAGAGGCAAAGGAAAAGCACCAGCCTGAATATACCATTGTTTCCCTTCAGTATGGAGGAAAAGGGTGTTGGGAAACAGTCCCAGACACCCTGCTGTGCTACAGTTGTGATATAGTGACCTGCAAAAAGATCTGATTCAGGGACGCTTGGGGCCTATATACCTTCTAATGGGGAAGAAAATGAGGACACAGCTACCAGGCCACCTCTGGAATCTAAGAAATGGTTAGAACCCTCCACAATTAGGCCCAGGCAGCCACACACAGTGTAATCTAAGATAAAAAAAAAAAAGTGATGTCCACAGAATGACAGGTAGCCGGTGAGGCAACAGTATGGGAAAGCCCTTCTCAGACACAGTGCCCATCTACTGCTAACTCTTCCTTGGGAAGTCTGGCTAGACAAGAATGCTTACTGCTTTGCAAATACTGCTGTGCTGTAAAGTCCTAACTCTGCTCTCTGGGAAGAGTCACATGGTGGCTGCCGTTCAGAGGTGTGAGACAGTCCTTGGACTAATGCCTCAACTTTGAAGCCAGAAGGGGTTCTGTGAGAGTAAGGTGAAGGGTGTGGAGAGTGCCCTGGAGGCATGTACAGGCAAGGAAGACCCTACTTTACTTTCCCACAGGGATGCTGCTTTCCTTGCTAGTTTCTCTTCTGGGTCATGAATAGAGAGGAGAATGTTACTCAGTTATGCCTGTATAGCAGTTGAGAGCTAAAACTATTTCCTATTCCACTAAGACCTCAGTTGCCCACAATGCCCCTTTCTTGTACAACCAAAGAGAATTGGCTCTGAAAAATAAATGGTGCTAAAGACCTTGAGGCTCTCAAAGTCCCGTTGGTACTTCTCCCGCAAGGTGGCCACATCACCCTCCAGCTCTTTATGGCCCAGCTCCTCTCGCATGACATCCATTTGGGCCTCCAACTCCTGGATACGTTCTCGTAGTCCTGTCATGGATTCAGCCTCATCCTTGGCTGTTGGCACAGTTCTGGGTTCAGATGGCCTGGGAGCCAGTGGGGAATCTGGGTGTGAGGGTTGGCAGAGGCTGAGGGCTCCCCGCAGGTTCCATATGTAGTGTTCCTGCAAGGCCCTCAGCTCTTCCTGATGGACAGCCTGTAGCTCCCGGACCTTCAGCTGGAACCTGTCCTCCAGCATCTTCATTTGCTGCACATGTTGCTGTTCCATGGCCTGCCTGTCTTTGACTGAAGCGTCTAGCTGGCTGAGAACCCGGCTACGCTCAGCCTGCAGTGTATTCTCAGTGTGGCTCAGTTGCTCTACCATGCACCTGATCTCCTCCTCATACCTGCCCTGCAGGGCAAACATGCTTTCACTGTGTTTGCTTTCTGCTTCTTGTAGACATCTCTGTTGATGATCCATCTGGCTCACCTTGGCCTTGAGCTCAGTGTTTTCCTTTTCAATGAGGGTGATCACCTTCTGGTACTCACTCTTCTGTTTCTGGAGAAGTTCTTCATATTCCTCCTTCAGGGCTCCAACTGCTTGTGCACGCTTCTGGCAAGAGGCCCCTGTGGCCTCCTGACAGGCCTTCTTGTAAAACCGCAGCTCCTTTTCATACTCCAGCCGTATTCTGCATGCTGCATAGCACACCTGAGCCTGAATAATTGCATCTTGAACCAGTAATGAAGAATACTGACCAAGGCCCTCTAGACAAGCATCATATGAGAGATGCTGTGACATTTGCAGAAGCCTCTGGCAACCCCCAAGTTGCTCTGTGGGAGGCAGGGCTGGTAAGGCAGCTGAAATCTCCTCAAGGATGCTAGCCTTTTCCCTCAGCTGCTGGGCCAGCTCATCCTGAATGGCAGCAAGGACTTCAGGGCTCTGATGGAAAGCCTGCAAAGGCTCTTGGGAGTCATCTGTGCCTGGCCTCAGTACCTCTCCTAATGGGCTCTGGTCCCAGGATGTTTGTACTTGGTCCTCCCTGCCAGTTGGATGCCTGAGGGTTTCTAAGATCTGCTGTATTACTCTTTCAAAGTCTGGGGTTTGGTAGGCTCCCAAGATTTCTCCCAGCATGCACTTGTGCTGCTGTAGGGCTGCCTGGGTCCCCTGAAGGGTCTCCTGTATGCTCTGTAGCCTATGGTGGAACAATTCTCTTAATGATTGTGTGGCATAGCTGAGCTCTGCACGAATCCATGTGGCATCAGCCAGACTTTGGGGAATATGCTGCTGCCTGTCTCCTGACGTGCAGGCTGCTTCTTCTCCCAGTGTCCCTAGGTGCTTACTTAGGGACTCGACCTGGTTCCAGAACTCACCATTCACCAGTACCTTCTTGGCCCAAATCTCCATTGGAGCCCCAGCAGAGAGGGCAGTACTTTCTTCCTTCAGAGGCCACTCCCCTGACTGAGTAAGCTCACGGAGAACACCATACACATCTGAAGTGGTATTCTTTAGAGAGTCAGCAATTTGGTTGATAAGTGAGGCCTCCAGAACTATCTGAGCAGAAAGTAGCTTCCTATGTTCCTGCTCATTCAATATGGGCTGGTAGGGCTGCTGCACATGGGTTGTCAGACCACTTTCCATGGGATGCCTTGTCTCTTGCTCAGTCTGCGTCCTGCTGTCTGATGGGGATTCCCAAGGCTGAAGGGCCTTTATAGCACTCACAAGCATACTCTCTATGTTAGCCAGGGAGGCTGCACATGCATCCTGTCCCTCCTCCTGGTCAGCAAATGGCAGAGACCTTAGCTTTTTCCAGCAGTTTTCTAAGCATGTCAGGGCTTGGCTATTTTTGGCTTGGAAGTCTTCCAGCTCCCCAGAGTGGTGTTCAATGTTTGTTGCCTTCTCCTGTCTCTCTTTCTCTAGCTGAGAGGCCAGTGCACTAGCCTGTAGTAGGCTGGCACGGAGTTGTTCCCTCAACTGTGCCTCAGTGCCAGCCCACTGCTGGTGCAATGCAAGCAATGCCTCCTGACTCTGGCCCTGCTGGCTCTCCAGCCTCACAGTCACGTCTTTGAGCTTTTCCTCTGTGACATAGAGCTTTGTCTCCAGGGAGTGGATTATAGAGATATATGTTTCAGCATCTGCAGCTGCAGGGAGTGTGCTAGGGGTAGCTTCTGAGGACACACTGTCCTCTGAGGGTGACTGGTCCTGGCTGGTGTCTGATGATGTGCTGCTAGTCCAGGCCTTTGCACAACCCTCAGGGTGTATGTATCTTTGGCACTGGATTGTGGAGAACCGGATCCTTGGCCTTTTTACAGGTGCTCCCTGGTCAGACTTAGAGCTGCTTTGCAGATGCCCATCCCTGTCAGGCACATCTGCAGACTTTGGGGGTACCATGTTCTCCTCTCTGCTGGGGCTACCACTGTTACATTCCTCCCCTAGGCCAGCACCTGGGTCTTCATCCTCTGGCTGTGAGTGGGGAAAGCCTGGAAATACTCTGGTGACTGAGCCTAGGGGCAAAATGCCACGGTCCTCCTCCGTTTGCTCTGCCGTACTCTGAGGCTCTTTGGCATCCTTTGGAGAATCACTTACAAATCTCCTTAGACACTCTTCCTTTTCCTGCAGCTTAATTTCTGTTTCCTCTAAGCTGCTGCCCAAGGCAATCATTTTAACCAAAGCCTCATTAAGGTCTTGGTCTTTCTTTTCTAGAACTCTCTCATGTGCTTCCTTAATGTGCTTCAGTTCTTCTTCCTTTTCTCTCAGCAGAGTGCGTACACTCTGTAGCTGGATAGAGACCTTGTGGTGTGAGTGCTCTAGGTTCTGGTAGTCAGCTTCTCTTCCCCTCAGCTTCTCTTGGAGCTCAGCCACGTCCCCATCAGATGTGGCCACACGTTCCATGAGCTCTTGGAATTGCTGCTTGATGAGATCCCGTTCATCATGGAGGCTCTGTACGTGCTGGGCTAACTGGCGGATGCTAGCCTCCCGGGCTTCCAGCTCTTCCTCTAGCTGGTGTACCTGCTCACTGCCTTTGCTTGTTTCACTCAGTTTTTCTTTTTGAAGGGCCTCCACCTGCTGCACATGGCTTTGTAGCTGGTCCTCATAGGCATTAGCCTTGTCCTCTACCTCTTTGAGGTTCTGCAAAAGTGCCTGCTTCTCCTGTTCACAGCTCTCCAGTAACAATGTGTAGTTCCTCTTCAACTTCTTCTCCATCAAATGCTGGGCCTGCTCACTGGTACCTAGCTGCTGGCTGAGCTCAGCAATGCATTCCTGCAGTCTCTGCACCTCCTTCTGTCGGTCCTTTTGCAATGCCTGCTGTGTTTCTAGGTCCCTCAGTTCCTGTGTCTTCTCTAGCAGTAGGGCTTCTGTACTTTTGAGTTTCTGCTCACTGGCCCTCAACTGGCCACTCAGCATGGCCTTGCTGTGCTGCCATTCCTCTAGTTGCTCACGAACTTTGCCCTGCTCCAGCTTCAGCTCACCCTTGAGCTTGGCTAGAGCCTGCTCCTTAAGGGCCAGTTCTGCAGCTGCACTACCAAGTCTTGCTTGCAGGGTTTGAATCTCAGCCTCATGGTGCCGGATTGCATCCTTGGCCTCCCCATAGCTATGTTTCAGCGTCTGAATCTGCTGGGTGATGAGCTCTTGTCGCCGGCACTGAGCTTCCAGCTCACTTTGGAGGTCTTGGTTGACTCTATGGAGCCTCTGCCAGGCACCCGATGGGGAAGTGGCCACTTCAGTCTTAAAAAAACCGATTAAATACTGGTTAGTAACACTCAGGCCACCCTGTTCTGAGTGTCACACCTCTGGCCAGGATCAATCATAGAAAAGCTCCTTGGTGGGTTTGGCTTTAATCCTTTGAACAACTTTTTTTTTTCTTCGTTTAAAGAAAAAAAAATCAAATTAATGTGGGTTTTATTTAATTGTTTTTGGCAAATATAGCTGCTTCCACATAAACAGAACACATGGGAAAAACATCAAAAAACAGCTCTATCTAATTGAACAGCATCTAGAAGAAATAAACCAAATAAAGCTGAATAATGAAACACACTGAGAAGTATAACGGAGACCGAAGGACAAAAGGACACCGCATTTGTTTTGCAAAACAAAGTATGTGGTTCTAGACCACATATTTAAAGCAGTACAGGGTATAAGGCACAAGAAAGTGATGTCACTTCCTTCCATGATAGGAAGAGAAGGAAGGCAGGTAACTACTTGAGAGATGTCAGCAAGGTAACATTGGAACATTTCCTTTTTAGAAAGCGTAGTCAGGCCTCCACCGTAAGGAGAAAACTAATCTCTACCTGCAAGAAGACAGAACAAGGGGAATGCAGATCATGAAGCAAAATGTGGTAACAAAACAAACCTTCATAAAGCTCAAAATAAGAGTGAAACATGCAAAACCCAAAATAAAACACAAAACTCCTCAAACTGAGAGACACACAGAAGAGACAGAACTAATATAAAACAGGGGAGACAACATGGGTAAGTCAGGAGAACCCCCACCTAGAATCTGGCCTGCCCAGGCTCCCTCAGTCTACTGGTGGGGAAGCCACAGATGTGACACTCAGGTTAAGTTCCAATTCCACACCATGTTCACCATCCAAAGCATGCAGGCCCCTCCCAGCAGTTAGCACAGCACCCTACCCGAGCTTGCATCTCTTAGCCCTCAGTGCCCCAAAAGGCCTCTTTCCCCTTCTCACTTTTGACTATAAGCATTTCCAAAACTCAGGGGTAATCATTATTAGATTCAGCGGGAAGCTGGCCCAGGTGCTAACCACAGGGCCTTCAATGTAGATGCACATACTAGTCCATGTTAGATACACAAGGTAGCAATGTGCAAAGCTTTTTGGCAGTGTCTTTACCACCATGTCTGAAGTCAAGTTTTATATGATGGACCCAACAAAGGCTTAAGAAAATGACCCTTAAATTAAGGATGGCCTGAATGAATAACCTCAAGCTTTCTGAGTAGGCTGTATAGAAGGGAGATGCCTGCTATGGCCAGTTTGGGGCAAGGTCAGAAGTAGGCTAGCAGTGAGTCTACTGGAAGGGAAGAGGGTGCGGTAATGTGGGGCAAGCAAGGGACACATGCAGCAGTGGGAGGGATAGGCATGAAGGTAAGGTAGGCTCTGGTTGAGGCGAAGAAAGGACTCCAGGTCCATTTATAACTTGGTGACGAAGACTGAGGAGATCAGTGCACAAGGGTCTGGGCATGTCAACAGTGAACTTGGCAGGGATTTTGGATCTTTGAGGGCTAAAGGTCTTTGGAGACACTAGTTCTAAATGACACAGGCAGGAGATTGCTGCTGTAGGAGTGGTGAATGCTTCTGGGATGAGTGGCAGAATCAAGACTAGAACCTAAAACCCTAACACCACTCTAAAACCAATGTCTTCTCCGGGAGCTTTAATTCAATTCTACCACACCATTCTACTATCCCTAGCACTTACTTGTTGATTCCTCCATCAGCACGACAGTACCCAGGGTGAGAGTATGTCTACTTCATGTCTCAGAGCTAGCATTTATCCTAGGAAGCCAGTTACAGGATAATACATGCCCATCTGTCCTCATACAAAGCTTCCCTGAGACTGTTTTTTGACATAACCATATCAAGGGTACTCTAGGGATCTGAATGCAGAAGGATTCTGGAAGACGCCTCAAAAGGAGAAGGACATTGGCTTTGGGCTGTCAACTCAGCACCTAGCTGCCATAACTTTTACCTCAATCCTGGTGGGGTTAGGATGGCTAGGTGGTCATATGTCCTCCTGAAACTCAGGCTGGTTACAAAGGAATAGGTAGGTGGGTGGTGGTGCAGGTCTAGCTCCACCACTAACTTGTTGTTGTCCTAAGAAGGCACTTGGCTTGCTGTCTTGCCCACCTTTTCAGAATATGTACAACAGGCCCAATCTCACTATGGTGAACACAATGAGAAATGAGACACAGATACATGGTTTTCGCAAAAGCACGTCTAGAAAGTCTAAAGGAGAGATTACCAAAATGATTTCATGACCAAAAGAAAATCCTTAGCTGTAGAGATTTGGTACACATCCCCCCCAAATCACTGTCCTAGTAGCAAGGAAAATGTACAGAATATCATAGCATTTAGGAACCTTTGTCCTTGTTGACCAGAGCTCTGCCATGTTTGCACATTCCTAGCCTGTGGGCCTGAGCAGACCTTTCACACTGAAGCCCCTGGGTGCACTGATGACTGGGCAGCTGCCCACCCTACCTGCAGCACATAGCCCTCCCGGGCACTCTGCTCTCGGCCCAGGGCCACCCTTAACTGGTCCTGCAAAAGCCGATTCTGCTCTAGAAGATCCGAGGCCTCTTTCTGGCTCTGCTCCAGCTGTTGGTGAAAATAAAAAAAAAAATACATACACTTCACAAATAGGATGGCAATAAGGAAAAGCAACTGACCACAGTGGCCATACAATGGGCTCTTTCACTAGCCTCAGACATCTCACTGGACATGCATCATATGGAACTGAAGGGTCCAGCTCAAGCTGCATATCCAGTGAGATGCCTGAGGCCAGTTAAGAACTCAGTATGCGGCCTAGAGGCCAGAAGCCTTATTTTATCTTATTTTCCTGGTTTTTCGAGACAGGGTTTCTCTGTGTAGCTTTGGGGCCTGTCCTCGAACTAGCTCTTGAAGACCAGGTTGGCCTCGAACTCAGAGATTCGCCTGCCTATGCCTCCTAAGTGCTGGGATTAAAGGTGTGCTCCACCAATGCCTGGCCTAGATGGCTTATTTTGATAGCCTAGAACTATGCAAGTTTGAATTACTTCATTTTACCTATATTTTTACCTATATAATATTTACCTATATAATATTTTATTAGTGCAGATAGAAAATGGAAAAGTCAGTGTTGGTGCTAGTGATCTATCAGGTTCCTACATTTAATAAAACAGAAAAAAACAAAAAATTAAAGAGGCAAAGAGAGGCATGCTGAAGTGGCAGATCTTCAGTTGGCTATTATGGAAAGAGTGCAATATGCCTGACGCTTGCCGAGAAAGATGCCTCTAAGGGGGCAAAAATCAGACAGAACCCTATGTAAGCTGAGCATATATCTCAAATACCTCATGTGAGTATTCTGGTTGCTTGTTGTTTTGCCTTTGAAATGATTCTGGAGTAACTGTATTTACATAATAAGCAATTTGAGGGATGGAGCCCAATCTAAATACAAACTTCAATCCTGTTACATTTTTTCTTTATACACATGACTTCATTTATACATGTGATATGTACATTTTGTTTTGTTTTGGCAATGCCGGTATTGAAGCCAGGGTTTTGTGGATTATGGAAGTGCCATATCCCTAGTCTGCTATATAATATAGTATCTACTAATTTTATACAGAAACAAAATTTTATGGTAGGGAACTTTCTGCTTGTGTCACGCTGACACTAAGTCTTTTGGACTTTGGAGCATTTGTAACTTTTGGAATAAGGATACTCATATTGTAACTCTTTGGTCATGGAACGCACTAGTAAGGCATAAATGTACATGCAGATGTAATCTGGACACATTCTATAAGAATCATATACTATGAACACGGGCTAGCTTATATTGCTCTGTATCAAGATTGTTAGAATGCCTCCATCTAATACCTTCCCCACTCTGTCTCACCACAGCCCTAGGCTATATCCCTACTCTCCCATTGTACTGTACTGAATAATTCTGTGCATTTAAGAAGGGAGCTGCCTCACGTTACCTCTTTCTCTAGCAGAGAGGTGAGCTCATGTGTGGAGAGTCGTTCACTTCTGTCCTCCAAGGATAGGTGCAGAGGAGCAATAGGCACCTGTTTCTCCTCCCTGAGAGGGGTAGTCTCCACTTGGTGCCACCGCTGCTCAATTTCCACATGGACATTTTGTGTCTTGAGGTCAGGGGCTCCCAGCAGCCCTGGGCTCCGGTCTACGTCCATACGTAGGGCTGTATCTTCCATACCTGGCCCATCAGCGGTTTCCAGCATCCCAAAGCGCTTGCGGCGCTCTTCTCGCCTTCGGGCTCGTTCACGCTCCAGCTCACCTGGCTCGGCTTCAGGACGCCCAGGTTCACCAGCATCAGGGGACCCCACAGTGTTGGCCCTTTCTTGAGCCAGGGCCTGTTGAATGGGGCGGAATTCAGCCCAATCAAACGTCTTTGAGCGGCCCTCCCGCCTCCGCTCTCGAGCACGGCTCTTCTTTTGCTCAGGATCTGGCTCTCCTGGCTCAGCTTCTTGCTTCTCATTTGGTCTCGGGCAGGTCTCAAAAGAAGGTGTGCTTTTATTCTTTTCCTCAGGCAATGAGCTGTGAGATAATGAGGAAACAGGGAACCTATCAGGGAGTCTGGACATTTCAGCAGGTCATAGAGTCAGTACATACCTGTTCTCATCCTCAAAGTGGCTTCTAAGAGTAGAGGGAAGAATGCTCCACCTGTGCTTGGTTCTCCCTTGGAGATCTCAAACTTACTAGATGGGGAGGGGAAGGACTTTTAGTTGTTCCTTAGACTTCATTTCTCATCCTTTAAATGGAGTGTCATGGTGGTCATATCATGGATGATGGAGATAAAGTCAACGGACTCCTATAAGTCCCACAGAAGAGAAGGGTCCAGACACTTAGTGAGGTTGGTTATTATAAAGCAACCTTACACTATGTAGCAACAGAAATAGCTCTCTTCAGAAAGGCTCAGGGATTTCTATAAACAGGAGACACCATCATCTCTAACTAAAGATCTCACTCCGGCTCCAGGCATGAAAGACTGACACTGAGACTATCTGTGGTCAGACTATCAGTGACTCGGTTAGCCAGAAGCCCACACCACCAGGGAGAAGGTAGCATAGTACCCACCAATTTGAGGAAGGAGGTGACTAGGGACACAGTCATGCAGATCAAGTCTGCTAGTGCCTCAACCTACTCAATGATAACAGGGAAGGAGTTGGCTAGTTTGAAGATTATCTACCTTTTCCCAATCTTCCCCAAGGAAGATTTCTGGAAAGGCCTCCATTTCAGCAGGAGAGGATGTCAGGACATCACCTCTGGTAACATGGCAAGAGGCTGAGTGGACTTACTGAGAGTATAGGTTCCAGTGATTGCTAGATGGCCCAGGTCTTGTCCAAACCTTAACAGGACTGAAGTGAGCTGGTGATAGGAGGGCCCAAGGAGGAAGAGCAAGGGAGTACTTGCATTTATACTAGGACCAACAAGGAGATTGTCAAAGGGACATCAAACAAAAGAGAAAATGATTCTCATTACCCTTGGATCACATGTCTTGGAAGCAAACAGTAAGAATCTAAGTGCTTGGGCCAGTGAGATGGCTCAGTGGGTAGGGATACTTGTCACAAAGCCCAGTCCAGTTCTCCCTGGAACCCATGTGATAGAAGGAGAAAACTAACTCCTACGACGTATTTTCTAACCTCCATATGTGCTCAACAGAAAATGCATGTGTACACACAAAATAAATGTTGAAAACAAACAAGCAAAGTTATCCTCTGATGTCTACATGTGTGCAGTGACAAAACCCCACTTCCTTCCTTCCCTTCCTCCTTCACACAAACACACTAATAAATACAAGCATTTAAACAAACATCAAGTGCTTTAAGAACAGTAGGATCAGCAAGGGTTCAGTGTAAGATCAAACAAACATGCAAATAAAAATGTGCTAGAAGAGACTGGATTGATGGTACAGCGGTTAAGAGCACATGCTGCTCTTGCTGAGGACCTGGCTTGATTTCCAGCATTCACATGGCAACTCACAACAATCTATTTTTTAAAAATGAGGTGCATCATGCACACGCCTGTAACCCAGCACTTGGGAGGCTGAAGTAGGAGGAATGAGTGGGAGGCCAACCTGGGCTATACAGCAAGATCTTGGTGTAGGGAAAACCAAACCAAAGTCACCCCTAGCTGAGCTTTTCAAATCATGAGAAAATTGGTGAAGTCTCGGTCTATATGGGAAATTGAAATTGACACTTGGGAACAGGGACCCTCCCTCAACCCCAAAGTCTTGTAGTACTATGAGATGTTCTCACTACAGGCAACATGACAGAAATGAGAAGAGAAGCAGGGCAAAGCTTGCAGCGCTGATACTGCTGTCCTTGCTTCTAAAACCTTCAGGAGGTCTTGTAGTTACAAATCATGTTTCATCATTATGAGTCAAACAGAACAACATAGGCTAAAAGCAAATGGGTGTGGAGGCTTGACACAGTAAACTGTAATACAGATTCTAGAAGACAATAGTATGGAAGAGAGAGAAGCACCAGGTTTCTACATTCATAACCTGGGCCTCAGTCCTTCCATGGAGCACAGCATAAACATGCATATATGAGCATTCTTGGCATCTGCCCTGGACACCCCAACATTGATTTCCTTCAGTCATGCCCCCCATCTGCCCGTTGCCTGTGTAGGGCAGCTCAAGTGCCCTTTACTCTTTGCTTCAGGACCTTGTACTGTAGACTCTTTTCTTGACTAGAGGAGCTATGGAGGTAGGGGGTGGGGCACTGCTCATTTGCCAACAGTTCTTTATAATTTTTTTTTTTTTGAGACAGGTTCTATGTGTGGCTGTCCTGGAACTCCCTTTGTAGACCAGGCTGGCCTCGAACTCACAGAGATATACCTGCCTCTGTCTTCTGAGTGCTGGGATTAAAGGTATGTGCCACCACTGCCTGGCAAAAATTTCTAATTTAATTTTCTTTTATGTGTATAGGTATTTTGCCTGCATGTACGTTCATGTATCATCTGCATGCACTGCCTGTGGAGGCCAGAAAAGGGTGCAGGATCTCCTGACACTGAGCCACCATGTGAGTGTTGGGAACTGAACCCGGTCCTCTGAAAGAACAGCCAGTGCTCTTAGCTATTGAACCATCTCTCCAGCTTCCTAGCACAAGAAACCATCTTTTCTTGAAAGATGGCAGAGGACTATTTCCTATATAAAAGCAGGTCTTCAGGATCTACTAGTCCTATAAAAGCAAAAATCAGTATATATTGCCAACAAGTGAAGAAATGAACATATAACAGATGTAGGAAAGGGGGCTGAGGAAAAGAGTTTAGGCTTCCTTTCCTTCTTATTCAAAAAGAAATAGAACCAGCCAGAATGAAGCAAAAGTTTGAAGCAAGTATAGGTATAGCTAATGCTGCCACAGGCCAGCACCCTTTAACCACCATACACCCAAACCTCTGATACCAAAACTACACTTGGCAGCAACATGAACCAAGAGAGACGCAAGGTACTCAAGATGAAACCTGGATAAAGGAGAGAGTAAAACTTGGCACACATAGAGCATCTCTGCTGTCCTGAAGATGAACATTGGTAGAGTTGGAATCTTCAGAGCAAGAAGAAGAGGCATGTAGCATGTTCTGAGGAATATACACTACAGCATGTAAACACAGAAGAGAACAGAGTTTTCAAATGTGGGCTTTAGGATCTACAGTCTCAGAAGTTTCTCATGATTAGACAAAAACCCAAACAGATGCAGGAGTGCGGTAAAAGGACTCTCAAGGAAGTACAAAACTACAGTGCAAAACGGAGGAGCAGCTCGGGCTGCTCCCACCCAGCCAGGGAACCCTACCAGAGAAAAGGCCCATATTGGAGTCTGAACCCATCCTGAGGGCTGAACTCTGTTGACAAGGATGTCCATGCTGAGGATAGGCATGAGGGTGACCTGTGTGGCTGACCAGGCCAGCAGGCCAGGAGAGGCAGAAAACAAAGAATCACAGGGGACAAATGTAACCAGTGGACAACGGGCCAGAAGGAGGAAAGAAATTCATTTTGTGGTGTAGCTGGGCTCAGGCATCAGGGAATGGCAATTAGCAAGACCTCCATCTTACCTGGTCACATCTGGGACAGATGCTGGGAGCACATGTTTCATAATGGTCTGGATCCAGTTCCGTCGTATGCCAGATGTCATGGCTGACAGGGTGAACTCACCCTTCTTGGTCTACACAAAAAATACTAACCATCAGTGGTCAGCCCACAGGAAAAAGAACTAGACTAGGTGACGTTCCTAGGAGTGATATGATCTGCTTGAGACAGGAAGACTAATAGGGCCACACTCTGGGAGAGTGATGAGCTGAGTGTCCCCTAGACAAGGCAGTACACAATTATGCAATAGCAGCAGCCTGCAGACAAATAGATGATCACACGTGTCCCTTTTCTCAAGAAGCTCTGCTAGCCCCAGGGATAAGAACACAGAACTAGCTGGGAACAGGGAGCATGGTGGTGAGGCCCAGCATCCTACAGCCACAATATAGGTGTACAATGTGACAAAGGGACTGCCTGGGGTCTCTAGCTGCTCTAAAAGGGCAGCAAGATGTGCCACACCACTCCTGTCACCATCTAGGTGATGAGAATCAAGGTAGTGGCAGAGGAAAGGTGATGAAGGGACAGGGCATCACTGGCTGGGCAGGGGTCAGGATGAATCTGTTCACAGTGAGGACACTGCAAGCAGACGGGAAAAAGGAATCTGTCAGTAGCATACCAGCAAATCAGCTTAGGAGAATGAAACCAATACAGGTTGGGGACAGGTAATGGTATGGGCATGGGTTGTAATACCACAAACGACATATGGGGGGGGCATTGTGCTGTGACCCAATCTCTCCCTCCATGGTGGGCTGTCACACACCTGGCTCACTCCCCTTCACGCAATACAGCCATGGTGTACACAGCCGCATGGGGCTCCATTCACATTCTTAGCTAGCCATTCAACCCTTGATGCAGGTGCTTTTAGGGTCGGGCCTCAGATTTGCTGGTGAGCTTTCTTGCCTAGTCCATGCTCTCAAAAGACCCATCATTTCCCCAAACCCTCTACTGGCTAGGACTGCAGAGGATCCATCTCTACTGTGAAGTCTGTGAGTAGTGTATATGGAACCCTCCAACACACTATGGGTTTCAGGAGCTCTCAGGTCTTATCTCACTCAAAGTTCCTCCCTGGCATCTTCAGCCCCTCTTTCTTTACTTGCCCAACACAACTACTATCTCCCTTTGGTCTTCCTTCTAATTGCCCCCTTCCCTCATGCAAGTTCTCCCATACATATTTTACTAACTAAGGCACATTTCTGGTGTCAACAGTCAGTGCTTTCCACACCTTAAGACAATATTTGCCCTGACAAACATTCTCAGGTTTTACCCATCACCTAGCCTCTGCACTGGCACCCTCTTCTAAACCCTCAGGGTAGGAAACCAAGTCCACCACTGGCCCCAGCTAATGTGGGGAGAAAGCAGAGTTCTCAGACTATGCAAGTATTGTCTTGAGATATCTGGTAATCAAAATGAAGATGCGGAAAGAGTCAGGACTCTCATTGAATAAGAGGTTCATCTCAACATTCAGACTCCAGAAATGTTCTATCTCCTCCAAAGGGAACAGGAACAGAATACTGTAGCTGGGCAGCAAAGAGCCAGGTCATGGGAACAGCTATGGGTCCTTCCCCAGATACCCAGTACATGCAGTAGAGTCATGGTCAAGCTGCCCAGAAATGGGTGCTAGGCTCCTCCTGGCCTTTAGGGGTGTGGATTGGTCCCAACTTTAGTGGGTTTGAGACAGCCTTTAAGTCAGCAATAAGTTGAGTTCCCAAACAATAAAGATCTTTGCCCCAGTGAACCCACCAGACTTCTAGCCTTGAGCTAGAACTCAAATCCTAGAGCCTGTTCTACCTGCCATCGCTTCAAAGGTTTTGGTGAGGGAAAACAAAGGTTTGCCCCAAAGGAGGGGCTGGCTTTGTCTTGCTCCTTAGACATGTCTTACAAGCCCAGAATTCTGGATGACTAGAAAAAACTTGTGGTCAGCCTAGGACCCCTCACTTGGCAGTGACAGTGATAAGATGGTGTGAGGAGCAGACTCCTGTATCAGAAAGAACAAACACCAACCATGAGCCTAGGCTTAGAGATGGATGCCAAATAAAAGGAGAGAAACCCAGTTGACTGTAACAAATGTGAAGCCTCACTGTAGATGGCAAATGTCCTAGAAATTCCTTAACCTGATTC
The DNA here is from genome assembly GCF_982192425.1 of Myodes glareolus. Lineage (NCBI taxonomy): Eukaryota > Metazoa > Chordata > Mammalia > Rodentia > Cricetidae > Myodes > Myodes glareolus. Next base: position 64,483,290 of record NC_142034.1, read on the forward strand.
TAGGCAGCCCTTAATCTTTTACTCCCCATACTCTTCATCCTTCCAGTGGTCCTATACTCCAACATTAAAAATAAAAGAAAAAGAGCCATTTCTGGAGCAAAGCCTTTCAAAAACCTTGGAAAGAAAGATGAAGAAACCCATCTTTTTGCCCACATTATGTATCAGGAGTATAGGTCAGTAGCCACAGGATAGAGACTTCATGCTAACAGGAAAGACTGAATGCTCATCACACATGTTAAGATATAACCCTGCTGGTCAACTCTATCCATCCCCACACTCACATGAATCTGAAAGCCATAGTTTCTCTGGACTGGATACTCGGTGACATCATAACAGGTGGACAAGTCTATTTCTCCATCTAGGTCAGCTGCCTGCAGAGAAAAAGGGTAGGGAGAAATTCAGGAAGAAAGGATGCCCAAATCAGCACATTTCTATGAGTGATGTCTTCCACTGAGTGCCTTACAGGGCCAGTCCTTAGCCAATTATTCTACAACTGCCACATCCAAGTCCCCTCCCTTGGGATATCTATACCACCATTTCCCTGTATGTCTGGCCAAAGAAATTCCACACCAGTGTCTCCTAACTATCCATCTCTAAAATTCTTCTACATGCTTAAAAAGTAAGAAGATTCTCTGTGCTGGCTGGATTTATGTTAACTTGACATAAACCAAGTCATCTCATCTGGAAGAGAGAACCTTGAAGTATTTCCTTATCAGATTGCTTATAGGCAAGTTTGTGGAATGTTTTCTTGACTGGTATGGAATGGCCTAGTCCACTGATCCCCTGAAGGTAATCTTGGAAAACAAGTATAAAACAAAACAAAACAAAACAAAAAAACAAAAACAAGCAGTGTAAGCCAGAGAATAAGTCAATAAGCAATGTTTTTCAAGTCTCTGCTTCAGTTCCTACCTCCAGTTTCTGACCCAACTTCCCTTTGTGATGGACTATAGACTGTAACATAATAAACCCTTTCCTCCCTAGATTGCTGTAGGTGTTTTGGTGTTTATTACAGCAAAAAGTAAACTAAAACACACTTGTATAAGTGAAACTCACCTATTAATGATATTTTCTGTATCAAAAATTAGAGATTTTAAACATTATGTATTCACTTAAGGAAATCTTAATAAAAGTTGAGGGTGGTGGTCCACATCTACAGTTTGAGCACTTGGGTGGTTGGGGAGGAGGGCTGTGTGTTTCAAGTTAGTTTGAGCTACATATTAAACCTCTTTCATGCTAACATTAAAATAAGTGAAAAATCAAAGTATGACTAAGAACCCCTGGTTAGCGTGGCCATGTTCATCTCTGCAGGTCTCCTACATGTTGGGGAGGATGCTGGATTATTGTATGCCTCCATTCAGTTTTCTGTGTTTATTCTGGCCAGCATGAGTGAGGACAGAGTGGTCAAACAGAGACAGGAAAGGAAGAATTTTCAAGGAACTAGCTGGTCTTTCACGATGAAGTCCCATCTCAAAGCTTAACTGCAATGTGGAATCTGCAGTCCTATCAGTGAATATTCTGTGCTGGTAACACTGAAATCGACAGTTCTACCCTTTCAACATCTCTTTTGCCAATCATGTTCTGTAACATTAAATATTGGTCACAGAAAATATTAAGCTATGCATAGCTTTCAAATTGCTGTGGGACAATGGTCTGTACCATCATTTGTATTTTAAATAAACGCTGGTTGGCCAGTAGCCAGGCAGGAAGTAGAGGCAGAGCAATGAGAATTCTGGGAAGAGGAAATAGTCTGTCTGCAGTCATCACCCAGACACAGAGCAAACAAGATGTGACTGCCTAGACGAAAAAGGTACCAAGCCACGTGGTTGACACAGACAAGAATTATGGGCTAATATAAGTTATAAGAGTTAATAAGAAGCCTGAGCTACTAGACCAATCAATTTATGATTAATGTAGACCTCTGTATGTTTCTTTGGGACTTAAGGACTGTGGAAACCGGGCAGGACAGAAACCTCACAATTCATTCTGCAGAAGCAAAATGTTAAATCACTGCTTATTTCATCAGCAGAGCTTGCAGATAAAGAGAAGCTGTTGAGATTATGAATATGAACCTGCCAAAATTCTCATTTTCTTTTCTTGATACTAGGACTCTGTACACTGCCTAGGCTGGTCTCAAATTCTTGGGTCATGTGACCTCCCTGCATCAGTGTCTTGAGTGGCAGATACTACAGACAGATATGCATAATTGTGTCCAGACTAGGTATTTCTTTGAAAATATTTTTATATGCGTGAATATTTTATTTGAATGCCTGTAAGTATACCATAGGTGAGCAGTGCCCACCAGTAAGTATCACTGGACCTCTTGGAACTATAGGTATAGGCAGTTGCGAACACTCATGTAGTCCTCTGCAAGAGCAGCAAGTTCTCTTAACTGTTGACCCATCTCTCTAGCCCAATTGTTTTTTTTTTTTTGTTGTTGTTGTTGTTGAAAGCTCAAACTCTATCATAATTGGCAACAAACTGTCCTAGAAGGGATAAATTTCTGGTTTAGTTTCATGAAAATGCCTGCCAAACCCTCAAAATCAAGTGATCAGAGCTTATCTGTCAGCTGTTTCTACAAATAAGTGGTTAATTGTACAGATATGCTTCCGTAAAGTTTTGCAAGCAGTTGAGTGACTGGCAGACACTTCCCATTTAAAGAACAATAAAAACAGGATAGCAAGGGATGCTCAGTAAAGGTGCTTCCCACACAAGCCTGATGGTACAAGTTCCATCCCCAGATTTAGAGCAGGGAAGAGCTGACTTCACAGTTATCCTATGATGTCTACAAGAGAGCTGTGGCATGTGTGCACCCCCACACAGATCATACACACACACACACACACACACACACACACACACACACACACACACAAACCACAGACACACACACACACGTAGTAACAAAAGTTTAAAAAGAATACTAAAGAGATGAGGCCTTCAAAGGTTGCAACTTAAAAATATCAAGCACTCATCTTTAATCCAGCACTTGGAAGGCAGAGGTAGGAGGATCTCTGTGAGTTCGAGATCAGCTTGGTCTACAGAGTGAGTTCCAGGATAGCCAGGACTATACACAGAAAACCCTGTCTTGAAAAACCAAAAATAAAATAATAATAAAAATGTAATAAATAAAAATGTAAAATATAGCTGGGCGGTGGTGGCACATGCCTTTATCCCAGCATTTGGGAGGCAGAGGCAAGTGGATCTCTGTGAGTTCAAGGCCAGCCTGGTCTACAGGGCGAGTTCCAGAACGGCTAGGCTAGTTACACAGAGAAACCCTATCTCGAAAAATCAAAACAAATAAACAAATACAAAACAAAAAACCCAACAAAATCCAAATATATACTTATATATAAAGTCATAAATAAATAAATAGCCAAATAAATGAACAAATAAATGGCCTATTTTGTTGTTTTTAAACATCATTGACTGTAAAGTAATAATACAGGCCAGGCCCACTGACTGTTGGTACAATTTGACTTTGGCCTATTGCCAAGGCATTGTTTGTTTTATTTAATTCTGCTTCTGTGTAATCAGTGTTATGTCAACACAGTTCTGTTAGTAGCACAATATTGACTCTCACAATACATCCTACTCTAGAGGCTGGTATTTCGGCAGGTAAAGGTGCTTATGACCAAGCCTGATGATGACCTGAGTTCAAGGCTTCAATCTACTTGGTAGGACAGAACTAAATCCTACAAGTTGACCTCAGTTATCCATGCTGCAGCACATCTGCGCACAATAAAAACAAAGTTGGTGTGGGAAGTCCTTCTATCTATGTTTTGCTTTTATTGGTTAATGAATAAAGCTGTTTTGGCCAGTGGCTTAGCAGAATAGGGCAAGATGGGAGTTTCGAGCAGAAAGAGGAGAGTAGGCGGAGTCAATGAGAGACCATGGAGCCGACAGGAGAAAGATGCAAGCTGCTAGTTGGAACCTTGCTGGTAGGCCACAACCCTTGTGGTAAAATATAAATTAACAGGAATGTGTTAATTTAAAATATAACAGCTAGCTAGAAAGGCACTTAAGCTACTGGCCAAACAATACTGCAATTAATACAGATTTCTGGGTAATTATCTCTGGAGTCTGGGTGGCAGGGAAACGAACAAGCAGCCTCTGACAACATAAAGTTTTAAGCTGGGCAATGGCATACACCTTTAATCCCACCACTTGGGAGGCAGAGTCAGGCGGATCTCTGTGAGTTCGAAGCCAGTCTGTTCTACAGTGAGGACAGTAAGGACTTCCCACAGAAACCCTGTCTCGACAAACCAAACCAAACCAAACCACCCCCCACCCCAAACCATCCAGTTTGGAGTACTAGTTACCCTTTGCTCAAAGCTTACCATGTCCACAAACTGGATCTGCTTAGCTCACCAACAGCCTTCCTCCATAGGCCATGGAGACTAATGACAAGAATTTAAATATACAAACCAGCCCAAGAGATTCTTTTCCTTTTTCTATTATACAAGCATAGAATGGCAAATGTGAGATTCTTGAAGATGGATGGGTGTTTCTGAAGGATGCCAGATAAAGTTAGCAGGGAAAAATCAGAACACAGATTTGTCAGGTTGTTCAAAAGACATTTTGGTAGGTGAAGAAAAGCACCCCTTCTAGTTGTTGTTCCAGGGGTGGTAGGGAAATGACTCATCAGATAAAAGCGCCTGCTGCCAAGTCCATCCCTAGGACCAACATGGTAGAAGGAGAGAACTGACTCCCACAAGTTGTCCTATGGCATCCACTATTGTCCTATGGCACAGTGTTTTCCCCTATGCCCTAACACACACAGAAAATAATTTTTTAATGTAAGCCTCTCTACCACAACAAGGTAGAACAAGATCTAAGTTAATTTGTCCAGTGACTGAATTTACCACAACCCTTTTGCTAAAATCCAAAGACAAAACTAGACCTGACTTCACCCTGAGTACTAATTTAATTGTTTTATTTATTCTTTGGATTTATTTGTATGAGTATTTATTTGCATGCGTGTATGCCAGTGTGTAACATGTGCACCTGAAGTCTGAAGGTCAGAAGAAGGCATCAGATCCCTAGAACTGGAGTTACAGATGGTTGTGACCTACTATGTGGGTGCTAGAAACCAAACCAGGTCCTTTATAAGAACAAATTCTCCTAACAGCTGAGCTATCACTCCAGTCCTACTTCATTGTTCTTGAAAGAATACAGAAAAGAGACTGACCAAAAGCCACTACACCAAGAAAACCAATTCAAGGCCTCAGAGGATGACCACAGTGTCTGTAGTGGGAAACAGTTCTGCTATCAAAGCTGAATCAACTGCATGCACTGAGACTCTGACACCCGAGGCAATAGGCCACCTTTTCAGATACATTTTAGCCCTGTATATTTAGATATCAGTTTTGCCTTGTAGTTTTCTCACCTCCTCAGCCACGGAATCCCTGTAGTATCTCAGGCTCTGATCGGCCAGGACAAACCAGTGTTTCTTCCACTAAAGGAGAGAAAAACATCCAACTATTCTGCAACATACCTGATGCCCCTCCTTGACCCCAGCTAAATCTAGGCACTCTGGAGAGCACAGGTAAAGCAGGCAACAAACAGATGACTATTCTGGCAGGCAGCCATGCGCTCATGACCTCAGGGAGGCCCTGGTTAAGATGCACTCCAGCAATGAGGCAGTGGAGAATTGTGGGTCTCAGCCAGCTCTGTGCCCATGGTGTAGTAGGTGACTGGTGCTTTGCAGTCCTTCATCCTAACTTCAGAGGCTGCAGACAGTTCTGCTGGGTCTATCACACAGAAAGGTGGCTGTGAAAAGGGTGTTGAGAGGCACAACCACTTGGCTGATAGACCAGATGTGTGAGCCCCACTGTGTCAGCAGGTACAAACTAACCTGCTAAAGTCCCAATCTTCACTCTGAGAAAGGGAACTTGAGTCTTCAGGTAAGGCCAAGGGCATTTGATATGGTGGAAGAAGGAGAAAGAGGGGATGCTTTGGCATAGTCTCCAAAGGCAAAAAGGAGCTAAGATAGTAGAGGCCTCTAAGGCAAGGACCCAATATGCTCCAGGTCAAAGTGGGGCTTGCAAATGGCTCTTCTTGTTTGGACTTGATAATATTCACAATTCTCAGGACCTAATGGCACCCCTAAAACTGAGCTGGTTTTTTCAAACACAAGGATTTTGCAGCCCCATGTGATTGCCCATATGGCTGCCTTGTATGGATACTCAAGCTAGCCCGTAGTCATACGCTGGTTGTTCTTGCCTCTGGGAAAACCTAGACTCTTAAGAACTTTTAGGAGCTAGTACTATAGATGTCCGTAGGCCAAGGACATGAATCAATTCTCAAAGACCCTGCCAGGGACAAGACAAGCTGGGACTTACACCTGTTCCCCAGTCCTCCAGGCCTCAGCACTTACACACACTCACCTGGCCATCCTCATACTGCTTGGTTAGCCAGCCTTTCTTGAAATTCAGTAGGTCAGGCTGAGGAAGAAAAAAAGAATAGCTCAAGGGAAACCACCATGGGTCCCCAGTGATGGACAAACCATGTCCAACCGGGTTGTTTTCATCTAGATGAAGTAGCACCAGAAACAGTTTTTACCACCTACCAGATAAGCCTGCCCACTCTTTTGCCCCAACATCGCTGCCCAGAGGCATATGTCCCTGAGGAGGGAGTTGAGGGACAAGGGGAGAGAGGACAGCCTCATTTAACTTAGGCACAGGAACACAGGCTGCCTGGTTGCTCTGAGATCTCTATTCCAGCTTATCCAGGGCTTGTGTGCACCCTGCCTTGGGGCACAGAACAGGCCCCAGTGGAGAGTTCCCAGGCACTGAATGTACAGGGGGACACCTGCAGTAACAGCTGAAAGGGGAATCCAAAAGCTCCCGCGGAGGCTGCAGAAGGACTGAAGGCCAGAAGGCTGAGAGGCAGACCACGCCTGGGGTGGAGAAAGCAGTAGCAGCAACCTTGTCCAATTTTCAGGAGGAACTTCAGTCTTATTGAAGTTAGGAAGGTAGGTCAGGGACTATACAGGAAGGTAGGTCAGGGACTACCAGCAGACCCGAGTGGATGCTGGCTCTACTTAAGAGCAGCCTGCATTCTGCTGGGGACTAGTTCTCATCTGCTACATTATACACCTGGAAGGCAAGGCTTTGAAGACCCCAGCCACCCCTTCTGTGGTCCCCAGCGCTTAGGTCTTCCACAGCTGTCCTCATCAGAAACTGGCTTTGATGTCTCTTACTACTCCAAGGACAGGGAGTGATCCAGAGAAATGACAACAATAAGGACAGGCATCCTGGGAGTTCCTGCTCCATTGTGGAGAGGCCATAGTAGACTCCTGCCTTGCCCCAACAGACCATGGTAGATGAGGCATCCCTCTGTGGAGCCTTGCTGTAACCCTTCTACAAGAACTGTTTGAATTCTTCCTTCTACAAGAAATGTTTGAAGTATCAACAGAAATGGAGATATTTTAGGATGCCCCAGCACAGAGACCTGTACAAAATGAGATCCCTTTTAGGTGTGCACAGTTGTTGCTGCTTCATGAGACTTGGGATGCAGGCCTGCTCACTGTCTTTCTGGCTTCCCCTGCTGAGCTGCGGATCTATGAGAGACTCTTAAACTTTCTGCTGTGGTTGTCACTGCTGTTGTGCCTGCCTCAGGGAATGGTGGAGGTTGGTCCCTGTGGGTCTTTTCTCCCTGGGCCTCTGGTAGCTGCCAGGAAAAGTAGCTACCAGCTGAGTTGACAGAGAAACTGCTCTGCCTGGGGAATGAGAGCTGGTGAGTGTGCCTTGTCTCCGGGGAGGCTGTAGACTGTTGAGAAACCAGGCCGAACTTTGTCTGCAGCTTCACTCCTGTACATACTCTCAAACGGGACAAACTGTCAGGACAGTGTTGCTCCTGTTCCAAAGTGCCAACAAAAACAAACACCAAAAGCAGGACATCAGAAGTCAAGTTTGGGCTTTACACCTGCATTGGCCCAGCCGCCTCCCGTGCACAGAGACTTCCATGTGCTACTCAGGGTGCCACATCGCCCCCAGTTCTGTTGGGCCCAGGATGGGAAGAATGGTCAGTTTCCAATGGGTTGCAGACCAGTAGGGCACTCACAGGCATGAGGGTGGTACAGAGGGAGGACCGGTGTGGACATATAGACATAAATGGACAGTGGCCCAGAGTGGCCAGAAGCAGCAGTGGTAGTAGCACAGATCTCCAGAGAACTTGGCACGAAGCCTGGGCTCACCGTCATGGAGGATTCTGTGGACCTCCTGTCCAATGACTTGGCTCTTCGGTGTGGAGACAGGGGACAAGCATCTGAGAGAGAAGCTGTGGGGGCTTCACTGGCAAAGTCCTGTGGCAGAGAGCAGCCACCCATCAGTATGGCCCAGGGCAGTTTGGGTAGGCATAGGGGCAACATGTTGGGTAGTTCATCCCTCCTTGAGCAGGGCAGTGCTCTGTCTAGGCCCCACAGCAGATTCTGGGACGACCCATGTCCTGGCACACTTGGGTCAGTGGAGCAGCCTTTTCTGGTCATCAATGTCCTGGCCCTACCCAATTTTGCAGCTTCTCAGGTTACAGAAGAAGACAGCAGGCATTTCGTGAGCAACAAAGAAACTGGAAAGAAGGACTTGGGTACAGCAGGCCACAGAAGAGGCAGGTGGGCAAGAGGCTGGAGGAGTCTGGGAGGAGGACAGATGAGGTCTGATGGACCTTGTGGGCCAAGCAGAGAATGATGGTACACTTGTCATTCCAAAAACAAAACAAGGAAAGGTGTCATATTTGTCCCCTGTGGCCTCAGTGGGAAGAAACTGTGCTAGTTACACCTGGGATCTAAAACTCACTGAAGCATCCTGTGGCACAGAAGGCTGATGCTGCAGGAGGGAGAGATGTGGAAGACAGGCTGGTGCTCAAGAGGCTAACTGGAGGAGAACGAAGAGTGGAGACCCAGAAGAAATATGTCCCTGGTAAGCATAGGACTCAGAGCACGTAGGACAGTGTGTTCCCCAGACCCAAGCCATGCTGCCAAAGGCCCCACTTAGCCCACACTGGAGCTCACCCGCTTTCTAGGGATGGCCCGTTTCTCACTGCGGCCCTGACGAGTGTCACTTGATGGAGTGGTCATAATCAGCATGTTGGTTTCCATGTGCTCTGCCTTTTCAATGTCCAAGGCCTCAAATTTCTCAATTACCTGGGACCTCCTACAAAAGAGGACATGAAGCTGCTAAACCAGAGTCTCCCTGTTTCCAAGGTGGGCTAGGTCTCAAGTCCAGTAGGGGTCCTGTAGTCACCTTACACACCTGGCCTACCTCACTAGGCTCCAGTGCTAGCCTTCCTGCTGCCATGTGAGGCACCCTTCACAAAGTACTGATAGGACTTTGGGTACAGATTCGGTCTACTTGAGTTTCATTTGTTCCCCCCTTCATGGTGGGCTGGAGCAGCAACAGAACCCTTCCACAAGGGGCCTGCACTGGCCCTGCCCCACCACTGGACTGCATGGTACCATGGTACCCTCCCTGAGTCAGACACAATAAACGTTAACCACTCCGCACACACTGCACCCCACATGGGGTGCTCAAAATTTAACAAGATAAAGGCCCGTGAATTAACAGTTTCTGCTAACATTAAAAGGAATCAAAATCAAAACAAAACAAAGCAGTTGATTTCATGTGAAAGGCCAGCGGCCTCATCAGGTGGTCTGCGGCTGAGACGACGGAGCTGAGATGGAAGCGAAGCAGGTGGAGATGGCGCGAACGCCACAGTGACACAGCAGAGGGTGGAGAGGGCAAGACCTGAAAGAAAACAAGGCTGGGAAATGAATGAACAGAAAAAAAAGACTGCTTTTAAAATTCAAATCATGATAAATCAAAGTTATCTAAAGATTTAAAGCTGAAGAGAGAAACCCATGATCACCCCATAGCCTGAGGAGTCACCGTGGAGGGATTAGGCAAAAGGCTTGGGCTGCCTACCTGGGGTCTAAGAGCTGATTTAAACCTGCTGGGAGGACCAACCTTCTCACCAAACCTGAGGCCTGCTCTCCTAGGGACACCTTATTCCCTCAGAATGAGGGCTGGCATGACTTGTTCTGAAAGAGTGGTGAGGAGCTAAGGGGATGTGGTAAAGGTTCCTCCCAGGAAATTCTCTTTTCAGGGATCACTACAATCTACCTTGAGAGGGCTTTTTCTCAAGGAAGTTAAGAGGCCAAGGGCAGGCAGCCAGGATTTAGGAGGGCTTCTGGGCGCTCTGCCTCCATGCTCAGAACTGTTAGAAGACTGGTGTGGGTTAGCCTGCTGACCTACAGAGGCCTAGGGTAGGACTGTGAGAGCAGTTAAGCTAAGCAGCTGCTGAAGTGCAGTCACGGTGTATTGCACAGCCAGACTGCTGCAGGAAGATCTGGATAGCCACAGCCTTGGGGCTACTGCTTCTTCTTGGTCTGAAAGCACTGTATCTGGCTAGAGGACTTCAGGCCCCAGAATAGGAGGAGGGTTGTGCCAGGCCAGGCTGGCACGCATGATATGGGTTTGTAGGGTTCCAAGCAGAGTAGCCAGCATAAAAAATAGGAGGCACTTGCTATAGCTGCTTTCCATGGACACCAAGAGATGCTGTGAGACCATGGGCTTGGGCAACTTCTGTATAACTAACTGGTTCTCTGTTGCTAAGCTGGTGTTTCTGAAGTAACAGATATCACAGAAACTGCTTCACTCAGGTGGAACTGACAGGTGTAGATCTCACACAGGAAGATGGAGGGGCCAGGGTTCCAAGGGGATGGGGTTATTTTCTGGTTACTAACAGTGTTGTAAGGACCACAGCTTTCCCACACTCAGCAGACAAGGGCCTAAGAACTGTCTAAGAACTCCTCAAAGGCTCTGAAGTCTGAAGAGTAAAAAAGCTCGGAGCTGCTCTTCCTCTCAGATGCAGCTTCTTACAGGCCTACTAAGGTTTCCAGAACTGACTTTGTGGTTTCAACTGCCTGGCTGTGTGGCAGGTCTGTCTTGGCTACCACTCAATGCAAAGTGGTTGACATCTTGTCACCCTAACCTATCAGGGACAAGGATCCAGTTCAGTACTAGGTGGACTGCTTGGGCCTCAGAGAACAGTCCTCAAAGAGCAATACCAACCAGCGAGATCATTCAGAAAGGGATAGTTACAGGGTTAATGTGCAGAAGTAGTCCAGTACCAACACCAGCGGAAACCCATTCCCATAGTGGCAAAGAACATGCAGGAATAAAGCCTTGAGACTGCATCTATCTCTGGCAGGCAGACAAGAATGCTTTCAAAATTAAGTACTCTGACAAGTGGCCAAGCCAAGCAGGTGTGCAAATTGTTGACTCTGGCCTGACACTAACTTAAGGTATAGTCAACCCCATTTTCGAATCACTAGATCATAGTCTGTCCACTAGCCAGTGCAAACCCTCCCCTGCCCACCCTGCAGGCCTCCTTAATTGTTAGCAAGACCTTTTACCCATTATCCCTAATGCTTAAAAGGAATCATGAGCTCTGGTCCTGGGTCCTAGCATGGGAAAGGACTTTCTGCTAAAGGCCTATCATTTGCTATTATTCATTATGAAGGGTGGGAGGTCACCCAACTTTTTGAGCTCAAGTTTTCACGTCCACAAATCAAGAGGAATAGGTGCCTTATTGAGCCACCATTGGACTGTGAAGATAGTTACACGGAATGCCAGGGAGCCATGTAGCACTCAGTGTCCACTGTCTACCCGAGGATCCATAAGCCATTTGAACAAGCTGGGTTGGGTGTTAAACTAACTGTGAGTTGTGAAAGGGGACAAGAGAAAGAAAGTCCTTTCCAATCTTATCTTGCTCCTAACCCTGACTGACCATTAGCCCACATTCAGGGCAGGGAAGACAGGATATTTCTGGAGTTGCTTTTCTGAACAGAGAACATCTTTGTAAACCTAGCAAAAGCTGGCTTTTTCCCCCCAACAAAATAGACACGTGTTTCTAACCTTTCCTGGGGATAGCAATGGGCCTTTAAAATCTGTCTGGTATTAGGTAAAAAAACCTGGCATGGACACAAAACCCAGCTCACAGATGTGACAGAGAATTTGGGAGTGGGTGGGTGTGGGCACAGTTCCAAGCTTGGGACAGCAGGGCAAGGGAAAAGCAGCAGGAGCCATATCTTTTTAGCAGTAAGCGCTACATTTCTGCCGCTGGTGGGAGCCATGTCAGCAAAGTCCAGAGGGTGTGTGATACTTGGGACACCTGGAGCTTTTCAGGCTGCCTTTTGCATCCTCGTGGAAAGAACCTGTGTTGCCCTCACTTTCTTGCGCCCTCTGCCAACTGTAGAACTGTCAGCATAAGGAGGGGCTGGTTCCTAACTGCAGCTCTGGGAGTGTTCTCTGAGAACAGAAGTAGTCCAAGAGTGAGATTCAGCCTCCTACGGCCTGATCTGGGAAGCACCAACCTAGAGCAGTCAGCCCGCAGGCACTTAGCCCTGTATCTGGCACTGAGTTGAGAACTGGTGCCGCAGTCCAGAGCCTGGAGATAAAGTGCTCCATATTCTAAACATAAATCATGTTCCTGAGGTACACTTGCGTGAGTGTTATGTATGCGTACACAAATTTAGCCCTCCAGCATCCTCCTTACCTCCGCTCGTTGCCAAACAGACGGGCCACCTCTTCCCTGCCAGGGCTCCGGGCCCGAGTCCTACGCTCCAACCGCCTTCTCTCCACCTGGAAGGCTTCTCGATGGCTGATCCGGATGGCCTTAGGGACGTCGGCCAGGGCGGCATACTGCCTGCTGGCTTTAAAGGCAAAGGTGCTCCCCAGTATCTCTGTTCCCCACCCCCCAGCACTGCTGGAGTCCAAGTGGTTGGGCGGCCTGTTGGCCTCACCCATGCTGTCAGGGCAGATGCTGTAGACCATGCGACTTGGGGCTGGAAGACCTGGGGAGTGAAGGGGGTGGCCGAGTTCCTGTGAAGGCGATCCAGGACAACCATACCTGCTGTGTGGGGTGCTGGGGCTGGGTGGAGAAAGTGGTGGAGGCAGCTGCTCCTCAGCCCTCAGGTCCTGCTTGGCCTTCTCCAGGGAGAAGTAGCCGCTCTCTACCCGTACTTTCCGACCACTATCCACACGGTCCCCACTCATGGTGCTTTCATCTGGAACAGAAGAGGAAGCTTGCTCAGACTGCTGCCAGTTCTGTCACGAGAACTTTCCAAAAGCCCGCTCATGATCAACTAGGAGATGCCTCAACATCATCTACCCTCATACTCCACAGCTACGATATGGGGTAGAGGTGGAAGGAGAGCATTGTGGGCAGAAAAAGATCATCCATCTGTGTTGCCGTTACTCCCTACCCTTTCCCCTGTCTGGTCACTTGCAGTCAGGCTGGCAAGTAGGTCTTTTGTATACAGTTTTGGTGGGGAAGCAGGACTCCATCCTAACCAATAGCTTTTTACCAGACCACAGGAGGAAACCAACAAACAAGACACCTTTCAGGCTCTTAGTACGTTTTCAAGGCAGGGAGAAAGGCTTTAATTGGCATGAAATGGAGCACAAGGATTGTGGATTGGTGTATATGTTGAAGAACTCAGATTGAGGGAGGCAGCGATAGAAACTTTAGTTCTGCTGGGGCATCACAGCATACTAAGAGGAGAGGGCACAGTAATGTTAATAGCTTCCTCCCTGGCCCTTCTTCCTAACCAGGGGCTGAGCAAGAATATAACAATGAGGAGAGGGGCAGGACTGCCCTAACTGCTACCTCTAAAGACAGGCGGCAACTAACCTAGAGGGTTCTAAGAGCTAATGTAATAGGAACTTGTGGGACAGGAACAGAGGCCTCCTCACAGAGGCAGAACAGTGTCTGTAGTTCTCCTTAGGCCAACAGAGTAGGTGCCAAACCTTTTTTCTTCACAGGTGGGGTGGAGAGGCCAAGCTGAAGTTCACAAGCCAGGAACCCAGTCATGCTAGGCCATTGCTGCCCAGAACTGATATAGAGAAGTACAGAGGGAGGAAAAGTTCAGGGCCTATGACTGAGCTCCTGTGTCACATTCCCAGTGTCATTCCTGCCCACTGGATGGGGTCCCACTCCAGCAGTACAAGATGGATCACTGCAACAAGTAGCTGATCAGCTACTGCTCACCTTCTTTGCTTTCTGGCCCTGGTTCCCGTGGGGTGCAAGCAGCAGGAGGCAGGCTTTGGCTGGGACTTTGAGATGGATTCAGGCTGTTCCCATCAGGCTGGTCTTTGGCTCTCATTTCTTCCTGCCAGAGTGTGGATTTGGTGGTAGGAACTTTCTCGGCACTGGGAATGCTGCTACTGCTGCCGCCACTGCCACCACCAGTGCTGCTTGTGACAGCCATCTTAGCAGGCCCAGGCTCCTGGAGAGATAACAATGGGGGGTGGCAGCATATGAGCACATAGCCCAGGCTAGCTCATCAGTCCTGGCTGCTAAGTTACAAGAATACAAGGCCAGTAAAATAGTGTTGGAGAATGGAAAGCCGTTCTTTTCTGATTGTTTTCTCTGGAACCACAGGATCTTGTCCAAGGGGCCTTGCAGAGAGAAGATCCTGGGTTTCTACCAGAGCCATGTCATCAAGCATGTAGAAACTATATATGGCTAGACAGTGCCTAGAATAGCAGCCCAGTTATTAAGGGTGAGTCCACAGGAGTTGATTTGGAGTCTGCCATTCCTAAACCCTCAGGCACTTGAGACATAAACAAAGGGAGACAGGACAAGGCAAAAAAGAATACTCTTCTGACAGAGGTCCACTGCAATCAAGATCATTGGGGTAATGCAGAAAGTAGATTCCATAGCACCCTGTGGTCTTACTCACTGTTAAGCTTGAATGAAATACCAGGGATGATGTGGAAGAATTACTGAAATAAGACAATGCTAAGGTCTGAACAGTTGCTCATCCACATAAGGAAAACTTATCCCATGGCTGGGCAGTGGTGGTACATACATTTAATCACAGCACTCAGGAGGCAGAGGCAGGCTGATCTCTGAGTTTGAGGCCAGCCTAGTCTACAGAGAGAGTTCCAGGACAGCCAGGACTACACAGAGAAATCCTATCTTAAAAAACAAAACAACAGCAATAACAACAAAAAACCAAATAAAATAAAAAAATCCTATCCCATTGGTGCAGAGAATTATCTGTATTCTGTCAATCATGTATTTTAATAAAACGTTGATTGGCCAGGCAGGAAGTATAGGCGGGAAAACCAGACAGGAAGTAGAGGTGATGCAATGAGAACAGGAGAATTCTGGGAAGCAGGAAGCTCCCTCCTCCATTCCTGCCCAGAACACAGAGAAGCAAGATGTAACCTTCCCCCCCCCCCCCGCCCACTGGAAAAGGTACTGAGCCATGTGGCTAACATAGATGAGAATAATGGGTTAATATAAGCTATAAGAGTTAACAAGAAACCTGAGTTAATGGGCCAATCAGTTTATAATCTTATGGAGTCCTGTGTGTGATTTTCTTTGGGGTATGCTGGCTATGGGGTGCCGGGCGGGACAGATACACCAACAAGCCGGCCCCTCATGTTACAGTCCTTTCTTTTTTGTTTAAACAGAAAAAAGGGGGAATGATGTAGGTGGGTCTTCTGTATTTCTGTTGCTTTCATTGGTTAATTAATAAAAAAACTGCTTGGCCTGATAGGTCAGAACATAGGTAGGTAGAGTAGACAGAACAGAATGCTGGGAAGAAGGCAATGAGACAGTCGCCATGAAGCTCCGGCCCAAGATGGATGTAGGTTAGGATCTTTCCTGGTAAGCCACCACCTCGTGGTGCTACACAGATTATTAGAAATGGGTTAATCAATATGTAAGAGTTAGCCAATAAGAGGCTACAGACAATGGGCCAGGCAGTGTTTAAATAAATACAGTTTCCATGTAATTATTTCGGATAAAGCTAGCTGTGAGCCAGGTGGTGGGATGCAGGCCGCCGCTCCTTTTGCAACATCCCATGTTGATGATTTGTGGAGGTGAAGCCTTTAGAATATGTTTAGGTCATTCCTCTTTAATGGAATCAGTACCCTATAAAAGAGGCCCAAGCTATCTACACTGGTCCTCCTATCATGTGTGAGAGGACTAGGAAGTTGGCACCTTAACCTTGTACTTCCTTATCTCCAGAATTCTGAGAAAACAACAATGTCTATTGTTTCAGCCTCTCAGCCTGTGACACTTTGTGAATAGCATTAGGAATCATGTAAGACACACCATCCCACTCAAGCCTGCACACTCACACCTGTCACATGCACACTTTGTTCTCATGCACAAGCTGTTCTTTATTGGTAGCCCAAGTCATTCCCCAGTTTTCCCAGGGCACAGAAGCAATATGGATCTGAGGAAAAGAGGTCTGGGGGTAGGGGTGGGAGGTAGGCTGAACTCAAAAGAAGCAGAAATCTAGTTTCTAAGTAATAAGAGAGTTGGACTCTTTAGATGCTGAGCTCAGATAAGGAAAGGATGGGAATCTCAGCCGTCCTGCAGTACCTACTCTTGTCCTGTGCCCAACCACTCATACTGCTGAGGGGGCTGCCAAGGGGATGGTTTCAGTCAATTACTATCTTGCCACAAAGAGGTGGTGATATATAATTATCTACCTCCCACTTCCATCTGGTCTCATGCCACAGAACTGGGCCTGACCCACACCTTTGACCCACAAGGAGCTTGTTCTTTCTCCTTTATAACAGTATTCTGTCTTCTGGAGGATGGGTAAAGGCTCCCCTATCCTTGGGCAAGATCCTTTGGTTAAGTTTCAAACCCTGAGTAAAACCGCTGAGGTGCCTATTTAACATATCAAAGCAGACCTGGCCTTCAGGTTCACCCAGCATCCCTCAGTCCCTATCAGTTACAGGGTACAGGGGGCATACCCCACCCCCACCCTAAACTTCTTCAGCCCAGAGGCTGGGCTGCCCTTCCCCCAGAGGCTCTTCCCTATATAGTACAGCCATTTAGGTTATTCCACCTCTTTTGTACTTTTGGTTTCTGTACCTTGTTATCGTCATACCTCCTCCCACCCCCAGGGCCAATGGCCCAGCTCAGTCTGCTCATGTCTTCCATGTCTACCCTGGACTCTCCCAGATGTCTCTGCCTCTGGCTATGCACTCCCACGTATCTACAATAAACTTTCTTCCACCATACCTAGGAGCCATGTTCTTTCTTTCCTTTTATTTCTTTATTTTCTCATTCACTTTTTCTTTTGAGCAGGTGGATGAGACATATAATTGGGTGGATACAGACACACAAAGGGTTGTAGAGGCACACACTGCACAGAGCCAGCCTGGGTTAGCAAAGGTTGCAGGCACCTAGGTTCACTGCACCAAATCCTCAGTAGCCAGCTGTCATGTTTCTGTTGTTAACACGGTAATGAATCCTGGCTGCTATCATAGGCACTCAGAAGAGCTTCTAGAGCCAAGAAAAAAGAGAGTAAGCTCCTTCTTGAGGGGTACCTTTTTCTACTTCTCTGGCATGAAAATGAAAGAGGGGCCACAGTGAGGAAGAAGGGTTCTGAAATAGAGGGCAGCTGAGGCCCTACAGAAACCAAGAATCCTAGGGAAGGAAAGACAGGGAATGTTCAACATGTCCAGATACAGAGCAAGGGCATCACCCAAGTCTTTGTCAAAGGCCTAGAGCCTTGGCAGGGAATTGGTGCGGGGGGGGGGGGGGTGGTGGTCAGAGAAGAGAGCCACTCTCCCAAGTTCCATGTGGGCAACAGACTTGGGAAGAGTTAGAGTACTCTTGCTACTGCCATGCCTTTGGGGGACTCCTGTTTCCCTCTACTCTAGGCCTTCTCTTCAGGAGCATATGTATGATGGCCATCCCCTCTTTAGGAACAAGCTGAAGTTAGTTAGACATGGCAGAAGCCAAGGCTTCCAGTCCTCAGTGGTCTAAACCAAAACTCTTCTAGGCTTGTGCAGGTCCATGGGAGAGAGGAGAAAATAGAGCTTCATGCTCACTCACAGAACCATAAGGGCCACACAAATGCCTCTGGCAGCAGGCTGTGTATGTTTGTGGGGTGTACCCAGAAACTTAAATCCAAATGCAGTCCCTGTCTCTCTCCTGAGGCCAACCAGAGGTCAGCTGTGGAGAAGAGGAGAGGGAGTGCCATAACACTGAGGGAAGAGTCTGGGAACTCAGTGCCTGGGCTCTGAGGCATATCCTCAGGGAATGGGTGCCTTCCCTGTCTTGGGATCATAGGGCTCTTTCTATTTGCTAGAGAGTTGGAGTCTAGTCACAGGGCAGTATCACTTGGAAGGGACAAAGTTGTGGGGGAGGGGACACATCCAAATTTCTAGCCTGACCCAAGCTGTCTCCTGTACATACGGAGTTACCTTATTTGGAGGCAGAAGCTCTGCACTGCACTGTTTCCAAGGCATCACCATGGAAACAAGGCGTAACCCTAACCACTGTTATTCAGCCAGGACTTTTTCCCCTCAAACCAGGCAGCTTGGGGGATTTGAGCATTAACTGCTGCTCCGTAGCAGAAGGTTCTACTTTCAGTTTCCCGGAAACTGACTGCATGTTTTCATTTCTCTGACTACATGTCTTAATGACTTCTAGTTAGGGGCATTGCTCTCTAGAGAAGGCTGGCTCAGGTGCCCTTTGGGCATCTTTGGTAAAGATGATATGCAGGATGGATGGTGGTCAATGGAGGGCAGGCCTGAGCTGCACCCTGCTAGGAGGAGAAACTGTCCACAACAGTCTTAGGGATGTGGGGACCAGGCCAGCCTCTCTTTGCTTCCACAGGACCCTGGCTTTGTGATGCCCAGAAGACCTATCTTGCTCATTCTCAGGACTAACTTAATTTATTTAATGTAGGTCAAAACCCTGGTGAGGGCAACGTTTGGTACAGAGGGAAAAAGATGAACACTAAGTACCTACTACTACCCTAGCCAAAGGCCCTTGCTGGAAATTCAGAATGGTGATTTTACCCTTCCAGAGCCCAAGAGTGTGATGAACACAGCAGGAATGGGGGCAGAGCCCCTCTGCCCATGAGCCCAGAATATCAGTTAGGAAGAGGGAGGGAATGAGAAAGGGTGGGACAGTGGGAGGAAGGGAAGAACTGCCCAGTCACCTAGCTCTGGTCACAGTCAAAGCAGGGACCCTCCCGGGCTCACCTTCCTTGTTGCTTAGCCTGCTATCTACAGGGACACTTCTTTCCTTCGACTGTGGCAAAAGAAAAGACAACTCTGCCCTTCCCAGAGGATGACAGGATGGGCAGGGGAAGGGTCACAAGTTAAGCTGCTATTGCTTGGCACAGGCCTGAAACTTCCTGAAGACAGCCCAGGACATTCTAGCAGGCTATTCTGCTTAGTGATTTAGAGAGAATGACATATGGCCTATGACTCCTAAAGTATAGACAGGTGGAAGGAGGCAGCATGCAAGTTGTGACCACCTCAGCCTGAGCCATACCTTTCCCTATTCTCTTGCCCTCACCTCACTTCTTCCCAGGCCCAGCTCCACTAGGAGACAGGCCAACCAGCCTACCTGTGCGGTGGGTGGCTCTACTTTTCGTTTCTTCTTCTGGTTCTGCTTGTTGGTTCTGGGATACACCATGAGCATCTCTAGCCACCTGCAAAGAAGAGAGGAGAAATAGCACTGGCTTTTAGGATCCATGACTCCAGGCCTTGCTGGGGTGGTAGAGACCTCCATCCCTCAGGTGCCCTTTCTGGAGAGGCCTATTCAGTAGTCTTAGTAGTAACACTGAGCAGGTTACCCCAAATCAGAGGGCAGAAGTTGGGTGAGACTCTATCACAGAGCAAGCCAGTAAAGTACAGGCTGTATGAAGACTAGGTCAGACAATGACCCTTCCATGGCCACCATGGGCTCAAAGCAAGAAGAATTCTCTATTCTGACAAAGAGGCAGGGCCCATCAAAGGCATTACGGAATGGAGGGATATCACTGTTCCATTACTGACCCTATTCTCAGGACCGAGTCTCAACTTTAAAACATTCTTCCAGATTTGGATTTGGCAAGTACACAGCCAGGCAATGACTGGCAGATAATTAGGGTTTTGGGGCAGATACTAAAGGAGAAAATTGGAAGTTATATCAGCAAAGTTCCCATGGTGGGTCACCTCAGGAGTAAGAGGCTAACCAATGAGACTACTACTTACACAGGAAACATGCCAGGTCCCAGGTTTGGATAAGGCCACACAGCTGTCAAGTATTCTTCACCAAAGTTTGTATTTTAGAAAGCCATTCTGGGCCAGCAACAGAAAGCAAGGAGAGAGAAAGAGGTCTAGGCAAAAGGTTAGGACCCCTGATCTGTTAATGCCACTATCTAACCAGAGCCTTGGGTACTCCGAGCTTCTTGGAGCACATCTTATTTCTGAGACTAGTGGCTAATGAGGGCATGTCCAGAATTTCAGGACTATAACATAAAGGTAAGAGGGCTTGCTTCTGAAATCTGGTCTCAGCCATGACCAAGTGGGGCACAGCAGTCAGCCTTCTCTCTAGACAAGCAGTAGCTGCAGGAATCACAAGGGCCCATGATGGGTCCAGGCCTGGGGTAGTGATGGCGGTGGTCACATTCTTGTACTTATCAGTACCCCTGGAGCAAAGAAGGGCTCCTTGAGGTGCTTCTATAATTTGGGTTTGCTGCAGGAAGGGAAGAGATGCAACCAGTTGCTTTTCAGAGTAGTCCTGAGAGCTGGAAGCTAGGGAAGCCAAGTTTTGTGCAGGGAACTACAGTTGCTACACAAAGGACTACTTAGTTCAACTCAACCCATGCCCAGGGATGCACAAGCTGCTAAGAGTACAAAGGCCTATTCTTTCAGAGTACTGTTGGTCACTTCTCCACGATCCCAAAGAAAGGAAGGAGTTACATCTGGAAGATTAGCAGATGGACAGGCTTCCCAGTGCATGGAACCCCCATCCTCCTGCTCCTTTTTTTTTTTTCCAGGAAGACTGGATTTTGGAACCGCTCCATATCACTTGATATTTCTGGCAGATACTTGAGGATCCGTGATTGAAGGGAGTGACTCCTACAACTTCATCAGAATCCCAGGCCAAGATACCTTCCCATCGGGGCCCCCAGGTATGTGGGGCATAGGGCAGGGGTTGTACAACCAACCTCCAGAGTGCGCAAACACCCCTGTGTTCTACCCATTGTCACCAAGGAGCCTTGGCAGGGTGCATTCAACAAGAGGAACTGGACTGCTCAGCTACCTAGGGACTTGGAAAGTGTTTAAGGAAGAGAAGCCTGGGACATTCGGTCACTGCTAAGCAAGGGACAGAGCTGTCAGGGCTGAGGCATAATGGAACTGGTCTATATTCCTATATCTCCCTTCTTCCTCCCATGAAAAACAAAACAACAAAACAATGTCTTGCTACGTAGCCCAGACTGTTGGGCTGTTCTGGAACTCCTGATCCTCTTCTTGCCTTAGTATCCCAAATCTGGTATTTCAGGTGTCTGCTGCCATACTCAGCAACATGTGACTCTGTCAAGGAAGTCCAGTGGGATATATCCAACATACTCAGACATGTTAGAAATGTGAAGAGCAACAATGCAGTGAAGAGATGGGGATCAGTTAGTAACATGAAGCTGCTGGGTACCAAGTTTCTCTAGTTCCCAAAGGCAGAGCTAGGTCAGTAAGAATGAGAGTGGGCAGAGCTGTTGGCAGGACAGGGAGTAAAGAATCCTAGCCTCTGGGTAAGCCAGAAAGCAAACATGAGCCCCCATCAATCCTCTGGAGAAGCTGTGTCAGTATGGTCCCAGCAGCCTGGAAGTCACTCATGGCATGAGAGAACTAGAGAACGAACCCACTTCCTTCAGCCAATCTGGGTTGGGGTGGGGAGAGGCAGGGAGGAAAGCTGAGTAGGTGGTAGATGTCTCTGCTTTCCTCCATCCAATTTGGTGAAAGTATCTTCTCCTTAGGAACTGGTTTTGATGTGACAGAGCATGTAGACCAGTGGGGCCTGGGTACAGAGATGAAGAGCCATGATCGCCTTGGAGGGGGACTCGCCATTAGAGGAGACAGAGAAAATGAGGAAAAGCACTTGCTCTTGGAACATTTGTGTCATGCCTGACTTCTATGGGTACCAAAGATCCCAGCATGTGGTCAAGACTACAGAAGCTGCTGCTTGGGTCAGAAGAGGGCTTTCAGGAAGGAGAGGAGAGAAAGAGCTTCAGGTGGCCTGCTATAACAATGGCCATGACACAGACCTACCAATAAGCTGTACATCTTGGGAAGTATTAGTTAGCATACACAATTTTGAAACTACAGGCTGCTTGCTGGTACCTTGGTCAGTTAATGATCATCAATAACCATGTCTACCTAGCAGGCCACCATGGTACATGCTGACAAAAGAAGACAATAGAGGAAGGACCAAGGAGAGTATCTCAGAGTGAAGCCAGGATCCCAAGGTAGTTCTCAAAGGGATCAGTCAGACAGATGTTAAACATCACCTCTCTGAACCACATGGCATCAGTAACCCAGTTCCAGATACTCCCAGCTTGTCTTGAAAAACCTCAGACTTCCTTTTCAATCCCAAATGCCACTGGGGTCTTCCTTAGATCCAAGTCTAGGAGGGTGAGCATCCCTAGGAAAACTCACTTGGGACAGGTGTGCTGGATCAGGCCAGGTAACACCAGGTGCAGCCAGGAGGACAGAAGGTCACTCACACCTGACTGCTCCCCTGCTCCTGACCCTCTGATTCCTTGACATCATCAGAAGCCCCTGGAATCCTTAAATCTGTGTTCTAGGTCAAACTCAGGAGACACACAAAGCACTCCTCCAGACTGTCCGCAGAAGCTTGAAAAGGAGAATTCTTAGTCACCCAGCAGAGAATATCCCTTGACCAGTACTGGCTGACTTCCTCAACAGCCTCACTAGAGATACAGCTGATGTTAAAGGAAGGCAGTTTCCCCAGTGGCCTTGTACTTGCTCAAGCCAGAGGTCCTCACTCCCTCCACCCCGTGCTACAGTCTGTTCCCTTCGACCCCAGATTGACTTCTTCCAAAGATTTGACACACCTGTACTCTTTCAGCCTTATAGGATGATGGGGTTCATCACTGAAAAAACACATGCATGTATATCACCTGGAGTTTTCAGTGCTACACGGATGTGTGAGCGGGCGTGTGTGGTGGTGGTGGGCACCAACCAGTGAAGAATTCTGAAGAATACTCAGCAGCCCTGGAGTCTGCAGAATTGAGTGGACAAGCAGACAGTGCTTCTTGTGGCTCTGGACAACTTACCCACTGATGATCTCCTTGGTCTCTGCCCTGATAAAATGTTCCTTGTCGGGCGTCAGAATGCAGAGGGAGAACTTCTGCCCTGTGCGGGCCTCCCCATCCACCACATCTGTGCACTGGTTCATGTTGATGGTGCCCTGAGGGAGGGTGGTAGGCTGCAAGTACAAAACAAGTCATTCAAAAGAGGTAGTGTCAGGTTCCATAGCCACCAGCAGTCCTTCAGTCTTTGGCTCTCAAGTACTACTTCCTATCCACCAACCCATGGTGGGGGAGTCCAATACCGAGCTGGATTTCACCTCCTACTTGGAGAGCAGTGTCCTGGCTTGCACTGGAGGAGGGGCAGGATGAAGAGAGAATAGCTCAATGAGGACTGTTGGGGAGAACAGGAGGCTAAGATCCTAGTCTCAGATTCAATACCAAGGTGAGTTTTTTTGTTTTGATTTTTGTTTTTTAAGACATAAGGAGGTGAACAGAATAGAGCCACATCCCCGAGCCCTAGCTCTGAGGCTGGGAAATAGACCTAAAGCCCCACACCTAAACCTGCCATGGCTTTAAGGAGCCCTACAGAGACTTCTTGAAGGGCTAGGGATTGACACATGTACACACAGACACACAAATGCACAGTTAAGACACCAAAATAAAGAATAGAAAACTAAAATCAGAAAAGGATGGCGTTGAGAGAATCCCACTGAAGTGAAGGGCTGGTGAGAGGTCTCCATAAAGAAGCCAGAACTGTTAGCCTCACAAGGCCCCCAAATACAGATGCTCTGGGAAGGCAGACAGGGTGCTATGTATCCTATCATGCTCATTTTTTACATTGCCAGATCCTACAGGGAAATACTGTCAGTCTGTTCCAGAAGCCACAGGTGGGTAGGCTTTGGGGCAGACAGCAACTTCTCACCTAATTCCCCAAGGCCTACTACTTGAAGGGCTTCCTTTCTTATCACTAAGTGTATGGAGCAGCAGTTGGTCTGCCTTCCTCTATAGCTCTATGGGATCCATTTTTACCAAGATCCTGCTGACTGAGGCTGAGGGTGGGGCCTTGTCTGAAAGCAGGGAGTAAGGCCTGGTACCCACACTGAGCTCAGAACCACCAACCCATGAGTTACATCCGTCAAGTGTATGTTAGGCAGGCCCTCTCCAGTTAAGACCATCAGAATGATCCAAGAGTTTCTAACTTGCTTGATATAGACTCAGGGAGTGTGTGTGTGTGTGACACACACCATGATGACAGGGATGACACAGTACCAGAATAGAGGGTTCTTGCCCACACAAAGTCCATGATAGCCTTCCCATGGCTGGAAGTTGGACCACCAAACTGGTGAGCCTTTGAGCTCAAGAGCACATACCCCAGCGAAGGGTATATAAAGAGGGCCCAGCCCAGCTCTGTAACAGAGGCAGTCCTGCAATCCCAGCAGGGCTTCTTGGGGACCAGTGGACAGAGACAGTAGTCTAATACCCACTCTTGCCTGGATTCAGAGCCTGGTCTTTCTGGATGGGGAGACCCAGGATAGGGTCTTAATTTTCCTTGCCTCTTCTTTCCAGTGCCAGTCCTTCTAGTCCACGTCAGTTTTAATCACTGGCCCTCTCTAGTATGCTTCATAAACCTGGTTTGGGTGAATTGTCCTCTAAGAATTCTTCATCCCTGCACAAGGCTCACCTTATTTCTGGGACAGAAGAGAAAAAACTAATGCATGGGTATTGGGAGGACAGAATGACAAGCTGTGCAGAGAGCTAGGGGGTGATGAGATAGAAAGAACTGCAAGAGATGCCTCTTCTGCCCTGCTGCTGGAACTCCATTCCAATCCTCGAGATTAAAATACTGACAGTCAAGGCCAGATGTGGTGGTGCACACCTTAATCACAGCACTTGGGAGGCAGAGGCAGGTGGATCTCTGTGAATTCGAGGCTAGCCTGGTCTACAAAGCGACTTTCAGGAAAGCCAGGACTGTTACACAGAGAAATCCTGTCTCAAACAAAACAAAACAACAAAAACACTCCAACAACACAGCAATGGCCATGATGGATTTCAGATCTATGTCAATAGAGTATGAAATATGACAATATATCACGCAAAAGATTAGTTAAGTGGAGATGATAAAACATATCAACAAAAATCTTGTTATTTCTTTCTCAAGGGATTGGCCACAAGGCCATTCAAGGATTCAGTCACCAAACTGCTCAAGTCCCTACAGCCCTACCTTCCCCTCTCGCACAGCAACAGTCTATACTAGACCCTGACTTAGAGCTGAGTATTGCCATGGTCTCACCTTTCAACCTCTCCACCTCCCAGGCCTCAGCTCTACTTCCTTTAGAAAGGGTTACAAAATGGTCCATAGGAGGCAAAGTCAGTCAGGTAGGCACGTAAATCGGCACACATCTGTAATCCCAGCACCTGGGAGGCAGAGGCAAGAGGACTGATGAAAGTCTAAGGACAATCAGGCTAGCCAGGGCTGGAAGAGTGACATAAACTAGAATAGGACAGGAGGAAATTAGCATTCACTTTTAACTAGTGTCTTTGATGCCCCCCACTGCCCCCTTATCAGAAGGCGGGGGGAATTACTGGATCCTGACACACATACAACTAGGAACAATCAGAGAATACTATAGAAGGAAGGGGTAGCTATGGTTCTAGAACCCAATCCACTCACAGGGCTTGCAATGAGATGTGAAGAAACGGTTCCTAAATTAAATTCTCTTATTTATAGCTAATTTCTTTTTAATGGAGCTTTACTAAAAATTAATTTCTAGCACACAACTTACCTGTTTACGGAGTATAGTTCAATGACTATTCAGCATCTACAGAACTGTACAATACTCACCCCTACAAACCTCAGGTCACTAACCATCATTTCCTCCTGTCTCCCTCCAACTTCTCTGCCTCTGAAGAGTTATTCCTCCAATATTTTATACAAACAGAACCACATGGTGTGCAACCCTTTGTGTCTGGAAGCTCCTTCCTTACCCACACTCTGAAGGTAACCTTTCTGCCCAGGCTGAACAGTCATCTACCATGTAGATGGACCCCATTTTGCTTTTTCACTTTATCACTGATAGAAACCCGGGTTGTTTCCATTTGGGACTGCTGTGAACAATATTGCTGAACACTCATGTTCACATGTTTGAATGACCACATACTTTTACTGCGCTCATGTAGATAGCTAAATGTAGAATTGCTTGGTCAAATGGAAACTGTATGTTTAACTCTTTCAAATGCAACAGACTATTTTCTGAAGTGGCTGAATCACTTGACTATCAGCTGTGAAAGGCTCTGGAACTATTCAAACAAACAAAAACCTCCCCTCTAACCCCTTGGATGTAGTGTGCCACAGTATGTATGGTGTCAGCCCTTACCTTTCACTTGTTTGAGACTGGTCTCTTTATTGTTTACCACTGCATGAACAAGGAAGCTGACACTCAAGTTTTTAGGGATTCCTATGTTCCACTTCCCATTTCATCCTTAGAGTGAGGCTATATACTGACACGATCAGTTCAATGTGGATCTGGGGAACTGAACTCAAGCCCTCACACTTGTGGGGAAAGTGCTCTATCCACTGGAC
Source organism: Myodes glareolus (assembly GCF_982192425.1). Classification (NCBI taxonomy): domain Eukaryota; kingdom Metazoa; phylum Chordata; class Mammalia; order Rodentia; family Cricetidae; genus Myodes; species Myodes glareolus. Next base: position 64,509,956 of record NC_142034.1, read on the forward strand.
CATCTACCTCACTCTACATTAACTTCCCCCACTTTAACTGGCCTTCTTTTTAATGGGAGTAGCATGAATGGCAGCCTAATAGAGATATTACGAAAACTACTTTTTTCAAGTTTTTACATTTATTTATTTAGTATGTGTGTGCGTGCACACAGTACATGTGTGGAGGCCAGAGAACAAGCTTCAGGAGTTGGTTCTTCCCTTCTACCGTGTGATCCTTGGGACTGAATTCAGGTTTACCTCATTTGAGCCAACATGTGACTCTCACTTTTATTTTTAAAATTAGTTTACAAAATAATAGGTTTCCATCTGGGGTTTTGACACCTAGTTCATTTTTATCGACTCTCACCCCCCACACTTTCCCCCTCTCCCTGCCTCACTCACCACTGTGCCTGTCTGGCCTCAGTATTAATCCTTCTACTTTGCTCTATTGTTTCTCTCATTCCTCCCTCTTAGAGACTCTCTCTTTCCCCTAGTCTTTGCCCACATGTCTCCTACATGACCATGCATATTTAACAGCCGGAGCTAGGATCTGTACATAGGAGATAATCTTGTGGGACTGTCTTTTTGAGCAGGGATTACCTCACTTAAGCAATGTTTTTTGGTTCCATCCATTTTCCTGAAAATTTCATAATCTTATTTTTCTTATTACTCAATAAAATTCTATTGTATACATGTATCACAACTATTCTGAGACTCCATCTTACTCTTGTAAGAATGGTAACCAAGAAAATGACAGTAAGTACTGGTGAGAATCTGGAGAAGGAGGGACTCTTAATTCAGTGATGGGAGTGTGAGTGAGTGCAGCCACTACAGAAATGTGGAGGCTTCTAAAAAAAAACAAAAAAACAAAAACAAAAACAAAAACTAAACCACAGAACTCCCTTATGATCAGCTATCCCACTCAGAGGCTAGAGAGGTGCCCAAAGAATGTCTTTTTCTACAGAGACATCTGTATGCTCACATCTATCCCTGCTCCTTTTACACTAGCAAGGAGAGAAAACTGGCCCTAACTTTTTGTTTTGTTTTGTTTTGTTTTTTTGAGACAGGATTTCTCTGTGCAGTTCTGGAAGTCCTGGAACTCACTCTGTAGAGCAGGCTGGTCTTGAAATCACAGAGATCTGCCTGTCTCTGCCTACTGTGTGCTGGGATTAAAGGCGAGCACCACAACCGCCCAGCTGGCCTTAACTTTTATAACTATATTTATCAGGTAGTTTTAACCACTGCTGTTGGGCAGTAGGTCAGGTAAGAAAACTGCTCTCTGCAACTCCACACTGTCACTAGAAGGAAGGAGCAATCACCAGAGTCACAGCAGCACTGGAGAAGTACTACTCACCCTACTCACAAACTTGTTCAAGCCCTACCCCATCCTCTTGCTGAAAACTGCTACGGCCCAAAGATGCAAGAAGCTCCACTGCCGCCACCTTACAGACAGGGAGGAAGGACACTACAAAGTTAATATACTAGGAAGTAGCTTTGCAGGAGTGGAATCCAAGTTCCAAAAGCAAGGGCATGTATTTATGCTGTAACCCAAATTCTGGGGGGGGGGGGGGTCAGCCTTAGGTGCTGCTGCCAAGAAGCCAGCCCCAATAACCTCCCTGCCACACAGTGGGAATCAAAGTTCAACACTTGGCAGAGGTTAGCAACTCAGGTCTCTGATTTTCTTGTTTAAAAAACAAAACAAAACCCCCACAAACCAGATATGTCATTTGACATCCAGTGCTTCTTCTATGCTACAGTTATAGGCTCAGTCTCAACCTGGCCCTCTAGCTATCTGGGGTCTCCAGTTCTCTTCTGATTCCCATATGCCAGATCTAGGACAGCAGAGCTATTATAAGCTGATGATCATGTAAGAAGGAAGGTAGCAAACTGGAGGTGGTGGAGATGGGACAAGGGCTTCTCATCAGAGATGGGACAGAACACACTCTGAGAATTTAGTCCTATTCTTTGTCCTCTGTCAGCTGGCCCTGGTATGTACTGCATCCAGGAAAACTGTCAGAGGCCAAGGCGACTCTCCTGGGTTAGGATAACTTTGCTACAGCAGTTTTACTACTTGAGAATCTTCCATTACATCCTGGCAGGTATACTTTTGGAAAAAGCACCCCCAAACTCTTGATCCCCTTGCCTCTTTTGTCGGACTGCTGAGATTACAGATGTATGCACCACACCTGGCCCACCCTGTTTATTATTGACCCTAGAGAGTTTAGGAGAGTAAGGCAAGAAAATGGGATGAGCGGGCTGTAAAGTGAGGCTGATGAGAGCCCCCACTTTAAAAAAAAAAACAAAAAACAAAAACAGCAGCTGTTATTATGGAACCACAAGTGGCTCAGAGGACACTTTGTGAGAATCATCCTTCACTCAGATAGGAAACAATCCCACAGAAACCAAGACTTCCTCTGGCATGGAGTACTGCTTTCTAAATCTAAAATCTGAAAGGGTCTGTTACAATGAAGCTTGACTCTGCCCACTACTGGAGGTCCCGGATGGGTTTTTTTTTCCTTTTCTATTTTTTAATGATTTATTTTTATTTTATGTGCACTGGTGTTTTGCCTGTTTGTATATCTGTGTAAGAACGTTGGATCTCCTGGAACCGGAATTACAGTCAGTTGTGAGCTGCCGTGTAGATCCTGAGAATTAAAACCCAATCCTCTGGAAGAACAGCCAGTATTCTTAACCATTGAGCCATCTCTCCAATTCCCAGGATTGCTCAGTAAGGATGGGTCTTTCAAAAACACCTGACTGAGACCCACTGAAAACAATACTTTTACTTAGTGTTGGGCATACATACTACATTCAACTCGCAATGAGATATTACAAATCAATATTTTATTTTTACTTTACAATTTTGGAGGTCAGAGAACAACTTATGGGAATCAGTTCTCTCCTTCCACGATGTGGATCCTGGGGAAAGAACTCAGGCTGTGAGGCACCATCCACTGAGAGATCTTTAAACACAAAGGTCTGAAGACTTTATCAGGTGGTACAGAAATAACCCGGCTTCCCAGGGAGCACTGTTAGGCTATCTAAATTTATTTTGCAAGAATAAAAGAATAGAACATGGACCTCTGTTACACACTGTCAAGTCCAAGAAGCTCCTTCTCACATCTGCTGTGGCAGCCCCATCTGATTGGAGTTGCTGGTGAGACAGTAAGACACTCAGGTCCTATTAAGTAGCCAATTGATCGATCTTCCCTTAGGAAGCCTGCCCCACCCAGCCAAGGCCCACTTTACTCCTAAAGCCCAGGCTAGAGGAACTGACAGCTTCTTCACCCACCTGACCACCTCCACAAGAACCAAGTGCCTGCTATTACCATATACGACAACAGCTCACCACATAAGAGCAAAAATGGCTTTGATGTGGCGGCATAGGCCTGTTATCTTAGACAGCTGAAGCAAAATAACAGAAAATTCAAGGCCAAGCAAGTCACTAAGACCTGTCAAAACAAATAGCAACAATAAAAAAATATACTACACCATCCATGGAAGGCAAGGATAGGAGGATCATGAGTTTACAGGTAGTTTGGGCAAGATGTCAAGACCTTGTCTTCAAAGGCAGAGGGAAAATGCAAAAACAATCATCCTTTTAAAAGACCAAAGGCAAAAGCTTCATATATTGGACTTAACAACTTCTTAGATGTGATACCAAAGCACAGACAAAAAGACAAAAACAAAACAAAACAAAAAACTCTCCCAAAAACCCAACAACAACAACAACAACAACAAAATCCCATAAAACGGACTTCATCAAAATTAAACGAACAAAAATCCAAAACCTTCAAAAGGGCAACTAAGAAAGAGGGAAGAAACACTTGTAAATGACACAGCTGCCAAAGGTCAAACATTCAGGATATATGAAGAACTAAAAGCCATGAGCAAAAACATAACAGCTAAAAACTGGGCAGATTTGAAAAGCCATTTTTCTGAAGACATGTGCCTGATAAGCCCATGAAAATATGTTCAACATCATGAGTCATTAAGGAAATACAAATAAAATCTCCAGCAGAAGATCACAACATACTAGGAAGACAACAGAAAAAAGGGGGGGAGGGATGATGGGCAAAAACAACAAATGCTGATGAGGATATAGAAAACTGGAACCTTCTTACCACTTACAGTAATATATAACGGTGCAGTTGTTATGGGAAAGAGTTGTGGAAATTTCTCAATAATTAATTAAGCACAGAGGGCTAAAGAAATCAGGGGCTGGAGAGACAGCTCAGAGGTTAAGAGCACTGGCTGTTTTTTCAGAGGTCCTGTGTTCAATTCCCAGCAACCACGTGGAGGCTTACAACCACCTATAATGAGATCTGTTGCCCTCTTCTGGCATGCAGGCCACTGTATTCATAATAAATAAAAATAATAAAAAAAGAAACTGATTAGTGGTGAATGCTTAACTAACATAAACAAAGCCCTGTACCCCATCCACAGTACCACATAAAGTCAGGCACTGGTGGGACAGGCCTATAATCCAAACACTCCATGTTTCCCACAGCATTATTTACAACAGCAGAGAAGCAGAAGCAATGCTACTGCCCACTGATGAATGAATGGATAAACAAGACGTAGAACATGCATACACAGGAGTATTTAGTTATAAAATGAGGAAATGAGATTAAGTTCTGATGTGTGTTAAAATCGGGATAAATCCTGAGTGAAATCAGCTACTCGCAAAAATGACACACACTGTAATAATACTTAAATAAGGAGCTTACTAAGTTAGATTCACAGAAATTTTAAGTAGAATGGGAATAGCTAAGGGCTAAAGGAGAATAATAGTGTGTTGGTGTTTAATGGTGTCTGTTTCAGTTTGGAAAGAGGTCTGGAGCACATGGCAGTGATGACTGCACAGCAGCTGAATGTACTCAGTGTCGCAGAACCAGCAAGTAAGAACAGCTGAAGTGTTAACTTCTGTGATGCATACTTGAATGAACACACACATTAAGTACGTGCGTGCGCATGCGCACACACACACTCTAGACCAATTCAGAGTCTCCAAATATAAACAACAATAAACACAGTTGGAGTAGAAACAGGCTAAGAAGTGTGCCTTGCTGCTATGGCTAGCACACCCTTATGCAGAAGTGGCAGTTCTGCAGATGGAGCTGGACAGAGCGATGCGAAATCTGGCCAACTCTGGTTTTAGTTCTGGTGGCCTTGCAGAGACCCTTTCAGTAGATTCAGAATACAGGCTGCCACAACTGGGCATGGCATTGTTCTTCCACTCACCCTTACTTCTAGGGGCAGTAGGGGCAGTAGTTTCTGGATTGTAGTAATCCTAGGTCAAACCACACACAAATTTGCCCTATCTGAGGTCTGAACCTTTCAACACAGCCAGGATCACAGAGATCAGCATGTAGCCTATTTCCTGGGGCAAGACGCCAAAGCTCTTAACACAACCTGGAAGACACCCATCTCCTTCCCACCAGCTTCTGGCTGCATAGTCTCTGCATAACCACATAGCCTCTGGCTGCAAAGATAGCCCTTGGCACATGGTATTAAGGAACAGGTTTTGTAAACACGGATTAAATAAATGGTCACCTGTCTGAATGTCATTTGCATTTGCTAGCTAGTGGCCTGTTCCCATGTCACTAATTTCAAAAGGATCCACTGGATGTGATACCAGGAGCCACAATGAAGAGTAAGTCACAGTACCTGCCATAGGTTTCACAGTGCAGAGGGGAAGAGGGCACGCACAGCTGAATTAAGTGTTAAGACAAAGGTGTGAAAACAGCCATGGAGTCAAAGAGGTCAAACATGAGGAAGCCAAAAGTCTTCAGGATGTTAGTGACATAGGGGTTAGATTAGTTTATGAGCGCCTATGAGGTAAGCTCCAAGAGCACAAGAGCAGAGGGACAGATGAGCGAGTACATTCACCAAGAGCCTTTCCAAAAACATGCCGTACCTCCATAACTGTGAAATAGCGTCATCTCCACTACAGGTAAAGAAAGTCACTGGGTGAAGTAAAGCAGTATACCAAGGCTGATGCTGGCAACTAGTGCTAAGAGTACAGCAATGAACTAAACAACAAGAGCTCTGATCTCAGAGGCTGAACTGGGGGATGAGTCAGGCAGATCATGCAGATAGACCAAGTAATGGTAGAGGTTCTACAGGAGAGGGAGGGACAGTCTGGTCTATTACATGTTCTTGGAATAAGCCTCAGAAGCAAGCAGAACAGGGTCAGGAGGGAGCAGCATAAGCTAAAGAGAATGAGCAGTCATAGTAGGACTCTCACCTAAGCTTGAAGAAGCAGGAAGATAGGGAGGTAGGTCATGCAAGTTGTCAAGAACCAGCATACTTCACAAAAATACCAGATGATTCATCCGTCTCAATCCTGCAGCTCTGATATGAAAAGGACTAACAAGGATGGCAGCTCACATCCTGCCCCACTGGAGTACGTGTTTCTCTTGAGCCACCCACAGCCACGTCTCCCATGACAGAAGCAGAAGAGGTCCTAGTATGTGGGTTTCATTTCGGGGTATCCCTCCCTACAGTCTAGGCCCCTGCCCTGCTGCCGATTCTTTAAAGAGCCTCTTTTTCTAGCCTATGCTAGAAGCTGCATCTAGAGCAACCTCTTTCTTCTGAATCTCTGGTACTGCTTTTTTTCTTTTTATTATGTTTTAACTTTTAAAAGTTATAATGATAATATAGATTTTCTACATACTCATTACCCAGGTGACTCTTATCAACAACTTTCACCAGGGCGGTGCATTTGTTGCAAGTAGTCAACCAATACTGAAACCAAATCAATAGACACTCATGCTACTTGAGTCTTCTGAGTTTTCTCCTAGTGTTCTTTTTCTGTTCTAAGACCATAGCATACCATATTGTCATGGAACCTTAGGTTTCTATCGGTTGTGATAGGTTTCTCAAACGTTCCTTATTTTTTTATGATCTTGACAGTTTTAGGAAGTGTTAGCCATATATTTTTTTTTTAGAATATGCCTTAATTTGGGTATATCTGTTGTTCTCACGGCTAGACTATAGTTCTGGATCTTAAGAAGGAAAGCCACCGAGGTAAAGCAGGGTATGTCTTGTGGTAAACTATTGCCAGGATCTGGAAGAAAATCACTACATTGTCTGCTTGGTGAGGAGGGGGAGTGATGATGCTCCCTATAAGAGGAGAAATGTGCATGGGTTATTTGAAATTCTTTTGCACAGTTTTCCTCCTTCTTTTTCCCTATTTATTTATCAACCATTAATTTATATCTGCATGGACTTACAGATATTTAACTTACACTCTGGATTAAAATAAATGCTAAATTACTTATTTTGTTGCTCACATTATCCAGCTTTGGCTACAGGAGCTTTTCCAGTGGCTCCTTTGTGGTACTAGAGCACTTCCTCATTCTGAAGGACAAGGTGCTCCAGGCTGATGTAGGACAACCTCTGCCCAGCTCTAGATCAGCCCCTTATCCAGAGCCAGGGGTCTATCCTGGAGAAAGACATTAAAAACCCCAGGCAAGTGGTGGGTATTCTCATTGCTCATAGGGTATCCAAGCTTTTAGGCTTCTTAGCTGCCCATGAAGGAAATGTACATGCTGCTAGAATCCGAGCACAATCCCATCTGCCACTCTGTGTCTTTGCTGATGTTTGTGTCTGGCTAAGCACACTGAGCTCTTCAATACTACACTACCACTACATGGCCTACTCTTTCCTTTGGGCTCCAACACTACTTCTCACCAACTACTATCCAGTTACTTATTAAACGGTTCAGGACCAGTCTGTGTGCACTGAGATGGACCTCTCTAAGAAAGAATTATGCGCCACAGGTATCACACTCCTGTCTTGGAGCTTCCAGGTACCCTCCTAGTTATATCACCATCCAGAATCGCCTTCAGTGGACTACCAAAGAGCCTGCACCTGTCCCTATATGTCTAAGAGTTCAAAGGAGCATGGGAGTATCACTGGGTAAAAAAATGTGATACCTTTTAGTATGAGTTTCTGAGACCTTTCCAAGATATATGGAAGACAAAAATGGAGAGCAGCATGAGAGATGAATTAGTGAGTTCTATTACTGTGACAAAATACCTGAGAAAATCTACTTGAAGGAGGAAATTTTAATTTTGATACATGGGTCACAAATTCAAGGGTTTCAAAATATATGGTCTGCTGGCTTGATTGCCTGAAGTGAGGCAAAAAACATCATGATGCATGGAAAGAGGAAATGAACTGGGGGGTGGGGGGAAGCAAAGGACCTGCTCCCTTTACCTAGATCCTGCATTTTTGAAGTTTCTATCAACTCTAAGAGACTATCAAATTCTGAACTTAGTAATAAGTAAGCCCTTGCTATCAACCAAGCACTTAGCACATGGTCTTGGTGAAGCAGTTCAGATTCAGACCAACTGTGCAGTCTCAAGATTAGGATAGGTATGAGGGAGAACTGATTGGAGGGAGGCAGAGGCTGGCTGGCATCCCAAGCTTAAAGAAGATGGTTTACTAAGTCAAGTTATATGCACATGGCTCAGCATTTGATGAATGACAGAATCAGCCAGAAATAAAAACAGAAACCTCATGCTCAGAGACTGCTTCCCATTTCCTGGGTTAGGACTGGGTCATCAGGAGGGTAAAAGCTTCCTATGGTGCCTCTGAAACCCAGCTGAGGCTGGAGCCACTGCCTCAGAACTTTTGAGACACTGGCCTCAACTTGCTACCACAGCAGGCTCTTTCTTAGGCTGGTCATCCAGCTGTTTAGAGTCACTCACATCTTTTGTCTGGGCCCAAGATGACCTGACAAAAACAAACATGGGTTGAAAATTTGAGACAGAACACAGCTGCACAGAGCTGACAGGTTGCGGATAATGAAATGGCTTCACAAAGATCTTGGACCAGCAACCCTAAAGCACCTGCCAGTCACAACAACAAATGAAGCTTGAACCTAAGGAATGGGGGAGAAAGGGATACAGGTACAGTATCTTTCTTGAAGAAGGCATGACACCACTTAGTGAAGAACCAGTAAAACAGAGAGAGGCAACAGGTGTATCAGGCAACTGTTCCATCGATATGACAGCAGCCCCTTTCAAAGACGTGTGACAGAAGTGACGTGGACAGAACTGTGTGTGATGAGAGGGGACAAAGTCTGGAAATAGTGTTCCTTTGCCAGCCCCTTAGTAACAAGGATACCTAACTGAAGACTAGGCTCTGAACTGGAGCCTTAGGTTCTGCTTGGTGCAAGAATCTGGTTGACATAGATCATTTGTAGACTGGTACACCTAGCTCACAAAAACTCCTTCCTGCCAACCACTAGAGATCATGCGCCACACTTTGACATTAGGGGACAACCTCAGAGCAGGCTTAGCTGGATCCATATAAGCTAAAAGCTCAAAGGAAGTCAAATACCCTTTGAAAATTCCCCAAATTTCAAAGTAACTAGAAAGCAAGAAACTCAAGCTCAAGCTCAAAATACACCAGAAATCATAGGCCTTTTAGGCCCAACCTGGTCAAACACACAAAGAAGACAGAGGGCCTAGGCAGCAAGTTCATCAGAACACAGTCAGGCTGTGATCCTTTAGCTCTGTCCTTTGCCCATTCTAGGGAAACTTGATATGAAACTCACATCCTCGCACCCTCGTACTTTCTCAGTGAACAATGGAATGTTGAGTACCTGTACTGTATCCAGACTGGCAGGGGCTAAGGAACATGACACTAGAACACTGCCCCACCTCGATAAACCACCTGGAGGAGATACCAGATTTGCAGCTTAGGTACTGGCTCTTTAGGCCTGTTCTGCTGGAAATGTCACTTAGTGCCTAATGGTGAGTGCACTTTTTTCAATGTATCAATTCAGTAAGTGTTTCTAGGCTAAGAGCAGTTGTGCACATCTGTCATTCAGGTGTGGGAGGCTGAGGTAGGACTGTTGAGTTCAAGGTTACACAGTGAGACTGTCACAAAATTTTAAATAATAAAAAGACTGGCAGGGCATGTGGCTTTGCCTAGTGTATTTATTGCCCTGAGTTTAATCTTCAGCACTGTAAAAGTAAATGAATGAATGAACGAATAAAAACATTTCTAAGAGTTTGTTTTGTTTTATTTTTCAAGACAGGGTTTCTCTGTATAACAGTCCTGGCTGTCCTAGAATTTACTTTGTAGACCAAGTTGGCCTTGAACTCACAAAGATCTGACTGCCTCTGCCTCCCAAGTGCTGGTATTAAAGATGTGTGCCACCACAGCTTGGCTTGCGTTAGAATTCTTTTTACTTATTTCTTTTTTTGAGAGGGGAGCGTTTGAGACAGGGTTTCTCTGTAGCTTTGGAGCCTGTCCTGGAAACTAGCTCTGTAGACCAGGCTGGCCTTGAACGCACAGAGATCCACCTGCCTCTGCCTTCCAAGTGCTGGGATCAAAGGTGTGTGCCTTTACAGAATATTTAAGGTACAACAAATGCTGTATGACTATCAGACAAATAAATAAATAATACAGTCTTCAATAGCATGCTAGGTTTCCTCAAGAAGAAACAGGCTCACAGTGGTTAAAAAGCTTGCTCAGCCACCAGGAAAATGTAAATGAGAACTACAGTGAGAACTGACACAGGCCAAACACATTTGACAAGGATATGCCCAGACAAGACCCTCATACTTTGCTGGTCAGAATGAGAACTGAGGTAGCCACTGTGAGAAAGTGTAGTGGCTCCTCCAAAGGCTAATTACCAATGACCCTATGACCCAGCAGCACTACTGTTAAACATACATTCAATAAAACAGAAAAACATGTCCACACAGAAATCTGTAATGTGACTGCTCCCAATAGCCTGATTTATAGGTAGGTGCCCAAGGGTGGGATCACAGATATCCATCAACAGATGGCTAGATAAGCAAAATATGGGACATCTACACAATGGACTATTTTTCAGCATTAAAAATAAGTTTTAGCTGGGTGTGGTAACACATGCCTTTAATTGCTGCATTTGGAAGGCAGAAGCAGATGGAGCTGTAGACCAACCTGCTCTACAGATTGAGATCCAGGTTAGCCAGATTAGAGGGAGAGAGGGAGAGAGAGAGAAAGCTGGTACTGAGGGAGAACAGGGAGTTGAATTACTAAAAGGCACAGGGTTTTCTTTGTAATGATGAAATATTTTTAAATTGGCCACAATGACAGTTACAAACATACTACTTGTACACATACTAAATATACTAAAAAATCTTGTGTTTGTTTTAAACCCATTTAAAGTTGTGTGAATCAAATTTCAAGAAATTACAAAAAAAAACAAAAAAACAACAAAAAACACCCAAAACCCCTTTTACCACCCAAGTCATACACAGAGCAAAGTGCTGAGTTGGGCCGTGTGGTGAAAGCCCTATCTGCCTGCTAGACTGCCGCTACCTCTCCTCATCCCTCAGGAACCAGGTATGGTGGTTTTCATGTCTCTGATATGTCCATGATCAGAAGGTAAAAGAATTTGCACAGCCTGTGCCAAAACAATGCTTGCTTGCTTGCTTGAATTCTAATGCTTGCCAGCTACTCTTGTGTACCTATGTGTCTGCCCACTGTATTGCACTGTATTAGCAGTGGAGCTCCCAGTCTGACTTGATGGGTCAGTGCAACTTCACTACTTCACACCAGCCTACAGGTTTTATGAAGGCACTCCTCCTACAGGTGGAACCTTGGACCCATTTTCTCCTCTGTGAAAGTATAATTTTGCTCCCATTTAGGTAAGGAGGTATTGAGGAACACACACACACACACACACACACACACACACACACACATACACACACGAGAGAGAGAGAGAGAGAGAGAGAGAGAGAGAGAGAGAGCGCTCTCATCAGGGACATACAGGTGGCAATTCCCACTACCTTATTCCACAGACAGACCATATGATTCTGACGCTGGACCTACCCCCAACTTCTTTCTAAGTTCTTGTCTCCCCTAATCCAATCTACCTGTGGCTCTCTAAAGCAGTGCACACCTCCATAGTGCCATCTCAGCCAGGCTGCACCTGGTACCTAATACAATGGCTGTAAGGCTTTCTTTCCTTCTATATGTATCCCATTTCCCAACAGAGTCAGCTACTCCTGGCGGTAGGAGAAGGTCCTCCTGCTTGCTAGGTCCTTTCTGAAGAGCTGAAACTCAGCAGATGCTTAGACCTCTGAATAAATAACAGAAAAGAGCCTTTCCACTCTAGAAGTCAAGGCCCTGGGTGCTCCTTTCACAGATCTGTGAGAATGCATGCCACACACAAATGGCTAAAAACAACACATCAGACAGAAAGGTCCATTGGAAACCACTTAAAGGACAGAGATATGAAGGGGATGGAGAAGGACAGCAAAGACCTATGTTTCATGAAAAACTGGTCTGTTGTGGTACAGTATGAACTTCAATATTTCTATGCAAAAAGAGAAGGCTAGGTTGAGGATGAAGGCAGGAAAAAAGGGTAATAACCCCCTGCAAATCTTTGATTAGGTAGCTTACAGGTTCCCATAACCATATGCAGAGCACCCAAATACCCATGAGTGACTGCACCACAGCCTGAGCATCTTTCTAAGCAGTGTTTAGGGGGCAGGACTTCTGTGGCCAGGGCTCAGGACAGGGAAGGGTCAAGTGATAAGCTACCAGGTATATAAGCTAGTGAAACCAGCAAGACAACACCAAGTGTGGTCTCCTTAGTACCACACTAGTGGGATTAATGAGGCATCAATTACAATCTCCTTCCTGGCTCCACATTAGTAAGACTAGAGAGGCAAGAACACACAAAGATCTCCTCTCTAGCATTATACTTGCCAGCAATTTTATCCCAGGTTTCTTTCAAAAGTGTATCCAGTCTACCCTTAAAGACCAGGGCCAGGCAAGACAGTGATTTAGCCCACAACTACCTGAAGTAAATGACCAATTCATAGCCCGTAATCTGTTCCATCATACCCCCCTTCAGGGAGATAATACCTGAGAGGTGGAAAAAGTGTTCAGGCTATATCTGGAGGTAACATGCCAGGTCTCCTACCCTGTGAACAGCTGAGTTATTGACATGTACCACTGCAACTACATCTGCTCAATACACAGTATCAATTCAGACACAGATAATGGGCATGGCCACAAGAAGAAATAATAAAGGAAGCTCAAGTACAGAGTAGCCAGCTGGACTGAGGAAGGCTGGAAGAAGAGTTGTATCCAACTGTTAGTCCAGAATAGCCCACCACAAAGGGAACTAGGTATCCACCCCAATGTGGCCGATAGGTCTAAACACTCTGAAATGAAAACAGAGTCCTCTGGAATAAGTGCATATTCCAGGGTCAATTACAGGGCTACATGGCCTAAAAGGGGGGTTGAACTACCATAAGCTGCAGAAGTCAGGTTCTAGAAGCTAAAATTCTCTTCAGTCTTTGATTCTTCAAATCCTATAATCGGTACTCTACTCTTAAGAAATAATATAAACAAATAGGGAGCTATATGCATAACTGGAGTCCTTGCTGTTACCTACACTACTGTCAAATATTTCTGAAGATTTTTATCCTTTAAATAAATGAACAGTATTTTTAGTTAGATGTAACATTGCTGAACCCTTAAACTATATCCTCAGCAGTGAGCAGGTGTTCTTGAACTCCAGGCAAGGGAAGAAACTACCTTGCAAGGGACAAAGGCTTTCTTTTTGTCCAATGGCCAAGTAAGCATAGAAAGCAGGACACCCTGATGGTATCCTTGTCTTCTCCCTGTTTCTTCAGATGAATGTTCAAAAACAGGAACCAGGGCTCTGCTGCGTTCTGGTTTTCTGTCCACACTCTCATCTGCTCTCTTTACAGTCTTCCCAGTGCAGACGAGAAAAGACGGGTGTAGTGAGTTACAGAGGCACCTCAGGGTGAGCTGACAGCAAGCAACTGGAACTTAACCCCTACACATCAACTCATCTATTTTCTGACGACTACCTGAAGGCAAACTAATTCAACTTATTTTGTTTTGGTTGACTCCACAAGTAGAGAAAGCCCAGCCTAGAGTAAACAAGAAGACTGTTCTCCTGTCCCAGGTCCCTGTGGTCTCCAAGACCTCTTCCTCCAGCCAAACTGGCTTAGGAGTTTGAAGATGCCAGCAAGACACTCTGGGCAACCTAGATCTGAAGTCTGAATCCTTTTGGAATGGGAGACGCTGATTTCCACGGTCACCCATGTCTGTATCCACTTATTGGTCCCCTGCCAGGACCTTTAAGTGCCTAGGAAGAATCAACCCACAGCTACTAAGAACCAACCAGAGAGGGCACACTGCCCTAAGGATAAGTGTCTACGCTGATCTCTACTACTGTGACAAGCTGGCACAGGACAGAAATGTGACACCTGCAAGAATTTTCCTTTTGATTTGACTGAAAAACTGAACCAAAGACCAAACAGCAGCAGACTTTCTGGATAATTGATCTTCTCTTATTTTCATGTCTTAAAAACGTGTATGATAAATACCTTGACTTTATAATTGGGCAAAATGACAAAAAGTTTTTTGTGCTTGTCCTCCAATACACAACTACTCCAAATCCAATAGTTTGTCTTTTTTTTCCCCTTAAATGCCCTACATTTTAGAGGGTTTGCTTTGCTTCACTTTGCAAAAGCTAAGTAGGAATATTTAAAGCTAAAAAAATAAAAAAAGCAGAAGCAGAGGAAAGGGAAACAATTTTTCTTATTCTTTAAAAAGAAACATATGGTAGCTTGCTGAGTGCATTTGGGGATGTCTTATTCTCCTCTTCACCCCAAATCTCTGCTGGATCCTGAGGGTCTGGCCTGCAAGGAAAAGGGAGAGCAGCCAGTAGTTTTCAACTAGCAGCTGAATACAGCTCTTCCGAGTTCCCATGTGCAGAGCTCCCACATGCAGTGCTGTGCTTCTAACACGACTATTTTTAGATTCTAAATGGGTTGAAAATGAAAAGAAATGCTGCACAGTCACCTTACTGGGAAGCTCCTTTGCCCTGCTCTTATTGTAGTGCCTCCCTGTACAGCCCCTCTGAGGGGAAGAGAGCAGACCCAGCAGACCCTTGTGCTTTCTTCCTCCCCTGGGCCCTTCTTCCGCTGTGCTTCTGGAGAATCTGTGGGCCTCACCCACTTGTCTGTCTCATAAAGAGCTGGGAAACATGGAGATAAATAAAGCCTCAATTAGGCAGGAGGCCAATGCTAGGAGATGGGGGTTGGGAAGAGCAGTGTCTGAAGCTCTATCCCAATCCAGAAATGCCTGAGAAAGCGCCCAGGGCCACAAGCAGCTTTGAGGTTGGACGCTTCCCACAGCCCCCTTTGGCCTGTGCTGACCAGGCGTGGCCAGAGGCTGGGGCCACGCCATTCCCACATACAGCTCTTCTAGGCAGCCTGGACTGGTGCAGAGGCCCTAGCTCTCTTCACCATCCCACATATATAAGAAGGAAGGAGTCTGGGCTCTTGGCTTCTCCATTCCTTTCCCAGAGAAGGGACTATAGAGTGTGGACTTGTCCCCAGCAGGGATGGCTTCAGAAGCTGTGGCAGCCCTTCAGGCCCAACAAAGGCAATTCTTTTCCTTTCAACTTTGGAAACGCAGTGTTCTTATTTATTCCTTTCTGAGCTTGGAAAGAACAATGAGAAGGAGATCTTGTTTCTTCCCCTGTCTTGGGTGGGGGGAGAGCAGCAGTACACGGGGGAGGAGACTGGGCCAGCAGAAGCTCACAGATATTTTTAGAGACATGGGAATTAAGTAAGCAGGGACCTTCTGTGGCCTGAAACAGTTTTGTTTCCATCCTAATTCCAAAAGGCAAATGGGTGGTGGAGAAGTCAGTGGCTGAAGGAGGAGGAGACAGGAAGATTCTGAAGGGTAAGAGATGGAGTGTCACTTGTGCTGGCCTACTCTATTTCCCTTTACCAACAGATGGTGACTAGCCTGTGTGCCTGCACCCAGCTCCCCCTTTTTCAGCCTCAGAGCAAGGGGCAGGGTTGAAGACCTTTTGAGGTACACTGCTGATTCTGATAGTGGGAGAGAGGCCAGATCCAAAATAAGATTTTTCAGTTATCTGCAGGCTTCTACTATCTCAGTTCTTGAAGATCACAAACATAGTACTCAATCTTTTGGAGGCTTTACTCAAAAAAGCCTCTCACAATAGCCTGGGGTAGTGACACCTAAGTTTGGGATAGGATAGAGAGAAATGGAAAAGGGTGAAGCCAGGGAAATCCAGTCAGTCAGCTGACACATGTCATGCTACTGGAGTTCAAAAATGCTCATCTCTATACCAGCATCCCTATATCCAATAACGGTCTCTGAGGCATATATATAACTAACTAATTAATTAATTAAAAAACACAAAAAATTGAAATCATGATCAAAGAAGGATGAAACTGAAAACTGCTGAATAGAAATTTTTCTTTAAAAATAACCACATTATATACTTAACAAATCTTACTTTTTTAGCCTTAGGAAAAGTATACTACTACATGTACCCTAACAGTTTACACAAACTATTGAACTGACTGTTACCTCCAGATGACAAGCAATTTTTGTTTTCTGCTTCCCAAAATTTCACATGAACTGATCTTACTTCTGTCCCCAGGGGAAGCCCTACTTCTCTAGCCTCACTGCTCTGGCAGTACCACCTTCTGCATGCAACACTGGTCCTGCTGAGAAACCTGCATCTTCACAGCCCAGACTATTTTTCATCTGTTCCTACCTGGGATGCTGCTGAGCTTATTAGCTGTGTGACTGGCTCCGGTCACAGGTAAAGAGGGCAAGTGTATCTTCCCTACCCACCTCTCACAGCTCACACATCTCAAGGCAGCTGACTGTTTTTCTGGCTAGACTGAGTTCCTGGAAAGCAAGGACCCCTTTTCCATCTTTTAAGCTTCAAGGCACACAGCAAAGCAGAACCATATGAAGGAACAAGTCCGATGGTTTCCCAAGGCTATAGACAGAGCCTTCAGGAAAACAGGGGAGAAGAAAAGGACACCAGTGCTCCATGGCCCTGGAATGAGGACAGGTCTAAGCCTCAGGTCTCTGCTGTTATTTCTCAAAGTTATTGGAGTACCAGTAGCAGAACCTGTCCAGGCCACCACAAGGGTATTATTGTTGGTCCCAAGTAGGTGAATAGGCCTTTTAGTAAAGGGCTCATTCATTAGAAGAGATTAGATAAACTCCCTCCTCTAACAGCAAGTAACCCCTGGGCTTCTAACCAGGAGGGCTTGCAATTTCAACTGTTGATGAAAAGGGCAAGTAACAAAAGGTGTACTTAATTCAGGATGCAAAAACAGCAGAAGTCACTGGGGCTGGAGTGGTGAATTTGCACTCACACATACTAACATGCCCTACCAAGAACACAGACAGAGCTACACAGACCCACAGCAATAACATGACCCTTACAGAACCAAACAAGGACGGGGACTGCAGTATGGCACAGACAGTGGAGTAGTCGATCATGATGGCTCACTCATTGTGGGAGACCAGCATGTACCAATAGCATGCAGACTGTTCCTGACACACACGGAAAGACTCCAGTCACTCATAGCTGATGTAAAAGCTTTGTTAATTTCCTACTGAAAAACCTTATAAAAATGGTCCTCAAGGTATCAACTCTAAAGGACAAACAATGAAGGAGGACAACAGCAGACATGAGATATCAGTTAAGACTTTGGAACAGAGTGATTGGGAAGCAGAAGATCCTGGGAGAGAAGATCCTGGACAGCCAGGAGGAAGTAGGTTCATGCTGCCACAAAACATCAGACAGTTATTGCTCTAACAGTCCTAGGCAGACACAGCAGAGGCTCTAATGTGGGAACAGTATACACAGCTCACAGAAAGTCTGCACTCTTAAAGTCAAAACCCCACTCAAAGTCCTTCTGCTGCCTACAGGCATCCTCACACTGGAGCTGAAAGGGCTCAGTTTGGGAAAACTGACCAGCTCATGAAAAAAGTGCAGGCTGGAGCACTCATGGTCGGTTGGTCTGTCTGTATTGTCTGCCTGTCTATCTCTCTGTGTGGCTCCCCATTCCTTTTCTCTTCCTCCCTCCTATCTATCTGTCTGTCTGTCTGTCCGTTCGTCCGTTCGTCCATCCGTCCGTCTGTCCGTCCATCCATCCATCCATTTATTTATGGGGCAGGGTCTTACCAAGTAGCTTTAGCTGGCCTGGAACTCACAAAAATCTAAAAGATCTCTTGAGAATATCATATTCTAAAGAATGGGTGCCAGGTGCTTATCTCTGAGGACATTCAGAACCTTTCAATGAAGCCAGGGCTCACAATCCTCCTCAGGCAGGTACTGTAGGTGAATGGATCTTTGTGCACCCTGTAAGCATGTGTAGTCTAAGGGCCATGTTGTAGTATTCCTTTTTCCTCCAGATGTAATGTTAACCCTATGTACACATTGGAAAAGAGAGTCCAGGGCTAGTAACCATGGTAACTAATTAAGAACAATACAGAGGTATCTGGGTCTTTGGTAACGGCAATGGGGCCACCAATACTCCTCAGAAGATAGACGGGAGGGTCAAAGGATCATCACCTGAGAATCTAGCCATCACTTCCTTCTGCCCTCCCCCAGCTCCAAGAGATCATGAGCGATACTAGAGCACACAAGAAATAGAAGATTAATGAAAATGGAATGAAACTTTGTAATGTTGCTGGTGTTGGGGGGGATCATCCAAGCTCCTATAAGTATCCCTTATCAGTGCTCCCTAAGTAACCATAATAAACTCATTGGTTTGCCAAGCTGATTTAGTGGAATCATGCTTTGGTCTCTTGTTGTGTTCTATCAGGAAGTTAATGTGCTCTATCAGGCTGCTATTCATTTGAGAAAACCTAAGATCAAAGTCAACGGAAAGGGAGTTTGGAAGGCAAAGAGACAGGGCAAGTGAGAGGAGGGATAGGGTAAGTCTTCAAAATAACTAAAATCATTTGAAGAACGACATCCAGGAAACAGGACACACAGAAAAAAAGAAGTGCATAAGAAAGGCAGAAGTGAGGCATTCTCAGGTACAAGAAGGCAAAGCAGAAAAACTCCAGAGAAGTCCTAGGGACAAAATACAGAGAATTCCACCAGGTGTGGTAGCATACATCTTTAATTCCAGAACTCAGGGTTAGAGGCAGAGTTTGAGACCAGCCTGATCTGCACAGCATAGTAAGTTCCAAACCACGTGTGCATGCAAAAGGAAGGACTAGAGGGAGGGAAGAGAAAGGAAAGAAAAGAAAAGCAAGCAAGCAAGCAATGCAAAGCACTGAATTCCCAAGGAGACCAGCACACAAAAACAGCCTCCATCAGGACATAAATTTTCAAGCTAAATGCTTCCACTCTGATGAGAGAAAACCTAGGTTCTAGCTATTTCAGAGCTCAAGAAATGCAGAGAAGCTCCAGAATTTCTAAGAGGGAAAATCCAGTTAATTTACAAATGCTCAGGAACCAGACCTTTGCATGCGAACTTTTCACAGTAGTGGTTAGGGATAAAAAAAGAAAATGCCTTCAGAATTCCAAACGATTCCCAATCTTGTATTCTAGTAGTAATCAAGCATAGCCACTGGCATGTCCAGAGTGTGAGCTTTCCTACCAGCAAAGTATCAAATATATTTCTGAGACTGCCTGATTAAAGACCAAGCAAAGAGGCATACCAAACTGGGAAAGGGGACGTTCCCTAGAGTGGTGGAGAGTCCAGACCAAAAGCTATATAGCAAGCAAAAGAGTCAGGCCACATCACCAGTGTTAAAGGGCCCTATGTGAAAGCTCTCACCACAACAAAGACTCATTATCCAACAATTATACATAAGAAAGGGAAGAACAATCCTAGTTTATTCCATGGCTGCTTCAATGTGCCTACTTTCTACTTGTTGCACTAAAATAACTCTCATTAAACTCCGTACAACTATCCTGTTAGAAGAAGGCTATGAAGGGGTATGACAATGCATATGCCTACCACTCACATTTGATGTGTATGCATGGATGCTCGGCAGCTAAAAAACCCTAAATTTTATTTTATGGTGCATAAAATCAATACATAGTATCTTATGAAACTAAAGCAGCAGTGTCATGGAATACAGAAGATTGTGAATATGGTACCTGCCTGACTTGGGAGCTTCTGGGTTCCACCCCTAGCACCAATCAGAATCACATGACTCATGACTCCAGAAAGCAGGGTGAAGTATGAGGATAAACTCAGCCTCCTCTTGAGCAGACACAGACGGCCAGGGAAGACGGCATTCTTTGTATTATAAACTTGCAGTAACCATGTCAACTTTTAAAACTATATAATTTTTGAAAGAATAATTACAAGTCTGTTATTCCCATCTGGTCCACTGTCACATATATCAAAACTAAAGACCAAGGGTAGAGAGAAAAAAACGAGTATTATATAACATAGCACACTCTCTCCAAAATCTCCTGACCCATGATCACTAAGATGAAAAATTATTTATTGATTAATAAATAAAGAAGCTGTTTTGGGCCGGGCGGTGGTGGCGCACGCCTTTAATTCCAGCACTTGGGAGGCAGAGGCAGGCAGATCTCTGTGAGTTCGAGGCCAGCCTGGTCTACACAAGCTAGTTCCAGGACAGGCACTAAAGCCACAGAGAAACCCTGTCTCGAAAAACCAAAAGAAAAAAAGAAAAAAGAAAAGAAAAGAAAGAAAGAGAAAGAAAGAAGGAAGGAAGGAAGGAAAGAAAGAAAAGAGAATAAAAAAGCTGTTTTGGCCAGCAGCTAGCAGAATAGAGCTAGGTGGGGAAAATTAAACTGAATGCTGGGAGAAAGAAGGTGGAGTCAGTGAGATGCCATGTAGCCACCATCAGAGACAGACCTTCCTTGCCAGTAAGTCACAGCCACGTGGCGAAACATAGAGTAATAGAAATGGGTTAAATTAATATGTAAAAGGTAGTCAGTAAGAAGCTAGAGTTAATAGGTCAAACAGTGATTTAATTAATATAGTTTCTGTGTGGTTATTTCAGGGCTGAGCAGCAGGGAACAAACAAGCAGCCTCCTACAACAAGGTGTCAACCAGCTAGTAGAATCCATGCCTATCACTGATGCAGAGGTGCTGGAGTTCTATTCCAGGTCCTTCGAGCAGTCAGCAATACTCTTCACAAATTAACCAGGTGAGGCTCTGAAATGCCTAGTCAACCCGCCTACAACCCAACATTCCAGACCAGACTAACTCAACTTTGAGAAATGTACTCTGCCCTCCAGGAGCAAAGGCAGTGAGAGAAATGAGCTATGGCTGGTGTTTCACTTCTTTCACTTCTGCACTTATCACTGAGGTCTAAGGAGGTGAGGTCTGCTTCTAGACCATTATCAACTATATGCCCTGTGAATGGATGGCTACCTTCTCACTGTTGAGTATTCTGACAAGAGACAAGGACAACCTTTGGGTGGGCTCAAGAAAAGAATGACTTGTCACATAGGAAATTTGGGGATGCAGGCACAGATTGAAGCCCAAAAGCAAGGTCACTAGAGGAAGAACAAAAGGGGCAAATCACCTCTTTAAGACCCTTTTGCTCAACAGGATAAAACCTACTTTATGAGGCTAAAAGTGAGATACAGCTGGTAGTGCACCAAGTCCTTCTAGGTCCTATTGCTCTGGGTATTTCTGTCCCCCTCTATCTCCTTTACTCTTCCCTTATTTAGTGAAACAGGCTTGGTCTATATCGCCTGAGAAGTAAACACAACACTAGGATCATCACTAGGATGACAGACTCTAAAGGACAAAGGGGCTTGTCTTGCCCCTACTTGCTTCTCCTTGTGGTTGGTCTAGATGAACACAGCAGAGACACTGCTGCATCTTCCACTAAGGGACCTCCCACTGGCTAAGCTGAGCTGTAAGGCTGTCTTTAATAAACCCATCTGCAGGGGCTGGCTCTCCAGGTCCTTCCTACACAAGACAATGTGATACTGCCCTCAGGTGGGTCTATCTGTGACAGCCAGGGCATCTCCTACAGAGTTTCCACAGTTCACTAAGAGCAATGACCTCCATTCACACAACAGTGTTAGGTCTGCAGGAAGAGGACAGCCATTCCTGCTGCTCTTCCAGACAAGGCCAGTGTAGCACTTGGCTTGACCAGTAACATTGCTCTGGAAACTGTTTGAGGCATAAAGTTCTTGTAGTGATTATTTTATTTTAATAAATAAAGTTTGCCTGAAGATCAGAATGCAAAGCTAAGTCACTAGAGGCCAGGGAATGGTGGCACACATCTTTAATCCCAGGAGAAGAGGCAGAGGGATCTCTGTGAGTTCAAGGTTATCCTGGGCTACACAAGATTGATCCAGAAACAGATCCAGGTGGTGGTGGTTCACACTTTTAATCCTGGCACTAGGGAGGTGAAAACAGATAGGGATATGCTGGGTAGAAAGAGAAATATAAAGGGGAAAAGAAAGGAACTCACTGGAGTGTAGAGTCTGAGTATACATGGAGACAGGGTTTCGCCCTTTCGGGCTGAAGATTGGTAGAGAAAAAAAAAGTATCTCTAGTGGTTGACTGCTTTGCTTTTCTGATCTTCAGCTTGAGCCCCAGTATCTGTCTCTGGGTTTTTATTACTCATGCTACAAGTTCTGTTTCTAAAGCAGTTCCCTCTGATGATATCCTATGGAGCTGACTGAGTAATTACCTCCAAAAGCACACATGTCCTATCTCTCCACCATGGTATGTGCCTATAGTCAGTTAAGAGCTTCTTTATGTATGGTTGAATAGGGTTCACATACTCCAGAGACAATCCTGGCATATACAAGTGCAAATCCCTCAATGCAACCCTAAAGGTCCTGGGAGAGGGAGACCTGAGAAGAATGACATAGGAGAAAAGAAAATAGTCATCAAATACAAATAAGAAGCTGCAGGGATGGAAGGAAGGACCACAAAGTGGTAAAAGTAGACAGTGGAACTGAGGTCTGCAGAAAGCAGAGCCTCAAAGAGAACTGTCACTTACACCTTGACCTGATTCTTAAGCTCTAGTACTGAAAGATTAAATTCATACTGTTTTAGGCTATTAAACTTATGGCAACTGTAAAAGTACATACCTACCATTTTTGTACACATTTGATACCTACCCTATATGGGTCACTGCAATACCACACAGAGCACATAGTACATTGCAAGGTCTCACCTTTGAGATTCCCCACACTGTACCCTGGATCTCCGAGAGCCTTCAAAAGCAGCTACTTCCTGAATCCTGAGAGTTTTCTTTATCATAAAGACATCCCCTTTGCCTTCCTCTGCATTTACGGTTGTGAGCTTAGAGGTGGAGAGAACAGGAAGATTGACATTGGCTTTCTAAACTTGCAGCCAGGCAGCCAGCCCCCTTAGTGAACAGGTTTGTATGACTATATTGATGGGCAACATCACTTATTTTACAGAAGGCCCAAAGTGAAGGGCATGGTCAGGTGTGCTGAGGTCAACGGAATGGGACACCTGAGTGGGGAATCTAATTTAGAGACCCAAAAGGGGAAAGGGAATGAAAGTTATCCCAGAAGACTTGGTAGCCTCCACACTCCATCTTGCCTGATGATATTGCAAGCTCATTCTTAACTCCACTGGCATTAGTAACTTGGCTTGGCTTCTTTGGCTCTATGTTACTTACTCTTTCAATAGTTGTTTCCCACCTGTTGCTTAGTCAGTTTCCTAGACAATTAACTCCAAGCTGCTAGCATTTATTGCACTCCTCTCTGTTCAGGAGGGAGACAATTGCTCATCATTATGGCCTGCAGGTCACGGCCGGGCTGCTATGGGAAAGTTCACCCACTCTCTACAGGCAATGGCTAGGTGCCAGTCACAATGCATCTTCTCCATGTTTCTCCAGTAAAAACTAACAAAAACATAAAACTGCTGCTCCCACTGCCTCCATCAACTAAATACCATTATAACAACTAGAAGGCTCGGCAGATAGTGCAATGGAGCTCAGAAGTTTCCCTTTGAAGGAATTGCAGAAACTTTGAAGGAAAGATGGGTAACTAGGGATCTAATTATGATCCTGACTTAGATGGACAGCTAACTATTGTTTTCTGCCCTTGCATCAAAGTACTTACTGCTCTGTAGGAAATACCCAGAAGTGCAAGGAGTTCACCACGCTTCAGCAAGCATCCTGAGGATAAGAGGCACATGGAGGAGGGAATATGGTGACCTGTCTCCTCTTAGCACTAGTGGGTCATCTACATAAGTGGACTTGAACCTTAAAACTGGCCATACTTGCCTATCTGACTACTCCTGCCCACTCTTCTCTAATTTCTTCCCTCTTTAAGGCTTGTGGGTGTTCATTTAAGGATCCCAAAGTGGAGGTAAATATACCAGAGAGCTAGCTTGTTACACTACAAAATTCTTGATATGGGCTGTGTGTGTGTGTACATACAGATGTGTATGAATATCTGTGCAAATGTGGTAGTGAAAGGATCCTGCCTTCATCTTGTTTGAGGCAGGGTCTCTCTCTCTTTTTTTTTTCCCCATTGTACTACATATTTCAAGCTCACTGGCTCCACCACAACATAGGAGTGCTAGAATTACAGACACACACCATCATGTCTGGCTTTTCTCTGAGATCTAAACTCAGGTCATCAGGCATGTGTGGCAAGCTTTTTATTTACTGAGCTACCTCCCTGGCCAGCTACTTAAGAAAAGCTTGCTTAGACTTAGTTTTAAAGCTTTATGGGTATGGGCCTCTGGTGAGGATGGTATATCACGGTAAGAATGTGTTAGAGCCAGTGGTCACATCTCCAAGACGAAAAAATCAGGGCCCTACAATCCCTTTGAGAGCCATATTCCAATGACCTAAAGACTGCTCGCTGACTCATCTCTTAAAGATCCTTGACCTGCATCTCTTTATCACTGTCACCCTAGGAACTTAGTCTTTATATTCAGACTTCTAGAAGGATGCCTATCCAAATTCCACAGTCACAAACAAGCTTCAAACTGTTCTGTACTGGCCCTGTATGAGAACAGTCAGCACCCCTTCTACACTCCGGAGAGAAGTTCAAGGATGATGCTTAGGACTCCTGTCTAAGGACCCCAGGTTCAGCCCCCAGGATCCAGTTTCAGTCACACACCTCCACTGGGCTTTCCTGACTATAACATGTTAGGTATTGCTAGAAACTCTCTGGCTAGCAGAACAAAAGACTGTTCTAATCTTGATCCACAGCCAACGTCACTGTGGGGACCACATTACAAAATGTACACAAAGCACCAAGCTGGGGGCTAAGAAACAGGCTCCTCCCTTGAAATCTTGCAGCAAGTAGAAGCATTCAAAGAGCCCCCATTTCCTGCTAGGAGACCGGTCTGAGTTCCAAACTACTTACTGCCTCTCAGTATTTTCATCATGGTTTTACCAAGCACAGAGTGCAATTATACAGCTACCTTAGTCCCCACAGCCTGAGCACCACAAGAGGGATTTTCTGAGTGCTTCATGGCCATCCTCTATCAGTGATGTTCCCCAAAGCTACTGAGACATAGCTGCAGGGCCAAAACAAGTCAGGAGTAGACAGATCCTTTTCTCACCTGCTCAGGTAGCCTGCCCAGGAAAGTTCTGAGTAAGAAGAAAACAAGTCAGAGCTCAAAACAGAATTCTCAAATGTCACATTCCCTTTAAAAAAACAAAACAAAAACAAAACAAAAAAATCTGAGAGTGTTTGTAAAAGGGTTTCTCAGCTCACCCCACATGGGGTTTTTAATGCAGGGCAACCACAGCTTTAAGAATAATCAGGGTCTAGGAGGTCAACTGCAAAGAAAATGACACCTTAGTTGCCAGTTCCTAATAATGGCAGGAGTGCTGATGCCCTTCCTTGACTTCTGAAGGGCCTGGACATCTGGACATTCTAGCAAGTACTGCTTGTGGCTTTGACATAATAGTAGCAGAAATGTGTCCAGAAAAAGGTACACACAAGTTCCAAAGTCAAAGTGACCTAGAATCTCCTACAAGAAACATCTCTAATGCAGCCCAAGCCAATCTGAGATAGTCTGCTGAGGACCCCCAAAGACCATCAGTCTACATACAAGACACAGGCATCCATACTGAACCATGCTGGGCTACTGTATTTGATAGGATTTACGAACTTAGAGGTGACCAGACAAGCCTAAAAAGGTTCATGTTCCAAAGCTGTAAGGACTTCACCTGCTACATCAAGGAAGCTTGAAGTCAGCATGAGCCAAGAGTCCCAAAGTTCCTGGATTCTGGGCTCTCTCTGGGACTCTGTAGCCCTTGCCAGTGCACCTGGCTTCAGGACAGGCATCACAAGTCAATGACCTCCATGCAAAGGTACAGGTCATCTTAGAGCAGATGGGATTCAAGAATTGTGGACCTACCACAGTGAAAAGGGCATGGAATCCTGCCACATGCTGCAATACACCATAACAATGTGTAAATTGAGAACACATATAGAGTGCAATATCCTAGATACAAGCAGCTAAGAGTCCACTTACACAAAGTCTGAGATCTGAAATGATCCAAAATATAATCAAGCTCTGACTTGCAGGAAATTCCACACTAACCTCATAATGGGGTATAGTCAAATTTATATTTAAAAAAAACTGTATAAAATTGTCTTCAGGCTATGTATACAAGGTATAGTAGAAACATATATGATTTTTCTATTTAGACTTTTTCTCGTTCCCTTGACAACATGTAATATCAATATAAACACCCCCAAATGCAGGGAAAAAATTCAAAATACTGAACTTCACCTGTCTCAAACATTTCCAGTAAGGGACACCAACCTGTATGAGGCTTTTGATGGAATCAAGCTGAGACACAAGCCAGAGAATGGGGCTATGGGGCGAGTTAGGGTCTTACTGGGAACAATTTCTGCCGAGAAGACAACAGAGCTCTTCTGCACTTGAATGGTGATAACTGTATGTGTACTCACTGCCACCTTATGTACTTTGTGTTATGTGCTCAGGGTAGTTTTATGTCAAGCGTATTTTACCACAATAAAAAACAACAAAGCATTCAACCAT
Source organism: Myodes glareolus (assembly GCF_982192425.1). Taxonomy (NCBI): domain Eukaryota; kingdom Metazoa; phylum Chordata; class Mammalia; order Rodentia; family Cricetidae; genus Myodes; species Myodes glareolus. The sequence goes on from NC_142034.1 coordinate 64,536,760, forward strand.
CTGCTTGCCTTACTTGTATATGGGCACAGGAAGAGAATAGGCCCACTATGGTGCCCAGAACTTCTTGTCAGACGCAAGCAGGTCTTTAGTATTGTATCAGTTTCTATATGATCCAGATACGAAGCAAAAAGCAAAGGCTAGGCAACAGTGGGGTTTCAGGCTCCTTGCTTGTACTCTCCTGAAAAGTAGTAGGCCTAGCCTCTTCAGACTCCATTTTGTCTGTGGGCCATCATGCCCCTCACTTCAACAAACACTCTGTCTGGAAGCTTCTCTTCTTTTTTAGGGAAATCTGCCTGGACTCCACACACACTAAAGGAAAAGAAAGATTCCCAAAAGTGAGTGCCCATTTTAGCTCTGCCTGAAAAGGCAATGGTTACACCAGGGACCTTAACTGTCCTATTTAGCTAGCCAGAGTCCTAAACATCCCAGAGCTAACCCACCTCCTAAGGGACATTGTGACCATCAGGCATTTCACTTGTTGCTTCACAGCCCAGCCAAGGGCCAGGGGATGTCTTTTCTTCACTATTTCTTAAGTGTCTTCTGGACATCATTATGTCCCCTTTTTGTAAGAGCAATTCAAACTTCTGGGACTACCCTATCGCCCATCTTTCCAGTTCACCACTGCTGGAGAGCGCTAATTCCACATATCTTGTTATGCCTGGTCCACTGAACCCCACTTAGACAATATGAAAAGAAATCAAGAATTATCAAGACCCCAATCACAGTGGAAACCCGAAGTCTGACTAGTAAAAAAGCATTTAAAAGAAAGAAAAAAGGTGCATGTCTTTAATCCCAGCACTCAGGAGGCAGAGACAGGTGGATCTCTTTGAGTTTGAAGACAGTCCAGTCTACAAGAGCTAGCTCCGGGACAGGCTCCAAAGCTACAAAGAAACACTGTCTCGAAAAACGAAAAAGAAAGAAAGAAGGAAGGGAGGGAGGGAGGATAATGTATAACAGGGAAATGACAACTTGAAACAGATTGTAACTAAATGTTAAGGGAGGAAGTGAGCCATAAAATGCTACAACTTAATGGTGCAGTCAATCTGCTGGGAAGGGCAGGCTACCAGCGAGGGCTGCTAACAAGAGGACCAGAGGCAGTCACAGACTGCTGAAAGATGCTATTTTTAGATGCAAGCACCCAGATGGGGGTACTTTATAAGTACCAGGATCCAAGAATGCCATAATCCAAGAATGAAATATGGATGTGTTCCCTGAGTGAGTTGCACACAGAGGCAGGAGAGGTAGTTCTGTGTCCTGTGCTAATAATTAATAACAAATCAAACATTTTAAGTTTAAAAAATGTAAATAAGTCATCGGCCAAATCATTCAGACTTTCTTAGCCTGGTCATTACAGAAACTTAAAGCTGATTCTCCTTTGTTGTGGGTGATGTCTTATGCACCCTTGGCCTCCCACTGGTATGTACCAATAGCATCACTCACTGCTCTAGTTGTTTCAACCAAACCACACAACTGCCACAGCCTTGAGGCACACTAACCCCACTGAAGACCATGGCTCTTAAAGGCAATCAGAAAGAACATGGTAAACATTCTGTGCTGGGGCTCAGCCACATGAGAACAAGTACAAGCATCTATCTGTTCTCAGATCTCATCCAAATGGGCAGAGGGTGGTAGAGGACGACATGTTTTCTTGCCCCAGGGAATGGTTACAAAGGGTAAACAACCCTGACATGATGCAGACCAGAGGGCATGGGTAAGTTCCCCTCACCCTCAGTCCTAGCAAGAGGAACCCTCATGCTACTTCCTTCCTGACTTCTATTGAAATGGCCTCTTCCTTCCTGGCCCCTATCCTGACTAACTCCTGCTGCCTGGTCTTCACTGTGATGGCCTCCTTTGTAGTTTTTATGTGAGCTTCCTGATACAACATGGAAAAGCCTTACAAAGTGATACTTTAGAAGACATTTCAACATGACTGCCACTGCTGGTTCTGCCACTTCACTCTCAGAAGTACTAGGTTATGTGCGCTACCCTGGTCTGGGAAGAAAAACATCAACTGGGTACATGATTTGTCTTTCCAGATACAAGGCCATGTAAAAATGGCCCATACATAAACACTTTCAGAACTGGATGGCCCCCCTGCCCCGAAATGTCCCTTCTTCAAGTTTTTCTTCCTTTCCTTTCTCACAGTCCTGAAAGAGTCACCTCTGTCTTAGCCCATACCCTGTACGCTGGCTATTTTATTTTAGTTTTCCAATTTGACATAAGTTCAGAGTCATCTGAGAAGAGGGAACCACAATTTAAAAAATGCATCCATCTGACTGTCTGGTAGGCAAGTTGGTAGGGCATTTTCTTGATTAATATCGAAGGGCCCAGTCCACTATGTGCAGTGACACCTTGGGCAGGTGGTCCTGTGTTGTACAAAAGTACAAACTGATATCAAGTCACTAAGCAGTGTTCCTCACTGATCACTGCTTCCTTTCCTGTCTCCAGGTTCCTGCCCTGCTTAAGCTCCTTGTTTGGTTTCCCTCAGTGATGGACTATGATCAGGACCTGTAGACAAATAAACCCTTTCTTTCCCAAGTTTTTAATCATGGTCTTCATTGCAGTAATAGAGATCAAGTTTCTGGGAGATGCTATGGACCACACCTGGCTCAATGGTCTTATTAAATAGCAGCTCTTAAGGGCAGCAGCAATCGGTGTGGTGCCCAGCAGCCACTCCTTTTGTGCTGATGCAACTGAATCAATGGAATAATGAATTCTTCTAGATTTCAGTGGGGCCTAAATAAAAAATCCCTGTGCTGATTGTTAGACGCTCATGGTCTGAACCCAACAAGATCATAATCAAACGACCTCTAGAGGTTCCAACACTCTTCACTAGTTACAGAACTTAAGAATGGGATGGGCTTATGGGAGACCTAACTCCTATCCCAGAGCTGCTGCCCACTGACAGTTAAGACAGGAGGACAGCAAGGAGGAGCGGAGTTTGCCGTCCGTACCTCCTGAACTCGGAGAAGAGTATCATGCATGTCTACCTGTTCCTGTTTCTAGCTGGGTCACTGTCAGTGCCCACTTCAAATTACTCTGGCTCACAAATGGCTCTTCAGCAAAACCCCCTGTACTTCACTCTCAGGTTCATCAAAAGGAACAATGGGGAAAAAAATCTTAAGCAATCAATGAGGTGACAGTTATTGAGGGGGGGCTAGAGGTACAATATCATGCTCATTAATGATCTCAGAATAAAAGGAGTGAGATGCCACATCAGAAAGCATAGGTGGAAAGGGGCCTGCTCGGCACATGTGAATGCTAATGATCATTTCCCAAATTCTAGTTTCCTAACCCTCTGCAAAGTCCCTGGAGACAGTTAACTCACACTATATAGGGTGTCACAGCATCAGAGTTAAGAAACCTGCTCTGGACTGGGTGGTGGTGGCGCATGCCTTTAATTCCAGCACTTGTGAGGCAGAGGCAGGCAATCTCTGCGAGTTCAAGGTGAGCCTGGTCTAGTTCCCAAACAGGCTCTAAAAGCTACAGAGAAACCAAGAAAAGAAAAGAAGAAAGAAAAGAAAAGAAAGCTGCTCTGGGGTGCAGCAAGTGGGTCAATCTATTTGAAACAGTATGACTAGACTTTCCTGGGGGTCCCAGTCTTCACAGGCACCACAGTGCATACCTGCACACACTTGTCTACTCAAATGACAGAGGAAGAGGCATCCAATGCTTCATTTAGGAGAGAGAAATTTCCTTTGGTGAAAAGTGTGTGTGGGGGGGGTGACATGGGTAGAAATAGAGGCAGGCATTCTTTCTGTTCTACTTGACTGGACTGGGGGTTTGGCCTTTGGCGCAAGAGCCGCAAGCACTTAATCCACCCATGATGCAGGCAGAAAACCAGGTAGTAGAAGAGAAGAAAGCAGGTCTTCTGCTCTGATCACAGAACTGGTAGACCTCAGTGCCAGCTAAAAAGAAATCTATACCAACATCTAGTGGGATAGTCCTGGGAAGACAGGACATAAGCCTGCCTGTCTCCACTCAGGCCTGTAGGAACACCACCTCTGCAAACCTTGCTGACCTCCAGGACTTTCCCCCCGAAAAGTGACTTCATTCTTCACTGTTACCTCTTACCAACAACTGCTAAACAAAACAAAACAAAACAAACAAACAAAAAAACCAAGCAAATCTGAAGCATAAGATCTGGGTTTTAGAGTATTTTCTACTTAGTACTACAAGTCCTTTAAAACATCCAAGACTCCCAAACAGAAGCCTGAGCAGGGCTGCATTCACATATGATGTGGCCAGCAGTGCCACAGCTGAGGAGCCTGAGGAGAGCATGGCCAGGGTCAGGGAATACTGAGGACACTTACCATCTCATCCAGTGCGTAGCGCAGAAGGCCATGCTCATACAGGATGAAGAATCGTCGCTGCCATTTCTACAACAGAACACAGAGCTGGGGGTGAGGTCTCCTGGCCCTGGATCTCAGCTGGCAGAACCCTAATATCTGACACACAGACTCTAAGGAAGGCTGGTTCTGAGACTTCCACTTCTGGAGTAGATGGCAGGAGGAATGAAACCAGATTGTATAGTGATTCATTAGCCAGGTGGGGTCAGGAGACAGACCTGCCTAATCACAAGTGACTAGTGCTTCCAGATGCTCCACGAAGCTTTTAAAGTTGGAGCTTTCCCTGGAAGTTAGAAACTGTTATATGGTCACTTTTCTATGTTCCTACTGGCAATCAGTAGAACATTTTCATAGAATGTTTGTCAATTGCCTGGATGAATGATCTAATATGATCTGGAATAACCTGAGGCTGCAGGGATGGTGACAGCATCCCTTTCAAGAAAGTCTGGGAAATGGTATAAAATGGGTTGGTTTTGTGATTGTCAGGGAAAGAAAGCAGACAGTCAAGGCTGAGGAATTCAACAGTGGTTGAACAAGCTAACAAAAATCAAACAGAGAAGAACCCCAACAAAGGCCTCCAGTGGTGTTACCGTGATCAAATGCCATTGAAAACTGAAATGGAAAGAATAAATAAACACATCATCTTTCTGTGTGAAGGGTTTTGCCTACCCCCAATAAGGCTGTGAGTCTAAATCATGGCTCACAGACAGGCATAGCTCCCATCACAATCCCTCGGGGTGATTTCAGAAGGATGCAAGGTTCTATTCTCAACATTTCACAAAGTCCAATAACAAGTAAATTTTGACTAGCACTAAAGCCACAGAATTAGCGTGGCAATAGTGGGTACTTCTTTAATCCCAGCACTCGGGAGGTAGAGACAGGTGGATCTCTGTGAGTTCAAGGCCACCCTGATCTACAAGAGCTAGTTCCAGGGCAGCTAAGACTGTTACATGGAGAAATCAACTTGAAACAAAACAAAACAAAACAAAAGCCATAGAATTAACTATAATTCATTTTTCTTTGTTCTAGGCAAGAAAAATAAATTAAAAAAAATGGCTTTCTCATTGCAGTAAAAAAAAAATTGGCAGTTCTGAGTCATAGAAACCAGGAAAGGCACTTGGCTCCCTGCATACTGCATTCTAGCTGGAACCACTGGCCACCATGGTGTAAGAACAGGACTTATGGTGCTATGTAGAAAGGACCTATTAGGGCTGCTTCCAGGCTGGAGTTCTAAAACAGGCTACTGGCACCTGTTTTCCAAAAACATTTCCAAGGTTCCTATGTGTTATCTTTGGAATCAGAATTTACTCCAGAAGGAAGCCCAAGGACCAGAAACACAATGCTACTAGTTCTGTGGGCCAGAGCATGAAATCATGAGGACCCACCTAGGTGAAAAGGGATGAGCAGAGCTAGGGCAACTGTCTTAAGTACAACTAGGAAAAAGTGTATGGAAAAGATGCTCTGATTGGAGCTAAATCCCTGATGGATTGCTCAGGGTTAATAAGCAAGCCTCTGGTCAACAAAGTATGTCTTTATTCACCCTTTAGCTTCAGAAGAGACCTATATCCAAAAGACAGAACAGTGTCTGAGAGCAAGTCAGAGAGCAAGGGTGTTCAAGCCTCAGCCCTTTATCAGAACTCACAGTGCTAAGTTCCCAGTTCAGAAGAAACTGCCTTGGCTCTGAAGGACTCGGGAACTAGGAGAACATGCTGCAAAGACGTACTTAGTTGTTTTTTGTCTTTTCCATTTGACTGTTTTCAGAGTCCAGATGACCCACAACAGGTGACACCCATACAAGAATAGCACATTCTGAAACAAGGACTCTCTATATGTGCAAGCAGAACTTTCTGAGACCTCAGAGTTTACAAAATGTTCGATCCCTGCTGACTTTGTCACTCTGGTTCCAGTATTTCCCTCCCTATTTTTTTAAAATCAATTTTGCTCTCAAATGAACCTCCTTCTAGTTTTTCCCGCTCTTAAGAATTTTCTCAAGTACCCTTACCCGAGACCGGTGCACTGGGTTATCAAAGTCAGTGCCATCTGGAGCCAGGAGCAGCCAGCCACCATAAATGGGTTTAGCCTAGAAGAGAAAAAGGATGGAAGGTTATCAGCAGCATGGGATCAAAGACAAGAGAGTAGGGAAGACTGACAAACAGGATGTCATCTACCACTCCCCAACACAGGCTACATATCTAAAACAGATGCCTAATTTAAAAGGTTACAGGATTACACAGTATGCTTAGGGGAACACAGAACCCAGAAGGCATCTGAAAACCCACAAAGCAAAAGAACCCTAAAGACACAAGGATCCCTCCCCTCAAGTTTCTTACAAACACACCAAGACGGGAAAGGGTGACATTTTAGTCAATAAATGGGGCCTAAGCATCAGGAATAGTGTAAATGATACAGCCCCAAACTCCCATCCTGAAGATGTAAAGCAGAACCTGGCAGAGATTTGACACTGGTCAAACACTCATCAGCGCCTACGTGCAGTCAAGGGTAAGGGGAAAGCTCTGGGCTTTGCCACTGAGCTGCTGAAAGGCACGACATCAACAGTTCTAACTGTATTTCATGAAGCTTCTGTGATAATGTAGTTGAAAACCAGCACGAAAACCAGGTGAGGTTTTTATGCCTGTAATCACAGCACCGGGGAGGCTGAGGCAAGAGAATCACCATAAGATCCAAATCAGTCTGGGCAACAGAGGGAGACTGTCTCAACAAAACAAATTAGTACAGGGAGGCAAAATGACGCACCTGGATAACGGCCTGGCAGTTTGGAAGAGGTTGAATATACAGCTACTGTGAGTCCCAGCAATTCCACTGCTAGATAATAAGCATGTGAGAAAAGTACACAAATGAAAACCTGCACTGTAGCATCCTAAGAGCACTGCTCCCGATTATCCAAGGTGCTACAACTAAAACATCCACAAATTGATAAACGGTTGAATATCTGTAGTCCACCCACACAATGACTGCACAGCATGACACAGACAGAGGTTTTGATGAACACAAAAGGCATGTGAACCTTAAGAACACTGTATAATTGAAAGCAGTCAGACAGAAAGGCCTACATATTATAGAATCCCATTCACACGAACTATCTGAACAGGCAAATCCACAAAATAGAAGGTATACTAAACAGTCACCCAGGAGCAAGAGGAAAAGGCACTGGGTTTCTCTGGAAAGTGATAAAAATCTTCTGGGAGGAGATACTGAAGATTGCTGCAGAGTACTATGAATATGCTAAAGCTAGAGAACACTACAATTTAAAGGGGTGAATTTTACATCAGTAAAACTACATAAAGAAAAAACATCAAGCATTTTGTCTGGTCTATAAAATCTCAACCAATGTTAGGCATAGTTATACTTTTATTGTCCAATGCATCGCCCACCCAGGACCCTGACAAAAGGAGTACAAAGTGCTTAATAAGAATGAGACTTAGTAAGTAATTCTTAATAAGAATACAACTACATCCAGTTGGTGAGAAGAGGTTGGCAAAGGGACAACTGAGCCAATGTACCTTCTGCCATTTGGGGGGCAGTGACAAGAAAATCCAAACCTTCTTACTGCATCACACGATGATCTCTGAATAAGCCATGGAGAAGGGAGGCTCTCTTAATATATTTTTTATTTAACATTCTGCAAACCGGGAGGCCCCATCGGGCCACGCCATTTAGCTGTGGAATCTGTGATTCAAGAGAGGGCAATCTGCTTGCTGCAGGGTCAGATAGCCTCCACGAAAAGCCAAGAATCCTCCCATTTCTTGGCTTCTTTAAGAGTCTTTAACAACGTCCTCCCCACTTCACCCCCCCCCCAAAAAAAAACCCAACCATGACTTTTCCACTGAGGAGAGTGGTTAGAAAGAGACGTGAGCTGGGATAGGGGCAGGCTGCTGGAGAATGACAGAACCTTGCTTTGATGGAAGGCAGGAGTACTGGCGAAGGCCCAAGAGCTAAATGGACACTAGCAGTGCCCAGACAGCTGAACATGTTCCCATCTCCCTGTAAACATGATGAGTACACACTGCAAGCAGACCAGTCACAGCATAGGAAAATCAGAGCTTGGGTGAGATGGCTCCCTGAACCCTGTGGATCATGGCCTCCATCTTGAGTGTCTGATCAAGGCTACCCAGTGTGATTTTGTGGCATCTTTTTGGCTTATGGCTGAAGGACTTTAGGTGATATTAGATTAGGTATATTTATGTGACCTTCTCCAAAGGGGATAATGGGGACCTTAGTAATTGGTGTAAATAGCCTCAAAACCCAGATCACCCTGGTTCAAGTCCTCACTGGCATCACTGGTCACTCAGGAAACTTCTGCCAGACCTACTTTGCATGGCCCTGCCTGTACTACATACTAGAGACCAACTAGAACTTTCTGGGCCACAGTCACAGATAGATCCTGGTATCTCTAGAAAAAGGTTTATGGTAGGCAGCCAGAAAAGTAGGTTTATGCTAGGCAGCCAGAGAAGTAGATGGTAGGCAGCCAGAAAAGTAGGTTTATGCTAGGCAGCCAGAGAAGTAGATGGTAGGCAGCCAGAAAAGTAGGTTTATGCTAGGCAGCCAGAGAAGTAGAGGGCCAGAGTAAAAAACACAGCACCAGAAAGAGCTGTCTGGGAAGTTGGTGCCTGAAACACTTACAAAGGCAGATCTTAAGGGACATAGAACAGCTTACTACAATACCTGTGACACCTGGAGCTGGGGCTAGATAAGCTAGGGAGACAGTGAAGGGTGCAGGGCAACTGTATTGGCAACTCCATCTCTATAAATAATCAAAATCACTGAGTTTTGCACTTTAAACATTTCAATTACATGAATTTTATCTCAAGAAAACCATTCTTAAAAGCATGCAAAGAGAAGTCTCACATTCTCTAGGATCTAGCCCAGCAAGTGTCATTCCCTTCCCTCTTTACAATCCCTCTATCTATGCTTTTACTACAATCCACAATACTTAGCCCAGGTACACAACCAGTGGCCCAGTTTAGTCTAGGTACCCACTGACTGTGCAGGACCCAAGCTCCATGTCCCTGCCTAATCTAACCACCTTTATCCATGACAAAGTCAACCTCGAGGTTTTCCCCAGGACTTGCCCTACCTGTAACTACCCACGGGTTCCTCTTGTACCACTTGCAATCACCCCATTTGATATATAGACATCCCCAGGTCCTCCTCCAGGATCTTGACTGGTACATCTCCTTGATATCCCCAAACCTTTTCTGCAACCTGCCAGATCTAGCCTGGGTCCAACATATAGTGCACCAGCCTAGTCTGGCCTCCACTGCCTGTACCAAAAACGGACTTTGAGGCTTTGGCCAGGACCCTCTCCACCTATCCCCCCAAACCACAGGATGCTCCCACACTATTGCCTATCTTTCCACCCAGTCAGATCTAGCCCCACACTCCAGGGTGGGACCAGGAAGCACATTGTACATACCAGCCCCATCCCTTCCGTCCGCTTAACTTCATTCCATCTAAGTCATATCCAATCTCTAGGACCAAACCACCTGTATATCCTCTCATCGGCCCCAATCCTGCTTTTCCCATAACAGACTCAGAACTAACAAAAGAAGTCCATATGCACAGATCTCACCACAAAAATGCCAACAATATTAAAAATCAGGTCAATATTCTCTCTCTAAAACCTACAAGTCCCATAGAAATGTTTACCAATGAGAATTACCTAGACGAACTCCAAGATAAAACTCCAACATCAACAATCATAGCAACTTCAAAGAACTCAGGGGGTCTGAAGAAGACATAAAGAAACAACTCAATGAAATTAAGGAGAAAAGAGCTGAAGGTTATTCTCCCTATCCATGACTAAGAAAACACAAACGCATCTCAGCTTAAAAAAAAAAAAAGGCACCACCTTAAAGTAAAAGTATGATTAAGAGTACGCCAATCAAATGGAGAAAAAGCAAGCATCATTACACTGATATATGAGAGCACAGACTTCTAACTAAAACTAATCAGAAGAGACAGAGGGACACTTCATTCTAACCAAAGGAACAGCTAACCAAGACGACATTACTATCTTATACATGTATCAAACTCTGAGGCACCCAATTTCATTTAAAATCTATTTCTGGACTTAGAGACACAGCTTAACATTCATTAATAATGAGTACTCTATTTCAATACCCCAATTTCTTTAACAGATGGATCATTTGGATAAAAAATAAAGACAAAACATCAGAATTAATTGATATATCACACAGAATTAACAAAAATCCACGGAATATTCCACCCAAATATTAAACACACATCAGCACATTGAAGCTTTTCTAAACAGACCACATCCTGGTACACAAAACAAATCTTTATGAACCAAAAAGACAGAAACCACTCTTTATACGCTATCTCACCACAATACAATAAAAATTAAAATCAACAGCAAACAAATCTGTAGCAAATACACAAATTCATAGAGATTAAACAACTCATTACTGAATGATGAATAGGTCAAAGGAAAAAAATCAAGAAATAAGAAAACTTCATGGAACTAAATAAAAATGAAAACACAATACAACAAAACCTCTGGGACATAGCGAAAGCAGAGGGAAATTTATAAATCTAAGTGCCTATATTAAAAAAATCAGAGTTGAGGGAGAACATGAACAAGAAAGGCAGGACCGTGAGGAGTGCGTTCACCCACTGATACAAGGGGACTGATCTAATGAAAGTTCACCAAGGCCAATTGGACTGGGACTGAACGAGCACGTGAGCCAACCAGATTCTCTGAATGTGGCCGGATTCTATGAATGTGGCTGGCTCGGGGTCTTTCTGAAAAGCTACTGACAATGAGACTGGGACTTGTTTCCTCTGCATATACTGGATTTTTGGGATCCAGTCTGTTTGGATGCTCACCTTCCTGGACCTGGAGGGAGGGGGGAGCAACTTGAACTTCCCACAGGGCAGGAAACCCTGATTGCTCTTAGGGATGGAGAAGGAGGAGGAGAGGGAGTGGGGGGAGTGGGAGGGTGTTGGGAGGAGGGGCGGAAATGGAAACTTTTATAAATTAATAAACTTTTATATAAAAAAAATCAGAGTTGAACTAAAAAGTTGGATAAACAAAAACAAACCAAATTCAAACCCAGGTGAGAGCAAGAAATAATAAAAACCTGAAATCAATGAAATAGAAACAAAGAAACAATGACTCTAAGAGCTGGTTCTTTGAGAAAATAAACAAGACTGACAGGACTTTGGCTCATCTAACCAAAAGGAAAGAGAGGATTCAAGTTAACAAAAATCGGAAATGAACAGGGAAACATATCAGACACCAAAGAAATCCAAAATATTATAAGGGAGTAGTTTTTTAAAGAAAAAAAAAACCTCGTATTTCATATTAGGCTGGAAAACCTAAAATGACTTGATTTCTAGATTCAAACAGACTACAAAAATTAAACCAAGAAGTCAGACCCACAAGAGATGAGGACAATGAAATACTAATAAAAACCTTCCTGTTTAATAGAAAAAGAAAAGAAGTTCAAGGCCAGACAGAATCACAGTAGAATTCTACTTGACTTTCAATGATGTACAGCTAATGTTTCTTAAGCTATTCAAAAGAGAAAAGGAACATAAGGAAACTCCTAAATGCCTTCTACAAAGCCAGTTGTCACTCCAATGCCCAAACCTGGAAAAAAAATAACAAAAACGAAAACTGCAGGCCATTATCCCCAATGAATTAAAAAATATTCATTAAATAATTCTTTCAAACAGACTACAGACATACATTAAAAAAGATTATTCACCATGACCAAGTTGGTTTTATCCTTGAGATGCAGGGATGGTTAAACATAAACAAGTCAATAGGTGCATTAAACCACATAAATGGGTTTGAAAGACAAAATTCACATGATCACCTCAATAGATGTGGAAAAAGCCTTTGACAAAATCCAATATGCTTTCATGATAAAAATTGTAGAGAGTGTAGGGCTACATGGAACATATCTCAACACAATAAAAAATTAAACCATACCCACAGTCAACATCATCCTAAATGGAGAAAATCTTAAAGCAATCCCACTAAAGTCATTCCTACTCCTTTTCAATATTGTGCCTGAAGTACTAGCTGGCACAATAAGGTAAAAGAAGGAAATTAAAGGCATACACATAAGGAAAGAAGTCTGACTATCCCCATTTGCAGATGACATGATACTAGAGATACATTAGAGATCCCAAAAACTCTACCAGAAATTTTCTAGAAATGATAACGAAATTCAGTCACGTGGCAGGATACAGAATCACTCTGCATGCATCAACAGCTTTTCTATACACCAGCAAATACACAGAGAGGGAGGTCATGGGCACATACCCTTCACAATTGCCTCAAAGAATATAAAATATCTGGAAATAAACCTAACCAAAGAAATGAGGAACCTTTACAATTGAAACTTTAAAATTCTGAAGACATAAAAACACTAGAAAATGAAAAGCTATCCCATGTTCATGGATCAATAGAAATGACATCATAAAAATGACAATTTTACCATAAACTATTCTCAAATTCAATACAACATCAATCAAAATCCCCATCTCATTTCTCACAGAAATAGAAAAAAAACTATCCTAAAATCCATATGGAATCACAAAAGATCACAGATAGCCAAAACAATCCAGAGCAAAAAGAAAAATGCTGGAGGAACTGGCATTCCAGATTTTAAAATATATTACAGAGCCCAAGTAACAAAAGAATATGGTAGAGGCACAGTCATGTGAGAGCAATGGAAGAAAAAAAATCAAAGACCCAAACATGAGCGCATATAACTTCAGCCACTTAATATTTGACAAAGACACCAAAAACATAAGCGGGAGAAGAGAAAACATCTTCAACAAATGCTTCTGGGAAAATTGGACGTCAACATGCAGAAGAGTGAAACTAGATCTGTATCTATCACCTTGAACAAAAACTAACTCCTGAAACACTGAAATAGCTAGAAGAAAACATAGGCACTATTCTAATGATATAGGTAAAGCAAAGAACTTTCTGAATAATTCAAGAATTAAGGCCAACAACTGGCAAGTGAGGTTCATAAGACTAAAAAGCTTCTGTAAAACTAAAAGAACAATCAATAGGGTAAAGAGGAAGCCCACAAGGATGAAGAATCTTAACCAGCTATAAATCTGACAAAGAACTGATATCCAGACTTGAACTCAAACAAAACAAACAAAAAAACACACAAAAGAAGAAAGAAAAAAGAGTCAAATAAACAAACAAGCACAAATGACTTATTAGAAAAATGGGCTGGGTGGTTATGGTGCACACCTTTAATCCCCACATTCAGGGGGCAGAGTTCAAGATCAGCCTGGTCTACAAAGTGAGTTCCAGGACAGCCAGGGCTACACAGAGAAAAACCTGTCTCAAAAAACAAACAAGCAAAACAAAAAACAAAAAAACAAAACAAAACAAAACATAACAAAAAACTACCGAAACCAAAAAAATAAGTAAAGGAAGGAAGGAAAAAAATGGGCTAGAGACCTTCACAGAGAGTTCTCAAAAGATAAAAAAGGTTGACAAATACCTTTTTAAAATGCTTATCTTCCCTATCTCAAAAAATGTTTATTTTCCCTAGTAATCAGGAAAATGCAAATCAAAACAACTTTGAGATTTCATCTTATTCTAGTTAGAATGGCAGTATCAATGGAACAACCAGTAACAAATGCTGGGTATAGAAAAGGAAACCCTCATTCACTCACCATTGGTGGGACTACAAACTAGTGCAAGTCACTATGGAAATCAGTGTGGCAAATTCTCAAAAAGCTCAAAGTAAATCTACAACATAACCCTAACATACTACTCCTTGGCATATGTGCCCAAAGAACTCAACATCCTATTCCTTAGAATATGTATTGCTGCCATATTCACAACAGTTAGGATATGAAAGCAAAGGACATGTCCTTCACCTAAAGAATGGATATTGAAAATGTGGTATAATACACTATGAAATACTATTTAGCTGTAAAGAAAGATGAAACATGAACTTTGCAGATAAAGGGATAGAACCAGAAAAAAATCATATTGAGTGAAATATTCTAGACCCAGAAAGACACATGCTTTATGTTTTCTCTCATGGGGGCTCATAGCTTCAAATCTTCAGGTATGGGTATATAGCCTGTAGTAACGACAGAAACCAGGAAAGTAGAATGGGGCCATGAAAAGGGTTCAAGAACAACAGAGAGGGAAATAGCAGAGTTCGAGTGATCTGATCTGGTAGATGGAAGTGGGACACTTCTGGGAGGGAGAAGGAGAAAATATAGAAGAGTAAAGGGAATAATGGCATACAGTGATATGATATGGGGAGAAGGGGCTCTTTTCAGGAGAAAGGAGGGAGGTTAATATAAAAAGAGGAAAGAGGTGGGTAAAATAACAAGGATGTCTAAAAAGGTCACAAGGAATCATACTATTAGTTGTTTATCTCAAAAACTATAATACATGTAATACTGTATACACACACACACACACACGAAATTTTTAGCAAACTTTTCTCATCTGTGTTGACAGTATTCCCTCCAAGAGTCAAGCACCACCTAACCAAAACCCCAATATGAGACATGAGAAGCCCCCTTTCATGGTACCAGAGGTACCATGAAAGTTTCCAGAGGAGGGAGGCAACCAACAGTCCCATCCAATTTTAATGCCTATGAACCACATCAACTACCAACACAGCACCATTACCCTGAGTGCAGTAGTGGCAAGCATATATTGGTGGTAACTTAACACACTCAACATGAAGGAACCCATGCCTGGTGCTAGTAACCTGGCTAACTAACTACTCAGAGTTAGTGACATCATATATACTAAAAGAAAACCTACAACCACTCCTTTACAAAAGCAGCACAATATTTAACTACAATTTAAGATATCTGCCCTGATACCCACAGATAAGAGGATCAAGGAAACATCTCTGTGACAGCAGAGACCACTACAAAAAAATCCCACAATCAATCAAAATGCAGAGTTGTTGAGCCCAGTCCCAATGGATGCATCTACAAAATACTCTCGCACCTAAGTAAAGCTCAGGGAACTGAAGAGACAGGTCCTAAAATCATTTTAAACCCAAGCCCCATTTTGCGAGACTCTAACCTTGAAAGTAGCCCCCATCAGGCACCCCGTCCCATGTACCTGGAAATTCTGAGAAAAGCCACAAAAGGCCCTCAAATTGCCTAGCTGCCCAGAGACCTGAGGACAGCCTATCAGAAACTAGACAAACAAGTTTTTACAGTTACCAGGTGTTTTGTGAAAAGTTACAAAAATGTCCCCCTTAGAGCCACCTACAACATAAGCATATCCCCCTACCCAATCTGGTAATGCCAAGGCATACAACTTCCTGCTGTGGTTTTTCCCTTTAAAGATCCCTTGCACTGTGAGTTAGGGGTCTTCCTCCCTCACCTGCTGTGTCAGTGTATAGAATGAGATCCCTGCTTGTGAGCTTGTAAAAATAAATCTTGTGTGTTTGCATCAGAAAGCCGGCTCCATGGTGGTTTTATTGGGGGGGGTCTCTCGACTCAGGCATAACTTTTTGGGGGCTTGTTCGGTATTCCTGGACTCCCCCTCCCCACATGATCCCTAGAGTCCCATCCCTGAAGGTTTCAGACAGACTGGTGAGTTCTCATTTGTATCTGTCAATTATATATCTCCATTTACTTTCAGTTTGCCTGAAAACTGAAACTTTCAGCATCTCTGACTGCTTCATAGACATGGAATTCTCCAAAAATCCAGTTTTTCTGAAACAGCCCACATGGCCTAAGCAGACTTACTGGAAGACTTGGGTTGTGAGGATCTGGGAGATGTTCCAGGTCCTGACAGGAGCAGGGAACAGGCAACTCTGCCTCCAAAGTAGACAGTCTTTGGCATTTTATAGGCCCTGGACTCCAGACAAAGGGAATCCAGGGCTCATTGAGACCACAGACTACTGACTCTCTTTTCAAGGTATCTTTCTTCTTGTTGGGCCCTTGTGTTTGTCTTGTTATTTGTATCTCTGTTCATTGTTTTGACAATTGACCTGACACTGACTGCTAACATGGGACAGACTCCTTCTTCCTTAGAGCTTTGCCTTGAATGTTGGGGTGATGTCAAGGCAATTGCACACAACAGTGTGGAAATTAGAAAGGGAAAATTTAATCTCTTTGGCAGCTCAGAGTGGTCCTCCTTCAAAGTCAGATGGCCAGCAGAGGGATTTTTTTGATGTCGGCCTTATAGGTGCAATGAAAAATGCCATTACTGACTTAGGACTATGTTGGTGGGTCTCAAGGTAGCTGTCAGGCAGCCAACCAATATGAGTAAGGTTTATCATGTGAAACAGCCCCACAGCCTTCCTGGAACGCTTGCAGGAGGCCTTCAGGCACTATACTCCCTATGACTCGGAGGTGCAAGAGACAGAAACATCCTTGATCTTTGCTTTTATGAACCAGGTAGCTCCAGACATAAAGAAAAAACTCCAAAAACTAGATAGACTAGAGGAGAGAAATATCAGAGATGTAATGATGGTGGCAGAGAGAGTTTATAACACTAGGAAAAGTGCAGAGGAAAAAGAACTCAAAAAGGAAAAAAAGACAACAAAAGAGCCTTGCTCAAATGTTAGAGGCACAGCAGGAACACCACCACTGGGAGTTGGCTAAGATTTTGGCCACATCAAGAGAGATAGATGGCCCACACCAGGGAATACGACAAGCAGCTTCTGGCAATAGAGAAGGCAGAAACAAAGATCAGAAAAACCTGAGACTGGGGGGAAATCAATGTGTATGCTGCAAGAAGGAAGGACACTGGGCAAGAGAATGTCCAAAGAAGTAGCAAAAGACCAAAATTCTGCAGTTAGATGTGGACAGTGATTAGGAGAGCCAGGGTTCAGGCCCCCTCCCTGAACCCAGGGTAACCCTAAAGGTGGAAGGGAAGAAAATTGACTTTATGATAGGTACCGGAGCAGAAAACTCAAGTGTTGTTAAAACCAGAGGGGCCTACATCTAATAAAAAGACCTGGATACGGGGAGCCATGAGAACTAAACACTACTCATTAACTACACGAAGAACAATGGATTCAGGAATGGGACGGGTAACCCATTCTTTCCTGGTGATACCGGAATGCCCATATCCCCGCCTGGGTCAAGACTTCCTTACAAAGATGAAAGCACAAATACATTTCTCTAGTGACAGGACTTAGCTACTCCACCAGAATGGGGCGCCAGTCCAATTTTGGTCACCAGCACCTTAACTGAGAAATACGGGTTCCACCAGAAACCTGTGGAGCCTGATCTCTCTGTGCAGGACTGCTTCAAGTTTCCCTTAGCATGGGCAGAGACGGGAGGCATGGAATTAGCATCCCACCAGCTACCTGTCTATGTGGAGATCAAGTCAGGGGCAGATCCTGTAAAAGTCGGCCAATATCCCATGCCCCTCAAAGCAAGGAGGAGAATCATTCCACATGTAAGGCTGAAACTTGGGGTCCTGAGACCCATTCAGTCGGCCTAGAACACCCTCTGCTGCTGGTGAAGAAGTCTTACTCCAACGATTACTGGCCAATGCAGAACCTGAGAGAGGTAAACAAAGGGTAGTGGATATCCATCCCACAGTGCCAAACCCTTACACCTTGCTCAGCATACTGCCCCTGACCAGTAATGGTACATAGTCCTGGACTTAAAGGATGCATTCTTCAGTCTGTCCCTAGCCTCCAGTAGTCAGCCCTATTTCACCTTTGAATGGCAAGACTCAAAGATTGGAATTAGTGGCCAATTAACTTGGACCAGACTGCCACAAGGACTTAAAAACTCCCCCACTATCTTTGATAAGGTCCTACACGAGGACTTTGGTGAGTACTGAGCCCAAAACCCAGATATAAGCCTGTTACAATACGTGGATGACCTGTTGATTGCTGTTGCCAACCCGGAAATGTATCTGAAAGGGACCGAGAACCTACTGCCAGCCCTTGGAAGCCTGGGATACAGGGCCTCTGCAAAGAAGGCCTGGATCTGTAAACAACAGGTAATGTATCTGGGGTATGTCCTCGAAGGAGGCCAGAGATAGCTCTCAGACACCCACAAGGGAACAATACTGAAGAGTCCCACCCCTGCTTCTGCTAAGCAGGTGAAGGAATTCCTAGGTACTGCCGGGTTCTGATGCCTCTGGATTCCGGGGTTTGCTAAACTTGCCAAGCCCCTATATGAGGCCACAAAGGAGGAACAGATTTTATTTGAACAGAGGACAGATATAGGCCTCTAGAAGTCCCAGCGCTACCTATGTGTGGATGAGCATAGGGGAATAACTAAGGGTGTGCTCATGCAGACCCTAGGACCACGGAAAGGGCTAGTAGCTTACCTACCCAAGAAACTAGACCTTGTGGCCACAGGTTGGCCCCCTTGCCTTCGTATCACAGTGGCAGTGGTCATGCTAGTTAAGGATGCTGACAAACTAACTCTAGGATAAAATATCACCACCGCCATGCCACATGCATTGGAAGAGGTACTTAAACAGCCGTCCGACCAATGGTTGAGTAATGTTCAGATGACTCATTATCAGACTTTGCTCCTTAACCCAGCTAAAATAATGTTTCAAGTCCAGTAGCTCTAAACTTGACTATGTTGCTACCAGACCCAGACCTCAAAGTCCTGTGCTACATGACTGCTCTGGGATCCTGGCACAAGCACACTGCATCTGACTGGACCTAAAAGATGCTCCACTCTCAGATGCAGAGGAGACATGATTCGTGGATGGAAGCAGTTTTGTGTGAGATGGACTAAGGCATGTAGGAGCAGCAATAATGATCAAATGAGGTGGTCTGGGCAGAACCAATGCTGGCAGGGACTTTGGCTCAAAGAGTTAAATTAATAGCATTAACCAAGGCTTCAGAGCTGGAATGAGGAAAGAAGATTAATGTTTACACAGAAGGCCACTATGCCTTTGCCACTGCCCACATATATGGTGTCATATACAAAGAAAGGGGCCTACTGACAGCAGAGGGAAAGACAAAAACAAAAATGAAATTGTGGATCTCCTGAGGGTATTGTGGGCCCCTCAAAATTGGCTATAATACATTGCCCTGGCCACCAAAGGGAGATGGCCCAATACAAAAAGGAAACAGTTTGGCTGTTCAAACAGCCAGGGAGGTAGCAATAACCTCCACTTTGGTCCGCCTTGGTGGACCCAGGGCCCCTGGCTTTACCGGACGAACCAAAATACACCCAGGAAGATCTGACATGGATGAAAACCTTCCCTATGACACAATGCCTTGGAGGATAGTGGAGATCGGCTGACAGTAAAGTCACACTGCCCAAGCAATTGGGTCTTCAAATCTTGCACAAAATATACTGTGCCTCTCACATGGGGATTTGTCAGATGCAGGACTTGCTGAGGCATTCAGAAATAAAAACTGAAAATGGAAACCAGGTTATAGAGAATCTGGTCAACAGCAGCCAGGCCTGCCAAGTGACAAATGCCATCTCCAACCCCCAAAACCCTGGAAATTGGCTCCAAGGAAAGAAATCTGGTAAGTTTGACGTGAGACTGCCCAGACAGTGGCCAAGAAATTGCTGGAAGATATACTACCCAGGTATGGGTTCCCCACAGACAACAGTCTGGCATTTGTATCTCAGGTTAATCAGAGTCTAGCCACCATTTTGGGGATTGATTGGAAATTACATTGTGCATACAGATCCCAGAGTTCAAGGCAGATAGAGAGAATAAACAGAACTCTAAAAGAGACCTTTACTAAATTATAGCCTTAGAGACTGGCACAGACTGTTACTCTCCTTTCCTTTGCCTTATACTAAGTGAGAAACTCCCTCTATCAGATAGGCCTAACTCCCTTTGTGTCATGTTTGGGACCCCCCCCCCACTCCTATTATTCCCAGCCTCCAATCTGAACTCTTGATAGAACTGGATGACTGGGACACACTTGATTCCATCCAATGACTGCAATGGACCCACAAGCATATATAGCCCAAACTCAGGGGCCTATATGAATTTGCTGCCCTCCCCGTGAACTCCAAAGGTTCCAGCCAGGAAATGGGTCTTCATTTGCCATCATCGGAAGGGGTCCCTAGAGTGACAACGGAAGGGACCCTTTGTCATCTCGACTACGCCCACAGCCCTAAAGGTGAGTGGAGTGGCCACCTGGGCCCACTGGTCACATGCATAGCCTGCAGATCCATTCGCCCACCAAGAAGAATACCAAGGAGATGGCTGGAAAGCTTCACAACACCCCACCAGCCCCCTGAAGGTCCGACTCAAGCGTCTTCCTGATCCTGTTAATGCTGATGCTGATTCCCCCTGCACCTGCTAAAGAGAGCAACCCCCACGTACCATTCAGACTGACTTGGATTCTCTTGGACAGAGAGTCATATGACAATCTATACCAGACTACCTGCACGGCCCCCATTGAACACCTGAAGGCCTGACCTGCATTTCTGCTTTCATAATCTGAAACATGTCTATAAAACAATGGGCTAGAAAGAAGCCAGGAGGTATGGTTTTTACGTGTGCCCAAGTCACCTCAGGAATAAGCAGTGTGGGGGCCTAGAGTCCTCCTTCTGCAAAAGTTGGGCCTGTGTCATCTTTAATGATGGAGAATGGAAATGGTCTATAAGTAAACCAGACTTGGTTACCTTTAAGAATATAAACCTAATCTGGTATGGCCCCACTCTCCTGCAGCTGGACAAGCCCTGCGTGCTGGTTGACTTACACCAGATGAAAACTGCCTTCACCAACAGGGAAAGCAGGACACGTGATGGTCATCATGCCTAAGCTGGAGTGTAATATATTATAGATATGGGGCACATGCCCAACTACCCTTGTAATTCAGCTTAACATAGAGCCAGTAGAACCACAAGCAGTAATAGGCCCCATTAAGGTACTTAATTCAAAACCTACCCTCCCATCCATGCCTCTGAGGAGTTCGGAGCCTGGACCCCAAGCTTTGATCGACCTTTCACCTAAAATACCAGTTCCAAGTGCTTTAGTTACTGCTGCTAAGGAGCCTTTACTGACATTGCCTCAGTCTGAACACTATCCCCTCCTGGAGCTTCTGATTAGGACCTATATGGTTCTAAACTCCTCATGACTGACCCTAACCAACTCTTGTTGGCTCTGTTATGGCACAGCTCCCCCTTATTATGAGGGAATCACGGTCCAAGGCACCATCTCTGAAGCAGCTAAGTCCAATGAATGTCGCTGGCATTCACCACACTCTCTAACCCTAGAACACGTAACAGGACATGGGCTTAGAATTCCATATCCCTTCATCAAGAACTGTCCTGACCATCTAGTGGCATGCCTCCATCATGAGGACAATAGCATGTTTCAAAACTAACACATGCCTGTGATTTTGTCATATAAGACCCAAGGGATATCACTGTCCCAGTGACTTCCCTACCATACAACAGTACAAACCAGAGGCTATTTCTTAGGCAGGGCTCTGAAGGGGTTGTAAGACTAGGAAACATTCTTAAGCCTTTAGCCTTTGTCATTTTCTTTAAAAAAACAAGCAAACACCAAACAAAACAATATCAGGATTTGGCTATGGAGTCCCAAATGCTGCAATATCTTCCACCCTCAGTTTCCCAAAGGCTGGTGCGACAGGTATGTACTACTATGCTCAGCTTCGAAAGCTTTTAAAAACTGTGACCTGATGCTCTGAAAGGGGGTAAGTAGGTCTAAAACACTGGGCAATTCTCATAGTGGCAATCTTTTTCTTCTTTGGTTAGATATATTTCCTAAATAATTGGGGGAACAGTTATTTTGAAAGGAATATTTTTCTTAACTTATTTATTGGAGAGTAGACTATTAGTATAAATGAAGACAACTGGTTTTTTTTTAACTTTTAATTGAGCTCTACATTTTTCTCTGTTCCCCTTCCTCCCTCCCCCCTCTCCTTCAACCCTCTTCCAAGGTCCCAGACAACTGTTTTTTAAATATTGATTTTGTATATTTTCACTTAGCTTTCTAGTAGACTCAACAGGGTCTTTTGTTTGTTTGTTTCTCGAGACAGGGTTTCTCTGTAGCTTTGAAGTCTGTCCTGGAACTAGCTCTTGTAGACCATGCTGTCCTCGAATTTACAGAGATACCCCGCCTCTGCCTCCCGAGTGCTGGGATTAAAGGCGTGCGCCAACACCGCCCCGCCAACAGAATCTTTTAAGAATCATGTCATCTGCAAAAAGAGATGGTCTGACTCCCTCCCTTCCTACTATCCCTTTATGTCTTTCTCTTTTCTAACTGCTATAGCTAGGGTTTCTGTACTAGCAATGAAAGGAGAGCATGAAAATCCTTTTCTTGTTCCTGATTTTAAAAGAAATGTCCTCAGTAAGTTCCTATTTAACATAATGTTGTCTATAGGTTTGTTGCATATAGCCTTTATTATTTTGAAATATGTCCCATCTATTCGTAAAGTTTCTAGAACTTCTAACATGAAGGCACGTTGAACTTTGTCAAATGCCTTTTCAGTGTCAAGTGAAATAATGTGGTTTCTTTCCTGAGATTTGTTTATATGATGCATTACATTTATCAATTTACATATGTTGAACCAACTTTGCTTTTCTGGGATGAAGCCCACTTGGTTGTAATGTATGCTTGTCATTACTGAACCTTTACGGTTATTATGCCATGCTGATCATTGCTGTGGTTCATAGGCACCATAACTGGGGTAGGACTACTGGTGGCCTCCCTTCTTTGGAAGCTTGCATGGTGCCTTTGGTACCATGAGAGCTAGTCCTCAAGGAGGCGGCTTTCTGGTCAGTTCAGCTCAGGGGCCTCTGGGTTCTGTGTCTGAAGTAATGTGGGACAATTGTCTGTATTCTGTCAATTATATTTTAAATAAACGCCAATTGGTCAGTAGCCAGACAGGAAGTAGAGGCGGGTCAATGAGAACAGGAGAATTCTGGGAAGAGAAAAGCTTGATGTACAGTCCTGGCACAGCCACCAAAGAACCAAGATGTGACTGCCTTGCTGAAAAAGGTACTGAGCCATGTGGCTAACACAGATAAGAATAATGGGCTAATGTAAGCTGTAAGAGTTAATAAGAAGCCTGAGCTAATGGACCAATCAGTTTATAAAGTGTGATTTCTTGGGACTAAATGACTGCAGGAATCGGGAAGGACAGAAAACCTCAGTCAACACTGAAGTGCATAGTGTCTTAAGCAATAAGGCCTTAACTTTCACCTCTGGAGGTTAATCAAGGGCAACAGCCTGCAATGTTTTGGGAGTCTCTTGGACAATACTGACCAACAATTCAAAAGACTGCTTCTCTTGTCTAGTGTTAAGGTTTTTGTCAGATCATCTTTGGCTCTTGGAGGAAGTAGTATCAGCCCAGATAATTTTATTCATTTAAACTATATAACTATATTTATACATAGACTCTAAATGTTGCCAAAGACATAAAGTGGGCATTCACACAACATTGCTGAGAATCAGTGTGGCAGTTTTTTTTTATAAACTAAATATGAAACTACCATTACACCAGAACTATACCCCTGTATATTACTCTAAAGAAATGAAAGCAGTGACACACGCCTGACAAATGAAAGCTATGTATGACTGATAATGACAGCAGTCCAGAAGACCTGCAGTGCAGAAACAGCTCAACAAATTCCATAGGCCATGTGGCCCACCAGTCAGCAATGGAATGCCAAGATCTACCCCATACACAATTCTCTGGGCTGCCAGAGATCAAGACAAAGTGGAAGAGTCACCTCACAAGTGATGTGCTATGAAATTCCACTCACAAACCTCCGAGAATTCTAGAGAAAGCCAGAACTGAACTGCTCAGATAAGCATCTGACAGGGTTGTGGGTGGGACAGATTGTGATGCTCCTGCCTACATCAGCTTCAGCAACCTTCTGTGCTGTGGGGTGTTATGATGGGACACTGGGTAAAAGTACCAAGATCACCATGTCACCTTATAGCAGAAGAATTATGTATAATGACCTTGGTGTAAAGGATTAATTAAAATAAGGTTGCTGAGTATGGTGGCACGTCTTTAATTCCAGCATTGAGGATGTAGAAGTGGTTAGATAAATTTCATGCTAGTGTAGGCTATACAGTGAGATGCAGACCAGCCAAGGATACACTGTGAGACCATGTCCCAACAGAATAAACAAAAATTTAAATGCAACTAAATAAGAATTTAAAATTTCACAAAACCAAATCTAATGTTTCTTCCTCCATCCTATCTATAAACAGGTGTGGAACACTGGCAAGAACCTGCTATAGTCCAGAACCCATGGTTGTAATCAAAAGGCCTTTGAAGTCAATCTTCAAGATCCTCTGTACAGAGTGGCATGTTATGAGCTCTACTTGACCAGCAGTAGTCTGTGGCAGCCATAGGTTCACATGCTCCATCTTGCAGGCCTTCCTCCTTCATGGTACAAGTCTCTTAATCATCCTTCTAGAGACAACCTGGGTTGAGTCAAAAGATCAAATGTCTCCAACCAGACCAAATGGGTGGGGCAAGAGTAGAAGTCAATACTCTGATCTGTTTCATAAAGCACAATTAAGCTACTAAATAAATGCTTTTCAGGCACGGTCTGGCTTCTGGACACTGCCACCCTATCCGATCAGGCACAAGGCACCCAGAACAGACAAGGTTGGCTCTGGCTTCCCATGGCCTGTCTGGCTCAAAGAACATGGAGGAAGCAAAGTTAGTGGCAGAATTCCCAGCAGGTTTCTGCTCCCTAGGACTCATAAGCTCCCTCAGAGAGCATGTGGGCATGAAATGAGGAAGTGTGACTATAGAGGTAGCCACCAAACAATCCATGAAGCCACCACTCCCAAGACCTCCAGTCTGGTGCCTTCCAAAGGAAGGGTGTTTCACTATCCCACTTCAGCCCCTTAAGACAACACACCTCTCTCTGCAGGACAATAAGTCCTGCAACTGCTTTAGATCAACTACTTTTGGAGTATGTTCTGGGCTGAGGTGTAATTACAGTGCCGCTCTCCTGCTCATCTCTTTCCCACACACTTGGTACTTTGGGCTTACACAGAAGAGTGCAAAAGAACTAAACCTGTAGCAGCATCTGCTCCCTCTGAGGTCCTATCTCCTAAACCCTATCAGTTTTGCTCCTTCTCTTACAATAGCATAGTCATTACAGAGGCCTAGCCCAACCTAGTCCAGAACTAAGCTCTCGTTGCTGAAAAGCAAACACATGGTTAGATAACTCCAGACATCCTTGCTCTGGTCAGTAATAACTGGGCTAGAAAAGAAGCTGCTCCCCAGGCATGTTAGGACTACTGCTGATAAGGCCTTCCTGGGACACTGACAAGCCAGTCTGAGCCTCCAATTTTCCCACCCTATATGCCAGGTCACAAGAATGATACTGGTCAGAATCCAGTACCAAGAAGACAACACACAGGCAGACAAGCTTACAGCAGGGGCTGCTGTGTGCACCATGCTGGCAAGAAACATGACACTGGGTGCTGCCAGTGCAATTATTCCATAGACATTGAGCTACAGAAACAACACAAAGTACAGCAAGGTCCTCTAGTGTGATCATCATACACTGTTCAAAAAACTGCATGAAAATACACATACACTACACAGCCATTTGTTCTGTGACCCCCACCAATGCACAGGGCCAGCACTTCTTGCTTGGACTGTACTCTGGTGATTGGCATTCTTTGGAGATATTTGGTAAAACTCCCCAAGCAGCCTTTCTGAATCTGGGGATGGACACATAAAGCACAAGAGTCTATTAAAGCAGACCACAGATGCGTAGGATGTAGACGTGCTTATAAAATATGCCAGGATGGGTAACTGTGGGTTGCTGTAGTTGGAACCTGAATATTTCCAAAAGCAAAATCACAGCGAGGTGCTACTGGGAGAAGTTGAAACTTTTAGGTGATAAGGCCTAGGAAGGCCAATCTTTAGGTCACTGAAAATGTGCTGCCATATATGAACCAATCTAAAGTATGCTGGTGGCCAGAAAAGATAATGTCAACAAAATCTGCAATTACTGCTGCTCTGCATTCCTGGAAGCCATCTGCCAAACCTGCATCACTAACTTGTCTCTCTTAGTTGCTGCCCTGTCTCCATCTACACTGCATTCTTCATGGCAGGATCATCACACCCAGGTGTGGAATATTCCTTTACAATGTGTGAATATATGTTGCTGTGGTTGGTTTAATAAAAAGGCTGACTGGCCAATAGCTGGACAGGATAAGATTAGGCAAGAGAGCCAAACTGAGAATGCTGGGAGGAAGAGACAGAATCTGGAGATGCGAGCAGACACAGAGGAAGCAGGACATGTAGAAAATGAGGCAACAAGCCATGGGTCACATAGCAGAGGGTAAATAAGAAATATGGGCTAATTTAAAATGTAAGAGTTAGCTAGTAACAAGTCTGAGCTATGAGCCAAGTATTTATAATTAATATTAAATCTCTAAGTAGTTATTTGAAAAGTGTCTGCTGAGACACAGAGAAACTCCACCTACAAATGGTACCAAAATGTTCAGCAACTACATTCACATAAAACCTGAGAGAGTTTGAGAAAAGGTTCTAGACACAGAAACAGAACCAAGAGTGGCTTCCTAGTCTCCTGTCTCTCATGCTAGCCATGGTACACCATGGCTTGATCCAGCAGTGCTCAATGAGCTAAGCTGTGTGTGGTGGGTTCCAAGTCTCTCTCACTAGCTGCAGTACAGAAAAGTACAGAAAAGCATCTCCTGGCAGCTGCCTGTGGGAGGGAGCCAACCGCCATGCACTATTGTCATGTGCTAAACTGAGCAATGTTGGTAGCTGACAAAGCAGTTTTAGATTTGCCTCATGCAATCAAAAAACAATAAAGATTTATACTGACATAGCTTTCAATTTGTTCTTTGAACACGAGCTTCAATATTTTCACTATTTTGTTTTTTGTATTTCTTTTTTTCTGATAATTTTTTTTACTTTATAGATAATAGGAATCAAAATTTCCACTTCCTCCCCTCCTCCCACTGTAACTGCAATTCTTACTTGATATAATTTTATTATGTTAATACTAAAATCTTTCTTAATTAGACAAAAAGGGGGAAATGTGGAATATTCCTTTATACTGTGCTAATGTATGTCTAAACTGTGACTGGTTTAATAAAGAAGTTGATTGGTCAATAGCTGAATAGGATAAGATTAGGCAGGAGAGCCAAACTGAGAATGCTAAAAGAAAGAAGGGCAGGGTCTTGAGATGCAAGCAGATGCAGAAGAAACAGGACATGTACAGACTGAGGTAACAAGCCATGAGCCATGTGGCAGAGGGGAGATAAGAAATATAGATTAATTTAAAATGTAAGAGTTAGCTAGCAACAAGCCTGAGCCAAGCATTTATTGGCCAAGCATTTATAATTAATATTAAGCCTCTGAGTGATTATTTGGGAAGTGTCTGCCAAGACACAAGAGAAACTTCACCTACACCCAGGTATACGGAGTGGTTTGCAAATAGACCATCTTGAGCTAGGCCAGCAGTTATAGTATCTTTTTAGTAAAGAACCTATGAGAGAAAATGTTTTATAAGCACTAAGGTCCTGGCCTAGAATTCATCATTCTCCAGCCTCAGCCTCCTTAGTAATGAAGCTGTCAGTGAGGACCACCAAGCCAGGCTCAAATTTCATGTTTTGTTTCAAAGAATGAACTGTCAAAAGTAATAACACACACACACACACACACACACACACACACACACACACACACAGCAAAAGGACAGAGAAGGCCTTACTCCCCAACAAACCCAAGCTCCTCTGAGACCCAATGCTGAGTACCACAAACCCCTTCCAATAGCTCCCAGGCACTTCACCTACCAGTGACTATCCAGCTTTCCAGTCCTGTACCCTTCAGCCCTCCTGTCAATAGTTCCTACATCACCCTAGTCCCCTCTGCAGTTCAGAAGCTCATCAAGTGAGATGAAAGGCAGAAAATGTGGAAATCTCCAAGTGGCTGAGACAGCGTAGCCCTCATCTCATGCCAGTGTCATCTAAGTGAGGCAGCTTCACAGCAGCATCTACCACCTGACAATCCAAGGTCAACGTCAACCTCTGGCTCCATGAGCTGACTCAAATCCACTCCACTAGCAGAAATGCAGCAGTCCAGATCTGAGCCTCAGTTCTCCACTGGAAAAAAGCTGACAGCAGATGCTCAAACAAAAACGTGTAACACCTATGGTTCTCAGCGTGTGGGTAGCGACCCTTTCACAGGGGTCACATCAGCTATCCTGCATATTAGATATTTATATTACAAATCATAATAGTAGCAAAATAACAGTTATGACAGAGAAACCAAATAATTTTATGGTTGGAGTGACCACAACATGAGGAAGTGTATTGAAGGGTAGCAGCATTAGGAAGGTCAAGAACCACTGCTACGCACAAATATTCACAGCAACACTATTCTATTTGCCAAAAGGTAGGAATAACGCAGAATAAACAACACGTAGTGCAGTCATATCCTGAAATATTACACAGCCAAGAAAATGATAGTTTAAATAGTACTCAAAGTAAGTGAACCATGAGAACATTAGTTGAGTGAAAAAAGCCAAATCAAAGGTCATAGGTTTTGTGATCCCATTTTTATGAAATTCCCATTGTGAAAGAAAGCAAATCCACAGTAGTGATAACCTGGGGACAGGAAGTGGGATGCAGGATGGCTGAATAGTTATGAGGTGTTATGGGACACAGAAAACAGCTTCAACTGGAGCATGATAGTGATTTCATAGCACTGTGAATGTGTTAAATGCAACTGAATTATAAACTTTAATGTGATTAATTTTGTGTTATATGAATTACACCTTAAAGAACAAAAACAACAGATCCCATACCCCTGGCACATAGTCGGCAGGCCTACAGATATGGGCTATACCTCCTCCCCTCTAATCCAAATGGCCTAAGAGGTTCTGCAAGCCAAGACCCCAACAGAGGGTAGGTGGGGGAAGGGAGTGTTATTAAAAGGCTCTTCCCTGATAGGCTGCCCACTCTGCAGGACTGTTAAGAGAATAATGCTTTCTGTGGCAGAGGGAAGAATGATAGATGTGGACAGTCTGTGGGCAGCAACTCTGCACAGAAGTCATGACCAGTTCCATGCAAAGCCCCTTCTCATTAAAAACAAAGAACAAACAGACAAAAAACAGCGCAGGAGCATGACGGAAGACAGACACAAGAAAGCACACTTAAACAAAGACAGCCCCCACAATAGATCCTCTAGCTGGCCCACTTGGAAGGCAGCTAGCTGATCTACATCTATCCAGGAAGACAGGAGCTTGTCTATGTTCTGGCCTGGCTCTTCCTGACAAGTCACAGGACTTCTCCACACCTAGTCCCTTATCCCTGAACCTATAAGGCTGCTGTGAACAGGAAAGAGTTAACAGTGGCCTGGGACAACAGTTCTGTCAGCTATGAATACCATAGGGAGAGAGATACATACTCTAGAGTAAGCTGACAGCCTTGTAATCTCAGACTAGAAACACCTGTACACCATGGGCGACCATGTCCTTGCTGCCTACTAACCATGGTCCACAAAGAAGAGAACTCACAAACTTCCAGGCAGAAAGGCAGATGTAGACTGGAAAGTAGAGGGTTTTGTCTGCCCAGGTGATAAGTGCCTGTGAGAAGAGCCTTCAGTAGTTTCCATACCATATGGCTCAGCATCTAGAAGAGCCCTGAAACAACAAGGACAGTGTGGTAGCTGAGGGACCACTTCAGTGCCGGAGAGCTGGGGCTATAACCCACCCTGGTCAGATTTCTTGGTCAGCCAGCAATTTTGACCTGGCCTGGTTCTGGCCACCTTAGCATTTTACCTGACATCTAAAAGGCAACTGTATAGCTGACATTGGGACATAGCAGAGATGAGCCTAGGTTCTCTTGCATCTCCCCCACCTGTGTTACCCACTTTCGACATGAAGAGGACATTTGGCCCTTTCACTTCCTATACTCTAAAGTTTTCAAACCAGTTCAATCCTCATATCACCATAATCCAGAAACCAAACCTACACAAACGAGACCAAGCAGAGCCTGCTGATCTCTCTGGGCCCAATATGAGATGGCCCTGGAGGTACAAAGCAGCTATAGCAGGACAACAGCAGAGTTCAGGGGCTCACAATTGGCAGGCTGAGAGAGGCAGAGCAGGCTTGAGGGTCAGTCCAACTGAGAGGTCACACCGTTATGTATTCCTTCAGCTTCAGTGTGGAGCCTAAGCTAGCCCCTTCAGTCAGAATCTATTATTGCAATGATGAAACACCATGACCAAAAAGCAAGTTGGAGAGGAAAGGGTTTATTTGGCTTACACGTCAGCATTACTGCTCATCATTGAAGGAAATCAGGACAGGAACTCCAACAGGGCAGGAAACTGGAGGCAGGAGCTGATGCAGAGGCCATGGAGGGTGTTGTTTACTGGCTTGTTCAGCCTGCTTTCTTATAGAACCCAGGACCAACAACCCAGGTATGGCTCCAACCACAATGAGCTGGGCCCTCCTCCACGAATCACTAATTAAAAAACTATCTTACAAGCCTGCCTACAACCCAATCTTATGGAGGCATTTTTTTAAATTAAGATGACTTTAGCTTCTGTCAAGGCGACATAAAACTATCCACAAAAATCTCCTACCCTGTTTAGCTCTAGGACACTGGCCATCCCTACATGGCAGCATACACCTGTTATCCTGAGACTCAATCTACTGAGGCAGAAGGATACTGAATTTAAGGACAGATTGGCTTACATAGCTAAATAGACAGGACAGTGTGCTGAGTACACGCCAGTGCAGGGCAAATGTCCCACATGCTCACTCTGGACTGCATGCTCAATGCTTGCAAAACATCCTGTTTACAGAGTACCCTTTCTACCTGGTGTTTATGAGCTCTCAGTCCCTCCAATACTACCCTGGAGTTACTGAGGGCTGTGCATGCAACTTATTGTTCCCTAGACTTCCAAGACGGGTGTTACAATAACCCAGAGTTTCAGATGAGGGCACAGACACTTAAGAAGCCTGCTCAATCCATAGGGAAAATATTGGACGTGAACCAAATCTGAGCTGAAATCCTGTTCTCTGCTATGCCTACTGTCTTATGTGGCACACTAAAATGGAAAAGCGCAGCTGTCAGATTTCTAGGTCACGGTACATCCTCAAGTGGAACGCAGGCAGATCCTTTGACCCCACAGGGTCCCAAGGCTCCCATGCCCCAGTGTCTTCCCTAGTCCTCACAATGAGGCTCTGAGTATAAACCAGGGGACCTTGAAAATGACCCCCTTTCTCTACTCCACTGGGGCTCTCAGCAGCTGTTCCCATTTCACACAGCCCCTTCAGTCAGGGGAAGAATGAGGAGGTAAGAAAGCACAGGCACAGAGTGTACCAAGGAGTCAGTGTGTCTGAAGAGATAGAGGACATGGTTATTTCCCAATTCTGAATCCCTTTTCCAGGGGAAATGGTGACTCCTGTTCAGAGATGCCGGGGGTGCGGCTGTTACCACGGGAACATGAGGTTCCCTGCGGGTCCTCATGGCTGCACAAAATAAACACAGACAGGCACACACCCTGCACACACATTCCCTGCAAATACCCCCAAACCAGGGAACCTCTGATAACAGGTGAACTTAACTGAGGGCAAGGAAACCAAACAGAACTCTGGAAAAGCTCATACTAGCCTTCCTGTGATCTAGGCACACAACTCACAGTTCTTGGTTGCTTCATCAATTAAGCAAAGACAATTCATCTGTTTAGTAAGGTAATGGCATGGGGTCCTGAGGAGGGCAGGGATAGGACAGTCCCTCTTCTTAGCACTGTAATTTATTCTATAATATGCAAACTCCTGACAACAGACCTGCCCTAGCCAGACAAAAGACAAATGGCAAATTTATGTTAAGGTGGCCCTCCTGAACTGAGGAAAGTGAGTTAACAGCCCATGTTGTACTGGCATAGAAGTCACAGATACCTGAGTTCTGTGTCACAGACTCAATGTGAATCAACTATGAGCAGTCCCTTTCTCTGCCTAGGAGCCATGTTGCCACCAGTCAAGCAGGCCTCTAGTATCTGGGGCCTTATGCAATCATGACTCTGATAGGTGATTAAATATATTCAGGATGGGGTGGGGATGAAGGAGGAGCAGAGCCAAACATGCAGACACACTATAAGCTTCACTCACCAGGGCGGTGTGCCATCCTAAACCAAATCCGGGGGGGAGGGGGGAAGGAGGGGAACCAAGCTAGAAGAGCCCCAGGCAAAAAACCAACTGCTGGTTTTCAGCTGAACTAGGGTGACCTTGACTGAGAAAACCAGTGAGGGATTTGGAAGATTCCAGTTCCAGTCTCTAGAGACAAAATGCCAGCAAATCAACCCACTGGCTTTCCCCGCCTTCCCCAGAGGACATAATGACACTGTGGGAGTGGATGAGCAGGGCAGTGGCAGGTCCAGCCCAGGGCAGCTGGGAAACAGTTTCAACTGCTGAAATTGGAACAGGCACAAAATCTGGGGCAGTTTTCAAACCGCCCCTTAGGTCCTCGGGGATGACCTAAGTAAGTGCCTCTGTCACTAAGAACCCTAGCCAGTACTATACAGAGCTTTGCTTTGGTGAAGGAATATGGATTTACTGAAAAGCCTAAAACTATCCAACTGGGCCAACCATGCCATGCAGATGAAACAGGGCAACCTGAAGAGCAAAGTTCCCAGGATAAAAAAAATGGTTGAATTTGCCAAATCACTGCATGAATTCATGTACACTCAGAGGGGGGATAAATTAAAAATATAATAAAATTAAGCTGCTTGGGAACCACTTAAACATTCAGACTAGTTCAGATTGAATGGCACACACCTTCAATCCCAGTGCTCAAGAGGCAGAGACAGGTGATATCTGTGAGTTCAAGACCGACCTGATCTACATAGTGAGCTTCATTTAGGACAGTCAGAGCTACACAGTGAGACCCTATCTTAAACAAATGAGCATGAAAGCAAGCAGATAAATAAATTAAAAAGACAAATATTCAAATCAATGTCTTGATTTCAGTTAAATGGCACAGGGTACTAGTAGTCACAAGATGGATCAAGCAAAGACTCCTACACACAGAAAAAGGCCATCAGCATCCTTTGGAACATTAATACATTAATGACCATGCTGGGGGTACTTAAGGACTCCACAGGTCCAAAAGCATACATACATACATGTACGTACATAAGTACACGTATGTACTTCACAGATCAACGCTCCAATTCACCTTTCTGGGTCATCTTGCACACTGTACCTGAGAGAACACAGGTCTGAGACTGCTATCCTTTTACAGAGCAAGGGAAAAATAATTCTGAAGAGAATTTCAGCCCAGGGAAGCAAGCGAGGAGACAACCGCCAAACATTGGGAGAGCACAAAGATTCAAGAAGCTGCATGAGACATGGCTGAAGTCAAATGACTTGTAAAGGTGTGTGCAGTACGGAGAGCAGCAACACACTCATGCCTGATCCAGAACTCACTAGCTTTTCAGAGGCCATTTGCAGACAATCTGGGCCCTGGCCAAATTCCTTCTTTCTTCTGCCACCAAATCCTGCCTCTACGAGGGTGAGGTCAGAACCCACAGAAGAGTTTCTGAATATATCAAAAGGAATTAATTACTAAAGAAGATGGAATATTCATAGAAAAAACTCCCCAAAGTTGGCAGAAAGATACCAAGGGTAAGAGAAAAAGAGCACACACAGGAGAAGCAAGTAAGAGAAGAGCAATACAAGAACATCTAGCTCAAAGTCTTCTCTAGGGTAATACTGAGGAGAGAGAAGATAAGGGCTCCCCACATGCCACACCAGAGTCTCCGGAGGAGCCTGTATGGCCCAGTTGTGGCTAGAACTTCTGGAGAGCAGTCATGCATAGCTAAGGCACCAAGAAGGTAGATAAATGAACTGAATTCCACCAGAAGATGAATTCACACATTTAAACTTCTTTACATAGGAAAAAATAATAGTGTTTTTCATCTATCAGATTAAAAAAAAAACATAACTGGGCTGGCTGGTGTGATGGCTTTAGTGGGTAAAAAGCTCTTGCAGTAAAAGGCTGATGACCTGAGTTGGATTCTGAGAACCCATATAAAAGTGGAAGGAGAGGTGCCAGGTATGGGGGCGCACGCCTTTAATCCCAGCACTTGGGAGGCAGAGGCAGGCGAATCTCTGTGAGTTCAAGAACAGCCTGGTCTACAAAGTGAGTTCCATGACAGCCAAAGATATACAGAGAAACCCTGTCTCGAAAAACAAAACAAAGAACAGTTAAAAGTAGAAGGGGAGAAGCAACTCTATAAAGCTGTCATGTGGCCTCCACATGTGCGCATGCACGCACACACAAACACTTTCACTCTCTAATAATAAAATTTAAAATAGTTTTATGGCTTTTACATTTAATTTATTTAATTGTTTTTGTTCACTCTGACTCTGCCTCTCAAGTGCTTGTATTATAGGTATGTATTATAGGTATGCCTAATTCCTTTTTACATTCCTTAAATGGTTATATAAGGAATTATAAAAATGTTTTGACTTTGCCAGGTGGCTTATACAACCTAAAATATTTGCTATCTGGCCCTATAAGAAAAAAATCTGGGGCTGGAGAGATGGCTCAGAGGTTAAGAGCATTGCCTGTTCTTCCAAAGGTCAATTACCAGCAACCACATGGTGGCTCACAACCATCTGTAATGGGGTCTGGTGCCCTCTTCTGGCCTGCAGGCATACACACAGACAGAATAGTGTATACATAATAAATAAATAAATATTTTTTAAAAAAAGAAAGAAAAAAAAATCCAATCCCTAGTCTAGATTCCAGAAACCACCAGACAGTGCAAATGGCATAAGGAGCAGAGGGCAGGTGTGGATATGATCCTTGTATGTTTATTTCCTTTTTTATTGAGGTAAAATTCGCATAATATAGAATCAGCCACACTAAGTGAACATTTCAGTACCATTTAGCATATTACACAATATTGTGCAACAAGTTCCATCCAGTTCCAAAACATTTCACCACCCCCCAAATAGAATCTCAATCCCATTAGTTGTCACTCCCCACCACCCTTCCCCCAGTCTCTGGCAGCCACCAATCTGCCTTCTGTTTCTAGAGACGCGGTATACTCATGCAAACACACTGTGTGATCTCTGTTGTGAGAGTCTTTCACTTGGCATCATGCTCTCTTGGTACACCTATGTCACAGTATGTCTTAATACTTTGCTCCTTGTTAAGGACAATTCAGTGTATGAATTCACAAGCTGTCACCTGCTGCTCAGTGGACAACAAAACTGTTGTCATCTTCTGGCCACTGTGAGTAGTGCGGTCATGTATTTACACCCAAGTAATAGAGGACACCTACTTTCTGGAACCGCTGGTTCACAGTAATTCTACACCTAGCTTTTTAAGAAACTGTCCAACTGTTTTCCACAACAGTGATACCATGTTGTCCCCACCAGCAATGCCCAAGGACTGCAATTTCTTCAGGTCTTCACCTACTTTATTACATTGGTTTGGCTTTTTTTTTTAAGAATTATAATCATCTCCATGAAAATAAAGTGGAACTTCACTGTAATTTTGATTTGCATTTCCCTGATGACTAATGACACCGAATCTTAAGAGGATTTTATGTATCTGAGACTTCAGACACATCCTCTGCCAAACATGCAACAGCTGACACAGTTACCAAGAGTATAAAATAAAGATGAGCAAGACATTTCTCCATTGTTTCTGAGATAAACACTGTAGGACAAATTCTGTATCCTGGAACTTCTAAGAAAATATGAACAATAAAAGAGCCCTGACGGAATGTTCTACAGAAACCCAGTCCTAGCTTAGCACTATGTACCAAAGTTTCCCACCCTCCAGTCCTTGAAGTCATGGCAGTAGACAGTAAGAGTACAATGAAGACATAATCAGACCAAGAGAACTAGAAGCCCCAGGAGAGACTTACTTCCCCCACAGAGTAGCCCCTCTCTGAGACCTCCCTGCTTCCATTAAGGCTTCCGCTTCTACTTGTCCGTGGGGATGGAGGTTGTCTCTCCTCAGTAAACCACTCACATGTCTAGCTTCAGCAAACACCCAGATGAACACTCAGACCCTTCTTCACTGAGCTCTAATGTCCACTTCTGGTTCTGGGTGGATGGCTCCACCTAAGGAGCCACACTGGATATTCACCTTACAAGGTGAGATTTACCTCAGAATTTCCACCCATAAATCCACTCCATATTTGATTTCTCTGTCTATGTTAAAGAAAGCTGGAGAGATGCTTGGTGGTTAAGAAGTCTTGTACCTGCAGAGGACCCAAGTTTGGTTTCAGCACCCACGTGATGGCCCACAACTACCTGTAACTCTAGCTCCATGAGATCTGATCTCCTCCTCTTCTGGCCTCCCCAGGTAGGCACGCAAAGGTGGCATACACACAGGCAAAACTCTCACCACATCAAACTGATACATCTGTGGGGTTTTGGGGGGGTAAGACAGATACTTCAATACACCCTGGCTTTCTCCACCAGGAAATCTACTCAGCCTCCTTTCCTCTAGTCTCTTAACATTACTGTGGAGAGAAGACCTTCCTAGCCATCTACCTGGGCTACCCCAGGCCTCCTCTAGATCATCTGCCTTTAGTTAATGATTTTCCGAAAAAGAAGTCTGATAAATTTGAAAAGCTAAGCATAAAAATAACTGTAAACCAATTAATAATATTAGAGACTTGGGGAGACGAGGGCCGAAGAGATGGCCCAGTGAGTAAAGGTGTTTGCCAATGAGTTTGATATCTAAACTGGATCTCTAGGACCTGCATAGTGGTAAGGAGAGATCTCTGATCTCCACACACACATGTATACACACGAAATATATGTAATTTTAAAATTACAAATGAGAAAGAAAACAGATTTAACTGAATTCATTGTACTTTATTATATTGGTTCTGGGAATTAAACCCAGGGACTTTAAGCATGCTAAGCATGTGTTCTATCATGAGCTGTAGCCCCAGACCGAACTGCATTCATTTTAAAACTACTATATAAAAAATAGCCATAAAAAGACAAATGACTCTTGAAAACAGAATACACACCATGTATGGGGGGAGAGGCAAACTACAGCTCCCAGGTCAATCCTGCCAGCTGCCTGTTTTTGCTAATAAAGTTTTACTGGAACGTAACCCCATCCATTGGGCTCATGTATTATCTATAGCTCATTATGGACCATGGTAACAGTTACATAATTTTCAGAGTCTATCTGGCCCACAAAAGCTAAATATTTACTACTAGGCCCTCTATACAAGGTTTGTAGATCCTGACCAAAAGTATATACAAAAAACTATAATCACCAGGGGATGGAAATCTAGTGGGAAAATGAGCAAACAATGCAATGCAAATAATACACAGAAAAAATAAAAATAACTCAGTAAATATTACAAAAAAAAAAGAGCCATTATGGTACTATAGACCTGTATTTAATCCCAGTGTTTC
Organism: Myodes glareolus; assembly: GCF_982192425.1. Classification (NCBI taxonomy): domain Eukaryota; kingdom Metazoa; phylum Chordata; class Mammalia; order Rodentia; family Cricetidae; genus Myodes; species Myodes glareolus. Next base: position 64,574,472 of record NC_142034.1, read on the forward strand.
GAGGTGGAGATAGGAAGATCAGCAAAAGGTATGCCACAGCTCCAAAGCAAGTTCAAGGACAGCTTGGGCTATGTAAGATTCCATCAAACCTGTATTCACATGCACGTATCCACGTGCAGACACACATACAAACACGCAATTAAAAATAATAAAAATAAATCTTTAAAAGGGCGTTTAACTTAAACAGCAATAGGAAACTCATCAAAAATTAAATCATTTGGTAACATCCATTTCTGAAAATGTTATGACATTGTTTTGGAAATTTAGTGAACTTGATGTTAACCCAACCATTCTATTTTTAGGTATCTGCCCCAGAGAAATATTTGCATTCCTGCATGCACACACCCAACCAAAAGTTAGACAGGCACACTGGGCTGGAGAGGTGGCTCAGTGGTTAAGAGCAATTGTTGCTCTCCCAGAGGACCAGGGTTCAGTTCCCAGCACCCACAACAGGTAGCTGACAACTGTCGGTTAAATCAGCTCCAAGGGATTCAACACCTTTGGCTTCCATATTCATATCTACATATTGAGGCCTACACACACACACACACACACACACAGGTTCCTACACATAATTAAATTTAACAGAGATAAGTCTTTTAAAATGACATTTAGTCGTGGTGGTGGTGGCGCATGCCTTTAACCCCAGCACTTGGAAGGCAGAGGCAGGTGGATCTCTGTGAGTTCGAGGCCAGCCTGGTCTACAAGAGCTAGTTTCAGGACTGGCTCTAAAACTACAGCGAAACCCTGTCTCGAAAAACCAATAAATAAATAAATAAATAAATAGACATTTAATTGTCAAAAATTAGTGTGTTGTATACATATATAAATGTATATATGAAATGTGTGGGGGCATACACATTCCACAGCACACATATGAAAGTCACAGAACAATTCTGTGGACCTGATTTCTCCTTCTACCTTTCTGTGGGTTCAGAAGAAAGACCTCAGGTTACTAGGCTTGGGCTTGCACAGCAAGCACTCTCACCTGCAGAGCCATCTTGCTAGCCCTATATTCACTACTGATAGCAGCTTGAGTGTTCATCACTGAGGGAATGGTTAAATTACAGTCCATCCCAAATGGGCCCATATGGAAAACAATTTTGTTTTAGTTGTAACAACATGAAAAGGAGCACTAAGTATTGTCAAGCAGAAAGAAGTGCACAGCAGAGCAAATACAAACAGAGCTCAGGCTTAACAAGGCTGAATGAGGGCAGATAAGATGGCTCAGCAGGTAGACACTTGTTGCCAAGTCTAATGACCTGAGTCTGATCCCTAGAGTCATGATAAAAGGACAAAACTGACTCACAGGTGGTACATTGTGGCAAAGAGATTCCCGTACCACACCATAAATAAGTGTTAATTTTTTTAAAGGTTTAAATATTATTTCAGTCCACAAATATGCAGAGAAATGCACAAGAGGCTTGAAGAAAAATGTCACCCTGAGAATAGGGGCTGAGCAAGCGCAGCATCATCTGGGTTAACATATCACAAGTCAGTCTGAATTCCAGGGCAGGGAAAGCAGGACTCCTTGGCCCCAAACAACACTATTGAGCACTTTCTGAAATTCAACTGCCCTGATGTGCTCATGAGGTGGCTGCTGTAGACCCTTAAGAGAAGGGGACAAAGAAGGCACTTAAGAATCCATGCTATGCTCCCACAGCTCTTTCCCTTCAGAGCACCAGCTTTTCTGCAGCGAAAGGACGCACTAGTTTAACTGACCTCCAAGTGCTTCCCAGGTCTGATGCCACAATATAGGCAGGCCTGGAAGAAGTTCCCTACCTCTCTAGGGGAAAACAAATAAACAAAACCAACAGCTGAGGAAATAAAGCTTAAATCAGAAGACTGGAAGGAATGTGTGCTCCTGGGAAGATGACATCCTTGAGAGCAGAAGCTGTCCCCGCCTCCCTAGACTCACATCCTCAACTATTACAGAGGGGGTGGCTTTGATGATGGCTGATGTATCTTCCAGCTTGGACAGTCTAAAATAAGCTCTGGGTGGGAGGGGCAGCAGGAAGCAGGGGGTTGGGGGGAGGCTGACAGGAACCAATTGGCTGAGGTTTTCCAATGGAGCCATAAGGAGAGCAAAAGGCTCTGGGAGAACCGGATACCGGGCAACGACAAATGCTGCTGGCAGGAGCCTCTAGTCTCCCTGCTCTCATTTCAAAAGCAGTTTCTTCCTGAAAGATCCCAGGAGGTAGAAGACTGGGCTAATCTTTCCCCATACAAATAGCCCTACTCATTATTTTAGGAACTACTATTCCAGTTGTGCCCTGGAGGTCTCAGGCCTGTTTCAAAACCTAGAATTCTACTTTGAAAATAACGTAAGAGTCCAATACATTCAATTTGTCTCATCCCTTGAGTTTAATTAATAATCAACAGATTTTTTATTTTAATATTCTAGACTCAGTTAAATTCCACTCATTCATCTAAATTTAAGAATCAGAAAAAGGCTCTGTGTAGCATAAATATCTAATTACCAGTTTGTGTGGTTGCTTCAAATAACCTGGAAACTTACAAACCTCTCTCAAAACAGCCTTTGCCAAGTCCTGAAACTTCTTAAATCAGAGTTGACTGTTCAATGGTGGTTTTCCGGTTTGTGAAATTATAAAAGGGAAAGCTTAAAATCTATTTCTTGCTTTTCATAATAGTTCTGTGGGAGAAGTAAGCCAGTAATCTCTATTACCAGTTTACAGATAAGGAAATTAAAACACACAGAGGTAGGAGACTTCTTCAAGGTCAGACAGACTTCAGAAAGTCACACCAAGACCAGAAGCAGTCACCTCATAAATCCCATAAACTGCTTCTCAGAACAGAGTTCAGATGAAAAGGGGAATCGCAATTTCTCTCTTCAGTTCTGCCCTTCCCAAGCACACTAGTCTCTAAGGCCTTGGGTGTCCTCACAAATGATTGAGACCTGGAGAATCTGGTTAAGCTTCCTCATTACTTCCTGGCTATTGAAAATCTGACCTCAGAGAAAGATGCCATAACCCTTGCCCTACCACCAGACTCTGGTTTGCCCCATAAAACAAGTCAAACCTTGCTTGCCCATAAAGGCATTAAAAACAGTCAAACCAGGCACTTCAAAGCCATGTTTTCAGTCTAAACAGCTCTTCCCAAAAAGGAAGGGCTACAACTAGGTGGCACTGGGCTGGAATGCATGGGGAACTCCGCTGGCATTCAGCAAGCAGAGGGCAAGCAGGTGCCAAGAGGCAGCTAAAGAGTAGGGGGAAAGGTAAGCAGGATGCACAGGGCCTTCCCAAAGTGGTGCAAATAAGGCCAGGAATCTTCAACACCAGAAGTCTGAGAGCTACTAGTTCCCAAGGGCCAACAGGGCCTGTCGCCCAAATTGGAGACCTGTACCAACACAAATCGCCCAACTCCTACACTACTCAGGGATGGAGCCCTAGAAGTGTGTTTTTCATGTCTGTGACTTTGACGCGGGGAAGACAGAGCTACTACTAACCTGACCCAAAATCCCGACCAACAGATAAGGACAGAAAGAGGAGGGATTCAACTTTCCCCAGAATGCACAAATCTTCTCGGACTTCTGAGCCTGAGAGCAGAAACAGGAAGGGAAGCCCCTACCCCTCACCAAAAGCTACCCCTACCTTCAGTTCAAGAGCAAGACCCACCCATCCCCATTTGGAGACACCCCACCTTCTCTCCAAGCGCTGATGGTGACAGTGACTTAGGAGGGCAGGCTCTGTTCCACAAGATGGAAGCTGGTGGCCCACGCAGACAAGCCAATTCCTGGGACAGTCTGTCTGGTGGCCAAGTCTGAGACCAGCCTCACGGACAAGAGTCTTGGGGTTGGGTAGGAGAATCCTGACAAGCATCAAGCAAGCCCCACTTTGTTCCTAACCAGGGAAACCAAACATTTTTTGAGTCACCAAAAAAGCATGAATCACACGGCAGAGCTATGGGAACGGGAAAGGATGTTATTTTTCGGCATACTTGAGGATTTTCCCTTTGTCCCGGCTCTATCGATACTCTTCCCGCCCCCATTCCAACCCCATCCCCCAACTCTCACGCATTTTTTGCCTGCTCCATTTTTATTTTTTCTTGGCCTTCGCAGGCTCCGCGCCCGACTCGTAGGCAGGACTCCCAGCTCCGCACCCCGCGGCAGCTCACCTGCGTCAGGTCCTCGTCGTTGAGCAGATGCGACTCGCGGGGCTTGAAGCAGTTCTGACACTTGCTCTTGTTGAAGATGTTGGCCTGAAATTTCCTGCACGGGTTTTCCTTGACCGCCGACATGTCGCCAAGCGGCCGCGGCGCGGGCCACTTCGGCCCAGCGCGCTCCCGGTGGTCGGGACTCAGCGCGGCCGCCGCCGCATTTTGCGCTGGCCGCCGCAGGCCCGGAAAGGCCTCCCCGCTCACGCCGCGCCCCGCCTGCTCGCCGCGGCCTCAAAGCGCGCGCGCCGCCTCGCGCCCCGCCCCGCCGCCCGGCCGCTGCGGGCCCATGGACGGACGCGGCCTCGGGCCGCTGCCTCCACCGCGGCCGCCCCCAAGGCGCCGGCCGGCAAGTCCAGCCGTCGCGCTCACCGGGCGCCCACCGCCACCGCGAACTAACCGAGCGCGGCGCCGCGCGCACTCGGGGCGGGGCGGGGCGGGGCGCCGCAACAGGCAGCTCCGCAGGCCAATGGCGCCCGCACGCTCCTGCTAACAAAGAAACCCGTCGACCAATGAGGGGACGGGGGCGGGACCGGGAGCCGCGAGCGCAAGGTAACTTGTCCAGGCTGGGAAGGTGGAGGCGCTGGGATGGAACTTTCAGGTTTGGTGGACTGGCGCCGACGCCCGCGGCCTGACAGCTGCGGCACTGGGCTGGGCTGCTCCCGGAAGGGCGCCGCGGATCTCCGCGGTCTCCCCGAGGGCCGTTGCCTCCCTCTTAGCCTTTTTGCTGCGGCCTTCTGCCGCGCCTAGCCTGCACCCCTACTTTGTGCCAGGTCTACGGTCGACCAGATGGCACTATTAGGGCTAGGCACTGTTCCAAGTGCTCCCCGTGGTTTAGCTCATTAAAGTTTCCTCAATCTTTCCATGATCGTTCCTGTTTTACGTGAGGAAACTGAGGTGCGCGGAACAGTTAAGTAATGATACATAATGTTTCCGAGATGATTAGGTGACAGCAGCCTCAAGGAGCTATCAATTTTATTACGGGAGATGAGTGAACCCAATTCTGCTTGGTACGTAGTTAGCCACCTTCATTACGTACTTGCGGAAACAAAGGCTCAGACACCGGGAGTAGCTTATGCAAGGTCACTTTGCCAGGAAGGGACCCAAACTGTTACTCCAGGCCACTGTTGTCCAGATTTCCAGGCAAAAGGCCACTTGGAAAGGAAAGAACAGCGGAGTGCAGAATGGGTCAGGGTGAAGGGGGACAACCCCTGCACCTTAGGAGAGAGTGCTTCCAGCAGCCCTGAGATAGATCTAAGCATAGAGCGTGCAGAAATGTTCTCAAGGTATGCAGATAGAGGTGGGGGAGGAGGAATAAGAAAGGAGAATGTGGTCCCAGGACTCTGGAGGCATAACTAGAAGGATGGAGAGTTTGACGTCAGCCTGAACCATAGTGAGGCATTTCTAAGGAGTAGTGGGGAGGGAGGGAAGAGGTAAGGGTGGGAGGGATTCCTTAGGCCTGAGATTCCAGACTTAGCCAACTGGCAGTTAGGAGTCACCCTGAGTTTTTACCAGAGACTGAGCTAACTCTTTTTCCGGTGAAGGTGATATTGAAGCAGGTGGTAGCAGCGTTGAGAGCAGCTGAGCTCCGGAGGTGAGGAGCCTTTAGAGGAGATGGATGCCTTCAGAGCTGTGGACTTTTCCACTGATCAGCTGGTGACTACCCAGGGGAGCTGTATTTCCATTTTGAGAAAGAAATGCTTTCCTGCACAAAGAACCAGGAATGAAGGAACCCAGATCAAAGTCTGCCTACAGCCTGAGGGAAAAGCCCAGCTCTGATCCAGCTGTAGGCAAGCCCTTTCCCCTGGGTGGTGCCTCATTGACCACATATACCAAAGTGACATGAATGTATGGTGTGGCAAGCATTAAGTGATAATAATGCTTGCAAAAATATTTCACATAGTATGGCCAATCATGTTACTCGGTGAATTTTTGCAGAGGAGTGTTTACTGCACTATTCTTGAAACCTTCTTGTTGGCTTGAATTTTTCCAAAAGTGAAGGGGAATGAGGAAAGGGAGACTGGCAGCTCTTGTCTGCACAGAATACTCAGAAAGCGATACCAATGGCGGCCTCTGGGGAGAAGAACTGGGTTATTGGGAAGTGACCTACTTTTCATTTTCATTATAAAACCTTTTTGCTCCTTTTGGGTTTCTGTTTCATGTGCATGTACAACTTGCTTAAAAAGAAAGACTTAGACCAGCGAGACGGCGCCGTGTGTAAAGGCTTTTGATGTCAAGCCTGATGGATTGAGATCGATCCCCTGAAGCTGCATGGTGGAAGTGGAGAACAAACTCCTGCAAGCTGTTCTCCGACCTCCATATGCGTGCCGCAGTGTGCCGAGCTCATGTGTATACACACACACACACACACACACACACACACACATACACACACACACAAAGTAAACTTAAAATGTAATTAAAATTTTTCAAAAAATATTTCCAAGTTCTACCCATATCTTGGGGCCAGTCAAGGCTACCCTATTAAGAAAATGCTGAGCCAGGCAGTGGTCGTACATGCCTTTATTCTCAGCACTCAGGAAGCAGAGGCGGGTGGATCTTTGTGAGTTTGGGGCCAGCTTGGTCTACAGAGTGAGTTCCAAGACAGCCAGAACTACACAGAGAAACCCTCTGTCTTGAAAAACAAAAATAACAGAAAGAGAGGGAGGGAGGGAGGGAGGGAGGGAGGGAGGGAGGGAGGGAGGAAGAAAGAAAGGAAGGAAGGAAAGAAGGAAGGAAGGAAGGAAGGAAGGAAGGAAGGAAGGAAGGAAGGAAGGAAAGAAAGAAAATCTGAGCCTCTTCTGTCCAGGCCTGCCGGGTACCACTGAAGTCCAGCTGTTGGTGTGAAGCAGAGTGATTCAGGGATCCTGAGGCTGGTAACCTGACAAGAGCTGTACTTCAAGCAAATGGAGACTCATGGAAACAAGAGGCAAATACACACCTTCCACTGGGAAGTTGTGGGGTCCTGCCTGGGAAACAACCCCTGACTCCATCGGTAGCCACAGGGTGTAAGCTCCTGGAGAAGGCAATGTCTTGGACAGTAAGACTCGATCTGGAGGAGAAGGAAAGACTTTCCAGACCGCTGCAGCAGGGTCTCCAGACCTCCAGACCAGCCTGTGGAAACAAACAGAAGCCTGGCTGTCACTAGGGTGCTACAGATTCAAGCTGTCCTGATAGAGGAGACGTTGGGAGGATGAGTGAGTGGCGCAAACTCCCTGAAAAGGCAGGTATGCTGCTGGTGGTGGGTAGGTACTATTACTTCATAACTATCTGGAAGAAGAGGCCCACTGGGCTCAGGGCACACTAGGTCCTTGCCTATGGTGACAATTAAGTCAGTACTTTGCAAGTGAGAGTTCAAGTCTTCAGGCTGACACCACCATCACCTGGACAGTGGAGAGTGCCAAACTGGGTGGTACCCAGGGCCTTAAACGTGCTGTGTAAGTGCCCTGCCATGAACCGCGTCCCAATGCAATTGGGGATCTTTGGGCTAGGCACTTACGTAGGAGCCCTTGGTCTGGGAAATGAGTGGCAAGCAGAAGTTTAGAAATGGGATCCATCAGGAAATGATTATGAAAGACCAGAGAGGACAGAAAATGGGGCCAGAACTAGAACAGTTATCAGTCAGAGATGCAAGGAATGAAATTGGACAACATTAAAGTGGATTAAAATTCCAGTAGCCTCAGCATCCCTAAGGCAGAGCTGGGACAGGCTTACTACTGAATTTCCCCACCTAATTCAGTGCCTAGTAGAGAGTGGGTACCCAGCCAACTCCTAGTCACAACTGAATAGGTGAGAACATATTATTTCATCATACCAAACTATTTCCCTTATCCAATTATAAAACCCACCCAGCCAGATTTGAGTCTCATAGCTGTGGGTTCCCTTTTGGAGGCCTAAAATACAAACATTCATTAGGCTATAGACTTAGAATTGATTCATTGAAGGTTTAGCTCAGTGGCTGAGCACTTACATAGCATGCGTAGTATTGTAGATAAGTAATGTGGTATACTTGGGAGACTGAAATGGATTGATGTGAGTTCGAGGTCAACCTGGGGCTTCATAGAGTGTGCCAGGCTATTCAGGGCTATAAAACAAGACCCTCTCTCAAAAACAAGTTGATTCAGGCCAAGTGTAGTAGTGCACACTTTTAATCCCAGTGCTGGAGAGGCAGAGCAGACTGATCTCTGTGAGCTCAAGGTCACCCTGTTCTACAGGGCGAGTTCCAGGACAGCCAGGGTTACATAGTGAAACTCTGTCTCAATAACCAAAACAAACAAAAAAGACAACTCACTACATTGCTTTCAGTGTGATGTATAATATATACCCCGAACAAATGAGCAGGCAGGCAAGCAAGAAAAGGCGTCTCAGGTGGGACCCAAGGCAGTTGAGTCTTGCCGTGTGGTTCTGAGTATCACTCTTGAAAGCCTCCAGGGATGTAGCAGAATTTACACAAATCTACACATGCTCACATGAAGGTGACCACTATTTTGTTCTCTACCATCTTGCCTGACCTTGAACTTGGCATGAGTGAGAGTCTTCCAGTGTACCTGGCTTTTCTCTCTTATCTGTGATAGTCATATGTCCACATGGAGACTGAGTATCTTATGATCAAATGCCCAATAAGAGGCAACTGAAGAAAGGAACGGGTTTTTTTTTTTTTGTTTGTTGTTGTTGTTTGGTTTGGTTTTTAATTTACAGTTTATGGCTACAATCCCTCATGGCAGGTGTGACATGGCAGAAGGCACTGCTGATGACCTTAGAAGCAAGTGTGTGAGGCTGCCATGTTCACTTCTCCATAGATAGGAAGATTAGGGAATGCCAAACCTCTTCTTTCTCCCCTTTTTATTCAGTTCAGGACGCAGCACATAGGATGATGCTGCCTACCCTCAGGTGACCAATCCTGTGTAACCTGCATGGCTTGGGAGTGCCCAGACTATGGCGATGGATGATGACCAGGAGACCTAAGAAAGGACAGAGTCAAAGACATACATCTGGATCGTGGCTTTATTACATATAGCTGAACAAGCTTATTGTATACAGCTAAAGGAGGAGTCAGGTTTAGTTCATCTCAGAAAGAGGTCTCTCTAGGGCTGTGGTCTCCACCGGTAACACGTGGGAGAAGGAAAGCTGTGGCCGTACTTTCTGCATACATAGCTTTTAGCAAAAGGCCAATTCTTCAGCATTTGTACTTGCACCAAAGGAAGGCGTTGTCATTCCTCTGAGCCTTGCTCAGGGAAGGGTTTGACATTTCCATGGGTCACTGACATGGTCATTTTTGAGTTAACACTTGCCCACTTCATCCACTCCCCATACTTAGGGACCAGCTCTCACACTTAGTCCTCTCTGGAAACACCCTCGTAAACACACCCAAAGGTGTTGCTAACTGATGCCCTAGACATTTATTAATCCAATCAAATGACAAGGAAGCTTAGCCATCATATTGTGTGTCAGTCATTTTTTTTTTACATTGCTTCCTTGTTGCCCATTGTGCGGCTATACTGCCATTTATCCACGCTCTTGTGGATGGCTGGCCACTGGGGATGTTCACACATAGCTATGCACATATGAGGGATGGGCTCTCTTTTCTGTTAATAACTGATCATAGGATTCTGGCATTTATTTATTTGTATGTGTATGCGCCTTATACATATATACATAGGCCCTTATATGTGAAGATCAAAGGATAACCTTGGGTGTTGGTTCTTATGTTTCAAGTTATTTAAGGTCTTTGTTGTTTATAGATGTGTACACACTTTGCTCATCCTGGGATTCTTTTTGCTCTACCTCCCAACTCATTTCAGGCTAACTGGGATTGTTTTGTTTTGTTTTGTTTTTCAAGACAGGGTTTTTTCTGTGTAGATTTGGAGCCTGTCCTAGAACTTGTTCTGTAGACCAGGCTGGCCTTGAACTCACAGAGATCCCCCTACCTGTTTCCCAGTGCTGTCATTAGAGGCGTACGCCACCACCGCCTTTACTATATGGTGCTACACCAAACTTTGTGTGGGTTCTGGGATTGAACTCAGTTCTTCACATTTTTGGAGTGACGACTCCCCAGATTTTGATTTTTTAAATGAAAGTATCCAATATTCCTTATCTTTTGGTATCTCTGGAAATAGTGGACAGAGTTTTGGTTTTTGAAGGCCAGGACATTTTTAATAGTCCCCATTCTCGAGCCCCATTGCCAGATGTATTTATTCAGTTAGTGTGAGTAAAAGTTCCTCTGAGGGTGTTGGGCTACAAACTTTTCTTGGGAAAATGTGTACAGTCCTCTACTCACAACAGATAGGGAGCCCACGATGGATAAAATATGGATATACTTAAGTCCCACTTGGTGAACCCATAAGTTTTATTGAAGTTACTTACAAGAATATGAGTGGAGGGTTATTTGTAGGACCAGAAATAACTCAGTGGAGTTTTACCACCAAAGCCCACCCCCACTTAAGTGACAGCTCACGGAAGCTGGAAACCTGGAGCACAGTTAGCTTGGAAGCTGTCCTTCAGAGCAGCTCAGCTGCTCTGAACCTCTTCCAGGCAGCTCAGCGGTTCTTTTGTTTCTTCTAAGTAGTCTGGCTGGTCCCTGCTTCCTTCAGTTTTCTCAGCTTGTCTCAGAGTTTTCTCTGTTTGTCTGAGAGTGACTGGCTTATATACTTTTGGGGTAGGAGTAGCCTAGTGAATCTGATCAGTTTCAGGAACTTCCAGAAGCGTTTCAAATGGTTTGTTTTCTGTATGTGCAGGACGGAGTGTTTCGCTCTCTTTCAAATGGAATATCTTGTCGTTTCACCTGCTTGTAAACACCGTGTCCTAAAATAGCCTGTTTCGTTTTCCCCTTACATCGAATGTCTTGAGAAGCTTTCCTCCATTACAGAAGGTTGTGGTCTGGGAGGAAACTGTTACTTAACAGATGGGTAGGACTCTTTTGGACAAGATGGGGCCGGGTCATGTGGAGGCTGAACCTGGAGCATCAGAAAAGGCACAGCCCCTCCTCACAGTCCAGAGCGCCTCCTTTTTCCTTCCCTTACTGTGCTGCAGATCTCAGAAACCCCCAAAGTGGCCCTGGAAGGAAGAAGACAAAGTTCTTTGGAGATGAGCCAGCCTGTGGCACTCTGAAGTCCAAAGTCAGTTGACTATGGCCCAGGCCTACCTAGTCTTCAGGTGGGAGGGCTGGCCTGTGGTGTGAATCCCAAGGGGAGGCTCTATTAATAGTGGCTACTTCTTTGGATTGTGAGGACTAGTCATGCATGAAGGCATGTGCCTGTAATCCCAGTGTGAAGGAAGTAGAAGCAGAAGGGTCAGAAGTTGAAGGTCATCCTCTCCTGTATGTGTCTGTGAAGAACAAGCTTTTCTCTGAGAAGGCTAGCCCAGCAAGGGCCAGGATCCTCCAAACCTCCCCATCCTGTGAGCCTCTGTGTACACGCCTGTTTGCCCAAGCCCTGGATGCCAGACATTCCTGAGATTTGACTCCATCACACCCTCCCCTTCACGCCAATTATGAATCATATCGAATCTCGAAGTCAAGCTCCTTCCAGTGGAATTAGACACAGTCACCACCTGCTTTAGGATAAAAAAACAGAGTGAACTTCCTGCCCCAGTGTGGCTGTTCACCTGGTTTGGGTCATTGTACACCAGCGTGCAAAAAGTAAATTGCTTCAGTGAGCTCCTCTGCCTATGTTTGTGTGTCTCTTCTTGACACTGGGAATATTCTGTTCTGACACAGAATTCAAAGCCTGCGTGGGCTACCTGAGACGCTGTCAACAAAACAAATAAAACAAAACATGTGACCAAAAAGATTGTGAGAACTAAACAATTTAATGGGTGCGTAGGAGTTTAGCATCAGCCCCGAAGCACATGAACACATTAGCATTTATTATTATACCTCTGACTTGACCTTGGCTACACTGGCACCTTTCTTATGTGTTACTTGTTTTTCAAGAGCCAGTTGTCAAATATTTTTTGAGCTTTTTAGGAAAAATAGTTTCTTGCAGCCGCTCAACTCTGCCAAGGAATCCACATTCATTAATGAGACAGCTCCACTGGGATCCAATCAACGCTTAGATATGGTAACCATAGTGAGCTGAGTTAGGTCCTCTTTCTCCGGTGTTCTCCTCTTCCTCCCAGATAGATAAAGAAACTAAGGCACAGAAAGGACAAGCATCATATTCAAGTGACCTTCAGGTGCGGGAGCTACTGCACACTCTCATGGGTGGGGACAGATTGCTGTTTTAGAAACAGAACTGAAGGATCTCAAAAGTCCTTTCAACTGGATGGGGAATAGCAGGGAAGGGAACTTCTCTAGAGCAGAAAACACATAACAACGCTTCCCAGATAGGCACCAGGAGACAGTGTCACATGTTAGATACAGAAATCTATCCAGAAGAGTAGGTTATCCATTCCACTGAACTCTTATATATGGACCCCTTGGATTTAGCAATGCCGCTTCTAGAAAGATAGGTTGTAAAACTGGTTTCACAAGCCGAGGAAGAGATTTATTCTAGGATGTTTATGTTTTCCTTCCTTTCCTTCTTTTATTTTCTGTCTTCTTTTTAAAAGTTGGTTATTATTTATTTTTTAATATAATTTTATCACTTCCCTTTTCTCTTTCTTCCCTCCAATCTCTTACATGTTCCCTTCCTCCAACCCCTCCCATGTCCCTCAAACTCACCAACTCCCCTCAAACTGATGGCCTTGTTCTCTTTGTATATACACAATATACACATAGATATATAAATACAAGCAGCTGAGTCCATTTAGTGTTGTTGGTGTACACAATTTCGGGGCTCACCGCTTTGTATTGGATAACCAATTAAAGGGCTCATCCCTGGAAAAGACTGCTTCTGCCTCTCTCAGCAGTCAGTAGTTACCCTGTCGTTCTTTGTCTAGGAGTGGGGTTCCATGAGATTTCCACCTTCCCTGTTTGCCTGTCTATTGGTCCTGCTATTGTCCAGGTCTTATTTAAGCAGCCATATTGTTGAGGTATCCTGAGTGTAGCTTTCCTGTCTTTTCTAGGTGATACAATCTAATGGCACCACAGACTTCCTGATCCTCTGGCTCTAGTAATCTTTCTCTTGGTTCTGACATCTTCCCTGAGCCTTGGGTGCAGGAGTTGTGTTTTAGATGTAGCTAGTGGGGCTGGTTGCTCCATGAGAAGTTGATCGTAGCATTGTGGCCAGCTGTGGTTTTCTGCAACTGTCTCCATTTGCTGCAAAGAGAAGCTTGTTGATGGGAATGAGAGATATGCTTATCTGTGGCATAAGAATTAGTTTTAGCAGTAGGAATTATGCTAGTTAAGTAAAGTTGGGGAGTAGTAGAAACTTAGCTTGGCTCTGTTTCCAGTACCGAGTAAGTTTTCCCTCCTGTTGAGCAAGCCTTAAGTCCGATTAAGAAAGCTGTTGGTTACTGCCAAGATATGAATACCACTATTGCACCTTTAGTGCTATTTTACCATGCTGGTCATTGTTGTGGTTCATAGGCATAACAACTGGATAGCACTATGATTATTTCTCTTCCTTGGTAATTTGTATAGCGTTCTGCTACTCTGAAAGCAAGACCACAGGAGGGAGGCTTTTACGTATTTTGTTGGGAACTAGAGAGATAGCTCAGCAGATATGAGCACTGGCTGCTCTTTCAGAGGTCCTGAGTTCAATTTCCAGCAACCACATGGTGGCTCATAACTTTATATAATGGGATCTATTGTCCTCTACTGGCATCCAGCTGTACACGCAGACAGAGCATTTATATAAATAAATATTTTGCTTATTGCTATTGTATGGTATGTGTGTATTGTGTGTTGTGTTGTATATGTGTAGAGGTCGTGGGACAAGTCTGTGAAGTCAGTTCTCATTAAAATGTATTTCATGTGAATGTGTGTGTGCTGAGGCTATGTATGTACACCACATATGTCCAGGAGTCCATAGAATTCAGAAAAGGTTGTCATATCCCCTGGAACTGGAGTTACAGATGCTTGTGAATTATGTGAATGCTAGAACCCAACCTGGGTTTTCTGCAAGATCAATAAATACTCTTAACTGCTGAGCCATCACTTCAGCTCCTTCCTCCACGGATGGAACTCTGCTCATCAAGTTTTTGCAGCAAGCATTTTTACCCAACATCTTGTTTTATTTTATTTTTTTTTTAAGACAGGCTCTCATATTCTATAGTCAAGGCTAGTCTCAAATTCATTATATAGCCAAGACTATCCATGAACTCCCAATACTTTTGCCTCTCCTTTTCAAGTACTGGAATAATAGATGTGCATGCCTGGTCTTTCTTTCTTTTCTTTTCTTTTCTTTTTTTTTTAAATTCTGAGTCAGGGTCTCACATATCCCAGCCAGGCCTTAAATTTGATATGTAATTAAGAATGACTTTGAACTTCCAATCCTCTAAAATACTGGGATTGCAGGCATGTGCCAGCACACCTGACTTATGTGATGCTGTGGGTGTAATCCAGGACTTTGTGCATGCTAAAACAAACACTCTATCAACTGTTCTATATCCTTCGCACTACCTTTTGGGTTTTGAGACATGATCTCACTTTGTACCACAGACTGGCCTCAAACTTGCAGCAATCTTCCTTCCAAGGACTTGGGTTACAGGCATGAGGCATCCCACATGGCTTTCATTGTAATTTTTTATATTTAAATGCTATTATTATTGTGTGTATGTGATGTTTATGTGGGCATGCTCATGCCACAGTGTATGTGTGATGGTCAGAGGACAACTTTTGAGAGTCAATTCTGTCTTTCCATCGTGGGTTCCAGGCAGGCTTGTGGCAAGTTCTTTATGTTCTGAGCTAGCACTTTGGCCTGGCTCTCATTGTTTTCTTCTTTTTCTTTCTTTCATTTTTTTTAAGATTTATGCATCTTATATATGAGTGCTTTATTTGCGTGTACTTTATGACAGAAGAGGGTGTCAGATCCCACTATAGATGGTTGTGAGCTACCATGTGGTTGCTGAGAATTAAACTCAGGACCTCTGGAAGAACAGCCAGTGCTCTTAACCACTGACCCATCTCTTCAGCTTATTTCTTCTTGTTCTTCTTCTTGTTCTTGTTCTTCTTCTTCTTCTTCTTGTTATTATTATTATTATGTGCACATTTGCATACATGCATGCATGATGAGCATGTAGAAGTCATAGGACAACATTTGGGAGTCGGGTCTCTCACTTCATCATATGGATTCTGGGGATTTGAACTCAGGTCCTCCGGCTTTTGTTGCAAGTAGCGTTATCTTTCTGGTTCTCTCATTGTTCTTTTTTTTTTAAAACTCATTATTCTTAATAGTAGGAAAGTGGAGAAACTCTAATAGTCTGTTGTTAGAGAATTAGATAAGCAAGTAGTTCTTTGATACAGTTGGAAAAACTTGAGAAAATAGAAATAGTGTTGAAATAGCCTATGGTCGACCAAATGCTGTGAAGTTAAAAAGTAGTGGAACCCAGGCTTGGTGGTACAGGCCTGTAATTTCACTGACCTAGGAGGCAGAGGAAGGATGATCACAAGTTCAAGGTCAGTCTGTGCTGTGGAGTGTTCAAGGCCAGCTTGAGTAGCTTGTTGAGAAACTGCCAAAACAAAACAAAACAAAACAAAACAAAAAAGGACTTTAAAAAGGCTGAGAAGTAGCTTAGTGTTAGAGTGCCCCTTGTGTTAGGAAAAGAATAATCTCACTGTTGCACAAAGGAACATGCAAAATAATTTGGCAAGACAATTTCCTTTTGCAACAAAGGTATATTAGAACCCAAACTGGGCTGAGGACAAACTGGGTCAAAATGACCTTAGTCTTTTATCCCTGACATAGGAGGCGATTGCATTGCACCCCATTGGTGGGAGCTCAACAATTACAATCTGACACAATCGGATAGTCAGTGCAAGGGGATGGGGTGGACTCAGGAAACGGGTCCTGGCCAGGCTAACTACCTTTGATAGAAAAGGGTTGTTTTTTCTCATGATTCCTTCCTCTTTATTATGCATTTTTCAAACTTAGCCAGCAATATTGACCATTTGAACCCTCGAGTAACTTAATTATTGTTATAGTAAGTGATGACTTAAGTATTATTTAAAATGATCCTACCTTCCTAAAGATGGTCCCTTGACCACATGGTTGACCTTGTCCAACTGTAATATGAAGTTTTCCATCCTGGTCAGAGATTCTATTCTCTTGACCAGAGAGTATTTTCTCTTAACAGACCTTTATTTTTATTTTATTATTCTCCTGTCAGGAAAGTTAACCCTAGCATCATTTAGGAACCAGATCAGAGAGCAAGGCCCCCAAAACACTTTTGGCATTCTGGTCTCTGGAAAGATGAAGCTACCAAGAAGTCTAAGGACACATTTTGTTTTTAACCTAAGGAGAAACTGATTATTTTTCTCTGGAGTCTTTTTACTCTAGACTAGTTCATTTTTTTATCATCCCCACCTCCTATTACTCTAAAGAAGTAATCTTAATTGCCGTTATAGAACTGGGACAATTCTTGACATTGTTTGATTTATGCATTTGGAAGCATGAAGAAAAATGTCCCCTTCGTTGGCACTCCTCTTTGTAGACCGAACCCTGATTAGAGTTCACTGGGTAGGGTCTCCATGGCTTCCATGAACAGGAGACTCCCCACAGTTACAGGACATTTCAAGAGATGTCCCATAGTTTCATGGGACCTAGTTGACCTTGGAGAGCAAGGGGAAATATTTTCCTCTTTTAATACTTCTGGCCACATCATTATAGGCTTCCAAATATGGTTATTGAACACCCAGAAGGTCAGTTACACCAGTCTGCTACTTCTAACTACTGTGTAATATTTATATAAAGTTGAGGCAAAAACCAAACATTTAAAAACAAACTTTGATTATACATACATTTAAGCAGATGTTTTTCATGAATGTATTGAACTTTGACCTTAGAAGTTTTAATTTTATATACATAAAGTCTCATCTTTTACATACTTTATGTGACTTGCCCAAATTGTAGCTGCTTAAGGTTTACAATGTTTCCCATTCTTTAAAAAAATGCACACACATCCAGTCTCTGCCAATAATTAACAAGCTGAGCTATAGTGATCTCCCACAATAATGTTTTTGATTCTGAATGAGTGCAAGTCACAGATAAGAAATGCAGCAATATGCAGCAATTGATGTTTACAACATCTGGCAGAACTTGTCTAAGGAAGTCATGTTAAAACTATGATGCCGGAGTTAAAAGAACTTAGAAAAGCACAATAAACACAGAGCAAAGGAGACTTGAGCGTGGTGTGGGTTGAGGCAGATAGATTTGTGAATGTTGAATGAGTAAGTAGATATTCTGGGCCTGCCAGAGGAAATGGTGACCAGTGTCTTGGGGAATCTGTTTCCTTGGAGCTCTTTTTACATAATTGTTTCCCATCCTGACTGTGTAAGAATTAACTTTTAGCATCTCAACCCTCACATAATAGAGAGTTCTCCTGCTCCAATAATAAATCAAAAATCTCAACCTCCCAGATGGAGGGTTTTTTGTTTTTTGGGTTTTTTTTTCTTTTTATACTCTGACTTTGAAAGCTTCATCAATTTCCAACTGACTCCTCAGTGTCTTGTGTCAGGTGGTCCTTCGCAATCAGAACTCACCAAATGAGGCCGATGGAGCCATAGATCAGGACCCCACATTTATTTCATGTCAATGAGACAGTTCATTCGCTGTTTCTCATCCAACCTCCAGCATGACTTGACCAATGAAGAAGGACTTTTCTGTTACTTGCATTTCCTACCTTGGTTTTGTGCTCAAAAATAACTTTGTCAGTTTGGGAGTATGGGGACCATGAGAGGGTAGAAGGGGAGGGAAGAGAAAAAGAGGGGAGCAGAGAAAAATATATAGCTCAATAAAAATATTACTTTGTCAGGATGGTATTTTCTGAAGTGTCCTATGTTTCTGAGAAATTTATCATGCTGGTATCATTAAAGAGTATCATTCATCTGAGATCCTGGAGGCCACCATATGGGGACAGAGCAAGCCTCCTCCAAGGCTTGAATACTTGGCTGGATGTATTTGAAGGCCACGCATAAGCTGATGTCAAGCAAGTTTATTGAGAGGTACAGCATACTATATAGTATGCCATATATACTATATATGGGGGAATATATATATATACATATACATACACACACACACACACACACACACACACACACACACACGGGGGGGGGAGATGGCTGAAGTCAGCAGAGAGCTACATTAGGCAGTGCTGGCAAAAAGAACACAAGATAACTCAGATGCAACTGCCTAAGGACTGATAGCTGATAGCAAGAGCCCAGGGGCTCCCAGAAGCTGCAATCTTGACTCTTCTGAGGAGTCACTGGCTCCAGTTGTAGACCAGCCTTGCAAAGTCCACTCATGGGCAAGAATACAAAATTAAAGTTCCCATTGTCTTTCCATCAGGACCTCTGAGGAAGTTTTTGATCATTCTGGCTCCCCACAAGGAGGATCACGTAATCCTAGGAGTTTGGAACCAACCTAGGCAACATTTAAAAACCTCATTTCAAGAAGAGTAGAGGTCTGGAGAGATGGCTCAGTGGCTAAGAGCACTGGTTGCTCTCCCAGAGGACCTGGGTTTGATTCCCAGCAACCACATTCTCAGCAGCTCACAACTGTCTGTAACTCCAGTTTCAGGAAATGCAATGCCCTCTTCTGGCATCCATGGGTACCAGACACATACATGTTACACAGACATATATGCAGGCAAAATGCTTACACACATTAAAAAGATTAGAATCAATGAAGCTGGAGAGATTGCTCAGCAATTAAGAGCACTCACTGACTGCTCTTCCAAAGGACCCATGCTCAATTCTCAAGACCCACATGGCAGCTTACAACTATAACTCCAGTTCCAGGGAATCCGGTGCCCTCTTCTGACCTCGTGGGTACCAGGCATACATGTAGTATAAAGACATACAAGCAGGAGAAATGCCCATACACATAAAATAAAAATAAAAAAGAATAAAAAAGCAGGAGAATAGGAGAAGGATGCAAAGGAGTAAGTGGAGAAGACTTCTACTGGAAAATGACTCATATGTGCATCATTGCTGCTCATTTCTTCTTGAAGAATGTGCATGCTTGAAAAATACATAGATAAGGTCAAGGGCACATATACCTGCTCATACACAAAACAGTCCTATTTTTTCCCTTTGATACAGGGTTTCTCTGTGTAGCCCTGGCTGTGCTGGAATGTGCCCTGTAGACCAGACTGGCCTCAAACTCACAGAGCTCTGCCTGTCTCTGCCTCTGGAGTGCTGTAATTAAAGGTATGTGCCATCATTGCCTGGTTAAGACAGTTCTTTACAGTTAACTTTAGGAGGTAAAGGACAGATGCTTACACCAATTCTGTAGGTTTATGGTGCTTAAATGGTTTTTAAGGCACATTCTTGCTTTTGTATGAACAGGAATCACACAGTAAAGGGCAGCAGCAACAAGTGATAGTCTTGTTTGTGCTTAGTCTTGCTTTTGCTCCCCTGTCTCACTACAGCACGTTCTTCCATAAATATTCTAGTTTGCCTATAAAAGA
The DNA here is from genome assembly GCF_982192425.1 of Myodes glareolus. Classification (NCBI taxonomy): domain Eukaryota; kingdom Metazoa; phylum Chordata; class Mammalia; order Rodentia; family Cricetidae; genus Myodes; species Myodes glareolus. The sequence goes on from NC_142034.1 coordinate 64,594,155, forward strand.
TAAAGATTCTTTAAAAAGAGTAGTTGTAATATGGCCACCATGCCTAAAAACTCCTCAAATATAATCAATGATACCAAATTTCCGTAAATAACTTCCAGCTATCTCATAAAAAAAACATGAATTATTTTTGTCTAGGAAAAAAAAAACTTGAAAAAGAAGGAAAATTGATGTGGGATTCTCCTCTGTATGTTGTGAATATCATTGGTTAATAAAGAAACTGCTTTGGGCCTGTAGCACACCTACAGGGGGACAGAGCTAGGGCGGGGGAAAAACTGAACTGAATGCTAGGAGGAAGAGGGTGGAGTAAAGGAGAAGTCATGTAACCCCTCTGGAGACAGATGCCGGAACTTTAGCCATGTGGTGATACACAGATTACTAGAAATGAGTTAAATTAAGATATAAGAGTTAGCCAATAAGAAGCTAGTGCTAATGGGCCAAGCAGTGTGTTAAATAATATAGTTTCTGTGTGATTATTTTGGGGCTGAGCAGCTGGGGACCAACAAGCAGCCTCCTTACAACAAATTGGCACCCACATAGCCAACTAAAATCCACTTAAAATCTGAGAAAGCTTAAAAAGGAATCCTAGACACAAAAGAACAGAGTTAAGCGTGGCTTCTTGATAGCCAACATTTTGCTGGTAAGAGAGGTTTTCCTGATTCAGCAGTAGCAAAAAAAAAGCAGAGCTGTTTTGAAATTGTGGCTTCCTGGGCCGTGTTCCGAGCAAACTCTTATGAGATTCGGCAATTGAGCATTTAAATGGTGTTTGTGAACAGAGTGCTACAACTTGCTTAAAGGCAACATAGACTGACTGTGTGCTTAAAAATGAGGCTGTGAGTATGGCTCTCAGAGGCAGCAAACAGCTCCACCATGCTGGACCGGGCAGGGCAAACAGGCAGTGCCGTATTTCCCCTAGTAGTGGTGCTGCTTAAATTCATAAGAATCATTTAGCATTTTAAGAAGCAGTTCTGGTTAGAAAAGAATTTCAGATACACAGTAGGACAGATTCAGACATAAAAGGCCTGTAAACGAGACATAGTGTATTAAAAAAAATGTACATAGGCTTGCGACAGAGAAGAAAAAGAGTATAGAGAGTTATAAAAGGAAGTAAATGGTTTATAAAAAAATGAAACAAAGTCTTTAAAGAGACAGAGTACAGACTGTCATAGACTAAGGGAGTAAAGATAATAAAATAAGCCACCTAAAGATGGAAAATACACAGAGAGTCTGGATTATATATATCACTGTGTTTTCTTTGAATTTTTTGACTGTGAATGAGCTAAGTACAAAGAGACATTTCATTGCATGGGCTGCTAAGCTAAACCAGCATAGATATTTTAAAGGTTTCTTCTCTTTTTTTTTTAGGTTACATAATGCTTTATTAACCTTGAATTTTCTTTTTTTTTACATTTAAGTTACTCTAGTGATGATTATATGTTTGCTTCCATCAAGACACATATACAAATGAATACTTTTACATTGATTTCCAGTGATGATCAAGTCTAAATCCAGGAACATGATAATCAAGTACTCTACCACTGAATTGCATACCCTTTTTCCAGCCCTAACCATTCTTTTTAAAAAAATATTTATTTATTTATTATGTATACAATATTCTGCAGGCCAGAAGAAGGCACCTCATTACAGATGGTTGTGAGCCACCAAGCCCTAACCTAACCATTCTTTACCTAGGATTTCTTTATTATTATTATTAAAAAATTTCCGCCTCCTCCCTACCTCCCATTTCCCTCTCCCTCCCCCCAATCCCCTCCAATCCAAAGAGCAGTCAGGGTTCCCTGCCCTGTGGGAAGTCCAAGGTCCTCCCCTCTCTTTCCAGGTCCAGGAAGGTGCGCAACCAAACAGACTAGGCTCCAAAAAGCCAGTACATGCAGTAGGATCAAAACTCAGTGCCATTGTCCTTGACTTCTCAGTCAGCCTTTAAAGGTTTCTTGACTTCAAAATTTAAGCCTAAGGATAAGTTTCTTTGAAAAAGAGGTTCTTCTTTTGTTTCTGCAGAAGATGAGAACCTGTGGATTTCTTCCAAATTAATGTGATTTGATGGGCCAACACACCTGAAAGGTCTCCTTGAACACCCCCCAAAAAATTACTTCTACCAGCAAACAGCAGGAAGCAGTTTGAAGAAGAACTACACCCATATTCCCAAATATAGTTTATAAATGTTTCTTTACATTTAAAAGGGGATATGCTATAGAAATTTGCATTGGTATGGATCTTGGTCTATTGACATAAGCTTAATATCAGTTTGTACTGTAGGAATTCCTACCACCAGTAGCCATTAAGTTACCTGCCCACTTGATGTGACCTCTTAAACTATTTATGCTGATGAAAGTACATGTCTGACCTCTTTTCTGGCTGCAGAATTTGGTTGCTGTTCTCTGTTTCAACAGAAGATTGTGATTTGTGAGTCTACCCCTAAAAAATTAACCCTCTATTATTCTCAATTCTGAGCTAGTGTGGGATTTCTTTTAATCATCCTTCTTCATCTGATGCCCAATGTGGGGTTCCAATTTGTTGGAGAAGGGTCACTTGTTGGTTCCTGGCCACCTGGCTAGTTTAGACCCAAAATAATCACACAGAAACTGTATTAATTAAATCACTGCTTGGCCCATTAGCATAAGATTCTTAATGACTAACTCTTACATATTAATCTAACCCATCTCCATTAATCTGTGTATCGCCACATGGCAGTGGCTTACTGGCTAAAGTTTCGGCATGTCTGACTTTGGCGGCAGCTCCATGGTGTCCCTCTGACTCTGCCCTCTTCCTCTCAGCATATAACCTAGCTTGAAGAAATATAGATTAATAGATAATCATCTATAATAGTCAAGCTTATAGTCATGTTAGTTAGATTTCTAGATGTACAGAAATGTATTTCACATGTATAAGCATTCTTCAAACCTTTCAAAGATACAGAATATGGCATTTAAAATGTTTTAAAAACTTAGGACTTTTCATGACAGTGAGACACATCTGTTCCTGGCAGCACCAATCTACTTCAAGAGGAAGATGGGCATCAAAGAGGCTCCTTATGGAGTTTGCCAGCCATTTGGGCAGAAAGTGCTCTTGCCTGGACTGCTTGATGAACTGAACATATAGGACCCATGTGGAGTTCTAAGAAATTTGTGAAAAATGATAGAGGATGCTCACGTAGTTCAGGAAACTGTGCACAGCTCTCATGTATCTGGGTACTGTGCACACCTCTCATGTATCTGGGAACTGTGCACAGCTCTCATGTATCTGGGAACTGTGCACAGCTCTCATGTATCTGGGAACTGTGCACAGCTCTCATGTATCTGGGAACTGTGCACAGCTCTCATGTATCTGGGTACTGAGCACACCTCTCATGTATCTGGGAACTGTGCACAGCTCTCATGTATATGGGAACTGTGCACAGCTCTCATGTATCTGGGGAGCTGTGCACACCTCTCATGTATCTGGGAACTGTGCACAGCTCTCATGTATCTGGGAACTGTGCACAGTTCTCATGTATCTGGAGAACTGTGCACAGCTCTCATGTATCTGGGAACTGTGCACAGCTCTCATGTCTCTGTGAACTGTGCACAGCTCTCATGTATCTGGGAACTGTGCACAGTTCTCATGTCTCTGGAACTGTGCACAGCTCTTGTGTATCTGGGGAACTGTGCACAGCTCTCATGTATCTTAGAACTCCACATGGTTTCTCAAATACCTGATTCGCCTACACAATTCTCCCAAATGCTTGAGCACTCTTTATAGTTCTCAAAATACCCAAATGCTTTGCATAGTTTCCCCAAATTCCTGAGTACCCTGAAAAGTTCCCCAAATTTCCAAGAGCTACGCACAATTCCCTAAGTACCTGAGCACCGTGCACACTTACCCCGAACACCTGAGCACTCTGCATAGTTCCTCAAAATACCCGAGTGCTCTTCACGGTCCGCAAGTGCCTGAGCACTCTGCACGGCTCCCGAAGTACCTAAATGCTCCTTACTATTTTCCGAGCACCTGAGCGCTCTGCACTATTTCTAAAATAGCTGAGAGCTCTGCCCTGTTCCCACACATGTCCCTGTACTCTTCACAGTCCCCACACACGGCACAGAGCATGTCCACTGCAGACTGTCCTGCTGCCTGAAGCTCCTGTGTAGTGTTGAGAGCTGCTCCAATGGCCGAGGATGATGGCATCTGAGCAGTCCTGCTTAGTGACAGCAAAGTGTGCCAGCAGAGCCGTAGCACAAGCAAAAGGTGTGAGGTAGAGATGAGCAGGTGAGCCCAAAGGTAGAGGGACACTCAGCCAGGGGAGAGAAGAGTTGGGCCCAGGGTTTATGAGGCCTTTAGACCTTTATAGAAGGCTCTGGTTTATTTTTAAGAGCATCCAGAATCCATGTGGGGAGTTGTTACGTACAGGTGTGGCTTTTAGCAAATGTGTAGGATGGATGTTTGGATGCTGGGGTTCAGGAATGAGAGGAAGAAGAGACCAGTAATGATGAGGTTGAACTATAGACAGGAGCATGGCTGAGATTTGCGTTTTACAGTAAGAACAAGAGAGATACCAGTCGCACATATCTGAACCTCAGGATCATGAGTAAAGCTGTGTGTTTGAGGCTCACTCATCTCAACCCAGCATGCCCTCCCTTCTTCTCTTGGTTACTAGGCACTTATCTAAGCACCCCTTCCTTGGTATACCTATCTGCTTCTCCAGTGCCTGCCAGATCATTTAGTGTGGGTGCCAGGCTTCACGTGGTGCCCTGGGTTTGGTGTCTTTCCCAGGGTCTGGCCCTCGTGTTCTTTGGGGCCTAAGATAGTCCTGACTAGTTGCTTTTGGTTAATGGGAAAATACCTTAGACTATTTGGTGTTTTGTTAGCTTTGCCAACCAGGACAGTTTTCTGAGAGCTTGTGGGAAGGAGAGGGAGGAAGAGGACTATGATGCTCTGGTATTAGGGAACACTAAAAGAGATGAATTACTTCAGCTGCACCGGGAGGGTCTTTGGTTTGTTCTAAGGATGATCATTTCTTTAAAAACAAACAAACCCAGCAAGGCGGATGTAGAGCACTTGTTTAGCATATACTTGGTCCAATCTCTAGCACTGAAACCAAAAACAAAAAGCTGGCGCCTCAGCCATGAGGGAATCCTCTGAGGCCCCCAAGAATGTGATGGCCCCCTCACTCCTTGAGAGGCACGGCTGAAGCCTGCTGCTCTGAGCCTAGAGGCTTCTTTTCCTGGCACCCCAAGGGGAAAACTTTCTCAGCCAAGTCCCATCCCCAGAGGTGACAGCTGTCCTGTGCTTTACATCTCACTCCAAACCCACCTTGTTTGCCCTCTGCTGCAGAATGCTAGATCTACCAGGGCAGGATGGTCGTTCTGTCCGCTTGTGTCTGACTGGAGCCTGGCGTATGCTGCGGGCTCCATAAGGCTTGGCAATTATGTGGAAGGCTTGGGTGGAGTCAGTGGCCATCTGTCTTCACACAGAGGCAAGGACACACCAACCTTGCCAATCTGACTATGTGGTACCCACCAGCATCCCAGATGAAGAGGGCCTTGCATGGAAACCCACCCCAAGACAAGGAGATTAAGGACAGGTAACTATGGATGCCCAAGCAGCATATGGCAGACTCAGAAGGGAGTCCAGAGGACCAGAGGTTCTGTATAGGTCTGTGGAAACGCCGCATTTCCACATGCCAGCTCTCTATCCTTGCATAGGTTTTGGTGTCCTCTGTCAGCCCTACTGGGGTATTTGCACCTGCTTAGGCACAATCTACTTAAGAACATTTGCCTAATGTCCAGAGTCACACAGGGAGTGAAGGAACCAGGGACAGCTGGAAATCATATTGGTGGTGGCCTCAGCTGGACCCAGCCCTGGGCACACATGTGACTCCACCCAGGTGTGGACTTGTCCTTCAGACTTGCCCTTCACTTCAGACTTGCCCTTCTCGGTGATTTTTGTTAGGCCTGAGCCAACATCAGCTGGATGTACTTGGGCAGCCTGGAGGAAAAGCCTTGCTGCATGACTGGTGAGGACTTCTTCCTGCCTGGCCCCACCCAGAGGTGAGTCAGCCCAGGTTGAGCAATGATAAGTGGCAGTCAATCCAACTGCCCCTCGCAGCTGCTGGCAGAGTGAGGGGCTCCAGGAATACGGACTAGAGTACAAGCCTCCATAGAAGCTTACTGTCACGCATGCGTGGGCATGACGTTCACCAATACACACAGTAAAGACAACCTGTGTCTTGTGTGTCCATTTCAGGCCTGAGCTACGCACCAAGCCATTTTGTCCTCACTGACTTTCTGGCTAGGAAGCAGTGGCATCACTTTCTTTATGCAGAGAAGAAACCAAAGCTAGAGTAACGTGTCCACACACATAGTGTCAGCTGACAGGAGCTAGGAGTCCCCATTAGCTTGGCTGTCGCATGACATCCTAGTTCTTAAGCATACCCAGAAACTCACACAGTCATAATGGACACTGAGCAGAAGGACAGAGGCATTTGGGTCATGCTCCCAAGAGCTGGGTCTTACTCAGTGACCTTGGTTGAGTCACTTGGTTGCACTGGGCTTCATTTTCATCTCTGTAAAAGCAGGGATGGTGGCACATATCCATGCTAGCCCCGCAGGCTATAATTGGAAGGGAGTAAAGCCAAGTCCTGCCTGGAACTGTCAGGTGTCAGGCTCCACACCTTTGGTGTGTTTGCCCTACAGGTCTGTTCTGCATTGTACATGCTCATCTCCCCACACCATTAGAAGCTCCTGTCATATAAGAGACAATGGCAGAAATGATTTGTCCCTCCATACTTCTCAACCAGGATTTGCTCCAAAGAGTCTTTATAAGACCAGTCATGGTATCGTATGCCTTATACACAGCACTAGCAAGGCAGAGACCTCTGTGAGTTCAAGGCTAGCCTGGTCTACATAAAATTCGAGACTATCCAGAACTACATAGTCTGTAAGTTTGAAGCCAGTCTTGGTCTCAAAATATTTTTTTCCTCCCGGGGTGTGGTTCTGTGGTAGAAACCAGTCTGTGAGAGGCTGTACAAAGGAAGAAAAGCAAGAAAAGTCAGTCCAACCACAGGGAGGAAGCTCAGCCCAGACACCAGAACACCATTAATAGACAGGTTAGGGCTGCAAGAAAGAGGAATGTCTGAGACTCCGTGCCTGCCACCATAGCCACTTCGGGGAGTTGGGTGATGGATGTGTTCTGTCTCCATCACGTGGTCAGTGTGTATATGAGCACTGCACTTCAAGCATAGACCTTTGTGAGACCAGACACCATTTTAAAATGGGGAAGTCTTGGAAAAAACACAGGTGTGAGTGAAAAAGGCAAGTGTGAGTGAGAAAGGCAGGTGTGAGGGAGAAAGAAAGGTGTGAATGGGAATGGCAGGTGTGAATGGGAATGGCAGGTGTGAGTGGGAATGGCAGGTGTGAGGGGGAATGGCAGGTGTGAGGGGGAATGGCAGGTGTGAGGGGGAATGGCAGGTGTGAGGGGAATGGCAGATGTGAGGGGAATAGCAGGTATGAGGGGGAATGACAGGTGTGAGGGTAATGGCAGGTGTGAGGGGGGATGGCAGTTGTCAGGGGGAATGGCAGGTGTGTGAGGGGTGATGGCAGGTGTCGGGGGAATGGCAGGTGTGGGGGGAATGGCAGGTGTGAGGGGAATGGCAGGTGTCGGGGGAATGGCAAGTGTGAGGGGAATGGCAGGTGTGAGGGGAATGGCAGGTATGGGGGAAATGGCAGGTGTGAGGATAGTACCATAAGTACAGCAAGGGCAGGACATCTAGCACTTAACACCAAGTCTAGAGCCTGGGGATTCTTCAATAATTGACAGCTGTTATCAATAAGGAAAGAGTGACACTGGGAACCACAAATATTTGCTAAGTGCTCTCTGTGCCAGATACCCTGCTAGGCTTTAAAGGGAAAATAGACCTGGATCCTTTGCCTGCAGGGTTGACCTTCTAGCTCCTACTCTCCGCTAACAAATGTTCACCATGTCAAACCCAGAGCTGCATGGCTGGTGAACACCTTGGCTGGGACCCAGACTGCTCCTCCTCAGGCTGTCTGTCCCCTCTGGATGGTTCAGATGTCCTGGTCATATACACAGGAAAGGTAAGCCTTCCTTCTCTGCTAATCCCTTCTACTAGTGCGTCCTAGGATCATCCCACTCCAACAACATGCTCAATGCCAGCATTTTTGTCTCCACATTTGCTTCAAGGAACCCCTATCTGAGAGTTGGCAGTTGGGTATGCATGATCTGCAGGCAGTGGGTAGGACAGCTTGAGGGGTGCAGGCTGGTGTGGGGTGTGAAGTCTGCTATCCGCAGTAGCAGCACAGGGTGCCTTGGACTTCATTACCCTGGATCTCCAAGACACTCCTGACTGTCCTCAGTTCTGAGTGGACAGTCACCGTGGGGAGAGGAGACCCACTCATCCAAGACACCTTGGTAGACCGTGCATAGGCTGTTGCTACTCCCGACTGCCATGAGTGCCCTTCTCACTTCTGGCCCTACAGAGGCTAACTGCCTGTAGGCAGCAAACTGAAGCTCTGAGCTGAGTGGCCCTTCCAGAAGCTATTTTAGCTAGTCATACTGACAGTCCCCCCAGGCCTGTTCTGATGCTCTCCATATAGACTTTTATGAATTGTGGCCTTGGGAACTGTAAGACACAGAGCTGGTCAAATCAGGCATCTGGGGAGCAGGTGACAGAGGTCCATGAGATACTGAGAAGGGGAGATACTGCAGGCCTGGGCTTAACAGCCAGGAATGATCATAGGACCCTGATTCTGGCTATGAATGGGGTACCTTTTGCTTATTCATTACTTTCTGTATATACATGCACACACATTGATACATATGTGTAAATGTATACACACATGTGTATATATGTATAGACACAATACACACACATATATAAATATGTAAAACATACATACACATGCATATGTAAATACATGTATAAATATGTGCATATATGTGTATATATGCTGAGACAGAGTCTCACTATGTAGCTCTGGCTAATATGGAACTCACTATGTAGACTAGTCCAGGCTAGCCTCCAAGTCTAGGTTCACCTGCCTCTGCAGGTGAATATATATCAAGACATTAAAGGTAGATAATGAGCTACTGACACAAGAATAGATGGGTCTAGTATTAAAGAGAAAAAAAAAGCTTCCAGAGTTCTGTCCCCCAGTTTCCTGTTCTCCGGAGAGAGTCACATAAGTGGACGTTTTTCTAGCCTTTGTCCATGAGGCTGCATTCTGTCTGATGCCTTTTTGTCTATATTCCCAGGAGGCCAATGCTCAGCAAAGGTATGGGATGTTTCCTGAGAGCAGAAGGGTCTGGCTATCCCCACCCCTCCAGCCTAACCAGTGTCCCCAACCACTGCAGCCAACCGTAGGACCATCTCAGACTGACCTTGGTGATTTGCCACAAACACTGAAGAGGAGCTCCCTCCTTCCCACGCTAACCACTGGCATGGGTGTCCTACTTGCAAGATAGACAGCTTGGTGTATACCCCAAAACTCAGAGGTTGAACAAGTTTGGGGGACATGGTGTAGGCTACCCTGTCACCTCCACTTATCCACTATGAACCTGCACTTTACATTCAGAATTATGTTCAATCCTCCAAACAGCTACGGAAAGGGACTGTGAGTCATATCTAGCAAAGGGTGGAGCTCAGGGAGGTAAAACACTGACCAAAGGTCCTAAGACCTGAACTTGGACGTGTTCTGCAACCACTGCTGACACCCTCCTGGTAAACGTGACAATATTCTTGGACTTGCTGTGACTCAGAGCCATCACATTCCCCTGACCTGTGAGGCTGTCTGGAAGGCACCTTCTGACTGGCTCGTCCATGGGCCCCCTGATTATACAAGCTTGTTTGGCAGGTTGGTAGGTCATCAGCATAGAGCTAAGTATCTGTGTTTCACCAGCTCCTGTGGACTTCCCTCTGCTGTCACCTATGACAGTGCCTTAGCTGACGAGGACTGTGCTGTGGTGATGCCATTTGAAGCACTGTGGCCATAATGTAATATTAGTCTAGAGAAGAAGTCATTTTGGACTCCTCCGTGGGCTGGAAATGTGGAGAACAGCCTTTCTCTCACCATTTACCATGCTGGCCCTTGCTGTCCTCTCCAAGGCCTCCCTGGCACTGCGTCAGCCATTCCTGTCTGTGCCTCGGGTATATGTGGAGATATACACGAGAAATACCCTTCTCAGTAACGATGTTCAGAAGCAGCCAAGATGGGGGGAGGGGCAGGCCCAGACTCCCTGCCTACAAGACTGGTAATTTTTTCCTAAAGTCCTTGCAGAATGAGATGATTTGGCTTCCCTGCTACAGCTTGGGTGCTTGTGGCATTACTGAAATGCCAAGAAGGGTTGGCACCCCTGCTGCCAGTGGCCCAACGGCCACTGCCCACTTCCTGGCAGCCCTGAGCTATGTGCTGAGCAGGTGGCCCTTCCCACTTAATCTGAATCCCAAGAATGTTGTCATCTGGTCGCCCAGGGCCTTATCAGTGTGGCCTTTCTTATGGTGACTGGGACAAAGGGTGTGGGCGTCCTCAGGACTCTGGGGGATTCCGGGAATGTATCTTTGCTGCCCCAAATTCCAGCTGTCCCAGTTGTAAGGAATTCTCATTCATCTCCCTGTTAATGTGATTTGAGACCTATTATAGGGCTGAGATATAGCTCGGTTCCTAACTGCCCCATTAGCTTGCATAGAGAGTCACTTAGGGTCTTCTTATCATTTTTGGGTCATGGATCAATTAGCAGGAAGTTCTGGATCCAGACACCTAAGAGCTGGACATATGGCATCAAGAGATGGAGAGGCCTGGTAAGCAGGACTGTGTTCTCCATGCCTCAGCCCTTCCTAACAAAGGTGTCCTGTAGGAAACTAGACCCATTTTTCCAAGGATGCAAAAAAAATTTTTTAATTAAAAAAATCTGTATTTCTATGGGGAAACTACTGGTTTTCAAATGTTGGAAATGAATTCAGATTTTAAAAATTCAAATTGTCAGCCAGATTAAGCACATCTGTTGGCCAGATGCAGCTTGGGAATCACCAGGTTACGACACTGGCTCTCAGCCTATCTATATACAAAAGGGTACAGCCCACACTTGAATCTAGGAAGCCACAGGCCCTCATCTGGTGGTGCTGCAGCCACCAGGTTGGAGGTGACAGACACTGGGTAAAGCATTGCAGGCCAGGCTTTGACCTCTGCTTGTTGGGGCTTGTTAGGAAGAACCCCAAAGACTGTCTAGTTTCACTGTAGGAACACCCACAGTGGCTAAACAATCCGGCTGGGTAGCTGCTGGGGTGCAGGAGGAAGGAGCTGAGATCAGAGCACAGCGTCAGCCCCAAGGTCATACTACACAGCCTAGGAGACAGGGGCACAGGGACCACAGAAGAGACTCAGTTCAGTTTGTTCCGCCCCTCACTCTTTAATTCTACAAAGTCTTGCCATTGGCTCCTGTCAGAGAGTCCTGGAGGTAGGCAGTGACTAGGCACTGCAGTCCTTAAGTGTTTGTGAGACTGGCTGTAGGGCCCCATGAAGACATTCAAACTCACAGATGCTCAAAAAAACCCCATGCATATGCTCTCATGGACTCCGAAATTCATCTAGACTGGGCATAACATCCAGTATAATGTAAATCGTGGTATTGCTTAGGAAGTAATGATATAAAAAGTCTCTCATATTTAACAGACATCGGTTTGGGGGAATATTTTCTCCTTTCCTCCTTTTCCTACTCCATTTCTTTCCTTTTTATGGATACAATGTATCATGCATGTGTCCCAGGCTAGCCTGGAACTCATTGTGTGGCAGAGAATGAATGAGCCCTGAACTCCTCACCATGCGTCCACCCCCTGAGTGCTGGGTTATAAGTATGCATCATTATGCCAGCTTTTGTGCAGTACCAGGGATGAAACCCAGGACTTCATCCATGCTGGGGCAAGCACTCTACCAGCTAAGCTACATCCTCAGCCCCCTTTTGACTTTTTTTTGAGATAGGGTCTAATCCTGTAGCCCAAGGTAGCCTTGAATTCAGTCTGTAGCCCAGGCTGACTTTGAATTCATGGCAATCCTTTGGCTATTCCTCAGTGCTGCCTTCCCTGATCATTTGCCCCTCCTCACTTCATCATGTTCCAGCGCTTGTGGGCCCATGTCCCTCACAAGTCACTTGCTTCTAATTGCCCTTTCTCTGTGTAGCCAGATGCTCTCCTATGGACAGTAGACCCCGGTGTCCCATGTCCTCAGCCCTAACCTGATATGCTTCCTATCAGGCAGCTGCCACGAATGAATTCTGGAATCCAGCGCTGCATCTTACAAAGGCCGAGGACTTCTTCCCTCCCTGGGTGTGGTCTAGGACAGACCTGGAAGGAAGTCTGTATGTCGAGGCATCTTGGACGGGGAAAGCCACTATGGCCCTTGCCTGATACTACCAGACTCTGAGTGGGGATTGTGGTCCCCCAGGCTCTGCACTGGCTGCACAGGTTTCCCAGCTGGCTTTGCAGGATTGCTGGGACAGTACTCAGTCTCCATGGCAGTAGTCTGTCAGGACATTTGTGTGCTGCTTAGCATGTAAAGCTTAGTGAATCCAGGTAAGGTTTTCTCTGGCCATTCATGCAACCATTCCTGCCACATACCAGCAAAGAACGCTTGTTTGGGGTCCCAGCCTTCTGCAAGCGGCTGTGGACTGTCTGGTAACCAGGAGGGACTGAAGAGTAGACCCTGCTCCTAAAACCCTTAATGTGACGAAGAACAAATGTCAAGCTTCCTTTCACTACTGAAATCAACTCTGGGATGTCAGGACAAATAAACAAGAGAGAAATGTTTGTGGGGGTGGGGCAGGCACGGGGATGGGTGTCTGGAGAGATGGCTCAGCAGTTAAGAGCACTGACTGTTCTCCCAGAGGACCCGGGTTAGATTTCCAGCACCCACATGACAGCTCACAGCTGTCTATAACTCCAGTTGACCCTCACACAGACATACATGCAGGCAAGACACCAATGCACACACACGAAAAGTAAATTTAAAAAGAAAATGTATGGGAAGACAGAGGCTAGCATACAGAAGACTAATAAGGGGCTGGTTCTGTAGTTCTGGGGTAGAGTACTTGCCTACTAGGTCTCTAGGCTTCACCCCTAGCCCTGAAAAAAGAAAGGAAGCAAAGAGCCATGGGCTGGAGAGGACTGGTCTGGACAGGAGACCTAGCTAACAAAAGCAGTGTGGCGAGTTCTGGCTTCCTATGATTCCATTGTTAAGTCACTCTGCAGAAGACTCCCATTTCTTTACTCAGCAATGTACTCCTCTAAGTCAATAAAACAAAACGAAAAAGGAAAAACAAGAATACAAGTCAGGCAGTTCACAGAACAGCAAACACAGATGACTCTTAGATGAAGGAGAGACAGTTACATATAACTGGAGAAGTGTAAATCCAAAGTGTAGCCAAGACCTATCAGACCGGCAGTGATCCAGAGCTGTGAGAACACTGTTAGTGTGGGCATGTGAGTTGGTACAGACAGTATAAAAAAGTTTAATGCACACGCCTTTTGATCTAAAAAGCATTAATCCCACTTGGACATTTGGTATATTGCCTGTGACAAGCTAGTGTATGGATATTTATTACAGAGGGATTTTTATTTTTTTTGTAATAGCAAGAAAATTGGCAGGAACAAATACCCACCAATAGAGGGAGATAATATTCAGGACAATGTGTCCAGAAATGAATACTGCATAAAAGCCAAACAGAGAGAGGAAAGTTTATAATCTGGGGCCTGGAATTGCCTAGATATACTATTAAGTGCTAAGGATGGAAGATAGCTACACGGACATGTTGCCTAAAGCCTCAGAGTCTTGTCTTTGCGTTAGGACTATTCTTATCTGCCCTGTGGCGACGGTCCCTGCTGGGTGTGTTCTGAGTCCTTAAGCCACTTCCCTGTGTGCTTCTGGCCCAAATAGGCTTTGCTTCCACTGTGCACACCAGTGTCTCTCTCCAGGATAGCCATAGCCCTCCCAGGACCCCTTCAGTTCTACACGTGCAGGACTTGGAAGTGCCACCATTCCCATACAGACCTGCACTTGATGACAGGCCAGGAGGAGAGGATGGAAACTCAGTAGCTCAGGCTGGGGTCCTGCCACGGGTCTTGCCTTCCAGGGCCACCCCAGGGAGCAACGGAGCCTGTGTTCTGCAGGACTGCGTCTTGTGTGGCCCTTCTCCCATTGGGTATCCATTCTCTTGCCAGTTTCCTTGGGCACACATCCTTAATGAGTTGCTGTCACACACGCTCTACTATAATTTTAAGAGACCCAGTGTCTGCTTTCCCCATCATGGAACCCAACCAACTCTCGGCCCAATTAGTGCCATGGGAGAAAGCAAAAACCCCTCTCTAAATACAAATTCAGAGAAGAAGAGAAAGGAAACGGGTTATGACCTCTCCCATCCCCATTGCTCACAACCTGTAAGCAGGTTCTGAGTGCAGGCGTGAGGCAGGACAGGGTGCGGTCAGTCTTGCCGGGCTCTGAGACTGTCAGTTGGATGGTGGATGACGAGGGCTGGAGAAGTGGCTCAGCGATTAAGAAAACCAACTGCTCTTCCAGAGGACCAGGGTACAATTCCCAGCACCGACATGGAAGCTCCTAACTGCCCAAAACTCCAGTTTCAGGGGATCTGACACCTTCACACAGATATCCATGCAGGCAAAACACAAATGCACATGAAAAAAGTAAGTGGCAGATGATTTCATTACCAGAGAAACCAGTTCCATGTCAAACTCATTCTCACAAAAGAGGAAGGCTCCAAGAACAAGGAAAATCAGCATCTTTAGAGCAGACCAAGGAAGGGAAGATTGTTTCCTTTTCTAAAAGATTCTCTAGGGCAGCTGTCTCTTCACAAGCACACATCCCACTTTCAGGTGACTCCTGGGACTAGAAGAGGAGCCTGAAGGAAAACTGAGTCCCCGGAACAGCACCCTGGTGGACTGGGAAAGGACCTGCTTCTGGCTTTGCTTCTATGCCTCCTTGGGAAAGTCCACTTGGCCTGGCATTCTCAGCTGCTAGGCTCTCCCTCAGGGTTAGAACTGTGGGTGGCTGGTGGGTACATGTACAGATCATAGGAAAGACAGATTGCTTTTCACTCCTGTTCTCTTCTCTTTGTTCTATGACCCCGCCCTCCTCCGCCCCCCATTCCTGGCCCAGCATTTGTGTCCCGGTGTCCAGCTATTCACGGAATGAACAGGAAAGGACGAGTCTGTGAAGCCAGTCCCATCTGAGGTCACTACTCCGAAACAACCCGTCTGTGAAAGGAAAAGTCTTGAAGAGCAAGGCAGGGTGGCCTTCTCAGCCTACCACACACCAGCTCTTGTACACTTCCTCGCAGCCTGGAACCTCATACAGAAAGGTGACAGAAGGAACCTCATACAGCAGGGAGGGAAGGGGCCAGGGGCTCAAACTGGTTGAGTGGATGTCAACCTCATGCGCAGTAGAACTGCAATCTATGACCACTAAAACCATGGCTAGAGAGTCCTTGTTGGTTCCCTGAGGCTCAAACCCTAACAGCTCTGTGTTCTGCCTGCCTCTGAATTCCTGAGAAAGCTAGGAGGTGAGCCAAGTGAACAGCTGTTGCGGGGATTCTGTCACCGATCCGCTAGCCAATGAAAAGGGGGAGTTTAGTTCCAAGGGCGGAGTTTTCGTTAGGAAGGCCTTGACCCAAAGATAAGGCTGAGCGACTTGCGGGACCCTTTTGGAACGGGGAAGTTGGATTGGTCTTTGGGCCAGGGGTGGGGGTGGGGGTGGGGATGGGGGGGGTGGGAAGGCGAGGGGCGGGAGGGCGGCGATGGCAGCGACGGCTTAGCAGCTGGTGACCCGGTTCGGATTTTTCGTTCTGTTTTGTGATAACTGTGCACGGGTTTTTACTTGTTAATAAACGGGAAAGTAATTACTTGGCTTCCTTCCTCATGCAGCTCCTTTTTAGCCCTCCCTTCTCAGTCGGCCTTGTGAACCAATCAGCCAGAAGCCTCCACTGCTCCCGGAAGGCTGTGTTCGAGAGGCCTGTCACTGGAGACTGACCGCTCGATGTCTTTTGTTCTGTGCAGCACCAGTGGAATCTGAGACTCCTCTGAAGACAGTGAGGAGAAACAAAGCCCACGCAGAGCAAACTGAGGCTGGCGAGAGATTCAGGAAAGGAGAGAAAGAAGCAGGTGTGTTTTACTGGAGACCCTGTGGGGATGTCAGCTCTCCAGGGCATGAGTCTGAACTTGGACTATTCCATCTCCTCAAAGCCTGGTCAGCTGTGTGAATCCCAGAAAGAATCTGTCTTCAGCCTACTTGCGATGAGCCCCAGGAAGGCAAAACACCTTCATCCACCTGAGCTGTGGCCTGAAATGGGGCGGTTCTGGGAAGAAACACTTTTCACTGGCTCCACTGTTACTCCTGGGCTACCTATTAGTCCCCAAACATGGAAGCAATTCAGGAGTTGGCTGCATTTTATGTTGACAGATACTACCCACTGATATGCAAGAACTAAGCTGTGTTTCTAGCTCGCAGTCCCTGGCACTAGGGCCTCAGCAAGCACCGAGAAGGAGCCACTTTGAGTCCTTTGTGAGGGTTTTCTGGGTTAGCTCTCAAAAGGTCCGTTTTCCAGATGAGTTAACCGAAGTGCACTGGTTAGCCTTTCCTTAGTGTGATAGAGAGAAACAGCCTAGAGAAAGACGAGACTGGCTCTGGTTCACAATCTTAGAGGCCAGTTGTCCAACTGCCCTTGGAGGAGGCCAGAAGCCATCATTTTTGGTACTCTATGTTGGAGTGTGAGGTAGAGCTGCTCAACTCACGACCAAGAATGGAAGAGGAGAGCAGTAGACTGAGGTCCTATCAGCCCTTTCAGGGATAGCCCCCCCCCACCCCCACTTCCTAACGTCCTTTCTGTAGGTAGGCCTTACCTCTGAAAGGATCCATAGGCTGGCAGGGAGCATGTACACAGTACCCCCAAACTTGGCCCCATGAAGTTGAGTATGTCTCTGCCAAGAGGAGATATGGGCTACGGTGGCAGGACAAGTGGAGGAAGAAAGGGGTCAGTCTTCACCAGCTGTGTGTCTGTCCTCAGTTCCAGTGGAACCTTCTGGATTCTTGTCTGTGGAAACAAGTTTTCAACATTCTAGGCTGTCATCTTTCCCCCAGACCCAAGGCCATCTGCAGAGCCAGTAAGAGGATCCTTATCTGTCTCTACAGGGCAGGTCACCCAGGCAGCCATAGAGCCCCTGAATTCCTGAACATATAACAGAAGTAGAAAACAAAGTAGCTTACATTCTTCATAGAAGTTTTACAAGCATGGAAGAAGGCACAGAAAGATATCCCACCACTTAGAAATAATCCCCTTCTCCCTGGCATTTTAGAACAAATTTTAAACAAAAAACAGTTGAAAGAGTTGTACAAAGAATTCCCATTATGTCACCTAGATCCCACAAGACTCGTATTTTTTTTCCCCTCTGGGGCTCCCAGCTTTGTCCATCTCTGCAGGACTCTGCTCACTGCTGATTTGTTCTCCTCCTTGTGCACGAAGCACAATGCCATGGTTTGATGCATGCAAACCATAGTGACCAAAGAGTCCTTGGCATTCTGTCTCCTTAGACAAATACCAGTTTCTTGTGTTGGGAGCCTGTGCACGCTTCAATTAAAGCAGATTTATTTATTTGTTATTATATTTGTTTTATGTATATGTGCGTGTGTGCGTGTGTGTGTGTGTGTGTGTGTGTGTGTGTATGTGTGTGTGCATTCATGCAGGTGAGTGCTGGGAACTGAACCCAGGTCCTCTGCACGAGCAAGTGCTTAAACACCGAGCCACCTCTCCAGTCCCATTCTCTTCTCGTTTTAAAAATGCATGATAAATTATGAACAGTTTCTTGGTTGGGGTGGACCTTGGTGTTCACCTTCCTTCCTCAGTGTTGGGATTTTGTCTGGTTTGAACCTGTGCAGGATTTGTGCGTGCTAGCGCAGTCTCTGGGAGTTCATGTGCGTCAGTCCTGTTGTGTACGGGTAATGTTTCCTTGGCGTCAGCCATCACCTTTGTCTCTTTCAGTCTTTCTGCCTCATAGACTCATATCTTCCACATAGACCTCTAAGCTTTGAATGAGGAGGTTTGAAAGAAAAATCAGCTTTCTTGACTTCATTGTCACCAGGTGTATCGACTGTATTTCCGGGAAGGCCCCATGCCCAAGAGTAGTTTGCTAACACAAAGTCAAGTAGGTTTTTTTTTTTTTTTTTTTTATCGTGTGCTTTTTGTTTTGCTTTTTTTGTTTTTTATTTTTCTTTGTTGTTGTTGTTTGTTTTGTTTTGACCTTTGGGAGGGTGTTTTTGTTTTTATTTAAAGGAGATTGATTATAAGTGATAAATGGTCACAAACAATTGCTAAAAACCACAAAAATAAGGGAATGTGATATGGAGATAAATACTCTGCATTGGCATGGATCTTGGCCTATTAATACAAATTTAAGGTTGATTTTATTACACTGTGTACATGCATTTCTGCTCTTGTATAAGTTATTGTGTTTGTGCAGCTCATTTAAAATGTAATGTAAGAAATATAGATTAATAGATAGTCATCTATAATAGTTAAACGATAGTCATGTTAGATTTTCTAGATGCACAGAAATATATTTCAGATGGATAAATATCCTTCAAACTTTTCAAAGACCTACAGAATATGGCAATTAAAATGTTTTAAGAATTTAGACTTTTCTCAATAGTGAGATATATCTGCTTCTAGCAGCACCAATTACTTCTGAGAGATTGATGGGTATTGAAGAAACTTGTTATGAAATTTGCCTTGAGTGTGACAAAGCTAGCCATTTGGGCAAGAAACTGCTATTGACTGGACTACTTGATGGTATGCTAAATAAACTGGATCTGCAGGACCCACAGAGAAATGACTGCTGAACTTGCCTAAAGAAGGTGAGACAGTTTTTCAGGGTTCCTGCTTCATGGAAGAGTCTGCCATTCTGCAGGACACAGAAGAAAGTGACTGACAAACTACCAAAATACAGGTGAAACAGTCTTTCAAATTTCCTGCTTCATGAAAAAATCTGCTGGATACTATGGGCCTGTAGGCTGAAGATGGATGCTCCAATGTTACAGAAGAACTTTGGGTGACTGTCCAGGTAGCAAGATGTGTCTGTCAGTTTTAGAACTTTGGAACTTGCTTAAAATGTACTTCTTGTTAACTTAGATGATATTGTATCCCTCTGGGGTCTTTGAGAGCATCGAGGACAGACAGTTATAGTTACAGTTTTCCTTCATTGCGATAAAAGATAAATTAGATATGAGACTTTAGACTCACAAAGATAAAACAGATGATAGAATATTTTCTAAATTTTGCCAGATACAAATATACTAAATAATGTAAGTGTAATTCTTGCTTGATACCTATTTTGTTATATGTAATTTTACTGTGTTAAAGTTAAAAACCTTCCTTTCTACTTGGACAGAAAAGGGAAGATTAATGTGGGATTCCCTTCTGTATGCTGTGAATATGTTTTATTTGCATTGGATAATACAGAAGCTGCTTTGATCTATGGCAGAGCAGAATATAGCAAGGCAGGAATTACAAGCACAGATAGATATGGAAAGAAGGCAGAGTCAGAGAGACGCCATATAGCTGCTGAAGAATGCCGGAACTTTACTGGTTAGCCACAGCCTCGTGGCAATATACAAATTAATAGAAATGGGTTAGTTTAAGATGTAAGAGTTAGCTAGGAATACACCTGAGTCATTGGCCAAACAATATTGCAGTTAATAAAGTTTCTGTGTGATTATTCGGGTCTAGGCAGCTGGAAAATGTAAGTGCAGTCTTCAGTCTACATGTCACATGAGAGCAGCCATACGTAGATGCCTGTTACAGAAATGTACACAGACGTGAAAGTAAAGCAGGACTCAGGGATGCTGGACATCTGCACTCATGGAAGTGCTGCACAGGAGACACGAGGTTGTACTGCCACATCAATGCACACGAATGTGCTAGCAGAACAGCTCATACCCTGTTGGTAGAAAAAAATACACATTTGCATGTCTGCAACACCTAATGCTTCAGCACAAATAGGTGAGTGTTTACAACAAAGCCTGTGGAGGTACTGCTCTGATCATGCCTGAGCCAGAAGAGCAGCACATGTGTTATTGGGACTACAGCAGAGCATCGAGGTGGACCTGAACACAAGCACGGTTGTAGTGGTCATACACACACACAGAGATGTACCGGAACCAAAATGATAAAAAAAAAATTATTAGAAAGCAGCGCCCATGAGAATGTTATTGCAGCAGTGCACCTGGATGTTGAAGAACTGGTTCAGAAGTAAAACGATTCAGACTCTTATCCTATGATCTGTGAGACCAAGAATCTGTGAGCATATCTGAACACATTGAGGAGGATAGCCATACACCTAAATACTGTTACCAAGAAATCATCGAGGCGAGATAATTATTCACAACCGTGCTGATTAATTAAATGAATTAAAAGTTTGGAGTCCTGTTTTATTAATGGCCAGATCAAGAGCAGCCTGTGCCACTGCCAAGTCTCTTGGTGCCCAAGGTCAGCTGTACAGCATTTTAGAATATAGAACCACAATGACATCATTGCTTGCTGTGGGGGTTACATTAGTGAGGAATTTGGAGTGGCCTAGAAACATCTCCTTTCTTTACATGCTTAGCGGTATATTCCAGACACTACATAATATGTTTGGACCATGGTCAAGTTCACAGACTGTCCCAAAAAAGCATTGCCAAGGCTGTTAGGAGATGGAAGGCTGGGAAGCATCTATGCAGACACAAAATAAAGTTGGCACACACACATGATGGTGTTTCCTTACTCATTTTATCCCTCCCCACCCCCTTTTCTTGTTGCTTTCAAATCTCTAATCTTGGCTAAGGGGAAAATACTGGGTCCTGAGCATCGTTAGCTTAACTGAGGCAATTCTTGTCTGATGAACTTTTAAAGGCAATTTACTGAACAAGCCCACAGCAGGTCCTACGAGAAGGAGGAGCAAGAGGCCATTCAGACCAATGAGGAAGGTTGTGAACCACGAGTTTGAATCGCACATTTTATAGTACCAAGAATTATTGTTGTCTCTTATCTAAATTATCTTTAAACTTTTATAAGGCTTCGTTTTAATGTTTTTATAATCCTGTGGGATTTTAGGAGGCACTCTCTCCAGGCCTGTCAGAAGGTAACTTTAGCCCTGATTGTGGGAAGGTTTAAGAGTTTTATGCCAGGCGGTACATACCTTTAATCCTAGCACTCAGGAGGCAGAGACCCAGCGTGGCCTACAGAGAGAGCTCCAGGACAGCCAGGGCTACACACACACACACACACACACACACACACACAAAACCCTCTCTTGAAAAACAAACAAACATACAAACAAACAAAAACCAAACAAACAGAGGAAATTTTATGAGATCAATTTTAAACATAGGCCTATTTTAAATACAGTCTGTATTTTAAGTATAAATATAGTCTCTATCAGAATTTTCACAGTGTGGGAGGAGGTAAGAGTCAAGGAATAAGTAGATGGTCGAGCCTTCCTAAGAGGGAATATATAGCCAAAGCAGGAGTTCTATTTTCAAGAGAGTTGTAGCTTGTGTGGATTTGGTCCAGGGGAGCTGGTTTCCATTTCTGTTCCTGGTCCTGAACTGGCTTGTCACGGGAGTGACGAATCCACACAGGGATCCTGTCAACCTGGACTGCAGTCAGCATTGTCAAGACGATGTGTGAGGGTCTTTCCAGACAGGTGCCCGTGCTTTTTTCCTGAAACTTTTTGTTGTATACTTGATCCCTGAGTCAGAACGAATGACGAGACATCAAGGAAGGAACTGGAATGGGTCCTGAACCCTTGAATGAACTGTAGTCTGGGCCTGTTGAAGAGGCCGGAGATACTCCAGCAGAAGCTAGTTAGTAATGTGTCCATGATAGTCTCTTAAACGGGGCAGGGGGAGCTTTTACACATAATCTCGCAAGGGAGGAATTCCCCCCTTTAAGAGGTTATATCTAGCCCTAAGAACGGCCAGTTTAATTTGGAGGGGGTTGACTTACTAGTCAGGTTCATGCATTGACCCATCCAGAGCTCTGAGGTCTGTACACTCAGGGCAGCTTTCAGATTACATTTAAGACTTGCTGACCCATTGAGCTACAGATGAGGAGAAGGCAGGTCCGATATCTGATTCGATTGACAGGGCAGCCTGAACCTGGAACACTCTGACATGGCAGAGTCCTACCGCTGTCAGCGCAGTCTCCCTCTGGGTACCCGAGGCTCTTTCCCGCTCTGACAAGGTGTCCACAAGCACTGATACATAAATATACTTTTTCTCTGTGAAGTTGCTTTTCCATTTCCCCCCAGGGGTTAGTCCTCTCAGATGGACTGCAATGGAGCAGAGGAGGGGTTGGGAGGAGAAAAAAGGGGGAAATGATGTAACCATATCTTAATTAAAAATAAAATAAAGTTTTTTTTAAAAAAAAGGATGCTTGCCAATAAAAATAATATATGATTTATATAATGACAAAAATCTACGGGCATCCCAAAATACCATAGTACATTTTGAAGACTACCGGAGATGATCTGAGCAGCACTGTATCTACTAAATAAGTGGATCTGTATTTAAAATAAATTCAGACAAGCTTATAACTTTAAGAAAACAAAACAGATGCTGGAGAGATGGCTCGGTAGTTAAGGGCACTGGCTGCTCTTCCAGAGGTCCTGGGTTCAGTTCCTAGAACCCATACAGTGGCTCAAAAGCATATGTAACTCCAGTTCCAGGGAACCCAATGGCCTTTTCTGGCCTTCACAAGCAACAGGCACGCACATAGTACACTTACATACATGAAAACAAAAACACTCATACACGCAAAATATGTTTTAAAGTAAATCAAAGCTGGTGATAAACTTACATGTAGTAAAGTCAGTATACATCTTTAGTTAAAATTCCACTTGGAAGACATCCAGAATCATCATTCATACTTAGTAGTTAATCTTAGTAAAATTATTAAACGTAAACCCTTTATGATGGAAAAGAATGGAATTAATGGTTCCCTTTGTTCAGAAGGTAAAGGGGTAGAGAGAATCTTGAAGCAGAGCCATCAATCACTCACCTATTCTTATTTTCTATGTTATTGTAACAGCTCTATTCATTCGCTGAAAAGTAAGCACTTTTTTGGTGAAAACCAGTAGGTTTCATATACATCTCCTAAAGCTAGGCTTGCTTTGTCAGCTATGGATGCTAATGGCTTCAGAAGATTTATTAGGAAGAATTAAGCATTTGCATTAAAAGTTGTAAGTTAAATTTGACACAGTAGAAACTGCTTGCAATTTTGTGACAATTAATTTTGCTCATATTGTTGAGATTAATACTCCAGGCATATAGAAATTGGAAGAATTCCATGAATAGTTAGAAAGTTGCTAGTTGTGTTCCCCACTCACCGGGAAAAAAACTGCAGGAAAAAAATTAAACTAAAAGATTTATTTCATCATAACATAAAATTTATTCAAACACAGCCTTTTGAGCCAGTTTGCAGAGATGGGTGTTGGAAAGTGAAAAGCCTCCTAGAGAAGGTGCTGTGCAGCTGGAGAGCAGCTTGTGATGCCCAGCAGATACAGAGCAAGGACAGCAAAACCATAAATGGAAAGAAAAGCACAGAAAAGATAAAAAAAGGAACTCTATAAGTTCGCCTTTCTCCTGGAGCAGTGGTTCTCAACCTGTGGGTCGCGACTCCTTTGGGGTCGAATGTCTCTTTTCCAGGGGTCACCTAAGACCATTGGAAAAGACAAATATTTACACCATAATTCATAGCAGTAGCAAAATTATAGCTATACAGTAGCAATGAAAATAATTTAACGGTTGGAGGTCACCATGATGTGAGGAACTGTATTAAAAATGTCGCAGCATTAGGAAGGTTGAGAACCACTGCTCTAGGAGGCCAGAGAGCAGAACAGTGTGACGAAGACGTGATCCCTCCCCACTACACTGTCCGCAGCTGTTAGCCTGTAACAGACCAGTGACAAGACCTTCACTGGACAAGCAGCAAAGGTCATGCTGTTTGAAGAAAAAGACATTTGAACATAAAAAGGATATGAAAACGGCATAACCTAGGGAGTTTAGGGGTTTTGTAAAGGCAAACAGCTGGAGCACAGCTCGGAGGTACAGCTCTTAACTATGCCCAGGGCCGTGGGTCAAATCTCCGGCACTACAAACAAGTATATGCATAAATATTCAAACATGGGAATCTCAACAACTTTTTGGAATGGTAAAATTAAAGACTACTAGTCAGAGGTATCCAAACAGGACTGAGACAAAGAGAGACAGACAGACCTTAAAGGCTGATTCTCAGTCCATGGAACAGGACAGAGACTAGAAATGAGGTAACTTTCCATCTAAATCCAAAAGAAGACTGCAAAATTCCCCTCTTCCTTCAGAGGGTTTCCTCTTTTGGAAGAGGCCCACCCACCGTAAAAGTATAAAGTCTGATTGATGAGTGAGATGCCAATCTTAGCCGAAAAGCTACCCTTACAGCAAACCCGACGGATATCTGATCACACATCTATGCTGTATGTCCTCACCAAACTGACATACGAAGTTACCAACTCAGAGACAATGGCATTTCCAGAAAGCATAAATGCTTAAATGCTCATTTATTTTACAATAGAGCATGAAGAGGGGAAAGAACGGAGTATGGATCTGAGCAATACACACTATATTCATGTACAGTGTATAGACAGCACAGTGTATGCCATTAATGAGAGCAACTCATGTAGTCATAGGAAATGTTAAAAAGAAAAGAATAAAAGAAATTTTACTTGAATTTACAACAAAGCCAAAGTTCTTCTTTCTGTTCTTCACTGTAAATTTTAAGGGAAAACGTGAAGTAACTGTGACTTTGTCACCAGTCTTCAGACAGTTCTACTTCATGATTGCCCAGAGGGCAAAGATGAGTTGAAAATTATTTTGTTTCCCTCACAATTAGCATCCTCACCGCTGACATTGATACCCTCATCTTTGTTCATCCTAGCTAACCCCTGCATAAGCAGCTGTGACCTTGCTCCCCAAATATTTCCTGCCCACATGACCCCGTACCACCGCCGTCCTTAGTGTTTCACCACTGAGTCCTTCCCTAATGCAGAAGCCCCGATCGCTCGGCAGATCGTTCCAGCGGGAACTCTAGAACTGTGGTTTCGAGTTTCTGTATCCACCATTAGAAATGCATTAGTGATGAGGGTAGAGGGCAGAGGTCAAGTGATTGCCGAGGGTGTGCAAGACCCTGGCTTCCATGCCAACACCACAAAAGGTATAAAGGAAATAAGAGAAAAAGAAAAGGAAAAAACAAACGATAAACAAACCAAGCTAAAAAACAAAACAACAAAGGAAAACATTAGTAATCCAAATATTTGCAATCCCAGCACTTGGGAGACTAAGGCAGGAGAGGGACTGGGCTACACAGTGAGACCCTGCCTCAAAAGCAGCAGAAGGAAAGCAGCTCTTTTGTTACACCAGAACATTCCCTGACTCGCCCAACACGAATCAGCCTGCTCGGTTTCATGCTCCTCTAGCAGACTTTGAAATGTTTGCTGCATTCATTAAACCTATTTTCTGACCTATACATGACCTGCGACCTAAAATTTAAAATAAGCGGTGCTTTTAGTCAAAGGGTTAAGTTGTATGTGCCGAACAGAGAGGAGGTTTGGCTGGTGACAACTGAGGAAGTGGCAGTGTTATTTCCACAGGGTGGAGCCATAGAGCTGTAGAATTGAGAACAGACGTGGCATGGGAAAGAGCAAATGTTCTGCCCTTACCTCTCCAAAACACAGCACTTCTACACACACATTCTGCCATGCCGTGTCTCCTTGCTCTCCTGTCTAGACTGCTGTTAGCATTCCAGCATCACAGGTTAGCGTCAAACAAATCATTGTCTCCACTTGGTGCAAAAAGAAACCCGAGTGCCTCTTTCTGTCAGTTTGTTGTGTTTTGCAAATAGCCATATCCCCACAATGACATGAAGATCTATTCCCTGAAGGCAGTAATATGTGTCACTGGTCTGGAACCTCTGGAATACAAGCCCCCAAGTCTTCACCATCATCAGTTTATTGCCGTTATCATTCACCATGGTTCTGAGATGAGTGAACACCTGAGGTGAGTTCCAGGCCCCATCAGTGTCCCTCAGTGTTCAGCAGGCTTCTATCTTTCCCAAGAACCTTCAACAAGGCCGCCTTCATGTCTTTGTTTCTGAGTGAGTAGATGAAAGGGTTCAGTGTGGGGGTCACCAGGCAGTAGAACAGAGTGAGAAACTTGCCCTGGTCCTGGCTTGCCACATTCCCAGGCTGCATGTACATGTAGATAATGGTACTGTAGAAAAGAGACACCACCACCATGTGTGAAGAGCAGGTGTTAAAGGCCTTGCGCCGACCAGCCGTGGACTTGATTCTCAACACCGCAGCGGCGATGTAGCCATAGGAGACCAGGATCATGGTGAGAGGCACAAGGACAATGGGGATGGCCAGGAAGAAAGCTAGGCCTTCTACCCGGCTTGTGTCCACACAAGAGATGCGGATGATGGCCGGCATCTCACACACAAAGTGGTTGATGCGGCGGTGACCACATCGCCCCAGAGACATAGTCAATGGGGACATCAATATGGAATTGGCAATGCCACTGAGCCAGGCAAAGGCTGCCAGCTTCAGGCAGAGCTGTGGGTGCATGATGGTCAGGTAATGCAGAGGCTTGCAGACAGCCACGAAGCGGTCATAGGCCATAACTGATAGGAGAATGCACTCAATGCCCCCCACAGACAGGAAGGCAAAGAGCTGAATGACACACCCTACAAAGCTTATGGTCTTCCGCGGGCCCCAGAGATTAACCTGCAACTGGGGAATGCTACTTGTTGTATAGCAGAGGTCGAGAAGGGACAGGTTGCTGAGGAAGAAATACATGGGCGTGTGCAGCCGAAGGTCCACTAGGGAAAGAAAGATGATGGTGGAGTTGCCCGTGACAGCCAGAAAGTAAAAGACCGTATTGACAACAAAGAGGACCATCTCCAGCCTGGGCCGGTCAGAGAAGCCCAGGAGAATAAAGTCCCCAGAGCTCTCATTGTTTGTCTCCATCAGCCGCGACCTCACATTCCTGTTCAGAGAGCAGGACATGCAAGTATTAGAAAATAGCCAAGTTGCCGGGTGGTGGTGGCACACACTTTTAATCCCGGCACTCGGGAGGCAGAGGCAGGTGGAGCTCTGTGAATTCACAAGGCCAGGCTGGTCTGCAGGGTGAGTTCCAGGATAGGCAGGACTGTTATACAGAGAATCTTTGTCTCTAAAAACACAACAAATAAACAAAAAATAGTCAAGTTGATCTGGACACAACGGTCCCCAGCAGGGACACATTTCACCATACCATTCACATTTTAACTATAGTGACTTGCTTAATGCTCAACTGTGACATGAGAAACCATGGATAGAAGTTCAAAATAAACTTTTCCCTAAAAAGTGCTCTAATCCAGGCAATTAAACAGACCAGATAAACGTTCAAAAACTTTTATTTTGAAGAAAAGCTTTTATTGATACTTTCAGAAATAAAGTAACATTTTAAAAAGTCACTTTTGCCAGTCTTCTAACACTGCAGTGCCTTTTAAAAAAAACTTGATATAATCACCTGCACTTTGTGAAAAATTGTTTCAAGTAATTTGATTGGTTCTCCCATTTCCTCATCCCATGCCCATGATTCAATATCATATTTCAATGCAAAACAATTGTCTCTTGTTCTTACAATCTTGTGCCATGAATTACAGGTTAGAAGGGAATAAGGCACAACGTGACAGTTACTCAGATAACTAAGCTTCTAGGAAATTAAGAGCCCTGTTGCCCTAAGTCTTCTGGCCTCCAAGAAGTTAATGATTTGATCTTATCTCTTGACCTAGCGATTCAAGTGACATTGCCTAAGAGACCCAAAGCAGCTTTGATTTTGCGGAGTTTTTATGAAAATCATGGCACACAGGAAAAAAAAACCAAAATGTCTCATAAATATGAGATGAGTTGGATTTTCAAGCTTCCTGAAGCACTAGTGTTCTGCAAGCCCAGAACTCACCTGCAGCAGGCTGCTTAGGAATACCTGACCCTGCAGCAGGCTGCTTAGGAATACCCGTCCCTGCAGCAGCACCCTCTCCTCAGAACGACCCGCATCTCTAAGAGCAGTCAGAGGAAACCGAGTCTGGGATGGAGATATTGGATCAGATGAGGCCCTTCACAGAACCATCATTCTTGTTAAAGGTGCTGAGAGGTGAGCCAGTGGATTTTCCCAAGAGCTAAACAACTGCCAAAGGCTGAAATACTCCCAGAGATGATGCTCCGGGCTTGGCCTTTCCCTCAAGAAGAGTTGCAGCCAGGCTCTTGGGCTACAGAAGTAGCTGTCCTCCCACACACCCCGGATGACACCAGCCTGTTACCTGCTTTGTGTTTACACTCCAACCATGGTTTGGTTCCTGTAATATATATAATAAATGGAAACAGATGTGGTAGAAACTAAATATCACATATTCAAAGATACAAAAAGAAAAGCTCTTTTGACCACAGTCTTTGGCTGAAGGACAAAGGCTATTTATTTGGTCAAGGAAATGCCTTGATCTACGGCTCACTGGCGAAAATCCAACTTCAGAATCACTGGAGGCCGTTTTTATGACAATGTGTAGATCGTCTGAGGCAGGCTCTTGGAATACTTGTAATATAAATAAATTGATGGGTTTAATTCACTGCCAGTAAGCAAAATCCCGTATTCTGATAATGTTTATAGCAGTGTGCAGGGCAAGCTGAGAGATGCACAACGTTAGTGATCAGGGAAGGTGGGGCATTTCTACGGTCCAATCCACACCTGAGAATGGATGACCTGCAACAAACAGAAATTTCTTTGGTTTACAGTCCTTTCCAGTTTTGGAAGCTTGGGATCCTGAGGACACACTTGGTGAGTACCTTTTGCTTTACCATCCCATAATGGAAGGACAGAAGAAAAAAGAGAGGTCAGAGTCATTATCTTATTCAGAACTCACCTGTATGATAGCTTACCCACCCCATGCTAATAGCCTAATAGCAGCACTAACCCAGGGCCTCAGGGAGAACCTTTATACCTACGCACCTATAACAGTATCCACTCTCAACACTGCTGGCCCGGGGACTCGGTGTCCAATACATGGACTTTGGAGGACATGGTCAAATTATAGCAGTAGCTATATGAGTGACAAAATTAGAGAGGGTTTTCTGAAGAGGAAAACGACTTTTTGTTGATTGGAAACCTTAACCTAACTAAACAGCAAATATCTAGGGAACAAAAACAAGAATGGTCCAAGGAGCGCTTGATCAGACAATGGCTTGGTGTTTGCTCTCATTTTCCAGGTAAAACTTAAAAATGAGAAGCCAGAGAGAGAGAGAGAAACATTAATTTTCTCTGAAAGACTGACCTGGAAGTGAGTATTTAGATGTTCAGGACGTGGTGAACACACTGTTAACTGCAGCAAGCAACCTTACCCCCACTACAGAAACGATCACCCTCCTCCACTTACTCCATGGAAAGGGGGTGGCACAGGTACCCTGTGCCCACTCAATATTTTTTCCCATACCGAACTGGGGAGACATTTAAAGGGTTGGGACTCATTAGGAAATCAAGACACTTCTATAGAGATCTTCCTAAGACATTAAGTTATTTATAATACTGAATTCCCTGGCTCCTTGACTCCCATTCCCAGGAGTTAGAAAGACTAACTCAGAGAAACAACTCTCGGGAGATTTTTTTGTAGTGGGTATATAGAGAAGTAATTAATTAGTCTCAACAGTAAGTTCACTTAAGATACATCCCTTACAATGAACCAAATTCAGAAATGAGAGGAGAAATTATTTCTCCTAAGAGTATTGTTTTGATTATAAAGAATTGGCTGAGCACTTTTTAAATTGCAAAGTCATTATATTTAATTTCTTCTGTTCTTAAAATATGCTACATTTCAAATCACATATAAACTGTTTTATATGATAAATTTTAATCTCAGCCCAATCCTTCTCAAACTGAGATTTTAAAAAATTCACAGGAGGTAACCCAGACCCAGAAAGACAATTATCACATGTACTCATTCATAAGTGGTTTTTAAACATAAAGCAAAGAATACCAGCCTACAAATCACAATTCAAGAGAACCTAGACAACAATTATGACTCTAATAGAGACATACATGATCTAATCTACATGGGAAGTAGAAAAAGACAAGATCTTCTGAGTAAATTGGGAGCATGGGACCTTGGGAGGTTGAATGGGGGAGAGGACAGGAAGGGAGGGTAGCAGAGAAAAATGGAGAGCTCAATAAAAATCAATAAAAAATAAATAAAATCAAATAAAAACTCACAGTGCATAAATGCTAGTGGAAAATTTTTACCTATATTACTCAAATACTGACAACAGTTAGAAAGAAAGATTGGCAGAATAAATAAAGAAATTACATTTTGCAAACTTGTCCATATTGTTGAAATGATCAAGAAAATGTTAGCTTAGTTTGAGCAAAACAATGATGTGAAAGGATAGATTTTTTTAATGAATGAGCATGATATGTATTTTCTAGTAAAATTAGAAGTAGATGAGGTATCCAAATAATATAGTGACTATCATACAAATTATAAAGGTTAACATGTTTAATCCATTGGAATATCATTACAAAAATTTCTCTGAGTGGGCACAAGAAAGAAGTCACTAGACAGGCTGTTCCATGATTAGAGAGGTTTTAGTGTAGGTAAGAGAGAGAGAACAGCCAGAGGCCTCTGGAAGAGTCCAGAGCAAAGAGAAAAAGAAGCAGGCTAGACATAACCCGGGCTGTCTGCAAGAGAGTGTGACTAGGGATGGAAGGTGTTTGGAGGCCAGCATGGGCTTTGTTATGGAATGACACGTATACTTCAAGAGACCCTTTCTGGCTGATAGAAACCCATTTCACGGGTTCCTGAGCAATTCTGGCTGTAGGCTCTTAGGAACTCTTCTGTAGCCCAGTCTGAGCTGAGCCAAACCAGTCCCTTCTAGACACATGTACCGCCTTTAGTATCCTTTAAACCTGACAGTTTCCACCTAGCATAAAACAAAAACTGTCAATGATTCACCAAAGTTTTGTTATTCCAAAAAGAGACTTGATTAGCCTACAAAGTAGCAGGTTTCATTCTGTTTTCGAATGTTTCATTGTGACATATTCATACATACTTTGTTTTGGTTGTTCTTTCTCCCCTCTCATGCATTTCCCCTTCCCACCCCTTCCTTAAACCCCTACATCAGTGGTGGTGCACACCTTTAATCCCAGAACGCAGTGGCAGAAAGATCTCTGTGAGTTTGAGGCCAGCCTGGTATACAGAGTGAGCTCCAGAATAGGCTCCAAAAAGCTACACAGAAACTCTGTCTTGAAAAACCAAAACAACAACAACAACAAAAAAACTGAACTAAAATCTAAAAACCTCTACAACATATCTCATGGTTCCCCTTCTGATTTCATGACATAAATTCACACTCACTCCTACATAAGTGCACATGTGTAATAATTAGAAGCTCAGACACATATGAGAGAGAACACATGCTACTTGTTTATCTGAGTCTGGGTTACCTCACTTAGCAGAATAATTTCTATATACATTATTTTTCCTGAAATTTTATAATTTTGGTTTTCTTTGCGGCTGAATAAAACTCAGTTGTGTATACGTGCCATGTTTTTGTCATCCTTTTGTCCACTGATGAACACCTAGGCTGATTTCGTTTCCTTGCTTTTGTGAACAGTGAATGATGAATGTGGATGTACAAGAACCTCTGGGTAGGAACGTAGAGTTCTTTGGGCTGGTATATGCCAGCAAATGCCTTAACGAATCCTGCTACTTTGTATTTAACTATTGAAAGACTTTAAAAGAAAATCAATACATTAAAAAATACATTTTAAAGACTTCTTCCAAAATAGTTGAGCATCAGTGCCCCCCAGGCCTGACTCCTGTACAGCATTGTTCACACCCACTGCCTTACCGAGGTATAGAAACCAGGGGGTACAGAGTACTAAGCAGAACGCTGGTGTGTAGCTCATTCTTGTCAGGTAGGAAATCTGGAAGTGTTTTTACTTTGATGCTTTTTAAAATTGGCTTTATTGAGGTGTCACATACATCAAATTCATATTTTTCTAATTTTTCTTGTTGTTGTTGCTGTTGTTGTTGTTGTTGTTGTTGTTGTTGTTCTTCTTCTTCTTCTTCTTCTTCTTCTTCTTCTTCTTCTTCTTCTTCTTCTTCTTCTTCTCTCATCATTGAGTTCAATTCGTGCTGCCAATATGCACACGGGTGTGGAGCCATCCTCAGGAGCAAGATCCCTCTACAAGGGACCACACCCTTAAAGAAAACTGACTCTCTCTCCCCTGGCAGCCATCAACTATCAAAGTTCCTCAGGTAGGGGTGGGGGGATCATGCATCCCTCCCCACTCTATCCTGAAATATTTACTACTTTGATCTGGGGTCTATTAGCTTCCCAGACATAGATTCTTGTTCAGATTTAGAGCATCTGGTATGTGTTTCCCTATGAAGTGAGCCTTAAATGCAGTAAGGAATCAGTTGGTTATCCCTGTAACGTTCCCACCACTCGCACACCGTGTGTAGATCTTGTCAAGCCAGTGCACACTGCAGCTCCCAGGGTTCACTGCTGGTTAAGAATGTTACTGACTTTTCTCCCCCAGCAAGCTGCATAACACCTCTGGTACTGTAAAAGCTAGCCAACAAGAAGGGAAGCTTCCTAGTCAGTACTAGCTTTGATTTGGATCTTGAAGAAAGCAGCAAAAATTGATAAGAGAGGGTCATTAGATAGAAAACATAGAGCTGTTTCTGGAAAAAATTAAAGCAATTAGTAAACAATGTAAATAAACCTTAAAATAATCTAACCTGCACAGAAACCTTCTACAGTATTTGTGCAACTGTAATAATTCGTTTTAATTGTGAACATTTGCTATGCATGTTTATGGGGTGCATTACGATGCCTTGACAATACACAGTAGAAAGAGAATCAGAAAATTAGATTCTAAAAAGCACCATTGGCAAAAATTAACAATAACAAAGAAAACTTATATTGTTATTTCTACTTCTTTTTTTGAGTTACATTAATTGTATTTAATAAGCCAACACTTTGAAATTTAAAGAAAAATCTCATACTGAAGTCTTTTTCTTACTTAAGAAGATGAAGCACTGAGATACAATATAAATAAATCAAAGGACGGAGGCAGAAGAAAGTCAACAGAAACAACAGAACATCTACAAAGTCATGGGAACTGAACAACTGACTAACGAATAAAAAAGTAGGTCAAGACAGAATTAAAAAGGATGGTATTGGCATATTAACTGACATACTGATCAAAAGAATTTAATTGAAGAGCCACTTATACGTTCACAAACTAATTTTTTTTTCACATCTGATCTTTTTTTTCAAAGAAACCAAAAAGATGCTGGAGAAAAGTCAGCATCCATCTTCAACAAATGGTACTGGCCAAACTAGATGGCTGCATATAGAAGAATGAAAACAGATCTGTATCTATTTACCTGCTCAAAACTCAACTCCAAATGGGTAAGGACCTCAACGTATGACCACGTACCCCGAGTCTGAGAGAAGAGAAATTGGGAACAGGCTTGAACTCATGGCACAGGAAAAGACTTTCAGAGCCAACAGTACATGCACTGAGAACAACAGTTAATGAACGGGATGGGCCTCATGTAACTGAGAAATTTCTGTATGGTGAAAGACACCATCATTCTGGCATATCAACAGCCTACAAGATGGGAAAAGATCTTTACCAATTAATTATACATCTGATTGAGGATTAATATCTAAAATACATTAAGAAACTGAATATCAAGAAAACACCCCAGTAAAATCTGAGGTATAGAACTAAGTAGAAGGTTCTCAAAAGAGAAATACAAATGGCTGAGAAACACTTTAAGAAATGCACAATGGCCTTAGCCATTAGGGAAATGCAAATTAAAACTACTTTGAGCTGATGTGATGGTGGTGGTGCCCACATTTGTGAGGCAGAGGTAGGAGGATCTCTGTGAGTTTGAGGCCAGCCTGGTCTACAGAGTGGGTACCAGAACAGCCAGGGTTACATAGAGAAACCCTGTCTCAAAACAAACAAACACACAAACAACCCCAAAAGCTACAATAATATTTCATCTTACGCCACTCAGAATGGCCAAGATCAATAAAACAAATGATAACACATACAAGAGAAGATGTGGAGAAAGGGAAACATTTATTTAGTGCGGGTGGGAGTGCAAAATTGTTCAGTCACTATGGAAATCAGTGTGGTAGTTCCTTGGGAAGCTAGGAATAGATAGATCTACATAAAATCCAGCTATATCACTCTTGGGCATGTACCCAAAGGACTCTACATTCTTCTGCTGAGACACTGGCTCATCCATGTTCATTGATACTATTTATAGTAGGCAGAAGTTGAAAACAACTTAGATGTCCATAAACAGATGAGTGGATAATGAAAATGTGGTACATTTACACATGGAATATTATTTAGTTGCTAAGAAAAATGAAGTTGTGAAATTTACAGGTAAGTGAATGGAGCTAGAAAAAAATCATACAGAGCAAAGTGACCCAGACACAAAAAGACAAATATTGCACATTTTCTCTTATATGTGCGTATTGGCTTTTAAACCATCAATATGTGTGTTACAATTAAAATAAGCACAGAGTAGGTGTCTGTCTTTGTGGTTGAGGTGTGTTTCTTGTAAACAGCAGAATGTTGGATCCTGTTTTCGTATCCAATCTCTAAGTCTGTGCCTCTTTATAGGTGAATTGAGTCCATTGATATTAAGTGAAAAAAAATTAAAAATAAAATAAAATAAGCACAGAGGTTAGGTACCTTAAGCGATGGTGGAGGAGAAGATGAATTCCCAAAAAAGGGGAAGTTGAATAGTTTGTTTTGGAGAGATAAAGGGAAAGCTGAGAGAAATATTACATAAGGAAGGGATGAAAAAGAGGGGTAAAGGAGGAAATATGGGGAGGAAAAACTAACACCAAGGCTATTTGAAAAACCAAATGAAAATCTACTGCTGTAGAAGTTTTCTAACATATACACTTATTTAAAAGGAATCAAAATGGAATTGTCATATATTTAGTGGCAACAGTGCTTCAAATAAACATGTTGCCACCAAGTAAGACATTCAGTGCCAGAAATAGGTTACATTTTGTTGTGTCATTGCCAAAGGTGCCCCGTGGAAATCTCCAAACATCACGTTATTTCTCTGGTTGTTGGTTACTCTCCACAACCTGACAGTAAGGCCCTACTGCCGAATACAGCTCTTACTTATGGCATCGAACACAGATAAGTTGAGCTGGTGCCTAGAAGCTTCACCCCTACCGTGGAGTATTCACCATTCTTGAAGGAACTCTGCATGCTACCAGAGGAGAAAGGCAGTGATCAGTATCACCAACCACAAACTCTGTGACCTACAGCAGTGACCACCATGGCAGAAAACTGGCTCAATAGTGACACAAATGGTATGGGAGCAACCAACCCCTTTTTACATTGGATTTAAGGCCCACGCCATGAGATGGGACCCATACCTGACACTGCTATTATGGTCAAAATCTTGAGCTTAGATTGGTCACAGGCCTAGGGAAAGGCTCAAGTCTATTATTCTGCCAAAAGAACACAGCATTAAATGAGTTCTGCCTCAATCCACTCTCAAAGAGGTTGTATCAAGAAGAGAAGTTTCTTGTGGCAGATGGGTTAACACAGAAACTGGACACAGCTGGGCAACAGAAAGGGCATAAGAGACCTTGGAGCACTTGGTCCTAAATGGGATGTTTTCATCAAACCTCTCCCCTCAAGGCTACAGGGACCTACACAGAGGTGAAAGAAGAAAGACTGCAAGAGCTAGAGGTGACAGATGATTCCTAGGAAACCTTGTCTTCTAGACACAATAGGGCTGATGCATCTATGAATTCACAGAGATCATAGCAACACGCACAACATCTATAAAGATTCGAACCCATGGGGTTCCAACACTAATATGGGGCAGAGTACACGGGCTCCCATCCCTAACCAAGAAGCTACCTGCTATTGATATCTGCTGGCAAAGAGAAAATCTGTTTTATCCAATGCAATCTCGTAGGGTATATAAACCACAATTCAGGGCAGGCCTAAGCTCGGAAGTTATTGGCCAACACAAAATGAACTCAGTGGTATTTTTGTGGACTCTTTGTCTCATTTTGTTTTGTTTGGGCATCTTCTGTCTTATTGGTCTTTTATATTTTTATTTTTGTTTTAGGGTTTTTTGTTGTTGTTCCTTTGTTTTGAAAGAGAGATAGAGCACAAACATCAAGTTCAGTGTGTGGGGGTGGGGAAGATTTGGATGTGGAGGGAAAATGTGATCAAAATATACTGTATTCATATTTTCAATACAGAAGAGGGATTGCTGCTTTTGCTAAATGTGGTGGAACACACATTTAAAGTTAACACTCAGGAGGCAAGATTAATGGAGAGAGTTTGGGAAATTCTTAGAAAAATGTGTGTTAAATGTTGTGACTCTGCTTGGTGGTGGTGGTGGCACGTCATCCAGGACACCCAGGGTGGTTACACAGAGAAACCCTGTCTCAAAGAGAGAGAGAGAGAGAGAAGAGGAGAGGAGAGGAGAGGAGAGGAGAGGAGAGGAGAGGAGAGGAGAGGAGAGGAGAGGAGAGAAGAGAAAAGAAGTCATTGTCCCCTGTCAAGTTTTGGAAATTCTACAATTCATAGTAAGTTCTACTTTCTGAATACACTGATTTTGCAAGCTTGGCCCTCAGTAATTTTTGATGGGGATGGTAATTAATGTAAATACAGGAGAGCTCTCTTTGGAGAGGGATATTTACGGCTATTTGTGATCACCTGCTTAAAGACACCAAAGTTATCAGTTCCAAGTGTGTGTCCTTTGCTGTAAGTAGCCTTCTTGGAAGTACTTTGCTGTGGAAAACATCCAGGGGGAAGATGCAAGTGATTGGCTCAGCAATCCCTATTCAGACAGTAGCTTAAAGGGTGAACCCCTCACCTGGGGAGCCTCCATACGCCCGGCACAAAATTCTGACTTTTACTGATGTTGATGTCTTCCAGTCTGAAAAATACCACTCAAAAATATGACAGCTTTGAGCAAAGGCCACATTCGTTGTCTCTTTTTTTTTTTGGTGTTGACTACATTGTTTGCAGATTGTTCAGTGTCTCTGTAGGTGCCCTGCAGTTGTGGCTAGTTCATGAGAGTAAAGGCATCCCAGGCAACGCCTACAGATGGGGGAAGATACTTCCCATCCGAAGATGCAGGGTTGGCTCAGTCTCAAACTCACACCACGGTTATCTACACCCTTGAGGCAGCAATGTAACACAAATCACCTATTCAGGTTGAACAGCCTCAATCTGAAAATCCAAAACCTAAATTTGCAAAATCCCAGGCTTTTTGAGCACCAACATGACACTCACCACGAGTGGAAAAGTACACCTCTGACCTCATGACACAGACCACAGGCAGAGCACAGGTGCCCTAAAAATACTGTATAAAGTTACTTTCAGAATATGTATGAAGGATGTTTATGAAACATAAATAAACTTCATTTTAGCTTAGAGGCTCTTCCCCAAGTTTTTTCATCACACACAAGCAAATGCTTTATAACAATGAAATCCAAGGCAGTTCTAGTCTCAAGGACTTTGGATAAGGCTACTACGGCTACCTTGGGTTGGTCAAGTGTTCCTCTGCTTAGGCATCTCCAGTCCCTTTCTCTCGTCCTAGTAACTTCCTCACTGCCCCCTTCACATCCTTGTTCCTCAGAGTATAGATGAGGGGGTTGACGCTGGGTGTGACGATGGTGTAGAAGAGAGTGAGGAATTTGCCTTGATCTTGGGAGTAGCTGTTGGCTGGCTGCAAGTACATGTAGATGATGGTCCCATAGAAGAGGAAGACCACAGTCAGGTGGGACGAGCAGGTGTTGAAGGCCTTCCTGCGCCCTGCTGTTGACTTCATCCTCAGTACTGTGGCAGCAATCATGCCGTAAGACAGAAGGATGAGGGAGAGGGGCACCAGGAGAAGGACCACCCCCAGGACAAAAGCACAAGCTTCCACAAGCGTGGTGTCTTCGCAGGACATGGCAATAAGGGCAGGCATCTCACAGAGGAAGTGGTCCACCCTCCGATGTCCACACCGGGAGAGCTGCATTGTCTGAGGACACATGACAAATGAGTTTAGGAAACCACAGCACCAGGCAACGCTCACCAGCTGTAGGCAGAGGCGTGGATGCATGATGACTGTGTAGTGCAGGGGCCGGCAGACAGCCACATAGCGGTCATAGGACATGACGGCCAAGAGAACACACTCCGTGGAGCCCAGGACCATATAGATGTAGAGTTGAGCTGCACAACCGTGGTAGGTGATGCTCTTGTCTGGTCCCCAGAGATTCCACAGCAGCTGGGGGACAATGCTTGTAGTAAAGCAAAGATCCAGGAAAGACAGGTTCCCGAGAAAGAAGTACATGGGCGTGTGGAGCCGGGGGTCCAAGAGCGACAAGAGGATGATCGCAGTGTTGCCCACCAGAGTTAGGACATAAAAGACGAAGATAAAAGCGAAGAGAATCATCTCCAGGCTAGGCCGATCAGAAAATCCCACCAGGATAAAGGCCTGTAGGTAGCTGTCGTTGGTCCTCCCCATACCCTTTGCCAGCCAGCTAGTATGGAGAAACAACATAAGAGTGAGACACAAAAGTTATCTGACATTTCCTTTTTAGCATACATTTAACTAATAGTTATATGCAAAGTTGTGTAACTGAAGCCCTTGAGGGAGAGAGGACTCTGCAGTTGTCCACTTTGGAGAAAAAAAATGTATATGAATAATGACAAAGAAAGAGGAGAAAGTTAAAGTTCATTAAAACAATATTCACTAAAATGCTGTTTGAAAAATAAATCATTCCCAATGGATCAGGAGATTCCAATGAAGAGATAGCATTATAGAATTCTAGATGTGAGAATTCTTTCTTTGTTAATATTCCAAATACAGGAACTTGACATGTGGCAGATTGAGCAAAATTTATCAAAAAAGGAAGTAGTCTGTAGAAAGGTATGAGGGAGCAATTTATTTCATGGATGATGCTGAGAGTTATTAAAATTCATGTCAGTCACAGATGGTGATTAAAGCCAGGGGAAGTACACATCAGAAAATTCCTTAAAGGTCAGTAATTTGATTAAGATGGAACTTATTTCTCTTACAAGAGCTTACATGAAGAAAAGCCAGCACAGAAGGAAGCTAAACTGAAAGCCAGACACTTACACACCCATCACAGGGTCATCTTGACTGTTTCCTGGGACAGAAGAGCATCGTCCATGAAGAAAAATGTTGAAGATAGCATGTAATGACAGCTCCATATCAAAGGAAGGTTCGCGTGCATTGGAACCATGGACTCAGAGTTCACTCACTCTGCATTCCTCCATTAGTGCTGTCTAACTCACGCCCGTCAGGACAGTGGTTAACGTTATCACTCCATCTCTGCTGGGGGCACGTGGCAGCCTTTTAGTAAAGCCATTAATGAAAAAAAAAGCTATGCTTATTCTCAAACTCTACAAATTTAGAACATTTGATAGGTCTCTGGGCTAAGACAGACCCAACAACCGGTGTCCTGTTCCAACTGGATAGTTTTTTATTTAAGAGAGGAGGAGGAGGAGGATTGTGTTTTGTATCTCAGCAGGAATGGAAAAACACGTAGAAAAAAGACACAAATGAGTCTCAGATTCACTGTGTTCAACTCGATGCACTTGCCTGTTTCCGAGCTGGATGCAGCTGCTGTCTTCCAAGCCGGAATTCTAGATTGCAGGTTGGTGCTGGGACCTTTTCCCCCGGCACTCCAACAAAGGGAATGCTCAGCAGTAATCATATATCCACTAGGGTCCAAAACCAGCTGCTAGACTCATCAACACAGCTGACCCATGTTAAAGTCTCCATCCTTGTTCTTACTGGAGAGTGGAATACCTAAGATCCCATCTTCTCTCCTTATTCAATTCTAGAGGTCAGCCGGGAATTTTCCCAGAAATAAGGCAGCCAGTTCTGGCCACCTTTAGTTTCTAGAAATCCAGTGTAAAAGAAATGACTAGCCATGAGCAGGCATAGCCAAGGATGGCATCTTTTACTATGGCCACATAGGCAGCATGGTGTTGTTCAAATCATTGTGTCTTATCTCATCACTGGGTACAGACACCCTAGGGTCTGAAGACAGAAGACTGACCCAGGGATAAAGGGAAACATGCTTAGTTCTAATAGCCTGGAGAATATAAACAACATCATTTTATTGGTTCTTATGAGGTAAATAGGAGGAAATTTTAATAACCTTCTGATCTGGAGTTTTAGAACAGTCTGGGGACAGAAAAATAAAACCCAGCTCCTGTTTACAGATGAAGTCCTCGGGGGACTGTTGTTCCCCTGGAGAGATTCACCCCATCCCTCCTCCCATTCAAAGACAGAACTCCCAAGGTAGCAGTGGTGGCAGGTCCCTAGAATGCATCTCAGAGGCTCTAAAGAGAAAACTGATTTCTGGGTTGTATGTTAAAAAATATTTGGTCTGAATTCACAAAGTTAATTTTTTTGTCTTTTATTGAAAATATTTTTCATATATATAGATATAGATAGATATCCAGATTATGGTTTACCTCCATTTATTCCTGCCAGTTCTTTACCAGATCTACCTCCTTTCTGTCTCTCATTAGAAAACAATCAGGCATGTAAGGGATAACAATGAAAAATAATTTTTAAGTGTGGGGAGACAAACAGAATACTGAGTTGGACACACACTCTCCACTGTGGGAAGAATAGGGTGAGGGTGACAGGCACAGGGCACTCTGGAGAAGCCAAGAGGACACTCTCTTCTCTGTACACTATACACTATTTAATTCCTACCTGATTGGACAGTACCAATCAAGAGTATGATACCCAATCAGTGCAATGATCACAATCATCATGCAGAGTACCCCACCTGTAACATGAAGGGGCCTGCTTGTTGGAGTATCTGTCCCGCCCGGTTTCCCACAACTGGCAAGTCCCAAAGAAAATCATACAAAGTTTACATTAGGTTATAAACTGATTGGCCCATTAGCTCAGTCTTCTTATTAGCTATTATGACTTATATTAGCCCATTTTTCTGATCTCTTTTAGCCATATGGCTTGGTACCTTTTTCAGCTGTCACCTCACATGTTGCTTCTTCGGTGATCTGGGTAGGAATGGCGGAGGGAGCTTCCTGCTTCCCAGAATTCTGTTCTCATTGCATCACCTCTACTTCCTGTCTGGTTGACCCGCCTATACTTCCTGCCTGGCCCATCAGCATTTTATTAAAATACATGATTTACAAAATACAGGTAATTCTCCCGCACCACCCACCTCTCTTCCTTTCAGAGGGTGTGAATTCTAGGGGCCAAAATGAACTAATCTTAACTCTGATATGACAGTCATCATATGGGGACCCCACTCTCCACAGCACATTGAGTTGAGGCAGGGCCAAGCCCCTCCCCCTGCATTAAGGCTGAGCATGGCATCCCACCATAAGAAATGGGCCCCAACAAGCTAGCTCATGCACCAGGGATAGATCCTGGTCCTACTGTCAGGTGCCTTGCACACAGACCAAGCTTCACCACTGTCTCCCACATATGGAGGGCCTAGTTCGGTCCCATGGAGGCTCCATGAGTTTCCACGAGCTTGGTTCAGCTGTCTCTGCAGATTTCTCCTTCATGCTCTTCACCTCCCTTGCCCATATATTCCCTGCTCCCTCTCTCTGACTGGAGTCCTGGAGCTCAGCCTGGTGCTTGACTGTGGATCTCTGCTTCTGGTTCTGTCAGTTGCTGGATGAAAGTTCTCTGTGGTACTTGAGACAGTCACCAACCTTATTACACAAGCAGGCCAGTTCAGGCACCCTCTCCACTATTGTTAGGAGTCTTAGCTGGGTCATCCTTGTGGATTCCTGGGAATTTCCCTGGCATCAGGTTTCTCCCTACCTCATAGTGGCACCTCTATCAAGATCTCTTTCATTTCTCTCCCACTCCATCCCTCTCCCCATTCGACCATCCCATTCCCTCAAGTTCTCATCCCCCATTCCTTCCCTTTACCACCCCCACCTCAGTTTATCCAGGAGATCTCTTCTAAATAACTAAATAACTCCAGCTGACTTTCAATTTTGGATTCTACTGTAACGGGCTATGTTATTAGGATTATAGTGTGTGCCTCGACACCCTACAAGACATTTTCTTTCCTTCTTTTTTCCTGAAGTACAGTTTTCATCTGTAGCCCTAGCTGTCCTGGAACTCACTTTGTAAACCAGACAAGCCTCGAACTCAGAACTTGGAAAGATCCACCTGCCTCTGCCCCCTAAATGCTGAGATTAAAGGCATGCACCGCTACCACTACCACCACCCACATTTTCATTTTTAATATTTCTAAGCAAGCTTGGGCACTGGGGAAATTGCTCAGCAGGTAAGAACACTTAACTGTTCTTGAGCAGATCTGCATTCGTTTCCCAGAACCCATGTGGCAGCCCACAACCGCCCATAACTCCAATTGCAATGCATCTGATGTCTTCTTTTAGAATCCACAGATACCAGGCAAACACACAATGCACACACAGGTGCTCAGGCAAAACACTTACACACATAAAATAAAAATAAATCCTTTTTAAAAATAAAAACAAGCTTGCTCGTGCCTTTCTAAATATGACAATATTTTAATCACACACCAAAGTTGTGACACTGCAAAAACTGAATAGTGACTCTCAAGATACAGAAAACCCACATTTAAAGGAACTTGGTAGATGCTGCAGTTTAGTAAATGTAATATAGGTCAATAAACCATTTTATTGTAACAAGAATGGTCACTTCCCTTGATCCAGAGATACACGTCATTGACAGCTTGGTTTTGTTCTTTCTATATTCCTTCAATTTCAACTTTCTACCATATGCCATTTTCCACGCATCTTCCCTAAACTTGATATAACTGGTTCTACCATTGAAACCCACACTCCTCTACATGCAAATTTTAAGCCTTATCTGTCTCTATAACCAACAACCTAGTATGATGCAGAGAATATTGGAAAGGCGGTGCAGAGTAGATGTGCACAGGAATGTACTGACTTTTGCTGTGAACAAAGACTGTCTTAGGTTGTATGGAAATGGGGAGAGTACAGACAAAGTGGTGGTGGTGCTTCTAATGTGGCCTTCGGCTGAGGTAGAAATGGTTGTGTCCCCCTTCCTGGGGGTGGGGCTTTCATCAGCTTAGCACCAGCCCACCCAGGTGGGACAGTCGTGATGGTCTGGGTGGTTCTCAAGAGGCCGGGCAGCCTGACCTTTGAAGTCCCTTGAAGGTTGATGGTGGAAGACAAGCAGCAAACGAGTTCACCATGTGGAGAAAGCACATTTCTAGGAAAGTGGTAATCTGAAATGTACTTCATCCAGATGTCAAAACGTTGCCCCTCTAGCAAAAAAATGAAAATCTACCTAACTTCTCAGTGCGCTGTTGAAGTGATTTATGTTTAAAGTGCACTGACTTCGTTAAGCTGGACATCAGACTGCACGTGTTATGCTCTTTGTTGGGACTCCAAGACACATGAGGCGGCCACAGACTATCTTGATCCTGTCTTATGAAATACTTTTTTGTTTGGTTCCATGTGTGGAGTTCACTCAGGCATATTCCCCAGAGCAAAGATGATTCTAGACACAATAAATGAAAAGAATCACAAATCCCACTAGCATACTCTTCTCCACAAACAGACCCTTAGACTTAATGATCTACACATAGCAGTCAGCTTAGGTCTTAGAAGATGCAAGGGGTAAGCTCAGAAGCTCCTCCTGGCTCTCAGTATCACCAAATCCTCTTTCCTGGCTGGACTATGGTTACCCTACCTTCCCATTCTCTGAAAAAGAACTACATCTCTTTAACTAAGCTCTCAACTTTCCCATTGCTGGCTCCTTGCTCTGCATCTTTTCCTTCTTCAGCCTGGGGTAAGTGGATGGATGCTGGGGAATATTATTTTCAGGTGTGTGTCTTTTGTTTCGCTGCATTTGTTTAACTCTGTGAAGCTGTGTTACTGTG
Organism: Myodes glareolus; assembly: GCF_982192425.1. Taxonomy (NCBI): domain Eukaryota; kingdom Metazoa; phylum Chordata; class Mammalia; order Rodentia; family Cricetidae; genus Myodes; species Myodes glareolus. The sequence continues at coordinate 64,638,253 of NC_142034.1, forward strand.
CCTGTCTGAAACACCCGATGGTCCTAATAGAGGGATGAAGGGCCAATAGTGAGGCAGGAGGAAGTACAGGCAGGGCTGGCAGGCAGAGAGTATAGATGGCTGGAGAAACAAGAAGGAGAGAGAGAACAAGGAGAGGAGGACACCAGGGGTTAGCCACCCAGCTACACAGCCAGCCAAAGAGAAAGAAGAAAAGAACGGTATACAAAAATAGAGAAAGATAAGAGCCCAGGGGCAAAAGGTGGACGTGCTAACGTAAGAAACACGGGCTAGAGACAAGCCAAGCTAACCGGGCATTCATAACTAAGAAAAAACCTCCATGTGTGGTTTATCTCTGAGATGGGTGGCAGGCCCCCCAAAGTCAAAAGAGTAAAACAATACACAACAGATAGCAATCTAAGGGCTTAGAAGTGTGTAGCAAGATAACCTTCTCCTGAGTGAATCTCACAAAGGATTAAAAAGAACATTCTCTCAGTCACTGAGGGGGCTGCTCTAGCAAATGGGATATTAAAAAAAAATTTCTAGAATCGAAAAGCTCTTGTGAGGCTGCCCTACAACCTAACCACACTCCCCTTTCATTACAATGAATTCAGGACCTGTTAAGTCTCTGGTCCTTCAGTGTTAGGACTCATATTTATAAAAACGGAAAGAAAACAAACTAAAATTTCTGTCATCTCATGATGATACAGGAAAATAGTTACATTAAAAAAAGAAAGAAAAACCTGACCAGGTGGTGGTGGTGGTGAACATCTTTAATCCCAGGACTCAGGAGGCAGAGGCAGATGAATCTCTGAGTTTGAGGCCAGCCTGGTCTACAGAGTGAGTTTGGCCATAGCCATGGTTACACAGATAAATCCTGTCTAGGAAAAAAAATATATGAACCAAGTCTAAAATGATGGATAACATTTAAGAAAGCAAATGGAAAGAAATTTAAATTATAAGAAAAAGAAACATCACTTGAAAGTGATTATGGGTAGCAACAACTACATGTGTGGTAATAAAGAAAGAGAGAGAGAAAGAAAAAAAAGGAGGGAGGGAAAAAAGGAGGGAGTTGGCAAGATCATCATTATGCCAACATTTGTGTGAAACAACGCTGAGAGAAATGATTCCATTAATATGATAGGAGCTAATTGGATATTCCAATCTGCTTAATCCCAGGATACAACTATTCATCCATGCATTTGTTAAATAGCTGCTACAGGCCCAAGCGAAGGCTCAGGGGAGTGCAAACTCCCAACCTGCTCTTAAGGAGTAGGGGCAGCCTGAGGGTAACTAGCACAGTAGACGAACACAAGTAAGATAGAAACAAGGGCAGATGGTAGGAAGTTTCAGAGAAAATGACGCTGGACCGAGGAAGCACACAGGTTCACACCCCGCAAATGTAAGAAGGACAGAAGCACGTGCGAAGGAAGCAGGTAGAAGTCGGCGCTTTCAGTCTGAGGTTTTGGCAGAGGTAGAGAGACTAGCTTTGATGAGAGAGGACGTGAGGGATAGCACACGGGCTCTGTCGGTGCTTTGCGGCTTCTCGCGGGCTTTCGCACAGAGGGGTAAAATGAGGACAGCGGTTTCTGAGGCCTGCTCAAGCAGTCTAGTGTGAATCAGCGAGTAGGCTGGTGCTCCTGTGAGCAGGATCATCAAGGCGACAGACAACGAGTGGCTCCTTGTCTGGGCAGTTAACCTATTCCTGGAATTCATGAAGAATTCTTCTCTTTGTACCACCACTCCACTAAAGCTAGTCACTGCTAATTGGTGTGCTCTTCCCTGGGGAAGACTCTCGCTCTCAATCTTTGCAATCTTCAGTTGCCTATCACTCTTTGTGTAGAGATGAGGCCTCCTGGGCTTTCCCCCAGCAACTTCGGCATGTTTATTGTTCTTGTCCTTATTCAGCTGATGCTTAGGCAGCATGTTCGTGAGACTTTATGTGCGTGGCTTCTGAGATTCCTGAAGACAGAGTCTCATAGCAAACTCTCTGATCTTCTGACTCTTACAATCTTTACACCTCCTCTTCCAGAATGTTCCCTACGCTATATAGGATACATTTATTGTAGATGAATCCATTGGTGTTTGAGCTCCACAACTCTGCATTTCTATTAGTTGTGGTTTTCTGGAACGTTCTTCCTCTGTTGCCAAGAGAAATTTCCTTGATGAGGGGTGAAGACTACACTTATCAGGGTATATGGATAAATATTTAGCATGTAGTTAGGAGTTATGGTGGTTTAGTAAAGTGGCAGTTGTGGATTTCCCTCCAGGAACCATGGCTTCACTAGCACTAAGTAGTTAGCTAGGTTTCCAGACCCAGGCATGGTTCTCATCTTGTTGAGCAGGCCTTAAGTTCAATCAGAGAGCTGTTGGTTACTCCCAAGGCATGGATGTCACCATTGCACTCTTGTGTCATGTTTTTTTTTTTTTTCTTTCTTTCTTGGTTCATATGTCTCATACGTAGGTAGGACTATTGGTTGCTTCAACCTCTGGAAGCTTTCATGGAGTCTTCTGGTACCATAAAAGTCCTCAGGGAGGAGACATTCCAGTTCAGGTGCCTCGGGGCTCTGTATCTTGTGTGCATGGTGTCTTCAACAATAAGAATGTACCTTCCAACTCTGGAGGGCAGCCAAGGACAATAGCAAAACAGCTTGTAATAGTTTGGGAGTCTCTTGGACAACCCTGATCAACAACTAAAAAGGTTTCTCATGCCTGGTGTTGGAGTTTTTGCAAAGTGGTCTTTGGCTCTCGGAGGATTGTCAGCCCAGATGAGAAATTTTCATTTAGACTACACGTGTTTCTATACAGATGTAAGTGTTTTATAGGTGGGATTTTTTAGTTAATAGTATGGTTCATTATTATTTTTTCAGACATCCTTGCTGTTATTTACCTTCCTCCCTCCTTCTATATCTATCTCCTTCCCCCTCCCTAATAAGAGCCCCCTTTCCCACTTGCCTTATCAGCTTGTTTGTACCCCTCTATCCGCTCTCTATTGCTCCCCACACTCCTGCACAGGCAATGACCCAGTTTACTTTCCTGGCTGCTGTAATTGCTACAGGGTGTGTACTCAGACCTGAAAATTTGGAGCTAGAAGCCTCCAGTGAAAGAGAACATGGGACATTTGTCTGTCTGAGCCTGGATGACTTCACTCAGTATGATCTTTTCTAGTTCCATCCATTTACCTGCAGAGTTCATGATCTCATTTTTCTTTGTAGCTGAAGAATATTCCTTATTGTTGAGCAAGTATTTGTGGAGTAGGCTGTCAAGTCCTTTGGGCATATGCTAAGGAGTGGTATAACTAGGTCACATGATAGATAATTTTTTTTTAGCTTTTTGAGGATTTGCCATGCTGGTTTCCATGGTGACCGAGGCAGTTTGCGTTCCCACCCACAATGTATGAAGGCTCCCTCTCTCTATGTCTTCTCAGCGTTTGCTGTTAGTTGTTTTGATCTTCGCCAGTCTGAGTGGAGGAAGGTGAAACCTTAATGCTGTTTCAATTTAAATTTCCTTAATTCCAAGGGATGATAAACATTTTTTGAGATATTTATTTTTTTGTTAGAGAATTTTGGAGGGATTAATTGTAATTAAATTACATTAATTGTAATTAAATTAACTAAATGTAACTGCAACATTTCTTCCTTTCGTTTCCCTCCTTTCAACCCTCCCATAGAGCCCTCCTTGCTCTCTTTCAAAGTCACCTCTTCTTTTTTTCATTAATTGACATATTTGTTATTCATTTTTTTTTCTTCTTTTGAGACCACTCTGTTCAGGTTACAGACCTGAATGGATCTGTGATGGCTATTCTTGGTTGTCACCTTGTCTACATCTGGAATTAACTAAAACGCAAAGATGGAGGGGGAACTGTGAGGGATTTTTGCTTAATTTAAAGTGGGAAAATCCATTTCTAATCCAGATCTTTGAGGAGGGAAGACCCGCACCTGCTTGAAGCCTCTGTAAAGGACGTGGAAGAAGGAGGATTAGTTCTTTGCCTGCTTGTCCTTCCTCATTCTCACTAGCAAGTCCATTCTTTCACTGGCATTAGGGACCACTTTTCGGGGATTCCAGCGTATACTAAAGACCATCTGAGATATCCAGTCTCGGACACTGAAAAACTACTGGATTTTTGGAACTTCTGTTCATAGGCAGCCATTGTTGGATTAGCTGGGCCACAGCCTGTAAGTCATTATAATAAATTCCCTTTCTAGATATACCTAGAGATTCTTTCTATAAATTCTGTTACTCTAGAGAAACCTGACTAATACAGGGAATTTTTATTGTTTTGTTTGGACTTTTTTGTTTTGTTTGCTTACCCGATATTTTGTTTTGTTTTGCTTTAGTTCTTTATAGATTCTGTCAGATGTATAGCTGGCAAAGATTCTCTCTCATTCTCTGGACTTCCTCTTCACCCAGCATTGTTTCTTTAGCTGTGCAAAAGCTTTTTAGTTTTATTAAAGCCCCATTTGTCTATTGTTGGTCTTAATTCTTGGGCAAATTGAGCCCTATTTGTAAAGTCCTTTCTTAAGTGATGCATTTCTAATAATGATGATGATGATGGTTGGGATTTGAATGTTTTCAAAGGGAATCAATGATTGAGGATCTTAATGCCTTTATTTTAATTAGCACATTACACAATACAAACACTAAAACATCAGGCCCCAGAAATATATGCAATGCGGGTGTGCTACTTAAAAATACACACACACACACACACATATATATATATACATACTTATATGTATATATACATATATATATATTTAAATATAAAAAGTCCTTCATGGTGTATGTCCAGAAGAATGGTCAGTCTCAGAAAATACACAAAAAGTTCTTATGTGTACACTTCAGGCAGATCCCCAACAAAGAAGCAGCCAACCACAGTAACAAAATAACACCAAAAACTAAACACAAGAAAAGAAAAACAATAACAGCAGAATGAAAAAGGGGAAAGATTGTATTCTCAAGGGGTGGTAATTAGTCTTCATTGTCAACTTAAATGGATCTGGTATTACCTAACTCCTATCTATGGCAGGCCTTCCAGAGAGGTTTACTGAGTAGGGAAGATTCATTCTGAAAGAGGTTTGTCACATCCAAAGATCTGGATACTAGGCAGAAAAAAAAACAGAAAAAAGGGAACACCAGTATTCCCCACCTCTCTGCTCCCTGACTCTAGATACAATGTGACCAGCTGCTTCATATTCCTACCACAATAGACAGCAATTGCCATTTTTTTTTATAGTGATTGTCATTTTTTTTTGTAGCCAATCATTCTCTGCTTTGCTGGGCTGTACCTTCAAATCATGAATCCCAATAAAACCCTTTCTCTGTAAGTAGCTTTTCATAGACGTTTTAACAAAGCAATGAGAAAGGTAGCTAATACAGAAAACTCATACACAGGCCCGGGACTGTTGCTGTGATAGATATGCCATTTGTAGGATGCGGAAATTGGGTTGTTGATAGATGTAAAACCTGAAGATTAAGGGTTAGAGCCCGGCTTAGGTTGCTGTGAACAGATCTTAATCGTCATTTCTGGTGGTACCAGAATCCTAAGAGAAATGAAGATAACAGAGGTCTGAGGCACGAAGTTTCAGATGGAAAAAGGACTCAATGACAGCAGGAGTGGAGGCCATTCATGCCACATTCAGGTGAGGAATCAGACTGTATTTTTTCTATGTCCCTTCCTAGACATTTTAGTCAATTTCCAGGATATACTGAAGACCAGAACAGGAACTAAAACAGGGCAGAAACCTGGAGGCAGGAGCTGATGCAGAAGCCATGGAAGGGTTTGCTTACTGGCTTGCTCCTCATTACTTGCTCAGCCTGCTTTCTTATAAAACCCAGGACTATTAGCCCAGGGATGGCACCACCCACAATGGGATGAATGCTCCTGTGCCAACCACTAATTAGGAAAATGCCCTACAGGTTTGCCTACAGCCCGATTATATGGAGGCATTTTCTTAATTGAGGTTCCCTCCTCTCAGATGACTTCAGCCTGTGTCAAGTTGATGTAAAACTACCCAGCACACCAGTACATATGTGAAGGCGTAAGTCACAAATAATCCAACATCAGTTTGGATTATGATTAATAGAATAGTCATTTATTCAAAGGGGAAAAAACTTACAGATTACTGTCCCAGACAACAGCCCCTCTGCACGATCAGGAAAGGAGTCTAGGAGCCAGAAGCAGAGCTGGAAGCCAGAGAGAGAGTGGAGGAGAGCCGCTGCTTTTTTAAAGAGAGAGAGATCACGCCCCAATAGGCGGGTATCTCAGTGGCTATTGGCTGTAGGAGCAAAAGGAGCTCCCACAGCATCTCCCCCTTTTGTTTAAGTAAGAGAGTTCTAAGCCTACTATGAAATTATATACAATAAGTACAAACCTACAAAATTATATACAATAAGTACAAATATCCTATTCTAACTAGCTTAAGTCTTGCATAACAAATAACTTGGCCAAGACATGAGAGGAAAGTAACTACATTTATATAATCTTCAACCCCATCGAAGATATGAGAAGGGAAATAATGTTACCTGAATAGTAAGGAAGTGCAATCAAACAACTTCCAGAACATGTAACAAATCACAGAAATAATTGGCTACCTGGACAAACACCCAAAGTCACGTTTGCAGCGTTGAAGCAACCAACTTTGGCTAAGGCTTAACGTAACTGACATACCATTTTCAAAGACAAGAAACTTCAAAACTATCTTACCCTGTCTTGGCAGGATATGACAGTCCTGTTTGATCCATTTACGGATACTCTGTAACTCTGTCAGTAGTTGAGGTATGAGCATTTCTTTACCCAAAGGCCAGGTCTGCCAAGAAGAAAGGCTCCAGGTGGAGTGTCTTTGGTGCTCAACATTCTCTCGGGAATAGATCGGTGTTTCCAGGAGCGATTGTGTTTCACTACCACAGAACTCTGAGTTAGATTAAAGGCCATTTTCTACATCTTTTTGAAGAGGTTGAAGATTATCTATCTATACTGAATATAATCTCTATGTATCTAAAGAACCTGATTAGTTTAATTATAAATGACAAACTTAGATGACTATTGAGCTATATAATTCTCAATACCTATCTAACTTAAAGACTAAGACAATAAACAACTGTGCAATAAATGAGGACAATATGACCTCCAAATATAAACAATGTACAAATATACATTGCAATATGGTGTATATATATATATATATCAATACATAAACAATATATAAGTATCTTAATCAGAGGTAGAAGTGTACAATGCAATATGGTAAATATACATATATCAATACAATATATATCAATAGATAAAAATGTTTTAAACAGAGATAGAAGCATGCATACAATAGTCAACATATTTTAACTTTGTATCAATATACAAGAATCGATACCAATATATTTGTCTAAAAACAATAACTCACAAATACAAATCTATTATCCCATCATCCAATTATCCCTCTTTTTTTTTTAAAGATTCCTGCATTTATAAGATTCCTCCCCCAATCCTCAACCATATATTGATTATAACCAACCCCTAAATGATGTCCCTAAACCCAAGGACAAACTTTACTGGGAGAGGGGACATTGTTCTCTCGAATTACTTCCAGCTGTCATGGGGACGACGTTCTTTCTGGGGGATCCTGTGAAAGTAAAATGATGGTTAAATTTCAAGATCAATGTCTTTTAAAATTGCAAATAGTCTCTGAGTATTTTGTGGAAGTTTGGCCAGAATGTTGTACAAGATGTGCACCATTTCAGCTAACCAAGTTTGAACCATCTTGTGAAGCTGGTACACAAAACAGGTCTTGAGGTAGCATTATCAGTATCATGATGTCATATCAACCGGGTGGAGTTGTTATTATGGGGCCCCATCTTCTTCCTGGGAACTTCAAATGTCACTGCAGGAAAAACTCATTGTTCATTGTGGAAAACTTAAACATTAATCATATAGACATATACAGACATACATATATTCAATGAAAGGCATGATAGATATATTTAATGAAAGGTATGATAGATATGAAAAAAAGTAAAGATGTTTTCTAAACTCATATTTCTTTCTGTCCCATATCATGGCTCTTGACATGAGACAGAAACTCTGGGTTTTTCTTTTAACAACAGGCTTGGAATTAGAGAGGGACAGAGCCAGAGTCCAACTTCAAAACCAGCTCTATAAATTTAGAAATATGATTTAGTATATTTTACTTACAGAACCTATTCAGTTTTCTTGATAGTCCCTATTGGGCAGTTATTTTTCCATCTGTCAGTATTCAAATATCCAGGGTCCCTTAAATTTTTCAAAGATGAGTGTTTTCCTGTGAAGATAAGAACAGAACCCTGCACCCATTCTATATGTTTTTCTTACCACCTGTATGAATGTCACCATTGTGGATGAGCTGTCATTTCTCCTTTCTAAGAGGTTTCTCCTCTTCAAATCAAACCTTTATTAATTTTGATGGTATCCACAATTTTTCTTCTCCTGTGGAAACAAGAGCAAAACCCCTTCCCCAATGTAGTACATCTCCTAGCTTCCATTGAGAGGTCAGCACATCTTTGAAATAAACAGGTTGGTTTAATTCAGAAGTTTTTTCCATTATCCAATGCCTCTCTGCTGCTGTTGTTCCTTTCTCATTAGCATTAAGAAAATTCAAGGTTAATAAAGCATTATGCAATCTATTTCTAGGGGTATCTTTCAACCCTTTCTGTTTCTTCAGCATATCCTTTATAGTGTGATTTGATCTTTCTATAACTGCCTGACCTGTAGGATTATTTGGTATACCTGTAATGTGTTTTATATTATAATAAGCAAAAAAGCATTTTATTTTCTTAGATACATATGCTGCACCATTATCTGTCTTTATTTGTGCAGGTATACCCATGATGACCATATCTTCCAATAAATGTGTGATTATCGAATCAGCCTTTTCTGAGCTCAGGGCAGTTGCCCTTTGAAAACTTGAATATGTGTCTATGGTATGGTGTACATATTTTAATTTACCAAATTCCACAAAGTAGAACACATCCATCTGCCAGATTTCATTCCTTTGAGTATCCTTTGGGTTACTCCCTGCAGGCAACGGTGTTTGATTATAGAAAGAACAAGTAGGACATCTCTTTATAATGTCCTTAGTTTGTTGCCATGTAATGGAAAACTCTTTCTTTAAGCCTTTACTATTGATATGATGTTTTTTTATGAAATTCTGAGGCCTGCAACACGCTTCCAGTCAATAATTGGTCAATTTCAGTGTTACCTTGTGCTAGAGGACCAGGCAGACCGGTATGGGACCGGATGTGTGTTATGTACATTGGACAAAGCCTATTCCTAATTATGTCCTGTACCTGGATAAACAATGAAGTCAACTCTGTGTCATCTGGTATGAATTCAGCGGTTTCAATATGCAAGATAACTCTTTCTGCATATTGTGAATCTGTAACTATGTTAAGAGGTTCTTTAAAATTCCTTAGCACCATAAGAATGGCATATAATTCTGCCTTCTGGACAGAATTATAAGGGCTTTGTTCCACCTTACTCAATTCTTCTGATTTATAACCTGCTTTCCCTGATTTATTTGCATCAGTATAAAATGTCCAGGCTCCAGTTATTGGAGCATCATGTACAATACTAGGAAGAATCCAAGAAGTTCTCTTTATGAGGTTAAGTCTATCAGTTTTGGGATAATTGCTGTTAATTTCTCCCCAAAAATTAGCACAAGCTCTTTGCCATGGTTCATTATCTTCCCATAACTTTCTTATTTCCTCAGTAGTAAAAGGCACTATAATTTCTGCTGGGTCTATACCTGCTAGTTGATGAAGTCTCAGTTTACCTTTTATAATTAATTCAGAGACTTTTTCCACATAAGTTTTTAATTTTTTACTTGGTTTATGAGGTATAAATATCCACTCTAAAATAATATCTTCCCTCTGCATTAAAATCCCTGTAGGAGAAATTCTGGAAGGCAGTATGACTAGGATGGAACTAAGATTCGGGTCCACCCTATCCACATGTGCCTCCTGTAATTTTTCCTCAATCATTGTCAGTTCCTTTTCTGCTTCAGCTGTCAATTTTCTGGGACTATTCAAAACTTTATCACCATCCAAGGTTTTGTTTAAATGAACTATTAGATCAGGTATTATTCCAACAGCTGGTTGTAGACTGGAAATGTCTCCTAACAATCTTTGGAAGTCATTAAGAGTCTGTAACCAGTCTCTCCTAATTTGTGCCTTTTGCATTTGAATTTTCTCTAACCCTATTCTGTAACCTAGGTAATTAATAGAATCTCCTCTTTGAATCTTTTCAGGGGCAATTTGTAATCCCCACCTAGGCAAGACTTTCTTTACTTCTTCAAACATACTTTCCAAAGTATCTTTATTTGAATAAGATAATAAAATGTCATCATGTAATGATAAATTATGGATTTGGGAAATTGCTTACAAATTATTTCCAATGGCTTATTAACAAAATATTGGCACAACGTGGGACTATTGAGCATCCCCTCTGGGAGGACAGTCCATTGATATCTCCTAGTAGGCTGAGAATTATTATAAGTAGGCACTGTGAAGGCAAATTTTTCTCTATCCTTTTCTTGCAAAGGTATAGTGAAAAAACAATCTTTCAAATCAATAAGTATAAGAGGCCATCCTCTTGGTAATAGAGAAGGCAAAGGAATTCCAGATTGTAGCAGACCCATAGGTTGAATTACTTTGTTGACAGCTCTTAGATCTGTCACCATTCTTCATTTACCAAGTTTCTTTTTTACAACAAACACAGGAGAATTCCAAGGGCTGGTTGATTCTTCAATATGGTTAGCATCTAGTTGCTCTTGTACCAGCTGTTCCAAAGCCTGTAATTTATCTTCAGCTAGAGGCCACTGCTTGATCCATATTGGCTTCTCAATTAGCCATTTTAAAGGTAGGGCTGTTGGTACCTCTACAGGTTTGCTATTTGCTGTATGTTCTTTTACAGCCTGAATGGCTGGTGACCTTTTTCCATAATACCTCATTATATTCTTCCCAGAATTGTGAGTTCCTGGAACTACAGGAATGTTAATCTGGGTATTCCATTGCTTTAGCAGGTCAAGGCCCCATAAATTTATTGCAATATTGGCTATATATAGCCTTAGTCTTCCTATTTGCCCTTCAGGCCCTATGCATTCAACCCATCTCATGTTTTGTTTTTACACGAGATAGGGTTCCAATTCCCAGGAACTGAACATCTACCTCTTGAAGAGGCCAATTCGGATGCCAAGATTCTGGAGTAATGATACTTACATCTGTACCTGTGACCAATAAGCCTTCAATAAAAATGCCATTTATACAGACGCTTAGCTTTGGTCTTTGATCGTTAATAGAAGTCTGCCAAAAATATATGCTTACTCTGTCCTACTGAATTTTTTGACTCATTCTCCACATGTACTTCATCATTTAGACCAGTATTACTTTTTATGGCAGACATTGGAGTTTTCAATTTTCTTGGTGAGACACATTTTCCACTGTAACTGGGAATGACTGGGCCACTTTTGGCTTGGGGGCCTGCAAGAGGCCCCTCAAGTGGTTTCCCAATGGTATTGGGTTGCCTTGTCTGTCTGTTGTTGACCTGCATTCGTTGGACCAATGTCAGCCTTTACCACATCTCCTATATATACCTGAAGGCTGAGGTCTCCTACTTTTGTCATTCCCAGAGGAGATATTATTCCTAGAATTTCTTTGCCTGCAATCCCTTTTCAGATGTCCTAATTTACCACAATTAAAACACCTGGTAGTTTGATGTCTCCTCATAGCTTTGGAAATCGCTTCTCCTACCCAAGGTTCATCATTATAGCTAAACATCTCAACATTTATTGTATGCTGAATCCATTCTTCCATAGGTGCTGATCTAGACCTCAAAGGCCCAATTATCTTTTTGCATTCTGTATTTGCATTTTCAAAAACTAGAGATTCAAGAAGTATGTGTCTAACTTCTGGGTCTGTTACCCCTATGTCCAGAGCCTTAATTAATCTTTGCACAAAGTCAGTAAAGGGTTCTCTCTGTCCCTGCCTAACCCTGATATATGATTTGACCCTTTTTGCTGGATCTTGTAGTCTATTCAAAGCATTCAGCGCTGCTTTGTGACATAATGACAATACTTCTTCGTCATAAAGAGCTTGGACCTGTGGATCAGCATATGCTCCTCCACCAAGAATTTGATCTTGGGAAACCTCCATACCTTTTGCTTTCCTTGCTGTTCCATATGTTTGGATTCTTCTCTGAAATAAATTCCAAACATCAAGGAAGGTCCATCATCTAAAACTGTAGACACTAACTGAGAGAAATCATGGGGGATAGCTCTAACATTAGAAGCCCAAGTCCTTATCATTTCCTTAACAAATGCAGAGTACAAGCCATAATTAATGACAGCTTGCTTAATTTCTTTTAAATCATTCATTGCTATTGGCGTCCATCTAGCTTCTTTAACTCCCTTTGAGCCTTTAGAAGTTGATGCTTTTTCAGAATAAATTACAGGGTATGTCATTAGAACCCCGGGTAAGCCAGTTCTAACAGCTGGCAGTAGCATTGTATCCTGTCCTTGTGCCTTCTTACTCTGTTCACCAACTCCAATAATTTCTTCAATCATTTCAAATTTTTTTATCATTGTCTCCCTTAAATCCTGAATCTCCTGCCTTACATGTGTTTCTAGGAATTTCACTAAGGTATCAGTTTTTTGGTTCCCATTCTGGAGGTACATTCTATCTGTTACCTTATCAAAACTTTGTGATAATGTCTGAACGTCAAATTCAGCAGCCTGAACCCTTTCAGGTAACTTCCTAGTACCCTTGGATATGGAGTCAATTTTGTCTATCACAGTATCCACTTGTTCAGATATTCCCTGATTTTCAATAATTTTAATCCTTTCAACTAGTCGTTCATTATTAGTCCATAAAAATCGTAGCTTCCTTAATGATAGAATATTGAAAAGAAAACTGAAACCTAGTAACAAGTAAATTAATGTATCCCCATAGTCATATAAACCTTGCATGACATAATCCATTGTATTAATAAAGAAAACAGTAAAATTGGCGTTGGAAACAAAAACTGCCATATTACCTAATATCTAGTAGGCGGTGCTGTTGCCAAGTCACGACAAGAACCACTGCAAAGGTGACAGAAACGGGGTCCTGTTTCAGTGTCTGCCTTAGTATTTGTTAAAAACTAGGAAATATAAGTTGCTCAACAAAGAAAATGTAATTAAATCAATTCCATACACAGAACCAGAAACCCAGAATCCAGGGGTAGAGAAGAGCAACCTGGAAGCTGCATATGCCTCCACGTGACCGAGTCACCCCGAGGGGTTGCAGCTTTTGGCAACCGCTTGCGTTCTGATTCACGCCACTCAAGCACTGCACTTGCAAGGGAAATTTAAAAACAACTCAGAAAAGAGCAAACCAGGCAGCCAGAAACTGTCCAGAGCCTGTGGAGCTCGGGAGGCATGGAGTTTAAATCCATGTGGGGGCTTGAAGTCAATCTGAGGTGTGTAATGAGAAAATATAAATAATTGCAGCAAAAAAGGCACTGCGTGATAGTTTATATTGAACTGCTGGCTCCACACACAGGGCACAGGCCACAGCTGAGAGAGGGCTCATGCCTAGCTGAGCTGGCAGCAGGCAGCTTGGGGCGGGGGGGAAGAGGGGGGTTCTACAACCAAATGTTGGGCGCCAGATGAAGGCGTAAGTCACAAACAATTCCACATCAGTTTGGAATTATGATTAACAGAATGGTTATTCATTCAAAGGGGAAAAAACTTACAGATTACCGCCCCAGACAACAGCCCCTCTGCTTGATCAGGAAAGGAGTCTAGGAGCCGGAAACAGAGCTGGAAGCCAGAGAAAGAGTGCAGGAGAGCCGCTGCTTTTTTAAAGAGAGAGAGAACACGTCCCAGTGGGCTGGTATCTCAGCAGCTATTGGCTGAAGGAGCAGAAGGAACTCCCGTAGCACATATGGATTTTAGAGGTTTTTGCCATGGAGTTATTAAAGTGGAAAAATATTATTTATCCTAATAACCCATATGATTCCATTTACATAAATGTGCCAATGGAAAGACAAAATGTGAGTTTCCCCAATGCATTTTCCTTGTTGGGCTTCCTAAGATTATCCATGTCTAGAGATCCTCTCCTTTGGCATGGTCCTATGAGTTCAAGGTCAGCCTGGTCTACATAGTGAGTTCAGGACAGCCAGAGCTACATGGTGAGACCCTGTCTTGGAAAAAAAAAACTAAAAAAAACAAAACAAAACAAAATCACAATGACAAACCTATATAAACTAACGTGACTGGATAAATGGATATAGGTAAAGCCCTGAGATTACCTAACCAACAACTTTCCTGCTTCTGGAAACTCCCAAGAAAGGAAATTGACTGTGTTATACAAGGATGCAGAAGCCAAAAGCAGTGTCTACTTAATGAAACTTGTTATTAAAGTGAGAGCCTTGTCCATCCACCTCCACGGAAAACATGTTTTCATAGTGAATAGAGGATGTCCTTCCTTAGACAATAATGCTCTGCCCTTCAATTCTTAGATGCATTCTTGTGGTTGCTATTCTTTTTAATAGACCCACTGTTTCTTTAAAATACTCTCCTTAAGATGCCTGAACTGGCCTTGTCCCATAGCCACACTGATGAATATCTTGAATATCACCATAGAACCTTCATCTGGCGATGGATGGAGATAGAGACAGAGACCCACATTGGTGCACTGAATTTAGCTCCCAAGGTCCAAATGAGGAGCAGAAGGAGGGAGAACATGAGCAAGGAAGTCAGGATCACGAGGGGTGTGTTCACACACTGAGACGGTGGTACTCATCTAATGGGAGCTCATCAAGGCCAGCTGGACTGGGAGTGATGGAGCATGTGATCAAAATGGACACTCTGAATGTGGCTGGCAATGAAGGCTGACTGAGAAGCCAAGGACAATGGCACTGGGTTTTGATTCTACTGCATGGACTGACTTTGTGGGAACCTGGTTTGTTTGGATGCTCACCTTTATAGACCTGGATGAAGGCGGGAGGACCTTGGACTTCCCACGGGGCAGGGAACCCTGACTGCTCTTAGGACTAGAGGGGGAGGGGGAGGTGGGGAAGGGGAGGGAAAAGGGAAGCGGGGAGGAGGTGGAAATTTTTAATAAATAAATAAATAAAAGGCAAGAAAAAAACAACAAAAAATACTCTCCTTCATTTCCTTCTAAGTACAGATATGTCTGCAGGGTACTTTGCTTTAATATATAAAGAGAAAAACATTATAAATATCACTAAGAGAAGATTGTATTTTTATATAACTCATTTCAGTGAATGACTGGTTTGTTGAGAGCCAGACTAATTCAGAGTTTTCTCTGAGGCTCTAATGTACAAAGAAGGAACATAGCACATTGACTATAACCATAAACATGCTTGGCAAAGCCAGAAATAACTTGAGGTTAGGGCCTTGAGGAAGCTGTGGATTTGGATGCCGGGAAATCAACTTGTCTCCCTGCAGTAGTTTGAAAGAAATGGACCTGGAAGGGAGTGATACGATTAGGTGTTATTAAACATTATTTTAAGATGTATTATATTTCTTTATGCTGTGGAACGTTTGTTTAATGATGCAAAGATAAGTTGCATTTGTTTGCCTCTATGAAGTTGTGTTATTTTGCCTGTTTAAAACACCCCATTTGTCTAATAAAAAGCTGAACAGCCAGTAGCAATGCAGAAGAAAGGGTAGGCAGGGCTGGCAGGCAGAGAGAATAAGTTGGAGAAATTTGGGGAGAGAGATAGAGGAGCAAGAGAACAAGGAGAGAAGGACACTAGGGGCCAGCCACCCAGCCACACTGCCAGCCTCAGAGTCAGAGTGAAAGTAAGACATATAGAAGTAAGAAAGGAAAAAACCAGAGGTAGAAGGTAATCAAGATAATTTAAGTAAAGGTAATCTGGCTACAAATAAGCCAATCTCAAACTTACCAAAACCAATCTACAGATTCAATACAATGCCCATCAAAATCCCAGAAAAATTCTTCACAGACGACAAAAGAACAATACTCAACTTTATATGGAAAAGCAAAAAACCCAGGATAGCCCAAACAATCCTGTACAATAAAGGAATTCTGGAGGCATCACAATCCTTGACTTCAAACTCTACTACAGAGCTACAGTACTGAAAACAGCCTGGTACTGGCATAAGAACAGACAGGAGGATCAATGCAACAGAACCAAAGACCCAATTATTAATCTACACACCTTCGAACACCTGATTTTTGACAAAGAAGCAAAAAATATCAAATGGAAAAATGAAAGCATATTTAACGAATGGTGCTGGCATAACTGGATATCGAAATGAAGAAGAATGAAAATAGATCCATATCTATCACCATGCATAAAACTCAAATCCAAATAGATCAAAGACCTCAAAATAAAGCAACTACACTGACCCTCATAGAAGAGAAAGTGGGAAATACACTTGAACGCATTGGCACAAGAGACATTCTAAATATAACCCCAGCAGCAAAGACACTGAGAGAAACAATGAAAAGCTTCTGTAAAGCAAAGGACATGGTCAACAAGAAAAAATGACAGCCTACTGAATGGGAAAAGATCTTCACCAACCCCACACCAGACAGAGATCTGAACTCCAAATATACAAAGAAGTCAAGAAATTGGTCATCAAAAGAACAAGTGATCCAATAAAAAAAATGGAGTACAGACCTAAACAGAACTCCCAACAGAGGAATCTAAAATGGCTGAGAGACACTTAAGGAAGTGGTCAACATCCTTAGTCATCAGAGAAATGCAAATCAAAACAACTCTGAGATTCCAACTTATACCTGTAATAATGGCCAAAATCAAAAATACTGATGACAACTTATGCTGGAGAGGTTGTAGGGTAAAGGGAACACTCCTCCATTGCAGGTGGGAGTGTAAACTGGTATAGCTGCTTTGGATTTCAGTTTGGTGATTTCTCAGAAAATTAGGAAACAAATCTACCTCAAGACCCAGCAATACCACTTTTTGGTAGATATCCAAAGGATGCTAAACCGTGCCACTAGGACATGTACTCAACTATGTTCATAGCAGCATTGTTTGAACCAATAGCCAGAACCTGAAAACAACCTAAATGCTCCTCAACTGAAGAACGGATAAGGAAAATGTGGTACGTTTACACAATGGAGTACTACGTAGCAGAAAAAAATGACATCTTGAAATTTGCAGGTAAATGGGTGGATCTAGAAAACATTATATTGAGTGAAGTTAACTCA
Organism: Myodes glareolus; assembly: GCF_982192425.1. Lineage (NCBI taxonomy): Eukaryota > Metazoa > Chordata > Mammalia > Rodentia > Cricetidae > Myodes > Myodes glareolus. The sequence continues at coordinate 64,655,458 of NC_142034.1, forward strand.
GACCCAGAAAGACAAATATAATATGTACTCACTCATAAGTGGCTTTTAGACATAAAACAAAGAAAAACAGGCCTACAATTCACAATCCTAGAGAACCTAGACAACAAAGAGAACCCTAAAAGAGATATACATGGTTCTAATCTACATGAGAAGTAGAAATGGCAAGTTCTCCTGAGTAAAGTGAGAGTTAGGTATCATTTTTTCCTTTGTAAGAGCTCCACGGTCATGGTCTCTTTTCACAGCAACAGAAATGCTAAGACACTTCCCTTAAAGGTCTTGGATATTAGTCCCAAGGCAGCTATGTTCTTTTTTGTAAGATTTTATCTATTATGTGTACAGGTTCTACCTGCAGGCATGACTGCATGCTAGAAGAGGGAACTATAGCTGCTTGTGACCCACCATGTGGTTGCTGGGAATTGAACTTAGGACCTCTGGAAGAGCAGCCAGTGCTCTTAACCTCTGAGTCATCTCTCCCAGTCCAGGCAGCAATGTTTGGTCTGTGACACACTTGAAATATGTTGTGTGTTACCTTTGTACAATACTGTTTGATTAAATTCTTGTTGACTTTATTCCATCATATGATAGTTTTCTGCTAGTTCTGTGCCATCCCCACCTTGAAGACAATATATGATTCTATACTTATGTATTTATTATTTATTATTCTATACTTATACTATTCTTGACCAGCTATCTCGCCATAAATATAGCTTGTGCAAAACCTCCTGAACCCAGCTGAAATATCTTCTTTCTCTTCTTCTCCCCTGATCCTTCCTCCGAGTGACCTGCCATTGAAGAATGGCCTGCTGGGACAGGTCACTGGATTTTGTAGAATTCTCTTCGGATTTACCTCTCTTCATCTAGAAGACAATTTGATTATGCTCTGGATACCTGCTGTGGACTGAACATTTACCTCCTTCCCTCCCACCCTGACATACATCTCTGTGTGATGACATTTGTGGGCCAGTCTTAAGTAAGTGATTAGGTTTTTTACAATGTATTCCCCATAATTAGATTAAGACCCTTGAAGAAAGAGACAAGAAAATAAGATATCTATGATGTCTGTCTATCTATCCATTTAACTTTTAAAATGGTAACATGTGTAAATCAAAAAGGGGAGTCCTGAAAATAGACCACCTCCCAAGACAGCAGAACTTCATAGTATTCAGAATTATGAAAAATAAACACTTGTTATTTAAGCTTCCATGTTCACAGCACTTGTGCTGACAACTGAAAGGAATAAAAAACTCTACACAGAGACGCCTCTTCCCTCATTGTTGGAGAAATGACTCAATGGTTAAGAGCACTTCAAGCTCTTACAGAATCACCCTGCACTCTTGTTATATTACACACACACACACACACACACACACACACACACAAATAAATAATAAATAAATAATACTAACCATAAATCTTAAAAACTATAGCTTCATAGCCACGCAATGGTGGTGGCACTCCCCTTTAATCCCAGCATTCGGGAGGCAGAGACAGGTGAATCTTTGTGAGTTTGAGGCTAGCCCAATCTACAAAGTTAGTTCCAGGACCAACAGAGCTACACAAAGAAGCCCTGTCTCAAGAAACAAAACAAAACAAAACAAAACAAAAGAAAAAGCAAAAAAAGAGAAAAAATGAAAAAAGGTGTCTTTATAGAGGCAGGGCTTGCAGCTTCAAAGACCACGGTGTCCACACATCCTCTTTAAAGCCTTAATTGAGAAGACGGTCACAGAGGAACTGAAGGACAGCGCTGTAAAGCAGTCTTCCCTCCACAGATAGCTCGTGACTGAAGTGGTGTGAGAAGTAAATTCTGAGCTGAACTTTTTTGAATTTTGTGAAGAAATACATAGCTGGAATATTCCAAAAGCATAAAAAACACTCAAGCAAGCAGTTCGAAGAAAACAGGTAAACCGGCCATGTCATAGGTATTGTAATAAATTCCCCTCATGAGATTGCCCTGACTGTCCTCAGACTGTGTGCGCGTTACAGCTGGATGACAGGAGATTGTTCTTGGCACAGGAAGTAAACAGCACTAGCTAAGCTTAAGGTCAGCATTCAAACACAGTGAATGATAAACTCTAAAGAGAGAAATGACAAAGAACACCCCCTCTCAGCTATCTCTTTTGCAACTTCGTGATCTTATGGAAATAAATGACCAGAACAGAGGCCAACAAAAAAGTAATGTCTGTTATGTTTAAATTAGACTTCTACTTACCCACTTCTCAATCAGCTTCAGTCACACTTTTGAACGAGACAGTTGAAACCAGTAAGTCATGTTGTTCCATGTACTCCTTACATTTCCCCTTCTATACAGTGACTGCAGATCTAGATATTTATGGCATAGAAAGCGATGTTATGATTACTGCCTAAAATAAGGCATGACAAGATTCAAACAATTCACTCACCACCTCAAATATTGGCATACTGCATGATGCAGAACTCTGAGAGGACTCCCCCACAAGCCACATTCTGCTCTATCGTCAGCCCTGTTTACCATGACAAAAATGTCAGAAACCAACATGCAGAAGAGATGTCTGCATGCTCGTGTTATCACTAGACCATTCAAAATGTGACAGACTGGGCATGAGAATTCATCAGTGGATACATGGAAGAAGAAAAAGTGATAGGTATACAAAATGGGTAAATATTCTCTCCTAAAACTTAAATTATACCATTTGTGACATCATGGCTAGGTTTAGGTAACACAAGGTAAAGTGAAATAAGCTAAATCCAGAAAAGCAAATCCTGTGTTCTGAATTGTTAGGAACGTAAGACAGTAGCCTCATCAACAGTGAGAGTCATCACCAGACATCTGAGCTAAGAGAAATCATGAAAAGTTGTCAAACTTGAGTTGAATTAGAGAGACAGTCTTGACGAATCTAAGGTCCACTGTGCATCATGTATATGTTACTACATTACTATCAAATGCAGGAAACATATTTCGGTTTGTTCAATTTTAGGGAAATTTCTCTAGCTAAGCCCATAAACCAATGTGGGTCTCATCTTCCAAGTAGGCTTCTAGACTTGCTTTTCCTCTGAAAATCTTCTTATTGAAATGAGTACTTCAGATATCTCTCTAGAACTTGGCACACTGCACACCTGTAATCCAGTCACTCAGAACACTGAGGCCAGAAGAAGATTCAGGTCAACTTGGGCTACATAGTAAGTGGTGGAATGACTGCCGTCAAGGAGACAAAAACGATGAATGTGGGCAAAGGTGTGAAGACGGGCATGTGTTTTACATATTTCCATCCGTATTATAGAACACATCGAAAGCCACGAAAGTGGGCGAGGGCTGCTTTGCCCACCGTTTCTCTCCACAGCTGTCTGACTTCATTGCTGTGGTCCTGTAATGATTCTTAACACTTTGGCAGAGTGTGTGGCTGATCAAAGCCACTCACCTCTTGACAATGAGGAATAAAAAGAAAAAGGAGGGGCCAGGAGCAACATATACCTTCAGACGCGTCAGTTCTTTCAAAGACCAAACTTCCTAAAAGTCTACTCAGGTTAATCCATTGGTTGGTTATTATCCTTGTGATCCAATCAGATTTTAAGACCTCTCAACTGAACATTGCTGTACTGTGGATAAAACTCCCTGCATATGAACTTTAGGGAACATTTCAGATCCAAACTATAGTAGGAAACACTCAGAGATGGCTGGTAGAAATGTAAATAAACACAGAAATTATGGAGATGCTCCTAAAGAACTTCAATTTGAAGTACCTTAAAATATGACAACCCTAGTATTCTGTATTTACCAAAAAGAAACTAAAGAAGTACATCAAAAGTATCAACTCTCCCATGCCTCTTGCTCTTCTCAATGAGCAAGATTCACCATCAAACAAGGTGCCCATTGATGAGTAAGAGGACATGGTGCAGACACAAACAATGGGATGCTCCTCAGTCACGTAGAGAACAAAATCTGTCACTGGCAGCACCATGGGACTAACTGGAAATTCTACTCAAAGGTGAAAGGAGGCAGGCACAGAGGCAGGGGCCACTTGCTCAGCTCTGATGTGGAACTTAGAATCTCAAGGCAGTGGTTACAGAAGGCAAGAGAAAGGACAAATCTGGGGAAGAAGAAAGGAACGTGACCACACATAAAGCTGCAGCTGGAAATAAGGGAAGAATATTGATATTCTAGAGCACAGAGGATGTGTGGTTAGCAGCAGTACAATGGACAATTCAAAACAGCTGTTGAAAAGATTTTGAGGGGACTAGAGAGATGGCTTGGTGTTTTAGAGCACTGAGGACCTGGGTTTAATTCCCAGCACCCACATAGCAGCTCACAACTGTCTATAACTCCAGTTTTAGGGGATCCGACATCCTCACACAGACATATATGCAGACAAAGCACCAATGCACATGAAATAAAAAATAAATCATTAAAAAAGTATTTTGAATTTATGGAAAAATCGTAAGTTGGAGTGCAGAGATGACTCAGAGGTTAAGAGCACTTGCTGCTCCTGCTGAGGACCTGTGTTCTGTCCCTGGAATCTACATGGTGGCCCACAACCATCTCTAACTCCAGCTCCAGGAAATCCAACACCCTCTTCCGGCTTCTGAAGGCACTGCATGCACGTGGTACATATATACACTTGTAGGCAAAACACTTGTACACAAAAAATTTTAAAAGTAAATCTTTTTTAAAGTCATAAATTGACTCAATCAAGCTATTCAGCTTTAATAAACAACACAAGGTGATAAATTTTTGAAAACATCATACTGTATCCCATGAGGATGTGGTTATTACCTGTCAATAAATACCTTGTTAAAAGTAAAAAAAAAAAAAAAACGTGACGATTTGTTCTATAATATACAAAAATATTAGGTAAAAATATTTTATTCTCTGATGGATTTACAAACAAAATAAAATAATTCCTGTATACATTACATCATCTAAGAAAATCTTATTGAACTCATTCGCTTGCTAGATTGTGATAAGTCCTTAAATATTACCTGCACATATTTCTCAGGGCTGACCATTTGGTGTTGGATAACCGATGGGTGTGCTCTTCCCTGGGCAAGACTATTTCTCCCACTCTCAGTGTTCCTTAGCTGCCTGTAGCTCTCTGGCTACGGCTGAGGCCCTGTGGGCTTTTCCCGGTCCACTTGGGCATGTCTATTGCTGTCCTTGTTCAGCTCGTGTTTAGGTGGTCATGCTGGTGAGACCTTCTGTGTTTCACGTCTGACATTAGTAGGAGACTCACAGCAAACTGCAATTCTCTCACTTACACACTTCCCTGCCCCTACTCTGCAGAGATCCCTGAGCCTAAAAATGAGATTTATTTTGTATATGTATCCATTGGCATTTGGGCTCCATAGCTCTGCATTTTGATTGGCTGTGGTTTTCTACAATGGTCTCCCTCTGCTGGAAAGAGAAGTTTCCTTGATGGGTGGGGACTGCATTTATCTGTGGGAAGAAGGACAAATATTTAGATTGTTGTTAGGGATTATGCTGGTTCAGTAAAGTGACAGTAGTAGATTCTCCTCCAAGATACATGACTTCGCTAGGCCTGGGTGATTGGCTGGGTTTCCAATATCAGATGTGAGTACCCTCTTATTGAATGGGTCTTAATGTCAATTAGAGAGCTGTAGTTAGCACCAAGCTAGGCAGGCCCCTACTGTGGTTTGTAAACATAAAGCAAAGAAAAACCAGCTTACAATTCACAATCCCAGAGAACCTAGACAACAAAGAGGTCACTAAGAGATACATACATGGATATAATCTACATGGGAAGTAGAACAGAACAAGATCTCCTGAGTAAATTGGATCATGGGGATCTTGGAAGAGGGTAGAAGGAAAGGGACGAGAAAGGGAGGGGAGCGGAGAAAAATATATAACTTAATAAAAAAAATTAAAAATTATAAAAAAAGAAAGAAAATGACCCCCACAGACTTTCCTACAGGTAATCTGATGGAAGCCCTTTCTCAGCTGAGGTTCCTCTCCTTAGATAACTCTGGCTTATATCAAGATGCAGGAACAAAAACACCAACCAGGGCAACTGTGAAATAAATGACGCCATCAAGATACCAAAAAGTTATCCCTTTGGCAACAAAATAAAAATCCACTCAATGAAGAACTTCCCAATATGCTGCTGATATGGTGACTATCAAGAAATATCTTCAGAACCCTTCACTAGAGCAGACATCAAACTTTCTGAATCACATTCACTAATGGAAAACCTATACACATTCACTAAGGGGAAACCCATATCCAGGAAGAGGCTGCAAACTGCTTCAGTCCTGTTGAATGCAATTTACTCAGGCACATTCTCCAGGGCAATGATGAGTCTAAAGACAATAAATTATAAGAAATCCCTCCAGAATGTTCCTCTGTACAAATACAGCCCCTGACTTAATTATCTACAGGAGATAACTCAAGTCTCAAAAGATCTAAGGGGTGAACCTCAGGGGACACCCCCCCACCAGTGTCATCAAATTCACACTTCTTTCTGCGCTCCACTTAGTCTGCCTCCTACTCCTTAAAGCCCTCACTGTCTAAGTGCAGATTCCTTGACTCAGGCCTCCCTTTCCTCACTGTTGGTTCCTCACTCTGCACCTCTTCCTTCTTCAACCTCCAGGTAAGTAAGAATGGCCAGCTAAGGTCTTATGTCTGTAGCAAGTTTCTCTCTGCTCTAGTAAATCCCACAAAGGATCATAAAGAACATTCTTTTCTGTTGTTTTGTTTTGTTTTGTTTCGTTTTGTTTTGAGACAGGGTTTCTCTATAGCTTTGGAGTTAGTCTTGGAACTAGTTCTTATAGACCAGGCTGGCTTCAAACTCACAGAGATTTGCCTGCCTCTGACACCCAAGTGCTGGGATTAAAGGTATGCAACACCACCGCCCGGCTATGAAGAATGTTCTTACCCGCTGAGTGTGAACTAGTGTAGAAAATGAGATTTTTTTTTTAAAAATCAAGGAAAACAACATAAAAGCATCTAGGAGGCTGTGCTCTTCAACCTAATTATGACCTTCTTCACCCATCACCTCAGCTATTTTCACATCCAAGAAACTAGAATGTAGGATTTTGTGTACTCTAAGATGCCAGAGCAAATCCAATTCTAACTTAAAAAAATAAGCATACATGGTAGACCAAAACAGGACAGTAGCCATTCAAGGAAAATTAAGTCACAGCATAATAAGTATTAGGATTTATAAGTCAACAAATTAAATTTTCTGACATATAACATTTAATGGTGATGCATAAAAATAGCTTCAAAACATCCAGGCTAAGTCAATAGTGCTGGGGTAGTTGTAGGGGCAAAAAGGATGAAAATGAAGTTTAGAATAATGGGGAAAAATTTACTTAAATCTGGGTAGCAATCACTGCAGGCACTATGAGGAGGTAGACTAGGTCATCCTAACCTGAGCACCTGTGTGGGTGGTCTTCAGAGAAAGAATTAAGCAGATACTACGGAAGTTAATTGTAATCCCAATCTGAGCAGCCCATGTATAACCTACCTATTCATTTATGAGCAAAGAAGGGAGGGATGAGGCACAAGCCAGGCCAGAACTGGGCCAGGGTCATATGTTGAGGGTTTTTTTTTATTTACCAGTTTGCTTAATCATTTTTTTCAGGTGTTATTGGTACCAAACAAACAAAAACAGAATGAGCCCTTATTACAGATTGAATTTGTCATGATTCTACAATGAGTTAGTGATACGTTTTTTTTTATTTATGGTTCATATGACCTTAAAAATAATGGCCTGATAGAATAATAGAGGACAGATTTGCTGAAAATTATTCAAGTAGGTTAATGTGAACACAAGATAAGAAGAGTTTAAGTGGAGTGTGATTCCTGGTACCACCTTAATTCTCCTTCATTTGTTATTGACCTTTATCAACAGATGCTGTCCAACCCTAGTGTCTAGCTCTGTTCACCCCTTGCTCTATTCTGTTGGTGAGAATTTCTGATAGTTTTCTTTATTCTGCTATTTTTTTCTTAATATTTCCAACATCATTTTAGTTTGATTTTTCTTCAGCAATTCTCTTTGTTGGACACTGTTTTCAGATTAAGGGTTGATTTTTTTTAAACTTTCATTGGCTCTTTGTTTTTGTTCTCTTAGAGGACTTCCATGGATTTTGTGTGTGTGTGTGTGTGTGTGTGTGTGTGTGTGTGTGTGTGTGTGTTGAACATAGTTATAAACATTCTTTTGAATTCTTCATCTAAATGTCCTCGCACCCTGTTCTCACAGGAGCTGTGGGGTTAGTGATTTGGGGGGAAGACTGTTATCTTAGCGTTTCACATTTCTGCACTGAAGCTTGTGCGCCTGGAGTTCGCTGCCTGAGTCCTAGCTCTTCTTTCAGTGGAGGCTCCTACAACTTGCTAAACTGCAGGAAGGTTGAGCTATGGTTTTCCTTTGTTGGCCTGGTACTGGAGCAGAAGACTCTAACCTTAACCTTCCTCTTACTGTCAGAAACCATTCTGTGTCATCTCCAGCCGCCTCCCTGTGCCTCTGCTTTCTACTCCATATTGTGGAATTTCCTGCGCCCTGGGAAATTTCAGGCCCCCTTCCTCAGTCCATCTTGGCGTTTCTCTGCAGAACAGACAATTGTGAACAAAAAGGCTGGTAGATTTTACAAAATATCTTTGCAGTGAAAGAATAGCAGTGTTAATGAGAATGTGGGGAAACAGTCCCTAGTGGTGGGACAGTAAATTTGTACAAAGATTAAAACATGATTATAGTAAAGTCCAGAAGTTCCACTTTTGCATGTACTCAAAAGAATTAAAAGCTAAACCTCAAAGTGGTGTTTGGAGAGCCACATTCCCAGCAACTTCATTTCCAATGGGCAAAATATAGACACACTCAAGGGAGAATTCATGGGTGAACACAAAAGACAGTATAGTAAACATATGCAATTAAGGTTAATTGGCCTCTTAAAAGATAGGAGATCCTGACTTAGCCTAGAACATAGATTAATCTGGGTGAGATGGTGGGAGCAAAATAAACCAATGACAAAGTTTACAAATTCCATTCAATGAAATTTCTCTTGGACAATTAGACTAATTGGAATGGTGGGTGCTGGGCTCTCAGACTGTAGTAGACAGGAAGATATTGTCTGATAGGTATTGACTGAGTTTGCTGGAGGTAATGACTCTAGCAGTGGATGGTATTGATGGCTAGATGACAATATAAATGCATTTAGTATGTCAAAACCATGTATTGAAATGTAGTTAAATGATTTTGATGAGAAGTTCACATTGCTATGATAGAATCTGGGGTATAAATAAATAAACCTCTTTATTTTAGTAACTGATTCGACGACCTGTCCCAGGAGAAAAAGCTTATAGAGTTGGGTGCATGTGTTACAAACCTGAGTTTCTACCTTCCCGTCTGAGTCCCAACACCCTTCTTTGCCTACCTGCACTTAAAGGAAATATTAGATAGCATCTCCCTCTACTAGAGTCAGCAAAGAGATGTCCCAGAAGAAAGGACAGCATCGTCTGTTCCAGATGACATGGCAGCACCGTGTTTGCTGAACGTATGGAAGGCAGGAGACTGCGGAGGAAAGGAACAGTGGAGCAGGAAGAGGCAGAGTGAAGCGTTCACACCAACAGATTCTTCTTTGACTTGCTATGTGATGTGGGTGGCCATGGAAGGTCAGAATGTGAGTTTCCCCAACACATTTGTCTTGCTGGGCTTCTCTGATCTCCCATGGCTGGAGATGCCACTCTTTGCAGTGCTTCTGGTCTCCTTCATCTTCACAGTGATAGGAAATAGCTCGATCCTCTTCCTGTCCTTGGTGGACCCTAGACTCCGAACACCCATGTACTTCTTCCTAGACAACCTCTCTGTGTTGGATCTCTGTGTCACGTACACCATTGTCCCACAGCTGCTCATCAACCTCTGGGGCCCAGAAAAGACCATTGCCTCCTGGAGCTGCATGGCACAGGCCTACCTCTACCAGTGGATGGGCGGCACGGAATGTGCCCTGCTGGCTGTCATGGCTTTGGACCGCTATGTGGCCATCTGCTTTCCCCTCCAATATGTTCTCATCATGCATCTCTGGGCATGTGTGTGGCTGGCAACTGTATGCTGGGCTCTTGGCCTGGCCAATTCTCTGATTCAAACCACACTCACACTCTACCTTACCCTTTGTGCAAAAAATACACTGGACCACTTCTTCTGCGAGGTGCCCGCTTTGATTAAGTTGGCATGTGGTGACACCACCATGAATGACCTGTCCCTAGCCTTGGGAGCTATTCCTTTTGCAATAGTGTCTCCTCTGACCGTGCTCACCTCCTACACCTTCATTGCTAGGGCCGTGCTGAAGTTACCTTCAGCCAAGGGAAGGCGCAAGGCATTCAGCACATGCAGCTCCCACTTGCTCGTCGTCACCATATTCTTTGGTCCAGCTATGTACACATACCTCCAGCCTCCGGGCAACAACACACAGTCCAAGTTCCTCTCCTTCTTCTACTGCATCTTCACTCCAATGCTCAATCCACTCATCTACACTTTGAGGAACAAGGATGTGAAGGAAGCATGGAGGAGGATCCTATCCTTCCAGAGTAGGCAGAAGTCTTTGAAAGCCAGATGAGCTCTGCCTGGCTCGGGGAACAGCCACATGTTTAAGTTACTGCTACAAATTTGCTTTCCCAAAAGCAAATTTCCCGTGCCTAGGTTGGAATTCTCAAAATCAACCACACTAAGGACAACAGAGACTCTTTCGACTAGAAACACCTGTCTTCTAAAATCTCAGATAAGGCCACGGTACTTTTTCTGAACCCGTCCCAGATATTTCTATCCACTGAGGAGAGATGGTCTATAGATCTTCTGAGTACTGACAGGAAAGCATGGTCTATGGATCCCTTTTAGTAACTGCTCTTTGGCCATAAGCTCTCAAAAGATAAAAAGATTTGGGACAGATACATTTTCCTCAGCGATGTAGCTACTGGCAAGTCACCATGTCCCTGTCAATACTCTGTAGCCTATGTTCCTGTCAGTAACCCTGACTGAAGTCATTGATTCACCAAGAAACAAACAAAAACAAACAAAACAAAACAAAAAAGCACATGAAAATAGAAGAGGACCAGTTGGGAAACACAGGATCATCACAAGTCAGAGAGATACAATAGGGTAATAGGGATATGAATATAATTAAAAATAAATTAGATGCATATATGAAACGCATTATTTTACATAATATATAATAATTATATACAATTAGCATACGCTAATAAAACACTACATTTTTTAGAAAGTTGCATGTAAGAATTTTAAACAGATTTTTATTAGATTTCTCCAGGCACCTACTCAAACTGTTTGAACCTCTCCTGTCTGAGAATCTCATATCTCCCTTTGTCCTCAAACACTTTGCCAACCTACAAGTAATCATATCCTTACCTCATTTATGCCTACACAATTAAACATTATTATCTATGTGATATAATCATTAAAACATCACCATTATAAATTTGTTTCATGGCCTGAAGAGATGTCTCAGTGGTTAAGAGCATCAGGTTTTCTTCCAGAGGTCCTGAGTTCAATTCCCAGCCACCACATGGTGGCTCCCGGTCACCTATAGTGGGATCTGATGTCCTCCTTTGGCATGCAGGTGTCCATGCAGATAGAGCACTCATATACATAAAATACATAAATAAATCTAAAAATTAAATAAATTTGCTTCAGTTTTCTCAAATCATTTAAGACAAGCATCCCTCAGTATCTTTATGTAACATTTTACTTTTTATGTTTTACCATTTACTTCTACTTAATTTTTCTATTTCACTACACTTTTACAGACTTGAAAGAGCCCCTTTTTGTGTACATATGAACCTATGAGGACCCATCCGCCTAACACCCACCTGCTTAGCAGCAACAGTTGAACAAGGGTTTGACCTAAGAGAACACGCAGGTGTGTCTCATTGCTGCAAACCTGACAAAAGCATCTTAAGGAAAAGACTGGTTTCGCTCAAAAATAAAGGGTATAGCCCATGATGGAGTAATGGTGGCTTGGGTTTGAGATGGCTGGCTATGTTACATCCACAGATAGAAGCAGAGAGAAAGGAATTCAGATACTCGGCTCACATTCTCCTTTCATTCAGTCCAGGGCCCAGCCCATGAGATGGTACATCTCATCTCATACTTAAATATAGGTCTTCACACCTCAATTAACCTAGCCTATAAATCCCTCCCAGAGACGCTTAGAGGTCTGTTCCATGGTGAGTCTATCCCAGTTCCACCCCTTGTCCGTTTAACTTTCAAGTACACCACTTTTAAGCCATAAATTTCTGCCTCTTGTCCTAGCCATCTTATAAAGCAGAATGCATTTCCTCCAGCTTCAAAAACCTCATCATCTTTAACAGTTTCAACACTGTTTAAAGGTCCTGAATCTAAGTTTCATCTGAAACACAGCATGATCTCTTACCTGTAAATCTCTGTAAAATTAAAAAAAAACAAATTAAATGTTTCCAACATATAATAATAGTACATAATAAACATTTCCATTTCAAACCCAAATAGTGGGAACTTAGCAATGAATGATCAGACCAAGACTGAAACCTAGCAGGGTAAGCACCAAATCCTGCAGCTCCATGCCAGGCATCTGAGAATCATGATGAAATCATCTTGGCTCCAAAGACTTGGGTGGTCCTTTCCCTCCATCTCTGCCACCTGCAGCATAACGTAACTTCTTTCTTGGGCCAGCGCTACTCCATAGCTGCAGTTTTTATTAGCAGAAATTCCCTTAGTTATTTGCACCTTCAACATCTTGAGGTCTCCACTGCTTGCAATGTAGGTTTTTCCTACACACATTCACAAAATGGTCCTTGAATGAGTCTAACTTGACCACATATCGCCTGACTTTGGTGGCTTTCTGGAACCTGGCAGAAAAATCCACGTTGCTCTCAGTCTTGCCTTTTCCATGTCTGAAAAGCCATCACCACGTGGATGACATTGCCAGTTCTGCTTCCCCTCAGGACGAAGCCTGCCTGCCTGCCTTGCACCAATTCCTGTCACCCTTTGTGTGCTGGCCTAGGGAAACACTCCCCTCAGGAGCTGTTTTTGAGCAAAGAACCCCTCCAGGGGCATTTTCAGTTTAGGTTTCCTTTCAAATGAATTTGAATTTTCATAAGAAGCCTTTAACCTATATCATGCCCAGATATATCCGAGCAGGCCCAGAGGTTCATTTCCATAGTGACAAAACCCTATCAAGTAGACAACTGACATTAATCATCGCAGGTGTCGTCAAACTTTGATCTTTATAACAGAGAAACAGTAGGACATTTATTAATGGTATGAATCAAAAACATTCTTCTGCCACTTAAACATTACCTATGAAATGACTTGAAATTGCCAAAAAGCACAGGGATCCTCCTTTCTCTACCTCCCCGGAGCTAGGTTTACAGGAACATGCTTCACCCACAAATTTTCACCTTGGTGTTGGGGATCCAAACTCAGGTCCCATGCTCGCACAGAAGCACTTTCCGAAGGCATCTCTTCAGCCCCGTGACCTCTTTTGAGTTGGGAAACTATTAATAAAGAGATCCAAACTTGCCTTTCAAAAGATTTACCTTTGGCTACATTTTCAGCAAAAGGAAAAAGTACTTGTGAAATGGAAAGTGTGTATCCATGCATGTACATAAGCATGTATATACTTATAATCATAGCTATATATAGTTATTTATTATAAAATTTTCATCTAAAAATCTACTACATTTTTATTAAGTAATTGTATTAAATGTGAATCTCTGTGATTTCCTCCTTGAGTCTGGTTTCTCATCCTAAAATTGACATGGTAGAGGACTGAGACATGGAGAAAGTCAGCTCTTCATACATACAATTTGTAATTCTATTGTGTAACACAGTGTGTCACATAAGTGAACACACATTTTCCATACACACACTTGTGTGCTTCTGTGGCAAATTCTGTTCAGGAAAACCAGGTCAGGACTGATGAGACGGCTCAGTGGATTAAGGCACCTGCTGCCAAGCATGGCAACCTGGTTCCATCCTAGGAGTAACACAGCAGAAGGAGAGAACCAACAACCTCAAGTGTCTTCTACCCCCTGCACACACCATGGCCCACATATGTCCACGCGCACATCTATGACCAAACAAACAAACAAGCAAATGTTTGACTTTTTTAGTTATTTTTTCACTTTATTTTCTTCCTTCCTTCCTTCCTCCCTTCCTCTCTCCCTCCCTCCCTCCCTCTCTCCCTTCCTTCCTTCTTTTCTTCCTTGTTGTGGGAGTACTTTCCGCTCCTTCAGCCAATAGCCGCTGAAATACCAGCGCACTTGGGCGTGGTATATTTCTCTTTAAAAAAGAGCGGGAAGCCTCTGCTTGCTCTCCTGGTTCCAGCGCTTGGTTCCGGCTCCTGCTCCAGCAACTAGGCTCCTTTCCTGACAGTTTGTGTGTATGTAAGTTTTACCCCCCAAAATAAATACTCCTTTAAAACCTAACTGGTGTGGGATTGATTCGCCATTATCTGGTGCCCAGCATTTGGTTTAAGAACCACCCCACAATCCCCATCCCCCGGCTCAGCTGCCGGCCTCTGGTTTAGCAACCTGCTGCCAGCTCAGCTTGGCCAGCTTGGCTTGGCCAGCTTGGCTTGGCACGAGCCCTCCCTCAACCATAACCTAGACGCCTCCGGGGATACACAGGTTCGGACAGTCTCTGCTGGCCTACTTTGATCTATTCTGCACGGATTTTTAAATTTTCCCTTGCAACCTGAGTCACAGAGCTCACAGTGCAAACTCCCTTTGAAATTCCAGCAATGCTGTTTGAAATCCCCGCCATCCGCTATAACTGATTGGAAGTGCTGCAAGCAGCTTGACCCTTAATCCCAGCACAGGGACACGGACAAGTGCCCTTAATCAGAGCACTAGGCCTCTTTAGCAACAGCGCAGTGGCTGTGTCACGACCCTCTGCATCGGGTTGAACAGAGCGGCAGGGCAGGAGAGCCCGGCCCGGGTAGGCCAGGCTGCCTTGTTTATTGGCCACTAGAAGCTCTCTGACCTCTTGTGCTCTGTGCCTGGCCTCTGGATTTTCTCTCTGTGTACATCTGACCTCTCAATTGACTCATTTTCCAAAGTTTTTAAACAAATAACAGAGCAGATTTTAAAACAGGATTTGTTGTGAGGCCTACAGTGGTTCCAGTCGCGACTCGGAGACATCCCCATCTGGTGGCTGAAAGGTAAAATGGCAGGTTTCTTTTTTAATGGGACTCTAGCTGCAGCTTTTGCAGCCACTTTGGTAGAAATCACAAGTGGCCTATATGCCTATGGAGGTACCTCGATTTTCTGGTTATTAGGTTTTAGTTTCCTTCTTAATGTTATATCATTGTGGAAATATGTGGCATTACTTGATAGGATTAATACTATGATAGGCAAAATTGACTCCTTATCTAAGGGTACTAGGAAATTACCTGAAAGGATCCAAGCTGTTGAATTTGACTTTGAAAAGTTATCACAGAGTTTTGATAAGGTAACAGACAGAATATACCTCCAGGATGGCAATTTACATGATATCCAGGGGCAGATCAAGGAGGAGATATTATCTTAAAAAGGAACCATTAAGACCTTGGAATCACAAGTGCAGAATGGGGACCAAAAAATTGATACCTCAGTGAAATCACTAGAAACACATACAGGTCAGGAGATTCAGGATTTAAGAGAGATGATGATACAAAAATTTGAAATGATTGAAAAAATTATCGGAACTGATGATCCAGGTGAGAAGACACAAGGGCAGAATACAATGCCACCACCACCTGTTAGAACAGGCTTACCCAGGGTTTTAGCAGCATACCCTGTAATTTATTCTGACAAAGCATCAACTTCTAAAGACTCAAAGGGAACCAAAGAATCTAGATGGATGCCAGTAGGAATGAATGACCTAAAGGAAATTAAGCAAGCTGTTGTTAATTATGGCTTGCACTCTACATTTGATAAGGAAATGATAAGGACTTGGGCTTCTAATGTCAGGGCTATCCCCCACGATTTCTCACAGTTAGCTTCAGCTTACCTCGATGATGGACCTTCCTTGATGTTTGGAGTTTATTTCAAGTAAGAATCCAAACATATGGAACAGCAAAGAAGAGCAAAAGGTGTAGAGGTTTCACAGGATCAAATTCTTGGCGTAGGAGCTTACGCTGATCCACAGGTCCAAGCTCTTTATGATGATGAAGTATTGTCTCTATGCCACAAGGCAGCTTTAAATGCCTGGGGTCGATTACCAGAGCCAGGAAGAAAGGTAGAGTCATATACTAGGGTTAGGCAGGGACAGGGAGAACCCTATCCTGACTTTTTGCAAAGATTAATTAAGGCTCTGAACACAGGAATAACAGACCCAAAAGCTAGACAACTAATTCTTGAATCACTGGCTTTTGAAAATGCAAACTTAGACTGCAAAAAGATAATTGGGCCTTTAAGGTCTAGATCAGCACCTATGGATGAATGGATCCAGCATACCATGAATTTTCAGGCCTTTAATTACGATGACGAATCTTGGGTAGGAGAAGCGATTTCCAAAGCGATGAGGGGACATCAACCTGCCAAATGTTATAACTGTGGTAAATTTGGACATCTAAAAGGGATTGCAGGCAAGGTATTTCTAGGAATAACACTTCATCTGGGAATGGCAGGAATAGGAAACCTCGGCCTTCAGGTATATGTAGGAAGTGTGGTAAAGAAAGACATTGGACGAATGAATGCAGATCAACAACAGACAGACAAGGCAACCCGATACCATCGGGAAACTCCCTGAGGGGCCTCTCGCAGGCTCCCAAGCCAAAAGTGGCCCAGTCATTCCCAGTAACCGTGGAGGACATGTCACACCAGGAAAATTAAAAACTCTAGAAGCTTCTGTACAAGATCATAAGGCTCTAAATGATGCAAATTTGGAGGATAAGTCAGAAATTCAATTAGAAAATTAGAAAATAAGAAATGTATATTTTGGCAAACTTCTATAAATGATCAGAGACCAAAGCTGAGTACGTGTAAATGGAATTGTGATTGTTGGCTTGAAAGACACAGGAGCAGATGTGAGTATCATCACCCCAGAATCTTGGCATCCAAATTGGCCTCTTCAAGAGGCAGATGTTTATAATGCCCTGTCTTCCCTGTTCCTCGAGGCCAAAGCACAGGATGCAAGAAATGTTTATGCTAACCAACTTAGCTTCCCCTGCTCGATTCTGCCAGCCAGAGGACATTATTAGTTCAGAACCTTGTTTCTGTCTTTGCTATGGTAATTTCACCTGCTAAGGAGGATTCTCACAGGCGTCCTGAATCTCCTCCTATCTGTCTGTCAGGGTTCCCAGCTCAGTACCCCCTGCTAAAAGCTCCTGCCACTTGGCGCCAGCGGCTCAACACCTTGATCTCAAACTTGCCTGGGAGGGGCTCCTTCTCTCCTCTGGGGAAAAGTATTTAACCTGGCGAATTCTGAATAAATGGGGCATTCTCCTCTGGGGGATGACTCGAACTCTCTGTCTGTGTCATGTGCGTTTTGTGTTCAAGCCCTAGGACATTAGAGCTTGTGGCAGGTATGGAGTCGCGGTCCATACCAGTTGGGTGGTGATGCAGACCCTGTGGCATGGAACAACCGCCACAGATGATTAATTACTAGGATTGGAACCATATCTCTAGTCATATTGCCATCCAGAATTTCTCCTACAGGAATTTTAATGCAGGGGGAAGACACTATTTTAGAATGGATCTTTTTACCACACAAACCAAGTAAAAAATTGAAAACTTATGTAGAAAAGGTCTCTGGACCAGAAGATACAATGGAGGGATAAGTATTCTGTTCCTGACCGCCACACAAGTTCGGTTAGGGAACACACAATATTCCCGCCATTCTTATCTCCCTGGCTACTCCAAAGGGGTGGCTTCCCCCAGCTAAACCCTCTCTCCTGCTACGCCATCCCAGCTTTCTGCCTGGAACCCCTACCCTCCCCTCTCCCTTTTTCGGGGCTTAAATTCCTCCATCTCAGCCGGGGTGGGCGCCACGGGCCGGGACAGGCGGTGAGTGCAAAGGGACAGGAGTCCCTTTGTTCTAATAGCCGGCCTGCAGCAAGCTAAGACTGCAAGCAGGGAGACTTCTGACCAGCGAGTGGCTCTGATCCTGTACCAGAAGATACAATGGAGGGGTAAGTGTGTTGTTCCTGACCGCCACACAAGTCCGGTTAGGTAACACACAATATTCCCGCCATTCTTATCTCCCTGGCTACTCCAAAGGGGCAGCTTCCCCCAGCTAAACCCTCTCTCCTGCTACGCCATCCCAGCTTTCTGCCTGGAACCTCTACCCTTCCCTTCTCCCTTTGACGGGGCTTAAATTCCTCCATCTCAGCTGGGGTGGGCACTGCGGGCCGGACAGGCGGTGAGTGCAAAGGGATGGAAGTCCCTTTGTTCTAATAGCCTGCCTGCAGCAAGCTAAGGCTGCAGGCAAAGTGATTCCTGGATAGCAAGGGGCACTAATCCAGTAGAAGAAGACCCAGCGGAGGGGAGAGCCATTGGAGAGCATCTGAAGGAAGAGATGGACAGGCGCCAAGGCAAGAATTCCTCCAATAATCTGAAAAACAACATGAAAACACCAGATCCCAGCGATCTTACGACAGAAGAACTTGAGCACCCTATTCCGAAAGAAGTGGAAAACAGTGTCATTATGAAAGCAATAGAGTCTCTTAAACAGGGTATGAATAACTCACTTAAAGAAATAGAAGAGAAATATAACAAAAAGATGGAAGAAATGAGTAAACAAATGGAAGACAAATATAACAAAAAGTTTGAAGAAATGAGTAAATTTGTAAATGATACCCTGGGAAACCAAGAAAAAACAATCAAACAGGTAATGGAATCAGTTCAAGAATTGAAAACTGAAATGGAGGCAGTGAAGAAAACACAAACCGAGAGCCGGCTGGATATGGAAAATCTAGGTAAACAAACAGAGACTTCAGGAACAAGCATAACCAATAGAATACAAGAGATAGAAGAACGAATCTCAGATTATGAAGACACCATAGAGAAAATAAACGCCCTGACCAAAGAAAACAGCAAATCCAACAAATTCTCATCACAAAACATTCAGGAAATATGGGACATAATAAAAAAACCAAATCTAAGAATAATAGGAGTAGAAGAAGGAGAAGAATTGCAGATCAAAGGTCCAGAAAATATATTCAACAAAATTATAGAAGAAAACTTTCCCATCCTAAAGAGTGATATTCCTATGAAGGTGCAAGAAGCATACAGAACACTGAATAGACTGGATCAGAAAAAAACATCCCCTCGCCATATAATAATCAAAACACAAAGCATTCAGATTAAAGAAAGGATATTAAGAGCTGCAAGGAAAAAGGTCAAGTAACCTATAAAGGTAAACCTATCAGACTTACACCAGACTTCTCTATGGAAACCATGAAAACCAGAAGGTCCTGGATAGAGGTACTGCAGAAAATAAGGGACCATGGATGCAAGCCCAGACTACTATACCCAGCCAAGCTTTCATTCACTATCAACGGAGAAAACAAAATATTCCAGGATAAAAACAAATTTAAACAATACGTAACTACTAATCCAGCCTTACAGAGAATATTAGAAGGAAAATTATATCCCAAGGAATCCAACACTGCCAACACTGCCTACAATAACTCAGACATCTAGCGACCCTTCACTAGCACAACTCAAAGAAGGAAAACACATACACTCTACTACCCAAAAAAAAAATGACCGGAGTCAACAACCACTGGTCATTAATATCTCTTAATATCAATGGACTCAATTCACCTATAAAGAGGCACAGACTTAGAGATTGGATACGAAAACAGGATCCAACATTCTGCTGTTTACAAGAAACACACCTCAACCACAAAGACAGACACCTACTCAGAGTAAAGGGTTGGAAAAAGGTTTTCCAAGCAAATGGACCTAAGAAACAAGCAGGTGTGGCCATTCTAATATCTAACAAAATCGACTTCAAACTAAAATCAATCAGAAGAGATGGAGATGGACATTTCATACTCATAACAGGAACAACTCATCAGGAAGAAGTCTCAATCCTGAATATCTATGCCCCTAATATAAAGGCACCCACATATGTAAAAGAAACTCTTCTAGAACTCAAGGCAGTCATCAAACCACACACGCTAATAGTAGGAGACTTCAACACTCCTCTCTCACCAATGGACAGGTCAATCAGACAGAAACCAAACAGAGAATTAAGAGATTTATTGGAGGTATTGAATCAAATGGACTTAACAGACATCTATAGAACACTCCACCCAAATAGGAAAGAATATACCTTCTTCTCTGCAGTTCATGGAACCTTCTCGAAGATTGACCACATACTCGGTAACAAAGCAAACTTCCACAGATACAAAAAATATTAGTAACCACCTGTGTCTTGTCAGATCACCATGGATTAAAATTAGAATTCAACAACAATGCTACCCCCAGGAAGTCAACAAACTCATGGAAGTTGAACAGTCAACTACTAAATCACCCCTGGGTCAAGGAAGAAATTAAGAAAGAAATTAAAATCTTCCTTGAATTTAATGAAAACAAAGACACAACATATTCAAACCTATGGGACACTATGAAAGCAGTGCTAAGAGGAAAGTTCATAGCAATAGGTGCCCAAATAAAGAAAACGGAGAAAGCACACATTGGAGACTTAACAGCACACTTGAAAGCTCTAGAAAAAAAAGAAGCTGATTCACCCAGGAGGAGTAGAAGACTGGAAATAATCAAACTGAGGGCTGAAATCAACAAAATAGAAACACAGAAAACAATCCAAAGTATCAATGAATCAAAAAGCTGGTTCTTGGAAAAAATCAACAAGATTGACAAACCCCTATCCAAACTAATCAAACGGCAGAGAGATAACATGCAAATTAATAGGATCAGAAATGAAAAGGGGGACATAACCACAGACACAGAGGAAATTCAGAGAATCATTAGATCTTACTACGAAAGTTTATATGCCACAAAGTTGGAAAATGTAAAAGAAATGGACATTTTTTTAGATAAGTACCATATACCAAAGTTGAACCAAGAACAGGTGAACAATCTAAATAGACCTGTTAGTCGTGAAGAATTAGAAGCTGTTATCAGAAATCTCCCTACCAAAAAAAGCCCAGGACCAGATGGTTTCAATGCAGAATTCTACCAGAACTTCCAGGAAGAGCTAATACCTATACTCCTTAATGTATTCCACATATAGAAAGAGAAGAGTCATTGTCAAACTCCTTTTATGAAGCTACAGTTACCCTAATACCAAAACCACACAAAGACACAACCAAGAAAGAGAATTACAGGCCAATCTCACTCATGAACATCGACGCAAAAATTCTCAATAAAATCCTGGCAAACCGAATCCAGGAACACATTAGAAAAATTATCCACTATGATCAAGTAGGCTTCATCCCTGAGATGCAGGGCTGGTTCAACATACGCAAATCTATCAATGTAATCCATCATATAAATAAACTGAGAGAAAAAACCATATGATCATTACATTGGATGCTGAAAAAGCATTTGACAAAATTCAACACCCATTTATGATAAAGGTGTTGGAGAGACTGGGGATACAAGGATCATACCTAAATATAATAAAAGCAATATACAGCAAGCCGACAGCTAACATCAAATTGAATGGAGAGAAACTCAAAGCCTTTCCACTAAAATCAGGAACACGACAAGGCTGTCCACTCTCTCCATACCTCTTCAATATAGTGCTTGAAGTTCTAGCAATAGCAATAAGACAACATAAGGAGATCAAGGGGATTCGAATTGGAAAGGATGAAGTTAAACTTTCGTTATTTGCTGACGATATGATAGTGTACATAAGTGACCCCAAAAACTCTACCAAAGAACTCCTACAGCTGATAAATACCTTTAGTAACGTGGCAGGATACAAGATCAACTCCAAAAAATCAGTGGCCCTCCTATACACAAAGGATAAAGAAGCAGAGAGGGAAATTAGAGAAACATCACCTTTCACGATAGCCACAAATAGCATAAAATATCTTGGGGTTACTCTAACCAAGGAAGTGAAAGACCTATTTGACAAGAACTTTAAGTCTTTGAAGAAAGAAACTGAGGAGGATACCAGAAAATGTAAAGACCTCCCCTGCTCTTGGATTGGGAGAATCAACATAGTAAAAATGGCAATTCTACCAAAAGCAATCTATAGATTCAATGCAATCCCCATTAAAATCCCATCAAACTTCTTCACAGACCTTGAGAGAACAATGATCAAGTTTATATGGCAAAACAAAAAACCCAGGATAGCCAAAACAATCTTATACAATAAAGGAACTTCAGGAGGCATTACCATCCCTGACTTCAAACTCTATTACAGAGCTACAGTATTGAAAACAGCTTGGTATTGGCATAAGAACAGAGAAATCGACCTTTGGAATCGAATAGAAGACCCGGATATTAACCCACAAACCTAAGAGCACCTAATTTTTGACAAGGGAGCTAAAGGTATACAATGGAAGAAGGAAAGCATCTTTAACAAATGGTGCTGGCATAACTGGATGTCAACCTGTAGAAGGATGAAAGTAGATCCATACCTATCACCATGCACAAAACTCAGGTCCAAATGGATTAAAGACATCAACATTAATCCATCCACTTTAAACCTGATAGAAGAGAACGTGGGAAGTAATCTACAAGATATAGGCACAGGAGGCCTCTTCCTAAGTAGGACCCCAGTAGCACAGACAATAAGAGAAACAATGAATAAATGGGATCCATGAAACTGAGAAGCTTCTGTAAAGCAAAGGACACTGTCAGTAAGACAAAAAGGCTGCCTTCTGACTGGGAGAAGATCTTCGCCAACCCCTCATCAGACAAAGGTCTGATCTCCAAAATATACAAAGAACTCAAGAAACTAGACACTAAAAATCTCATTAACCCAATTAAAAAATGGGGTACTGAACTGAACAGAGAATTCACAACAGATGAACTTCTAATGGCCAGAAGACACTTAAGGTCGTGCTCAACCTCCTTAGCGATCAGGGAAATGCAAATCAAAACCACTTTGAGATACCATCTTACACCTGTCAGAATAGCTAAAGTCAAAAACACCAACGATAGCCTATGCTGGAGATGATGTGGGGTGAGGGGAACACTCATCCATTGATGGTGGGAATGCAAACTTGTGCAGCCACTGTGGAAATCAGTGTGGCGGTTTCTCAGGAAACTGGGAGTCAACCTCCCTCAGGACCCAGCAATTCCACTCTTGGGAATATACCCTAGAGATTCCCTAACATACTACAAAAGCATTTGTTCAACTATGTTCATAGCAGCACTATTTGTAATAGCCAGAACCTGGAAACAGCCTAGGTGCCCCTCAATAGAAGAATGGTTAAAAAAGGTGTGGAACATGTACACATTAGAGTTTTACTCAGCGGTAAAAAAAAAATGACATCTTGAATTTTGCATACAAATGGATGGAAATAGAAAACGCTTTACTGAGTGAGGTAAGCCAGACCCAAAAAGAGGAACACGGTATGTATTCACTCATAAGTGGATTCTAACCATAATTAAAGGTCTTTGAGCCTATTATTCGTGATCCTAGAGAAACTAAATAAGAAGATGAACCTGATGAAGATTATTTAGCTATCCGTCAGGAGGTAGGAAATAGTCATTAGTCCCAGGTAACCTCGGATGCATGGGGTGGGGAGGTGGGAGGGTTGTTGGAAGGGGAGAGGGTTAGAGAGAAGGGAGTAGGGGAGGAATGGGGAAAGCTCGGTTGACCAGGATGGGGGGGAGGGAGGAAGGATGAATATGGGATCAGGGAAGAATATATTTCAACTAAGGGAGTCATTTTAGGGTTTACAGGAGACTTAATTATATATGGGATCCCAGGTCCAAGGAGAGATCCCCAGATTGGTCTCTGGACAGAGGAGAGGGTGCCTGAACTGGCCTTGGCCCATAACCATACTGATAAATATTTTGCTTATCACCATAGATCCTTCATTTGGCGATGGATGGCGATACAGACGAAGACCCACATTGGAGCACCAGACTGAGTCCCCCAAGGTTCAACTGAGTGGCAGAAGGATGAAGAAAATGAAAAAGGAAATAAGGACTGCGAGGGATGCTATCACCCACTGATACAAGAGGACGGATCTAATGAGAGTTTACCAAGGCCAGTTGGACTGTGACTGAACGAGGACGTGATCCAACCAGATTCTCTGAATGTGGCCGGATTCTCTGAATGTGGCTGGCCCGGAGTCTTTTTGAAAAGCCATTGACAATGACACTGGGACTTGTTTCCTCTGCATATACTGGATTTTGGGGATCCAGTCTGTTTGGATACTCACCTTCCTGAACCTGGAGGAGGGGGAGGAACTTGAACTTCCCACAGGGCAGGAAACCTTGACTGCCCTTAGGGATGAAGAGGGAGGAGGAGAGGGAGTGGGGGGAGTGGGAGGGTATTGGGAAGAGGGGCGTAAATGGAAACTTTTATAATTTAATAAAATTACTTTCAAAAAAAAGAAAAGGTCTCTGAATTAATTATAAAAGGTAAACTGTGATTTCGTCAACTAGCAGGTATAGATCCAGCAGAAATTATACTGCGTTTCACTACTGATGAAATAAAAAAGTTATGGGAAGACAATGAACCATGGCAAAGGGCTTGTGCTAATTTTTTGGGAGAAATTAATAGCAACTATCCAAAAAGCGGTATACTTAACCTCATAAAGAGAACTTCTTGGATTCTTCCTCAAATTGTACATGATGCTCCAATAACTGGAGCCCATACATTTTATACTGATGCTAATAAATCAGGGAAGGCTGGTTGCAAATCAGATGGATTGAGTAAGGTAGAACAAAGCCCTTATATTTCTGTCCAGAAGGTAGAATTATATGCCATTCTTATGGTGCTAAGGGATTTTAAAGAACCTCTTAATATTGTTACAGATTCACAATATGCAGAAAGAGTTATCTTGCATATTGAAACTGCTGAATTTATACCAGATGATACAGAGTTGACTTCATTGTTTATCCAGGTACAAAACATAATCAGGAATAGGCTTTGCCCGATGTACATAACACACATCCAGTCCCATATGGGTCTGCCAGGTCCTCTAGCACAATGTAATGCAGAAATTGATCAATTATTGATTGGAAGCATGGTGCAGGCCTCAGAATTTCATTAAAAATTTCACGTCAATAGTAAAGATTTAAAGAAAGAGTTTTCCATTACATGACAACAAGCTAAGGAGATTGTAAAGAGATGCCCTACTTGCTCTTTATATAACCAAACACCACTACCTACAGGGACTAACCTGAAAGGTACTCAAAGGAATGAAATCTGGCAGATGGATGTGCTCTACTTTGCAGAATTTGGAAAATTAAAATATGTAAGTCACACCATTGACACTTATTCAGGCTTTCAGTGGGTAACTGCTTTAAGCCCAGAAAAAGCTGCCTCAGTAATCACACATTTATTAGAAGTTATGGCCATTATGGGTATACCTGCACAAATAAAAACAGACAATGGTCCAGCTTATGTCTCTAGGAAAATGAAACGGTTTTTTGCTTATTATAATATCAAGCATGTTACAGGTATACCATACAATCCTACAGGTCAAGCAGTCATAGAAAGATCAAAACGAACTATAAAGGATATGTTAAATAAACAGAAAGGGGTGGAAAATGCCCCCAGAAATAGATTACATCATGCCTTATTTACCTTGAATTTTCTTGACGCTAATGAGAAGGGAACAACAGCAGCAGAAAGGACAAAGCAACAAAAGCAGATAATGGAAAAGTCTATGGAACTAAATCAACCAGTTTATCTCAAGGATGTGCTGACCTCTCAATGGAAGCCAGATGTGCTATGTTGGGGAAGGGGTTTTGCTCTTGTTTCCACAGGAGAAGAAAAATCGTGGATACCATCAAAATTAATAAAGGTTAGATTTGAAGATAAAAAACCTCTTGGAAAGGAAAAATGACAGCATCTACAATGATGATGGCCATACAGGTGGTAAGAAAAACAAAATGGGGACAGGGTTCTGTTCTTGTCTCCACAGGAAAACACTCATCTTTGAAAAATTCAAGAGACCCTGAATGTTTGAATACTGACAGATGGAAAAATAACTACCTAATAAGGACTATCAAGAAAACTGAATAGGTTCTGTGAGTATGAAGCTCTGGAATATACTAAATCATATTTCTGAATTTATAGAGTTGGTTTTTGAGTTGGACTCTTGACTCAGTTCCTCTCTAATTCCAAGCCTGTTGTTAAGAGAAAAACCCAGAGTTTCTGGAGTTTCTGTCTTATGTCAAGAGCCATGATATGAGACAGAAAGAAATAAGAGTTTAGAAAACATCTTTGTTTTCTTCATATCTATCATACATTTCATTGAATATGTCTATCATACCTTTCATTGAAAATATGTTTGTATATGTCTATATAATTAATGTTTAAGTTTTCCACAATGAACAATGAGTTTTTCCTGCACTGACATTTGAAGTTTCCAGGAAGAAGATGGGACCCCCATAACAACAACTCCACTTGGTTGATATGACGTCATGATACTGATAGTGCTACAAGTCCTGTTTCAGGATTCAGCTGCACAGATGATTCCAACTTGGTTAGCTGAAATGGTGCACATCTTGTACAACATTCTGGCCAGACCTCCACAAAATACTCAGAGACTCTTTGCAATTTTAAAAGACATTGATCTTGAAATTTAACCGTCATTTTACTTTCACAGGATCCTCCAGAAAGAACCTCACCCCCATGACAGCAGGAAGTAATTCTAGAGGATGATGTTCCCTCTCTCGGCAAAGTTTGCCCTCAGGTTTAGGAGCAATATTTAGGGATTGATTATAATTAGTATACGGTTGAGAGTTGGGAAAGGTATTTTATAAGCTCAGGGATCTTTTTGGAAAATAAAACAGGGAAAATTGGATAGAAAATAATGGTATTTGTGAGTTATTGTTTATAGATAATTACATCGGCATAGATTTTTGTATATGGATACAGAGTTAAATTATATTGATTATTGTATGTATGCATGCTTCTACCTGTTTAAAACATTTTTATGTATTGATATATATTGTATTGATATATATACATATATATCATATATACATATATATCATATATGATATATATATTGTATGGTATTGTATTGTATACCATATTGCAGTGTACATTTCTACCTCTGATTAAGATACTTATATGTTGTTTATGTATTGATATTTATTGTTTACATTTGGAGGTCATTGTCCTCATATATTGCTCAGTTGTTTATTCTCTTAGTCTTTAAGTTAGATACGTGTTAAGAATTGTAGATCAATAGTCATCTATGTCTGTCATATTTATGGTTAGACTAATCAAGTTCTTTAGATACATAGAGATTATATTCTGTATAAATAGTCTTCAACTTCTTCGAAGAGCTGTGGAAAATGGCATTTAATATAATCTTAGAGTTCTGTGTAGTGAGACACAATCACTCCTGGCAACACCGACCTATTCCTGAGAGATTGTTGAGCACCAAAGACACTTCACTTGGAGCTTGTCTTCTTGACAAAACCGGCCTCTGGGCAAGGAACTGCTCATACCTCAACTACTGACAAATACACGGTATCCAGAAATGGATAAGGAGAACTGTCAAATCTTACCAAGACAGGGTAAGACGGTTTTAAAAAATCTCTTGCCTGTTAAAATCTGTAAATGAATAAAACCCGGAAATGGATAAACAGAACTGTTAAATCTTGCCAAGACAGGGTAAGATGGTTTTGAAAAATCTCTTGCCTGTTAAAAATAATCTGTCAGTTATTCTAGGCCTTAGTCAAGGTTGGCTACTTCAACACTGCAAACAGGTCTTTGGCAATTGTCCAGGTAGCCAGTTGTCTCTGTGATTTGTTGCATGTTTTGGAAGTTCTTTGATTGCACTTCCTAATTACTCAGGTAACATTATTTCCCTTCTTGGATCTTCTATGGGGTTGAAGACTAGATAAATGTAGCTACGTTCCTCTCATGACTTGGCCAAGTTATTTATTATACAAGACTTAAGCTAGTTAGAATAGGATATTTGTACTTATTGTATATAATTTTGTAGGTTTGTACTTACTGTATCTAATTTCATAGTAGGCTTAGAACTCTCTTACTTAAACAAAAGGGGGAGATGCTGTGGGAGTTTTGTTTTGACATTTGGAAGGGTGTTTTTGTTTTTATTTAAAGGAGATTGATTATAAGTGATAAATGGTCACAAATAATTGCTAAAAAACAAAAAAAAATAAGGGAACGTGATATGGAGATAAATACTCTGCATTGGCATGGATCTTGGTCTATTAAAACAAATTTAAGGTTGATTTTATTACACTGTGTACATGTATTTCTGCTCTTATATAAGTTATTGTGTTTGTGCAGCTCATTTAAAAAACATAATGTAAGAAATATAGATTAATAGATAGTCATCTATAATAGTTAAACGATAGTCATGTTAGTTAGGTTTTCTAGATGCACAGAGATATATCTCAGGTGGATAAGTATTCTTCAAACCTTTCAAAGACCTACATAATATGGCATTTAAAATGTTTTAAGAATTTAGACTTTTCTCAATAGTGAGATATATCTGCTTCTGGCAGCACCAATTATTTCAGAGAGGTTGATGGGTATTGAAGAAACTTGTTATGAAATTTGCCTTGAGTGTGACAAAGCTAGCCATTTGGGCAAGAAACTGCTATTGACTGGACTACTTGATGGTATGCTATATAAACTGGATCTGCAGGACCCACAGAGAAATGACTGCTGAACTTGCCTAAAGAAGGTGAGACAGTTTTTCAGGGTTCCTGCTTCATGAAAGAGTCTGCCATTCTGCAGGACACAGAAGAAAGTGACTGACAAACTACCAAAATACAGGTAAAACTGTCTTTCAAATTTCCTGCTTCATGAAAAAGTCTGCTGGATACTATGGGCCTGTAGGCTGAAGATGGATACTCCAACGTTACAGAAGAACTTTGGGTGACTGTGCAGGTAGCAAGATGTGTCTGTCAGTTTTAGAACTTTGGAACTTGCTTAAAATGTACTTCTTGTTAACTTAGATAATATTATATCCCTCTGGGGTCTTTGAGAGCATCGAGGACAGATAGTTATAGTTACAGATTTCCTTCATTGAGATAAAAGATAAATTAGATATGAGACTTTAGACTCACAAAGAAGCAAAAAATATCAAATGAAAAAAATAAAGCATATTTAACAAATGGTGCTGGCATAACTGGATATCGAAATGTAGAAGAATGAAAATAGATCCATATCTATCACCATGCATAAAACTCAAGTCCAAATGGATCAAAGACGTCAACATAAAGCAACTACACTGACCTTCATAGAAGAGAAAGTGGGAAGTACACTTGAACGCACAGGAGACTTTCTAAATATAACCCCAGCAGCACAGACACTGAGAGAAACAATGAAAAGCTTCTGTAAAGCAAAGGACATGGACAACAAGAAAAAGTGACAGCCTACTGAATGGGAAAAGATCTTCACCAACCCCACATCAGACAGAGGTCTGAACTCCAAACTCTACAAAGAACTCAAGAAAATGGTCATCAAAAGAACAAGTGATCCAATAAAAAAAAAATGGAGTACAGACCTAAACAGAACTCCCAACAGAGAAATCTAAAATGGCTGAAAGATACTTAAGGAAGTGCTCAACATCCTTAGTCATCAGAGAAATGCAAAACCAAACAACTCTGAGATTCCATCTTATACCTGTAAGAATGGCCAAAATCAAAAATACTGATGACAACTTACGCTGGAGAGGTGGTAGAGTAAAGGGAACACTCCTCCATTGCTGTGGGAATGTAAACTGGTATAGCTGCTTTGGATTTCAGTTTGGTGATTTCTCAGAAAATTAGGAAACAAATCTACCTCAAGACCCAGCAATACCACTTTTTGGTAGATATCCAAAGGATGCTAAACCGTGCCACTAGGACATGTACTCAACTATGTTCATAGCAGCATTGTTTGAACCAATAGCCAGAACCTGAAAACAACCTAAATGCCCCTCAACTGAAGAACGGATAAGGAAAATGTGGTACGTTTACACAATGGAGTACTACGTAGCAGAAAAAAATGACATCTTGAAATTTGCAGGTAAATGGGTGGATCTAGAAAACATTATATTGAGTGAAGTTAACTCAGACCCAGAAAGACAAATATAATATGTACTCACTCATAAGTGGCTTTTAGACATAAAACAAAGAAAAACCAGCCTACAATTCACAATCCTAGAGAATCTAGATAACAAAGAGGACCCTTAGAGAGATATACATGGATCTAATCTACACGAGAAGTAGAAAAGCCAAGGTATCCTGAGTAAAGTGAGAGTGTGGAGATCATGCTTTCCTTTGTAAGAGCTGCCACGGTCATGGTCTCTATTCACAGCAACAGAAATGCTAAGACACTTCCCTAAAAGGTTTTGGATATTAGTCCCAAGGCGGCTATGTTCTTTTTTGTAAGATTTTATCTATTATGTGTACAGTATTCTACCTGCATGTATGACTGCACGCTAGAAGAAGGAACTATAGTTGGTTGTGAGCCACCATGTGGTTGCTGGAAATTGAACTTAGGACCTCTGGAAGAGCAGCCAGTGCTCTTAACCTCTGAATCATCTCTCCAGTCCAGGCAGCAATGTTTGTGTCTGTGACACACATGAGATATGTTGTGTGTTCCCTTTGTACAATATTGTTTGATTAAATTCTTGTTGACTTCATTCCATCATATGATAGTTTTCTGCTAGTTCTGTGCCATTCCCACCTTGAAGACAATATATGATTCTATACTTATGTATTTATTATTTATTATTCTATACTTATACTATTCTTGACCAGCTATCTCGCCATAAATATAGCTTGTGCAAAACCTCCTGAACCCAGCTGAAATATCTTCTTTCTCTTCTTCTCCCCTGATCATTCCTCCGAGTGACCTGCCATTGATGAATGACCTGCTGGGACAGGTCACTGGATTTTGTGGAATTCTCTTTGGATTTACCTCTCTTCATCTAGAAGACAATTTGATTATGCTCTGGATACCTGCTATGGGCTGAACATTTACCTCCTTCCCTCCCACCCTGACATACATCTCTGTGTGATGACATTTGTGGGCCAGTCTTAAGTAAGCAGTTAGGTTTTTTATAATGTATTCCCCATAATTAGATTAAGACCCTTGAAGAAAGAGACAAGAAAATAAGATATCAATGATATCTATCTATCTATCTATCTATCTATCTATCTATCTATCCATCTAACTTTTAAAATGGTAACATGTGTAAATCAAAAAGGGGAATTCTGAAAATAGACCACCTCCCAAGCCAGCAGAACTTCCTAGTATTCAGAATTATGAAAAATAAACACTTGTTATTTAAGCTTCCACGTTCGCAGCACTTGTGCTGACAACTGAAAGGAATAAAACCCTCTACACAGAGACGCCTCTTCCCTCATTGTTGGAGAAATGACTCAATGGTTAAGAGCACTTCAAGCTCTTACAGAATCACCCTGCACTCTTGTTATATTACACACACACACACACACACACACACACACAAATAAATAATAAATAAATAATACTAACCATTAATCTTAAAAACTATAGCTTCATAGCCATGCAACGGTGGTGGCACTCCCCTTTAATCCCAGCATTCGGGAGGCAGAGATAGGTGATCTTTGTTAGTTTGAGGCCAGCTCGATCTAAAAAGTTAGTTCCAGGACCAACAGAGCTACACAAAGAAACCCTGTCTCAAGAAAGAAAAACAAACAAACAAAAATAACAAGCAAAAAAAGAGGAAAGATGAAAAAAATGTGTCTTTATAGAGGCAGGGCTTGCAGTTTCAAGGACCACGGTGTCCACACATCCTCTTTAAAGCCTTAATTGAGAAGATGGGTCACCGAGGAACTGAAGGGCAGAGCTGTAAAGCAGTCTTCCCTCAACAGATAGCTCGTGACTGAAGTGGTCTGAGAAGTAAATTCTGAGCTGAACTTTTTTGAATTTTGTGAAGAAATACATAGTTGGAATGTTCCAAAAGCATAAAAAACACTCAAGCAAACAGTTCAAAGAAAACAGGTAAACCGGCCATGTCATAGGTATTGTAATAAATTCCCCTCATGAGACTGACAGACAGATGAGTCTGTCGTCAGACTGTGTGCGCATTAGAGCTGGATGACAGGAGACTGTTCTTGGCACAGGAAGTAAACAGCATTAGCAGAGCTTAAGGTAAGCATTCAAACACAGTGAATGATAAACACTAAAGAGAGAAATGACAAAGAACACCCCCCCTCAGCTATCTCTTTTGCAGCTACGTGATCTTATGGAAATAAATGACCAGAACAGAGGCCAATAAAAAAGTAATGTCTGTTATGTTTTAAATTAGACTTCTACTTGCCCATTACTCAATCAGCTTCAGTCATACTTTTGAACGAGACAGTTGAAACCGGTAAGTCATGTTGTTCCATGTAGTTCTTACATTTCCCCTTCTATTCAGTGATTGCAGATCTAGATATTTATGGCATAGAAAGTGATGTTATGATTACTGCCTAAAATAAGGCATGACGAGATTCAAACAATCCACTCACCACCTCAAATATTGGCATACTGCATGATGCAGACCTCCAAGAGGAACCCCAAGCCACATTCTGCTCTACTGTCAGCCCTGTTTACCAGGAAAAAGATGTCAGAAACCAACATGCAGAAGAGATGTCTGCATGCTCGTGTTATCACTAGACCATTCAAAATATGACAGCCTGGGCACGAGCATTCATCAATGGATACGTGGAAGAAGAAAAAGTGATAGGTATATAAAATGGGTAAATATTCTCTCCTAAAACTTAAATTATACCATTTGTGACATCATGGCCAGGTTTAGGTAACACAAGGTAAAGTGAAATAAGCTAAACCCAGAAAATCAAATCCTGTGTTCTGAATTGTTAGGAACGTAAGACAGTAGCCTCATCAACAGTGAGAGTTATCACCAGACATCTGAGCTTAGAGAAATCATAAAAAGTTGTCAAGCTTGAGTTGAATTAGAGAGACAATCTTGACTAATCTAAGGTCCACTGTGCATCATGTATATATTACTACATTGTTATCAAACGCAGGAAACATAATTTTGGTATATTCAATTTTAGGGAGATTTCTCTAGCTAAGCCCATATACCAATGTGGGTCTCATCTTCCAAGTAGGCTTCTAGACTTGCTTTTCCTCTGAAAATCTTCTTATTGAAATGAGTACTTCAGATATCTCTCTAGAACTTGGCACACTGCACACCTGTAATCCAGTCACTCAGAACACTGAGGTCAGAAGAAGATTTAGGTCAACTTGGGCTACATAGTAAGTGGTGGAATGACTGCCGTCAAGGAGACAAAGACGATGAATGTGGGCAAAGGTGTGAAGACGGGCATGTGTTTTACATATTTCCATCCGTATTATAGAACACATCGAAAGGCACTAAAGTGGGCGATGGCTGCTTTGCCCACCGTTTCTCTCCACAGCTGTCTGACTTCATTACTTTGGTTCTGTAATGATTCTTAACACTTTGGCAGAGTGTGTGGCTGATCAAAGCCACTCACCTCTTGACAATGAGGAATAAAAAGAAAAAGGAGGGGCCATGAACAACATATACCTTCAGACATGACAGTTCCTTCAAAGACCAAACTTCCTAAAAGTCTACTCAGGTTAATCCATTGGTTGGTTATTATCCTTGTGATCCAATCAGATTTTAAGACCTCTCAACTGAACACTGCTGTACTGTGGATAAAACTCCCTGCATATGAACTTTAGGGAACATTTCAGATCCAAACTATAGTAGGAAACACTCATAGATGGCTGGTAGAAATGTAAATAAACACGGAAATTATGGAGATGCTCCTAAAGAACTTCAATTTGAAGTACCTTAAAATATGACAACTCTATTATTCTGTATTTACCAAAAAGAAACTAAAGAAGTACATCAAAAGTATCAACTCTCCCATGCCTCTTGCTCTTCTCAATGAGCGAGATTCACCATCAAACAAGGTGCCCATTGATGAGTAAGAAGACATGGTGCAGACACAAACAATGGGATGCTCCTCAGTCACGTAGAGAACAAAATCTGTCACTGGCAGCACCATGGGACTAACTGGAAATTCTACTCAAAGGTGAAAGGAGGCAGGCACAGAGGCAGGGGCCACTTGCTCAGCTCTGATGTGGAACTTAGAATCTCAAGGCAGTGGTTACAGAAGGCAAGAGAAAGGACAAATCTGGGGAAGAAGAAAGGAACGTGACCACACATAAAGCTGCAGCTGGAAATAAGGGAAGAATATTGATATTCTAGAGCACAGAGGATGTGTGGTTAGCAGCAGTACAATGGACAATTCAAAACAGCTGTTGAAAAGATTTTGAGGGGACTAGAGAGATGGCTTGGTGTTTTAGAGCACTGAGGACCTGGGTTTAATTCCCAGCACCCACATAGCAGCTCACAACTGTCTATAACTCCAGTTTTAGGGGATCCGACACCCTCACACAGACATATTTGCAGACAAAGCACCAATGCACATGAAATAAAAAATAAATCATTAAAAAAGTATTTTGAATTTATGGAAAAATCGTAAGTTGGAGTGCAGAGATGACTCAGAGGTTAAGAGCACTTGCTGCTCCTGCTGAGGACCTGTGTTCTGTCCCTGGAATCTACATGGTGGCCCACAACCATCTCTAACTCCAGCTCCAGGAAATCCAACACCCTCTTCCGGCTTCTGAAGGCACTGCATGCACGTGGTACATATATACACTTGTAGGCAAAACACTTGTACACAAAAAATTTTAAAAGTAAATCTTTTTTAAAGTCATAAATTGACTCAATCAAGCTATTCAGCTTTAATAAACAACACAAGGTGATAAATTTATGAAAACATCATACTGTATCCCATGAGGATGTGGTTATTACCTGTCAATAAATACCTTGATAAAAGTAAAAAAAAAAAGTGACGATTTGTTCTATAATATACAAAAATATTAGGTAAAAATATTTTATTCTCTGATGGATTTACAAACAAAATAAAATAATTCCTGTATACATTACATCATCTAAGAAAATCTTATTGAACTCATTCGCTTGCTAGATTGTGATAAGTCCTTAAATATTACCTGCACATATTTCTCAGGGCTGACCATTTGGTGTTGGATAACCGATGGGTGTGCTCTTCCCTGGGCAAGACTATTTCTCCCACTCTCAGTGTTCTTTAGCTGCCTGTAGCTCTCTGTCTAGGGCTGAGGCCCTGAGGGCTTTTCCCTGTCCACTTGGGCATGTCTATTGCTGTCCTTGTTCAGCTCGTGTTCAGGTGGTCATGCTGGTGAGACCTTCTGTGTTTCACGTCTGACATTAGTAGGAGACTCACAGCAAACTGCAATTCTCTCACTTACACACTTCCCTGCTCCTACTCTGCAGAGATCCCTGAGCCTTAGGAATGGGAGTTACTTTGTAGATGTATCCATTGGCACTTGGGCTCCATAGCTCTGCATTTTGATTGGCTGTTGTCTTCTACAATGGTCTCCCTCAGCTGAAAAGAGAAGTTTTCTTGATGGCTGAAGACTGCATTTATCTGTGGGAATAAGGGCAAATATTTAGATTGTTGTTAGGGATTATGCTGGTTCAGTAAAGTGACAGTTCTAGATTCTCCTCCAAGATACATGACTTCACTAGGCCTGGGTGATTGGCTGGGTTTCCAATGTCAGATGTGAGTACCCTCTTGTTGAATGGGTCTTAATGTCAATTAGAGAGCTGTAGCTAGCACCAGGCTATGCAGGCCCCTACTGTGGTTTTTAAACATAAAGCAAAGAAAACCCAGCTTACAATTCACAATCCCAGAGAACCTAGACAACAAAGAGATACATACATGGATCTAATCTACATGGGAAGTAGAAAAGGACAAGAACTCTTGAGTAAATTGGGAGCATGGGGACCTTGCAAGAGGGTAGAAGGAAAGGGTAGCGAAAGGGAGGGGAGCGGAGAAAAAGATACAGCTTAATAATTTTTTTTTAAAAATTGTAAAAAAAGAAAGAAAATGACCCTCACAGTCTTTCCTACAGGCAATCTGATGGAAGCTCTTTCTCAGCTGAGGTTCCTCTCCTTAGATAACTCTAGCTTATATCAAGATGCAGGAACAAAAACACCAACCAGGGCAACTGTGAAATAAATGACGCCGTCAAGATAACAAAAAGTTATCCCTTTGGCAACAAAATAAAAATCCACTCAATGAAGAACTACTTAATATGCTGCTGATATGG
This sequence comes from Myodes glareolus, assembly GCF_982192425.1. Classification (NCBI taxonomy): domain Eukaryota; kingdom Metazoa; phylum Chordata; class Mammalia; order Rodentia; family Cricetidae; genus Myodes; species Myodes glareolus. The sequence continues at coordinate 64,691,685 of NC_142034.1, forward strand.
TGACTATCAAGAAATATCTTCAGAACCCTTCACTAGAGCAGACATCAAACTTTCCGAACCACATTCACTAATGGAAAACCCATACACATTCACTAAAGGGAAACCCATACACATTCACTAAGGGGAAACCCATATCCAGGAAGAGGCTGCAAACTGCTTCAGTCCTGTTGAATGCAATTTACTCAGACACATTCTCCAGGGCAACGATGAGTCTAAAGACAATAAATTATAAGAAATCCCTCCAGAATGTTCCTCTGTACAAATACAGCCCCTGACCTAATTATCTACAGGAGATAACTCAAGTCTCAAAAGATCTAAGGGATGAACCTCAGGAGACGCCTCCCCCTCCCCAGTGTCATCAAATTCACACTTCTTTTTGCGCTCCGCTTAGTCTGCCTCCTACTCCTTAAAGCCCTCACTGTCTAAGTGCAGATTCCTTGACTCAGGCCTCCCTTTCCTCACTGTTGGTTCCTCACTCTGTACCTCTTCCTTCTTCAACCTCCAGGTAAGTAAGAATGGCCAGCTGAGATCTTATGTCTGTAGCAAGTTAATCTCTCCTCTAGCAAATCCCACATAGGATCATAAAGGACAAAAAGGGATAATTGGATTATGGGATAATAGCTTTGTACTTGTGGGTTATTGTTTTTGACAAATGTATTGGTATTGATTCTTATATATTGATACAAAGTTAAATTATGTTGACTATTTTATGCATACATGCTTCTACCTCTGTTTAAAACATTTTTATGTATTGACATATATATATATTGTATTGATATATGTATATTTTACCATATTGCATTGTATACTTCTACCTTTGATTAAGATACTTATATATTGTTTATGTATTGATATATATATTTACCATATTGCAATATATACTTGCACATTGTTTATATTTGGAGGTCATATTGTCCCCATTTATTGCACAATTGTTTACTATTTCAGTCTTTAAGTTAGATAGATATTAAAAATAATATAGATCAATAGTCATCTAAGTTTGTCATTTATAATTAGACTAATCAGGTTCTTTAGATACATAGAGATTATATTCAATATAGATAGATAATCTTCAACCTCTTCAAAGAGCTACAAAAAATGGCTTTTAATCTAACTCAGAGTTCTATGGTAGGGAGACACAATCCTTCCTGGCAACACTGATCTATTCCCGAGAGAATGTTGAGCACCAAAGACACTCCACCTGGAACCTTTCTTCTTGGTAAAACTGGCCTTTGGGTAAAGAAATGCCCATGCCTCAACTACTGACAGAGTTACAGAGTATCCGTAAATGGATAAAACAGGACTGTCATATCCTGCCAAGACAGGATAAGATAGTTTTAAAAAGTTCCTTGCCTTTAAAAATGGTATGTCAGTTACGTTAGGCCTTAGCCAAAGTTGGTTGCTTCAACGCTGCAAACATGATTTTGTGTGTTTTCCCAGGTAGCCAGTTGTCTCTATGATTTGTTACATGTTCTGGAAGTTTGATTGCACTTCCTAATTACTTAGGTAACATTATTTCCCTTCTCAGATCTTTGATGGGATTAAAGATTATATAAACGTAATTACTTTCCTTTTATGACATGGCCAAGTTATTTCTTATATAAGACTTAAGCTAGTTAGAATAGGATATTTGTATTTATTATATATAATTATATAGGTTTGTACTTACTGTATATAATTTCGTAATAGACTTAGAACTCTCTTACTTAAACAAAAGGGGGAGGTGTTGTGGGAGTAACTTCCGCTGCCTCAACCAATAATCACTGAAGCAGGAGCCCACAGTGCAGCGGGGAGCGACTTCCGCTCCGTCAGCCAATAGCTGCTAAAATACCAGCCCACTGGGGCGTGGTATATTTCTCTTTTAAAAAGAGAAGCAGTTCCGGATAAGGTCTCTCTTGGTTCCGGCTCATGGTTCCGGTGCTCGGTCTCGGCTGCTGCTCCCGGCTCCTGCTCCAGCGACTAGGTTCCCTTCCTGACGGTTTATGGTGTATGTAAGTTTTACCCCCCACCAAATAAATAACCCCTTAAAACATAACTGGTGTGGGATTGATTCATTAATAATAGGGTTTCTCTATAGCTTTGGAGTCAGTCTTGGAACTAATTCTTATAGACCAGGCTGGCCTCAAACTCACAGAGATCGGCCTGCCTCTGACTCCCAAGTGCTGGGATTAAAGGTGTACACCACCACCGCCCGGCTATGGAGAATGTTCTTATCTGCTGAGTGTGGACTAGTATAGGAAATGAGATTTTTTAAATATCAAAAAAAAAACAACATAAGAGCATCTAGGAGGCTGTGCTCTTCAACCTTCTTCACCCATCACCTCAGCGATTTTCACATCCAAGAAACTAGGATGTAGGATTTTGTGTACTCTAAGATGCCAGAGCAAATCAAATTCCAACTTAAAAAATAAGCATACATGGTAGACCAAAACAGGACAGTAGCCATTCAAGGAAAATTAAGTCACTGCATAATAAGTATTAGGATTTATAAGCCAACAAAATAAAATTTCTGACATATAACATTTAATGGTGATGCATTAAAATAGCTTCAAAACATCCAGGCTAAGTCAATAGTGCTGGGGTAGTTGTAGGGGCAAAAAGGATGAAAATGAAGTTTAGAATAATGGGGAAAATTTACTTAAATCTGGGTAGCAATCACTGCAGGCACTATGAGGAGGTAGACTAGGTCATCCTAACCTGAGCACCTGTGTGAGTGGTCTTCAGAGAAAGAATTAAGCTGATATTACTGAAGTTAATTATAATCCCAATCTGAGCAGCCCATGTAGAACCTACCAATTCATTTATGGACAAAGAGGGGAGGTATGAAGCACAAGCCAGGCCAAAATTGAGCCAGGGCCATATGTTAAGGTTTTGAAGGTTCATATGATCTCAAAAATAATGGCCTGGCAGAAAAATAGAGGACAGAATTTCTGAAAATTATTCATGCAGGTTAGTCAGAACACATGATAAAAAGAGTTTAAGTGGAGTGTGATTCCTGGTACCACCTTAATTTTTCTTCATTTGTTATTGACCTTTGCCAACTGATGCTGTCCTACCCTGGTGTCCAGCTCTGTTCTCTCCCTGCTCCGTTCTGCTGGTGAGGATTTCTCATGGTTTTCTTTATTCTGTTATTTTTTTCTTAATATTTCCAACATCATTTTAGCTTGGTTTTTCTTCAGCCATTCTCTTTGTTGGACACTGTTTTCAGATTTAGGGTTGATTTTTTTTAAACTTTCATTTGGCTCTTTGTTTTTGTTCTCTTCCATGGATTTTGTGTGTGTGTTTTGGACATAGCTATAAACATTCTTTTGAATTCTTCATCTGGATGTGCTCGCACCCTGTTCTCACAGGAGCTGTGGGGTTAGTGATTTGGGGGGAAGACGTGTTATCTTAGCGTTTCACATTTCTGCGCTGAAGCTTGTGCGCCTGGAGTTCGCTGCCTGAGTCCTAGCTCTTCTTTCAATGGAGGCTCCTACAACTTGCTAAACTGTAGGAAGGTTGAGCTATGGTTTTCCTTTGTTAGCCTGGTACTGGGACAGAAGACTCTAACCTTAACCTTCCTCTTACTGTCAGGAACCATTCTGTGTCATCTCCAGCCTCCTCTTTGTGCCTGTAGTTCCTGCTCCATGTTGTGGAATTTCCTGCGCCCTGGGACATTTCGGGCCCTCTTCCTCAGTCCATCTTGGCGTTTCTCTGCAGAACAGACAATTGTAAACAAAATGGCTGGTAGATTTTACATCATATCTTTGCAGTGAAAGAATAGCAAGTATTAATGAGAATGTGGGGAAACAGTCCCTAGTGGTGGGACAGAAAATTTGTACAAAGATTCTAGAATACGACATAAAACATGATTATAGTAAAGTCCAGAAGTTCCACTTTTGCATGTACTCAAAAGAATTAAAAGCTAAACCTCAAAGTGGTGTTTGGAGAGCCACATTCCCAGCAACTTCATTTCCAATGGGCAAAATATAGACACACTCAAGGGAGAATTCATGGGTGAACACAAAAGACAGTATAGTAAACACATGCAATTAAGGTTAATTGGCCTCTTAAAAGATAGGAGATCCTGACTTAGCCTAGAACATAGATTAATCTGGATGAGATGGTGGGAGCAAAATAAAGCAATGACAAAGTTTACAAATTCCATTCAATGGAATTACTCTTGGACAATTAGACTAATTGGAATGGTGGGTGCTGGGCTCTCAGACTGTAGTAGACAGGAAGATATTGTCCGATAGGTATTGACTGAGTTTGCTGGAGGTAATGACTCTAGCAGTGGATGGTATTGATGGCTAGATGACAATATAAATGCATTTAATATGTCAAAACCATGTATTGAAATGTAGTTAAATGAATTTGATGAGAAGTTCACATTGCTATGATAGAATCTGGGGTAAAAATGAGAGCTGACGTCCTAAAATAAACCTCTTTATTTTAGTAACCAATTTGACGACCTCTCCCAGGAGAAAAAGCTTATAGAGTTGGGTGCATGTGTTACAAACCTGAGTTTCTACCTTCCCGTCTGAGTCCCAACACCCTTCTTTGCCTACCTGCACTTAAAGGAAATATTAGATAGCATCTCCCTCTACTAGAGTCAGCAAAGAGATGTCCCAGATGAAAGGACAGCAACGTCCTTTCCAGATGACATGGCAGCACCGTGTTTGCTGAACGGATGGAAGACAGGAGACTGCGGAGGAAAGGAACAGTGGAGCAGGAAGAGGCAGAGTGAAGCATTCACACCAACAGATTCTTCTTTGACTTGATCAGGCGCTGGGGAGACATTTTCTCACATCTTAGGTCTTTTCACTCTAACGTGACATGAAAATTAACTTGTTGAGTAATACCTGGAATCAGCCATGTCCTGGGAAACTGTTCGAAATGGTTACAGAGAATATCCCACTAGTACAGTGTCACAAATCCAGTGGGCGTTTTAAAGATGCTGCCTTGGGGCTTATTAAAAAGGAAGCATCTCGTTTACCTTTAAAATGTATTTTTTTTTTCTGTGTAGGCATATGTGATGCGGGTGGCCATGGAAGGCCAGAATGTGAGTTTCCCCAACACATTTGTCTTGCTGGGCTTCTCTGATCTTCCATGGCTGGAGATGCCACTCTTTGCAGTGCTTCTGGTCTCCTTCATCTTCACAGTGATAGGAAATAGCTCGATCATCTTCCTGTCCTTGGTGGACCCTAAACTCCGAACACCCATGTACTTCTTCCTAGACAACCTCTCCGTGTTGGATCTCTGTGTCACATACACCATTGTCCCACAGCTGCTCATCAACCTCTGGGGCCCAGAAAAGACCATTGCCTCCTGGAGCTGCCTGGCACAGGCCTACCTCTTCCACTGGACCAGCTGCACGGAATATGTCCTGCTGGCCGTCATGTCTTTTGATCGCTATGTGGCCATCTGCTGTCCCCTCCGATATGTTCTCATCATGCACCTCTGGGCATGTGTGTGTCTGGGAATTGTATGCTGGACCCTTGGCCTGGTCAATTCTCTGGTTCAAGCCACACTCACACTCTACCTTACCCTTTGTGCAAAAAAATACACTGGACCACTTCTTCTGCGAGGTGCCCGCTTTGATTAAACTGGCATGTGGTGACACCTCTATGAATGACCTGTCCCTAGCCTTGGGAGCTGTTCCTTTTGGAATAGTGTCTCCTCTGGCCGTGCTCACCTCCTACACCTTCATTGCTAGGGCCGTGCTGAAGTTGCCTTCAGCCAAGGGAAGGCGCAAGGCATTCAACACATGCAGCTCCCACTTGCTCGTCGTCACCATATTCTTTGGTCCAGGTCTTTGCACATACCTCCAGCCTCGGGGCAACAACACACAGTCCAAGTTCCTCTCCTTCTTCTACTGCGTCTTCACTCCAATGCTCAATCCACTCATCTACACTCTGAGGAACAAGGATGTGAAGGAAGCATGGAGGAGGATCCTATCCTCCCAGGGTAGGCAGAAGTCTTTGAAAGCTACATGAGCTCCTTCTGTCTCTGGGAACAACCACATGTTTAAGTTACTGCTACAAATTTGCTTTCCCAAAAAGATCCGTGCCTAGGTTCGAATTCTCAAAATCAACCACACCGAGGACAACAGAGACTCTTTCGACTAGAAACATCTGTCTTCTAAAATCTCAGATAAGGCCACGGTACTTATCTGACCCCTTCCCAGATATTTCTATCCACTGAGGAGAGATGGTCTATAGATCTTCTGAGTACTGACAGGAAAGCATGGTCTATGGATCCCTTTTAGTAACTGCTCTTAGGCCATAAGCTCTCAAAAAAAAAGTTCTGAAATGATTTGGGACAGATACATTCTCCTCAGCGATGTAGCTATTGGCAAGTCACCCATGTCCCTGTCAATACTCTGTAGCCTATGTTCCTGTCAGTAACCCTGACTGAACTCTTTGATTCACCAACAAACAAACAAAAACAAACAAAACAAAACAAAACAAAAAAGCACATGAAAATAGAAGAGGACCAGTTGGGAAACACAGGATCATTAGGAGTCAGAGAGATACATTAGGGTAATAGGGACATGAATATAATTAAAAATAAATTAGATGCATATATGAAACCCATTTTTATATAATATATAATAATTATATATAATTAACATGTGCTAATAAAACACTACATTTTTTAGAAAGTTTTATGTAAGAATTTTATGCAGATTTTTATTAGATTTCTCCAGGCACCTACTCAAACTGTTTGAACCTCTCCTGCCTGAGAATCTCATATCTCCCTTTGTCCTCAAAGGCTTTGCCAACCTACAAGTAATCATATCCTTACCCCATTTATGCCTACACAATTAAACATTATTATCTATGTGATATACATCACCATTATAAATTTATTTCATGGCCTGAAGAGATGTCTCTGTGGTTAAGAACATCAGGTTTTCTTCCAGAGGTCCTGAGTTCAATTCCCAGCCACCACCTGGTGGCTCCCAGTCATCTATAGTGGGATCTGATGTCCTCCTTTGGCATGCAGGTGCTCATGCAGATAGAGCACTCATATACATAAAATACATAAATAAATTTAAAAATTAAATAAATTTGCTTCACTTTTCTCAAATCATTTAAGACAAGCATCCCTCAGTATCTTTATGTAACATTTTACTTTTTATGTTTTATCATTTACTTCTACTTAATTTTTCTATTTCACTACACTTTTACAGACTTGAAAGAGTCCCTTTTTGTGTACATATGAACCTATGAGGATCCATCTGCCTAACACACACCTGCCAAGCAGCAACAGTTGAACAAGGGTTTGACCTAAGTGCACAGAATCACTTTACTAAGGCATCTCTCCAGCCCTGTGACTTCTTCTTAGTTGGGAAACTATTAATAAAGAGATCCAAACTTGCTTTTCAAAAGATTTACCTTTGGTTACATTATCAGAAAAAGAAAAAACTACTTGTGAAATGGAAACTATGTATCCATGTATGTACATATGCATGTATATACTTATAATTATAGCTATATATAGTTATTTATTATAAAATTTTTATCTTAAAATTTACTACATTTTTATTAATTAATTGTATTAAATGTGAATCTCTGTTATTTCCTCCTTGAGTCTGAATTCTAATCCTAAAATAGACACGGTAGAGGACTGTGACATGGAGAAAGTCAGCTCTTCATACATACAACTTGTAATTCTATTGTGTAACACAGTGTGTCTCATTTTCCATACACACACTTGTGTGCTTCTGTGGCGAATTCTGTTCAAGAAAACCAGGTCAGGACTGATGAGACAGCTCAGTGGATTAAGGCACCTGCTGCTAAGCATGAAAACCTGGTTCCATCCTGGGAGTAACACAGCAGAAGGAGAGAACCAACAACCTCAAGTGCCTTCTAACACCCGCACACACCATGGCCCACACATGTCCATGTGCACATCTACGACCAAACAAACAAACAAATGTTTGCCGTTTTAGTTATTTTTTCACTTTCCTTTCTTCCTTCCTCCCTTCCTCCCTCCCTCCCTCCCTCCCTCCTTCCCTCCCTCCCTCCCTTCCTTCCCTCCTTCGTTCCTTTCTTCCTTTCTTCTTTCCCTTCTAGAACACATCAGTCAGTCATAATGGTTCATGCCTGCAATCCCACCACTCAGGGAGCAGCCAGGTTGACCTCTGTGAGTTCGAGGCCTTGTCTACATAAAGAGTTTCAGTTCATAGTGAAACCCTGTCTCAAAACAAAGCAAAACAGTGTGTTGTGGTCATGGTGGCTTACATTTGTGATCCCAGTATTTGAGAGACTGAGGCGATATTGTCATGGATTTGAGACTAGACTGGCTACATGCTGAGTTTATGATCAGCCTGACCCATAAAGCAAGACTCTTTCTCAAAATAACAACAGCAAAACACCGGCATGCAACATTTCAGTGCTACAGGAAGCACAGTGCTCTAAGGGAACAAATCCAGAGCCTTGGGGCGCACGCAGTTTTTTCAGCACCTGGACAGCGCCTCTCGCAGTTACAGTTCATAAACCTGAATGCAGAGAAAGGAAATTAAAAGAACAAGGTCTCAAGAGTTCTTTGCTGTTAGTTATCCCTACCCATATTCCCTTCTTTATCCTGCCCTCCAAAGAAAAGCCACACTGAAGCATAATACTGTAGAAGCATCTTAAAATATACACATGTATGAAAGGAATCTCATTGGATTTAGCAAATCACAGTAGAGACAATGTCCCATCTATACGTTTTACACCATCGAGTAAAACCTTCCATGCCAGGAATGGTTATATCTTGTTGATTCATTGGCCAAATGTCCCCCCATGAAACCCCAAACATCTCAGACTATTGCCAAGTCTATTGATTGCTTTCCACAACCTGATGGTAGAGCCCTATTGCTGAAGACAGCACTTACTTAAGACATCATCAATACAAAGAAGTCAAGTTAGTATCTAGCTGGAAGCTTTGCCTCTACTAACTAATGTTCATGGTGCTGGAAGGCAGTTTGCGTGACATTGGGGAAAAAAGTAATCATCAATTTCGCCAGCCCCAAACCCTGTGCCCTACAACTGTGACCTGCCTGCAAGGTACGGGGGCACAACAGTGGCACGGGGGTTGTGGTAGAAAGCAACCACTTTTGAGATCGTATCTAAGCCCCATTCCAGACATGTGACCCATGCCTGGCACTGCTAATACGGTCAAAAACCTGAGACTAGATCGGTCATGGGCCCCAGGGGAAAACCTACTGCTGTTGTTCTGCTAAAGAAACACGGCAATAAAATGACTCCTAGTGACATACTGATGTCCCCATAGATCAGTGCCTTGCTCAGCTCTCATCAGAGAAGCTTCTTCTTGCAGTAGATGGGAGCTAACACAGAGGCCACACTGGACAATTTGCAGAGAGTGAGAGGCCTTGGAGCACTCAGCCCTAAATGGATGTCTTCATCAAAGCCTTCCTCTTGAGCTTCAGGGACCTGTGCAGAAGAGGAGGCAGAAAGACAGTAAGAACCAGAGGTTCTAGGAGATGGCCAGCACAAAAGAGGCTCCATATATTTCGTGTTCTTTTAGTTTAGTTTTGTTTTGTTTTGTGTACCTTTTAGTATTATTGGAGTTTTTAAGTTCATTTTGATTTTTAGGTGGTTTTCTTTTTTAGAGAGAGAGAGAAAGAGAGAGAAAGAGAGAGAGAGAGAGAGAGAGAGAGAGAGAGAGAGAGAGAAAATTAAAGTTGGGAGGCTAAGGAGACAGGAAGGACCTAGAAGTTGGATGAAGGAAGACAACACAAGCAAATATATTGTTAAAAATGGTTAACAAGCCATTTGTTAAAGTCCGTATTGCATGCCAGACTCCTGTTTGCTGGTGATACAAACATGAAAAATATGAATATTTGTCTTCAAAAACAAAGTCAACATCTTAGGTACAGGTTCGGTGATGAAAGAAATTGCGCATCATGAAGCCAAACTCAGTGGCACAGGTGCACATGATGAAATGGTTCCTTTCACCCAAGTTTCTTTCTCACTCACCAGGCTGCAGGACGAAGCAGGCCTATTAGTTAGCTGGTCTGCTGGTGCTCTAGAACCCTGCACTTGCTTTTAGGTATTAACGAAGCTCAAGAACGAAGGCCTTTGTGGGCCAGCCCTAACCTGGCATGATGTTCTGTGCTAACCCAAATTTGTCAGCTATTGACAGCCAACTTTTTCTCAGGTTGGGCATGGTGACACCACATCATTAATCCGAGCATTCCAGAGGCAGAAACAGGCAGATCTCTGAGGTCCAGGCCAGGCTGATCTTCCTACAATGAGTTCCCAGGAAGCCAGGACTACATAAAGAGACATTGTATCAATTCTTTTCTTTTCATATTCCATATTTTATTGTGTTTTTCCTCTCTCATATCCTCCCAGCTTCTCTCCTATCACTCAACTTATTTTTTCTCTCTCTCAAAATCAAAACAAACCAAAAATCAGTACGATTAAAAAATAATAATAATAACAAAAAACTCACTTAAAAAAAAGAAGCTCATTTGAGCTAGCAAACTCCTGAGCATGGGTCCTGTCATGAAGTGTCACATACCCAGTGACAACCAACTGGAGAAAACTGATTTTCCTTTTCCCAATAAGTTCCAACTGCAATTATTTTCTTGGTCAGGGGCAGGACGCTGTGCCCACTTTTTCTTCTCAGTGCTAGCACTGTGTCTGGTTTGAACCTATACAGGTCACGTGCATGCTATCACAGTCTCTGAGATCATTGTGTATTGGTCCTTTTGTGTCTGGAAGGCACTATTTCCTCAGAGCCATCTTCCACATCTGGTTCTTACTGTCTTTCTGCCTCCTCTTCTGCATAGGTCCCCGGTTCTCGAGAGGAAGGCTTTGATGAAGACATCCGTTTAGGGCTGAGTGCTCCAAAGCCTCCCACTCTCTGCACAGTGTCCAGTGTGTTCTCTGTGTTAGCTCCCATCTACTGCAAGAAGCAGCTTATCTGGTGAGGGTTGAGCGGGGCACTGATCTATGGGGACAACAGTATGTCACTAGGAGTCATTTTATTGCTGTGTTTCTTCAGCAAAACAACGGTAGCAAGTTTTCCCCTAGGCCCCAGGACCCACCTAGTTACTTGAAAGAAACAGAAACAACATAAAGCTGAAAAGATTCGGAGCAGCAAATGAAACAACAGAACAATAGGGAGCCTGTGGGATAGAGAGAGATGCTAAGGCAGAAATAACTCACGGCCAAAACTTGTTTTCAAAGGTAATAAATAGCGGTGAGGAAATGGCTCAGGTTAAGGGAATTTTTGTTCTCGTGGAGGACAGAAGCTCAGTGCCCAGCACCCACAGCACACCTGACTCCATCTACAGGGGATTCGATGCCACTCAAGGCTCCATGGAAGTCTCTGAAGACCTCCCCCACCCACAGAGAGGGACCTGGAGGAGTTCTTCTCCAGAGAAAAAGGGGAGCTTTGCTGGGGGTGTTGAATAAGAATGGTCCCCATAGGCTCAGACATAGACACATTCATCAAAAAAACATTAGACCTAGCAGGAGAGTCTTGAGCGGTGCACTTCAGGCCCTGAAAGTAGAATACTGTCAAATGAAATTAGCAGCAACGGTATCTCAGTTTTTAAAAATGTATGTGTATGTATGTGCCATGTATAAGTCACATGTATTTGGGTGCCTGTGAAAACCAGATGGAACCCTTGGATCTGGCATCACAGGGAACTGTGAGCTACTTGATATGGGTGCTGGGAACTGAATTCAGGTCCTCTGGAAGAGCAACAAATACTCATAACATCTGAAGTACATCTTCATCTCCTCTCTCTCTCTCTCTCTCTTCATTTTTAAGATTTATCTAAAGATTTATCTTTATTTCTGTGTCTTCAAGTCTGTGTCAATGTTTACCACACACGTGCAGGTCTAGCAGAAGCAAGAAGAGGATGTTGGATCCCCTGGAACTAATATTATATGCCAGGGTGGGTATTGGGATTTGAACTCAGGTCCTTTGGAAGAGCAGCAGGCACTTCTAATCACTGAGACATCTCTTCAGTCCCTACCAAAGGTACCGCTTTAAATTAATGAAGAAATAAAAGTCTTCCAAGATAAGCACAAACTAAAGCAAGTCGTGCTAATGAAGACAGCACTTCAGAAGACAGATAAAAGAATTCTACACACAGGAGAAGAAGGGCAGTCACAGAATAAAAGACCACGAAGTAACAAATCCCATGCAATAGACCCATGAGTGAGAACTAATGAAGATTAGACACCATCTAATTCAATAAATCTCTACTGTGGATATGGGCAAAACAAAAGGATGAACGGTTTGTGAACTTGCCAGATAACATAAGTAAAATTGCAGACATCATCAAAGTCCTCTCAATAATAGTCCAGACGTTAATGGTCTACTCTCCCCCAATTAAACCATGAAAACAGGCTGAATGGATGAATACACAAGGTCCAACTATTTGTCGCCTGAAGATGACAGATCTAATTGATAAAGACTCACACAGAATGGATGTCAAAGATGGGATACTATATTCCAAGTAGATAGAGGCCAGAAACAAAGAGTAACCAGTCTTGATCTTCTTGATTGAACACAGCAAATATCAAGCCAGAATTGGTTTAAACCATTTTAATAAAAGGTGCAGCCTACCAATAAGACACAATGATTGTGAATATTAATGCCCAAATGTTCGTACTTTAAATAAACACTGGTCAAAAGGTATAGATAAACAAAGCTTCAATAATAGTGAGTAACGTAAGAAACAGGTGATGCAGATCAACACAAAACCAAAACCCTCGAGCTGTAACTGTCGTATACATTAAATGGATGAAACCGACATCTGGGGAACATTGTACACCAAAGCTGTAGAATGCACGTCCCCCTCAGCATGCACAGACTTTTCCAAAAGAGAAAACATTGTGAACCATAAATCAGATATTAACAAATATGAAAGAATAATTTCCTGAGTCTTATCAGATCATAGTAGTATAAAACTAGCAGTCAGTCACAGGAGAAATGCTAGACACGATATGAACACATAGAGATTGAGCACCACTTTGAGTCCTTTGCAAGGGTTTTCTGGGTTAGCTCTCAGAAGGTCCATTTTCCTGATGAGTTAACCGAAGTGCACTGGTTAGCCTTTCCTTAGTGTGATAGAGAGAAACAGCCTAGAGAAAGATGAGACTGGCTCTGGTTCGCAGTCTTAGAGGCCACTTGTCCAGCTGCCCTTGGAGGAGGCCAGCAGCCATCATTTTCGGTACTCTATGTTGGAGTGTGAGGTAGAGCTGCTCAACTCACGACCAAGAATGAAAGAGGAGAGCAGTAGACTGAGGTCCGATCAGCCCTTTCATGGATAGCCCCCCCCCCCGACTTCCTAACGTCCTTTATGTAGGTAGGCCTTACCTCTGAAAAAATCCATAGGCTGCCAGGGAGCGTGCTTGACAGTGGGTGCACACAGTACCTTCAAACTCGGCCCATGAAGTTGAGTATGTCTCTGCCAAGAGGAGATATGGGCTAAGGTGGCGGGACAAGTGGAGGAAGAAAGGGGTCAGTCTTCACCAGCTGTGTGTCTGTCCTCAGTTCCAGTGGAACCTTCTGGATTCTTGTCTGTGGAAACCAGTTTTCAACATTCTAGGCTGTCATCTTTCCCCCAGACCCAAGGCCATTTGCAGAGCCACTAAGAGGATCCTTATCTGTCTCTACAGGGCAGGTCACCCAGGCAGCCATAGAGCCCCCGAATTCCTGAACATATAACAGAAGTAGAAAACAAAGTAGCTTACATTCTTCATAGTTTTACAAGCATGGAAGAAGGCACAGAAAGATATCCCACCACTTAGAAATAATCCCCTTTTTCCTGGCATTTTAGAACAAATTTTAAACAAAAACCAGTTGAAAGAGTTGTACAAAGAATTCCCATTATGTCACCTAGATCCCACAAAACTTGTACTTTTTTCCCCTCTGGGGCTCCCAGCTTTGTCCATCTCTGCAGGACTCTGCTCACTGTTGATTTGTTCTCCTCCTTGTGCACGAAGCACAATGCCATGGTTTGATGCATGCAAACCATAGTGACCAAAGAGTCCTTGGCATTCTGTCTCCTTAGACAAATACCAGTTTCTTGTGTTGGGAGCCTGTGCACGCTTCAATTAAAGCAGATTTATTTATTTGTTATTATATTTGTTTTATGTACATATGTGCGTGCGTGTGTGTGTGTGTGTGTGTGTGTGTGTGTGCATGTATTCAGGTGAGTGCTGGGAACTGAACCCAGGTCCTCTTCACGAGCAAGTGCTTAAACACTGAGCCACCTCTCCAGTCCCATTCTCTTCTCATTTTAAAAATGCATGATAAATTATGAACAGTTTCATTGTTGGGATGGACCTTGTTGTTCACCTTCCTTCCTCAGTGTTGGGATTTTGTCTGGTTTGAACCTGTGCAGGATTTGTGCGTGCTAGCGCAGTCTCTGGGAGTTCATGTGTGTCAGTCCTGTTTTGTACGGGTAATGTTTCCTTGGTGTCAGCCATCACCTTTGTCTCTTTCAGTCTTTCTGCCTCATAGACTGATATCTTCCACATAGACCTCTAAGCTTTGAATGAGGAGGTTTGAAAGAAAAATCAGCTTTCTTGACTTCATTGTTACCAGGTGTATTGATTGTACTTCCTGGAAGGCCCCATGCCCAGGAGTAGTTTACTAACACAAAGTCAACTTTTTTTGTTTTTATCATGTGCTTTTTGTTTTGCTTTTATGTTTTTTATTTTTCATTGTAGTTGTTGTTGTTGCTGTTGTTTGTTTTGTTTTGACCTTTGGGAGGGTGTTTTTGTTTTTATTTAAAGGAGATTGATTATAAGTTATAAATGGTCACAAATAATTGCTAAAAAACAAAAAATAAGGGAACGTGATATGGAGATAAATACTCTGCATTGGCATGGATCTTGGTCTATTAAGACAAATTTAAGGTTGATTTTATTACACTGTGTACATGTATTTCTGCTCTTGTATAAGTTATTGTGTTTGTGCAGCTCATTTAAAATGTAATGTAAGAAATATAGATTAATAGATAGTCATCTATAATAGTTAAACGATAGTCATGTTAGTTAGGTTTTCTAGATGCACAGAGATATATTTCAGATGGATAAGTATTCTTCAAAACTTTCAAAGACCTACATAATATGGCATTTAAAATGTTTTAAGAATTTAGACTTTTCTCAATAGTGAGATATATCTGCTTCTGGCAGCACCAATTATTTCAGAGAGGTTGATGGGTATTGAAGAAACTTGTTATGAAATTTGCCTTGAGTGTGACAAAGCTAGCCATTTGGGCAAGAAACTGCTATTGACTGGACTACTTGATGGTATGCTATATAAACTGGATCTGCAGGACCCACAGAGAAATGACTGCTGAACTTGCCTAAAGAAGGTGAGACAGTTTTTCAGGGTTCCTGCTTCATGAAACAGTCCACCATTCTGCAGGACACAAAAGAAAGTGACTGACAAACTACCAAAATACAGGTGAAACTGTCTTTCAAATTTCCTGCTTCATGAAAAAGTCTGCTGGATACTATGGGCCTGTAGGCTTAAGATGGATGCTCCAATGTTACAGAAGAACTTTGGGTGACTGTGCAGGCAGCAAGATCTGCCTGTCAGTTTTAGAACTTTGTTACTTGCTCAAAATGTACTTCTTGTTAACTTCGATAATATTATATCCCTCTGGGGTCTTTGATAGCCTTGAAGACAGATAGTTATAGTTACAGTTTTCCTTCATTGAGATAAAAGATAAATTAGATATGAAACTTTAGACTCACAAAGAAACAAAAAAATCAAATGAAAAATATAAAGCATATTTAACAAATGGTGCTGGCATAACTAGATATTGAAATGTAGAAGAATGAAAATAGATTCATATCTATCACCATGCATAAAACTCAAGTCCAAATGGATCAAAGACCTCAACATAAAGCAACTACACTGACCTTCATAGAAGAGAAAGTGGGAAGTACACTTGAACGCACAGGAGACATTCTAAATATAACCCCAGCAGCACAGACACTGAGAGAAACAATGAAAAGCTTCTGTAAAGCAAAGGACATGGACAACAAGAAAAAATGACAGCCTACTGAATGGGAAAAGATCTTCACCAACCCCACATCAGACAGAGGTCTGAACTCCAAATATACAAAGAACTCAAGAAACTGATCATCAAAAGAACAAGTGATCCAATAAAAAAAAATGGAGTACAGACCTAAACAGAACTCCCAACAGAGAAATCTAAAATGGCTGAAAGATACTTAAGGAAGTGCTCAACATCCTTAGTCATCAGAGAAATGCAAATCAAAACAACTCTGAGATTCTATCTTATACCTGTAACAATGGCCAAAATCAAAAATACTGATGACAACTTACGCTGGAGAGGTGGTAGAGTAAAGGGAACACTCCTCCATTGCTGTGGGAATGTAAACTGGTATAACTGCATTGGATTTCAGTATGGTGATTTCTCAGAAAATTAGGAAACAAATCTACCTCAAGACCCAGCAATTCCACTTTTTGATACATATCCAAAGGATGCTCAATCATGCCACGAGGACATGTGCTCAACTATGTTCATAGCAGCATTGTTTGAACCAATAGCCAGAACCTGAAAACAACCTAAATGCCCCTCAACTGAAGAACGGATAAGGAAAATGTGGTACGTTTACACAATGGAGTACTACGTAGCAGAAAAAAATTACATCTTGAAATTTGCAGGTAAATGGGTGGATCTAGAAAACATTATATTGAGTGAAGTTAACTCAGACCCAGAAAGACAAATATAATATGTACTCACTCATAAGTGGCTTTTAGACATAAAACAAAGAAAAACCAGCCTACAATTCACAATCCTAGAGAATCTAGACAACAAAGAGGACCCTAAGAGAGATATACTTGGATCTAATCTACATGAGAAGTAGAAAAGCCAAGATATCCCGAGTAAAGTGAGAGTGTGGGGATCATGCTTTCCTTTGTAAGAGCTGCCACGGTCATGGTCTCTCTTCACAGCAACAGAAATGCTAAGACACTTCCCTTAAAGGTCTTGGATATTAGTCCCAAGGCAGCTATGTTCTTTTTTGTAAGATTTTATCTATTATGTGTACAGTATTCTACCTGCATGTGTGACTGCACGCTAGAAGAGGGAACTATAGTTGGTTGTGGCCACCATGTGGTTCCTGTAAATTGAACTTAGGACCTCTGGAAGAGCAGCCAGTGCTCTTAACCTCTGAGTCATCTCTCCAGTCCAGGCAGCAATGTTTGTGTCTGTGACACACTTGAGATATGTTGTGTGTTCCCTTTGTACAATATTGTTTGATTAAATTCTTGTTGACTTCATTCCATCATATGATAGTTTTCTGCTAGTTCTGTGCCATCCCCACCTTGAAGACAATATATGATTCTACACTTACGTATTTATTATTTATTATTCTATACTTATACTATTCTTGACCAGCTATCTCGCCATAAATATAGCTTGTGCAAAACCTCCTGAACCCAGCTGAAATATCTTCTTTCTCTTCTTCTCCCCTGATCCTTCCTCTGAGTGACCTGCCATTGAAGAATGGCCTGCTGGGACGGGTCACTGGATTTTGTAGAATTCTCTTTGGATTTACCTCTCTTCATCTAGAAGACAATTGATTATGCTCTGGATACCTGCTATGGACTGAATATTTACCTCCTTCCCTCCCACCCTGACATACATCTCTGTGTGATGACATTTGTAGGCCAGTCTTAAGCAAGCAATTAGGTTTTTTACAATGTATTCCCCACAATTAGATTAAGACCCTTGAAGAAAGAGACAAGAAAATAAGATATCAATGATATCTGTCTATCTATCCATCTAACTTTTAAAATGGTAACATGTGTAAATCAAAAAGAGGAGTCCTGAAAATACACCACCTCCCAAGCCAGCAGAACTTCCTAGTATTCAGAATTATGAAAAATAAACACTTGTTATTTAAGCTTCCACGTTCTCAGCACTTGTGCTGACAACTGAAAGGAATAAAACACTCTACACAGAGATGCCTCTTGCCTCATTGTTGGAGAAATGACTCAGTGGTTAAGAGCACTTGATGCTCTTCCAGAGTCACCCTGCACTCTTGTTATATTACACACACACACACACACACAAATAAATAATAAATAAATAATACTAACCATTAATCTTAAAAACTATAGCTTCATAGCCATGCAACGGTGGTGGCACTCCCCTTTAATCCCAGCATTCGAGAGGCAGAGATAGGTGATCTTTGTTAGTTTGAGGCCAGCTCGATCTAAAAAGTTAGTTCCAGGACCAACAGAGCTACACAAAGAAGCCCTGTCTCAAGAAAGAAAAACAAAAAAAAAAAAAAAACAAGCAAAGAAAAGAGAAAAGATGAAAAAAAATGTGTCTTTATAGAGGCAGGGCTTACAGTTTCAAAGACCACAGCGTCCACACATCCTCTGTAAAGCCTTAATTGTGAAGACAGGTCACCGAGGAACTGAAGGGCAGCGCTGTAAAGCAGTCTTCCCTCCACAGAGAGCTCGTGACTGAAGTGGTGTGAGAAGTAAATTCTGAGCTGAACTCTTTTGAATTTTGTGAAGAAACACATAGCTGGAATATTCCAAAAGCATAAAAAACACTCAAGCAAACAGTTCAAAGAAAACAGGTAAACCGGCCATGTCATAGGTAATGTAATAAATTCCCCTCATGAGATTCCCCTGACTGTCGTCAGACTGTGTGCACATTAAAGCTGGATGACAGGAGACTGTTAATGGTGAATCTATCCCACACCAGTTGTGTTTTAAGGGGTTATTTATTTTGGGGGGTAAAACTTACATACACGATAAACCATCAAGAAGGGAGCCTAGTGACTGGAGCAGGAGCCGGGAGCAGGAGCCGAAACCAAGCAAGGGAACCAAGAGGCCTGAACCGAGATCTTCGGCTCTTTTTAAAAGAGAAATATACCACGCCCCAGTGGGCTGGTATTTCAGCAGCTATTGACTGACTGAGCAGAAGGCGCTCCTGCAGAACAATAGGCTTGTGCTTCAGCGGCTATTGGCTGAAGCAGCGGAAGATACTCCTGCAGCACCTCCCCCTTTTGTCTAAGTAAGAGAGTTCTAAGCCTACTACGAAATTATATACAGTAAGTACAAACCTACACAATTATATACAATAAGTACAAATATCCTATTCTAACTAGCTAAAGTCTTGTATAATAAATAACTTGGCCAAGTCATGAGAGGAACGTAGCTACATTTATCTAGTCTTCAACCCCATAGAAGATCCGAGAAGGGAAATAATGTTACCTGAGTAATTAGGAAGTGCAATCAAAGAACTTCCAAAACATGCAGCAAATCACAGAGACAACTGGCTACCTGGACAATCGCCAAAGACCTGTTTGCAGCATTGAAGCAACCAACTTTGACTAAGGCCTAGAATAACTGACAGATTATTTTTAACAGGCAAGAGATTTTTCAAAACCATCTTACCCTGTCTTGGCAAGATTTAACAGTTCTGTTTATCCATTTCCGGCTTTTATCCATTTCTGGATTTTAACAGGCAAGAGATTTTTCAAAACCGTCTTACCCTGTCTTGGCAAGATTTGACAGTTCTGTTTATCCATTTCCGGATACTGTGTATTTGTCAGTAGTTGAGGTATGGGCAGTTCCTTACCCAGAGTTGTTTTGTCAAGAAGACAAGCTCCAAGTGGAGTGTCTTTGGTGCTCAACAATCTCTCAGGAATAGGTCGGTGTTGCCAGGAGTGATTGTGTCTCACTACACAGAACTCTAAGATTAAATTAAACGCCGTTTTCTACAGCTCTTCGAAGAGGTTGAAGACTATTTATATATAATCTCTGTGTATCTAAACAACCTGATTAGTCTAATCATAAATATGACAGACATAGATGACTATTGATCTACAATTCTTAACATGTATCTAACTTAAAGACTAAGAGAATAAACAACTGAGCAATAAATGAGGACAATGACCTCCAAATGTAAACAATAAATATCAATACATGAACAATATATGAGTATCTTAATCAGAGGTAGAAATGTACACGGTAATATGGTATACATATATCAATACAATATATATCAATACATAAAAATGTTTTAAACAGGTAGAAGCATGCATACATACAATAATCAATAAATACCAATGTAATTATCTATAAACCATAACTCACAAATACCATTATTATCTATCCAATTATCCCCCCCTTTTTTTTCAAAAGATCCCTGAACTTATAAAATTCCTTTCCCAACTCTCAACCGTATACTAATTATAATCAATCCTTAAATATTGTTCCTAAACCTGAGGACAAACTTTGCTGAGAGAGGGGACATCATCCTCAAGATTACTTCCAACTGTCATGGGGGTGAGGTTCTTTCTGGAGGATCCTGTGAAAGTAAAATGATGGTTAAATTTCAAGATCAATGTCTTTTAAAATTGCAAACAGTCTGAGTATTTTGTGGAGGTCTGGTCAGAATGTTGTTCAAGATGTGCACCATTTCAGCTAACCAAGTTGGAATCATCTGTGCAGCTGATACCCGGAACAGGACTTGTAGTAGCATTATCAGTATTATGACGTCATATCAACCGAGTGGAGTTGCTATGGGGGTCCCATCTTCTTCCTGGAAACTTCAAAAGTCAGTGCACGAAAAACTCATTGTTCATTGTGGAAAACTTAAACATTAATTATATAGACATATACAAAGATATATTCAATGAAAGGTATGATAGACATATTCAATGAAAAGTATGATAGATATGAAGAATAGCAAAGATGTTTTCTAAACTCATATTTCTTTCTGTCTCATATCATGGCTCTTGACATAAGACAGAAACTCCAGAAACTCTGGGTTTTTCTCTTAACAACAGGCTTAGAATAAGAGAGGGACCAAGCCAAGAGTCCAACTCAAAAACAGCTCTATAAATTCAGAAATATGATTTAGTATATTCCAGAGCTTCATACTCACAGAACCTATTCAGTTTTCTTGATAATCCATATTGGGTAGTTATTTTTTCATCTGTCAGTATTCAAACATCCAGGGTCCTTTGAATTTTTCAAAGACGAGTGTTTTCCTGTGGAGACAAGAACAGAACCCTGTTCCCATTTTATGTTTTTCTTACCACCTGTATGGTCATCATCATTGTAGATGCTGTCATTTTTCCTTTCCAAGAGGTTTCTTCTCTTCAGATCTAACCTTTATTAATTTTGATGGTATCCACAATTTTTCTTCTCCTGTGGAAACAAGAGCAAAACCCCTTCCCCAATGCAGCACATCTCCTGGCTTCCATTGTGAGGTCAGCACATCCTTGAAATAAATTGGTTGATTTAATTCAGCAGACTTTTCCAATATCCAATGTTTTTCTGCAGCCGTTGTCCCCTTCTCATTAGCATTGAGAAAATTCAAGGTTAATAAAGCATTATGTAACCTATTCCTAGGGGTATTTTCCACCCCTTTCTGTTTGTTCAACATATCGTTTATAGTTCGATTTGATCTTTCTATAACTGCTTGACCTGTAGGATTGTATGGTATACCTGTAACATGCTTAATATTATAATAAGCAAAAAATCGTGTCATTTTCCTAGAAACATAAGCTGGACCATTATCCGTCTTTATCTGTGTAGGTATACCCATGATGGCCATAACTTCTAATAAATGAGTGGTTACTGAGTCAGCTTTTTCTGAGTTTAAAACAGTTGCCCATTGGAAACCTGAGTACGTGTCAGTGGTGTGATGTACATATTTTAATTTGCTAAATTCTGGAAAGTGAAACACATCCATCTGCCAAATTTCATTCCTTTTAATACCCTTTGGATTAGTCCCTGCAGGCAATGGTATTTGGTTATAAAAAGAGCAAGTAGGGCATTTCTTTACAATCTCCTTAGCTTGTTGCCATGTAATAGAAAACTCTTTTTTCAAGCCTTTGCTATTGACATGATGTTTTTTTATGAAATTCAGATGCCTGCAGCATACTACCAATCAATAATTGATCAATATCTGCATTACCTTCTGCTTGAGGACCTGGCAGACCTGTATGGGATTGGATATGCGTTATATACATAGGGCAGAGCCTGTTCCTGATCATGTCTTGTACCTGGATAAACAATGAGGTCAGTTCTGTATCATCAGGTATAAATTCAGCAGTTTCAATATGCAAAATAACTCTTTCTGCATATTGTGAGTCAGTAATTATATTAAGAGGTTCTTTAAAATCCCTAAGCACCATAAGGATGGCATATAATTCTGTCTTCTGGACAGAATCATAAGGACTTTGTTCCACTTTACTCAATTCTTCTGATTTGTAACCTGCTTTCCCTGATTTATTAGCATCGGTATAAAATGTATGGGCTCCGGTTATTGGAGCATCACGGACAATTCGAGGGAGGATCCAAGAAGTTCTCTTTATAAAGTTAAGTCTCTTGCTTTTTGGGTAATTGTTATTGATTTCTCCCAAAAAATTAGCACAAGCTCTTTGCCATGGTTCATTGTCTTTCCACAACTTTTTTTTATCTCATCAGCAGTGAAATGCACTATAATTTCTGCTGGGTCTATACCTGCTAATTAATGAAATCTCAGTTTACCTTTTATAATCAGTTCAGAGACTTTTTCCACATAAGTTTTTAATTTTTTACTTGGTTTGTGTGGTAAAAAGATCCATTCTAAAATAGGATCTTCCCTCTGCATTAAAATTCCCATAGGAGAAATTCTGGAAGGCAATATCACTAGAATGCAACTAAGATTTGAATCCACCCTATCTACATGTGCCTCCTGTAATTTTTCCTCAACCATTGTCAGTTCCTTTTCTGCTTCAGCTGTTAATTCTCTGGGACTATTCAAATTTTGTCACCATCTAAGGTTTTGTTTAAATGAATTATTAGATTAGGTGTTATCCCAACAGCTGGTCGTAGACTGGAAATGTCTCCTAATAATCTTTGAAAGTCATTAAGAGTTCGTAACCGGTCTCTCCTGATTTGTGCCTTTTGAGTCTTAATTCTTTGTAAACCTATTTTATAACCTAAATAATTAACAGAATCTCCTCTCTGAATTTTTTCAGGAGCAATTTGCAATCCCCATTTAGGTAATACTATTTTTACTTCTTCAAACAGCCTTTCTAAGGTGTCTTTGTTTTGATCAGATATCAGGATATCATTCATATAGTTGTATATTATGGACTTAGGAAATTGTTTGGGTATAATTTTCAATGGTTGGCTTACAAAATATTGGCACAGGGTGGGAGAGTTTAACATTCCCTGTGGGAGGACAGACCACTGGTACCTCCTTACAGGCTGAGAGTTATTATAGGTAGGCACTGTGAAGGCAAACTTTTCTCTATCTTTTTCTTGTAATGGTATAGTGAAGAAACAATCTTTCAGATCAATAACTATAAGAGGCCATCCCTTTGGTAACAGGGAGGGCAGAGGAATTCCAGATTGCAGAGGGCTCATAGGTTGAATAACCTTGTTGATAGCTCTAAGATCTGTCACCATTCTCCATTTACCAGATTTTTTCTTAACAACAAATACAGGAGAGTTCCAAGGGCTGGTAGATTCTTCTATATGTCCAGCATCTAATTGCTCTTGTACCAGCTGTTCTAAAGCCTGTAACTTTTCCTCAGCTAAAGGCCACTGTTTAGTCCATATTGGTTTCTCAGTCAACCATTGTAGAGGCATGGCTGTTGGTACCTCTGAAGGGCCATCAATTGTGTTGTGTTCTTGTATAGCTCTAATGGCTGTTTCTGCCATCTGTAATATCTTGTAATATTGTCCTCAGAAATATAGGCTCTGGAAGCAGCAGAAATGTTAATTTGGGTATTCCATTGCTGCAATAGGTCACGGCCCCATAAATTCACTGCAATATTTGCTACGTATGGCCTTAGTTTTCCTATTTGTCCCTCTGGACCTATACAATTGACCCATCTCGTGCTTTGTCTTACTCGAGATAGGGTTCCAATTCCTAAGAACTGAATATCTACCTCCTGAAGAGGCCAATGCGGATGCCAAGATTCTGGAGTAATGATACTTACATTCGCATCTGTGTCCAGTAAGCCAGTAATAAATTTGCCATTTACACACACTCTTAGCTGTGGTCTTTGTTCATTTATAGAAGTCTGCCAGAATATCTGTTTCCTTTGTCCTCTTAGATTTTTTGATTCATTCACCATATTTAACTCATCCTTCAGGCAGTTATTGCTTTTAACAGCAGGCATGGGGCATTCTAATTTCCCTGAAGAGGCATGTTCTCTGCAGTGATTGGAAATGACTGGACCACATTTGCCATGGGGGCCTTCGAGAGGCCCCCTATTAAGTTTCCCGATGGCAACGGGTTGCCCTGTTTATCTCTTGTTGACCTACACTCATTCGTCCAATGCCTGCCCTTTCCACATCTCCTACATAAACCTGAAAGCTGAGTCCTCCTATTCCTGTTATTCCTAGAAGAGGCATTATTCCTGGAATTCCATTGTCTGCAGTCCCTTTTCATGTGTCCCATTTTGCCACAATGAAAGCATTTTGTAATCTGATGTCTCCTTTTACCTTTGGAAATTGCTTCTTGCACCTGTATTTCATTGCCATAATCAAATGTATCAACATTCATTGTATGTAAAACCCATTCATCCACAGGCACTGATCTGATCTTTAAAGGCCCCAGGGTCCTTTTGCATTCTACATTGGCATTCTCATAAGCCAAAGACTCAATTACTATATTTCTTGCTTCTGGATCAGGTATCCCTATTTGTACAGCCTTAGTTAGTCTTTGTAAAAAGTCACTAAAGGGTTCTCTCTGACCCTGTTTGACCCTGATATACGATTCTACTCTCTGACCTGAGTCTTGAACCCTGTCCCGGGCCTTTAGAGCTGCTGTAGCACATATGGATAAAATGTTTTCATCATAAAGAGCTTGTTCCTGAGGATCAGAGTAAAGTCCTTCCCCTATAATTTGATCTAGAGAAACCTCAATCCCTTTCGCTGATTCTTGTTGTTGTAAAAGTCTGGCCTCTTGTTTGAATAGGCATTTGAAATGCCATAAAGGTCCGTTCTCGAGGACAACTGACGTTAATTGATTCCAATCTTGAGAAGTGGCCCTGTTGCTCAGAGCCCAGGATTTTAACATCTCCCTAACAAAGGATGAATGTAGTCCATAATTCACAATTGCTTGTTTAAATTCTTTCAGATCATTCATACGTATAGGCTCCCATGTATGTTCTTTAATGACCTTAGGGTTTTTGGAGCCAGTTATCTTTTCTGATGTTATTACTGGAAAGGCAGGTATAACTCTATGTAGACTGAGAGTTTTTTGAGGTGAATGTTGCCTTTCTACCTTTTACTCCTGTTCATCAGAGTCTATGATTTCCTCAATCTTATTAAATATGCTTACCATTGCCTTCTGTAAGTCCTGAATCTCCTGTCCAGTATTATGCTCCAAAGCCTTCATTAATGATTCTAAGGCATGGAGCTTGTCCGTCAGAGACACCATTTCCTCCTTGGACACAATCGCCTTCATTGATAAGTCTAAGGCGTGGAGCTTGTCCGTTAGAGATACGATATCCTCCTTGGACATAATTCTCATGGCATGTACTGTGCCTTCTTGTATGGAAATCCTGTCAATTAATGTATCATACCCTTTTGATAAAGTCCGATTTTCACATTCAATGGTTATAATCCTCTTAGCTAATGTTTCAGCACTTACAATCATGGACTGGAGGTTACGAGTCATTTTGGTTGTCCCCTCCTCCAGAGCAGTGAAGCTCCCTTCTAAAGAAGCAATATCAGACTGTACCTTCTTGATATTTTGGTCAGTCGACCGAGTCATATCAGATAAAGATCTAGTCTCCTCCTTGAGAACTCCAAACTCTGATCTAGTCTCCTGCTTGAAAACTCCAAACTCTGATCTAGTCTCCTCCTTGAAATCTCCAAACTCTTTTTTGAGGAGGTTGGTGTCAGTATGAATTGTCCTTAAGGTTTTAATCTCTGCCCTCAGCATTGCTGATTCAATCTTGAAGGACTGAATCATCCTTATAAAATATCCAAACACCAGAAAAGCGACAAGTCCCCAAAATATCCAAGTAAGAGGAATATCAGAAACCTCATGGAGGATATCCTCCATGGCACAATTAAAAAAAACCATTGAACTTTTGGATAGTAGTATGTTCTGACATTGTCAATCAAAAGAAATTGTACTTGTATGTATGTGTTTATTTATTTTCAACTGAAAAGAAAAATCTTACCTGTAATGAGCATTGCCTGCCAGTAGGAGGCTGGGACGCACCTGAATCCACATGGCAATGGCGTCAATTCAGGAAGTAAACTATAGAATATATACACTCAAATCCAGAGGTTAAATTTAGGCTAGCAGTGCAAGCCAAACTCAGCCGGGGCTGCAGGGAATACACAGTCTGAGTAGGGGTAGAGTTGCCACTTGCCCGAGTTCTGCGGTGTTTGCAGAAGCCAGAAAGTCTCCAGCCCGATTCTATTGAACTGAGCTGGGATCCAGTGCAGGCTTTACTGTAAAGGCCCTGGGGCCGCCAAGGTGCTGTGTGCGCTCAGGCTGCTAGGCCTGCGCCACAAGGAGGGAAAAAGGGCCCACATCCGGGCTCAAAATAATGGCGAATCAATCCCACACCAGTTATGTTTTAAGGGGTTATTTATTTTGGGGGGTAAAACTTACATACACCATAAACCGTCAGGAAGGGAGCCTAGTCGCTAGAGCCAGAGCTGGGAGCAGGAGCTGGAACCAAGCACCGGAACCAAGAGGCCCGAGCCGAGACCTTTAGCTCTTTTAAAAAGAGAAATATACCATGCTCCACTGGGCTGGTATTTCAGTGGCTATTGGCTGACGGGGCTGAAGGCGCTCCCGCAGCACCGTGGGCTCGTGATTCAGTGACTATTGGCTGAAGCAGACGAAGATACTCCTGCAGCAGACTGTTCTTGGCACAGGAAGTAAACAGCACTAGCTAAGCTTAAGGTCAGCATCCAAACAGAGTGAATGATAAACACTAAAGAGAGAAATGACAAAGAACACCCCCTCTCAGCTATCTCTTTTGCAGCTTCGTGACTTTCTGGAGATAAATGACCAGAACAGAGGCCAATAAAAAAGTAATATCTGTTATGTTTTAAATTAGACTTCTACTTGCCCACTTCTCAATCAGCTTCAGTCACACTTTTGAACGAGACAGTTGAAACCAGTAAGTCATGTTGTTCCATGTAGTTCTTACATTTCCCCTTCTATTCAGTGATTGCAGATCTAGATATTTATGGCATAGAAAGTGATGTTATGATTACTGCCTAAAATAAGGCATGGCGAGATTCAAACAATCCACTCACCACCTCAAATATTGCCATACTGCATGATGCAGACCTCCGAGAGGACCTACCAAGCCACACTCTGCTCTACTGTCAGCCCTGTTTACCAGGACAAACATGTCAGAAACCAACATGCAGAAGAGATGTCTGCATGCTCATGTTATCACTAGATCATTCAAAATATGACAGCCTGGGCACGAGCATTCATCAATGGATACAATGGAAGAAGAAAAAGTGATAGGTATACAAAATGGGTAAATATTCTCTCCTAAAACTTAAATTATACCATTTGTGACATCATGGCCAGGTTTAGGTAACACAAGGTAAAGTGAAATCAGCTAAACCCAGAAAAACAAATCCTGTGTTCTGAATTGTTAGGAACGTAAGACAGTAGCCTCATCAACAGTGAGAGTCATCACCAGACATCTGAGCTTAGAGAAATCATGAAAAGTTGTCAAGCTTGAGTTGAATTAGAGAGACACTCTTGACTAATCTAAGGTCCACTGTACATCATGTATATGTTACTACATTGTTATCAAATGCAGAAAACATAATTTTGGTATATTCCATTTTAGGGAGATTTCTCTAGCTAAGCCCATATACCAATGTGGGTCTCATTTTCCAAGTAGGCCCCTAGACTTGCTTTTCCTCTGAAAATCTTCTTATTGAAATGAGTACTTCAGATATCGCTCTAGAACTTGGCACACTGCACACCTGTAATCCAGTCACTCAGAACACTGAGGCCAGAAGAAGATTCAGGTCAACTTGGGCTACATAGTAAGTGGTGGAATGACTGCCGTCAAGGAGACAAAAACGATGAATGTGGGCAAAGGTGTGAAGACGGGCATGTGTTGTACATATTTCCATCCGTGTTATAGAACACATCGAAAGGCACTAAAGTGGGCGATGGCTGCTTTGCTCACCGTTTCTGTCCACAGCTGTCTGATTTCATTACTTTGGTTCTGTAATGATTCTTAACACTTTGACAGAGTGTGTGGCTGATCAAAGCCACTCACCTCTTGACAATGAGGAATAAAAAGAAAAAGCAGGGGCCAGGAACAATATATACCTTAAGACATTTCAATTTTTTCAAAGACCAGACTTCCTAAAAGTCTACTCAGGTTAATCCATTGGTTGGTTATTATCCTTGTGATCCAATCAGATTTTAAGACCTCTCAACTGAACATTGCTGAATTGTGGATAAAACTCCTGCATATGAATTTTAGGGAACATTTCAGATCCAAACTATAGTAGGAAACACTCAGAGATGGCTGGTAAAAATGTAAATAAAAACAGAAATTATGGAAATGCTCCTAAAGAAATTTAATTTGAAGTACCTTAAATTACAACAATCCTATTATTCTGTATTTACCAAAAGGAAACTAAAGAAGGACATCAAAAGTATCAACTCTCCCATGCCTCTTGCTCTTCTTAATGAGCAAGATTCACCATCAAACAAGGTGCCCATTGATGAGTAAGAGGACATGGTGCAGACACAAACAATGGGATGCTCCTCAGTCACGTAGAGAACAAAATCTGTCACTGGAAGCACCATGGGACTAACTGGAAATTCTACTCAAAGGTGAAAGGAGGCAAGCACAGAGGCAGGGACCACATGCTAAGCTCAGATGTGGAACTTAGAAACTCTGGGCAGTGGTTCCTAGAGGCAAGAGAAAGGACAAAACTGGGGAAGAAGAAAGGAACGTGACCACATGCAAAGCTGCAGCTGGAAATAAGGGAAGAATATTGATATTCTAGAGCACAGAGGATGTGTGGTTAGCAGCAGTACAATGGACAATTCAAAACAGCTGTTGAAAAGATTTTGAGGGGACTAGAGAGATGGCTTGGTGTTTTAGAGCACTGAGGACCTGGGTTTAATTCCCAGCACCCACATAGCAGCTCACAACTGTCTATAACTCCAGTTTTAGGGGATCCGACACCCTCACACAGACATACATGCAGACAAAGCACCAATGCACATGAAATAAAAAATAAATCATTAAAAAAGTATTTTGAATTTATGGAAAAATCGTAAGTTGGAGTGCAGAGATGACTCAGAGGTTAAGAGCACTTGCTGCTCCTGCAGAGGACCTGTGTTCTGTCCCTGGAATCTACATGGTGGCCCACAACCATCTGTAACTCCAGCTCCAGGAAATCCAACACCCTCTTCCGGCTTCTGAAGGCACTGCATGCACGTGGTACATATATATACACTTGCAGGCAAAACACTTGTACACAAAAAATTTAAAACTAAATCATTATTAAAGTCATAAATTGACTCAATCAAGCTATTCAGCTTTATAAACAACACAAGGTGATAAATTTATGAAAACATCATACTGTATCCCATGAGGATGTGGTTATTATCTTTCAATAAATATCTTGATAAAAGTAAGAAAAAAACATGACGGTTTGTTCTATAATATACAAAAATATTAGGTAAAAATATTTTGTTCTCTGATGGATTTACAAACAAAATAAAATAATTCCTGTATACATTACATCATCTAAGAAAATCTTTTTGAACTCATTTGCTTGCTAGATTGTGATAAGTCCTTAAATATTACCTGCACATATTTCTCAGGGCTGACCATTTGGTGTTGGATAACCGATGGGTGTGCTATTCCCTGGGGAAGACAATTTCTCCCACTCTCAGTGTTCCTTAGCTGCCTGTAGCTCTCTGTCTAGGGCTGAGGCCCTGAGGGCTTTTCCCGGTCCACTTGGGCATGTCTATTACTGTCCTTGTTCAGCTCGTGTTTAGGTGGTCATGCTGGTGAGACCTTCTGTGTTTCGCGTCTGACATTAGTAGGAGACTCACAGCAAACTGCAATTCTCTCACTTACACACTTTCCTGCCCCTATTCTGCAGAGATCCCTGAGCCTAAAAATGAGAGTTATTTTGTAGACGTAACCATTGGCACTTGGGCTCCATAGCTCTGCATTTTGATTGGCTGTGGTTTTCTACAATGGTCTCCCTCTGCTGAAAAGAGAAGTTTCCTTGATGGGTGGGGTCTGCATTTATCTGTGGGAAGAAGGACAAATATTTAGATTGTTGTTAGGGATTATGCTGGTTCAGTAAAGTGACAGTTGTAGATTCTCCTCCAAGATACATGACTTCGCTAGGCCTGGGTGATTGGCTGGGTTTCCAATATCAGATGTGAGTACCCCCTTATTGAATGGGTCTTAATGTCAATTAGAGAGCTGTAGTTAGCACCAAGCTAGGCAGGCCCCTACTGTGGTTTGTAAACATAAAGCAAAGAAAAACCAGCTTACAATTCACAATTCCAGAGAACCTAGACAACAAAGAGGTCACTAAGAGATATATACATGGATATAATCTACATGGGAAGTAGAACAGAACAAGATCTCCTGAGTAAATTGGGAGCATGGGGATCTTGGAAGAGGGTAGAAGGAAAGGGATGAGAAAGGGAGGGGAGCGGAGAAAAATATATAGCTTATTAAAAAAATTAAAAATTATAAAAAAAAGAAAGAAAATGACCCCCACAGACTTTCCTACAGGTAATCTGATGGAAGCCCTTTCTCAGCTGAGGTTCCTCTCCTTAGATAACTCTAGCTTATATCAAGATGCAGGAACAAAAACACCAACCAGGGCAACTGTGAAATAAACGACGCCGTCAAGATACCAAAAAGTTATCCCTTTGGCAACAAAATAAAAATCCACTCAATGAAGAACTACCCAATATGCTGCTGATATGGTGACTATCAAGAAATATCTTCAGAACCCTTCACTAGAGCAGACATCAGACTTCCCAAACCACATTCACTAATGGAAAACCCATACACATTCACTAAGGGGAAACCCATACACATTCACTAAGGGGAAACCCATATCCAGGAAGAGGCTGCAAACTGCTTCAGTCCTGTTGAATGCAATTTACTCAGACACATTCTCCAGGGCAACGATGAGTCTAAAGACAATAAATTATAAGAAATCCCTCCAGAATGTTCCTCTGTACAAATACAGCCCCTGACCTAATTATCTACAGGAGATAACTCAAGTCTCAAAAGATCTAAGGGGTGAACCTCAGGGGACACCCCCCCACACCAGTGTCATCAAATTCACACTTCTTTCTGCGCTCCACTTAGTCTGCCTCCTACTCCTTAAAGCCCTCACTGTCTAAGTGCAGATTCCTTGACTCAGGCCTCCCTTTCCTCACTGTTGGTTCCTCACTCTGCACCTCTTCCTTCTTCAACCTCCAGGTAAATAAGAATGGCCAGCTAAGGTCTTATGTCTGTAGCAAGTTTCTCTCTCCTCTAGCAAATCCCACAATGGATCATAAAGAACATTCTTTTCTGTTGTTTTGTTTTGTTTCGTTTTGTTTTGAGATAGGGTTTCTCTATAGCTTTGGAGTCAGTCTTGGAACTAGTTCTTATAGACCAGGCTGGCTTCAAACTCACAGAGATTTGCCTGCCTTTAAACCCAAGTGCTGGGATTAAAGGTGTGCAACACCACCACCCAACTATGAAGAATGTTCTTACCCGCTGAGTGTGAACTAGTGTAGAAAATGAGATTTTTTTTAAATCAAGGAAAACAACATAAAAGCATCTAGGAGGCTGTGCTCTTCAACCTAATTATGACCTTCTTTACCCATCACCTCAGCGATTTTCACATCCAAGAAACTAGAATGTAGGATTTTGTGTACTCTAAGATGCCAGAGCAAATCAAATTCCAACTTAAAAAATAAGCATACATGGTAGACCAAAACAGGACAGTAGCCATTCAAGGAAAATTAAGTCACTGCATAATAAGTATTAGGATTTATAAGTCAACAAATTAAATTTTCTGACATATAACATTTAATGGTGATGCATAAAAATAGCTTCAAAATATCCAGGCTAAGTCAATAGTGCTGGGGTAGTTGTAGGGGCAAAAAGGATGAAAATGAAGTTTAGAATAATGGGGGAAAATTTACTTAAATCTGGGTAGCAATCACTACAGGCACTATGAGGAGGTAGACTAGGTCATCCTAACCTGAGCACCTGTGTGGGTGGTCTTCAGAGAAAGAATTAAGCAGATACTACGGAAGTTAATTATAATCCCAATCTGAGCAGCCCATGTATAGCCTACCTATTCATTTATGAGCAAAGAAGGGAGGGATGAGGTACAAGCCAGGCCAGAACTGGGCCAGGGCCATATGTTGAGGGGTTTTTTTATTTACCAGTTTGCTTAATCATTTTTTTCAGGTGTTATTGGTACCAAACAAACAAAAACAGAATGAGCCCTTATTACAGATTGAATTTGTCATGATTCTACAATGAGTTAGTGATATGTTTTTTTTATTTATGGTTCATATGACCTTAAAAATAATGGCCTGATAGAATAATAGAGGACAGAATTGCTGAAAATTATTCAAGTAGGTTAATGTGAACACAAGATAAAAAGAGTTTAAGTGGAGTGTGATTCCTGGTACCACCTTAATTCTCCTTCATTTGTTATTGACCTTTACCAACTGCTGCTGTCCTACCCTGGTGTCCAGCTCTGTTCTCCCCCTGCTCCATTCTGTTGGTGAGGATTTCTGATAGCTTTCTTTATTCTGCTATTTTTTTCTTAATATTTCCAACATCATTTTAGTTTGATTTTTCTTCAGCAATTCTCTTTGTTGGACACTGTTTTCAGATTAAGGGTTGATTTTTTTAAACTTTCATTGGCTCTTTGTTTTTGTTCTCTTAGAGGACTTCCATGGATTTTGTGTGTGTGTGTGTGTTTTGAACATAGTTATAAACATTCTTTTGAATTCTTCATCTAAATGTCCTCGCACCCTGTTCTCACAGGAGCTGTGGGGTTAGTGATTTGGGGGGAAGACTGTTATCTTAGCGTTTCACATTTCTGCGCTGAAGCTTGTGTGCCTGGAGTTCGCTGCCTGAGTCCTAGCTCTTCTTTCAGTGCAGGCTCCTACAACTTCCTAAACTGCAGGAAGGTTGAGCTACGGTTTTCCTTTGTTAGCCTGGTACTGGGGCAGAAGACTCTAACCTCAACCTTCCTCTTACTGTCAGGAACCATTCTGTGTCATCTCCAGCCTCCTCCCTGTGCCTGTAGTTCCTGCTCCATATTGTGGAATTTCCTGCGCCCTGGGACATTTCAGGCCCCCTTCCTCAGTCCATCTTGGCGTTTCTCTGCAGAACAGACAATTGTAAACAAAAATGCTGCTAGATTTTACATCATATCTTTGCAGTGAAAGAATAGCAGTGTTAATGAGAATGTGGGGAAACAGTCCCTACTGGTGGGACAGTAACATTGTACAAAGATTCCGCAATACGGCATAAAACATGATTATAGTAAAGTCCAGAAGTTCCACTTTTGCATGTACTCAAAAGAATTAAAAGCTAAACCTCAAAGTGGTGTTTGGAGAGCCACATTCCCAGCAACTTCATTTCCAATGGGCAAAATATAGACACACTCAAGGGAGAATTCATGGGTGAACACAAAAGACAGTATAGTAAACACATGCAATTAAGGTTAATTGGCCTCTTAAAAGATAGGAGATCCTGACTTAGCCTAGAACATAGATTAATCTGGGTGAGATGGTGGGAGCAAAATAAAGCAATGACAAAGTTTACAAATTCCATTCAATGGAATTACTCTTGGACAATTAGACTAATTGGAATGGTGGGTGCTGGGCTCTCGGACTGTAGTAGACAGGAAGATATTGTCCGATAGGTATTGACTGAGTTTGATGGAGGTAATGACTCTAGCAGTGGATGGTATTGATGGCTAGATGACAATATAAATGCATTTAATATGTCAAAACCATGTATTGAAATGTAGTTAAACAAATTTGATGAGAAGTTCACATTGCTATGATAGAATCTGGGGTATAAATAAATAAACCTCTTTATTTTAGTAACTGATTCGACGACCTCTCCCAGGAGATAAAGCTAACAGAGTTGGGTGCATGTGTTACAAACCTGAGTTTCTACGTTCCCGTCTGAGTCCCAACACCCTTCTTTGTCTACCTGCACTTAAAGGAAATATTAGATAGCATCTCCCTCTACTACAGTCAACAAAGAGCTGTCCCAGAAGAAAGGACAGCATCGTCTGTTCCAGATGACATGGCAGCACCGTGTTTGCTGAACGTATGGAAGGCAGGAGACTGCGGAGGAAAGGAACAGTGGAGCAGGAAGAGGCAGAGTGAAGCATTCACACCAACAGATTCTTCTTTGACTTGCTATGTGATGTGGGTGGCCATGGAAGGTCAGAATGTGAGTTTCCCCAACACATTTGTCTTGTTGGGCTTCTCTGATCTCCCATGGCTGGAGATGCCACTCTTTGCAGTGCTTCTGGTCTCCTTCATCTTCACAGTGATAGGAAATAGCTCGATCATCTTCCTGTCCTTGGTGGACCCTAGACTCCAAACACCCATGTACTTCTTCCTAGACAACCTCTCTGTGTTGGATCTCTGTGTCACATACACCATTGTCCCACAGCTGCTCATCAACCTCTGGGGCCCAGAAAAGACCATTGATTCCTGGAGCTGCATGGCACAGGCCTACCTCTACCAGTGGATGGGCGGCACGGAATGTGCCCTGCTGGCTGTCATGGCTTTGGACCGCTATGTGGCCATCTGCTGTCCCCTCCGATATGTTCTCATCATGCATTTCTGGGCATGTGTGTGGCTGGCAACTGTATGCTGGGGTCTTGGCCTGGTCAATTCTCTGATTCAAACCACACTCACACTCTACCTTACCCTTTGTGCAAAAAATACACTGGACCACTTCTTCTGCGAGGTGCCCGCTTTGATTAAACTGGCATGTGGTGACACCACTATGAATGACCTCTCCCTAGCCTTGGGAGCTGTTCCTTTTGGAATAGTGTCTCCTCTGACCGTGCTCACCTCCTACACCTTCATTGCTAGGGCCGTGCTGAAGTTACCTTCAGCCAAGGGAAGGCGCAAGGCATTTAGCACATGCAGCTCCCACTTGCTCGTTGTTACCATATTCTTTGGTCCAGGTATGTACACATACCTCCAGCCTCCGGGCAACAACACACAGTCCAAGTTCCTCTCCTTCTTCTACTGCGTCTTCACTCCAATGCTCAATCCACTCATCTACACTCTGAGGAACAAGGATGTGAAGGAAGCATGGAGGAGGATCCTATCCTCCCAGGGTAGGCAGAAGTCTTTGAAAGCTACATGAGCTCCTTCTGTCTCCGGGAACAACCACATGTCTAAGTTACTAATGCTAATTTGCTTTCCCAAAAAGATCCGTGCCTAGGTTCAAATACTCAAAATCAACCACACAGAGGACAACAGAGACTCTTTCGACTAGAAAGGCCTGTCTTCTAAAATCTCAGATAAGGCCACGGTACTTTTTCTGAACCCGTCCCAGATATTTCTATCCACTGAGGAGAGATGGTCTATAGATCTGAGTACTGACAGGAAAGCATGGTCTATGGATCCCTTTTAGTAACTGCTCTTTGGCTATATGCTCTCAAAAAAAAGTTCTGAAATGATTTGGGACAGATACATTCTCCTCAGCGATGTAGCTACAGACAAGTCACCCATGTCCCTGTCAATACTCTATAGCCTATGTTCCTGTCAGTAACCCTGACTGAACTCTTTGATTCACCAAGAAACAAACAAAAACAAACAAAACAAAACAAAAAAGCACATGAAAATAGAAGAGGACCAGTTGGGAAACACAGGATCATCACAAGTCAGAGAGATACAGTAGGGTAATAGGGACATGGATATAATTAAAAATAAATTAGATGCATATATGAAACCCATTATTTTACATAATATATAATAATTATAAACAATTAACATATGCTAATAAAACACTACATTTTTTAGAAAGTTGCATGTAAGAATTTTAAACAGATTTTTATTAGATTTCTCCAGACACCTACTCAAACTGTTTGAACCTCTCCTGTCTGAGAATCTCATATCTCCCTTTGTCCTCAAACACTTTGCCAACCTACAAGTAATCATATCCTTACCTCATTTATGCCTACACAATTAAACATTATTATCTATGTGATATAATCATTAAAACATCACCATTATAAATTTGTTTCATGGCCTGAAGAGATGTCTCAGTGGTTAAGAGGATCAGCTTTTCTCCCAGAGGTTCTGAGTTCAATTCCCAGCCACCACCTGGTGGCTCCCAGTCATCTATAGTGGGATCTGATGTCCTCCTTTGGCATGCAGGTGTCCATGCAGATAGAGCACTCATATACATAAAATACATAAATAGATCTAAAAATTAAATAAATTTGCTTCAGTTTTCTCAAATCATTTAAGACAAGCATCCCTCAGTATCTTTATGTAACATTTTACTTTTTATGTTTTACCATTTACTTCTACTTAATTTTTCTATTTCACTACACTTTTACAGACTTGAAAGAGCCCCTTTTTGTGTACATATGAACCTATGAGGACCCATCCGCCTAACAACCACCTGCCAAGCAACAACAGTTGAACAAGGGTTTGACCTAAGAGAACATGCGGGTGTGTCTCATTGCTGCAACCCTGACAAAAGCGTCTTAAGGAAAAGACTGGTTTCGCTCACAAATAAAGGGTATAGCCCATGAAGGAGTAATGGTGGCTTGGGTTTGAGATGGCTGGCTATGTTACATCCACAGATAGAAGCAGAGAGAAAGGAATTCAGATACTCGGCTCACATTCTCCTTTCATTCAGTCCAGGGACCCAGCCCATGAGATGGTACATCTCATCTCATACTTAAATATAGGTCTTCACACCTCACTTAACCTAGCCTATAAATCCCTCCCAGAGACGCTCAGAGGTCTGTTCCATGGGGAGTCCATCCCAGTTCCACCCCTTGTCCGTTTAACTTTCAAGCACACCACTTTTAAGCCATAAATTTCTGCCTCTTGTCCTAGCTATCTTATAAGGCAGAATGCATTTCCTCCAGCTTCAAAAATCTCATCATCTTTAACAGTTTCAACACTGTTTAAAGGTCCTGAATCTAAGTTTCATCTGAAACACAGCATGATCTCTTACCTGTAAATCTCTGTAAAATTTAAAAAAAACAAATTAAATGTTTCCAACATATAATAGTACATAATAAATATTTCCATTTCAAACCCGAATAGTGGGAACTTAGCAATGAATGATCAGACCAAGACTGAAACCTAGCAGGGTAAGCACCAAATCCTGCAGCTCCATGCCAGGCATTTGGGAATCATAATGAAATCATCTTGGCTCCAAAAGACTTGGGTGGTCCTTTCCCTCCATCTCTGCCACCTGCAGCATAGCGTATCTTCTTTCTTGGGCCAGCGCTACTCCATAGCTGCAGTTTTTATTAGCAGAAATTCCCTTAGTTTATTGCATGTTCAACATCTTGAGGTCTCCACTGCTTGCAAAGTAGGCTTTTCCTACACACATTCACAAAATGGTCCTTGAATGAGTCTAACTTGACCACATATTGCCTGACTTTGGTGGCTTTCTGGAACCTGGCAGAAAAATCCACGTTGCTCTCAGTCTTGCCTTTTCCATGTCTGAAAAGCCATCACCACGTGGATGACATTGCCAGTTCTGCTTCCCCTCAGGACGAAGCCTGCCTGCCTGCCTTGCACCAGTTCCTGTCACTCTTTGTGTGCTGGCCTAGGGAAACACTTCCCTCAGGAGCTGTTTTTGAGCAAAGAACCCCTCCAGGGGCATTTTCAGTTTAGGTTTCCTTTCAAATGAATTTGAATTTTCATAAGAAGCCTTTAACCTATATCATGCCCAGATATATCCGAGCATGCCCAGAGGTTCATTTCCATAGTGACAAAAACCCTATCAAGTTGACAACTGACATTAATCATCGCAGGTATTGTCAACCTTTAATCATTATAACAGAGAAACAGTAGGACATTTATTAATGGTATGAATCAAAAACATTCTTCTGCCACTTAGACATTATCTATGACATGACTTGAAATGGCCAAAAAGCCCAGGGATCTTCCTTTCTCTACCTCCCCGGAGCTAGGTTTACAGGAACATACTTCACCCCCAAATTTTCACCTGGGTGTTGGGGATCCAAACTCAGGTCCCCTGCTCGCACAGAAGAACTTTACGAAGGCATCTCTCCAGCCCCGTGACCTCTTTTTAGTAGGGAAACTATTGGTAAAGAGATCCAAACTTGCCTTTCAAAAGATTTACCTTTGGCTACATTTTCAGCAAAAGGAAAAACTACTTGTGAAATGGAAAGTGTGTATCCATGCATGTACATATGCATGTATATACTTATAATCATAGTTATATATAGTTATTTATTATAAAATTTTCATCTTAAAAGCTACTACATTTTTATTAAGTAATTATATTAAATGTGAATCTCTGTGATTTCCTCACTGAGTCTGGATTCTAATCCTAAAATTGACACGGTAGAGGACTGAGACATGGAGAAAGTCAGCTCTTCATACATACAATTTGTAATTCTATTGTGTAACACAGTGTGTCACATAAGTGAACACACATTTTCCATACACACACTTGTGTGCTTCTGTGGCGAATTCTGTTCAAGAAAACCAGGTCAGGACTGATGAGACGGCTCAGTGGATTAAGGCACCTGCTGTTAAGCATGAAAACCTGGTTCCATCCTGGGAGTAACACAGCAGAAGGAGAGAACCAACAACCTCAAGTGTCTTCTAACCCCTGCACACACCATGGCCCACACATGTCCACGCGCACATCTACGACCAAACAAACAAATGTTTGACTTTTTTAAGTTATTTTTTCACTTTATTTCCTTCCTTCCTTCCTTCCTTCCTTCCTTCCTTCCTTCCTTCCTTCCTTCCTTCCTTCCTTCCTTCCTTCCTTCCTTCCTTCCTTCCTTCCTTCCCTTCTAGAACTCAGCTGTCAGTCATGATGGTTCATGCCTGCAATCCCAGCACTCAGAGAGCAGCCAGGTTGACCTCTGTGAGCTCGAGGCCGGGTCTACATAAAGAGTTCCAGTTCATAGTGAAACCCTGTCTCAAAACAAAACAAAACAAAACAAAACAACAATGTGTTATGGCCATGGTGGCTTACATTTGTAATCTCAGTATTTGATAGACTGAGGCGATATTGGCATGGATTTGAGGCTAGACTGGCAACATACTGAGTTTATGACCAGCCTGGCCCATAAAGCAAGGCTCTGTCTCAAAATAACAACAGCAAAACACCGCATGCGACATTTCAGGGCTGCTGGAAGCACCATGCTCCGCGGGAACAAATCCAGAGCCTTGGGGCGCATGTAGTTTTTTCAGCACCTGGACAGCGCCTCTCGCAGTTACAGTTCATAAACCTGAATGCAGAGAAAGGAAATTAAAAGAACAAGGTCTCAAGAGTCCTTTGTCACTAGTTGTCCCTACCCATATTCCCTTCTTTATCCTGCCCTCCAAAGAAAAGCCACACTGAAGCATAATACTGTAGAAGCTTCTTAAAATATACACATGTATGAAAGGAATCTCATTGGAGTTAGCAAATCACAATGGAGACAATGTCCCATCTAGACTTTTTACACCATTGAATAAAACCTTCCATGCCAGGAATGGTTATATCTTGTTGATTCATTGGCCAAATGTCCCCCATGAAACCCCAAACATCTCAGATTATTACCAAGTCTATTGATTGCTTTCCACAACCTGATGGTAGAGCCCTATTGCTGAAGACAGCACTTACTTAAGACATCATCAATACAAAGAAGTCAAGCTAGTATCTAGCTGGAAGCTTTGCCTCTACTAAATAATGTTCATGGTGCTGGAAGGCAGTCTGCGTGACACAGGAAAAAAAAGTAATCATCAATATCGCCAGTCCCAAACCTGTGGCCTACAACAGTGACCTGCCTGCAAGGTACGGGGGTGCAACAGTGGCATGGGGGTTGTGGTAGAAAGCAAACACTTTTGAGATCGTATCTAAGCCCCATTCCAGACATGTGACCCATGCCTGGCACTGCTAATATGGTCAAGAACCTGAGACTAGACCGGTCATGGGCCCCAGGGGAAAACCTGCTACTGTTGTTCTGCTAAAGAAACACAGCAATAAAATGACTCCTAGTGACATACTGATGTCCCCATAGATCAGTGCCTTGCTCAGCTCTCATCAGAGAAGCTGATTCTTGCAGTAGATGGGAGCTAACACACAGACAACACTGGACAATGTGCAGAGAGTGAGAGGCTTTGGTGATGGAGGAGGGTTATCTGTTTATTGTGTTATTTTCATTGGTCAATAAAGAGACTGCCTTGGCCCTCTGATAGGACAGAAAATTAGGTAAGCGGAGTAAACAGAACAGAATGCTGGGAAGAGGGCAATGAGGCAGATGCCATGGAGCCAGCCACCAGGTCAGACATGCTGAATCTTTTCCGGTAAGCCACTACCTCGTGGTGCTACCACGAGATTATTAGAAATGGGTTAATATCAAGATATGAGAGTTAGTCAGTAACTAACTCTCTAGAGATAATGGGCCAGGCAGTGTTTAAATGAATATAACTTGTGTGTTATTATTTCTGGGGCTAAGCTAGCTGTGCGGGAGCTGGGCAGGATGAAAAGCAGGCCTGCCCGCAGCCCCTCACTACACTTTGGAGCACTCAGCCCTAAACTCGAGCTCTGGGGACATATGCAGAAGAGAAGGCAGAAAGATAGTAAAACCAGACGTGGTAGATGATTCCAAGGAAATGGTCAGCACAAAACAGGCTCCATATATTTTGTGTTCTTTCTGTTGTTTTGTTTTGTGTACCTTTTAGTATTATTGGAGTTTTTAAGTTCATTTTGATTTTTAGGATTTTTTTTTTTGAGAGAGAGATAAAATTAAGTTGGGAGGGTAAGTAGGCAGGAAGGATCTAGAAGTTGGATGAAGGAAGAGAACACAAGCAAATATATTGTTAAAAATGGTTAACAAGCCATTTGTTAAAGTCCGTATTGCATGCCAGACTCCTGTTTGCTGGTGATACAAACATGAAAAATATGAATATTAGTCTTTAAAAACAAAGTCAACATCTTAGGTACAGGTTCGGTGATGAAAGAAATTGTGCGTCATGAAGCCAATCTCAGTGGCACGGGTGCACATGATGTAATGGTTCCTTTCATCCAAACTTCTTTTTCACTCTCCAGGCTGCAGGATGAAGCAGGTCTATTAATTAGCTGGTCTGCTGGTGCTCCAGAACCCTGCACTTGCTTTTAGGTATTAACGAAGCTCAAGAACGAAGGTCTTTGTGGGCCAGCCCTAACCTGGCATAATGTTCTGTGCTAACCCAAATTTGTCAGCTATTGACAGCCAACTTTTTCTCAGGCTGGGCATGGTGACACCACACCTTTAATCCGAGCATTCCAGAGGCAGAAACAGGCAGATCTCTGAGGTCTAGGCCAGGCTGATCTTCCTACTGCGAGTTCCCAGAAAGCCAGGGCTACATAAAGAGACATTGTATCAATTCTTTTCTTTTCACATTCCATATTTTATTGTGGTTTTCTTCTCTCATATCCTCCCAGCTTCTCCCCTACTACCCAACTTATTTTTTCTCTCTCTCAAAATCAAAACAAACCAAAAATCAGTATGATTAAAAAAATAATAATAACAAAAAACACACTTAAAAGAAAGAAGTTCAT
Source organism: Myodes glareolus (assembly GCF_982192425.1). Taxonomy (NCBI): domain Eukaryota; kingdom Metazoa; phylum Chordata; class Mammalia; order Rodentia; family Cricetidae; genus Myodes; species Myodes glareolus. The sequence continues at coordinate 64,733,480 of NC_142034.1, forward strand.
TTGTGCTGGCAAACTCCTGAGCATGGGTCCTGTCATGGAGTGTCACACACCCAATGACAACTCACTGGAGAAAACTGATTCTCCTTTTCCCGGCGGGTAACAACTGCAAGTATTTTCTTGGTCAGGGGCAGGACATTGTGCCCACTTTTCCTTCTCAGTGCTGGCACGGTCTGCTTTGAACCTGTGCAGGTCATGTGTAAACTATCACAGTCTCTGAGTTTATTGTGTGTCGATCCTGTTGTGTCTGGAAGGCACTGTTTTGTCAGAGTCATCTTCCACGTCTGGTTCTTACTGTCTTTCTGCCTCCTCTTCTACACAGGTCCCCGTAGCTCGAGAGGAGGGCTTTGATGACCACATCTGTTTAGGGCTGAGTGCTCCAAAGGCTCTCACTCTCTTTACATTGTCCAGTGTTGTCTCTGTGTTAGCTCCCATCTACTGCAAGAAGCAGCTTCTCTGATGAGGGCTGAGCGAGGCACTGATCTATGGGGACAACAGTATGTCACTAGGAGTCATTTTATTGCTGTGTTTCTTTAGCAGAACAACAGTAGCAGGTTTTCCCCTAGGCCCCAGGACCCACCTAGTTACTTGAAAGAAACAGAAACAACATAAAGCTGACAAGATTCGGAGCAGCAAATGAAACAGCAGAATAATAGAGAGCCTGTGGGACAGAGAGAGATGCTAAGGAAGAAATAACTCACGGCCAAAACATGTTTTCAAAGGTAATAAATTGTAACATGAGGGGGCTGGCTTGTTGGGGTTTCCATCCCTCCAAGTACCCCAACAGCTGGCAAGCACCAAAGAAAATCACACACAAGACTCCATAAGGTTATAAACTGATTGGCCCATTAGGTCAGGCTACTTATTAGTTCTTATGACTTATCTTAACCCATTATTCTGATCTATGTTAGCCACATGGGCTCAGTACCTTTCTCAGTGTGACAGCTTACATGTTGCCTCTTCGGTGGTCTGCACAGGAGTGACAGAGGAACCTCCCTGCTTCCCAGAATTCTCCTGTTCTCATTGCATCACCTCTACTTCCTGTCTGGTTTTCCTGCCTATACTGCCTGCCTGGCCAATCAGCATTTTATTAAAATATGATTGACAGAATACAGACAATTCTCCCACACCAATAAATAGGGGTGAGAAAATGGCTCAGGTTAAGGGAATTTTTGTTCTCGTGGAGGACAGAAGCTCAGTGCCCAGCACCCACAGCTACATCTGACTTCATCTCCAGGGGATTCAATGCCACTCAAGGCTCCATGGAAATCTCTTAAGACCTCCCCCACCCACAAAGAGGGACCTGGAGGAGTTCTTCTCCACAGAAAAAGGGGAGCTTTGCTGGGGGTATTGAATAAGAATGGCCCCCATAGGCTCAGTCATAGACACATTCATCAAAAAAACATTAGACCTAGCAGGAGACTATTGGGCGGTGCACTTCAGGCCCTGAAAGTAGAATATTGTCAAATAAAATTAGCAGTAAAGGTATCTCGGTTTTTAAAAATGTATGTGTATGTATGTGCCATGTATAAGTCACATGTATTTGGGTGCCTGTGAAAACCAGATGGAGCCCTTGGATCTGGCATTACAGGGAGTTGTGAGCTACTTGATGTGGGTGCTGGGAACTGAATTCAGGTCCTCTGGAAGAACAACAAATACTCATAACATCTGAGGTACAACTTCATCTCCAATCTCTCTCTCTCTCTCTCTCTCTCTCTCTCTCTCTCTTCATTTTAAAGATTTATCTTTATTTCTGTGTCTTCAAGTCTGTGTCAATGTTTACCACACATGTGCAGGTCTAGCAGAAGCAAGAAGAGGATGTTGGATCCCCTGGAACTAATATTACATGCCAGGGTGGGTATTGGGATTTGAACTCAGGTCCTTTGGAAGAGCAGCAGGCACTTCTAATCACTGAGACATCTCTTCAGTCCCTACCAAAGGTACCGCTTTAAATTAAGGAAGAAATAAAAATCTTCCAAGATAAGCGCAAACTAAAGCAAGTCGTGCTAATGAAGACAGCACTTCAGAAGACAGATAAAAGAATTCTATACACAGGAGAAGAAAGGCAGTCACAGAATAAAAGACCACGAAGTAGCCAATCTCATGCAATAGACCCATGAGTGAGAACTAATGAAGATTAGAAACCATCTAATTCAATAAATCTCTACTGTGCATATGGGCAAAACAGAAGGATGAACAGTTTGTGAACTTGCCAGATAACATAAGTAAAATTACAGACATCATCAAAGTCCTCTCAATAATAATCCAGATGTTAATGGTCTACTCTCCCCCAATTAAGCCAAGAAAACAGGCTGACTGGATGAACACACATGGTCCAACTATTTGTCGCCTGAAGATGACACACCTAATTGATAAAGACTCACACAGAATGGATGTCAAGGGATGGGATACTATATTCCAAGCAGACAGAGGCCAGGAACAAGGAGTAACCAGCCTTGGTATTCTTGATCGAACACAGCAAATATCAAGCCAGAATTGCTTTAAACCATTTTAATAAAAGGTGCAGCCTACCAATAAGACACAATGATTGTGAATATTAATGCCCAAATGTTCGTACATTAAGTAAGCACTGGTCACAAAGGTATAGATAAACCAAGCTTCAATAATAGGGAGTAGCGTAAGAAAACAGGTAATACAGATGAAACTAAAACCAAAACCCTCGAGCTGAAACTGTCGTATACATTAAATGGATGAAACCGACATCTGGGGAACATTGTACACCAAAGCTGTAGAATGCACGTCCCCCTCAGCATGCACAGACTTTCTCCAAAGGAGAAAACATTCTGAACCATAAATCAGATTTTAACAAATATGAAAGAATAATTTCCTGACTTTTATCAGATCATAGTAGTATAAAACTAGCAGTCAGTCACAGGAGAAATGCTAGACACTATATGAACACATAGAGATTGAGCACCACACTCTTGAAAGTGCAATCATTGATGAAAATCATGGGGAAAAGTTAAAAATTCCTGTAATACAACATGTTGTGGAGTATTATTTTAAACTGTGTTACATTTGTTTATGCTGTGGAATATTTGGTTAATGATGCAAAGATGGGTTGCATTCTTTTATGTTGCATTTGTTTAACTCTGCGAGCTGTGTTACTTTGCCTGCCTAAAACACCTGATTGGTCTAATGAAGAGCTGAATGGCGAATAGCAGGGCAGGAGAAAGGATAAGTGGGGCCGGCAGGCAGAGAGTATAAATAGAGGAAGAAATCTGGGTAGAGGATCAAGGAGCAAGAGAACACCAGGGACCAGGTGCCCAGCTACACACAAGCCACAGAGTAAGGAATAAAGAAAGGTATACAGGATAAAGATAAAAGCCCAGGTGCAAAAGATAGACAGGATAATTTAAATTAAGAAATGCTGTCTAGAAACAAGCCAAACTAAGGCGAGGCATGTCATAAGTAAAAACAAGCCTCCATGTATTCATGTGGGCTGGGTGATGGGACCCCTCCCCAAAGGATGAAAGAGAAAAAAAGAACCAACTACACAAATAAAAATGAGAACACAGATTACTAGAACCTTTGGTATACTGCAAGGTCAGTTCAAAGAGGGAAGTTTATGAGTGTGCATTTCAAAAAGACAATCTCCAGTCAGTGACCTGAAGATGTACCTCAAGGTCTTACAAACAACTAAAAAATATTAATACATGCCAACAAACTGAGGGGGGGAGGGGGCTCTGTGAACATCATGGCCAGAAAAGTAGTAATCTTTGGGAGGCAAGAAGCCAGTTAAATTCAACAGGACTAAATAGCCAGGGTTGATTCAAACTTTGGGAGTCTGACCCTGAGTAATTTATTTGAGACATATTTAAGCACAAGACTATTTGGTGAAGACCTTCCTGGTGATAATTACCTCAATCCTATGTGCACAAAAGCTAAAGATCAGATGTGGCACACGCCTTTTCATCCCAGCACTTGATAGGCAGAAGCAGGCAGCTCTCTGTGAGTTGGAGGTCAGCCTGCTTGTGACTACCTCAAAACTCTTTGTAAAATAAATGTGACACCTGCCTTGAAGATGGGTTCTATAGATTGGCAAGCTCATGATAAGGATGTCTAGAGGGGATCTGGTGTGGTCTTGGCCACACAGATAGCATTAAATTCACCAGGCTACTAACCATGTTTGCTCCCAGTCTTCTAAGGGAATAACAGGTCATATATCCCTCCCTTTTAAGGAACACACAAATCCCTGTGTGTCTAACACTTCTAGTCCTCCTGGTGCTTAATTTCAAACACAAGGATCTCCATGCCCCCTACAATAAACAATCAAGAGATAGGTTCATGAAATGCAGACTAAAGGGGCTATGCAAAGAATAGAAGAAACCAAAGGTAGTTTTCTGAAACAATAGACAAAGTTGGCAAATCCTTATTCTAATTAAGCAAAAGAGAAAAATAATCAGATATATACAAACAATTGTTTTATAATTTATTTATTTTATCTTATGTATATTGAGTGTTTTTCCAGCATGTATAGAGGTGTACTATGTGTGCACCTAGTAACAAGGGGGATCACAAGGGGTGTTAGATCCCTTGAAACTGGAGTTACAGGCAGCTGTAAGCTGTAAACTGCCATAGGGATACTGGGTCAAACCTGAATCCTCTGTAAGAGTAACAAGTACTCTTAACTGCTGAGCCATCTCTTCAGCCCCTACATTATTTTACCTAGAGGGAAGAAGCAACTGTCTAAAAGCACACCCAGTCACCATGGTTCCACAGCTAGCTTCTGCTCACATGATTTGCTGCTTGTGACTAAGGATTTGTCCTTCAAACTTGGTTCCCATCCAGAGTTTTCATCCCTTCCATGCAACAAACGGAAGAGGCGTCTCAGACAGCATTGGCAATTAGGAACAAATCTGTACTGGATTCCTCTGTGTTAGTCATTGTTCCAAGTCCTTTCCGAACCAACTCATTGCTCCCTCGTGACAGACTTTGGAGGGCAAGTTTAGCGTTCCTTACGCTTTGCAAATAGAAATGGGGCACAGTGAGGCTAGGTGAGCTGCCTAGAGACTCGGAAATTGACTTTGGTGCTGAAACCAGTTCCGCTTGTTCTCTACCTGAACCACAGGCTACACAAGTCAGTCCCCTGCTAGCTTTGCAACATTACAGAACAACATTACAGAAGTGAAGGAGGAGGAGGAGGAGCCTTCAATGTCCCATGACTGCTCCATTTCCTCTGATCTTCTAGGATCTACCATTAGTTGCAAATTCTATAGTTCACACTACATCCGTGATCAGTTAATCCCTTAGACACTAATTAAATAAAACATCAGGGATAACTTCCCAGCCAGAGGAGAACAAGCCGAGATGCTGTCTGTGTCTGGGGAGAAGGCACATTGCCTTCCTGGAAAAGAGCGCAGAGGATGAGGTCAAGTTTAACCTGGGGAATAGCTGTGAAGCGTGACGTGAGCCGCCTAAGTGTGGTAATCACCACCCAGACACCCTGGCTGCGGCAATAAGCTGCACTGTTTATAGAAGTGCAGAAGCAGCTCCATCATATCCAAGTGTCCGCAGCACAAGGTTGTTGCGATTCTGTAGCCCTCCTGTGGCCAGAGGAAAGCCCAGGTGGCCCTGAGTCTTCCCAGCAACATGGCAGCAAGGAAAAGTCCTTCCCACCTCCAGGCCAAGAGTGAGCTCTCTCCACCTGCTGGGCGCCCGGTTCACATAGGCATGACATCTCTGCAGGTTCATCAAAACAAGCAGTCAGCATCCTCCTAGCCCATCACCTGCATTTGCAGTGACTGCCTTCTTAAGCACTCCTCCCATTGCAGACCAGCACAGGCAACAGAGAATCTCCCACCCTGAACCAAGTCCTCTGGAGATGCCAGAGAACCATGGAAGGTAAGGGTCAGTCCTGGACTCTGGACAAGCCAGAGTCTGCATCACAGAGAGAGTTTGTGACATCTACTTTGGGATAAAATTACAGGAGGGGGATAACTTGAAGAATGAAACTTTTTGCTGTACTTAGAGTGATGTTGGCCAGAATCTATAATGGTGAGAGTGTGCATTTACTTCCTCACCATACTGGGAATGGCCTAATTTTACTCTGATCAGGGGAAGATTGCCACTGAGTGAGGATACACCCTGCATATCCCCCTTGTCTTGAAAAAGCACCCACTAACATCAGCTATGGAGAATGCTGCCCTTTGCAGCCTTAGTGCCAAGGCTCAGTCTCCCAGAGCGTAATCCACTTCCGAAGGCAGGAACTGAGGCCTTGACTTTACTATCCAGACTGAGAAAATTTTAAACTGAATTTTCAGATTGAATAAAGAACTAGTAAGAAATAAAATCTCATAGCTGAGTCTGTTTGTCCATGTCAGGGGCTGTTCTCTGGCAATTTTACTTACTGCTCCAAGTTTGCTTTCCCCTCTTGAAGGGAGAAGTAAGTCACAATTCTATTAGGTCCCAAGGGAATGTCAACAACAGTTGTTATGGATGAGATGTGATAGATAAGTAGACAAATAATTTAATAGATAGTGGATGGATGAGTGGATAGATGGATGGACAGACAGATAAAAATCAAGATCAACTAGAGGACTGTATATCACACAAAGGGGGACACATGTCATAAGGGTGTATCTACATGTCCTTCAGCAGGTATAGTCCGAGTATTGTCATTAAAATATCCATGTGTTTCCAAACATTGAAGGATATGGTCCTTGTTGCTTGGGGACCTGGATTACTTGAAGGCATTTTGCTCTTAGAACCTGAGTCTTAGGAAGATGCATTATTGTGTTTGGGTGCTAGGTAGGGAATAAAGACTACCTGGAGATCATGTCTGCAAGCTCTGAGGTCTAGACAAGCATGACTTCCTAGGACAGAAAGGAAGATCAGACAGTGCTCGCCAGCCTTGTGCAGATAGGACCAATAACACAAGATCACGGCTGGAAGTGAAAATGAGTAGAACCTCGTAAGAAGTGACCCAGTTGCTCTGAGTCATGATGGCCAGGAGAAGTCAGTTGTGGATTAAGAGGAAAAGTATGGATTGGAGTTGGGAGTGTGGTTGATAGGTGACATTTCACAATGTCAGGCAGTGGGGGGTGGGGGGATACAAAATCACAACCAGAGGCACAAGTCTAGAAGAACTTCGCCGCAGTGTGACTATGCCAGATATGGAAATTAATATGATTACCCTGGGAGGGAACTTGGATCTCAGAGAGCACTTGAGCCCAAGGGGCACGTGTTGGTGCAATAGTGACCGATAAGCACGTTCCCAGAGAGCCAGGAAATGCAGAAGCCTAAATGCATAGAGACTAGAGTGAAAGAAAGAGCTGGCTAACAGTACGTGGCAGCCTGGAACTCAGCTGCTTTGCCCCCAAGGAGGCTGCCACGGACACCATAGGGCTGCGATCCCACCACTACCACCATGAATGAAGATGACTCTAGCCTTGGTCTCCAGGGTGAGCCTTAAAACATGGGATTTTTAAACATGTCATGCCCTTTCATAGTTCACTGTGTTAAAAACTGAGTTCCAGAGCTCCCTAGAGATAAATCCTGCTCTTTGAAATCAGTGCTTTCAAGGATTTTTGATAGAACCATGCAGTAATTGAATGTTTCACAAGCCTACTGGGAACATAAGGTAAAGAACATTAGCTTGGAAACTATACAGAGTAGAGGAATTTGGCACTCATCTATCTAAACTTTAGGGTTTGGGTTGTTTTCAAATAACAACAGTTATTTGGTATCACATTTGGAAGAGAAGTGCTTGCTGCAACATCTAGATTGAAGAGAACTCCATTAATTTTTGGATGTGTGGACAGAGTACCTCAAGAATTAAGATGAATATTCTGTAAATTACCTACATGTCAGATTGATTTTCTGTCTTATCCTGAAGCATTACGTGCCCATCATGAACTCAAAGGCCTATGTCCTTGGGGAAGCCCAGGAAGCTGGAACTCTAGATGACCCTGCAGTAGGTCAGGTAGCAAGCTGTCGTGGCTGCAGCTGCAAACTGCCGTGACCCTGGGATCAGGTCTTGCAGACAGTAAGGAATGAAGACCACAGATTCAAGAGTTGAGCACTCCAACCAATGCTATTAGAGAAAATAATTGGAACTCTCGGAGAGTAGGGATTTTTAAGAGGGGATTGCTGTTTAAGTGACAAGAAATCTGTGTTTGAAGTAGTTACAGACAATGGAAACAGAAATGGGTAGGACATAAAAAGGTGACTTTTCTCCTGGCATATAGATGACCATGTCTCCCCAGCACCACCACACCATCATGAGCTAGCACAGTTATCAGCGTTCATCAGGCATAGAGCCTTAGCCCTTACGGCACCTGCACATAGAGGGGCGTTAGTCGGTGGAGCATCTTTGGTTGCCATCGGAGGGGTTTTTCCAGATGGTTTGGGTTCCCAGGCTCTCAGAGGCTTACTGGGACCAATCCCCAAATGCCAAATTTCACTTTGTCTCTTACCTAAGCCGCACGAATCAGTGACGGCAGCTCACGTGTTCCCTGCTAGTGGTGGCACCCAGAAATCAAACTGGCCGTGGGGTAGTGCCCCCCCCCCGCCATTCTAGTCTTTTGTCAAACAATTCCAATTTTTTTTCTTCCATGTTTTTCTTCACAACCGCATTCTCTTGGGTCTCATTAGGGATCAGGAACTAATTAGGAGCTAATGTATCATATCTCTTGGCTACTCCAGGATTCAGAGAGCCTGGGACCCTGCTATTTTTACTGCTTACATGGGTGATAGGGCTGCCATCGTGAGCAGTTATAGGACAAGGGCTTCCGAAGTCCTGAGAGCCAGAGCAGAGCCTCACAGCCACGGGGCCAGGTGTCAGTCACTAGAGGTGGGAAGGCGGTGATCTTATCAAGAGAGTCCCTCCCTGCTTACAAAGCCCGTCTTCCTGCCCTGTGTCCCCTCTTTCTTCTACCCTACCACTATCTCCAGAAGACAAAATGAAAAAGCCACAGAAAGAGGACCCTTGCCCATCAGTGTGTTTGTAGAGGAATCAAACATTGCCATGACAGTAGGAGCTGGGGTAGTCATGACCGGATTCGAATGAAACCTACATCTGTGCGGAACTCTAGCATGTAAGCCTCTCTGTCTTCTCCGATATCTACAGCTGACGGCAGGCTTCCTTCCCCGCTCCCCTGGTAACAGATGCAGGAGTTGAAGTTTGGAAAGGCTGGCCGGCTTGGTGGAGGTTAGAGCAGGAGGGGTGTGAGATGTACATACTGCTGCCCTGACTCCCACTTCCCAGGGGTCTCTGCAGAGTAAGGGGGCAGGCAGATGGCGTCAGCCTGAGAAAGAGCAGACATGGAATGAGGAAATTGATTCATCCCCTCCATTGGCTCATTCAAACTCGCTTGACTCCCACAGCTGCCAGAAGATGCCTCAGCATGAGAAGTGACAACCAGAGCTACTTCTGGGACCCCCCAAAGGACTTCATCCTCCTGGGCATTTCTGACAGGCCATGGCTGGAGCTCCCACTCTTTGTAGTGCTGCTGGGGTCTTACGTTCTGGCTATGCTGGGAAACATCTCCATTATCCTGGTCTCCCAGCTGGATCCTCAGCTTCACAGCCCTATGTACATTTTCCTTAGTCACCTGTCCTTTCTGGACCTCTGCTACACCACCACCACCGTCCCTCAGATGCTGGTCAACATGGGCAGTTCCCGGAAGACCATCAGTTATGGTGGCTGCACCGTGCAATACGCCATTTTCCACTGGCTGGGCTGCACCGAGTGCATTGTCTTGGCCGCCATGGCCCTGGACCGCTACGTGGCCATCTGTGAGCCGCTCCGGTATGCCGTTATCATGCACCGCCCACTCTGCCAGCAGTTGGTGGCGACGGCCTGGCTCAGCGGTTTTGGCAACTCCCTTGTTCAGGTCATCCTGACAGTGAAGTTGCCTTTCTGTGGGCAGCAGGTACTAAACAACTTCTTCTGTGAGGTGCCGGCCATGATCAAGCTATCCTGTGCCGATACTACAGTGAATGACGTCACTCTGGCCGTGCTGGTAGCCTTCTTCGTGCTGGTCCCTCTGGCCCTCATCCTTCTCTCCTATGGCTTCATTGCTCGGGCAGTGCTGAGGATCCGGTCCTCCAGGGGGCGGCACAAGGCCATAGGGACTTGCTCGTCCCACTTGCTGGTCGTTTCCCTTTTCTACCTCCCTGCCATCTACATGTACCTGCAGCCTCCATCCAGTTACTCTCAGGAACAGGGCAAGTTTATCTCCCTCTTCTACTCCATAATCACGCCCACCCTCAACCCTTTCATCTATACCTTGAGAAATAAGGATGTGAAGGGAGCACTCGGAAGACTCCTGGCGAGGACTGGGAGGCTGTGTGGGAGGTGAAGCTCTAACCTGGGACAAGCTACATAAACTGCAGAACCCTAAGCAAGAACTCGAGGGGTGCGCGGGGATGGGATGGGGCAATAGCTCAGTGGCAGAGCCTTTGCTCGGCATGTGTGAGGTCCTGAGTTCAACTCCTAGAACTGAGGAAAATGTTTGGAACTATAGGATCTTTGAGAAACTTGAAAACTTAAACACACGCACACGCACACACAAACTCCATCCCAAAATATTTCACCTTCTATGTGATGATAATGGTAAATGTCGCACATCTTAGAGTAAGGTTATTCTCAACACGCAATCCTAAGAAGCCATATAGCTTCAAGAATCATGTAAATGACCTGGTGTTCACCAGTACGTGTTAGACTGCTGGGCTTCTGATTTCCCAGCTCTTTCCTTTCTTCTTCTTCCTGTATTTCCTCTCCTGTTCCCCATTTATATCTTTTTAAGCCTCTTTCTTCCTTTGCAGTCACTCCAGATGTGCACAATGTGAACCTGACACAGTCTTGCCTATAATAAACATCTATCTGTTCTTCATCCTGATAAATACAGTATTTTTTCCAAAATGTCACAAGAATGACATGACTGCATTTTTCTTTTGTAACCATAGATGATTTTCTTCTTTCTGGCCCCTGACTGCCTTAAAGAAAGTTTTCCCACCACTGACTGAGAACTGTCTTTCTGCTGTGGGCCTAGAAGACTCCTGCTTAGGGTGCATGGATGGAAACAGACGGCTCTAACCTCTCACCTTACAGATGGGCAGATTTCCGTGGAGATATGGAGAATAAGGCAATAAATATGATCAATGTTAGAGACAATAAAGCGTCACATAAAAAATTCAAGAGCTTAGCTTGGAGATGCTTAGCTCAGCAGTCTAGCTGAGCTGGTGCATATCCTGGTTCTGGTTTGGGTCCCCAGAAGCACATAAAAAAACATGTTGAAGGTGACTATTATAGCTACCATTTGTAGAAGGCATCTGTGATGTTGGTGATATAGTGAGAGTACGTAAGTACCAAGCTGTATGATACTGATCCTCATGACATGGTCCCTTTTCCAATTTCCCTTTTCATAGAATAATCGATTATTAAAGGCTGCAGTAACTGCTCTAATTATTACAGAGTTCTGGTAGCCAAGGAAACTGAGATGCTCACAAACACCCTACTGGCCACCCTTGGAATGGAGCTATTGCAAGTACCTTATATTTATGTGTATTTGCTTTTCTTTCTTTTTTATTAAACCATTCTGGAAGGTTGTATTTGATTTTGAATTATGTGTGTATCTGGGGAGCAGGGCATGTGCGTGTGAGTGCAGTTGCTCACAGAGGCCAAAGAGGGCATCAGAGTCACCAGAGCTGGAACTGAACTCAGGTCCTCTGCAAGGGCAGCAGGCTCTCTCAGCCACAGAGCCATCCCTCCAGCACCTTGCCTGATCCTCTTATACTTAGTTCTTTGTTTCTGCCCTGCTGCCTCGGTGAGATGCTACTAATGCAACCAAGCCTAGTAAATTAACAACAAATGGATGAAAATCAGGAAAAGAAGAATATTATCTAGAGTAAAGGAAATGCTTAAATGCAAGTCACAGAGCTGAAAAAAAAAAGTTGATTTAAGAAATGCGAACCATAATTACTGCCCCGGATCCAGGACCACTGTGTTTTTTCCAACGGATTTCCATAGAGCTATCACTGCACAACAGTTCAGAGTCCTTTATATCCCAGAATAACATAGAAGAGCCCATAATCAATGGTACAAATTCGAACCAAAATTAATAAAGCAACATGGTAAGAATCACCCAAAAAAAATAACCAGAGAATATATCAATACAATGATTTGATCTAACTCTAGGACACTTTTGGGTGTTGAGAATTATGTTTCCCGAAACAGATGTGCTAATTGTCAATCTCACATTTTCTTTACTTTGTGAAGGCTAGGTTTAGCAACTTGCTCGGCCACTAGAACTCAGTGAAAGATTCTTTAGATCTTCCTGGACAAGGTTATAAGTTACCTGGCAACTTTTAGTGGTAGTCCTGGGTATCCCGAGTTACCAAGAAGTCCATTATTTGTAAGACTGACCTTGCTGGAGAGATTACAAACAAAGGTGATAGTCCTGGGTACCCCAAGTTCCCGAGAAGTCTGTTATCTCTAAGACCAACTATGCTGGGGAGATTACAAACGAAGGTGATAGTCCCGGGTACCCCGAGTTATTGATAAGTCTGTTATCTCTAAGACCGACCATGCTGGGGAGATTACAAACAAAGGCGATAGTCCTGGGTACCCTGAGTTATCGAGAAGTCTGTTGTTGCTACAACTGACCATGCTGGAGAGATTACAAATGAAGCGCCATGTGAACCAGTTCAGCCAGCTCTCCAACTCTTGAATGGAGCTGACTCCTCTAACCAGATGGTCTCCCAGAACCTGAACAAATTCATGGGTCCTCAAAGATGAAATATAATAAACAGTCATTATTCTCAGGTGTTGTCAAGCAGCAAAGGTGCCTGGAGCGATAGGGGTCCCTTAGAATATCTATTTTCGCAGATAAGCATAGAGGATTTTAAAAAACATTTATTTTATGGATGTTTGCCTATGGAGGTCAGAAAGGGTCCTCCGAAACTGGAGTTACAGATAGTTGTGAGCCACCATGTGGGTGCTGGGTAATGAACCCAGGACCTCCGGAACAGTAACCAGTGCTCTTAACCACTGAGCCATTTTTCAAGTCCTGAGAACTTCTTTTACTTAGAGTTATAAAGTATTTAAGTGATTCAACTCACAAGTAAATTAAAACATGTTTACATAACAGACTGATATGTAATAGAAAAAGTGGATTTTGATAACGCATGCCAAATTTTGACAACAGTGAGATAGCGTGTCACAATTCAGGTTCAGAAAGCAAACATGTAGATAATATTCAAAGTCCTAGACTGAGGCTTGGGGTGCATACAGCTCAATACTAGCATTCAATCACCATCATTACTGATGTTGCTGCTACTGCTGCATGTGTGTGTGTGCGCGCGCACACACACACACACACACACACACACACACACACACTCCTAAGCCGACAAAGAGTTTGCACTGACTTGTGCACCGCATAGTTTTCTTTATTAAATTAGTCTTCCTAGGAAGCTATAGCTCAGTTGGTGGGATGCTTGCCAAACATCCACAAAGAACTCTAGCGTCACATAAACCTCGTGGTGGCACCTGCAATACCAGCACTGGCGAGGTGGAGTGAGGAGGACCCGAAGTTCAAGGGGGAAAGTGGGCTGTTATTTAAAGCCAGTTTATCCAAGGAAAGTGTTAGTGGCACAGTTGCTCTGCCCTTGCATAATCTCCCTATATTACCTGTTCACCAACCACACTTCCATAGCAAAGGTCTGGAGAGTCCACTAGACAATATAAAACAATATCTCCACTCTGGGCAATGATGTATTGTTTAAAAGTTGTTCCTGCCAGGTGGTGGCGGCACACGCCTTTAATCCCAGGCACTCAGGAGGCAGAGGCAGGTGAATATCTGTGAGTTCGAGGCCAGCCTGGAGCAAATTCTAGGATAGACTCCAAAGCGACACAGAGAAACCCTGTCTTGAAAAACAAAAACAAAAAAAAGAGAGAGAGATTTTAAGTATGTAAAGTGATTTATTTTTAGAAGCTTGGACAAATAACTTAAAAGAATTCTAGATATATTTCTAAATTAAGAAAGTAGTACATACATACAATAAATACAAAATGGATTTTTATAAATCTCTGGATTTTCAAGTAGCTAAATAGACAACATAACTATTAAAAAATAAAAAAATAGCTACCACGAACTTGCCATCCAGCATACAGCCAGCTACTTACATGGTGCAGTCAGTTAACAGAAGACCAAGAACAAAGGTATGGGCAAATGTAAAGAAAACAAGGGGGAGAGACGTGGGGGGAGGAAAGAAGACAGCATGAGAGGAGGAAATGACAGAAACGCTTCTGTAAGTTGGTTCCATGAGGCCACCAAGAGGGAACGCCTTGCCAGCTGAGGACGTGATGGAGCCGCATCCTCTGGCATCTTCGCACTACCAATGTCTGCACTGGGGAAACATCCTTGGCTCCCACACAAGCCTTTGCTCCAGACCTTGAGCTAGGAGGGCCCTGGCTGTGGTCCTGATGGTGGAGGAGGGCCTGACAACCCTGAAGAATGGTGTGCACTAGGGCACGGAGCAGGACTGCGGCAGCTGGCAGTCCTGTGCCCACGCCTACCAAGAAGGCTCAAAGATGACGGTCAGCTCTGGCTTCTCTTCCCGAAGCGCTTCTAAGGCACATTTTGTTTCATAATTAAAATACATTTCACCCAACCTATGAAAACAGAAAGAAAGCTTTGGTTAGATCCTCAGGAAACTGGGAATTGGGCCTTTAAAATGTCAGCTCATCTGGTGTGGGGGTGTAGGCCTATAATGTGAGTGCTTGGGAGGCTAAAGCACGAGAAGTACCACAGTTCAAGGGTAGCCTGGGTTACTTAGTGAGTTTGAAGCCAAGCCAGCCTGGGCACTTAAGACATCATCGTTTGTGTGTGTTTATGCATGTGTACACATGGATGTAATCTCATTTCCTTTAATCCCATCTCCATGTTCTGAAATACTGAGTTTCCTAACCAATGTTGTTTCTGTGCTTTCTAAAGAAAGTCACACTGTTTTGTCCAGTTGTCCTCGAACTTCTAGACTCAAACAATCCTCCTTCCTCAGGCCCCTGACAAGCTGGAGCTATAGAGTTTTGTAAGCAGCTTATGGTAGATTGATCCTATTTTCAAATAGACAGGAGGGAGCATGAATCCCCATACATCATTTCCCAGGTTCAACAGTTGAAGCAGCTCATGGCCAACCATGCTCGTCTATTGGCTTCCCACACCTTCCTGACTGGACGCCTAGACTCCATGTATTTATAGTTATTTCACTGTATAACATCCAATGGCCAACACTTTTTACAAGAAAGCTGCAATGTCCTCTCACATCTTACTGTCAATGTTCAGCATATGTTGAAATTTCCTCAACTGTCTTGGAAATATCTTACAAAATGCTTATTTAATCGAGATCGCCTACAAATCTACACATTGCTATTTCTTGGTATGTCTCTCAAATAATCTGCACATATTTTCTTATTCAGGACCTTGTTAGGTAGTGAGGCTGTTCTCAAATTAGACATCCTCCTTCCTTCACTCCCTGAATGCTGGGATTATAGGTATGAGACACCACAGTCAACTTAAGTACCAAATCCACTTTCTTCATTAAAATTTCCTTGCAAGGAGAACCACCATGAGCAAGTAGAACCAGGTGTCATGTGCGCCCCACCAAACCTGCCTTCCTGTCCTGCCTCAAGGAAAGCCCCACTGTAGAGACCAAGAAAATCCAACCTCGGCTCTCAGATGATGATGGGAATCACAGGGACAACAAAGATGAGCAACCTCAAGTAGTGGTTTTAAAAAGGGAGATCTAACAGCTGAAGAAGTCATGAAAATTAAAGCAAAAATAGAGGTTGCCAAAGCAGATGATCTCCAACTGATGGAAGAATCAGGTATCAAAAACCAGGCAAATGTTCCTCAGTTGTAAAGTGTTCAGGTTTAACAGCAAGCTCCAAGAAGAAAGAAAGAAAGAAAGAAAGAAAGAAAGAAAGAAAGAAGGAAAGAAAGAAAACAGATGAAGATGATGTAAATAAGCAGAATTCAGTTAGAAAGAACTCACAAAAGCAAGTAAGAAACAGTGGCCTCCTTTCTTTCAACAGTGAAGATGAACATGAGTGAGTGTAAACATTGTGGACGTGGTTTCCTTTGAAAACAATGAGGTATTTTTTACAACATTCCTTTCCCTGTATCTTAAAGTGACACTATTCCCTGGTACTTCAGGTTCATTCCAGAAAGCTTCAAAAATACAGAAGAGAAATTCTTGAAATAAAACCCATCCAATAAGGCCCCTTTGGCTGGAAATGCTAGACATTCTCTACTGTTAGCATTTGGTTACCTCCCACCTGTGGGTATGTACATATGTAAATTATACTTTTAAACAAAACTGAGATTGTCGTTTAAAAAAAGTTTCCTTGAAAGTTAACTAAGGAGATGGAGCACTGGCCCTGTTTCTTTTCCTACGACGTCTGGCTGAGCTGTGGACTGTACGTTTGCACACCTTCAAAGTGCGCCTGTGTTGGAGTCCTGAAATGTGAGGTACGGTCTGCGGGTGATGACTGGAGTTGGGCAAAAGTGTAAAAACAGAGTCCTTGTGACGGGACTAGAACCCTTATCCCAGGGAACACGTCCTCTCCCCGTCTCACCCTGAGTGTGAGCACATGGTGAGCCAGCCCTCTGCTAGTGTGAGTACAACATGAGCCAGCCCTTTGCAAGTGAAGGGGAACCCTTTTCCAGCAACTAAATAAGCCACGCCTCATTTTAGATGTTCTGGCTTCTAGAGCTCCCGTTAAATAGACTCCTGTTGTTTAAGTCGCCTGATCGACAGTGTTTGTTTTACCTAGCAAGCTGGCTACACCCCAGAGTCCCATAGGCTATTTTGAGCCAAGCCCCTGGCTCCGTCATGACAATCCCTCTACTGGATCCCTATTCCCAGCTTTGGTCTTTTTTTTTTATGTTTTCTTTATTATTTATTATGTGTACAGTGTTCTGCCTGCATGTACACCTGCAGGTCAGAAGAGGGCATCAGATCTCATTTCAGATGGTTGTGAGCCACCATATGGTTGCTGGGAATTGAACTCAGGACCTTTGGAAGAGCAGTCAGAGCTCTTAAACTCTGAGTCATCTCTCCAGCCCCCCAGCTTTGTTCTTCCTATGGCTTCTGGTCCATTCATACTAAGAATTACAAGCTTCTGGGGGTGTCTAGGACCCCTTGTCATGTGGCTCTGGATGTCTATAAATACATCTTTTCTTGGTCCTTGTTCATTCTGCTCTAAGCCCTCCATATTTCAAACCACTTAGGATTCAATTGGGTATGAAAAAAAACTTCACATCCTTAAAGAAAAGCAAATCTCAATGAAAAGCAGCCACACTGAACAATATTTATTTTCAAGAGATTGTTGGGTTGTTTTTTTGTTTTTCAGGATAAAGTCTTTCACACTTCATTGA
Organism: Myodes glareolus; assembly: GCF_982192425.1. Lineage (NCBI taxonomy): Eukaryota > Metazoa > Chordata > Mammalia > Rodentia > Cricetidae > Myodes > Myodes glareolus. The sequence goes on from NC_142034.1 coordinate 64,750,882, forward strand.
ATCTTGACTAGTCTAAATATCTGGCTGCTGTTGAATGTAACTTTTCCCACATTGCTCTGTTTTTTAAGATCTCCAACAACTGGCCCAGATCTATCTAAGCCCCCATGCCAGTTAACCCAGAATTGGGCCCAGCGTCACTGTCGCCCTTAGCACTCACTGTAGGCTCTGCAGGAGGCAGCCCTGGTGCTTCAGAACCTCGCAGAGCATCACCACAGCCAAGTCGCCCAGGTCGTTGTTGCCCAGGTTCAGCTTCCGGAGGCTCCGGTTGCGGGTCAGCATTTTGGAGAGATTCCAGCAGCAGTGTGAGGTGAGGCTGCAGTTGTCTAACCTTCGAGAAATGGAGGGCAGTGTAAAGACAATATCCCCAGCCACCCATCCTGCCATGGTCTCCGAGGTCTTAGCCAGCACTGTTTCACACCCAAAAAGCCCGGGAATGAGCAGCTTGAAGCAGCTGTATACGGTACTGATGTTTCTCTTCCCCCTTTAGATGGAAATTTCTTTTCCCAATGTACTGGATTGTGCAGACCAAAATAGTAACAGAAATATGTTAGCTGACTTTTAAAAACACTGTTTCTCCTAGATTTCCACAAAACACCAATGCCATATTATATGAATTTGCCTCTGGTTTTGAGGCCTGGGTTTGGCAGAAATTCACACCGTCTAGAAACCTCCCAGATTGGCCTAATGAACCGACACCAGGAAGACTCCTCGCTCCTCAGACTCAGATTTGCCTCCTGGTTGCTCCCCAGTCTACCTCACACCACATCTCCCCATCACCTCAGGCAGCCCGTGGACTCACTCCAGCATCTGTAGCTTGCAGTTGGGGTGCAGAAGTCCCTCACAGAGGAGCATGAGCCCCGTGTCTCCAAGAGCGTTGTTTCGTAGGTAGAGGTGCGTGAGGCTCCGGCTGGCTTTGAGGACAGAGGTCAGAGCTGAACAACAAACGGAAGTGAGGCCAGAATTCACCAACCTATAGGAAAACCAGAGGAAAGAGTCCTCAGTGACCAGGCTCTCTCAGACATTGCACGCTGCTTTGAGCTGCATCCTCCAACTTAAAGGTCAGAAGCCAAAATCTTGGATACAATCTGAAGAGTGAATCCACATCTCTGGATCCCACAAGAGAGGGGAACAAGGGCCTCAGCATATGCTCTGCTTGAATGAGAACAAGAGAAAGAGAGAAAAGCAAATGATTGGACGCATCCACACTTCTCACACGGATTCCCTCTGGCAGCAGACACTCCTCCGTACCGCATCATCCGAAAGAATACCCCACATTCCCCTAACTATGATCCTCTGACACTGCAGACAGCCATCTTGACTCTGATATCACCCAGGCAAGATAACAATGCAGACGCCACAAGTACCACACACCTGTCACGGATTGGAAATCAGCGGTCATGAGTTTGTGTCTCCCTGAAAGTTAAGGACAGGCGTGCAGTAGGGACAGACTCAGGCTCAGCAGGGATTCTGGGGACTCACTGTAACCTAAAGTGATGGGACAAGAGAGGGGGCAGGGACCTTGTGGGTCAGGTAAGGTGGGGTGATTTCACCCTCCTCTCCCGCATCTGTCCTCTGTCACACCTTCCATCCATCTGTCTGTTCCTTACCACAAAACCACTGATCTGTATTACTACCAATGGAAAGAGAACATTACATTTTTATTACATTTTGTGAGAGACAGAGACAGAGAGCATGCTCCTCTGTGGAGATCAGAGGCCAGCTCTGAGAGTCCCAGGAATGAACCTCAGGTTATCAGGCTTGATAGAAGGAGCCTTTACCTCTCAGACCTCACAACAGTCCAAGAATTTTTGACTTACTCTTCTTGGGTCAAGTTGAGCACTGTCTACAGCCAAGTGCTGTGCTTTAAATTTGTGTGCCCCCCCCTTCAGACTCACATGTTTGAATACTGGGTCCCCAGTTGGTGGTACTGTTTACACATGTTTTTTGTGTGGCCTGGCTGGAGGGAATAGGTCACTAGAAGGCGGACCTTATAACTCTGGCCAACTCAGGTCCATGTTCTCTGCTTGGCCTCATCCACCAGATCCACCCAGAAATAAACAGTCTCCTACTGTTATAGATGGAGTCACCTGAATCCATGCCTAGCACGGATGAGACCCTGGGTTCCTTTCCTAGTACCACACAATAGAGGACAAGGCCCTAGCCAGGTGATCAGAATGTTGGTGACCATTGAGGCTGAGGCATGCGTATGTATGGCAAAATGTTTAGAAAAATCAAACAACCGCATACTGTCAGCCCACCAGCTGGCAGTATCTCAGTTCCAGCCAATCCCCGTGAGGCTTTACATACTGACTGTTAACTTGACAAAATCTAGAATCACTTTTAAGACAAATCTTTGGACATATCTGTCAGGAATTGTCTAGATTAGGTTAGCTGAGGTGAGAAACCCTACCTTAAATAAATGTAGGTGGTACCATTCTGTGGGCTGGGGTCCCAGACTGAATTAAAAGGAAAAAGTCAAGTGAGTACCAACCTTTGTCTCTCTCTGCATCCTGTTTGTGACTACAATATGACCACTTCACACTCCTGCCTCTTCACACTCCTGCCAATGTATCTCCCGGTGTCTTACCCCATCCCCCACGCCTGCCCACGAAGCTGTACCTTCATACTGGGAACTAAAATAAACCCTCCCTAGATAACTTTGTTCTATGTCCTGAGCACAGGTTGCTACATGCTGCGTTCAGTTAATTCCATACGGTTTTCCTGTTTATCAGCACTCTGACTTATTTCACAAAACGGTCTCGTGATGACACCTGAAGAAGTTCTAACATTGTTGAGTATTTATTATGTGGAATAATGGTATCAAATATGATTGTTTTATCTCATTATTACAAACTCAAGATAGTAGTGTTAATTTTATTTCCTTTTTGTTTTTTGTTTTTGTTTTTGTTTTCTTTGGAGACAGAATCTCCCATAACCCAGGATGGTCTCTAACTTGCTGTCTAGTCTGGGGTGACTTTGAACTTCTGATCCTCCTGCCCCCACCTCTGGAGTGCTGGGATTACAAGCATGCAGCACCACACCCTATTTAAGACATGCTATGAGTAAACCCAGGGCTTTGCATACCAGGCAAACACTACCAACTAAGCTACAACCCTACCCTCCATATCTCTGCTTTTAATAAAAGTAGAGATCAGAATAATTATTTGAGGTCTGGTGAGATGAATCGGCAGAAAAAGGCTCTTGGCTGCCAAATTTGATGGTCTGAGCTTGATCTCAGTGACCCATGTAATGAAAGAAAGAGAATGAAGCCCTATGAGTCATCATCCGACTTCTACATGCACGCAATGGCATGCATGCCCACCGATACATGTAGGCACTCTACACAGAACAGTTAAAAAAATTGCAATAATTATTAACTAGAATAATTACTTGAAAAATAATGAAAGCTTCCTATTTGTCAATGGGAAGAAAAGGATCAACCAAGCTTCCATGAGGAAGAGATTATGAATGATAAAGAAAAGTAGAAGAACAGGCCAGGCCTTGTAATATAAAACTAATTCAATACAGCTCAGAATGAGGGGAAGGTAGGATGAAAACTGGTCCTCCCCTCCAAGAAAGAGAGAAAGAAAGAGAGAGAGAGAGAGAGAGAGAGAGAGAGAGAGAAAGAAAGAAAGAAAGAAAGAAAGAAAGAAAGAAAGAAAGAAAGAAAGAAAGAAGATAAGGAAAGAACTGAAAGTTGCTGGGAAATACTGTAAGGCATACTACTTTTGTTTATGTTGCATTTGTTTAACTCTGGAAAGCTGGGATGCTTTGCCCATCTACAACACCTGATGGTCCTAATAAAGATCTCAACCGCCAGGCAGAATGGTTCAGAGGTTAAGAGCACGGCCTGTTCTTCCAGAGGTCCTGAGTTCAATTCCCAGCAACCACATGGTGGCTCACAACCATCTGTAATGAGATCTGGCTCCCTCGTCTGGCCTGCAGGGATACATGCAGACAGAACACTTTATACATAATAAATAAATCTTTAAAAAAAAAAAAAGACCTGAGCAGCCAATAGTGAGGCAGGAATAAGCCTCCATGTGATTTATTTGGGAACTCGGTGGTAGCAGGCCTCCAAAAGAGTAAAAACAACATCTTGCTACAGAAAGTAGTGGAAGTGTGTAACTACCATCTGTGGATTGCTGGGAAATCTCTGGAAAGTATCCTGCTCAGCAAGTTAGAGCAGAGTCAGGGAGGGCTCTAACAGTGGTTGGGGGGAGGGATGCTACAATAGCTAAGCCACGTTTTATGTGGCCATGCGTGACACTTCTGTAACCCAGGGGATGAGGAACTAGAATATATTACGCAACCAGAGACACGATGCAAAAGTTCAAGTGAAGAAAATAATAATAGATAAACGCCTAAAATTTTTAGTTTGTTCCTTCCACACTGGGGATCTACCGTGAAAGAAGCAAACACACTAAGTTATATACACAAGCGTGTGCTTCACAGAGGGATTTGTAACAGTAAAAAAGGGAGAAACATGCCCAATTTTTGTGACTTAATGAGTGGCTAGATAAATAATGGCGAAGGGTATTACGGGGTGTTGTGCTCCAAACAGGATTTTCATGAAGCCACATGAAAATTTATCCAGATAAATGAAAAGCAAATGAAGGAAAAATATTTCTATTGTGTTTCTAGTTTAATTAGCTAACTACACTATTCGGTGCCACCACCACTCAGCAAAGAGATTTATTTATTTATTATATATACAGTGTTCTACCTGCATGCATGCCTGCATGCCAAAAGAGGGTACCAGATCTCATTATAGATGGCTGTGAGCCACCATGTGGTTGCTGGGAATTGAACTCAGGACCTCTGGAAGAACAGACAGTGCTGTTAACCACCGAGCCATCTCTCCAGCCCCTGAAGTTCCAGTTCTTTAAAATCTGACCCTAACCTGGCAGTGATGGTGCACACCTTTAATCCCAGCACTTGGGAGGCAGAGGCAGGAGGATCTCTGCAAATTCAAGGCCAGTCTGGTCTACAGAGCTAGTTCCAGGACAGCCAAAGCTACACATGGAAAACCTGTGGGGTGCTTTGAATGTAATTGGTCCCCATAAACTCATTGCAGTGGCACTATTCGGAGGTATTGCTTTGTTGGAGTAGGTATAATCTTGTTGGAGGAAATGTGTCACTGTAGGGGGTGGGCTTTGAGGTCTCATAAATTGTCAAGCCATGCCCAGTGTCTCAGACCACTTCCTGTTGCCTGCAGACCAAGATGTAGGGCTCTCAGCTCCTTCTCCAGCACCATGTCTGCCTGCAACCACTCACACCATGATGATAATGGACTAAACCACTGAAAATGTAAGTTACCCTGTGGAGGTTTAAAAGAAAGTAGCCCCCAAAGGGAAGTGTGGCTTGTTTGGGTAGGTGTGTTCTTGTTGAAGGAAGTGTGTGTCTCTGTGAAGGCAGGCTTTGAAGTCTCATATATGCTCAAGTCGTGCCCAATGAGAAAAACCGCTTCCTGTTGCCTGTAGTCAAGATGGTACTAGAGTCTTAGCATCATGTCTGCCTGCAGGCATCCTTGCTTTCTGCCATGATGATAATGGACTAAACCTTTAAACTGTAAGTGAGTCACCACAATTAAATGTTTTCCTTATAAGAGTTGCCATGGTCATGGTGTCTCTTCATAGCAATAGAAACCCTAAGACACCTTGTCTCAAAAATAAAAATGTGACCACAACTGGACATCAAACCTCACAGACATAATTGGCTAAAATGAGGTCATTAGGTGGGTCCTAATCTAATGTCTATGACAGACATCCTCATCAAACCCAGAGCTTCTGATTGGAGAGATGGCTCAGCAGTTAAGAAAGCCTGCTGCTTTTCCAGAAGAGCCAAGTTTGGTTCCCAGTACCCATGTCAGGCAGATCACAACCACCCATAATGCCAGTTTCCAGAGGACTCGGTGCCTTCTTCTCACTTCCTTGGCACTGCACTCATATGCAATAGCTTCCCCCCGATATGAATTCATATACATAATTGAAAATAAATAAATAAAACCTTAGAACCAGAACATGAGACTCAGAGTTATACACAGAGACACAGGGAGAATCCTGTGTAAAGATGGAGGCCACACTCAAGAGATTCATCTACAAGCCACGGTGCCAAGGACTTCCCGTAAGAGAAACAAAAGGATACACCCTTGCTCGTGGCCCTCAGAGGAACCAACTCAGCTAACGTCTTAATCCCTGCCTCTAGAATTGAGGAACAATGCATTTATGTTGTTTAAGCCATTATGTTTTGGGAACTATGTTATAATAACCTTAGTAAAGTTATACATACAGGATACTTAGATAGAAAGGTGAATAGTTAGATAAATATATTGAGGAGTAGTTATATGGATCAATATGTGGATTGATAAAGCAATTAGTGCTTATGGGTGGATGGGTGTTTGTGTAGAACACAGGGCCTGGAATTTTGCTTTCCAGGTTTGCAGAGACAGAGACACTTTTCACTTTCACCGTCACGTACCTGAATAATTGTTTACGTTAAACTAAGCATGATATTTTTGTAGCAAAACTCGGAAGCGGCAGCTGGGTGTGAGATCTATTTGGGAAGACATCTGTCTATGGGTAGTTATTGACACTTGGGGGTACAGAAGATATCTTAGAGAGTGTAGAAACAAATAGCAGGAAGTCAGTGGGGAAAGCTGCAGATCCCAGCGGGAGAAGCCAGGGCAGAATTTACAGAAGAGGAACCTGTCACCTCAACAAGAAAGGCAGCATGCACAGGGAAAGGAGGAGTCGCAGGAATGAGCCAAGCTAAGGACTGGGAAGGACCGACAGGAGTGGGGCCGGATCCTGAGGCCAACACTACCACATCCTGGTCTGTGGTCGATGGATTACCCCTTCCCTAGTGCTGTGCATGGAAACAAGATCACATCTACCATTAGCACCCGTAACAGAGCTCCAGCCACCTTAGAAAACTCAGGGGCCAGATCACATCCGTTGATTCAGAAGCCACGTTGTAGCATTATAGGAAAGCAATCTGGTATTGTCTGGGGCTGGGCTAATAGAGAAAGCTCAACGAAGAATCAAAGTTTACAATTAATATTGGTGGTTAATTATGGATAATTGATATCCCTCAGAAAAAAAGTCTATCTTGTTAGTGTTGGGTATTTTGGATTTTTTTAAAGACTTAGATTCGTGTAGCCCAAGTTAGTTTCAAACTCACTATGTAACTGAGGATGACCTTGAACTTCTGATCATACTGCCTTTTAGGATTACAGGAATGTGCACAAAATCCAGTTTACTCTGTACTAGGGATGGAACCCAAGGCATGATACATGCTAAGCATGAATTCTACCAATTGAGCCACATGTCCAGACTCATCTTGTTATATTTATCTTTTTTTTTTGAGGCAGGATCTCATATATAGCTCTGGCTACCCTGGAAGTCACTAAATAGACCAAGCTGGCTTCAAACTCGTGGAAAACTACCTGTCTCTGCCTCCCAAGTGTTGGGATTAAAGGCCTGCACCACTATGCTCAGCTTGCTTTATTGTGTCCTAAATATTTATCTAGCTGCCATTTCTATCAATAATGTGAATGAAGACATATTCGGTTTGTTCATTTTATTTATAGATATTGACAGAATGGACATTTTAGTCTTTCTTAGCTGATTTAGCAGAGGCAGGGGTAAGGTTAGGAGCAGATGCTAAAGCCTTGCAGAGAGTACAATTGCAAACAGAACCAGACCGAGGGCATCCTACTCGCAAAGGGGTGGGCTGGGGAATCGCACAAGGGCGTCTAGTTCTAGCCAGCACCCACAGGAGAAGATCTGAAGCTCCTGAGCCTCATTTTCACCTCTTCGTGAAATATAGGCCTCGGTGAGTACTTAGCTCCAGAGGTCAAATGAGCTGATTCACATGAGGATCATGAAAGAGTAGTGAATGGCCACTAGCTGGCAGTCTGTGCTTTTACTTGCTACAGAATTCCAACCTCAAAAAACCTGATGTGAGGCCAGTAAAATGACTCTGCTGGGGAAGGTACCTGCCGCCAAGCTGAACAACCTGAGTTTCATCCCTGGGATGTGTGTCCAGGTGGAAGAGAAGAACTGACTCTGTAGAGTTATCCTTTGACCTCCACACAGGTGCTGGGGTGCACATTAAATAAGCAAATGAGTAAATCTATAAATGAATATATTAAGTTTTTTTTAAAGAAGTATAGACTACCAAACATAAGGAAATCACACTGAAAACAGAATGCCCCACCACCAGACGTAAAAGTCTCATTGGGTCTTCGGCTCTGGATGTCAAGAGAAGCATCCCTAATCCAGCTGTTTCCTGGGAGAGCTTGGCTAGACTGGTGCTGATGCTGAGCTGCACCACAGCTGAGGATTTAGAGACATCTGTGCCACATTAGTATGATGCTATCTTTGGGGACAAGAGACTGGGGCTGCTGTTTCAGTGCAGAAGGGCAACACCAGAGTCCAGAACCTGAGGAGCTGCGGTTGGGGGATGAGAGCTCAGGACAGAGGACATGCTTTGCAGAACTCATTTACATACTTGAAAGTGCTCACACATTAAACGGGTTACTACTCTCGTGCATGGCTCAGAAGCAAGTTTCTTGCTCAATGGGAGAAACAGGGCCGCATAGCTGCTAGGAAGCTCCGACTATATTGCCTAAGACAGTAGGACTCACCTCGTCAGTGGTAAGGCAACTGTTCCCCGGTGTCTTTGGGTAACTTGTTCTACGACACCCACAGGTGCCAACATCTGTGGGTGTTCATGTTCCCTCACGTAAAATGGCAGAGTATTTGCCTACCACCTCTGGGCATGCTCCCGTGGACTGTAAATTATCTCTAGATTACTTATGATACCTCTCATGGCATACGTGTTACTCCATAAGTAGCTATTGTGCTGTGTTGTTCAGAGAATAATGGCAAAGAGAAAGGTTCATATACATCAAACGCAGACATAATTTTTCCTAGTATTTTTAGCCCACAGCTGGTTGAACCTGTGGCTCCTTGACTCTGCAGTGCAGAACCCCTGCTGTGTGCTGCATGAATCTGAGGCTTCAAACCACGTCTGATGCTCATGCTGTGACTCCCACCTTCATCTCCAGCTGATGAGCCTTTCCCAGAGTGGCCTCACCCATGTTTTCCAAATAAACCGTCTCTGAAGAGAATTGGATTTTCCACAGAGATACGAAGACTTACTTACCCCAGCTTCTGCAAGTTACATTGAGGGTGCTTGATTTTTTCACACAAAACTTGAACTCCTGAATCTCCCAAGGCATTTTCTCCAATGTACAGTCTGGTCAGAGAACAGTGGGAGCTCAGAACCAACGCGAGATCCTCACAGCACGCGGATGTGAGACAGCAGCTGACCAACCTTGCATGCAGAGGGGACAGGGTCAGTGCCATCTCTCATGCCTCTGTACCATGTGCTAGAGACTGCACCTCCTGATGCTCCCTCCCTCTGCTGGAATCTGCACCTCAGCTTCACAGACCTCTCTCCCATCCCTTCCCTGTTTGGTGAGACAACAGCTACTAAACCCATTCCTGCACTAGAACATCTGTCCCGCTCCCTTCACTGGTTTTTATTGAAATAAAATGTACATATAGGGGCCAGGGAGCTGGCTCAACAAGTAAAGGCATTTGCTACCGAGCCTGACGACCCGAGTTTAATCCCAGAACCCACATAGTAGGAGACAGCTAACTCCAAAAAGTTGTCCTCTGACCTTCATACATGTGCCATGGCATGCATATGTGTGTGTGCATGTACATACACACACACACACACACACACAGAGAGAGAGAGAGAGAGAGAGAGAGAGAGAGAATATAAGAACAGATTTTTAATGTATGCATGATAAATTATATCATCAAAAACACTTTTAGGGCAGAATTTTTTGAGACCTGGTAGCAGAGGTCTACAGTCTCAGCTGTTCAGAAGGCTGATCTTAAGTTAAAGGGCCCCCCGGGAACTTAGCAAGATCTTGCCTCACGATGAAAAGGAAGTTATGCCAGGCGGTGGTGGCGCATGCCTTTAATCCCAGCACTCGAGAGGCAGGTGGATCTCTGTGAGTTCGAGGCCAGCCTGGTCTACAAGAGCTAGTTCCAGGACAGGCTCCAAAGCTAAAGAGAAACCCTGTCTCGAATTCAGGTCTCCTAGAAGCATTCAGTAAAGACAAGGCAGGTGACGCACAATAAAGGAAGCGCCTCCATTGCAGGGGTCTTATTTTCTCAGACATACTTTATTTGGTTATGTATACACACACACACACACACACACACACACACACCACTGTTATATTTCCACATGTGGCTTTCCCCACAGCCACCACTGGCTGCCTAAATGACTAGAAAAAGAGCAGAAGAGAACACAGGAAGTCCTCCTAGCCACTGAGAATATTCTAGTCCATCCTGAAAGGGACCTCAATGGCAGAGCTTCCTGGGGGATGGGCCGCACTCACCAGAGCTTCTGCAGACTGCAGAACAGGTGCTTCAGTCCCACACACAGAAGTCTGACTCCAAAGTCCCCCAAGGCGTTGTCGCTCAGATCCAGCTCCGTCAGCTTCTGGCTGTGGCTCAGCACAGACGAGATGTCGAAACAGCACTGATGGGAAAGTCCACAGCGTCCCAACCTTCAAGGCAAGCACAGAATCAGACACCAGAGGGTGGCTCCGTCAGAGTCTGGATCCTACAAGTGCCCCAGGCCCGCACGGTCAAACTATGGGGAGGTGGCGAAACTTCTGGGAAGCGGAGCCTTTAGGAGGACTTGTGGTCACTGTGAGGGGTGACCTTAAAGGGAGACTGAGATACTATTCTCTCTCTCTCTCTCTCTCTCTCTCTCTCTCTCTCTCTCTCTCTCCCTGTCAATCTGTCTGATCTGTCTATCTGATTTTATCTCTCTCCCCATCTGTCTCTCTGCTTCTCCCCATCTCTATATCTTTCCCCTGCCCTCTTCAGTCGTCATGATGTGCACAGACTCCTCTACCATAGAATACCACCATGACATTCTGTCTTGTCACGGACTCAAACAACAGGCTCAGCTAAAACAACAGGCTCACTAAAACCCTGAACCTAAAGAGCCTTTCCTCCTTTTTGAGTTGGCTATCAAGTGGAGGGAGAGCTGATGCACAGCCTCCCTCACCGCTCTTGCCTTCCAGTCTGGATTTGGTTTCCGCACAAGGCAGAAGCAGATGTGTTCCAGAGTAATCAGAGAGTTCCTGAGTGACACACAGGAAGTGTTAAGAAGTGAACTGCTGCTCACCTGGCCATAGCCCATGGCTATGGTGTTCATCCACTTTCAGGTTTTTAAATGTAAAGAGTGAGAAACCTGGAGCTCTAGTCCTCAAGAATTTCTAACAGGCATCGCTGGGCATGTATCATCATTGGGCATGCATCACTGGGCATGCATCACTAGGTATGCATCATCATTGGGCATGCATCACTGGGCATGCATCACTGGGTTTCTCATCTACACAACAAAAAGTCTTTGCAAGCCTCATGCCCCCACTGATTTTGCTTGACAATTTAATCCCAGTGCTCTCTCTATACTGAAGAGGAATTTAGAAAGGTGAGCTGATAGGCATTCACACAAAGTTCCTAGTCTTCTGGGTGGGGCAGGGTCACCAATGTCACAACCAGGAAGATACAGCTAGCAGGGATAGGGAAAGAGCAGCCAGAGTCTCATTCGCATTTTCCCAGTCTACGTGGCATTGACTCCCAGTCTACATAGATATCCTTCCTAGTGAACAGATCTCCACGAGCCAGAAAGAAGAACTATGGGGAGTGTCAGCAAAGCTGAAGCAGAGCCCAGGACCAGTGCCTGTGTGAGCGTTCGTCTGTCTGTCAGTGCCCTGCACAGCTTTGATCAGCACTGATTACAATCGGTGATTCATTTCGTGCAGTCGTCTAGTGGTGGTCTGTCCCCACGAGGCCACATTTGTCCCCAGGAGGTCACGTTTGCCTTCAGGAGGCCACATTTGTCCCCAGGAGGCCACATTTGTCCCCAGGAGGCCACGTTTGCCTCCAGGAGGCCACATGTCAGAAACTTGATTCTGAGTGTGGTGATGTGAGACGTGCTGACACCTTTAAAAGGTGAGACTAAGTACAAAATAATGATGTCATCACCAACACTGCCTCAAAAGGAATTAATGGAGTTTCCTTAGGAATTCAGCTAGCTCCTCACATTGGGGCCAGTGAAGTAACTTAGTGAGTAAATGTTCCTGTCACCCAAACCGAGTGACCTGAGCTCTGTCCCTGGGACCAGTTTTCATAGTTGACCTCAAACTTCTGCATGCATGTTGTTACATGTGCAGGCCCACACTCATACACACACACTCACACACAGAGACATAGACAACATACACAACACACACACTTTTTACAGAAAAAAAAATAGAAATTTTTTTAATTGTATCATTTTTTAATTTATTTTTTCTTGTTCCATATATTTAGAGTTAATTACTTAAATAAAATAGATCATAGAATGGGGTATAAGAAGCTCACATCCCACAGCACTTTGGTGTGTTCTGATACTGCCAGCCATTAGCATCTGAGATGAAGCTTCCCAGCTCTCACCCAGAAGCCTGGTCCCAGAAGGAATGGAAGAAACAGGCTTGGCTTGGCCACCAAGAAATAATTTTTTTTCAGTTCTTCTTCATCTTCTCCATCTAAAACTCCCCAAACTTTCCTCCCATCATTCAACCTGCCCATTCATAATAGAGTCAACTCTGCTTCTCCAAACTTTATGTGTCAAAGTCCTATTCCAGAAGTCCACAGAGTGCAACCATATTTGGAAATAGGCAACTTCAAATGCGTAGTTAAACTGACTCTACAGTGTTGGCCCTAGTCCAGTGGGGCCGGAATCAGATACAAGAAATGACTGTAAGAAGATTGAGCCCGAACACGCAACAGGAAGATGATGCAAAGACTCAAGGAGGAGCCAGGGAGCGAGACTCATAACCAACCAGCAGATGTGTGATTTTGAACTTTAGCGTCCAAACCTGAGGTAAAAAATGTTAAAGCCTTTAGGGCTTGGCCCTTGGTCCTTTTTTACATTAGCATGGAAACAACTGACCAGACCCAACAAAGATTTTTTTCTAGTGTCTTCTCCCATTCATTTTCCTCTCTCTCTCTCTCTCTCTCTCTGTCTCTCCCTCTCACACACGCACACACACACAAGCACATGCACACGCACACACACACACACAAGCACACACACACAAGCACACACGCACACATGTGGGGACTCACCACAGTCTCTGAATGTTACAGCCTGGATGCTGGAGTGCCTCACACAGCACCCTCATGCCCGGATCCCCCAGAGTATTGTCGCTGAGGTCCAGTTCAGTGAGGTTCTGGTTGGTGCTTAGACTTGAGAAAAGGCCTCGGCAGAAGCCAGACGTGAGATAGCAGTTCGCCAGTCTAGGACGGCATGGAAGAAGGACAGAAAAGAAAATCAGTTTCTAATGATAACAAACTAGAGTTCAGGACAAGGCTCCTGGCACCTGTTCATAGAAAAGTCTTCTAGACGGCAAGCCCCCAGCCACAAACCCACTGCTGATTCAGAGGGAAGCAGGCGGGTGAGCCCTGGGTAGAGAGATTCAAAGAAGGAAGCTTTAGGCTTGCTGCAAACATCCTCAGGCACCTTCTTCCCAATTTAGACCGCTGTTGTGCCCCTGACCTGGACATGCAGCTGAGTGGCCCAAGGAGCATTTTTGACCCAGGCTGCCCAGTGCACTGGGAGTGTTGTCGACAATCCTGAGCCCATGCTGCAACCACAGAAGAAAAGTCCGAGTCTTAAGAGCAACACCCGTCGACATTGGTAGTTTTTAGTTTTACAGTCATTTCCAGAGACTCACGTTAGAATACCCCGTAACTCTTATGGAAATGCAGAGCCTGAGGAATGGGAATGGAGCTTGACCAGTATATCTGAGATCCTGGATTTGGCTCCTCACACTACATAACAGCAGAGCATACTTGTCAATACCTGTAACCCTACTACTCCAAAAATAACAACATTAAAAACTCAAGGTCATTCTCAGCTACACAACGAATCTAAAACTAGCTTGGGCTACATGAAACCCTAGCTTTGAAAGAAAATAAAAAGCATAACTTCTTTGTATATGTGCAGGATTGGCTTTGTGACTCCGAAACTCTGATGTGGATACCCACATAGCTAGTTGTAGTGATGTTTTATTTGTGTTTTAATAAATAGAACTCGCCTGAAGATCAGAATGCAGAGTTAAACCACTAGAGGTCAGGGAGTGGTGGCACAGACCCTTAATCCCAGGACTCAAGGCCACTCTGGGCTACACAAGACTAAATCTGTCTAAAAGAGAAACAGAGCTCACACAAAGGTGATCCCAGCACTAGGGAGGTGGAGACAGGAGTGATATGGCTGGGTGGAGAGAGGAATATAAAATGGGAGGAGACAGTTGCAGTCTGAGGTTTGATGGAGACAGCTGCAGTCTACAGTCATATTAAGGACCAGATTGCCTCTTTGTTTGTCTGAGCTTTGGTACAGGTAAGAACTCTCCAGTGGCTTGGCTGCTTTATTTTCTGATTTTCAGCTTGAACCCCAATGTCTGTCTCTGGCTTTTTAGTATTCATGATACAGCTAGTCCTCTTAGAAAGTTCTGTGACACACAAAGAAAGCCTCTGCCCAGCAAGTAAAATGGCTGTTACCCAAAGTAAAGGATCCCCACTTCTCATCAGGGGATTTAGCCAGAGTCTCTGCCTTCCTCATGGGTGTATGGTTCTAGTCTGGCCTCTTAGCCTTTCTTCACTACAGTTAGGGCCCTAAGGAGCACATCTGTCTTCTTCTATCTCCTCTCTCTTTCCCTGTCCCACTGGTGTCGTCTGAATGTTCACCTTGCCCTTCAAAAACTCATATTGGTACCCTCGTCTCAGAAAGACGGGATCAGGAGGTGGGGTCCTTGGAGGATGGTTTGGTCATTGGGTTAAGCCTCATGTATAATAACGGTACCTTGTGAAAGAGAGAACCAAGGAGTTGCTTTCCTCGTCCCAACAGGCAAAAATGGTATGTGGCGTGCTCAACCTTTGGCCTTCCCATCCTCCACAACTATAATAAATAAACCTTTATCTTCAAAAATAACCTAGTTTCAAGCATCTGTTGCAGCAGCATGGATTAAAGTAAGACAGTGAGCTAGAGGATGCAAGCAATGGGGTTTAGGATCATTCCCACACACCGCAAGTAATGGGGTTTAGGATCATTCCCACACACCGCAAGCAATGGGGTTTAGGAACACCCCCACACACCGCCACAGTCCAGCCTCTGTCCACCTGGTACCTTGTGCTGAAGTGGGGTGCTTGCTCCCCAGATGCTTATTTCTTGGTTTATTGGGTTTTGTCCTCAATCCCATTTATCTGCCTAGCACACATCACTCTCTACCAATAAAAGGGTGGCAGTCACATTATCACGAAGCTTGGCAATTATATTTGGAAAATTGGAAAGAGAGGAGAGGAAGAAAGGATCAAGGAAAGTAACCATGAGGCATAAGACACAGGCTACCATCTGCTTGAGGTCAAATTCCCTTACCTGGAAGAACAGGCAGCTTGGGGCTCTGGGAAAGCACACTGGACCTGGTCCACGTGTTGACTTCCTACTTTCTCTTCTTCTTCCTTAGGTGAGTTGTGAAATCCCAGGGAAAGTGTTTTCACCCGATGACAGTTCTTGATACAGAAAGAAGAAACCACATGATCCATTCTGGTAGAGAGATTGATCTCAATTTTGGGGAAGTGGTCCATGGCTCTCTGCACAAAGTCTTCCTCCTGCATCTCATACAAGCAGTAGAACAGTTCCAGCTGGCTGGGCTGCCTCTGCAGCTTCTTGGCCTTGGCTTTCACTTCAATCCATTTCAGCAGTTCCAGTCTGACTTGCTGAGAGATCTTGCAACTTAATTTCTTCTCCAAATAGGAGCTTCTCTCCTGGTTTACAAGGCCAAAGAGGAAACGGACAACAAAAATCAGATAGCCTTTTTCAAACTTGCCGTAATTCTCTAGGAGGACCTTCACGTCTCGGTTCAGAAGATCTGAACAGCCTGCTGATCCCTTCCTCATAGGCACCCCCTCTTCCTCCTCTTCCAGCAAATAGTACATAGCAGCAAAGAACTCCTGGAAGGTCATGTGGCTGAAGCTATAGACTCTCTCACAGTCCACTTCCTTCTGGAACACGTTCATTCTCAGGAAAGCAGAGACGTCCGTCATCTGCAGGCCGTGTTTCCTCAGGTCACACTCCTCAAATAGGATCTTCTGGTTCCAGATTCCATCTGCAGCCAGTGAGCAGAGCCCCTGTAGGTGGGAAGAGAAGAGGTGTTCCTCCGCATCCCCTCGGGATTGCAGCAGGCTGGAAAGGAAGAAGACATAGACGGCAGTAGTGGTCTTGGAGGTCTGGGCCAGGCTCTTCCCCGTCTCCATCTGCTGCTTCAGCCCCGTGCACACGATCCAGCAGACTAGGGGGATGAAGCACATGGTAAAGAGGATCTCATTCTCTTGGATCAGCCTGAAGGCTTCCCTGGCTTGCAGTTCATTTGAGAAATACTTAAAGAAATACTCCTTCCTTTTGGCCTCGGAGAAACCCAGGATCTCGACATGGCGAGGGTGGTCCAGCAGATGCTGCAGCTTCTCCAAGGCTACGGGCCTCGTCGTAATGAGCAGAGAGGCCTTGGGCAGCAGTTTCTTTCGGATGAGGCTGCTCAGCAGAATGTCTCCCCTCACAGCCTTCTGCCAGTCTGTGCAGACCTCTCCAATGTGCTCATCAAAGGCCCCCTGCAGCTCGTCAAAGCCATCCATGAGGAAGAGGATCCTGGAGGGCTTGTGCAGGATCTTGCACACTGGTGGGTTTGGGTCAGGACAGCAGCTGACAATCAGGTCTCCCAGACTCCTTGGTGTCCTGAGGCTCACCTCTCGACAGTGGATAAAGAATACATAATCAAACTTGTCTTTGAAGAGCTTCCCGGATGCCCAGTCCAACATAATCTTCCTAGCTAGTATTGTTTTCCCGATGCCTGCTGCTCCCTGGAACACCACTGTGTGCACAGGCTCTGTGTGCTCATCCTCGGGCTCAAACAGCAGCTCCAGCTTAATGGAACTGATGGGTCTGTCCCACGTTTTGGTCCTGCCAATGGTCAGTAGTTCATATTCCCTCTCTTGCTTGCTCGGATGCTCCTTGACCAGTTGTAGCTGAGTGTAGCGGTTGTTGAGGTCCACACTCTCACCCAGACGTGCATTCCTGTCTTTGATACAGTAGAACCTGCTTCTCACATGTTGTCTGTACATCTTACAGTAATCTACAGCAGAGACAGCAAGGTAGACTTGGAAAAGCCCACACACATCTCTTCCCCAACAATAAGCTATGAGCGGACCTATGCTCTTAGAGGAAGAACACTGAGAATAGTGAGGAGCCAATAGCAACAATAACAAAATGCATAGAATGCTGAGTGTTGACTAGAGATAATGTGCTCACCAAACATTCATATGTATATAGCAAGGTTATACTCACTGATGTAATAGTGGCATGATTGTCATGGCAGTAACCAACCATCTATGATTGGATTTGGAGTCTAGTTCCAAGGTAAAGATCCATGTCAGGCATTGAAAGTCCAGTCAAAAGCCTGAGTGGCTAGGGAGCCATAGGCCCTAGCAGCAATGTGTTCTCCAGGTATCTCATTGGTGTAGGAGGTCCTTCTGTATTTGTATTGCTTTCATTGGTTAATAAAGAAACTGCCTTGGCCTTTTGATAGGGCAAAACTTAGATAGGCGTGGAAAAGAGAACAGGATGCTGGGAAGAAGGGCAGTGTGGCAGACTCCACAATTCTCCTGCCTGAGACAGACGCTGGTTAGAATCTTTCCCGGTAAGCCACGACCTCGTGGTGATATACAGATTATTAGAAATGGGTTAAACTAATATGGGAGAGTTAGCCAATAAGAGGCTAGAAATAATGGGCCAGGCAGTAATTTAATTAATACAATTTCTGTGCAGTTATTTCGGAGGTTAAGCTAGCCGGGTGGCGGGACATAGCCCACCACTCCTCATACAATGTCTTATTATATCTAGTACTGTTTTCCCCAAAACATGAAGGCAGCATAAAATGTAAATTAATATTAAAACATGCCATGTGCCTGAAAGGAAAACAAGTACTCTAAAGGAAGTAACGGCTGGGTTGGGGAAATAGGAGGTGTAATTTTCCTCGCTGCTCAAGTGTATCAGGTCCCCAAAATTCTGTCCCAATTACTTCCCACTCATGATAGAGCAGAGAGACAGTACCATAGGCACAGCCTCCAACCAGAAAATCTGTTATTTCAGCCTTATACCTTTAATTAAAGCCCGCATCTACCTGTAGTAAACCTTTTCCCTGGGACTTTAAGAAACAATGTAAATATGCATCTACTTCTTCAGCTGAAGGTGGATTTCCTTTAGCAGGCCTTGTTCCCTGAAGAGGAAACCTGAAGAGTGGCCAAGCTTCCCCGCTTTCCAGTCCCTTGGCCTCCTCTTCCAGGTCTCAAAACAAAGCTGAAAGCAGCAGCCCCATGCCTACCTTTCTTTTTCTTACAAATCGAGATCTTGGAAAGATAGCCCAGCAAACCCATCCACTCCTCTTCAAGGCTGTCTTCCTGGCATACCACAGTGAGATTAGAAGCATACGAATCATCTAAACACAAAAGGAAAAAGCACAAAGTACATCAAAAAGTCCTAACACTGAGGATTGAATTGAGCCTAGTCTATGCGGTGGGTCAAAGGCCCTTCTGAATTAAACATAGCTTAGCCAAGCATGACAGCCCGTACCTATAAGCTCAGCACTTGGGAGATGGAAGCAGGAAGACCAGAGCTTCAGGAGTTACATCAGCTGGTAGTGAGTTCAAGGCCAACCTAGGCTGCATGAGATCATGTCTCAAAGAGGAAAAGCAAAGGAAAAAAAGAAAAGGAGGAGGAGAGGGGAGTAAACATGGCTCAGGTGGCAGGCCATAGTTATTTCATCAGAACCCCAGTGCGCATGATTCTGCTTGCCTCACTTTGAAAGAGTAGCTGTCAACCATCAGCTCAACACTGTGTTCCCAAATGCAGAATGTCTTTTCCAGGCCCAGACGTCCATAGAGTACATATGACAGCAAACAAGGTTCCTTTGCCATCATCTGTCCTTGGCCTTCCCTAGTACCCTCACTTGGAGGCTATGTGCACAACCCTCAGTGTTCTCCTGACAGCCCCACCCTTCCCTGACCTCAGCTGCGTGTACGTAGTTCATTTGGGTCATATCCTGTGCTGCCGTGTCTAGATTTCTAGGTCTTCAGAAATGACTATTGTCAGTCTATATAATGAAGAAATTCAGAGCACTGGTTAACTAAATTCACATAGAAAAAATTAAAATTCTGAGTAGAACTCTACTCAAAGCAGTTCTTCTTACTCTGTGCTGAAGCTTGGGCATCACTATCCATAGAAAACCCCAAGGAGATTCCAACATATACCTACAGCTAAGAACTACATGTCCAAATAGTCTGAACTTTCTTCCTAGGGGAAATTTAGGAATGCTGTAGCAAAAACCCCCTCCTGGAAAACATATCCAATAGATTAAGGACACAGACAGGAACTTAAGGGTAAGACATATCCACTCCTGTGAATATAAAATTATTCTGTAAGATGATGCCAGGGTTGTAGCTCGGTTGGCAGAGTGCCTTCTTAGTATAGACCAAGTCTATCTATACCACATAAACCAGGGAAGGTGTTAGTACACACCTGTAACCCTGGTACCCAGGAGGATCAGGAGTTCAAGGGAATCTTTGGCTACTCAGAAAGTTGGAGGCAAGCTTGGGCTATGTGAGACCCTATCTAAGAAGGACGATCAGGAGAGATGGAAGGAAAGAGAAAAGACAACAGCACTAGCAATGAGATCACAAAAGAAAAATCTAAACATTGAGCAAATTAAGCTCTCAATAATTATATTCTCACTTAAGGTCTCACTTTAATCCAAAAGAGAACTTCAAATACTGGTGGCAATTTTTACAATTAAAATCCAGATATGAAAGCCGATACCACATGGCTATGCTTTTTCAGTCTTGCCTGGCTTTTTATTCTGGATATGCCTGGCTCTGAGTGGGGAGCCCTGGGTAATTAGAACCTCTCCCTGGCTTATGCCGCTCCTTTGAAAGCATGAATAGTACTGGTAATTACTTTATGGGGTTAGTGAAAGAGCGAAATCTATCACAACTGCCCAGTACGGGGGTTCTGGAGAGGTAGCTCAGTGGTTAAGAGCACTGATTGCTTTTTCAGAGGATCTGGATTCAGTTTCCAGCACCCACATGGTGACTCACAACTGCCTGTAACTCCAGTTCCAGGGAATCTGATGCCCTCTTCTGGCGTTCTCAGGTACCAACACATGTATGGTACACATATAGGCAAGCAGGTAAACACTCATACACATAAAATAAACATATTTCTGGGGTTTTTGAGACCTGCTCTTTCTATTACCTAGCCCTGGCTGTTCTGGAACTTGCTTTGTAGACCAAGTTGGCCTCTAACTTACAGAGATCCACCTGCCTCTGCCTCCCAAGTGCTGGGATTAAAGGCATGCACCACTACATCCATCCCAAAATAAATCTTATTTTAAAAATCTACCTAGTAAAGAGCCAGAGAGAGGTAACTCAGTGAGTAAAGGCACAAACCCGACAGACTGATTTTGATCCCCAGGACTCATATGGTAGAAACAAAAAATCAATCCCTGCAAGTTGTCCTCTGACCTCCACATATGGGCCATAGCACACACCACACATGCACATGAAATAAATAACTAAAAACATTTAATGTTTTAATTTTAAAAAAGTAAATTGTTTAGTAAGTACTTCCACTGCTAAGATTAACACTTCACTCTTATGATATGTGCTCTCAATACAGACACCACTATAGTTGTGTAAGAGATGTGCAATTTGACTGCAGCATCCTCTGCCACACAGCTCCGTCTCTCTCTCCTATATCACAATTGTCTTTCCTTGCTATGCACCTCTTCATCTCCACTGACTCAGTGGTGTGGGATGGAACCCAGGGCCCTGAGCATGCTAGGCAGATGCTCTACCGCTGAGCTATCCCCACCCCAGCATCTATCTGACAACCCATTGTGATTACTGCCTTCTGGCCTTCCAACTCCGCATCCGCTGCCTGTGACTTTCTGGTTACTCTGAATCCTTTCTGCTTTTTCGCTTGTTCAGAGCAAACAAGCATCCACTAGGAGCTGATTGGAAAACCAGAGGTGGGCCTGAGCAGGAAACAGACTCAGAGAGCAGGGTACCAGTCACAGCAGGCTACAAGTAGAGTTTTTACAGAATTAGAAAAAGCATGCTGCTTCCTCCCACTCTCTCATACCCCACCAGGAGAAGGAAAAAAAAACATGATTCTAAATTAACATTTTAAAGATGCCAACTTCTTTGTAGCCAGGGACATAATCTCCCAGCACTTAGAAGGCAGAGAAAAGAGGATTTTGAATTTGGGGACAGCCTGGAATACATAGCAAATTTGAGGTCAATCTGGGATATGTGAGACTCTAATTCAAAAAAAGAATTCCAGGGGCTGGAGAGATGGCCCAGAGGTTAAGAGCGGTGACTGCTCTTCCAGAGGTCCTGAGTTCAGGTCCCAGCAACCACATGGTGGCTCACAACCATCTATGAGATCTAGTGCCCTCTTCTGACCTGCAGGTGTACATGCAGGTAGAACACTATATACATAATAAATAAAATGTTTAAACAAAAAGAATTCCAAAGAAAGGAAGACATTGAGTAAACAAAATTATCCACTGGCAGATGAAGAGACAGCAAAGTGTAATATTATATATACACAAATGTTTGTCATTAGTCTTTTTCAAAGAAGGAAATTCTGAGATACATGAAGTCATTATGCTAAGTGAAGTAAGTCAGTCACAAGAGAAAAACACTTCGTGATTCTGCCTGCATGAGGAATCCATAGTGGTAAAGTTCACAGGAACAGAAAATAGGATGGTGGTTGCTAGGAGACAGGGTGAGGTAATGGGGAGGATTACCTAGTGAGGTAGGAGTTGTCAGTTGTGCAAGAGGGAAAGCACTCTGGAAGTTGGTTGCACAATAGTGTGAGCTTCCTTATTACTAAGCCTTAAAATTACTAAATTACTAAAACTTAAAATTACTAAAATTCTATATTTTAGGTTACTTGTACTTTACTGTGAGGGAAGAAAATCTTCTTGTTTACTCACTCCACTCTGGCTGGTCCTTCTTAGCTTTTTCCCAGAGGTCTCTCCTGTTGATAGCTGCAAAGATCCACACAGCCATGGCCCAGGCCTTTTCCTCCCCATTGAAGTCAATCATGAGTGTGGCTAGATCCAAATGGTCGGCCTTCTCCATCTGGCCCCTGGGGAGTGGGATGCAGCCACTCTCGGGTGGATAATCTTCTAAGTGCATTTTGAATTTCCTGAGGTCCACATCTTCGAGATCCTCTAGATACTGGGCCAGCTTGCAGCGGACACTTGTCATCTTCATCGGCAACCCTTCTGAAGGTCTTTGCTCTCAGGGCCACACTGGATCGCAGGAGCGAAAACCCCATGTGGGTAAGAAGAATCTTATTAAAAGTCTCCACTTCCAGAAAACTAGATGCTAATATTGAAACATCACAGGGTACCCCATAAGTTGGTAAAAGTTTTAAAGTTTCTCAACTCAGAAAACTCAAACAGGGAAAAAGAGGGAAAAAAAAAACCAATCACTCAACTCTATGAATCACCACGTCTGGCTTTGAAAAGTAAACCAAACACTTACCAGAAAGTTCTCTTGGCTTGATCCAGGAATGTGTCCTGAGCCATGGAAGAAAAGCTCCCCTGCAGAGATAAAAATAAATAAGCCATCAGCCAGGCAGTGGTGGTGCGTGCCTTTAATCCTAGCACTCAGGAGGCAGAGGCAGGAGAATCTCTGTGAGTTCGAGCCCAGCCTGATCTACAAGAGCTAGGTCCAGGACAGGTTCCAAAGCTACAGAGAAACCCTGTCTTGAAAAAACAAACAAACAAATAAGCCATCAATACAATCAACTATAGTACACAGAAAACAAACGTACAGGAGAGCACTGGGACTGTGGTCCCGTGGTGACGGACACTCTTTACTATTGCTCAATTTCAGCTTCCTCATTTAGTCACTGAGGAAGCAAAAGAGATTTGCTTTCTGATTTCTTTTAATGGAAGGTTCTGGCTTCTTGTTCCTTTTTTCATCTGAGGGAAAGGAACAAAGAAAGGAGAAAACCAGGAGAAAAGATGCTACAGTCATGACAAAGCAACAGAGGGGGAGTACTCCCAGCACAAAGGGGGAGGACTCCCAGCACAGAGGGGGGACACCCCACGCAGAGGGGAGGACTCCCAGCACAGAGGGGTAGGACTCCCAGCACAGAGGGGAAGGACTCCCAGAACAGAGGGGGAGGACTCCCAGAACAGAGGGGGAGGACTCCCAGCACAGAGAGGGAGGACTCCCGACACAGAAGGGAAGGACTCACAGCACAGAGTGGGAGGACTCCCAGCATACAGCGGTGGGCAGTCTTTCACTGCTCCTCTACTTCCCACTGACAGAACCCAATCAGGTGGAACCTGGGTGTGTATAAAGGAGAACCAAATGCATACATCTCTTCAATGGCTCTTAGAGAGTTTCATAAATATCATGAGTATCACAGTTCACATTTAGTTAGAACTCATAGGTTAGATTAGCCTGATTATTCTCCCTAATCTAGTTTCTCAATTGAAATGTGTAGGTTCCTTCTGCTGAGTAGTAGAGACTCTAAGTAACTTTCTTAGAAGGTAGCCATTAATGACAGGGGAGGGGAAAGAGCCTGCAAAACGGTAATGGACTCTAAATTGGTATTTATATGACAGCGGGTTGACACTTGAGGCCCCTCAAGCTCTGTGATCCCTATCCCTTTTCCAGTCTGTGTCTCCTCTCCCTGCCCCATACAACAGCTCACACCTTCCTTTCACTCAACTCTAGGGCTTTCGCTGACAGCTACCCCAGCTCTACAGATCCTCCTAGACTGACCCCTCTGCTCACATCTGTACCAGGAATTTTCAGTCCTCTGCTCCCTGTCCCTGAGACCTGCTGCAATAGCTTTGGTGTTTACTTTGGCTACCCTGGGCTTCCATCACACTCCCTCACGGGCATCCCACCCTCTGCTGCCCTGAGTAGATGCTGGGCAAGCCTGTTGAAGTCCTTGGAAGCTATAACTGCTTCTTTTGCAACCCCCACAACACCTCCCCAACATGCACAAACCAAGTAACCAGCAAACAGAAGATCCCAAAACACTTTAAAGCTAGACCTAGAGTCTAGAAGAAATTTCTAGTTTATTGACCAAGACAAGTCATGCCATTAAATATAGCTTCCCATTCCTTCCTGGACCTTTCGCCCATATTGCTCCATGAAACTGTACTCACCCGGATACCAGCCTTAGGTAGAACCGAAGAGAAAATGAGATGACTTTATAGTGGTCACTGACACTGGAGGCAGGAAGGATGTGGTTTCCGGAAGTGTATGAGCTTGCATCACCAGCAAATTAACAGTTACTCATCTGGATGGGTTTTCCAAACCCAAGCAATAGACTTCTGAGACTAAGTCTGGGCTGCAGACCAAAATTCCCCAGGGTCCTTGGGAAAGCCTTTAGAATAGTGGGCTCAGCTCACACTGCAAGCACCCCAGGAGGAGCTGGGACTCCAGAGAAGAGGGAAGTGCGCAGTGATAAGCAGAACTGCTGAGTGGAGAGTTGAGAATAAGTTCAGGCTCTGAAACCCCGTGCTCCATGTTCTTCCCCTTCACATGGAGACGGTCAGCAGGCAGCTACAAGTGTTTGCTGTCCCCCGTTATTTTTGAAGGCAGATGTCCTACTCCACGACTTTTGGACTCACCTGTCGGGTTGATTTGGAGAATTAGCTGTGTCCAAGGAAAAAGCCAAAAGCACCTGGCTTTCTTTACCCCTGAAGAACAAGGGGACAGATGGCCACGCAGACCTGCTTTCCCTGCTCCTTTTAGTGGCCGTGGACCCCAGCCGGACGAGGGCATGGGTTCCGCCAAGTTCTGAGCAAGAGGTACTCATTCTCTCAGTATTGGCACAGGGCAGTTGCTCACGTTAAACTACAGACGAAGTGGCAGACCCACATCTCAGAGACTCTGTAGATCCAGAGGCAGCAGCAACAAGAGCTCAGGAGCTAAAGCTAGACAGGAAGCGGACCAGACACATTCAGGAAGACTGGAGCTACCGCCTATAGGCAAGAATTTTTTTTTTTTTTTTTGTAAGTCGGTTGTAAATCGCGTTGACTGAGATATATTTTATGTGCAGCAAAAATCCACACCTTTATAAAAACAGATATGTAGATTAGCAGAAAAGAGTAGAAAGTGCAAAAATAAGCC
The DNA here is from genome assembly GCF_982192425.1 of Myodes glareolus. NCBI lineage: Eukaryota > Metazoa > Chordata > Mammalia > Rodentia > Cricetidae > Myodes > Myodes glareolus. Next base: position 64,776,246 of record NC_142034.1, read on the forward strand.
CACTTATGTGAGCAACTGATTTTGACAAGGACCACCGAGAAGATAAAAAGAAAGGAGATCTCTTCAACCACTGGTCTCTCAGTCAGACCGTTGTGGTGCGAATCTGCAGTACCAGTTGCTTGGGAGGTTAGAGCAGGGATTTACAAGTTCAAGGCCTTCCTGGGCAACTTAGTGGGACAATGTCTCAAAATAAAAAGGGGGTGGGAATGGAGCTAGATGGTTGTGCCTTATGTAGTTGTTGCTGTTGTTTTTATTCTTTACTCTTTGGGTATCCACCACCCAGCTCCCAAATAAATACACGGAGGTTTATTATTACTTATAAATGCCCCGTCTTAGCTTAGCTTGTTTCTTGCCAGCTTTTCTTAAATTAAATTATCCCTTCTATGTTTTGCCTCTGGGCTTTTACCTTTTTCTATTTCTGTATACCTTTCTTTACTTCATACTCCATGGCTGTGTAGCTGGGTGGCTGTCCCCCTGAAGTCCTCCTCCTTCTCTCGCTCCTAGATCTCCCTCTCCCCAGATTTCTCCTCCTATTTATTCTCCTCCTGCCAACCCTCCCTATCCTTTCACCTGCCTTGCTATTGGTCATTTAGCTCTTTATTAGACCAATCAGGTTTTTTGTTTGTTTGTTTTTTAGCTGTCCTGGAACTAGATCTTGTAGACCAGGCTGGCCTCGAACTCACAGAGATCTGCCTGCCTCTCCCTCCCAAGTGCTGGGATTAAAGCCACTGCCCAGCTTTTTAAAAATAATTTATTATTAAATTTATTTTGTGTGCATTGGTATGAAAGTGTCAGATCCCCTGGAACTGGAGTTGCAGACGACAGTTGTGAGTTGCCATGTGGGTGCTGGGAATTGAACTCAGGACCTCTGGAAGAGCAGCCAGTGCTCTTAACCACTGAGCCATCTCACCAGCCCCCTAATCAGATTTTTGACTTTTTTTAAAATTTATCTATTTACTAAAAATTTCCACCTCCTCCCCTCCTCCCACTTCCCTCCCACTCCCTCCCTCCCCTTTCCCCCTCCCTCTCCAGTCCTAAGAGAAGTCAGGGTGTCCTGCCCTGTGGGAAGTTCAAGGCCCTCCCCCCTCCATCCAGGTCTAGGAAGGCGTGCATCCAAACAGACTAGGCTCCCAAAAAGTCAGTACATGCAGTAGAATCAAAACTCAGTGCCATTATCATTGGCTTCTCAGTCAGGCCTCATTGTCAGCCACATTCAGAGAGTTCGGTCTGATCACATGCTCGTTCAGTCCCAGTTCAGCTGGCCTTGTTGAGCTCTCAATAGATCAGTCCCATCATCTCAGTGGGTGGACGCACCTCTCATGGTACTGACTTCCTTGCTCATGTTCTCCCTCCCTCTGCTCTTCATCTGGACCTTGGGAGCTCAGTCCAGTGCTCCAATGTGGGTCTCTGTCTCTATCTCCATCCATTGCCGGATGAAGGTTCTATAGTGATATGCAAGATATTCATCAGTGTGGCTATGGGAGAAGGCCAGTTCAGGCACCCTCTCCTCTGCTGCCCAAGGACCTAGCTGGGGACATCCTCGTGGACACCTGGGAATCCCTCCAGAGCCGAGCCTCTTGCCAACCTTAAAATGGCTCCCTTAATTAAGATATCTTCTTCCCTGCTCCCATATCCACCCTTCCTCCATCTCAACCATCCCATTCCCCTAAGCTCTCCCCAATCCTCCCCTTCTCCCTTCTCTCTCCCCATCTCCCCTTCCCCCCACCAAGCCCCACCCCCGTGCTCCCAACTTTTGCCCGGCAATCTTGTCTACTTCCAATATTCAGGAGGATAACTATATGATTTTCTTTGGGTTCACCTTATTATTTAGGTTCTCTAGGATCACGAACTATAGGCTCAATGTCCTTTGTTTATGGCTAGAATTCACTAATGAGTGAGTACATACCATATTCATCTTTTTGGATCTGGGTTATCTCACTCAGTAATGTGTTTTCCATCCATTTGCATGCAAAATTCAAGATGTCATTGGTTTTTACCGCTGAGTAGAACTCTAATGTGTATATGTACCACACCTTCTTTATCAATTCTTCCATTGAGGGGCACCTAGGTTGTTTCCAGGTTCTGGCTATTACAAATAGTGCTGCTATGAACATAGTTGAACAAATACTTTTGTAGTATGATTGGGCATCTCTTGGGTATATTCCCAAGAGTGGAATTGCTGGATTCTGAGGTAGGTTGACTCCCAGTTTCCTGAGAAACCGCCACACTGATTTCCAAAGTAGTTGCACAAGTTTGCATTCCCACCAGCAATGGATGAGTGTTCCCCTTACTCCACATCCTCTCCAGCATAGGTTATCATTGGTGTTTTTGATTTTAGCCATTCTGACAGGTATAAGATGGTATCTCAAAGTTGTTTTGATTTGCATTTCCCTGATTGCTAAGGAAGTTGAACATGACCTTAAGTATATTTTGGCCATTTGAGATTCTTCTGTTGAGAATTCTCCGTTCATTTCAGTACCCCATTTTTTAATTGGGTTATTCAGAATTTTAATGTCTAGTTTCTTGAGTTCTTTATCTGATGAGGAGTTGGTGAAGATCTTCTCCCATTCAGTAGGGTTTTTTTTCGTCTTAATGACAGTGTCCTTTGCTTTACAGATGCTTCTCAGTTTCAGGAGGTCCCATTTATTCATTGTTGCTCTTATTGTCTGTGCTACTGGGGTTATATGTAGGAAGTAGTCTCCTGTGCCCATGTGTTGCAGACTACTTCCCACTTTCTCTTCTATCAAGTTCAGTGTGGTCAGATTTATACTGAGGTCTTTCATCCATTTGGACTTGAGTTTTGCGCATGGTGAGAGATATGGATCTATTTTCATTCTTCTACATGTTGACATCCAGTTGTGCCAGCACCATTTGTTAAGGATATTTTCTTTTTTTCTTCCATTGTATAATTTTAGCTCCTTTGTCAAAAATCAGGTGTTCATAGGTTTGTGGATTAATATCCGGGTCTTCAATTCAATTCCATTGGTTAACATCTCTGTTTTTATGCCAATAACAAGTTGCTTTCATTACTGTAGCTCTGTAATAGAGTTTGAAGTCAGGGATGGTAATGACTCCAGAAGTACTTTTATTGTATAGGATTCTTTTGGGTTTTTTGTCTTTCCATATAAATTTGATTATTGTTCTCTCAAGGTCTGTGAAGAATTTTGTTGGGATTTTGATGGGGATTGCATTGAATCTATAGATTGCTTTTGGTAGAATTGCCATTTTTACTATGTTGATCCTACCAATCCAAGAGCATGGGAGATCCTTCCATTTTCTGGTATTCTCTTCTATTTCTTTCTTCAAAGACTTAAAGTTCTTGTCAAATAGATCTTTCACTTTCTTGGTTAGAGTTACCCCAAGATACTTTATGCTATTTATGGCTATAGTGAAAGGTGATGTTTCACTGATTTCCCTCTCTGCTTCTTTGTTCTTTGTGTATAGGAGGGCTACTGATTTTTTTTGGAGTTGATCTTGTATCCTGCCACATTACTAAAGGTGTTCATCAGATGTAGGAGTTCTTTGGGAGAGTTTTTGGGGTCACTTAAGTACACTATCGTATCATCTGCAAACAATGAAAGTTTGACTTCTTCCTTCCCAATTCGAATCCCCTTGATCTTGTTGTCTTGTTGCTATTGCTAAAACTTCAATCACTACATTGAAGAGGTATGGAGAGAGTGGACAGCCTTGTCTTGTTCCTCCCAATCAGATGTTTTAGGTAGAGAAAGGAACATAGCTTCATAGAGTTAAACAAATGCAACATAAAAGAATGCAACACATTTTTGCATCCTTAAACAAATGTTCCACATCATAAACAGATGCAACATATCTTAAAATAATATTCTACAATAGCCTTACCTAGCATATGAGATACTGGGTCCCATCCTTAGTACTGCAAAAATTAAAAACAGAAAAGTAATAAATTAATGATCTTCAGAAAACAGGATAGTTACATGCTGAAGAATAAAACTAGATCTTACCTGATCTTCCCACATTTAAGTCCACTCGGTAATAAAGAGCTAAACAGATCTGAAGCCCTGACTCTCTAGCAGACAGGGAAAGCCTGTTAATGCTGATGCTGGCGAGGGTTTTTATGTATCTCCTGAAAAGCAATGCAACAAGAGGTTAAGTAAGCTACCAGGACTAACGAAACTGAAAAGCTGCCAGGGACACAAGGAGAAGAGTGAGGAAACCGCTAATGTCCTTGAAGAAGACATCTGTAAACCACATCTTAGATAAGGGTAACAGCCAAAACACGCAAGGACGTCACTCAAACCAACAGCAAAGGACGTGAACAAACAACAGTCAAGAAGAAACCGAAAGCCCGATAGGTGTGTGAAGGGTGTTCAACATTACCAGTCCTTGGGTGTTGACAACGATGACAATGAAGAAGCTATGGACTTATCTTAGACACAGAACTTTTCTGGCATGTCTTAAGCCCTGCATTTGATCGCAGTACCACGTAAAAACTGGATATAGCAACATGCACATAATGCCAGCACTGGAGAGTCCAAGATCAGCCTTGCCTACATAGTGAGTTCTAGGCTAGCCTGGGGTACAAAGTGAGACTTAGTCTCAAACAAACAAACAACAAGAACAAAAAACAAAAAAAATAACAAAACTTTGTTGTTGTTAACGAATGCATTTTAGTGGGTTACTTATAGAAACGTCAGAGAGATCATTTACAGGAGCACGGGCAGTTTGTCAATAGTTACACAACTGATAAAGGACTCTCTCAGTGGCATCATCTGCCTATAGATCCTCAGGGAGGGAAGGGGCTTTGTGAGAGCACTCCCTACTCCTGACAGGGACCAGTTATAGAAAGCTTCTGCAGGGAATCTCAGCTACTAAGAGTTCAAGAATGCAACAGCCAGAGTTGGAGACATGGCCCAGCAATTAAGAGCACTTGCTGCTCTTGTAGAAGAGCTGTGTTCCAGGTTAGAAAGATGGCTCAGCCATTAGAATTTAGGCTCACAACCAAAGTATAACAAGACCTGGGTTCCATTCCCAACACCCACATGGTGGTTCCAGAGGTTCTGATGCCCTCTTCTGACCTTTCTCAGCATCAAACACATACCAGATACATATGCATACATGCAGACAAAGCACCTATAAACATAAAATAAAGAAATCTAAAAAAAAATTTTTTTTAAAAAATACAGTCACCATCTCATAGCCAGGAGATAGCATTCCTTATCTCCCCACTCCTTCTGGCTCTTTTATTTCTTTCTGGCCCTTATTTTACAATGTTTCCTAAGCTATGAGTGAGTGAGATACATATTCTGTCTAAGACTGAACATACAACAGTCTCTCCTTTAAAAAAATGTTTTCGGCCAGGTATGGTGGCACACACCTGTGATCCCAGTACTCAGAAGGCAGAGATAGAAAGCTCTCCATGAGTTTGAAGCCAGCCTTGACTACACAGAAAGTTTCAGGATAGTTGGGGCTACAAAGAAAGACTCTGTCTCAAATAGTAATAATAACAGTAATAACATATAAAAGAAAATTTTTCTATAGTAAATTTCATTGATGAACAGTTTACAATCTTCTAAATTACATTTATTTATTTGTTTGGAGGGGTAAGGCATGCCACAACACAAGTCAAAGGACTGGTTTTCTCTTTCAACCATGTGGGTTCCAGGGATGGGACTTGGGGCATTGGGCTCACAGCAAGCACCATTACCTGCTGAGCCAGCTCATTGGACCTTTGTCAGTCTCTTAATCTCAACACTGTGGTCGGTTATGAATCTTTGCAGTATCTGCTGAAAAAAAAAAAAAAAAAAAAACCAAGAATCTCCCCTGACCAAAGTTGACAGCAGCTCTGACCCTAAAAGCATTTGAAGGCAACTTCAGTGGAAAATCATGTCTATTGAGCCAAACAACAGCAGTAGCTTCCCCACTCAGGCCTCCCCAATCATAGGGGCTTGACCATGTTTATAATAGCAAATATGAATTTCCTCTCACATGCAGGGCTCTAATCCAATAAGACAGTGGTTGGTGACACCCTGTAACTCTCATGCCACCACAGCACCAGCAGACTCATCTCACTTGGTTGGTCCATAATATGGCAAAAAATAAGACTGAAACTTTTCATATGGAATCAAGCCAAGCATAGTCATACTTTTTTGCAATCTTAGCACTTCAGAGCCTGAGGCAAAAGAATCCTCACAAGTTTGAGGCCAGCCTGAGCTACACAGTGAGTTCAAGGCCAGCCTGGGTTATAAAGCCCTGTCTCAGACAAACAAACAGAAAGCACCATGAGACATTATCTCAAGCCTGGCAGAATAAATATCATCAAAAGGACAATAAATGTTGGCTAGGGAAAAAAGAAGCAGCTTTCTCCTGCTGAAAATATAAATACATACAGCTGTGGTAGAAAAACAATATGGGGGTTCTAGATAAATTACAAATAGACTATCAAATGTCTCAGCATTCCTTCTGGGTATAAATGCAAAGAAAATAAGGAACCCAGTGATTCTCTGCATATCCGACGCAAACACAAGCCACACTGAGGTACTAACTGTTGTACACAAAAGAAAAAAAGACAGCCTTCGTCAAGTTCCCAAACCTTACTCTGAATAGTGAGCTAAAACTGAAGCCTAAGCTACCGCCAGTTATTTAAAAACTATGCAAATTCACACTGTTGTCTAGTGTGGTACCAAGACAACCTGCTGAAGAGCAAGAGGAAAGATGTGGGCCAGGAACATGGTGCCCAGGGCAGGCCTGTTCCGACAGCTAGAGGAGGGTAAGACAATGCTATGGGGCTTCGCCGAACACACATACACAGAGACAGAACATGAGTAGACACACGCTGTGCATCAGTAGTCTGCTGGGCAGAGTAGGGTTGACGCTGCAGTTGCCTTCAGTCGGAGTCTAAGCCCTCTCTTTCTGCGTCCCTGCTGGCATCATCATCTCCAGGCCTGTAGGGGAGGCTGCTTTACCTCTCCTCTGTGTCCCTAGGTCACGGGGATCCCAGTCGCTCCATGTCCAGCTTTACTCCATCAAGTACAGGCTATAGAACTCCAAACATAAGCTCATTAGAATCAACAACTCCAGGGACTGGAGAGAGAGCAGCAATTGAGATCTCTTTGTGTTCTTACCCAGGACCCAGGTTCTGTTTCCAGCACACTTATCAGGTGGTTCACAACCCCCTGTAAATCCAGTTTCAAAGCATCCTACTCCCTCTGGCCTCTGTAAGCAACTGTACACACATGGTGCTCATAAGACTTCATGCAGAGCCAAGCATGGCAGGACATGCCTTTAATCCCAGCACTTGGGACGCAGAAGCTGGTGTATTTCTGTGAGCTCCAGGTCATCCAAGGCTACACAGTAAAACTACTTTTAAAAAATTAAAGTTCATGCAAACACACATACAAATAAGTAAAAATTTGATAAAATAAATCTGGAACAGAGAAGAAACTTAGCTATTAAGAACTTTTCCTTGGGGCCAGGCAGTGGTGGCACACACCTTTAATCCCAGCAGTTGGGAGGCAGAGACAGGAGAATCTCTGTGAGTTCAAGGCCAACCTGGTCTACAAGAGTTAGTTCCAGGACAGGCTCTAAAGCTACAGAGAAACCCTGTCTCAAAAAAAAAAAAAAAGGAACTACAGAACTACTCCTTGGAGAAGGAGGAGTGGAGGAGGAGTAGAAGGGAAGGGAGGGGAAACTGGGGTCAGTATGAAAAATAAATTTGCAAAAATTTTATTTAAGTAAAATTTTAAAAAAAAAACTACTCCTTGGAGCTGGAGAGATGGCTCAGGAGTTGGGAGCAGTGTGTGCTCTTCCAGAGGCCCTGAGTTCAATTCACAGCAACCACATGGTGGCTCACAACCATCTACACTGGGATCTAGTGCCCTCTTCTGGCCTGCAGGCATACAACATGCAGAACACTCATACATACACTATAAATAAACATTTTTTTTAATTAAGATTTAAAAAAAAAAAGCTACTCGTGCAGAAGACCCAAGTTCAAGTCTCAGCACCCACAAGTAACTAACAACTGCATGGAACTCTGGTTCCGGGGTCCTCTGCCTCTGGCCCCCACAAGCACCCGCATTCAGTGCACACACAAACACACATACATACACATAACTTCAAATAATAAAAATAATAAATAAATAAATAAATAAATAAATTTTTAGCAATGGCTCAGCCATTAAAAGCACTGGCTACTCTTCCAAAGGACCTGGATTCCATTCCTGGCATCCACATGGAAGCTCAGTTATGTCTGTAACTCCTGTCCCTGGGAATCCAACACCCTTCTTTTATGGCCTCTGTAGGTGCTACACACATAGTGGACAGATACACATGCAGGCAGAGCACCCATACACGTAGAGTAGAAATAAAGGCTAACAAACACTTTTTAAAAAGAATGAACAACTTCAGCTGTATAAAGAACACACTAATAACTCAGTGTCCTGTGGAGGCCGAGTACTCCAGTGGGAAGTGTCAGGGAAGCCGATGGCCCAGCACTGCTGAGAATCCTGCAGGTCAGAGCTGCCCTCACAACTCTCGTCACCCAGAAAGGCTGTGCAACCAAGCATTGAGAAAGTTGTGAAGGACAGCCTGATGGTAAGACAACACTTATTTATGTCATCAATCAGAGAGGAGGGGACCTGTGGCAGGCCTAGAAGCTTCATCCTTATTGACTAGCATTCACAGTGCTGCAGGAGGAAAAAGTAATCATCAATGTCACTCAGCTACGACCCTTCAACCTACAACACTGGCCTGCCTGCCAGAGAACCGGTGTGATCCAGTGTGACAGTGGCACAAATGTTATAGGAGTAACCAACCATTTTTTTAAAACTGGACTTAGGGCCCATGAGATGGAACCATGCTTGATGCTGAAAAAATAGCCAAGAACCTGAGACTAGAGCAGTCATGGGCATAGGAGAAAACATAATACTATCACTCTGCTGAAGAAATATAGCAATAAAAGTGACTCTTAATATCTTACTGCTATACCCATAGATCAGTGGCTTGATTAACCCTCATGAGAAGCTTTTTCTTGCAGTAGATGGGATTTAACACAGAGACCCACAACTGGACATCATTCAGAGAGAGAGTTATTTTGGAACACTCGATCCTAAATGGGATGTCTTCATCAAACTGCTCTCCTCAAAGCTACAGGGATCTATTTGGAAGAGGAAGCTGGGGGATTATAAGAGCCATAGGAGATGGATGACTTCAAGGAAATAATGTCTTTCAGACATAACAGGACTGATGCATGTATGAACACACAGAGGCAGTGGCAGCACACATGAGACTGTCACAAGCCAGATCCAGCAGTTGAGAGGAGAAAGTGGACATAAGGTCCCACCCCTAGCCAAGAAACTGTTTGCATCTGAGAGCTGCCTGCCAAGGAGAATCAGTTTTCTCCAGTGGAGTGTTACTAGGAATATCAACCACATTCCAGGGGGGATCCATACTCAGGAGTAGTTGACTGATACAAAAAGAACCCAGTACCGTTTTTGTGGACTTTTTTTTTACTTTCTTTTGTTTGGGCATTTTTTTTTCTTTTTGGTCTTTTGCTTTTTTATTTTTATTTTTGTTTTTGTGATTTGCTGTTGCTATTGTTGAGAGAAGGGGGGACATAAAGTTGGGTAGATAAGGAGAAAGGAAAGTTCTGGGAGGAGTTGGGGGAGGAGGAAAACATGATTAAAATATATTGTATGAAAACTTTTAATTAAAAATATAAAATTAAAAAAGATAGTTGTGGGGGGCTGGAGAGATGGCTCAGAGGTTAAGAGCATTGCCTGCTCTTCCAAAGGTCCTGAGTTCAATTCCCAGCAACCACATGGTGGCTCACAACCATCTGTAATGGGGTCTGGTGCTCTCTTCTGGCCTGCAGGCATACACATAGACAAAATATTGTATACATAATAAAATAAAATAAATATTTTAAAAAAAGATAGTTGTGGAGGGGCTAGATAGATGGCTCAGTGGTTAAGAGCACTTGCTGCTCTTGCAGAAGATCCGAATTCCATTCTCAGGACCCACAAGGTGGTTTCTAACAATCTATAACTCTACTTCCAGGGATCCAATGCTCTCTTCTTACCTTCCTGGGTACCAGACACAAACATGGTACACAGCAATACATACAGGCAAGCCACTCACACTTAAAATAAAAATAAATCTTTCAAAATAAGTTATGGAAAGTACTAACTAGCATTACTTATTTTTAAAATGCCTATTTATGAACCTGGAAATATGGCTCCATGGTTAAGAGCACTTGTTTTCCCAGAGGACTTGGATTCAGTTCCCAGCACCCACGTGGTGGCTCACAGCCATCATTAGCTCCAGTTCCAAGGGGTCCAAGACTGATACCCTCTACTGACTTCTGACTTCTGACCTCTGAAGGTATTGGGCACAGCATGTGGTACACACACACACACACACACACACACACACAGAGAGAGAGAGAGAGAGAGGCACACAGGCACAACATTCAGTACATAAATTTTAAAAATAAATCAGTAATATGCCAATTTGTGGAATATTTTCCATGAAAAGAGAAGTTCCTGCCATTTGTGAGCATTTGTGAGCCTGGGAGCCATCGTGTGCTACAGTTGGAAGGCTGTGTTTTCTCTAAAGGTCACATTGAGAATGAATCTCCAGGTGACACTATCAAAAGTGAGGTTTGTGAGGGGTAAGAAAACCACAAGCGCTCCACTTCAGGAGTTTATTAATTCCTCACATGAGGCCTCCCAGGAGAAGGTAATACTTTCCCATCTACCTCTTCCAGCTGCTGGGCAGACAGCATCCGTCCCACACGGAGGACACGGCACGAGCAGACAGTGTCCATCCCACGCAGAGGACACAGAGTGGCTATCTTGATGGCTAGGATCATCCCTCATTAGACGCCAAGCCTTCTGCCGCCTTAACCTTGGACTTGCAGCTTCCAGAGCTGTGAGAAATATGCCTTAAAATGTTCCGGATTCCCCATTCTGTGGTGTTTTTCTCTTCCAGCACTGGGGACAGAAGCCCCAGACCTTGTCTATGTCAGAGCAGTGTTATACTAGTGAGCTGCATCCCCAACCTCCTGGTCCAGCCTTTTGTTACAGCAGCACAAACAAGTTTGGTACTTTACACTTAGTGAAACAGGACAGATGCAGAAAGGACAGGCTGCTTGCTCTTCTGTGTATGTTATTTGTATGCTCGGGATGAGAGGGAGATAGAGCAGTGAGATGTAGGCCAAAAGACACAGCGTTGCCATCATGGAGGCTGAATAACTCTAGAGGTGTGATGTATAGCGTGAGGACTCTCATCTAGGAGATTGTATTACATACTAGAAATGTGTGCAGCCAGGGGTGCAGCTCGGCGGTAGAGAACAGCAGAGGTGAGGTCCCGGTTCCATCACCAGCACCAAAGAGCAGCGAAAACAGTTGAAAAAACAATGATGAGAGGTGTTAAGTGTTTTTACTGTGTGCCTGCACACAATTGAATGTGCACATGCGTGCACACACACATACACAATCCTAAACACAGAGCTATAACCTGCTCAGTGTGTATGTTACTTGTACATATGTTTTCAGGGCTGATGTTGACAACCAATTGGTGTGCTCTTCTGGGGGGAAGACTCTTTCTTCCACTCTCAGCATCCCTTCGTTGCCTGTCGTTCTTTGTGTAGGGTTAAAGTCTTCCACTTTAACATGTCTATTGTTCAGCGCATGCTTAGACAGTCATGTTGGTGAGACTCCATGGGTGCCACTTCTAACATCCCTAGGAGATACATTCTCACTGCAAATTCCCTATCCATCGGTACTGAACTTGACAACTCCGCATTTTGGCTGGCTGTGGTTTTCTGTAACACTCTCTGTCTGTCGCAAAGAGAAGTTTCCTTGATGAGAGGTAAAGTCTACACTATCTGAAGGAGAGGGAGAAGGGTTTAGATTGCTGTCAGAGAACTTGCTGGTTTACTAGAATAACGGTTACAGACTCTCCCCCAAGATCCATTACTTCACTAGTACCAGTTAGCTAGGCTTCTGGCACCAGGCAAGGTTTTCCTCTTGTGGAGCAGGACTTAAGCCCAATTAGAGAACTGTGGTTCTGGTCAAGGCCTGAGATCAGTTGACTCTGAGAAGAAGTCAGAGCCCAGTTCTACACCTCAGGCAACAGAGAAAACCTCTGTATGAACCACAAGGAATTTTGAGGAGCCAGAAGCAGAGTCCACAGAATACTGAGTCATAAACCAAGACAGGAACCCAGTGCTTCCCATGGGGGAGAACAGGGTTTAGGCCTCATGTAAGGAACCTAACACTGACAATCCCCACAGTCTGGATCTTAATCAACCATGTCCAGAGCAGATGGATTAAGACACAAGTACATCTTTCTGGAGGACAGAAAGGAGGTAGTTCATGTGGCTTGTCCATCAAGAAAAACTGTAAAAGAAGAGGCTTCACAGAGTGGGAAAAAATCCTTGCCAGTCATGCATCTGGCAAGGGATTAATATCTAATATACACAAAGAATTCAAAAATATCAAACACCCAAAACAAATTCAATCAAAAAATGCATAAAGAAAATAAACAGGGGGCTGGAGAGATGGCTCGGTGTTTAAGAGCACTGGCTGCTCTTCTAGAGGTCCTGAGTTCAATTCCCAGCAACCACATGGTGGCTCACAATCATCTGTAATGAGATCTGGTGCCCTCTTCTGGCATATGGGTATACATGGAGGTAGAATGTTGTATACATAATAAATAAATAAATCTTTAAAAAAAAGAAAAATAAACAGATACTTCTCAAAAGACAAAGTGAAGATGGTCAATAAATCCATGAAGAAGAATCCAAGCTAGGCATTTAATCCCAGAACTCAATGAGGCAGAAGCAGGCAAGTCTCTGTGAGCTCCAGGCCAGCCAGAGCTACAAAGTGAGACACCTTTCCAAACAACAAGTGTTAAGTATCTTCAGCCATCAGTGAAATGCATATGGAAACTACACTGAGTCGTCTCCATCTCATCTCAGTCAAAATAGCTACCTTTTGTAATGTTTTCAAGGATGCAAAGAAAAGGGAACCCTTATAAACTGCTGAGACATGCAAATCAGAATCACCCCTATAAAAATCAATAAGGTGGCTCTTTTATAAAAGCATTAAAATTCATGTGACCCCTGGGAATATGCCCAAAGGAATCAGAACACCACAGAGATATTTGCACAGACACGTTTATTGTTGCATTGTTCACTAGAGCCAAGCTACGGACCAGATGTCCATAAACACACAAAGGCATAAAGAAAATGCAGGCTATATCGACAGTGGAGTTTGATTCTGACATAAAGAGTAAAGTCCTGCCACTTCTAGAACTAGAGACCATCATATTAGGCAAATGAATCCTCTCAGAAAGACATATTTTGTTGTGGGCAGTCCTTCTGTATGTGTTTCTTTTATTGGTTAACGAATAAAGCTGCTTCAGCCTACAGAAGGGCAGAATAGAGTAAGGCAGGAATTCCAAGCAGATAGAGGAGGAAAAAAGGTGGAATCAGGGAGATGCCATGTAGCCGCCAAAGGAGACAGATGCCCCAGAACCTTGCAAGTAAACCATGAGCCCCGTGGTAATACACAGAATAATAGAAATGGGTTAATTTAAGATGTAAGAGTTAGCAAAAAATATGCTTAAGCTATTGGCCAAGCAGTATTGTAATTAATATAGTTTCTATGCGATTATTTAAGATCTGGGCAGCTGGGAACAAAACAAGCAGTCTTCACCTACATATGTGGAACCACAGTAAATACATACTCTGTGTGTGTGTGTGTGTGTGTGTGTGTGTGTGTGTGTGTGTGTGTACAGGCACATAGTTGCTATAAAATAGGTGGAAGACTATTTGGGAATATGAAAAGGACTAGTGATAGAAGGGGAGGGGTCAGCAGAAAGTGACGAGTAAATATGGCCAAAGTACAAGATACACTTGCATAAGAGCACTATTATAAAGCCCTTGCTTTGTACAGCAAAGATAAACTTTAAAAGGGAATGGGCTAAGGGCTGGAGAAATGGCTCAGTGGTTAAGAACACTGACTGTTCTTCCAGAAAGACCTGGGTTCAATTCGTAGCACCCACATGGCAGCTCACAACTGTCTGTCACTCAAAGATCTGACACCTGCACACAGACAGATATACATGCAGGCAAAACACCAATGCAGGTAAAATAAAAATAAAGTTTAAAAAAAAGGAATGGGCTAGGGTTGGAGAGATGGCTCAGCAGTTAGAAGCGCATTTGCTACTCTTCCGGAGGTCCTAGTCCATTTCCCAGTACCCACAAGAAGGCACACAACAGCCTGTAACTCCAGTTCTAAAGATCCTGCCTCGTCTTACCAGGCATGCATGTGATATACATTCACGAGTGCAGGCAAAATAATAATATACATAAAATAAAAATGAAAAGAGCCAGGCGTGGTAGTACAACCTTTAATTCTAGCAGTCAAGAGGCAGGGGTAGATGGATCTCTGTTCATTTGAGGCCAATCTAGTCTACACCGTGAGTTCCAGGACAACCAGGGTTGTTAGAGAGACCCTGTCTCAACAGAACAAAACGTAAGAAAGGAGTGAGCTGGAGAAACGGCTCAGAGGTTAACAGCACTTCCAGAGGAAATTTTTATCACATGGTCTTACAACAACGTGAATTGTAGTTGTATGATGATGAAGATGATGATGATCCACAACTCTGAGCCTCTGATTCCTCCTTGTAAATGTTAAACTGAATTGCAAACAAACCCCAAAAAGACTTTGACCTCTGTGGACCACCACTGTGAGAGCGGAAGGGAAGTGTGTGTAAGCAGGAGGAGAAGGTTTTCCATGATGGGCGTGAAGAGGAACCTGCTGCTGTGGGTCAGCTGAGCAGAAAAAAATAAATTACAAGAAACCTGCGGTGTGTGCAGGGTTGGACATGAGTCAAGACTTCTCATCAGCCTTCAGAAGGCCACACCGCACAGAGCAGAGCAGAGAAACTAGATGAAAGCAGGAACCTGGACTCAGCTGTCTGGGTCACCACCTCACTGCGGGCCCAAGGCAAAGAGAGGTCCTTTCCTAAAGAACATTTTTAAATACATTGAATAAGCCATAGATGATACGGGTTAGGGTCTGAGCGTGAAATGTCTCCCAGTTCATGTGTTTGTGCCTCTGACCCCAGTGGGGCTGTGTGGAGCTGCAGACCATTCAGAGCGTGGGACCTAGCTGGCAGAGACAAGCTGCAAGGTCTGAGTCATGGAACCAGGGCTGCTTTCTGCCTCCAGCAGGTCACCACACACTCCCACCTCTACAGACGAAGCTACTCCGGGCACCTCCCCTTCTCCACCATGATGGACTGAAATTCCTCTGAAACCAAGAGTTCAAATAAACCAGGGCTGGGGAGATGGCTCAGCAGTTTAAAACACTGTTGCTCTTACAGAGGACCTGGGTTTGGGTTTCAGCACCCACAAGACAGCTCACAATTATCTGTAATTCCAGCTCTGGGCATTCCAATGCCCTTTCCTGGCCTGCAAGGCTATCACACACAGTCATACATGCAGCAAAACACTCACACAATTAAAGTTAAAAAAAAAGAAAAGAAAAGAAAGTAAATGCTTAAATAATCCTTTTATTCCTTAAGTTCTGGGGACCAAATGCAGGTCCCCTGATTAAGTATTCTTAATCACTGAGCCATTTCTCGAGGGCCTTCCAACTGATTTTCTTTCCTTCCTTCCTTCTTTCCTTCCTTCCTTCCTTCCCCCCTCCCTTCCTCTCTTCTCTTCTCTTCTCTTCTCTTCCTTTTCTTTTCTTTTCTTTTCTTTTTTGAGACAGGTGCTCACTATGTAGTCCTGGCTGGTCTAGAACTCACAATGTAGACCAGACTGAACTCACAGAAATCCACCTGTCTCTGCCTCCTGAGCTCTCCAACCACTTCTCAACAGGGGAAAACAATTATTATCTCAAAGAAAAGTAATGATTTTCTTAAAGAAACCATCATGAATTCTGGCAGTGGCAGCGCACACCTTTAATCCCAGCACTCAGCAGGCAGAGGCAGGAGGATCTCTTTGAATTCAAGGCCAGCCTGGTCTACAAGAGCTAGTTCCAGGACAGGCTCCAAAACTACAGAGAAACCCTGACTTTAAAAAAAATCATAGAAACTATAGAAAATAAAGAAAGGAAATACAAGAGGAAAAGGCATATGACCGACAAAATATGCAAAAGCACAGGGACTAATGGAATAATGGCCATTCACAGGGAAGTGACAATGCTCTGGTTGGTGTGTGGTGACCCCAAAAAGTTTATGCTACTCAGGATAGTCATTTTCCTGAAAGCGTAGTCTTGAAAAGGATTAAGGTAGACCTCATGAAACCCCTGAGTTCTCAAGTTGTTAGAAGAATAAGCCTGGCTCCTAAATATTGTCTGGTTTCCCAGTCTCAAGATGTGAGCTCTGCTTCTCATCATTGATACGGTCCTTACCATCCATGAGGTGGTGTAGCCAAGAAGGATGCACAAGAGCCTGGACACACCCTTAGACTTTCAGCCCCCTCTTCCTCTTATGAGAGCCAAAGTTACATCTCTATGCCTAAGACATCTATGAAATGAAAATGCCTCTGACCTGCAAGCCCCTTGCTCAAGGACAGACAGTTCCTGAAATGCTGGAGGCCGTTGTTTATGGGAGATGACAAGCCACATGTTTTTGTTTTTTTTTTTATCGCCTAAACAAGTTTGTTTGACCCATCTACACTGATGTAGGCATGTGGGCAGGAAAAATGCCAGGATGTATGCTTGCCCCTGATTGGACACGGGTTTTCCTTCCTAAGTCATTGCAAAATGTGATTCTGGGTCATTTCCTGGGAACCTGGGTATGGACCTGGCCAGAGCCCATCTACCTGGCCAATATTTAATTAAAGTTTGCTTCAAATTTGGCTTTAAACTGTGGTGAGGGTCTTATTCTCTACTCTCTTTCTCTCTCTCTCTCTCTGTTTCTCTCTCTCTCTCTTTCCCTCTCTCTCTCTTTCACACATACACACACACACACACACACACACACCATCTGGGCTGAGTGTGACCAACAAGACATCTTCTATTTTTTTCCTTTTGAGACAGGTTCCCACTCTGTAACACAGACTGAGTGATGTATCATCAGCCTGTACAATGCCGGGATCATTGAAGGGATCTGACCGGTTGACTGTAGTGAGCACGGCTCTGGCAGGCCTTGCCCTTCTCCCCATTCCCTCTGCCTTGCTAAAAACCATTAGATGACATTCCTAAAGCTAACCCCCAAGATCTATTCCTGTATTTGGTCACTTCCTCCTCCTGAGGCTGACTACCAAGATCCAGCTATCAAAGCATCGAAGTCCAGCAACCAAAAGCCCCCTTTTGCTCACCTAATTAAGATGCTCAATCAAAATTAGACCCTCACGCTAACAGAGAGTTTCCCCTTTACCTTTATAAACAACTGTTTTCCTATGCACCACGTCTGTCTCCTCTCTATCCAGAGGCAGTCCTTTGTCCTCTTGGACAAATAGCCTGCCCCTTCCCCTTCCTCCCTTCCCCTTCTCCCTCATCCTCTGTCTCTTGGATTTGTCTCTTATTCCCTGGCCTCTGTCCCTTCGGTGCAAATAAATCTCCTTTGTGTTGAGAACTTGGTCTTGGGTGTCCAGAGCCAATACTTTTCCTTTCAATTATAGGCCTGTTCATCACACCTGCCTAGCTTCTCAAATGTTATTCAAATTTTCTTTTAAAAAAATTCATGTTAACAGCAAACGTATGATTTCTTTGGTAGAGTGCTTGCCTCAGAAGCACAAGTCACTGGGAGGGAGACCAGGCTAGGACACATAACACCATGTCAAAACAAACAAAAAAACCAAAAACCAGCTGGAGAGATGTCTCAGTGATTAAGAGCAGGAAAACAGGATGGGTAGTAAGTCGATGAAGTGTGTGAGCCTCAGGGCAGCGCATAGATTAATAGAAATGTGCTGATTTAAGTTTTAAAAAGCTAGCTAGAAACAAGCCCAAGCTAAGGCTGAACATTCATAATCAATAATGTCTCCGTGTCATGATTTTGGGGCTGGTAGTCCAAAAAAGCCTGCTACCATAATAACAGAAAGAAAATTAAAAGAAGAAGCATCCAGTATCCTTGGGAACGCGAGGTCCTCAGAAGTCTCTCTGCTGCACATCTGACCTGTCTCTACACAAGTTCCCATCATAGAGCTGTGACCACAGGTTCAGTCCAGCAGCCCACAGAGTATCGTGGCCAGTTCCTTTCTCATATTCCTGTAATTATTTTGTTTTAATCAAGGTTCTCTAGAGGAATCAAGAGTGTGTGTGTATTTACAAAACCTGAACACTTCCCAGTTTTCCAATTTTACGGAGAGCCTGACTCAAGAATTTTTTCTCGTGTCTATTATTCCATAGGACAAACACAGAAATCCATTCAGATACTTTTAAACTGAGTTCTTTAAGAGACTGATGCTTTAATCCCAGCACTCGGGAGGTAGAAGCAAGCAGATATCTGTGAGTTCGAGGCCAGCCTGATCTACAAGAGCTAGTTCTACGACAGGCTCCAAAGCTACAGAAAAACCCTGTCTCAAAAAACAAAAAACCAAAATAATCTTTAAAATGTGTCATTGCACTAAGTTTCTGGTTTTTTGGTTTTTTTTTTTTAAAAAAAAAAGAGGTTTGGTCAAAGTAAGCATTTGTTGTCATTTTTCTTTTTATTTTTTATGAACTGAGATTCTTAAACCAAAAAAAAAACAAAAAAACAAAAAAAAATCAAAAAGAGAACTGACCTCAACCTGCTGTTGCAATGCTTTTCCTGACTGCTCTGCACTTCCCTTTTGTGGTGCCTCCCTCAGCTGCTGCTCCCGCTGAGCCGCTGTGTTCCCACCTGCTCCTTACTCCCCCTCCTCCCCTCCCCTCCTCTCCTCCTCCCCTCCTCCCTTCCTCCTCTCCTCCCCTCCTCCCCACTCCCCTCCTAAGCATAACCTGGCCTGACTTGCTGATCTGCAACCCAATGATTTCCTCATTGCTGCACGGGGGTAGGAGATAGCATGCCACCTGGGCCCACAGGCACCTCCTGCTACTCTCTGTGTGCCCTGCTAGTCATCAAGGACGCTAGGACATCTCCATCTCCATCCCAGATGAAGAGAACCGAAAAGAGAACAGAGTGAAGCAGGAGCACCAGAGAGCAAACTCCAGCCACTGACGGAAACCGTGTGGTCTGACTGAGGTTTCCAGGAGAAAGGCAAAGGGACATCCTGGGAGAGCGGGAGAATATCGTGGCCGAGGGCTTACCTAGCTCTCAGATTCATAACTCACCACATAAACTTCCATGTATTAAGCAGTTCTGGCACACAACTTTAATCCCAGCACTCAGAAGGTAGAGGCAGGAGGATCTGTGAGTTCAAGACCAACCTGGTCTACAGAGCACATTCCAGACAGCCAGGACTACACAGAGACCCTGTCTCAAAAATAACAAAACAAGGGGGGAGGGAGTGGGGGGAATGGGAGGGTATTGGGAGGAAACCCTGACTGCTCTTAGAACTGGAGAGGGAGGAGGAGAGGGAGTGGGGGAATGGGAGGGTATTGGGAGGAGGGGAGAAAGTGGAATTTTTTATAAATAAGTAAATTAAAAAAAATAACAAAACAAACAAACGAAAACCAGTTTCCCTGTATCCAAAGAATTAGGACATAGCACTAGTAAAGAATATCATTTATGCTGGGGGCGGTGGCGCATGCCTTTAATCCGAGCACTCGGGAGGCAGAGGCAGGTGGATCTCTGTGAGTTCGAGGTCAGCCTGGTCTACAAGAACTAGTTCCAGGACAGGCTCCAAAGCTACAGAAAAACCCTGTCTCAAAAAAATCAAAAAAATACATATAATTTATTTACAATTTAGAAAGACTCCTGGATTCTCTCTGCATTTCCTAATCAGTGTTATCGATTTATAGAAAAAGTTAAGCAAAAGTCAGGAAATACACACATGTAAATTTAACTAGGAGATAAGCTGTCAGAACTGTGAGACTCTTCCTGTGGGCAAGCTTCTCTCCTGGTTCCAAAGCTCCTGATGTCAGGGCTTCTGCCTTTTCCACCCCTACCTTGGATTCCTGGGGAAACTTTAATCCATAGGGGTCCACTGCTATAGGGTTCCTGATCTACTGCTTTCAATCCCCAGCACTGGGGCTGGGAGGCACATCACCCATCACGGATCACCAGGTTCGTGGTAGTTGTTACAGCAGCTCAGATGTACTAAAATGCAGAAAGGGTGGGTAAAGACAGAAGTAGAATTGGTTATTTTTGGTTTAGGAAAGTTAGGTTGTGTTTGTTTCTTTGCTTAATTGCTTGTTTGTTTTGAGAGAGGCTTTTATATAGTCCAGGCTGGCCTCAAATCTTTAATGTGGTCACGGATAACCTTGAACTTCTGACCCACCTGCCTCTACCTCCTGAATGCAGGAATCTTAGGTATACACTACCATGCCTGTGTGGGGATCAAACACAGAGCTTCATGGAATTAGGCAAACAAGTGAGCCACGTCCACAGCCCTATACAGCTCTTACTTTGAATTTATGTAGGAAAAATTCTCAGCAGGTCACAACCGCCTTCAATCCTGAAATCTGGATGTGCCAGGCCAGTCGCATGCCCCCTCCTCTGGCAATCATAAGCATTTCTGGGATGGAGGGTGGGGGAGAAGGAATGTGACCATTCGTACTCCTGCTGTCCAGCCCTGCCAGTCACTGAAGCCCCCAAAGTCCTGTGCAGGGAAGCTAAGTGACAAACCCTTCTGCTGTTAGGAAAAGCAGTCAAGGGCTACCTCTGGGCCCATGAATCCCAATCCTTTGGAGACAAGGTTGCCTGTGGAGGGTTCTGTATGGAGATCAGGGGTGTGGAGACAGTTTGCTTATAGAGGGTCCCACTCCACGCCTCTTACACAGGGCTATGACGTGGGCTCCCAAAATGACCTGATTCTTCAGTCTCCCGAGGATGGGGCTCTGTGAAATAATGCCCCCCACTCAGATGGGGCCTGTTGGCACAGAAATGCAATTCTCGCCTCTAAGGGGATAAGAGGTCGTTTATCCTCAAGTCAACGGACCTGGACCGTGAGCAGACTGAGGTCACCCCAGGTTCCACGGCCCAGTGTGGTGGCAGCTTGATGGAATTTTTAAAGCAACAGCACGAAGAAAGTTGTCAAGCAAGGCCCCATCAACTACATTGGTGGAAGGGGTAGAGTTGATGGCTCACGGGTTAAGAGCAGCAAGGACTCGCTGAGGAGACCAGAGTTTTGTTCCCAGCACCCACGGCGGGTGATTCACAACCGCCTGGGACTGGCACTTGCATTCATGTGCATATACCAACACAGAGAGACATACAAATAGACATACTATAAAAACTAAAGAGATTTTTTTGTTTTGTTTTGTTTTTCGAGACAGGGTTTCTCTGTAGCTTTGGTGCCTGTCCTGGAGCTTGCTTTTGTAGACCAGGCTGGCCTTGAACTCATCAAGATCAGCCTGCCTCTGCCTCCCGAGTGTTGGGATTAAAGGCATGCGCCATCACCGCCCAGCTAAAACACAGAGACATACAAATAGACATAATTTAAAAATAGAAATAGATCTTAAAAAGTAAAAAAAAAAGGATGTGCAGTGGTGACACAAACCTCTAATCTTATCCTCGGGAAGCAGTGGGCAGGTGGATCTCTGTGAGTTTAAGGCCAACCTGGTCTACACAATGTGTTCCAGAACAGCCAGAGCTACATAGTAAGACCTTGCAGGTGTGATTTTTTAATTGAATTTTATTTTATGTGCACTGGCATTTTGTCTGTATGAAGATATCAGATTACCCGGAACTAGTCGGGTGGTGGTGGTACATGTCTTTAATCCCAGCACTTGGGAGGCAGAGAAAGGGTGATCTCTGTGAGTTCAAGGCCAACCTGATCTACAGAGTGAGTTCCAGGAGAGGCTTCAAAGTTACACAGAGAAATTCTGTCTTGAAAAAAATAAAAAATAAAAAGATTACTCAGACCCAGAACTGGAGTTTCAGACAGTGTGAGTTGCCATATGGGTCCTCTAGAAGAAAAGACAGTGCTCTTAACTGGTTGAGCCACCTCTCAGGCATGATTTTTAGGAGGAGAAAAACAGGAGGTCTGTGTTAGAATTAGGGCTAGGATGTGGTGGTAAAGGAGATAGGGGACTAGGGAGTAGGAACAGGGGGCGAGAAAGAGGGGGTAAGGGTATTGGTCCTGGAAGAACAAAGGATTGCCTCTGGATAGAGGGGAGACAGGCACAGCCCTGTGATTTACAAAGGTAAAGGGGGAAACCTTGTGTTAAGATGAGGGGTCTAATTTTAATTGGGCATTTTAATTAGATAAGTCAAAGGAGGCTTTTGATTGCTAGACTTTAATACCTGACAGCTGGACCTGGGCAGCCAGCCTCTGGAGGAGGAAGTGGCCAAATAAGGGAATGGCCTTAGTGTCTGGCTTTAGAAATGTGATCTAATGGGTGTTAGCAAGGCAGAGGGAATGGGGGAGAAGGGCAAGGCCTGCCAGAGCCACATGCTTGAGTGGGCTAGTGTCCCTTCAGAAAGAAGGACAGCAATCCAGGCAGTGGTTGCATGACTTACCACAGCAGAGGCAGATGGATTTCTGTGAGGTTAAGGCCTGCCTGGTCTACATAGTGAGTTTTAGGCCAACCAGGGCTAACATTGAGAATGAGGGTTCTTAGAGTTCTATTTCTCTGGAGAACCTTGTCTCTTCATAATTCTCCTGCCTCAGCCTCCTCCTGAGTTTCTGGTATGACAGAACCTCTCTCTGGTGAATCTTGACTGTGATAGTCTCCAACTCTAACTTCCAGACAAACTTTGACCCTCTCCATCCTTCCTGAACCTAACTGTCCATTTCATTCACGCCCCGAGAATATTTCAGTTGTCCAGTAAAAGCAGTCAGACCCTGAGCAACACAGGAAGGGCATCTGCCTGTCTCTTTAACACTCAGAAGACCCACAGTATGGAGCAGGAGGGTGCCTGGCCATGTCGTGTGTGTGTGTGTGTGTGTGTGTGTGTGTGTGTGTGTGTGTGTGTGTGTGACCCACCGCCACATTGGAAGGTCAGTTCACACAGCTACCAGACAGGGTGAAATCATGATCACAAAGGTGATCACAGGGTGAGGCAAATTCACTGAACTCTGGATTTGGAAGATCTGAGCTGTTTGTTGAAATCAAATGTCTGGAGTTGGCATCAACTCCCACAGGCTGCCAAGTGTGGTCTGCAGGCTGGTAATCCCAGCATTTGGGATGTGGAGGCAGCAGAAAGAGTTCATTCAGAGTTAGAGGCTGGAGAGATGGCTCAGCCGTTAAGAGCACTGACAGCTCTTCCAGAGGTCCTGAGTTCAATTCCCGGCATCCACAAAGCGGTTCACAACCATCTGTATAATGGGATACAATGACCTCTTCTGGTATGCAGATACATGAACACAGGACAGCCAGGGCTACACAGAGAAATTCTGTCTCGAAAAAACAAAAACAAAATAAACAAACAAACCTAAAAGTTCATAGGTTCAGAATTATCTTTATCTTTGGTTACAACGAGAGTTCTAGACCAACCACAGGCTAAAATTTCAGCCTTGCAAGACTTCGCGGGATCAGGTATCATTCCAAGATCGTTGGCTGTTGCTTTTAGCCAACTGGCTACAGATTCTAACAGCCCACTAATTTCAAGCTTAAAAATTCAAAAAAGTGGCTTTCACAACTCCTCAGGAAAGCACTTACAGCGGTTGGCCCGCGCTCGGAGCAGCCAGGATGTGGTGCCTGCTGGGCACTAGGCTGGGCGGAACTTGCAGGGTGATGAGCCTGAAATCCTTTCTAGAGTCACAAGCCAGGTTTTGAGGACCAGCGCGAGTAGCATAGGAACTGTCTTTGCTGCCCTCTGCTGGTCACGATTGGAACTGTTAGGAACTGCCCCCTCCTGGGGGACCCACAGAACCCCGAAATTTGCATCTTTTTAGAAGTGTAGGCCTGTGATGACCTTGAGCCCTCAAAAGCAAGAAGGCGGCTCTCTTAAGATCAAATGTTTTCTGTGGTGCCCAAGGGGGCCAACCAAGCTCTGCTCCTCTGAACGACAACATTCCCCCAGGACCATCCTACACCAGGAGGGTGTGTAGGGGACGCGCAATCCCTGCTACCAAACGATCATTCTGGTTTCAAAGCTGCATCATAGTTGTGCCAGTATTCATCCTCGGGTCTGCTTCCAGAGAGTACTGACTCTGAAACGGACTAATCCGCGCGGCAACCCTCTCTCTCCATGGTCACCGGTCCCTAGATTAGCTATAGTCTACAGTGGAGGAGGTGCATAGCAGAATTTGGGCAAATCGCCCTTAACCTTTGCTGGGCTGCACATAGCCTTTCTGCATTAGCACTTTAGGAGTGGCTCTTTACCTTTGCTACATTCAACTCACAATAAGGAGGAAATAAAAGATTAGTCTATTGGTGGGCAAACTTTCTCCTAATTGTATGGTTATTTTCAGAATTTATTGAGTAAAAGAGGTCTAAGAAATTGTTAAGTCTGAGGCCCGTATTCTGGTGGGGTTATCTACCAGTAAACAATACACACACACACACACACACACACACACACACACACATACACAAACTTACACCATGTGAGCTTTGATTTTTGTTTTTTGTTTTGCTTTTCAGCATCAGTTTCTCTCCCTCCCCCCTCCTCACCCCTCTCTCTCTTTTGATTTTTGAGACAGGGTTTCTCTGTGTATCTTTGGTGTCTATCCTGGAAGTAGCTCTTATAAAGCAGGCTGGCCTCGAACTCACAAAGATCCGCCCGCCTCTACCTCTCCAGTGCTGGGATTAAAGGCGTTCTCCTTGGCATCAGTCTCTTAAAGAACTCAGCTTAACAGTATCTGAATGGATTTCTGTGTTTGTCCTATGGAATAATGGACCAGAGGAAAACAATGTTTGAGTCAAGCTGTCCATAAAATTAGAATGTGTTCAGGTTTTGCAAACTTCCCTCTATGTGGATACCAGCTATTAGTGGTTATGCATCTAGAGAAACTTAAAACTTCATTGGAGACTGGAGAGACGTGGCTCAATAGTTAAGAGCACTGCCTGCTCTTCCAGAGGTCCTGAGTTCTATCTATTCCCAGCAACCAATTCTCACAACCATCTACAGTGAGATCTGGTGCCCTCTTCTGGCCTGTCAGCATACATGCGGGCAGAGTACTGTATACAGAATAAATAAATAAACCTTAAAGATAAATAAATAAATAAATAAATAAAACTTAGTTGGGCATGGTGGTACACACCATTAATTCCAGCCTGGTCTATAGAGCAAGTTCCCAGGACAGCCAGGGCTACACAGAGAAACCCTGTCATAGAGAAACAAAACAAAACAACAAAAACCAGGGTGGTGGAGGACCAGAGAGATGGCGCAGCAATCACAAGCACTAGCTGCTCCTTGAGAGAACCTGGGTTCAATTCCCAGCATTAACATGGAAGTTTACAACCATCTCAAGCTCCAGTCTCAGGAGATCCAGCGCCCTCTTCTGGCCTCCGAAAACACTGCATACACATAGTATATATACATACAGGCAAACACAAAACACAAAATATTTTGTAAAAAAAAAAAAATTAATGAAATTGGGAGGTGCTATGTCTCACAGAGCTTCTAAATTTAGTTAGGTTTCGTCTAGGAAGAGTTCTCCTTTGCAACTGGGTCAAAATAAGATAGGTTTCAAACTCTCTTGATCTTCAAATGTGTTTTACTTATGCTAAAATAAACTTCAAACATATAAAACTATGAATAATAAAATAATAGAAAATGTGCTCTGGAGCAGTCCGGCTCCTTAAAACAGCAAGTCGCCACAGCTGCGGGAGCCGGGAGCCCCTTTGTGGTCAAGGGCTCCCTCCAGCGCCCAGCAAGAACTGAGCCCAGGACCTGATGGTTTTAATGCAGAATTTTATCAGAACTTCCGAGAAGACCTGATACCTACACTCCTTAATGTGTTCCACATAATAGAATCAGAAAAGCCATTGCCAAGCTCTTTTTATGAAGCTACAGTCACCCTGATTCCGAAACCACACAAAGACCCAACCAAGAAAGAGAATTACAGACCAATCTCACTCATGAACATCGATGCAAAAATTCTCAATAAAATTCTGGCAAACAGAATCCAAGAACACATTTAAAAAATTATCCATTACGATCAAGTAGGCTTCATCCCAGAGATGCAGGGCTGGTTCAACATATGAAAATCTATCAATGCAATCCATCATATAAATAAACTGAAGGAAGAAAAAAACCATATGATCATTTCATTAGATGCGGGAAAAAGCATTTGACAAAATTCAACACCCCTTTGTGATAAAAGTCTTGGAGAGATTAGGGATACAAGGTTCATTCTTTTGGTGTTTTCAAACAGACTCTGTCCTCAGGGATCATTCTCTTGCTTAAGATCCCCTGGTGCTGGAATTACAGGAATACACCCCGCCCAACTAAATGGACCGACCCTGGATTTCCGGGTAAATCATTGGCCTCCCCAGGTCCTCTGCTGCCCTGGGGCCAAGACGACTAAGTAGCAGAGCATTTCCTAGCTCTGTGTAGCACAGGTAGCAGAAAAAGAGAGACAGGGCAGAGAGGGAGCAAAACCACAGGGATCTTACAAAAACAGAACGCTGTTTCAGGCCTGCAGGACCTCTCCAGCCTTAACCAAGAGGTTTTTGCCACAGGAGAGCTTCCCTACACTTCAGGAAAAACCTAAAATGTTGGCACCAAAATGCAGATTCCACAACTGCTTTGGCATTTGCAACACACTTCTAATGAACCGGTGATCTCTTTGTTTTTGTTTAATTAGAAACAGTGTTCTCTGTGTAGCACTAGCTAATCTAGGAACTTGCTCTGCAGACCAGCTCCTGCCTAAAGGTGTGAGCCACCACACCCAGCTATGGGACCACAATCCGACTTGTTTTGTTTTTTGAGACAGGGTTTCTGTGTGCAGCCTTGGCTGTCCTAGAACTCACTCTGGAGACCAGGTTGGCCTCAAACTCACAGGGATCTCCTGCCTCTGCCTCCCAAGTGTTGGAATTAAAGGCATGAGCCACCACCACCACCCAGTCTTTTTTATTTTTCTTTTTTTTGGGGGGGGGGATGGGGAGGGTGGGAGGGCAGCAATAGTTGACCATACTCTTGAATACTTTTTAAATTGAGAGCGAAGGGATTGGGACCGTAGCTCAGTTTATACAGTGCTTGCCTGTCATACGGGAAGTCCTAGATTCAATCCCCAGCATTGCATAAACCCAGTGATTTGTGCAGGCCTGTAATCCCAGCACTAGAGGGAAAGACAGGAGGATCAGAAGTACAAAGTTACCGTTAGAATAATGAATTTGAAGCCAGCCTGGGCTAATACCACCCAGTTTTTTAAAAACCAGTTCCAGTGGAACCCATGCCTTTTTCTGACCTCCACAGAAACCAAACACACACATGGTACTTGTGCACACATGCAAGCAAAACATTCAGATAAATAAAATGAATGAATCTAAAAAAATAAATAAATAAAGGGCAAAAACGTTAAAATAACAGCAATAAATAAAAGAAAGTAAAAATAAAGCACAAAAAAGGAGTGCAACTTGGGCTGGGTGGGCGGGGCACACCTTAATCATCGGTCTTCCTCCATCTCAGGCTTGACGGCTGTCTTGTAGCAAAGAAAAATTAGATTCATTCCTGTTTATGATTAATTTATCTGTTTCTGAAGAATTAGGTCATGCCCTACCTGTAACCTTCACTACAAATGTTTCTCTACTGCCTGCTCCAGGATACAGCAACCATGCCTTTTGTTTCAGAAGGCTTTCATGGCGACCTTGTTATGACCACTCTCTTGGTTAGGGTTCTTATTGCTGTGAAGAGACACCATGAAGACAGCAATTCCTATAAAGAAAACATTTAATTGGGGTTACTTTCTTACAGTTTCCGAGGTTCAGCCCATGATCATCATGGCAGAGAGCAAGGCAGCACGCTGGCAGATGAGGTGCTGGTTGCATCTTGGCTTGAGGGCAACAGGAAATCAACTGAGACACTGGGTGGTATCGTCAGCATAGGAAACCTCAAAGTCGGCCCCCACAAGAACATACTTCCTCAAACAAGACCACACCCACTCCCACACCTCCTAATAGTGCCATGCTCTATTAGATTATAGGGCCAATTACATTCAAACTACCATGATGTAGGATGTCCTTCTGTATATGTGTTGCTTTTATTGGTTGATGAATAAAGCTACTTTGACTTATAGCAGTCCTGGATATAGCCAGGCTGGAAGAGATAGAGAGTAAGCAGAGTCAGGGGAATGCTATGTAGAAGGAGAAAGACACCAGACCCTTACCAGTAAGCCACAGCCTTGTGCCAATACACAGATTAATACAAACTGGTTAATTCAAGATGTAAAAGCTAGAAATATGCCCGAGTCATCAGCCAAACAGTGTTGTAATTAATACAGTTTCTGTGTGATTATTGGGGTCGTGGGTGGCTGGGAACAAATGATCAGTCTCCTCCTACACTATCACTCTCCATTCCTTGTCCCCATAAGCTTGTAACAATATCCTAAAGCAAAATATGTTTACTCCAATTTCATAAGTCCCCATAGTCTATCACAGTCTGAAAAATATTTAAAAGTTCAAAGTCTCTTCTGAGATTCATACAATGTCTCAACTGTAATCCCCTGTAAAATCAAAATTAAAAAACATATCACATATTTTCAACATATAATGACACAGGATATATATTGCCATTCCAAAATGTAGGGAAGGGAGCATAGTGGGGAAATACTGGACCAAAGCGAGACTGAAAACTACCTGGACAAACTCCAAACTCGGCATCTGCATGTCTGATGTCAAAATGTTCTTCAGCTCTCCAACCCCAACTTTGTTGATTGCAACACATTTCTTTCTCTTGGGCTAGTTCTTTTCCTTGTTAGCAGCTCTCCTCAGCAGATATCCCACAACTCTGGCACCTATAACATCTTGGGTTCTCCAAGGCAATCCGACTTCAACTTCACAGCTTCATGCAATGGCCTCTGTAATAGGCTTCCTGGGACATGCCTGGCATAAGCCTGGATGCAGTGGCTTTCTTTAGGCACAGGGGAAAATTCCAAAACCTGTTTCTTCTATCCTTTTTCTATTGATATTTATTGAGCTCTACATTTTTCTCTGCTCCCCTCCCTTCCTCTCCCCTCCCCCCTTCAGTCCTCCTCCAAGATTCACATGATCCCAATTTACTCAGAAGATCTTGTCTTTTTCTACTTTATACTTCCCATGTAGATTAGATCTATGTATGATTCTCTTAGGGTCCTCATTGTTGTCTAGATTCTCTGGGATTGTGATTTGTAGGCTGGTTTTCATCATCATATGCTTAAAAATCACTTATTAGTGAGTACATGTGATAATTGTCTTTCTGTGTCTGGGTTACCTCATTCAAAATAATGTTTTCTAGCTCCATCCATTTGCCTGCAAAATTCAAACTGTCATTATTTTTTTCTGCTGTGTAGTACTCCACTGTGTAAATGCACCACATTTTTCTTATCCATTCTTCAATCAAGGGACATTTAGCTTGTTTCCAGGTTCTGGCTATGACAAACAAAGCTGCTATGAACATAGCTGAGCACATGTCCTGGTTGCACGATTGAGCATCCTTCGGATATATACCCAAAAGTGGTATTATTGGGTCTTGAGGAAGGTTGTTTCCTAATTTTCTGAGAAATCGCCACACTGACATCCAAAGGGGCTATACCAGCTTGCATTCCCACCAGCAATGCAGAAGTGTTCCCTTTTCCCCACAACCTCTCCAGCATAAGTTGTCATCAGTGTTTTTGATCTTGGCCATTCTTACAGGTGTAAGATGGAATCTCAGAGTTGTTTTGATTTGCATTTCTCTGATGAGTAGGGATGTTGAACATTTCCTTAAGTGTCTTTCAGCCATTTTAGATTCCTCTGTTGAGAGTTCTCTGTTTAGTCTGTAGTCCATTTTTTTATTGGATTATGTGATCTTTTGGTGTCCAATTTCTTGAGTTCTTTGTGTATTTTGGAGATCAGACCTCTGTCTGATGTGGGGTTGATGAAGATCTTTTCCCATTCTGTAGGCTGTCATTCTGTCTTGTTGACCATGTCCTTTGCTTTACAGAAGCTTTTCAGTTTCAGGAGGTCCCATTTATTAATTGTTTCTCTCACTGTCTGTGCTGCTGGGGTTCTATTTAGGAAGTGGTTCCCTGTGCCAATGCATTCAAGTGTATTTCCCACTTTCTCTTCTATAAGGTTCAGTGTGACTGGCTTTATGTTGAGGTCCTTGATCCATTTGGACTTGAGTTTTGTGCATGGTGATAGATATGGGTCTGTTTTCATTTTTCTACATGTTGATATTCAGTTATGCCAGCACCACTTGTTAAATATGCTTTCTTTTTCCATTTGATATTTTTTGCTTCTTTATCAAAGATCAGGTATTCAAAGATGTGTGGATTGATATCCAGGTCTTCTATTCAGTTCCATTGGTCCTCCTGTCTGTTCTTATGCCAATACCAGGCTGTTTTCAGTACTGTGGCTCTGTAGTAGAGTCTGATGTTTCTTCTATCCTTAACTCTAAAGCTAGAACCATGTGGCCGTAGCTGCCAAGTTCTGCTGCTTATGGACTGGAACATGATTCCCTCATTCAATTACATCTTCATCAACTTCCCATCCTTCATTGTCTAAGCTTGACTGTCCTAAAACTTGTTCTGTAGACCAGGCTGGCCTCAGACTCAGAGATTTGTCAATTACATCTTCACCATAGGTTTCTTTCCTTAGTTTTCTTTTTATTTTTTATAGTTTTCTTCACTGCCTAACCTTGCTATCCTTGAATTTGCTCTGCAGACCAGGCTGACCTCAAACTCAGAGATTCGCTAGGCTCTTCTGGGATTAAAGGCATGCACCACCTCTAAGTACACTAAGACTTTCTTTACACTTGGCAGTGTGCAGGCAGATGTGGTGCTGGCTACATCTTTGCTTGTGGGCAACAGGAAGTTGATTTAGACACTGAGCAGTATCCTGAGCATAGGAAACCTCAAAGCCCACCACCACAGGGACACACTTGCTCCAGCAAAGTCATACCTAGTAGTGCCACTCCCTATGAGATTATGGGGACCAATTACATTCAAACTACCACAACCTACCTTGTTGCTTGTTATGCCCACCTTGTAACCATGTGTTTCAGGAAGGTTGTTATGATCAACTTGTAATACTTACATTCTGCATCTGTAACCCCACCTCTTTACCTGACAAATCCCCCATTTGGAAACCCCTACTCCTGAGCTATAAAAAACCTTATCTTCCCTTTGTCCAAGGCTGATCTCTTGAATTCCACTTCTAGGGAGAGACAGACTATGTACATGAATTTAAAACAGCTTGCTTTAATTAATTTGTCATGATTTGGGTTGGTGGTCTTTCTCCTCACATCTGCAAAATTAGCAGTCTTTCATCCCAGCATTTAGGAGGCAGAGGCAGGTGGACCTCTGAGTTGGAGGCCTGCCTAATCTACAAAGTGAATTCCAGGATAGCCAGGGCTACACAGAGAAAACCTGTCTCGAAAAACCAAAAGAATGAAAGGAAGGGAGGAAGAAGTGCATTTTAAACAAAATATAGGGTCTCCCTAAACAACCCACGTTGGTATGGCACTCAGGGCCAGGATTACAGGTGTGTGACGTTATGTGTGCCTCGGGAAACATATTTACTGAAACGACTGCACGTGTATTTGCTGGTGTGTGCCAGGGACAGAAAGCACTTCAGTGGCGCGTGCCTTTAATCCGAGCACTCAGGAAGCAGAGGCAGGCGGATCTCTGTGAGTTCGAGGCCAGCCTGGTCTACAAGAGCTAATTCCAGGACAGACTCCAAAGATACAGAGAAACCCTGTCTCAAAAAGCAAAACAAACAGACAAAGCATGTCAGGAAGCAACTGGGGTGGGGTGGGGAACCATCTGTAGTGGGGACTTTGCAGTGCATTCTAGAACTCAAATTCCTCAGATGTGGTTTTCTCAGGGTGTTGCTGAATACCATTATTGTTCTTAATGCCTTTTATAATGTGTGCCTGTTTGAGGTATTTCAAATACAAAGTCCGCCACTTTCTCCGCCATTCAGGCTGACTCACACTGAAAACCTAAATAGCTTTTCAAAGGTAAGGGAAAGAAAGGTCTGCTTTCTTATAAGGACAACCTCTGGAGAGACTCCGAACAAAATTGTGCAAGGTGGGAGGGTCTCCTGTTCTCAATAAAGAACAGGGTCTCTTGTTCTCAGCAAAGCTTGCAACCTTTAAGTACAAAAGCAAACAGCACACGCAGGTGCCTTCTCTACCCATACTGAGCAGTTCTGCCGGGCAGGGGGGCATCCAGAACTGAGCTGAGGACGCTGCTCTTCAGGGCACACTGAGAATCAGCAAACTGTCTGGGAGAGAAAGGGGCGAGGGTAGCACTGTCCCCTCCCTAAAGCCCAGGAGCCTAGTGGTTGTAGACCAGATCTAGAGCGTTCACTTCAGCAAAGGAAGGGAGTTCCTACGAGAGCGCCTGGAGGCCCCGCCTCTTTCTCGGTTCATCTTCTCATTTACTCTGCTACCCAGTCAGTTTTCTTTGACAGACAGTTCTTTCTACTCTGTTCGTGGAGTTTGTTTTGTGTCTTTGAAACACATCGCCCTGGAACTACGTAAACCATACTGGCCTAGAACCTTCAGCAGGTCTGCATCTGCTTCCCCAGGAAGGAACCAGAGGGCACGTGGCACCACGCCCACTTTAAAGGTTTCTGAAATTAAAGAACAACGTTTGTCTATCACTGATGTTATCTGTTTTGTCTCCCCCCCCCCCACCAGCTGAAGACTGAATCCAGGGTCCTACCACTTAACTACATTCCCCCAATTCCCACTGACCTAAAATCTTTACATTTTTTTAAAACAACTTTGCCAGTTGTAGAGGCACGCACCTTTAACCCCAGCCCTTAGGAGGAGGCAGGGTTTGTAAATTTTTATGAGTTCAAGGCCAGCTTAGGCTACACAGTGAGACCCTCTCTCAAAATTAATAATAATAATAATATAATAAAATAAAATTTCACCCTAGAAATTAAAAGGTGAAATTCTTGTTAATCTCAGCTCCAATAGCTGTGGAGGAATCTGGGCATTGTTGAAACAAAAATACAGCTCTCACCTCAGTAGGGATGAGTTAACTTATTCTGAAGCCAGATGTGAGTGACTGTGGCCTAAGAACACAGAGTCAGATTACCCGAAATTCCACATCCAATGTGGTAAATCTGACATTAGATCTCTGAGGGAGCGGAAAGAGACAGAAGGCAGGAGACCAGAGTCGAACTTCAACAGATGGGACTGTTTATTAACACACACAGCAAGGGGCAGTCTCTCTCCCAAGGGAAATGGAGAGGCCTGTGCAGGAAAAGATTAGCTGGGACCCTTGATGGAGGTTATGGGGGTCTTGGGAATAAGGAGCTGATACAACTTCAGGGGGTTACTTGTAGGTCTGTAATCTCCCCGTCCTGAAATTGTTTCCTCAAGGCATCATGGGAGACAGGCTGTCTCAGTAGACTTCGCTTTTTGGTCTGACCAATAGTGGTTGGTCAAGGTCAGCTGTGATCTCAGAGGAATTGTCTGAAAAACTGAGGCACTCTATCAGATAAAGTTTTTATGGCAATTGAACAAAGAAAGTCATAAACCACGGTGCTTTCAAATACATTGGTGGAAAGCTTACGTGGGCAGCTGCAGCAGAGTGGTCTCAAGGACAGGCTTCAGCTCTAGTCTGAGGGCGATGGGAGCTGTATCTGTTATTCAAATGACATTAGATCAGACACAGAGTGGGCAAGGAATGGCAATTTAAGAGCCTTTAGGTAGCCCAAGATAAAGAGTAATTAGGCTCTGGGCCTGCAACTTTCCAATAATCACTGAAATCTAATCAGTTAATCAGCCTGAAGTTGATTTGGTTTCTTTTTTTCTTGGTAATACAAACCTTTCCTGAAGACCTCCTCCATCATCTGGGCTGGATGGGTGAGGAGCCCTGGACGTGGGGCCATCCTCCCAGGGCCTGAAGCCTTCCCGCAGCTGGGTCCCCTGAAACAACCTTGGTAGTGCTGGTAACTTCCAGACTTCAATGGCTTGGATTAACTCTCACAGCAAGAGGACAATAGGGGACCATGTCAAGAAAATCTGAAGCCAATCAAAAGAATTGCTAGGGCAAAAACTCTGACGACAACTGCTTCTCCGGGCAGGAAGTCGGAGTGGAGGAGGCTCCGAGGGGCCTGCAGAAATATTCTGACATCAGAGCCACACAGGGGGAAGAAATAAGCCATCTTTTGGTGCTGAAGTGGCTTAGCTCAGCATCCCAGAATGCACTGGTCAGAACGTTCAAAGAAATCTCACCTTTCTCATGAAGACTGGAACCAGTGGCCAGTTTGCCTTGACAGGGTCAGTATGCCGCCTGTGTCTGGCTGCCTTCGCCACTGACTAGCAGGAAGGGTAGGGATAAGAGATGGAAGTATTCTATATTTATGTCCACAAGAGCCCACCCTTCTCAGCTGCCCAGGTGATTCTCCTTGTGCAGGAATGAGTGCCCCAGTAAGAGCCAGCGAGAGAAACACTGTGGGTGCTCACTGGGACCCAGATTGCTTTCTCTGACTCTCCTCAAAGCTACAGACCAACCTTGAGACACCCCATCCCACCCCCACCTCCACAGAATACCCCCAGATGCTTACAAAGCCCAGAGGTCCAGCAGGGCCACTGTAGCTATGCAGATGGAGCAGCAAATGATACTTTCAGCGCTAAGTCAAGGGCCCCATGGGTGCCTGGGAGGAGAGCGAGCATCTGGCCTTCCTCCCTGTGAAGTGGCAGATTAATTTCTCTCAGTAAGAAGTCACTCCAAGCCCCCAGAGATAAAGGGAGAAGGATTTTGAATGGCCAACCATAACCCTAACTGTCGCTCAAGGATGCGTCGTCCCAAGCAGAAATCGTCCATTGTTTCTATAGGTTTGGGCTATAACATAGTCTTATGCATGCTTTTATCTGCAGATGGTTTTGCAGGTTTCAGTTTAACAGGTTTCATGAAAACAGAAACTGCAAGTTTGAGTCATTATTGGGCAAATGGGAAGATTTGCACAGTAGAGATCTTATCACAGCCATCTTTTTGTTTGTTTTTCGAGACAGGGTCTCTCTGTATAAGTCCTGGCTGTTCTGGAACTCACTCTGTATACCAGGGTGGCCTCGAACTCACAGAGATCTACCTGTCTCTGCCTCCTGAGTGCTGGGATTAAAGGCATGCACCACCATCACATGGTGTATCACAGCCATCTTTGAGACCGAACAGAGATGCTCTTCTAGGCAGCTGATGGTCACGGTCATTCTCTTTGAACTTCCCGGCTGACCTGGGCTCTTTCTGGTAAGAGGAATAGGGCTGAATGACCAGGCAGACCTGGTGAGCAAATTCACCCAACCCCACCAAAATAGGAGGAGATACAAAACTGGGAGTCATGACCAAGTATTTTGGTCCCATAAATTCCTCCAGGTAATGGGGTCCTGAACCTATTGTAGCCTGTTTCAATTCAATTATGAAACTTGATGGTGAGTAATTTATTAGTGTTAATTGTCTGCTAATAGAAGCAGAAAATTTAAAAAAAGGAAAAAGAAAAGAAAAAGTAATCTGAACACTTGGGAAAAAGAGACAGAACAATTGCTGTTAGCTCAAGATCATTCTGGACAGCAAGTTCCATGTGGCCTGCAGCCCCCTTTCCAGGAAACATGTTCTTTGCTTGAGGCTCCACTCCATAGCTCAGAGAGCAATCCAGGAACTGAAGCTTCCTCTCTGCTTGGAGGGGATTCACCACTGAGGCCAAGCCCACCTCTTTCCATCTTGCTCACTCTTAAAATACACACACACACACACACACACGTGTGTGTGTGTGTGTGTGTGTGTGCTGTTCTCAGGCAGGCCAGGGGACCCTTGATGAGGAAGCAAGACTCATTCCCATAGTGGCTGCTGTACAGTTGGCCATGCAGTGGCGGCACATGCCTTTAATCCCAGCACTCAGGAGGCAGAGGTCTGTGAGTTTGAGGTCAGCCTGGTCTACAGAGCCAGTTCCAGGAAGGCTCCAAAGCTACAGAGAAACCCTGTCTCAAAAAAAAAAAAAAAAAAAAAACCAGGGTTCTCCCTTCAGTTCTTTATTTCCACACTTTCTCTCAGTGACTGGGTTTCTGCAGAAGAAATTCCAGTCATTACTGGCTCATATAAGTGTCCAGGATGTAAGTTGCCCCTTATTTCCTTAAATGAGCTGAACCCCCACATACACCTCTGCCTGGGTGTTTGTATTAGTTCCCACTCTGCAGAGAAACAGAACCAATAGCAGAAAGCCAGGGTGGATATGTAGCTCAGTGTGTGTGCCTCAAGCTTGCAGTTCCGTCTGAAACACTGCAAAAAAAAAACAAACAAACAAAAAACAGACCTGCGAATACACAGCTATAACCCCAGCTCTCGGAAAGTAGAAGCAGGAGAATCGGAAGGAAGCAGGAGAATTGGAAGGTTTCTTTGTTTTGTTTTGTTGAGACAAGGTTTCTTTGTGTAGCACTGGAACTCACTCTGTTTGAGCTGGCCTCAAACTCAGTGATCTACCGGCCTCACTGAGTGTTGGACTTAAAGGCGTGTGCTACCACTATCTGGCAAGTCAGAAAGTTTTATTTGGCTGCATGAGCACCCCCTCAACACACACACACACATACAAAGCTAGTCATCCATCTACGTCCAACTGTCCTATTTTTCTGTTGTGATAGACACCATGTGCAAAAGCAACGTGGGGGGGGGGAGATTGATTTCATTTTATAGGTAAGAGGTCATCATCCAGTTAACTAAGGTAGGAACTGAAGCAGAAGTCATGGAAGAATGTTTCTTACTGGTTTATTTCCTCAGTTAGCTTTCCTTTACAGCCCAGATCTACATCTACAGCTTAGAGTTGGTGTCACCCACAGCAAGCTAGGCCCTCCTACATCAATTAGCAATCATATAATAATAATGACAATGATAATGATAATATTAATAATAGGCCCACAGGCCACAGATCAGTCAATCTGATCGAAGCGACTGAGGGTCCCTCTGTCCAGGTATATCAAGTTGATACAATTAGCCATCACACTACCATAATGTTCAAGTGTTCAGTGGCAGAGAGGCAAGCAAAAATACACTAACATCATCAAACATTTAACATATTTGAAAGCCTAAGGCTGGGTAATGGTCTCTCTAGGGAGAGAAGAGTCTGGGATAACCATCTGGGGAATTTGGGTGAGTTCTGCTTCCACGACAGCAAAAAGCTCACCAGGTCATTAATAAAATGCACTCACTCTCAGCCAGCTTTCTTCCTGGCTGAAATGCAGGTATTTGGTTTTTATCTCCTCCACTGCGGAGACGCCTGTGTGATTAACATTGCTGGTTCTCTTGGTGCTTCCTTGTAAGTACAAGGACCTCTGTGCCCCCAACCAGGAGCCATCAGCAGCCTCTTACCTCCCCCACCTCTCAGCACACATTAGTTCGGGGGGGGGGGGGGGTGGGGGGTGGGCACACATCTGTTTAGAAGATCCTACAATGCAGCTGGGCGGGCGGTGGTGGCGCACGCCTTTTAATCCCAGAGTGCCCGGCTGTCATTTATTATTTCATTCTCCTTCCAGCTTCTTGAAGTTGTGTTTTCTTCTAAGTTTCCTCTTATGTTACCCTGAGTTCTGCTTCAGCGGCCCAGCTAACCGTCTACCTCTCCCTAACCCTTTCAGAGAGCTGGGTGTCTAAAGGTCAAAGTACCTTTTTTCTGGTGGGTCAGCTGAAACTAGCTAGATCCAAACTAACTTAAGATACAAAGAAGCTCTACCTTCATTATAATCCAAGCTGCAGGCTAAATAATACTTCCTATCTCCTGGCCATTAATAATTGTCAAGAATCATAAAAGGAATTAAGAGAGACACCCAAATTCCTGGAACTTTTCCAGAAGCCCCAGAAAAAAAATAATATTCCTCTTTTATTAGTCTATTCCCCTATCTTCCTTTTCTCCCCTTGAGATAGAGTCTGGCCATATAGTCTAGGCTGGCCTGCTACTAGATATATAACACAGCAAGGCTGGCCTCCAACTCTCCATCTTCCTGCCTCAGGTCCCCAAGTGGCAGGGTTATAGGCATGAACCATGACACTCAGCTTCCCTCATCCATCACAAAGCTATAATAGCCCTACACCCAAGAGGTGAAAAGTTGATTTTCGAGTCTGTCTCTCATTCTTGGCAAGAACAGAAGTCCCCCTCACTTCTAAGCTGGCACTCTGACTGCGTAGTGGTAACAGAAATGGGTGATCATTGGCACAGCATGAACCAGTGACAACAAAGCAGGGTTTATACAGGCCAAATGCCTTCTTGGACTTCACCCGGAACTCCTGATGGAACCCTGGTTGTTCTAGAGCACAGTGCCTTCCTATGGCTTCCAGTGCTGCCCCAGAGTCCCAACACTTCAACTTCATTTCAAAGACCACTTTTGCAAGGATGTCTGATCCACTCTACCCTTCAATACAGTGAGGTAGCAACTCTCAGGCCCTGCTTGACACTCCTGTCTTGAGGCTGCCGGTCTGCTTTGGATTCTTCCTGTGGCTCAGCAAATCAGAGTCTGGTTTTGCTCATTATTTGCAATGATGGTCAGTGGTGTGTATAGATACGCCCAGTTCCAGGGATGGGAACTTCAACCTGAAGATACCTTGTAGAGGCGGTACACATCTCCTGAATGACTACAAAACGAAGCAGACGGCATCACCTGTCTTCTATCTGAGGCACCTGGGCACAGAAAGGCCATGCAGGCCCGAGACCACCTGACTGGGTCCCGACGGGCACGATTTAACACAGGTATTCTGATTCCCAAACCAGACGCTGGGCTCGGCGCAGAAGAAACACAAAATGAAGGCATATTTAGAGCCATAGGGGGCCACCACACAATGAGAGGGGACCTGAATGCTGAGAACTGTGAGAGCAAGGGAAGAAACTGAATTGGGGGTGGGGGGTGGAAAAACAAAACACATGAAGTGTGCCAGTCATCTCCTGGCCCTGCATTTTACCTGCTTAGGGCTCCAATAAGCAAGTGCAGGGATCCCAGTACTCAGCACCAGGCAGGAGCAGATCAGGCAGCAGTCCTTCAAGAGGCACTGCTGGGCCAGTGCACAGCTGGGCCAATTGCTGGGCTGGCCTGGGAGGGGGGTGTCTTTGGCTGCTCTAGGGCCCAGGGTCTAGGCTGTGCTTCCTGGCTGGTGTTCCAGGAAGGGATTGGTGAATCTGTACCTCTAGATAAGTAGATAAGTTCCTACTGCTCCCTGCAAGCCCTCAAGTACTAGCTCTGAGTGACCCTGCTGCACTCGAGGGATATATAACCACTCACTCACCTAACGTCACAAAATCTGGACATTTGGTTTGATGCTTACTAGTCAGAAGTAATTATCCCAGTTATTAGAAGGAAACAGAAGCACATAGATCCACAAGAATCAGTCAGTAGGTGACAGGGTGTCTCCATCCCTTCTTTATTTTAGGGAACAGATCTCCTTCCACGTACCCTTGAAAGAGGATCGTTAGAAAATCAGCACAGTAGCTCACTCCTGAGCAGAACTTCCTTTGGACAGTCCGTTTCCATTGTCCAGTCCTGGGGTACTGATTGGGGAGGATTTGGACTCTATTCAGTATAGGGTGGATACAGCAGGAATCGGTTCTGATGCCCTAGTTCTTGGTTACCCATCACCTTCCGTCACTGAAGTCTGCCCTGTCTCTATGCAGTGTATCAACCTCTTTTCACTAAGCCAGCAACAAGCTCCCTGACTCCCACTCTCAGGATTGGCAGCCTTCTCTCTCCGTACTCCACGACCGTCCTAGTGCTCAGAGGGACACAGGATGCTACAGCCTTCCTTAAACAGAGAAACAGCACATGATTTCCACACCCTGAAGGCCCTGGCCGATGCTTTGGCGTGCCCAGAGGATCGTCGGGTTTGTATTTCGCCATTCTTGCTGGCCTGGGTGGCTCTAGAACTGCCGGCTTTGAAATGGAATTTTGGCTGGAAGGGGCTGGGCCACACCGGCACAGACTGGATGCGGGTGGTCACAGAAAGATCCCCTTACACCTCATCTCTCCTCCTCCCAATTCTGGCATTCCGCCAGCGCCGCCAGACCGGCCCTTCCCTGCGCCCACACAAGAGGAGCGGGGAGAAGAGCGAGCAAGGCCAGCATCCCTGGCTAGTGGCCGCGCGAACTGACCCCCAGCGCCCGTGTACCGCCGGGACGCGCGCATCCCGAACGGACTGCCAAGGCCCACAAAGCTCGGGCCCCGCGCCCCAGCCGGGCGAGCACAGAGCGGGGCGGGGCGGGCCGCGCGGGCCGGGGGTGTCGGATGTCACCCGCCGCGTACACCTCGGCCGGGAGGCGGGGAAGCGAACCATTGAGATGAGGAGACCTCCTCGGTCCTAGAGCGGTGCAGGAAGTGTCCCAGGGGAGGGAGCCGGAGGGCTCCGGCCTTTCCTTTCCGCGGCGGCCCGGCCTGCGCGGCCCGCCAACCGGGACGCTGCTCAGCGGTGAGTATACCGTGGACCGCTCTCCCATGTCCTACTGCCTGAACCCGGATCCTGTTCCCCACTTCCCGCGCTCTGATCTCCAGCCCTGCGCCTGGGTCCCGCTCCCTCTTCTCCACTTCCCGCGCCCTGGCCCAGATCCCTGTTCCCAGAGCTACGTCCTCATCGTTGCCCTCGGGGGATGAAGCAATACGATTGTCTTTCAGGCGTCTCCCTACGCTCCCAAGCCCAGCTGATGCTTTCTAGATGATCCCGAGACAGGGTTGGCCTGCCCAGGGACGGAGTCTGGCCCCTGCAGAGGAGCCGCCTCGGCCAAGACACCAGGGAGACCGGGCTGGAAGGTGAGAACCTGCCGCCCTGCAGTCCCAGGCTTCGAGGCGAATAGCCAGCAAACCTGGAAGAGTGTAAGCGACAGAAACCCCATAGTTCTCCTGGCCTAAGACACCCTCCTCATTCCTTTCCTCCAATTCTGCTCCTTCAGTAGCAGCTTTGGGCAAGCCCCGCCCCTGGGGGAGCCCTCCCCTCACTAACGGTAGTTCATTCATAAAGCTTCCGCTCCCGAGGATCCTGCGCGCCAGGTGCCAGGGTGACAAAGAGGCACACGCCAGTCTGGCCTAGGGGCTCCCAGAGAGAGCAGTTCCACAGCAGAGCTGGGTGCCGAGAGTGGGACGCTGGATACCCACCATGGGGTTAGACCTGAGCTGTTCAGGGCCCAGCAGGTGGGAGATAGAGGGCGGAGGAAGCTGGGAAAAGCGCGGGCGGGGCGCAGACTGGGTTCTTAATACCGGAGTGAAATGTGAGAGTAGTCGCGGTTCACAGCCTGTTGCTTTCAGAGTTTCGCCCCGGGTGTCTGTTTGTCTTTGCTTCGGAAATCAAAGGAGTACAGAGAATTTGGGGTTTCAGGTGTTGTTCGGTTGCTTGGTGGCTTTTTTGGTCTCGCTTGTCTTCCTGCAAAGTGGTGTTGCCCCGCTAGGAATCTCTTCCAGGTGAGAGTGTGAAGGGTCCATCGCCCTGCCTGGGGTTCCCAGAGGCCTGTGTGTCTCCGTTTTGTGCCTTTTCTCCCAGTGTTCGGAAGTCAAGTGGAGTGTCCATGTTAGTTATGCTGTGCTCCTGGTGTGTGTTTGCTGGGTTTTGTACGTGGTATCTAGGGAGATCTAGAGGACCCCGGCCCCACTGCGGGTGTGCGGCAGTCTGTGGCACCGAGTTTCTTCGAGAGTGGAAAGTCATGCCGGGCGGTGGTGGTGCATGTCTTGAATCCCAGCACTCGGGAGGCTGAGGCAGGTGGATCTCTGTGAGTGAATTCAAGACCAGCCTGGTCTACAGAGCGAGTTCCAGGACAGGCTTCAAAAGCTAATCAGAGAAACCCTGTCTCGAAAAATCAAAAAACAAATAGAAAAAAAAGAGTCATGAAAGACCTTCCCGCATGGCCAGGAAGGTCTATGAAGTTGGTGTGTACCACTGCCTCCAGCATGACCTGGAGAGAACAAGGGATCAGAACCCATGAGATAAAGTAGGGTTTTTAAAACCACATTTTATATGCTAAAATGTAATTATTTCCCCCTTTCCCCCAAATATCCCCCTCCCTGCAAATCTTGACCTCTTTCTCTAGTTGTTACATTGTTTTCCACACACTTATTCACACCCACCCATGTCTAACTACAGGTAACTTTTTAGAATTTATTTTAAAGATTTTTTTTTAACTTATGTGTATCCCTGTGTAGACATCTGTGTATAGATATATACACTTGAGTGTAGTGCCCATGAAGGTTGGTGGAGACCCTGGAGTTGGAATTACAGGGCTCTGTGAACAGCTTGGGGTGGATGGTGAGGAAAGTTGTGTGTACCCTGAACCACTAAGCTGTCCCTCCAGTCCCCAGAACCAGATGGACTTTAGATGTACAAGAAAGACCATAGTTCCTATGCTGGACTCAGTGGGGTATAAGACTTGTCGTAAAGCACTGAGATTTAGGGAAGAGGAGCAACTTTGCTGCCACAACTAACCTAGGACCTTGCACCTCTTGCACCGCTATGGCTAGCGATGGTGTTTTAAAATACAGTGGGTATTTTGTTGTTTTTGTTTTTTGAGTTCCTTCTCTGCCTGCAAGTTTTTGTCCCTGCCGACACATAGAGGGCAGACCCTGTTGGGCTCTTGTCCAGCCATTCTGTCCTTGGCAAAGTGGCATCGCCCCAGGATGGTCTTGGATGGCTCATCCTTTGCATTTTTTTTTCAGTTCAGTTTGTGAAGATCTCAAGAACAAAGACAGTGACTTTGGTGCCAAAGCTTCAAGACTGTGGCTTGCTGGGGCTATATCCTCCAAGAGGACCTGTCCCCTAAAGGTATCACAAGCCTGGGTTACACATATCTGCATGTGGCCTTGTTCTCCTGGGATGCTGGAAACGTCAGTGTCCTGTTGAAATGCCACCACTTCTCTCCCAGATTTCCTGCCTTCACTGCCACCTCTTAGGGGAACCTACATGGAGTGATGCTCATCTTTCTTTCTGCCCCCATGTGTAAGAACCAGCCACACCAACACTTCATGTATTTCCCAGGGATTCCTCAAAGGGCTGGTGTCCTGTGGGCTTTATCTACCACCCCCCCAGAAACAACCACAGGAGACCAGAGCACAGAGCATTGAAGCCAGCAATTTCTGTTTGGAAATAGGGCCGTCTTCTGCCGCTGACCCCCATCAAATCCCATCATGCCCACAGCCCTATGCCCACGAGTCTTGGCTCCAAAGGAAAGTGAGGAGCCCAGGAAAATGCGAAGTCCTCCTGGAGAGAACCCTAGCCCTCAGGGTGAGCCTCCCAGCCCAGAGTCCTCTCGCCGCCTCTTCCGCCGGTTCCGTTACCAGGAGGCAGCAGGCCCACGGGAGGCCCTGGAGCGCCTCTGGGAGCTGTGCCGTGGCTGGCTGCGGCTCGAAAGGCACACAAAGGAGCAGATCCTGGAGCTACTGGTGCTGGAGCAGTTCCTGGCCATCCTGCCATGGGAGATCCAGAGTTGGGTGCGTGCCCAGGAGCCGGAGAGTGGAGAGCAGGCTGTGGCTGCAGTAGAGGCTCTGGAACGGGAGCCAGGGAGACCCTGGCAGTGGGTGAGCACCGGGCATCTGGGAGAGGGGAACCTGCTAACCTTGTGAGACTCCTAACCCCAAGATGAGAAATTCTGCTTAGACCCAGTGTTTTACTACTTAAGAAAGCAAACGTTACTCTTTATGAAGTCTAAGTTCAGCTGATTGTTACTGTCGAGTCCATGGGAGGCAGGACCAGAAGGGAGAGGGCCTACTCTGACCTGTGCAGAGCCTACAGGCAGGGCTCTGTCATACTTCTCTCTGCCTGGCCCTGACTTGCTCTCTCTGGGATTGCAGCTCAAGCACTGTGAAGACCCGGTCGTGATTGATGATGGCGATGTGCCTGGGCCTCAGGACCTCGAGCAAGAACGAGTGTCAGCAGAGTCCCAGAGCAACCCTGACACCCAACCTGTGGCCCTAGCACAGGGCCTGGGGCTCCTCAGCAGACCACCCGGCCAGCCCACTGAGGACCCAGGTATGGAGCCTGTAATGAGTTGGGTAGCTGAGTTAGTTGTACACCATCCGTGTGCTCTGATGTTGACTAAGGTGACAAACGATGACTTTTTAACATTCTTTTGTCTCCTGAACTGTGAACTATGATTGTGGTCTGGGTCCTTCCGCAGAGCAACCGACCCAGAGTCTCTTCTTGGTATTGAATCCTCCCAGAGGGAAGGCCTTGAGCAGATGGTGTGAGGTTATATGGTCTTACTTCTTTAAGGGTGCTCTCAGTGGAGTCATAGTCACTAGGACCGGGACCTGTGGCCTGATCTGAGCATGAGCATGGCTCTAGTTTCCATCCTCTCAAAACCACATTATCTTGTCTG
Organism: Myodes glareolus; assembly: GCF_982192425.1. Classification (NCBI taxonomy): domain Eukaryota; kingdom Metazoa; phylum Chordata; class Mammalia; order Rodentia; family Cricetidae; genus Myodes; species Myodes glareolus. Next base: position 64,820,678 of record NC_142034.1, read on the forward strand.
GGTTACCCTGCAGCTGTAAGAAAATCTAAGCTCCCCTGGGAAAGAACAGTGGCCTCTCCTTCAGATGGCCCCAGTGCCTTGTGGCAGGGTTTGAGTATCTATTCAAAGCATCCAGCAACTGCAAAGACAGGGCAGTGTAATGCACACAGCCAGAGCCACCATTCCTTTGAGCTAGAGTAGGACACCTATAGGTTCCTTGAGGTTTGATCTCAAGGCCTGAGGACCATGTGTCCCTCTTAAAGATAACATTGACATAGGAGCATGGGGGTACACAGTTTTAATCCCAGTACTCAGGATGAATCTCTGTGAGTTGGAGATCAACATGGTTTATATAGCAAGGTCCAGTCCAGCTAGAGATACAGCCCTTGAGAGGGAGGGGCAGGCAGATCTCAGTGAGTTTGATGCCAGCCTGGTCTTCGAAGCATGTTCCAAGTCAGCCAGGACTTATACAGAGAAACCCTGTCTCCTAAAACCAAAAAAAAGAAAAGAAAGGAAGAAAGGAACAAGAGATAGCATGGCAGGTTTTGTTTTGTTTTCTGAGATGGGTCTAGTTGTGTTGTTGTGTTGCTCAATCTGCAGAAAACTCAATCCTCCCACCGTAACCTCCTGAATGCTAGCGCCGTTCACAGTATTTTTATAACTTAAGCATATACTGTGTACTTTAATTTCTTTCTTATTTTTTATAATGCCTACTACAGTGTAAATGCTAAAGGACCAGAAAAAAGTATGTGAACCGGGCAGTGGTGGCGCACTCTTTTAATTCCAGCACTTGGGAGGCAGAGGCAGGTGAATCTCTGTGAGTTCGAGGCCAGCCTGGTCTACAAGAGCTAGTTCCAGGACAGGATCCAAAGCTACTGAGAAACCCTGTCTCAAAAAAAAAAAAAAAAAAAAAAAAAAAAAAAATGTGCACAGCATTCTTTTTGTCCGATTTGTTGGTCGAGTCGGCCTAGTGATCCTGGAAGGTTTTGGCCCCTTGAGGTTTCAGACGTGTTTGGGTGGCCATGTTACTCTAATTATAATAAGGAAAGTACATTCTTGTGATTTTCAAAATTGTTTCTGGCAGTGGATTTTTGAATGAGCTGGAGGTCCCACTCTGTGGCGGGTATGTGCCTGTGTGTGTAAGTCTCCAGGTTCAGTCACCCAAACTAAGCACAAAGGCTGTTTTCTGGTTTTTCTTTTTCCTTCTTCTTTCCTTCCTCGTCCCATCCGTTTCTATTTCTTTTTCCACTTCCCCTTCCTTGGGTTAGCCTCAAATTCATGAGTCTCCTGCCTCAGTCTCTGTAACTGAGTGCTGCAGTTACAGACCTGCTTTATCATACTTGGTGGTAATAGTCTATTTTTTAAAAAGTGTGTATGTGTATTTTATATGTATAATTTTATATGTGTGTGTATACATATAAAATTATATAAATATGTGTGTGTATGTGTCTGAACATATACACACACATGTATATACAATTTTCCTGCCTGCAAACATTTCCTGACTTCTACACAAATCAGAACTCTGCAGTCCCCTGGCTAGAAGTGAAGGCAATGTTGATTTGGTGGGGCTGCCACCATGTTCTGCACACTGGATTGCTCCGCTAACAGCAGTTTATTCTCATAGCTAGCTGTGAGGCTGCAGGTCTGAAGTGAAGGACAGGTCAGCCTTGGTTCTTCTGGGCTTCCTTATGTTAGCAGGTAGACAGCCACTTCTTGCTGTATCTTTTGTCTGTACAATTGTCTTTAACTACCTCTCTTTAGTGACCGCAGTTATGTTGAATTTGGGCCCATCCATGCTCATGACCTCATTTTAACTTGATTCTTTGGAGAGCCTTCCTCCAAATACAGTCACATTCGGAGGTGTCTAGGGTTAGAATCTGAGCATGTAAATTTCCAAGGAACATAGTTCAAACATACCAGGAAACAGAAGGAAGAAGCCATTTCCCCAAATCACTAGTACTGTTTCATGCAGCCTGGGATATATGTGAGCAGTCTTAGGGAAGGAATGCCTAGGGAGAGGCCTGCTGTGAAGAATCTTCTAGATTCTTCTGAGATAACATAGCATTTACTCAGGCTTTGGGTTACTTACTTGAGCAATACTCAGTACAGGACTTCCTGGTGCTCAGCATTTGGGAAAACATTAAACACTAGGATTTGCTAGCGATGCAGCTTCTAATTGTGAGGCTCTTCCCCAAGGCTAGGCTTTGTTTGGGTAGAGTGAGAGCAGTCAGTCCTCAGATAGGTGGAGGGCATTAGGGAGCACAATTAAACATTTCCTCCAGAAACCATAAAGAACTCTAAAACTCTCTTGGGAAACCTATGATATAGCATGAAATAATTAGAAATAATACACTATATAGTCTCTATTGAGACCAGGTCTCATTAGCCTGTGTAGCTTAGGTTGGCCTCAGTTTGGATGTTTGTACCCAGCCTACCGAATGCCGGGATTGTAGCACCACCATACCCTAAATTTTAAATCCCATGTCTGAGCAAGATTGAGCTGTGCTTGTCATCCGCCTGATTCATTTTCTTAGGGTCACCATGATGCAGAAGTGATAGGATTTCACCTTTTCATGACTGGTATCCCAAGGGCCTATTTTTTTTGCATATTCTCTGTCTCCCCCTCTCTCTGACTCTTGTTTTGTTGAGTCAGATCTCCCTGAGTATCATGAAACTTGCTGTGGCCTCAAACTCACTGAAATCCACCTGCCTCTACCTCCCAAGAGCTGGAAAAAAATAATCAATGTTATGAGACATTTGCAGCCTGGTATGGTGGCACATGCCTTTAATATACATACATGTATACACACATGTGCATATAATATAGATACATGCATTTATATGCATATTGTAAAGTATTGGGTTAGATTATGACATTTCATTAATTTGTTCCTGTTGATTTCTTCCCCATCCTTCTGTCCATCTCTCCTTTATTCTACCTTACCTTTCCCACTTGGATGTCATGTGTCCCTTGTCCTCCCTACTCTTCTTAGCTCTTCTTTTCTTCTCTCTTGTAGGCCATGTTTTCTTTATCAGTTCAACTGTCAATAGATAATTTGTTCCCATAACAGCTATTATGACAAACTTCCCGGGTAGCATAAGGTTGACTTGCCCCTTTGAGGTTCCATTTCTTTTCTTTTGGGTTTATATTCATCAGAGGGGTTGTTAGGGTTTTTTTTTTTTTTTCCTCTGTAGCTTTTGGAGCCTCTCCTGGAACTTAAAAAGATATGCACCATGCACCACTGCCACCCAGTTGTTGTTTGTTTTTGGTTTTTTTCGAGATAGGGTTTCTCTGTAGCCCTGGCTGCCCTGAAACTCACTTTGTAGACCAGGTTGACCTCGAACTCCAAGATTCGCCTGCCTCTGCCTTCCAAGTGCTGGGATTAAAGGCGTGCACTGCTACCATCTGGCTGTTTTTCTTTTCTTTTCCTTTTTTTTTTTAAACATTGGCTGTCTAGATGTATTTGTGAATTTTTTTTAATTCTATCATATAATACATCCCGACTACAATTTCCCCTTCCTCCCCTCCCCGCGCCACTCCCTTCCACTGCTCTTCATTTCCCTTGAGAAGAGAGCAGGCTTTCCAGTTCTATCAACCATATACAGCGTAGCAAGCCATCATAAGACTAGGCACAAGGATGAATGAGGCAACCCAATAGGAGGAGAAGGGTTCTGAGAGCCATGCCCTGCTCATTCCTCTTCTCAGTAATGGTACCAGGGTTCTGATACCGCGGCCTCATTAACCTGGATAAGTTTTCTATGAAGCCTTGCAGGTGTTAAGCTTACAGATGTATACTGTCCCATATCGTCCTCACCTTCAGTGGACCATAGTGCCACAATGTTAGCCTCCATTTGGGATTTTTTAAATATTCATACATATCAGTGCAAACATGCTATGACATACATGTAAAATGGACCATAGTGCCACAATGTTTGTCTCCATTTGGGATTTTTTAAATATTCATATATATCAGTGCTAACATGCTATGACATACATGTAATGTCAGAGGACAGCTTGAAGGAGTTGGTTTTTTCCTTCTACAGTGTAGGTGTCTGGGACTGAACTCAAGTCATTGTGTTAGCAGCAAGCCCCCTTACTCATTAGGCCATCTTACTGACCCTGTGTTTATTTTTTAAGTTTCATAATAATTGAGGCTAGCTGATTCTCCTGCCTCTGTTTTTCAAATGCTGGGATTATGTGTGTAATTACTGTACCTGGCTCTTTTGGGGGTGTGTTTTAGATTCTGAAACAGGTCCCTGGATCCACTGATGTTGGATACCTAGTTGATCAGGCCACTCTAAACCCAGGCATTCCTTGGGACAATCCCCATTGTCGATCTGAAAAGACTACCAGAACCCTTGTGGTTTGCAAAGGGCTCATTTTGCAAGTTAAGGCAGAGTGGGGGGTTATGCAGAGCAACAATGGCTCCCTGTTGGTCCCTCTGCTTTTCTTTCCTTGCACAATTTGCAGCACAGAGCCACCCCTGGAAGTCTGGGAGGTTATGGGGCCTGAGGCCTGGCTACCTTTGGGACATCTTTTCCATCTCTTCCAGTTCCGCAGGATGGTTTTCTTGTTCAGGAGCAGAGTGTCAGGGATGCCCAGCCGGTGACCACCTGCCAGCTGCCCCCGGTGAGTGATTTCTAAAATAAGCTCATCTCTGAGCTACCCCACAGGACAGTTCTTCCGGGACTCTGGCCTGCTTACTGTTTGCCACAGGATGTTCAGCCTTAGCCCCAAGACCAAGGAGAGCAGGGCTGAGCTTAAAGATGCCCATTGCTTCTGCTATTGCTGCAGCTCAAAGGTCTGTTTGCCGGGACACTCCAGGAAACTGCAGGTGTACATAGAGAGCCCCTGTAGTAGCTGTCTCTCCTTTTCTAAATCCCCCAGGGAAGAGGATTTAGTTACTTTACAAGGGGTATCAGCAGCTAGGTTTCAGGAAAATCTATAGCAGTTGCAGCACTATCACGTGACCACATAGGGTCACGTGAGGCTCCCTGGTGTGTCTTGTCTGCTGTCTTCCGGGCCACGTGTGCTTGCTTCAGTGTTCTGAGGAGTTGCGGCTGGTGTTCTGAGAGGGTGCAGCCAGGCTCTGGTCTCGCAGGAGGAGTGCATTTCTTTCCAGCCCGATTTCCTCATCCACTGAGGTCCTCAGCAGATCTCTTAGCTTTTCCCTTCTGATTGCCCTTTCTGCTGCCTTCCCCCCTTCAGGGACTGCACCAGTAGAAGACTGAAGAACTAGAGATTGGCACATGTATAGTTGACAGCCCGACTCCAAAATGCTTAGGGATGTTAGGTTCGGGGTGGGTGTTGAAATATTTGCGTACATAAAATGAGAACTTGGGTGGTGCTGTGGTGTTGCACACCTTTAGTCCCAGCACTGGGATGCGATCTCTTGAGTTCAAGTCAGCCTGGTCTACAGGACAGCCAGAGCCATTACACAGAGAAACCCTGTGGACACACAGAAACAAACTAGAACTTGGAATAAGACTCATGTTATTCATGTAACTCTTTTTTTCATATGCATTATATATATAAACTGCAGGTCATTTTAAGCTTTCTTTGAAAAGGTTTAATTGAATGTTTTTGTCTGTGCCTCTTGCCATACTCCCCGCCGCTAATCATAATGATTTTGAGGCTAGCAGTACAGGGTATGGATTACAGCATTCCCCACCCTCTACCCTGAACTCTCCAGCCCAGGGGCTGGGCTCCCCTTCCCCCAGAGGCTCTTCCCCATATAATCCAGACATTTTGGTTCCCCTTCCCTTTAGAACCTTTGGCCTCCTGGCTGCTGCACCTGGTTCCCCTCTCTCTGTTTTCCTTCTCCACCCCACATGGTCCAGCTGAGTCTAGTCCTGTCCACTCTGGACTCTCCCAAATGCCCCTGTCTCTGCCTATGCTCTCCCACCTGTCTACACTAAACTCTCTCCTCCACCATACTGAGAGCAGTCGTGTCCTGTCCTTTCCTTTTTATTTCTTCTTTTCATTCACTTGGTGAGTTCCAGGCCAGTGTGAGGCCAGGCCAGTGTGAGGCACTTGTCTGTCGTTAAGGATGACAATAAAAAGCTATAAAGGCAGAGGGGAATAATAACAGCTGAGGTTGTCTTTGGTCTCTTTACACCCAGACTTAAGCAAATGTGTGCAGTGGTACAAATAGGCCTCAGAGGCTTGTTGTCCCTTCTGTCTCAGGACACAGTGAAAGCTGGCTCAGCAGTTAAGAGAACTGACTGATCTTCCGCATGACCTGAATTTGATTCCCTGCACCCACATGGCAATTCACAGCCATCTGTTAACTCCACGTCCATGGTATTCAACACCCTCTTCTGGCCTTCTTAGGCCCCGGGTGCTCAAGTAGTGCACAGACAGGCAAAGTGCTCATACACATAAAGCAAACTGAGTTTTTTTCTTAAATGTTTAAGAAGACAAGGAAGTATCACTGTTGAGATGGAAACTGAAGATGGAGGGTGTGATGCATTCACAGGACTTGAGGTTAAGGACTTCCATAATGAGATTTGGGGAGTAGGAAACTGGTGGTTCATACTGAGCCCTCACTGTGTAGATTACAAGGACAGGACAGGAACTGTCAGCTGTCACGGGGAGGAGACCAGTCATGCAGGGTGTTTTCTCCTGAGACTGATTCAGGCTAGCCTTGCACTTGTGGCCGTCTTCTGGCCTCAGGCTCCCAAAGCTAGTAGGATTATAGATCTGAAGGAGTGATGTCACCCCGTCTGGCTCTTAACTCTGCTGTTTCCTGGCCCCTGACCGCTTGTTTCCAAAAGAATGCTGTGACCTTGATAGAGTTTGAGCAGGAGAAAGGGCAGTGGACAGATTGTTTTCTCCTCTTTTGCTGGCTTAGCCTGAAACTGAGTTAGAAATGATCCAGGCTCTTTTCTGTTCTCTGACCTGTGTTTCAAACACCTCAGCTTTTTTTTTCCTACTGTTTCCTCTTTATTTATAATTTATCTGGGTTTGTTTTGTGTGCATGAATGTGTAACATGTGGGTGCTAGGAATCAAATTCAGGTCCTGGAAAAGCAATGAGGATTCTTAACTGCTGAGTCCTCTCCAGCCCGGCCCTTTCCACTAGACTCTTTCCGAGCAGCAGCCCAGGTGGCTGCTCTTTTCCTTCTGTTCAGGTCTCATCCTCTTTGGGAAAGGGCTCTTTCCTAGGAAGTTGTGTTCTATAGAGGAGGGGGGATGGTAGATGAGATCTGTGGCATCCTTTAGCCTGGCTTGCCACAAGTGGTCGGAGGGAGGAAGGTGGGAGAGAAAATCCACTCACCATGAGGCCTGGTCTGTATTTTTAGATGCGGCTTGTTTTGGAAAGGCTTATGTGGGTAGTTCAGGTTTTTTTTGTTTTTGGTTTTTGGTTTTTGAGCAAGCATATGTGGAATTTGGTCTACCAGTTTACATAGTTGGGAGAGAGAAACTTATCATCATTTAGAAATTAATAACAGTCAGAGGACTGCAACATAGATCTGTTAAGCCAACCTGTATTTTTTTTTCCTCTGAACAATGAAAATATTTAGTAATTAACTAAAAATCCACTAACAGACTACGACCGAGTAAGTTCTTGAGACCCGGAGAGCTGGTTAGCTTCTTGTCTAATATTTCCTACATGGGTCTTTGTTGCCCACACAGCAAGATACTCAACCAGTGTACCCCTTACTCTGCTAATGTGTACCCCTCAACATACTCAACCAGTGCACCCCCTTACTCTGCTAATGTGTACCCCTCAACATATTCAACCAGTGCATCCTCTTACTCTGCTAATGTGTACCCCTCAACATACTCAACCAGTGCACCCCCTTACTCTGCTAATGTGTACCCCTCAACATATTCAACCAGTGCATCCTCTTACTCTGCTAATGTGTATCTAATCCCTCAAGGCAATTTGGTTGTCTAGCCACTGGGAGTTTTTGTTTGTTTTCTGAGACAGGGTTTCTCTATGTAGCCCTGGCTGTCCTGGAACTTGCTCTGTAACCAGGCTGGCCTTGAATCCACAGAGATCCACCCGCTTCTGCTTCTTTAGTGCTAGGATTAAAGGTGTGCTGAGCTGCCACCAGCCAGTTGCCACTGGCTTTTTAATCACGTTGTAGTGAAGTGGCTACCCTGGCATCAAGCTGAAGGGAAGGCTCTGACCCATGTTGACATGAGAAGTATCAAATTATCATTGCAAAAGGGCTCCTCCATAGGAGCTCAGCACCATCTTCCTGTTCTAGAGTCCCCTTGAGATGAATTGCTTGGTTTCCTCTGAGTCAGGTATGGATACATGCAGGTACGTTGTCCCTTGTGATCCATCCTGTGTTGTCTCCCCAAGCATGACAGATTTGTTATGTTTTATATGACTTGGTGATTAAGTTGTAGGTCACACTGCAGCATCCAGCTTACTCTGGACTTCCATCTTAGACAGTCCATTGAGGCATTTTCTTAAAGTTTTGTTCTTAGTTCAGTGTCTGCCTGTTTGATAATATTGTGGTAAGTTTTCTGTGGGTAGCGAGAGTGTAGTATGAGCCCCTGGCATGAATTGACAAGAGCAGAAGATGTGAGGTTGGATCCAACATCTTTTGGCTTTGATTGGTGGTCAGTAGGAGGAGGAATTACTGTGAGAGCTTTGCAGGTGGTGGCAGATCTAGCATTTGTTGGAGATGGTGAGATTCTGACTGAGCAATCAACTTTCTGTGTAACAACTGTCCATAAAAAACATGACAAACCAGCATAATAGTACACACCGTTAATCCAAGTGCTTGGGAGGCTGAGGCAGGTGAAGTGGCTCTGCGCACTGAGACTCTGTTTCAAACAGCAACAACAAAGAAGCTGGAGATATGCTTCAGTGGTTAGTACTGGCTGCTCTTCCAAAGGACTTGGATTCAATTCTCTACACATACATGGCAGCTCACCACTGTCTGTTAACACCAGTCCCAGGGATATGATGCCTTCTATAAGCACTGCATGCATGTGGTGCACAGGCATATATGCACGTAGATCACCCATACAACAAAATATTTTAAGATTTTTTTTTTTAATTAAACCTTTAGTTATTTTTAGTGGCTTAGAATAGCAGTCTAAAACACAAGGGCACTAACTGGCTTTATACAGCATAATTAAAATAAAAAAAACCCTCAAGAATAAAATTAGCGTAGTAAATATGGAGTGGGCAAAATGAGGAACTGGAGAGATGGCTCAGAGATTAAGAACACTTTTTGCTCTTGCAGAGGACCTGGATCCAGTTCCCAGCATCTACATGGTGACTCAACCGTCTGTAACTAGCTGGGAGATCGATGGCTTCTTGACCTCTGAGGGCACCAGGCACTCGCTTGGTACAGATGTACATAGGCAGACAAAACAGTCATACACAAAAAGTAAATTAAGAGAGAATTGTTAAAAGAAAAAAGAATCAGCAGCTCAAGACTCCCCCAGACCTTGGGCAAAAGTGTCTTCCTCAGGCCAGCACTCATTTCTCCAGTCAAAGATTCTCAGAGCCAGTGCCAGTATCCCAGTGACCTCGGCAGGTGGGCTGCTGGCATCCTCTCTGGGAGCGCGTTTCTTCTGAGATCTGTTTCCTGTAAATGAAACCACCAACCCGGACTTGGCTAGGTAGAAGGTCACTCTCCTTACTACAATACAAAAGATGGTTCTTTGTTTTCCCTTAACAGCTTTAATGAGTTCTTGGCATCACCAAAGACTTCCCTTTTCAGTGGCTAAAGAGTCTGGAGCCCCAGAGGAGGGTAAATCTGAAATTGTAGAGAACTGAAGGTCAGGCTTTGGGCCAAGCAGTTTTCCCCTAAATTTAGCTGAGTCTTAATCCATTTGTCCTTTCTACAACCCAGAGGGCTGGAGGCGGTAGGCAGGTGAAGACGTAATAGTACTGGGTAGAGCTCAGAAAGGTGCTTTGCTCTGGGTCTTTTTGTTGTTTTGATTTTTCGAGACAGGGTTTCTCTGTGCAGCTGGCTGCCCTGGAACTCACTCTGTAGCCCAGGCTGGCCTTGAACTCAGAGATCCACCTGCCTCTGCCTCCTGAGTGGTGGGATTAAAGACCTGTGCCACCACTGCCCAACAAGGAGCCTCGGTCTTTAAACCACTTAAAAAAAAAAAAATGAGGCTCTTACCAGAGACCCATCTGCTGCACCCCCCTCTTAATTTCTAGCCTCTGAAGTCATCAGGCATAAGTGCCTCGTGTTACATGCCACCTGACTATGGCATCTGGTTATCACAGCTGAGAGACACAAAGGCCCTGCTCTTCCCCAGCTGACACAGCCCTGCTCTGCACTTTCAGAACCGAGTTTCTCCATTTAAGGACATGATCTTATGCTTCTCAGAAGAGGACTGGTCCCTTCTGGACCCAGCGCAGACTGGTTTCTACGGAGAATTCATCATTGGGGAAGACTACGGGGTCTCCATGCCTCCAAGTAAGACCTAGCTTCTCAGGCAGCCAAGTATATGGAAGGTGGGTGGGGGCCTCACTCTGACTGAGAAACACCACCCATGAGGTTCAGGTACTGTGGCTAAATCTGATCTTTCTGTTTTACCCTCTTAACCTTGACAGGAAGGTAGCTACCTGTACAGCACCCACAGGTAACTTGTGGGTGACCTGGCTATCCTAACACATATAGTTAGGCTCTTGGGCTCTGTCCCAAATATGACATTATTTCAGTGTTTCCATCGCTTCCAATCATTCTTGCCCCAGTGGCCCTTTTCTGGGCCTCAGAGGGATGATCCTGGCTTGCTCTTGACACATGGTACCTTTCACCCTTCCCCAGTTTCCTGGCCTTGCTCTCCTCTGTACCCCCAGCTGTGCTTGATACAGCTCAGTGGCTGTCTTTCACTGTCTCTTTGGCTGGACAAGAGTTACGTCTCTGGGCCTGCCCTGGTCACCTGCAATAGCAGGTCACTGTTGACACTGTTTTGTCCTCCCTCTTTGTGAACAGACGACCCTGCACCTCAGCCAAACCTCTCACCTGAAGAGAACGGGCCACGGGTTATAGAGATGACAGACCTCCAGGGTAAAGACGCACCCCAGGTCTCCTGCCTAGGTGAGTGACAATCCAGAAGTGGGTAGGCAGGAAGGTAGTAGAGAACTGTTACAGCCGGAACATCCCCAGTTTTCCCCCACAGCACCCCCTGTCTTGGCATTCCATGTCTTGCCTTGCCTCTAACTTTTTGTAGAGAGTGGGAAGTCTGGATTTTGCTGTCCGTTGAGACTGTTCCTCAGCCAGAGACTAGTAGAGAAGGGAAATGTCTTCTGCTGTCTGTAGTAGCCTATGTTTTAACAAGGTTCTCTAGAAAAGTGGGCAGATGCTCGTGGCTGAGGACTGAGCACAAAGCACAACTCCTTTAGACACTGTGCTTGCCTGTGCCCCACCCACACCCCCAGATTCTGGGAGAATTCCGTGGGGAGAGATGGGTAAGATTGATCTGCACCACATGTCTTTATGCCCAGGGTGCACACGTGTGTGTGTGTGTGTGTGTGTGTGTGTGAGGGGAGGTGTAGCTGTGCTATGCAGGGAAGTAGCACTGAACAGAATCAATAGTAACCCTGGACCTCCATCCCCTGGGGCCTCAGAGGATCAGCACAGTCTCTTTGTAGAGGGACTGTGACCTAAAGGACTGTGCAGGGCCTGTCAGGGAAGGTGTTGCTTACCTGTTGCAGAACTAGAACCTGGGTTATTCTGTCCAGTTTCAGACCTAGGTTCGTGGTGTTTGCTCATTTGCCTCCGGGTTCATTCACTCAGTGGAATGACCCTTTCGCACCAGACCCCAGGAGGGAGCACACTCCCACAGATGCTAGCCTACCTCTTCCTTAGTTGTTTCTAGGTGGTGACGCATATATATATGACAAGTTGCTTTCTCCATTTCTTTGGAAAGACCTTCCCAGTCTCCAGCCATTCCAAGAAGAAGGAAGGAAATGGGAGGAACTGCAGGTGCCAGAGCTCCAATCCTGCCAGCAGGTGGCGCTCACTCAAAGTCCTTGTCCAGGTGAGGAGCCTTGTGGTCTTGTGCTTGTGGTAGTGGTGGTGGGGATGGTGTGTGTGTGTGTGTGTGTGTGTGTGTTGATTAGGACATTAGGAATGAGAGTGGCCAAGGTTCTTTCTGACTGCTGCTGGGGGTTGTCAGCCTCTTGTTTTGGTTTTGCCCTGCTGTTTCCCCATCCCACAGTGGTTCGTTTGCCGTTCCTGAGTGGATGTGGGGGCGGGAGCTAATGTGACACTGGTCTGTATGTAGTGAGTGTGTTTTTTACCTGATGATGGGTAACCAGAATCCCGAGATGGTCTTGTTGTAGAGCAGATTCTAGAATGCAGAAGCTGCACTGCTGCCCTCCCAGTATGAGTCTCGGTCACGATCCTCCAGAAGCCGACTGCAGTGTCCTGACTTTAACATCCTCGGGGACCAGATGTCCTCTGGATAGCACACGCGGCTCTACTGAACACATCCTCGGACCCAGTGTCGCAGTGGCTTCCTGTAGTTCAAACACGTTTGCTCACTTGTGACGCAGGCAGGATTGGTGTGTCCACCTCATGCAGTTCAGGGCATCCAGCCATAGTGCTCAGCTCCCCTTCCTCACGTGTAGACAGTGGATTTTAGAGCATGGTCCCTCAGCCTGAAAGGAGGAGGCCTCTCTACCAATACTTTTGTCTTTTCCTTTCCTGCATTTTTTTTTTTATGCATGTGTGGTCAGCTCTTAAAACTGTTTTCTGGCCTTTAATCCCAGCACTCAGGAGGCAGAGGCAGGTGGATCTCCTGAGTTCAAGTCCAGAGCGAATTCCAGGACAGCCAGGAATACATAATGAGATCCTATCTCCAAAAAGAAAACTAAACCAAGCAAGCAAAAATGTTTGGTCTGTCTTCTTTTTTTTTTTTTTATTTATTATGTATACAATATTCTGTCTGTGTATGTCTGCAGGCCAGAAGAGGGCACCAGACCTCATTACAGATGGTTGTGAGCCACCATGTGGTTGCTGGGAATTGAACTCAGGACCTTTGGAAGAGCAGGCAATGCTCTTAACCACTGAGCCATCTCTCCAGCCCTCGGTCTGTCTTCTTAAAATGTCCAAAGTCTCTTTTAAGCTACAAAGTCTCGTCGGCATGGTGTTGCATGCTTTTAATCCCGCAGAGCTACACAGAGACTTTCTTGAAATACCCCCCTCTCCCCCCCCAAAAAAGGTAGAAAGTCTCTCTAAAATCACAGTGTCTTGAGCCTGGCAGTCGTGGTGAACACCTTTAATCCCAGTACTCAGGAGACAGAGGTAGCAGATCTCTGTGAGTTTGATACCAGCCTGGACTATAAGAGCTAGTCCCAGGACAGCTAGACACAGAAAAACCCTATCAAAAAAAAAAAAATTTTTTTTTACAAAGTCTCTTAACTTTAGGCTCTTGTAAAATAAAAAATAAGTTCCATACTTTCTTAGTGCAAGACAGAAAAACTAGGGCACATTCAAATCAAACTCCTAAGTCCGACACTGTAAAACTCAATGTTAGACGTCTGGGACTTAAGATCTTCTGGACCTAGGCAGCTCTGCTTTCCAGCTCTTCTGTCCATAGCCCACACACAGTTTGTCTTATGGGCTCCACTGTACTCCCTTTCTTAATATGCGGACAGCTGATTTGAGGTGATGGCCCCCAACATAGATGTAGCACACCAGCGCACAGATATCACATACATAGACCAGACTCACTACTAGGTGGAAACTGAGGCCAGAGTCGTGGGGAGCAAAAATTTGTACAAGTATGGTGTGAGCAAAAGATATGTTCATCCTTAGGGAGAGTAGCCTAGGCCCTCAGGAAAGTACTGGCCCTCTTTGTTGTGGGTTGGGGTTTATATGGGAATTGAGCTGTATGGGAGAAAGGACGAGAGCCTCTGGAGGTTGCAGCAACTGTCTGGAAGCTATTTACCTGATTGTGGAACAAACGAGAAGCCATTAGCTTAGGAATAATTTTGTTCCGGGTTTTTACCAACACACACCGCAGAGGACCATGTATATACACTACTACTTATGTACCATTCACAGACTTTACATATCATAGAAATACCGTACATACCGGCACATAGTATACATGTTGTACAAATACCACTTACATCTCTGTTTTTGCCCTCCCTTGTGGAAATGTACAGTCTGGAAGTCTGCATACACTTTTTACAGCCTTACCTTGTCCATTTTTTCTTCAAGGAATTTCTCACAATGTGTGGGTATACATTCCAGCACAACTTAGTGTGGGAGGGACCGGGTATGTTTCAAGTTATTTTAGCTTTTGAATTTCAGCACTATTAGAAGGTTAGTTTTCTTTTGGTTTGAGTTTTGTTTTTCTTTTAAGACATCCTGACTGTATAGCCAGACTAGCCTGGAACTTGCAACTTACTGCTGAAGTCTCCTAAGTGTGGACTTAATCAACAGACCTCTTCTGCATAGACTTCTCTTTTCCTCTTATGTTTGTTTCAGATCCACCGGTATAGTCTCATTTAACCTCTTGAAAGGTCCCACCTTCAACTACAATCACATTCTGACATCTAGGGAATTAGGATTTCAATGTGGGACTTTGGGGAGATGTAGTTAGGCCCACAACACTCCCCTGGTGTCCTCAAGTTCATGTCCTTAACACGTAGAATATATTTATCTATGTCTGGCACAGTGGTAGAGGCCTGTAGTCCCCACTGAAGGCTGAGAAGAGAAGGTCACTTTAGGGTCAAAAAGGTACAAAGTCTCCAGCCAGGCTGGGGGCAGTGGTGGCGCACACCTTTAATCCTGACACCCAGGAGGCAGAGGCAGTCCGATCTCTGAGTTTGAGCCCAGCCTAGTTAATAAAGCAAGTTCCAGGATAGTATTGAAAATCAAAACAAAACCAAAAAAGATAGTGTCTCTCCCTGGAACCTAGGGTTTATCAATTAGCCTAGCACTGGCTAGCCAGCAAGCCCCAAGGGACCTGCCTGTCTCCATCTCCCCACCGCTGTGATTACTAACACATCCCATGAAATCTAGCTTTTATTTCTGTGAGTCTTCGTATTTCTGTGGTAAACACTTTCCCTAGCCATGGTATGCTCTCTGGCTCTGACGTCCTGCCATTGCTATCATCTGTCAGTGATATGGCCAGGGGAAGCTCTCACCAGAGCCTCTGCAAACAAAACTAAACAAAGCTTTACTTTGTAAGCAGCTGCTGCGGGCGTCTGATTATTGCCATGATGAAACCAGACTACAGCAGCTGCCTGAGGACTTTCCCCTCCTTCACTTCAGTGTCCAGATTTTAATGAAGGCAGGAAGAAGAAAACAGTGTCTCCAGCAATCTGCTTAGAAATCTCTTCAGCCAAATATCCTTGCTGTCACTTAGCTTCTGCTTGTCACAGAACACCTAGCACGCAGTTTAGCCAAGTTTTTCTGCCACCTTGCAAGAATCACCTTTCCCTTACACTTCAGCACCTTGTTCTGGCTTCCATCTGAGACACATCCAGAAGCCTGCTAAATACCCGTTTCTACCAGCCACCTCTACACATCTGTCGATAACATGCACCTTACACACTCCCAGCCTATCCATGACCGGGCTCCAAAGCCGCTTCCACAGTTCTTTGTGTTTCTTACAGCTGTTCCCATACTTTCTGTTACCAAAAGCTGTGAGACTGAAACTCTCTTAGTGTCTTACCATAGGTGGAGCTTCCCCCTTTGTGTGTGGATGTGCTGATGGAGGCCAGAAGAGGGCATCGGCTCCTGGAAATGAGTTACAGCACTAAGTCCTCTGGAAGAGCATTCAGTATTTAACCACTGAGCCACCTCTCTGGCCTCACATGGACCAAACTTTAACCACATAAAAGTTTCTCTCAGTTCCAGAGGCCTTAGTGCAGGATCAAGGTCTCATTAGGGTGGGCTTCCCCCACCCACACAACTACCCCTTTCCTGTGACCTGCATGGTCTTCTCTCTGCATCAGCTTTCCTGTTACAGAAACACCAGTTGTGTCGGGGCTCCCTATATAGTGGCCTCATTCCAGCTTACCTCTGTCTCCCTAAGCTAGCTCTGGGGTGACATCTCATCCTTTCCTGTGTGTGCTGTGTCACATTGTCTCCTGTCGTTTTCTCCTCCTGCTGGTCCCTTCCCCCGTACAAGTAGCTTTCTTTCTGCTGAAGGTGTTGAATATTGAAGGTGAAGCCTTGTGTGCGCTAGGCAAGTTCTTATACTAAGTTAGCCAGGCTAGCCTTGGATTCACTCTGTAACACTGAAGATTCTTAAACATTCATCCTTCTGCCTCAGCCTCCCGCAGTTCTGCAGCTGGCATTACAGGGTGTCCCACTAGACTCGCTCATCTTTCTTTCTGAAAAGATTTATTTTTCACTTTTTATCTGTGTGTGTATGTGTATATATGCCTGCATGTGGGTACTGATGGAGACCAGAAGAGGGGCATCAGAGTCCCTGGAGCTCGAGTTCCAGGTTGTAAGCCTCCTGACCTTAAATCAGGTCCTCTGGAATAATAGCAAGCACTCTTGACTACTAAGCCATCTCTCCAGCTTTTTATAAAGTACTAGGTTCTATATATACGTCAACTTGCCTTTTGAAAAACTATCTCCAAATACAGTGTCATTCTACCATCCTGGAGGTCACTTTGAGTTGGGGCACAATGAGTTCATGGCGTAGACTTCCCACTGTCATAATGTCATCTCTAGTGAATAAAGGAGAGACTCTGTAGGCCACTGTAGTGCTTTGTCTTCCTCTGAAAGCCAGTGGTGATTAAGGTGTCACTAGCAAGGGCTCAGCAGCACCTTCTACCTGGCCAGTCAGAGGTCGAGAAAGTGTTTCACAGCTGGAGTTGCCCCACCAGCACCCTGAGCAGCTGTGGTCATTTCAGTCACGTAGATATGGCTGCACGGGCTTAGAAAAGTAACCTGGCCAGGATGAGCCCTCAGCTGGGAAACCCAGAGGACCGCTGAGCTTTGAGTCCCTTCTAGCTCTGTCAAACAGACTTAGGTTGGGTAACAATGAGGATCAAGTCCATCCCCTACCCTTCTCCCTTGAGCATGACCCTGTGGCTGTGAGTTTACATCATAAGCAGAGGGGGCTATGCACACCATAACTCTGACACGGCCCCTGAACCTCCAGGGTCCTTGGTGGGGTGCCTAGTTAAGTACTATAAATGGTGTGGCAAAGGTTTGCATAGGGAAGTGCCAGCTCTTAGAATTTTAAGGTCCAGTGACTCCAGAAGAAATGCTTGGAAAGGAAAGGTTTAGGGGAAGACAGCAGGAAAGTCAGAAAGAGATACAGTTACTACACCAGCAACCTATGGAGGGCAGCTAGACCCTCAGGAATTGATAAGGAACACTACAACCCCAGGGTGTCTGGATCCCCTGTTAAACTTGTCTGCGCAGGCTTCCTAACGGCTGGGACAGGAAGTAGTCTGAACAGTTCCACTGAACATACTTGTATTCTGTAACAGGAGGTGATCCACCACCCCTAAAGAATAGCCCGGACCAGGAGGTGACCATTGAGATTGTACTGTCCAGTTCTGGGGATGAGGACTCCCAGCACAGCCCATACTGCACAGAGGAGCTGAGGAGCCCTGCAGAAAAGCCCCATAGTCTCTCGACCCACCGCAACAGCACTGAGGTTGGGGGCGAGGTGCAAACCTCACAAAAGTCTTATGTGTGTCCGAACTGTGGGAAGATCTTCCGCTGGAGGGTCAACTTTATCCGCCACCTGCGCAGCCGCAGGGAGCAGAAGCCACACAAATGCTCAGTGTGCGGAGAGTTATTCAGTGACAGCGAGGACCTGGATGGACACCTGGAGACCCATGAGGCCCAGAAGCCCTACAGGTGCACTGTCTGCGGAAAGAGCTTCCGCCTCAACTCACATCTGCTGTCCCACCGACGAATCCATTTGCAGCCAGACAAGCAGCCACCAGTGAAGAAGAGCGAGGAGGATGCCTTGGAAACAGAGGGCACAGGTACCCAAGCCCTGCTAGAGAAGAGCAAGGCTAAGCTGGGCTTCCAGTGTGAGAACTGCGGGAAGGGCTTCCAGCGACATGACCATCTGGTGAGACACCGTAGCCACTGTCGCCTGAAGAATGAGGCTCATGCCCTCCAATGTCGGTACTGTGTCAAAACTTTCCAGCAGAATTACGATCTCCTCCGCCATGAGCGCCTGCACATGAAGCGCCGCTCCAAGCAGGCTCTGAACTCATACTGAGCAGGACGCGGCCCTACAAATTAGTCCCTGCCCTAGCACAAAGCCCGAACCACCTGCCCTTTGCTCTCAGGTAGTGTCCGACTTCTGGTGCCATGCCTCTTCCTCCCCAGATAAAAAGTAGCCACCTGAGCATTCCTTCTACTGTGCCAAAACCCAGGGAGGTGAGGCAACTCTGCATCTTAGAGACCTTTAGTCACATGCTCCAGCCCTTAGAGGGACTGGGCTGCTCCATCCCATGCCTTGTAGGGGTGGGGTATGTAAGTGGGGAGCTGGCCTAAAGCCCTGACCCTGGTCCTGTCCTCAGAAGTCAGTTCAAGGTCATTGTGTCTAGGAGAGTATCCCACAGATGCCCAGGGGGGCCTTTGGGGTCTGGGGATTGTCATGAGACCCACAGGGATCAGGAGCTCACATTTTAAGTGTGTGCACCTATCCCGACATGTCTTCATTGTGCCCCAAAGATCCTTCATAAATCTATGATGGAGACTGCCTGTCACCACCCTGAGTCCTCTGCATTCTGTCAGCCCATCAAGGCTCTGCTGGGCGGGCCAAACCCTGGGACAGAAGCTTCCGTGAAGCTGTGTCCTTCAAGGGTACCCACTCTAAGGCAGCCTGTTGTTCCCTGGCACTGTTGTTAACTACTAAACCTGAGCTCTTCTAGTACCAGCAGGGGGCACTGTCCAGCTGGGAGGCTGCAGAGGCCGAGGTCTGGTGTCCTCAGGGTTGGTTCTCTGAGGCTAGAAGAGGGTATGAATCATCCTGGGGCTGTGTTACTAACCCTTGTCTGGAGCCCTAGGCTACACACTGCACAGAGGAGCTGAGGAGGGAGCCCTGCACAAACGTCTTTGCCTCCAAAATTAACCTTTTATACAGGATCCCAGTTTTTGGGTTGGGGTGCTAACCCTGTCTGTTACAGCTGAACCCCGTCTGTTACAGCTGAACCCCACCTACATCTGAAGTGGCCGTTTCCAAATAAAGTCACATCTTGAGGTGCTAGGAATAAGGACTTCAACCCTGGAGTTTGAGTGGACATAGCCAAACCCCAGATGATCTCGTGGTGCTGTTACTCCCGCCTCAGATGAGACGATTTGGATTTGGGGTAGCTTGCTTGCCATCCCTTTGAATGCCGGGCTCAATCCGTTGTCTGCTCTCAGAGCTGCTGTCATCTGCAAGGAAGACTCTTCATCCATGGCCTTTAAGTTCAGAGCCTGGGATTCTGGGAGTGGTTGTTGGTAGGAAACCTCAAGCAATCAAAAAATGTGGTCTTACTGTCTTGGCCCACTGGTGTGGACCTCAGTGTGGCTATGACTGGACCCGAGAGCTGCAGCCAGGCTGGTTCTGTAGGCTGTACCAGCTCTCAGCTGTCAGGAAGCCTGAGAAAATGAATTCACGGCCTCTGGTGCTCTATGTCCTGATTTTCACATCGAGAAGCCTCTATTCTAGACGCAATCAAAGAATTTTGAGACTTTCTTTTTCTGCTCAGTGCATTGCCCAGAAATAGTAAATGCAATAAAACCATCACACCTTGAACAAGAAATAAACTGTCTTAGTTTCTCAATAGTTCTCTTCTATCCTTGTGTCTGAAAAAGGGAGAAATTGGGTCTTTATGGTCAAGGGAGCAAAGACTTCCACATGGAGGCCAGGATCTTTGTATTCACCCGGCACCCTAAACGGGGGAACACGGTGCTATTCATTTATGTATTTGACAATCAACTAATAAAAGTGCAGGGCTTAGAGGAGGTATCCCAGGTCTACAGCCAATACTGTCAGGGAGCCCTCGTTCCTCATCCAAAGACCAGAAGTCCTAGGTTTTTTCCCAGGAGTTAGCTGTGAGGCTGATTGGTCCTTGTCTCTCTCTGGCTGCTGATGTCTGTAGTCTCGGCTGAGAAGAGCCAATTCACTTATCCCTCCAGGTCTTCTCGTAGTAGCCCACAGAAGGCTGCATGCAGGTTGAGACCCTGCATCTAAGAAGCCTCCTACCGTGCACCCCTATTCCTTGGCTTCCCACAGTTGGCGCAGGTGTGTTATCAAAGCTCATTGAGTTAAAATTTGTGTTAGATTTCATTAAAAATAGTATGAAGCTGGTCATGACAACAACTATCCCAGCAACTCATGAATCGGAAGCAATAACTACACAAATTGGGGAGACCAGCTCTCAAACAACTTTTTAAATGGTGGAAATAGTTTAATGGTAAACACAGTTGTCTGATGTGCTAGGCACTGACCTCAGTCTGCGGAACCACAAAACAGCATTTGAAGCATAGCCATAGTGGTGAATGACTTAGGAGTAAGTGACTTTTAGAAGAAGAAGGGAAGTTTCTGGGGGTACAGAAGGTGGTTCCATTCCCAAGCATACAGCCGAGGTTTTACTCCATTGTTCTGCTCATCTCCCCAACTCGCAGTGGCCCAAAGGTCCCTGTTAATGTGGCACAAGTGGAGAAGAAGGTAGTAAGCCCACGTTTGTGGACATCTGGGTCCAGTGGTTTCCCCTCAACCAAAAACAACTCAGATTAGTCAGTAGGAGGATAATTGATAGCGCCTTGCCAGTTCCATCTATATTATCCAGACTGGCTTTGAACTTGTGAACTGCCTCCTAAACTTCCTGAGTAACTGGATTGTGGGCCCTGCTTTGGGCTTGTTCATAGGATGAGCTATCCAGTCTCCCAGTGATAGAGCTCTCTCTTGAGAAGCCCGGACTTTGAGACAGGGTCTTCTATACGTCCCTGCCTGTCCTGGATCAGGGTGGCCTCAAGTTCACAGAGATCTTTCTGTCTCTGCCCCACAAGTGCTGGGATTAGACATGGACCACCACACTCAGCTCAGACTCCTTCTTTTTAGGTTTAATTTTTAAATTTTTTAGACGTTTTATGTGTATGAGTATTTTCCTCTGTGTGTGTGTGTGTGTGTATGCACCTGTACGCCGTGTGCATGTTTGGTGCCTGCAGAAGCCAGAAGAGGGGGCCGGGCAGTGGTGGCACATACCTTTAATTCCAGTAGAAGCAGGCGGATCTCCATGAGTTCGAGGCCAGCCTGGTCTACAAGAGCTAGTTCCAGAACAGTTAAACAGAGAAATCCTGTTTCAAAAAACAAACAAATAGAAGCCAGAGGAGGGTAATGGGGCACCTGGAACTAGAGCTGCAGACAGTTGTAAGCCACCATATGGGTGCTGGGAAGTGAACTCAAGACCTCAGACTCTTAAATTGTGTTTTCTTTCTACAATAAAATCAGTTCTTTGCTTTGTCCCATCTCTGAATTCTTTCATATATACATGAGCGAGAGCCTAGTGTTGTTTGCATTCCTGTGCATGTAAGGCTGCCCACCAGAGTGTGGACAAACTGCCAAGAGTCTCACCCAGAAAGCAAACCAACTCTCCCCCAGCAGCGTTAGCATCTCTACCAGGAGTGGGGTGTGGTGAGCACACTCCCCATCCATGCTGATCTTGGGCAGGTCTTGTGTAGACAAACACAACTGTTGAGAGCTCATGACTGTAACTGCCTATGTGTCCAGAAGACACCGTCTCACAGCAGCTCTCCCTAGTCTCTGACTCTTAGGGCCTCCCACCTTCCCATGACAGTCTCTGAGCCATGGGGTGGAGGGCCTTCGATACAGATGTCCTATTTGGGGTTGAGCACGCAACAGTTACTTATCCTTTACACTCTGATAATTTGTGACTCTTTGTGCTCTGTCCATTGCAAAAAAGATTTTCTGAGGTGGTGTATGAGCTAGTCTCATGTATGAGTGTAAGAACACATAGGAGGCAGTTAGGTGAAAAAAATATCAGTTCAACAAAAGAATAGTGGTCACTTCTTCCCTGAGGTTTATGATCATAAGTTGTTGGCAGGTTTATAGTCCCAGGCTCAAATTCTCTCCCAATCAGGCAGCTGCTGGTTACCCAAGATATTTGGGCCACTGTTACACCCATGAGCATGTCTTATTTTAGGTCACAGAGTTCACAGCTGAGTTAGACTCTTAGTACCCCTCGCTCCCAGAAGCCTGCCTAGCACCTTGAGGAATTGTGGGAGCTGACCATCAGAGGTGTACTGTTCAGTCCCAGCTCAGCTGCTCCGAGTTCTGCCTGTGATCTCCAGCAATAGGGTCATACTTCCAAGTTCTGATGGGCAAGCAAATGCTATAGCAATAGCCTGTATTGTTCTGAGGTTTCTTAGACTTCCCCGACCAGCAACTTGAAGGGAGGTGTCCCACACTTGGGACTGAGCTTTTTTGTTTGATTGTTTGTGGTTTCCGGGAGAAGCATTATCCCTCATGTGGAGTAATTTCAATTAAACTTTTAAAAAAAATGATTTACTTTTATGGGTATGGGTGTTGGTTTATTGTATGGGTATGAGTATTTTGCCTGTGTGTATGTCTGTGTACTGTGTATGTACTTGGTGCACACAGATATCAGAAGATGGCATTGGTTCCCCTCTATCTGTAGTTAGAGAAGATTGTATATCGCTATGTGGATGCTGGGAACTGAATTCTGGTCTTTTGTAGAGCAGCTGGTGCTCTTAACTGCTAAGCCATCTCTCCAGCCCCCCAATTTTTTTTTCGAGACAAGGTTTTTCTGTAGCTTTGGAGCCTATCCTAGAACTTGCTCTGTAGATCTAGCTGGTCTCGAATTCACAGAGATCTGCCTGTCTCTTCCTCCCGAGTACTGGGATTAAAGGCACGAGCCACCACTGCCCAGCTAAATTTTTTTAAAAAAATTTTTTTTTAGAAAATTTACTCAAAGCCAGTTGGAGGTGGTATGTGCCTTTAATCCCAGCACTTGGGAAGCAGAGGCAGGCAGATCTCTGAGTTAAAGTCTACAGAGCAGTTCCAGGACAGCCAAAACTACACTGAGAAACACTGTCTCAAAAAAACAAAAAGAAAAACAACAAAACAAAAAGAACCTTAATACAATAGTAGGTTTCCATATGACTTTTTCTCTTCTCTTTCTTTCTGTTTCTTTTCTTTCTTTTTTGCTTTCTTTCCTTCCTTCCTTCCTTCCTCCCTTCCTTCCTTCCTTCCTTTCTTTCTTCCTTGTTTTGTTTTTCGAGACAAGGTTTCTTTGTGTAACAATCCTGGGTGTCCTGGAACCTTACTCTATAGACCAGGCTGGCCTTGAACTCACAGAGATCCACCTGTCTCTGCCTCCTGAGTGCAGGGATTAAAGGCGCGCGCCACCACCGCCACCTCCCGGCCCATATGGCTTTTTTCAAACATCCTTAGTGTTGTTATCTGTTCTTCTGTTCTTCCTCTCAGCCCCGATTCGCCACTCTAACTTTCTACCCCACTTTCCACTTAATTGCCCATTCTTTGTACCTGTATTCTGCCTACTATCCCCATTCCTTAAGTTCTCCCCTCCATCCACTTTAACCTACTAAATAGCCATTCCTCACCCTACTGTGTAGGACTTAGCATCCTGTAACTTGGAGAACCTAGTTCTAACATAAAAACAAGACAAAACTTTTTGAATATATTAACTTAGCCAAGCCCTAACTTTCCATCAATCAAAGGGCTTAGTGTCATTGTGTAGCTTCTAAGGTCTGTCTATGCCTATGGTTGAGATCCTCTGCTTGGCTGTAATTACCTAGCTAATGCTTCCATGTATTTTAAGCGTCTTGATATATTGCTTTGTTCTATAATTATAAAAAAAAATCATGAAACTCCTCCCTTGTTGGAACATGGAATTTTGGGTAACCTAAACTTGTTTCTGGACCTTGCCCACTCATATTTGGCTCCAGAATAAACTGTTGTTCCCATGTTGAGGTGAGAGCTATGTTTTTGTATCAGCACTGGGTGTATTGTTTCAGGCACTATATAAGAGTATCCATCAGACCTTTGGTAGCTTTCAGTCTTCTGCCATTTCCCCAGTATCTAACTCTATTTTTTCCTATTTCCTTACGCTTGTTCATGGGAGGAGGGGTGGATCCCTGTGAGTTTGAAGCCAGCCAGGTTTATGTAGTGAGTAAGAGATTCTGTCTAAAAAAAAAAAAAAAAAAAAACCACTAACAAAACAAAGCTTCAACAGAAGACTATCCTTTCTCTCACAGAGGCCTGAACTCAGAGCAGAGACAAAGATGAGGGAGAACTGGTTTCTGCCTTTCTGGGTGAACCAGTGATGTTCCTTCCAATCAGGCCTGGGGAATGTTCTTCACTGGAGGGCTTTCTGCTACCTGTGTTGAACTCACGAAGTTTTCGGTCAGCTAGAAACTATCCCACGAACTGAGAGGGGATTTTATCTCTTTTGGTTTTCAACTATTTTAATTGAAAAAAAATTGGATTTTGTGGGGGATGTACACCTGAATGTAGATGCCTGAGGAGGTCAAGGATTGGGATCCTCCTGGAAATGGCTGCTATGAACCACCTGACGCTGGGGGCTTTGAACCGAGCTCCAGCTTTCCTCAAAGAGGTATGTATTCTTAACCACTAAGCTATCTCTGTAGCTTCTGGGGTGGGGGTGGGGGGAATCCAATTCATCGCCATTTATCAAACAGGGAGTCACCGAGATCCAACTTGCAGTTATACAAACAACCACACGATGTCGCCATGAGATCAAAGTATTTTAGAGTAACAGCTGGTAACCTGGATTGAAAAGAAAACAATAAATTTGACAAACATGGAAAATGATAATATCGGACTTGAAAGAACGTTCTCAACTAACCGCATCTAGATTGACAGTTTGTCCTGGCAGTCCTGGTGAGTGCCTTATGGATGAGTCCAGAAACCAGAAATCGGAACAGACTACCCAATAATTTCTCACTGTGGCAGCCTTGACATTTTGAGACTTGGTTTCAGGGCCTTAGAAGGGAGGAAGGGGGCCAGTGCTCTTGGCCCTGGCTGTCTCAAAAGAGTCCCGTGTTGAGTAGCAATGACTGCTACTGAGGGAGAGCACTCCTTTTTCCTGCTTTGAAGGCAGAGCCCTGTGTTGGAACTCCTAGAGCAGGGTGAGGCCTCTTGCCTAGGACCAACTACAACATTGCCACCAAATATGTCAAATCAAAGTTTTAGAGACCAGAAGATATAATAATAAAAACCATGTTTGTTCAGCTATAACAAGTGCTGGGTAATAGGAAGGGAATGGTCCTGCAGCTATATTGTAACCACCAGCAGCGAGGAAAAGTATTTACATGGTCAACAGAACATTGCATCAGGAAAATCTGAGCACAAAACATCTTACAGTGACCCTCCATTGTCTGTCGTTAAGAGAGTGAAGACAGCAGGCACTGGACAAAGCCTCGGGACAGGATAAAGTGTGAATGAGATGGGGTTAAGTCAAGTGCTGCTGCTTCTTGGTTGGCTGGTTGGTCTTGCTAGCAGTGTGTGGAGTTCTCATGATGGCAAACCTCTGACTTATAGGCAACAGTTTTCTTTTCTCTGTTTAGCCCAAGAGTATGAGTCTGACTCACCTCCTTCATCTTCTCCTTCCTTCCATTCTTCAGCCTATAACAAGGACATCTTGGGGTTTTTAATATTATTATTATTATTTTAGAAATTGGATTTATGCATTTTATTTTATGTGTGAGTGTTTTGCCTGTATGTATGTATGTATGTATGTATGTGTGTATGTATGTTATGTGCACCATGTGTGTGCTTGGTGCCCCTAGAGGGCAGAAGATGGCATTGAATCCCTGGGAACTGGAGTTATGGATGGTTGTGAACCATTATGTGGGTGCTAGGACTCATACTCAATTAAACCTGTATCTCTACAAGAGCAACAAGTGCTCTTAACCAGTGAGCCATCGCTTCAGCTGCCTTGGAATTATTTTCATTCTTTTCTCCCCCAGCATCCAAAGCTTTTTTGTTTTGTTTTGTTTTATTTTGTTTTTCAAGACAAGGTTTCTTTGTGTAACAATCTTGGGTGTCCTGGAACTTGCTCTGTAGACCAGGCTAGTCTCGAATTCACTGAGATCTGCCTGTCTCTGCCTCCCAAGTGCTCGAATTAAAGGGGTGTGCCACCACTGCTGACCCAAAGCTTTTTAAACAGTAAGATCCAAGGTTAGTTTTTGTAGCCAGGCTGACCCTTCAGCCTCTGGGTGTGCAAACTTTAAGCACTTGGAACAGACATAGGGTTTGGTATGGCTTTATGGTTCCTGGGCCTTGCCAAAGTGCCAATACATCTCTTAGCCCTTCCGAGGACTAGACAGGAGCCCGGTGCTGTGGCCCTCGGGAGACTCCAGGTCAGCTGATTGATGGTGGAACTTACCCTGCTTTGAGGATGCGACTTCAGTTGGTTGCTCACCCACAGTGCACACACCTTCAGCTTGGGCACTTGCAAAATCCGCAGGCCGTCTGGAACTGTCCCCAACCATAGCTCTTTTGTTCTCTCCACAAAGCAGCTTCATCCTTTGGATCATTCGGGACAGGGACAGAGGTGGCCGGTTAGTGTGACCCATAAATAACCTTTTCAGTACCACTTGTTTGATGGAGGCGTTCATCTGGCCAGAAACCCGTGGAGCTTCCCTAGCAGCCACAGGCAGATGTCTGCTCCTGGGCTCCTTGTGCCGAGCCTTTCAGTCCTTGTGGCAATGTCAGCTCCTACGGCAGTGCCTCCTACATGGAAAACTTATTTTAAATTTTTAAGATGATACTTGCAACTTTTAGTCACTAATGGGGAAGGTGGCATGCATAGTAACTCTCATATAGGAAAGGCTAAAAAGTCAACCTGACTGTAAAATAGCATATAATAACAAATAGAAATTGAAAAGGATGTGTGGTGGGTAGGCTGGATAAAGAGAGATCATATTTACAGAGTGTGAGCTGTATGCATGTGTGGGACTATGACACTCACTCCCATGAATTTGTATAAGTTTCAGATGTTAAACAAAATATTTATGAGTTAAAATAAACATATACTGAGATATGTGTGTGTGAATATATATAAAATATTTAACTTTATTCTTTACACATGTTATGTGGCAATTCCTTCTAACTGAAACATTCCATCCTGGAGAAAAGCTCATTAAGAGGAAGTATGGGGTTGGAGTGATGGTTCAGCAGTTAAGAGTACTGGTTGATTATCCCAAGGACTCAGATTTGATTCCCAGAGCAGTCCACAACTGTCTGTAACTCCAGTCCAGATCCAGTGTCCTTCTCTGACACCCAAGGGCAGCAGGCACACATGTACACAGACATGCATGCAGGTAAAGCACCCATACACAGTAAAATAAAATAAATAAGTTTTTTTTAAAGAGTCAAGAAGTAGGGCTGGAGAGATGGCTCAGTGGTTAAGAGCATTGCCTGCTCTTCCAAAGGTCTTGAGTTCAATTCCCAGCAACCACATGGTGGCTCACAACCATCTGTAATGAGATCTGGTGCCCTCTTCTGGCCTGCAGGCATACACACAGACAGAAAATTGTATCCATAATAAATAAATAAATATAAAAAAAAAGAGTCAAGAAGTAGAGATTGGGGCTGGAGAAGTGGCTCAGAGGTTAGGAGAACTGACTGCTCTTCCAGAGGTCCTGAGTTCAAGTCCCAGCAACCACATGATGGCTCACACCCATCTACAATGAGATCTGGTGCCCAGAACACTATATATATATACACACACAAAATTTAAAAGAAAAAAAAAGAAGTAGAGATTGAAGAGATGACTTGGTGGTTAGGAGTGCTGGCTGCTTTTCTAGAGGACCTGAGCTCATTCTTCAGCACCCACATGAAAGCTCAGAAGCATCTATAATTCCAGTTCCAGGGGATCTGATGCCTTCAACTGGCCTCCAAGGGTACCAGGCACATAGTACACAGGCATACATGCAGGCAAAACACCCATACACATAAAATAAAATAATACAAAATATTTTTTAAAAGACTTGAGAAGTAGGCAAAGCTTACAAGGCTCAGCTAGTAAATACTCTCAAATCTGAGGAAATTCCCACAACTTAAAAGGATCCGGGGACCCTCGCCAAGGTTATGCAGCTATAAAAGCAGGTTATAAAAGCAGTAAGAGCTGCTGGAGCAAAGGAATCTCTGACCCGTCCAGCTGCCTGAAATTGTGCGTCTTCCATAGGTCAGCACCTAGGCTAGGACCTGCTGTTAGTCAGCTCCCGCTGCATCATCCGTGTTCCTGTAGTAACTACTTACCCATACTCTCTTATGGAGCCCTAACAAACTCACTGGCTCACCAAGTTGAATTTTGATAGAATCATTTCGTCGATCTGTTGTCAGCGCCCTGTCTGGGGTGAGTAGATGCTTGTCTCTCCCCAAGAAAAGCCACATAACATAATAAATGTCCAAATAGGGAGGAACAGAACAAAAAAAAATGAGTTCTGGAGGAGTGGCTGCACAGTGCCTGCAATGGTGCCGAGACATGCCGAGACATGCAACTGAGGCTGATCCATGCGATGGCGGAGGAGCTGCAGGGAACAATTCCCTATGCGCTACCTTTCCCCACCTTTTGTAGGAGATGATGCACCTCCTTGCTGGTGGTTACAGGCTCCATGTGATGGGTGGTAACACATGCCGCCAAGGCCAAGTGATCTGAGAACGGAACGCCATTGAAGGAAGTCCCAGAGTAGCATCTCTCTCCATTCAATAAGGGGGTGAAGCCCTCATGAGGACTACAGAGGAAAAACAGCCATTACTGAGAAAATTGGGTGTGAGAGAGGCAGCGTTTGATTCCCAGTTCACTGGGCCGTGTAGGATGATGTTCACAGGAACATTCAGAAAACATTGACTCAGCAGGGTCTTAGGGACTAGTTTAGGGCTTTAATGGCTTTCTATTTCTCTAGGAAAGTCTCTTAATATTCCCCTCCAAGGTGGACATGGTGACTCAAGCCTGTAACCTCAGCATTGGAAAGTAGAAGCAGGAGGATCATAAGTTCAAAGTCAGACTGGTTACTTAATACTTTCACATCAAGACTAGGTTGCAAGCAACCCTGGCTGAAAAAAAAAATTCGAAGGTACCCAGCTGGGGCTGGAAAGATGGCTCAGTGGTTAAGAGCACGGACTGTTTTTCCATGGGACCTGGGTTCAGTTCCCAGCACCCACATGGCGACTCACAACTGTAAATCCAGTCCAGGGGATCTGACACCTTCACACCAGTGAACATAAAATAAAGTTAAATAAATCATAAAAAATTCTTTGAAAAAAAAGAAAGTTACTGAGCCTCTGGGTAGCTGCAGGACTATGGGCATGTTCCTTGACTTGGAGTGCTTACATAAACCTGATATTCAAATAATGCACGATGATTACAGACCCAAGAATTTCTTCATCCCTCCTTGTATCAAGAATTTTGGCAATGTTCTTTTACAGCTGAATGTCAGATTGGGATAAGCCTTGCTTACTGTGGCCAGTAGATCAGCAAATATGGCAGTAGGCTAGATCTGTATGTAGCATACAAAGGTCTTAAATGCTTCTGGTTTGTTTGTTTGTTTTAAGATAGAACCAGGCCATCTCCATGAGAACAGAGCCTGCATTAGCCTACAGAAGATGAGATGCCATAGGGAGAAGAAGCAGGGCATCCCAGTCATCACTCCAGTCCTGTCACCCCCAATGATGAGAAGAGGAAGTAGAAACTGTCTAGACAGTTCAGGATGAGAAGTCTCCAAAGAAAGCCGGGCTGTGGTGGCGGATGCTTTTAATCCCAGCAGAGGCAGGCCAATCTCTGTGAGTTTGAGGCCAGTCTGGTTTACAGAGCGAGTTCCAGAACAGCCAGGGCTACACACAGAGAAACCCTGTCTTGAAAACCAAACCAAAACCAAAAAGGTCTCCAAAAAAGTAATCTGTTTATTTCTGAGTTAAAGCTAGAAGCACCTTTGATTCTTAGTAGCTTCATTTTTGCCAGAGGCCAGAAGTGCCAAAAGTACTTTAGGGTTCTAAGCTGATTCCTTAATAATTTTAGGGTTACCTAGATCATGAGATCATTAATTGACCCAGAACAGACAGAATATCAGGTACTTATTTTCTTTTCCCGTTGTTGAAGGATGAATTCTTGTTTGGTGGCACCGAGTTATACAGAAACTCATGTAGACATACTGGCATGTGATTGGTGCTTAGACTCGGTAGTTACCTGATGATAACGTGTAGAAACGGATGATCAATGCATGAGTGTGAGTCCCAGGGCCAATTACATAATAATAATAATAAAACTTGCCTTTTTGGGGACTGAGGATGTGGGTCACATGATAGAACACTTGTCTAGCATGAACAGAGTCTTAGGCTGAATCAGCAAAACTGCCTAAACTGGCTGTGGTCTGCACGTTGATCCCAGCACTTGGGAGGCGGAGGCAGAGTGTCACCGCTCTAGAGGCAGTGGGACCTGGGAGAATGGAGCCGATAAATGAGGCAGACTAAAGTCCCGTGCAATAGCCAACTTTATCCAGAGCATCGGACAGTTTATACTCCGAGGGTCAAAGAGGAGTCACCTGAGTAAGTGTCCAATCACAAGGGCAAGCCATATGTAATGAGCAAGTCATACTTGGCAAAAACATGCTTTTCTATGTATAAAAAAATAACAATAGCCTGTTGTAAGAAGTAATCTGGAGTAAACTCATTCTATCTTCTACACCTAGAAGGGGCATGAAAACAATCCAAGAACAGCTCCGCATTTTTGAAGAAGCTGAGATCACAATACTCTTCTCTAGTTTCTTGGGAGTTTTCTCACTAGTACTCAAAAATCTTCCGTGACTCCATTCTTGGACAGCAGAGGATCAAAAGTTCAAGGCCATTCTTGGGCTCACAGCAGATTCAAGGCCAGCTGGGATTCACCATATCTTAGAGAGGGTGGAAAGGAAGGAGGAGAGAAAGAAAGAGAACTCACAGAGAGCATCATGGCCGATGGGCCAAAAGGCACTCAGCAATTAGGATGTTCTCCACAAGATTTGCCTTTCTAGTCACATGAACCTTCCTTAAAATATCACGTTAATGTAAAAGTTAAACAGACACCTCACCAAATGGGGAGCAGGTGTTTGAGCAGAAACGCTGCCGTAGGGTTCCACTGGGGAGTCTTCTCCAGTGAGCACACTTCAGAAGCTTGCGGGCTTGAACTATGTCTGCTGTGAAGTCCTTCAGCTCTAGCAGGCAGGAAGGATGGAACGGATGGGGGGGTTCAGAAGGTCCTTGAGAGAGGGTGCAGACCAACAGCTAACGCTGACAGGCTGGCCTGTGTGGGCGGGCCAGCAGCAGTGCGGTGGGGGGGGACCGTTGTCATTGAGGCACGGGCCTCACACAGAGTCTCAAGTTCTCTTGCTGGTGGCTATCAAAACAGGCTGGAGAAGAGATGTCAGGTGAGCATGGCAGTGAGATTCTACAGACCATTCCTATGTTGTGAGGTAACTCTTTCAGAGAACACAGGGACTCTTAAAGCCAGTAGGACGTCTTTATTTGTCGACTGTGGGCTACATGGGGAATTTGTAGCCCTGAGTCTCACTGTTCTTTGCTTTTTAAGGACAAAACACACATCCTGGTTGACACATTTTGGTTAGCAAGAAGAGTTAGCGAGAAGCCAAACTACAGAAGCCAAAAATCAAGGTTACTACATTTCCTGGAACTATGGACTTTGTTCCAGGATTAGGTCTTTGTTATGGATTAGGTCTTTGTTCCCATTTTTTGGCAGGTGTTGGGGCTTTCATATTGGGTTCTAAAGTCAGAATAGTGCTTCAGGCATGGCATCAGTGTTAATCCCAAAGACAGGAGGAGAAAGATCTCCGAACCAAATTCTCATGGCCAAATTAATTAAAGCAAACAACTAATTAAAGCAAGCTTTTTTATTCATTTGCACAAGCTGCCTGCCTCCAAGGCTGGGTTCAAGAGGTCAGCATTGGCTGTGAGGAAGACAAGGTTTTTACAGAACTCAGGAGAAGGGGGTTTCCAAAATGGGGGATTTGGTGGGCAAAATAGTTGGGGTTACAGGAGCAGAACAAAATCATAACAAATCAGTCCCTCCTGAAACAAAGACATGGTTGCAAGGAGGGCATAGGGACAGGTAGTTGTAACAAGGTAACTATAACAAACCTTTTGAAACGAAGGTAGGGTTCCAAGATGGCAATTAAAATTTTTTTGAAACAAAAAAATGATTGCCATTCCTGGGACAGGCAGTACAGAACCATTTGTAGTTAAAGATACAAGCGTAGCCCAATCCTTGAGAAATAGAGGTTTAATAGTAAACAGAAATGAGCCTAGTTTGTCTTTACTGTAAGATGGCCTTTAAGCCTAAAATGGAGGCAAGCTGGTTCTTTACCAGTTGTGCTAAGGTCTGGGAGCCTGTTACACACAAGTTTCAATTTTTGTATCATTTCATTGGATAGTAGCTTTGTGTTATTATTAGGGGATGCAAATCAACACCACCTTGGGGTTAGTTCATTAGACTACCAAGGCCTGCCTGGAGCTTGCTTCTGAAGCCTAGGTCTTACCAGAGCTGCATGGTAGCAACCTTAGTTATCACATTATTCCAAGTCACACAATAAGACTTTTGAATTATAGAAAGTGATTTCTAAGATATGTTCTTCACACACACACACACACACAGAGAGAGAGAGAGAGAGAGAGAGACAGAGAGAGAGACAGAGAGAGAGAGAGAGAGAGAGAGAACCATACACAGAGAAAGAGAGCAGTGGTTCCCACCTGTTGGCCCATCGTCCTTTCTTCCTGCTGTCTGATCAATAGGAAGGGAATGAGCACCATCACGCAATGTGGGAACGGAGACTGGTCGTTTGCATGCTCTGCTTTCTTGGGCATTGTTTCAACCTGAACAAAAAGGTTAGCAGGGAAAAGATGTTCTCTCATTTCTGGCACACAATGAAGGCAATGGTCAAAGGTGGTGCACACCTTTAATCCTAGCTCTTGGAAGGCAGAAATAAGTACATTTCTGAGTTCAAGGCCAGCCTGGTCTACAGAGTGAGTACCAAGACAACCAGGGCTACACATAAAAACCCTGTCCTGAAAAATTTAAAAAAAAAAGGATGGTGGTGGTGATTGAGGTGCGACTGTGTGTGTGTGTGTGTGTGTGTGTGTGTGTGTGTGTTGAAGAGACTGAGATTCTTACCTGTGACTGCCTAGAGAAGGTGGGAGGTGGGATTTACTGAACACCTGGATTGTGGTTGAGATGTTCAGAAATGTTAAAATGTAGAGTAAATTTCACAGAAATTAGCAACAAATAAAGAAGTATTTTTTTTAAATGAAAATGAGGGCGGAAGAGATGACTCAGAGGCTGTTCTTCCAGAGGTCCTGAGTTCAATTCCCAGCAATCACAGAATGGCTCACAACCATCTGTAATGAGATCTGGTGCCCTCTTCTGGTGGGCAGGGATACATGCAGACAGGGCACTATATACATCACTAATAAATAAATCTTTTTAAAAATAAGATTAAAAGAAATAAAAAAGAAAATGTACCATATATTTCACGTGTGTTTTGCAGAAACACACTATAGAAAACAAGGAATTTTGCTCACATCTCTTTGGCCTTTATGTGTTCTTTGGTTTGTTTGGGTGTTTGATGAAGATCAGCTCCCAAGCCTTCTATCATCACCACCCATGAACTTAACCTGTTCCTTTTTAACTTTGTCATGTTGTTTCTAGAAATTATAAAGCTACAGATGTGGCCCTTCATTAATTTCTATTATCCATTATTATTATTTCTTTTTTTGATTTTTTTTCTCACAATGGGGTTTCTCTGTATAACAGTCCTAGTTGACTTGGAACTCTCTTTGTAGACCAGGCTGGCCTCAAACTCACAGAGATCTGCTTGCCTCTGCCTCCCTCGTGCTGGGATTAAAAGCATGTGCCACCATTGCCTGACCTATTATTACTATATCTATTAGTCTTAAAGGACTGCCTTCCCTTCAAGGCTTAGGCTACCTCCTTGTATTAGTCAGGAGAACGCTAGAATACTGATTCTCAACCTGTGGGTCACGACTTCTTTGGGGTTGCATATCAGATATTTATGTTATAATTCATAGCAGTAGCAAAATTACAGTTATGAAGTAGCAAGGGAATGGGTTTTTAAAATGTTAATTGATTAATTAATTAATTAATTTATTATGTATACAATATTCTATCTGTGTGTATGCCTGCAGGCCAGAAGAGGGCACCAGACCTCATTACAGATGGTTGTGAGCCACCATGTGGTTGCTGGGAATTGAACTCAAGACCTCTGAAAGAGCAGGCAATGCTCTTAACCACTGAGCCATCTCTCCAGCCCGCAAGGGAATAGTTTTATGATTGGGGGGCAGTCACCACAACCTGAGGAACTGGATTAAAGGTTTGCAACGTTAGGAAGGTAGAGAACCACGTCTCTACAGGCACAGAACTGATAGCAGATATAATTTATTAGAGTGGTTTGAGGTTTACAGACTGTGGTCCAACAAGTTCAACAATAGCTGTGTTCCAACAGGAAGTCCAAGAATCTGATCGTTGTGCAACCCATGAGGCTAGATGTCTCTGCTAGTCTTCAGCATTCACCAGAATACCAAAGAAGTAGGTTCTAACACCAGTGAAGGAATACTTCAGCAGCGGGATGGATGAGCTCACCAGTAAGACTGAGGCCAAGCAGGCAAAAGGCAAAAGTTCCCTTCTAGGCTGCCACCGAGGTGTGGCCCAGATCTAGGGTAGCTCTTCCAATTTCAAATGATCCAGTCAAGAAAAATCCCTTACAGGTGTGCTCAGCTGCTTGGGTTTTAGCTGATTCCAGATGCAGCCAGCTTGGCAACCAAGATTAGCCATCCCACTTCCAAAGCTAGGGAGATTACAACATCTAAATTTTCAAAACGAGGACTGTGGCGCAGTTGGCAGAGTTCATGTAGGCATGCTTGAAGCCCTCCGCTGGATCCCTGGTGCTACATAACCTCTCATTTAACGGCACGCGTGACATCCTAGCATTCAAACGGTGAAGGCAGGCCCATTAAGAGTCCAAGGTTGGCCTGAACTGTACTTGAGGCAAGCTATGTGAGACCCTGTCTCAAAGTATTTAGGATACTTTTTTTAAAAAAAATATTTATTTAATGTGCTTTGGTGTTTTTGCCTGCATGTATGTATAAAGGTGTTAGGTCTTGGAATTACAGAGAGTTGTGAGCTGCCATGTAGGTGCTGGGAATTGAATCCAGGACTTCTGGATGAGGATCCAGTGCTCTTAACCACTGAGCCATCTCTCCAGTTCCTTAGAATAAGATTTTTAAGCAGTTGTCATATTAGCAATTTCCAGTTGTGAATAGCATGCGTGTATTTACGTTATTAACTCATGGCTATGCCTTTTATAGATCAAGTGCAAGTGTGTCCTGGCAGGGCCATCACTAGTGTGCAGAAGAAATCTGACCCTCAATCTCTCTAATTCAAGGGTTGGATTACATACACCCTTTGTCACTCAAGCCTTGGGGGGCGTGTCCTAGGACTTGTCTATCAGGGTGGAATTGTCCAATTAGACTTCAGCTGGAGGAGAGGGGCGGGGCAGGTGGCTGCACTCTCGCGGTGTTTGGTTCTTTTCACTATTTAGTCTTGGCTCGCCTTCTGTTTCCTCCGCTAGCTTCTGTGTCTTTAGCTCACCGTAGTCTTAGGTGGCCCCTCTGTAGCCAGTGTCCCTGTGAGGTGCAGACGGCGCGGGACGCCAGAAATTCGGAAATGGTGAGCGTTCTGGCCGACGCTGGCTACATCCAACCAGAACCAGCCTCGGGAAAGGCCTCCGTAACTGGGGTCCGTGGCCCGATCCCTCTGCTGTCCCCCCGGTTCTGTGTGGTCTGGGCGGCGGGTCCCCCGCGTCCCATCGGCCCCCGCGGCGTCCTGGCCGACCCACCTCAGGACTTGGGGCGCTGGCTTCTCCTTGTGCGCTGCCGCCCGTCAGCCACGGCTGAGCTTTCCTGAGGCGTGGGAAGCAGGGTCTCAGTCCACTCTCCTTCAGCCTGGCTGCTCCCGGGGTCCACAGTGAATCCCCCAAATTCCAGGTTTTTCCTATTTCAAGAGTCTTTAGGGCAAAACTCCAGCTAGTCTTGGGCCATCCGTCCCAGTATGCCTGTTAGAGAGATGGGTAGTGGGGATTTCGTCAGTGTGGGTACAGTGGGAAGAGGGACAAATGAAGGGTTCAGTGACATCCGCTGCCCCAGCTCATCTTCAACAGGAGCCTTGAAAATAGAGAAGGGCCAGACCAGAAACAAGCTTAAAGAGCAGCTTCATGCAAAGTGTGGCTCCGCCCATCATTGTCTCAGCTCACTTAAGACCTCTAGGGGACTAGGTGGCTCGCTGGAGATAACTTCTGCTTCTGTGAGGTTTGTTCTTCCTTGGATTCTAGGTGACTGCAGGTTAAGGACAATAACTTACCTCTGTGGCTTCAGCCTTGAAGATGGAGTAGGTTAGACACTACTTGAATGATTACATCTTTGGTTGACCCAAAAAGAGGTATTAGGCGCAGAGTGAAGGTAGACATGTCAGGCTTTTGTCCCGCTTTTATTTATGTGTGTATGTTTGCACACACGTGTGTGGGTGTCTGTGGGGGTAGGAGGAGGGCCTCAGATTCCCTGGAGCTAAAAAAGATAGAGGCAGTTATGAGTTGCCCCAAGTGACTACTAGGGACTGAACTCCAGGTCTCTGAAAGAGCAGCGAATGTTCGGAACCACTGAGCCAGTTCTGCAGCCCCGCCCCACAACGCGGTTTCTCAGTGCCTGTTTCACTCCCAAGATTCTCAAGTGCCAACTTCTAGTCTAAGAGGTTTAAAAAGTGACAACCATTACTTTTTGTTTTCCATGCTCAATAGATAGAAATGGACGCATTATTTTTTATTTCTTCTTAGTAGTGGACCGAGGTTTCAGAACTGCCGGAGGCTGGCAAGTTACGTATAGCTCCCATATGTCCTCTTAGACACCAGTCTGAAGTCTTGGGTGAAACCTCTCAGGGGAGCAGTTGGAGGCCCTGGGGCTGAAGGAATCTCCTGGAACAGTCCGGTCTCAATAGTTAATTCTTAGAGACATTATATCCCCTGAGCTTAATTCCACTCGTAGGACACATTGTTGAGTTCGATGCTGGTGAATGAGGGTCTGCAGAGTGATATATCCTGCCCTCTCGGTTGTTAAGGGAGGAAACTTTCTCCCAAAGGAATGGGAAGAAAACACCACTACACACAGTGCAGTGGGGGCAAAAACCAGAGAAGCAAACTGAGTATGCTTGAGTCCCTCCGGAGTCTCCGAGGAGGTGTTGAGCATTCATTCCAGCAGCACTAGGGTGAGAGAACGGCCTTTTGCCCGTGGATCCCAGCAGATCTGTGTTGTCTTCGGAATCGCTCCTTTGCTAGACTCATCACCTTCAAACAGTTGTCATTTATTTGAACGTTAGCTTTTCATTAAGTGTGAAAAGTACTCAGAGCTGAATAAGGTAAAAGTTTTTGTTTGTTTATCTGAGACAGGGTTTCTCTGTCCCTGGCTGTCCTGGAACTCACTCTGAAGATCAGGCTGGCTCGAATTTAGAGATCCATCTCCTCTGAGTGCTAGGATTAGAGGTGGGTACCACCACCACCTGGCACAGTAAATATTCTGGAAACTATAGAGAAACAGATGTCAACAGAAAGTAGAGTTTCATTTCCACTTTTTTTTTTTTAACTCTTTGCTTCCCCTGAGCATATATAGAAAAATTCCTGAGATCTCATGCCAAGGTGTGGGTGTGGAGATCAGAAGACAGCTGTGGAAGGTTGAAACTGAACTCATATCATCAGGTTTAGAGGAAGCGCCTTACCCCCTGAACCATTTCCTTGCCCAATCATTTGGTTTATTTATTTATTTATTTTAAATTTTTACGATTTATTTATCTTTATTTTATGTGCATTGGTGTGAAGGTGTCAGATCCCCTGGAACTGGATTTTCAGACAGTTGTGAGCTGCCATGTGGGTGCTGGGAATTGAACCCGGGTCCTCTGGAAGAGCAATCAGTGCTCTTAACCACTGAGCCATTTCTCCAGCCCTATTTATTTTTTTTTATTGTAAGCCATGGTCTCACTATGTAGCCTTGTCTGTCCTGGATTTTATCATGGGATTAAAGGTGTACACCACTGTGTGCAGCCTTTTTATTTCTTGTTTATGTGTGTGTGTGAGTTTCTGTGCCAGGACAGTGCCTGTGGAGGGCAGAAGGTATTAGATCCTCCTGAAACCGGGTTTAACAGGCAGTCCTGAGCTCCTCAGTGTGCTAGAAATCGCACTGACAAGTGCACTCTTAACTGCTCAGCCATCGCTCCAGCCCTGCCCCCCCATTTGATTTCTTAACTACAAATTCATTGTTGCCTCCTCACTTTCCCTGGGTTGATACAGACTGCCTTACTCGTCACTGAAGTTCCTGGAAGTGGAAGATTACGTGTTTGATTTTAAATGTTCAAGAATGTATGCATTTGATGCTCTGAACGTTTGCTGTGTAGCGCCTGTGCTGTGTCCCACAGATTTTCATATGATGAACTTGTCTCTTTTTCTTGAACCAGTCAGGTTCCTTCAGACGACTGTCTTTGATTCACACATGATTCTGTGTTTTGTGATTTAATCTCCAGTTTGGGGGTTTTCTAACTGTATTTCTGTTACTGATTTCTACCCAATGCTCACATGTTCTTAGAATGTGCTTTATGTTCTTGCTTGTTCCGGTGAGTTTAATCACTCAGAATGTGATTTATCATTTAGTTGTGGTGTTGACTGTAGCATTCTAGAAATATCAGTGAAATCCTTCTGGCTGATGTTGAATAACACTGTAACCATCACTGCTTTCTTGGCTATTGGTCCTGTCAATTATCAATAAGGAGTATTTTGGTGTTTCTAAGTGTAACTATGAATTTCTGCATTTTACATTTCAATTCTAGAAGTTTTTCCCAATGTAAATTGACCTTCTGTTTCACACGTATTAAAGACAGCTGATCATTTAAAAGTCTATTTAGTGAGCATAGCATTTATGGACTGTAGTGTCAAATGTTTCTCAAAGATAGTTTATCTCAAATTTTTTCCTTATTGTTTCTCTATTCTTCGTGACTTTTTTTTCCTTAACTGGAAAATGGATTTGTAATATGGGATAACTGAAAATCAGTTTCCCTACTTTCTCTATTATCTGCTCCTGTTTATTGAAGGCTGTGTCTATTTATGGACTGAAAATACTGAGACCAGGCTGGCCTCAAACTCACAGAGATCCACCTGCTTCTGCCTCCCGAGTGCTGGGATTAAAGGCGTGCGCCACCACTACCCGGCTTCAGCCACAATTTCCAAAATATTTTTGCAGAGACTGTATTGCATATGTGTAGTCAGTTTGTTATGTTGTTCTTTATTACTTATTCAGCCAGTGTGTTTTTTAAAATTTTTTAAATATTTATTTATTTATTATGTATACAATATTCTGTCTGTGTATATACCTGCAGGCTAGAAGAGGGCACCAGACCTCATTACAGATGGTTGTGAGCCACCATGTGGTTGCTGGGAATTGAACTCAGGACCTTTGGAAGAGCAAGCAATGCTCTTAACTGCTAAGCCATC
Source organism: Myodes glareolus (assembly GCF_982192425.1). Taxonomy (NCBI): domain Eukaryota; kingdom Metazoa; phylum Chordata; class Mammalia; order Rodentia; family Cricetidae; genus Myodes; species Myodes glareolus. Next base: position 64,860,201 of record NC_142034.1, read on the forward strand.
TCTCCAGCCCCCTTCAGCCAGTGTTTTGACATATTTCTGTGACTGTCATAAACTAAAGCAGAAAAATTACAAGGTGACTCAAAAGGTCACCTCTTTCAGTTTTTTGTGGATGGTGTAAGGGGATGGGAACATGAGAACATTCTTTGTATGTGCATGGGGCATTTTGCCTGCGTGTATGTTTTGCCTGCATGTATGTCTGTGTGAGGGTGTCAGATCTTGGAGTTACAGACAGTTGTGAGCTGCCATGTGGGTGCTGGGTGTTGAACCGCAGTCCTCTGGAAGAACAGTCAGTGCTCTTAACCACTGAGCCATCTCTCCAGCCCCATGGGCATTTCTTTAACACATAATCAGGTTGGGTTTTTTTTTTTTTTTTTTTTTTTTTTTGTCCTTAAAATTTCTTGGAAAACATGGAGTTTTCTCAGTTTTACATTATACTTGGGTACTTTTGAATACTTTAATTTCTGAAAGAAACTGTCACTGTAACTTTTCCTGCCAGAGTTTAGGTGGTATATTATCATTGTGGATATAAACAGCAATTCATTTTTCCAGGTAGATGGAGGCTTTTGTTTACTCGATGTAAAATGAGATCTACCCTGCCCCTGTGCTGGAAACTTGGCTGTTGTCCAGTGGACTGTTAGCATATCAGAGCCAGGTTAAAACAAGGATGAAAACTGCACAAGGCTTTCTTGCCATTTTCAGATTTTTCTGTTTACATTCATATGGTTGATAACACAGTTTGAGAATATTTAAATTTTTAAAAAACTTGTTTCTGACGGTTCTGCTTGTACTTTTATGTTTCTGTGGAGGAAGTGTGTTTGTAGCATCCCACAGCCATTTTCCTGACCACATTCTTCCTGGACTCTTGTGGATGTTCATATAATGATGTTCTTTGTGTCATTACATATGTGTCGTTACATAATCATCTTGGTTACTATTGCTTTAAGAGGCAAATCTTGGCATTAGAAGTACTAGTCTTACTGTGTTCTTAGGATTCTTGTAGTATCTGAGTGCCTTATAATTTCATATGAAAATTTGTATTGGTTTTTCAATTCCTATAAATTAGTCACCCAGGATTCTAATTATTCTTAGTCACTCTAACACTTTGATTTTTAGAATTCCTCCCAAATCCTGAGTCCATGACAACATCAGCAAAGGTCCAGTTTTGTGAGTTGTCACTTCTAACAATAAGAACTCTCACAGTACAAACATTAGCAGGTAGTAGGACTTATTAGTCACATGTACTGGAGATGAACTGTACAATGATAAATTAGGGATAATCAAGAAATACCCTACTCCCTGGATTTACTAATGAGAAGGGTGTTTTTAGTCTGTTATTGCTTTCTGAGTGCTTCAATTGAATTATAATATTAGTACAGCTGTCTGTGAACAACTAAATACATAAGGTAAACTTCTAGATTACCAAATTATAGAATGACTATTTAGAAATCACCAAATCATATGACACATCTACATAGAGTATAGAGCCTTAGTGGTATAAGTTTTACCCAGCTGCCAATACACATTGTGGGATATTTTAGAACTCAGTGGCCTTTGACGATGTGGCTATAAACTTCACCCAGGAAGAATGGGCTTTGTTGGATCCTTCCCAGAAGAATCTCTACACAGATGTGATGCAAGAAGTCTTTAGAAACCTGACTTTTATAGGTAAGAATCATAACGTTTCTTTACTTACTAGTTAAAAAAAATCCTAGGACTTTTTTTTAATCAATTTGAAATGTGGAAAGGGACTGCTTTTTATGAATAAATGGGAATATTTTCAGTGTACAGTAAACTTCAAAGCTACTATTAATCTTTTGAAGTTCCTAATTAATAGTGCTTTTCCTTGGTCTATATTTTAGAGAACGGGTGGGAAGACCAGAACATTGAGGAGGACAAAAATCCTGAGATAAATCTAAGGTAATTTGTATTCACAAAAGGGTATGATGTTCCCCAGGGAACTTTAGCATGTCATGTGACCTGTGGTAAACAAACCAAACAAATAAGCACAACTTTAAGCGTTTTATTACTAGTTGTTTCCGATCTCCAATTTAACACAGTTCGGTGTTTTCAAGGTAGTTGACTTCCACATAGTACTCAGAAACTATATGAATATCACTGTTTTGATAATAGATTTGGGAAAGTCATGTTTCAAAGAGATTATTCCATTTATTTCTAATAATTAAGACATGCCAAGATATGTCTTATTCTCTGATATTGGTTATAATGTAGGTCCAAGACATTAATGAATAGAAAATCAGCAATAAACCAACCATTAATAATGTTCTTGTCTCTTTTTGTATAGAAGTCATATGGTAGATTCTGTAAAAAGAAAGATTATAAAAGTCAGTGTGGGCAAACTTTTAGTGAGAGTCCAAATCTGTTTTTGTTTGTTTTGTTTTTCGGGACAGGGTTTCATAGTATGACTATGGCTGTTCTGGAACTCATGCTGTAGACCAAGCTAGCCTCAAACTCGGAGCTCCCCGGAGCTTCCCAAGTGCTGGGATTAAAAGTGTGTGCCACCACAGCCTGGCTGAGATTCCAAATCTTAACCTGAAAAGAAAAGTTCTTAGTTGAGTAAAACCGTGTAATGTGACTTGTCTGGAAAAGTCTTCATGTGTTGTTCATTCCTTAATAGGCACATCATAACTGACTCCAGATACAACCTATGTGCAAGTGAAGAATACTCAGAGAAGCCATATAAATTTACACAGTATAGGAACTCTTTCATTTCTCTAATGAGTATTCAGAGACATATGACAATGGACACTGGAAGTAAACCTTATAAGTGTATGCTCTGTGGGAAAGCCTTTCATTTCCCCAGCGAGTTTAGAATACACCTAAGAACTCACACAGGAGAGAAACCCTATGAATGTAAACGATGTGGGAAAGCTTTCAGTCATTCCAGTTCCTTTAGAAAACACGAGAGAACTCACACGGGAGAGAGGCCCTATGTATGTAAACAGTGTGGGAAAGCCTTTAATTGTTCTGGTTCCATCCGGAAACATGAAAGAACTCATACTGGAGAGAAACCCTATGAATGTAAGCAATGTGGCAAAGCCTTCAATTGTCCCAGCTATCTCCAGATTCACGAAAGAAGTCACACTGGAGAGAAGCCCTATGAATGCAAACAGTGTGGGAAGGCCTTCAGCTGTTCCAGTTCCCTTCGGAAGCACGAAAGAACTCACACTGGAGAGAAGCCCTATGACTGCAAACAGTGTGGGAAGGCCTTCAGCTGTTCCAGTTCCTTTCGAAAGCATGAACGAACTCATAGTGGGGAGAAGCCCTATGAATGCAAACAGTGTGGGAAGGCCTTCTTTTCTCTCACGAGTGTTCGGACACACATGATAAAGCACACTGGAAACGGGCCTTTTAAATGCAGTGTATGTGAGGAAGTGTTTCCTTTCTCCAGTGTATTTAGAAGACACCAAACCTCTCATGCTGGATCGAAGCCCTATAAGTGTAAACACTGTAGCAAGTGGTTTAGTTCCTCCACTTCACTTCAGATACACGAAAGAACTCATAATGGGGAGAAGCCCTATGTGTGCAAGCAATGCGGCAAAGCGTTCAGTTGTCCCAGTTACATTCGAAAACATGAGCGAACTCATACTGGGGAAAAATCCCACCCATGTAAACAGTGTGGCAAGTGGTTTAGTGCTTCCAGTTCTCTTCAGATACATGAAAGAATCCATACTGGAGAAAAGCCCTATAAGTGTAAACAGTGTGATAGAGCATTCAGCCGGTCCACCTCTATTCGAAAACATGAACAAACTCATACTGGGGAGAAACCCTATGAATATGATGTGGGAAAGCCTTCACTTCCAGTTGAAATTGATTACTAAGTAGTCTTATACATGTAAATTCTGGCAAATCCTCAGTTTCTCATGGGCTTTTAAATAAAAACGATAAAGCACACTGGAAATAAGCCTTTTAAATGTGAGGTATATCAGAAGCCTTTCACAGTCCCAGTCTGTTTAGAGCACATCAGGTAACTCGTGCAGGAAAGAAACAAGATGAATGGAAACAATGTGGCAAATCCTTCACTTCTTTCTGATATCCTCAAAACCATAAAGGAAGTTATGCTGGAGAGTATCCCTACTAATGAAAGCAATGGAGAATCACCTATTACAATCACCTTTGTAAACATAAATGAACTTGTACTGGAGAAACACCCTTTGAGTGCAAATAAATATGGTAAATATCACATTTTCCCATTTGCCTTCAAAGAAACTAAAATACTCATTGGACAACAAATCATCAGAAAGCGATTGTAAGGAATATGAAAAAACAGAGTTTTCTTGGTCCTTTTAAAGGACACAAAAAATTCACACTGGATGATAACCCTATGTATGTGAGAAAAATGGTTAAGACTTTAGATGCCCCAATTCTTTTAGATTATATGAAAGAATACGTACCAGATAAAACTGAATAGGAACATGGGGGAAGCATTCAGCTTTTCGGTTTTCTTTAAAGACATTAAATAGGGGGGAAAAGCCTGTACCTTTTGGTAATGTGGTTAGGTTTTCAGTTTTCTTTTATAACCATGGGAGAACTCTGGAGGAAAGGTTGAGTGTAAGAAATGTCAGAAGGCCTTCAGTTTTTCCATTTCCATTCAAAGACATGAAAGAACTCGTTTAGAAGAAGACTGTTGGGCACACAGAAAGTCTCCCAACTTAATTTCTCGTTGAAAGGTACATGATAATGCACACTGGAGATGGATATGCATTACATTGACTTTACAATGTGAAAACTTTGCTTTTTTGGGTTAAAGCATGGAATGTGTCTTTTTATATTAGATACAATTTTGTAGTATTTTGTTGAGACTTTTTACAATTGTATTCAAAGAGATTTGTGTATCTTGGAATAATATAGTATATTTAGTACATACAGTGTATGCATGTATATATGTGTATCTGTAGGATACAGTATAGTTTGTACATGAGTAGTATATATTATATAACTAGTTTATATGGTATGTAATTAAAATATGTGTAACCACTATTTTACTACATTGGTTGCTATTGAAATCTTATCAGTGTGTAGAATAAAGCAGTTCAGTTGCCTACACCACTCCCCACCCCCAGCTACTTCTTGCTCCCGGAACATGGTTACCAGGACCCCCAATATTCAGCACCAGCTGTTTTCACCAGGTAGAAACCAGGGATGGTTTCCTTACCAACCCATGGCCTTGGGACTGCATCTGATATCAAATCCTCAGCATCAACTGGGTGCTGTGGTACCCGCCTTTAATCCCAAAACTGGAGAGGCAGAGATGGGAGTGAGTTTGAGGCCAGCCTGCTGCCTGGTTTACATATGGAGTTCCATGACAGCCAGGTATATAAAAACAATCTCTCTCTCTCTCTCTCTCTGCATATATATATGCATACACACACACACACACACACACACACACACACACACATACACACACAAACTTCAGTGTCACCCATTCTTGTTCCTGCAGATTACAGAAGGCCCTATTCTGCAGCTCTGGGAATATGGCTATCAAAGCTTTAGATCAGGTCCCCACAAAACTACCAATATATGATCTATAGACATCCCTATCCACCTCCTGTAGCATTGCACATACTAAAGTTTTAAGGCCTAGCACCATCTTTACTCAAAGGATGTAAGAAGGTCTCTCATTTTACTCCTGCAAGAGATTGGACACCAGAATCATAAATTCAAATGTTTCCTTTACACGTCCCATATTTCTTAGAGAAGATTTTCAGAGCAAACAGACTTGAGATTCTGAAAAAAGTCCTGGCACTACTTGGGCTTATACCATGAGGCTTTCAGAGGGCCTCATCTAGGTCTCACACCCACAAAAAGTGGTTAAAGTGCTACATGCCCTGGTACCTACTTCATCTTACACCTAAGGAAGGTACCCTTTGTGTTTCAAAACCTAGATTCTGGGATTACCATGTCACACAGTACAGTCTTATCTCGCAGACCTGGTGTAGGTTCCATGGCATCCTGCGACATCAAAACTTTGGCCAGTGGTGCCACAATCCCATACATCTCCTGTATTTATCGTGGGTCCCATGGAAGGTCTTCGCATGACTGTAAAGCGTCAGCTCATGACATCATCTGTGTTTGTCCTTGGGGAAGACTCAGGATAGTTTTCAGTATCCTGTAGCATGATAGTTGCCACCAAAACATCTATTATTAGTCCCGCCTTTGAAGTCTGAGAATCCACACATCTTTGGATGCCTGTGTTCACTACATAATTATACAACTCTTTATGAACTGCTGTGGTCCAGACTGTCAGGATACTCGTGGCCCCTGCTGACATCAAGCAAAGATGAAGAAAACACATAGGCTGTGCTCAGTTGTAGGCAAAGATTGGGATCTAGAGGGCACCCTACAAGGAACTGTACAACAAATAAAGTTTATAAGGAAGAGTACTTTCCAGAAGGGAGGTGGGCCATAGCTGGGGAAAGGTCAGAGGCTGAATGTTCCCGCTATGCAGCACATTGGGATCTTCCTATATTATTTATGCAGTGTGCTCTTGTAAGTATGCTTGAGCTTCAGTTGGGAGGTTGTTTTTCTTACTTTTCTTACATTTACTAATTTGTATAACGTACTTCATATGCTCAAGCTCTATTCTTCTGCCACAGCTTTACTATCAAACCTGATAGATATGGGGATCACAGACATCTGCATATTTATTTCCCCCTGTCTCAATTGCCTTTCCTCCTCACCAGCTAAGCAAGAGACCACCCTAAGAATCAGTTTGGGTATATAAATCTGGCTGCAACCAGGACACAGATTTGCAAAGTTGAGCCTATACGATGGGAAAGCAGAGACTTCTACTTGGGAGCTGTGGTTGGACTCTGGGAGGAAAAGTTAGACAACCTTTGTATAGATGAGTAGGAGCTGGAACAGAACACTGGTATGGCAGGGTGTAGAGAATCACTCAGTGTCTGCTTCCTCTTAAGATTGTTTGGTTGTTTTTTCCAGTCTCAGTTCCTCAGAGGTTTGGTAGAAATGCAGCCACTTCTTAGGAATTTCCCACACATGCACTGGCAGATCCTGCCTGGTGTGAGGAAGCAGCTGGGTGTGGTCTGTGGGTGAGTCAACGTGACTGGAAGGCAGCTCCCATATTCTCCCCCATTGCACTTGTAGAATTTCGGCCTCACGAGGTCATTTATTGTCTGAGCTTGCATGCCTCAGCTGACAAGGCTGAACCTGGCCCCATACAACACGTTGTCCTGTGGATCTGATGGAAAGTGACTCACGCTCACCTGTCATGCCTCATGAACTCCAGCACTGAGAAGCAGGAGAAAAAAGCGAAATCTCCTATTCTCCTTAGTGAGAAGGCACCAGACCTGATGATGGACACATTCTATTGTTCCATTCTTTCCCTCCATCATTCGTACTCCTGTCTGAATCTGCCCACTGGGTATGTTTCTCACAGGCAGCAAACAGTTGGGTTTGTTTTTTAAGACATGGTCTCTCTGAATAGCCCTGGCTATCCTGGAATTCACTATGTAGACTAGGCTGGCATGGAACTCACAGAGATCTTCCTGTAGGCATGAGTCACCATGCTAGGTCATTTTTTTTTTTGTCTCTCTTTTTTTTTTCCTTTGAGATAGGGTCTCAGGTAGCCCAGATGGGCCTTAAACTTCTGGGGTTATAGAGGTGTACCATCATGCTTCATCTATTCAATACTATGAATCAAACCCAGGACTTTAAGTATACTAGGCAACACTACCAACTGAGGTGCTTTACATCCCTTGCCCAGATGCTTTCTTGGGGCTGGGAAAATAGTTCATTGGCGAAGTGCTTGGTATGCAGGCATGAGGACCCAAGTTCAGATCCCCAGCCCTCATTAAAAAAACAAAACAAAACAAAACAAAAAAACTGAACATGGCAATGCAGGTCTGTACTCCAGTGCCAGTGGGGAAGAGAAAGGCAGATCCCTAGAGCTTGTAGCTAACTACTAGCTGACTCTGTAAACTGCAAGTTCAGTGAGATACCCTGTCTGAAAAAGTAAGGGAGAAGCAATTGAAGAAGACATGCAACACTGACATCTGTATGGTTTTGGTGCTCTGGGAAAGTAAATAGTTTCTACATGTTGTTGATGATAGAGTGTCAGAGTCCACCTTTATTCTCCATTAATAGACATTTCATTTTATCTTAAGCTATTAGAAGAAAAGGAAAGGGTTCCTAGAATTCACATTGTAGACCAGGCTGGCCTCAAACTCAAGAGACCCACCTGCTTCTGTACCCTGAGTGCTGTGGTTAAAAGTGTGCACCACCACCACCTAGCAGTTAAAGGCATTCTTGATGAGACATAAAAAAAGATTATACAGTAGTAAGCTGAAGCTTCTCAAATGGCTGACTAAAACTTGTCGTGGTTCTCTGATTGGGAATTAAAGTCAGGCCACTGCGATGAAGACACCAAAATTGAATCATGTTAGCAGGAAGATGCATGGCTTTGGTGCCAAAAGAAAGCTAATGTCTATGAAATCTGCTTTTATCTAAGAACTATAATAGAGTATCTTAGGTTTCTATTGTGATGAAAATTAGGTTTCAGTATTGTGATGAAATGCTGACCAAAAGTAACTTGGGGAGTATCTCAGTTATTTTTCTATTGATGTGACAAAATGCCATGACCAGGGCGACTTCTGAAAGAAAACATTTGTTGGAACTTACAATTCCAGAGTCCATTAGCATTATAGTGGGGAGCGTGGTGGCAGGCAGACATGGAGCTGGAGCTTGTATCTTTTCCCAAAAGTAAGAGGCAGAGAAAGCTGAGAATAGGATGGACTTTTGAACCCTCAAAGTCCACTCCCAGTTACACCTCCAATAAAGCCATACTTCTTAATCCTTGCTGAACAGTTCCACCCACTAGAGACCATGCATTCAAATACACGAGTCTATAAGGACCACCCATTTTCATTCAAACCACCACAGGTAAGAATGTGTTCATATCATTTTACATTTCCAGGTAACAGGAACTCAAACAGGACAGGAACCTGGAGGCAGGAACTGAAACAGAAGCCACAGAGTACTGCTCACTGGCTTGCTCTTCTTAGCTTGTTTAGTTTGGTTTCTTACACACTGCAGTCCTACCTGCCCAGGGTGGTACCTTCCCCAGTGGATTGGTTCTCCCACCTCAATCATTAATCAAGAAAATGTTCCACTGATTTGCCCATGTGCCAATCTTAGGGAAGCATTTTCTTAATTATGATTCTTTATTCTGAGATATGTATAGTTTGTAATAAGTTGACAAAATGAAGCAGTACACAGAGCAATACAGTACTATAAAGTACTTTGGCATACAAACCTAAATTATATTTATGACAAAATGGAACAAACAGGTTAAGGTAACCTGTTCATAGGTTGATTTAATCATGGGTAAACTCTGGACAAAACTTTGCAAGGGAAATCAAGGTCTAAGCTTTTATTTAGAGCCCACTCCACCTAACCCCTTTTCCTTTAGTCGAAAATGAGTTTAGGAGTTAATTCTTAGATATTCATTTCAGCTAGGACTGGATGAAATTAGTAGAAACTCAATCTAGAATTAAAACTTTTCATTTTTTTTTCCAAGAGAAGGTTTCTCTCTGTAACAGCTCTGGCTGTCCTGGAACTCGCTTTGTAAACGAAGCTGGCCTCAAACTCACAGAGGTCTGCCTGCCTCTGCCTCGAGTGCTGGGATTATTAAAGGCATGCGCCGCCACCACCTGGCTCCTATCACAATTTATAAAGGACAATAAGAGTCACAATAGAACTATAATAATACACTATAGGTTGTATGAATGTGGTCAAAATATTTGTTTTCATTTAATTAGTATTTCTGGACCACAGATAATGTTGACTACAGGAAACAGAAGCCAGATGGGTGGGGGTTACAGCTCTCTCCCTCATATTAAATCATTAGTGTTCTTGCTTGCATTTTGCTTATTTTTCTAATTCCACCTCAACTGTTTAGCACATCTATGGATCCCACTCATCACCCTTAGTCAGATTCTGACCCGAGGAATGGGGGCTTGTCTCCATTTCTGCAAATAGAAGTTGAACACCTTGATCAATAGTTGGGGCTGGATCCAGGAGCATAGTGTTGCAGAAGGGAAGCCCTTCTTGGGATTAGGATGTCTCATTACAAGTGTTGGGTAACTAGGTGGAGGATATTTAGCTGTCAATGAAAATGATCTTCCAAAGGACGTTACATCTTGTAAGTAGCAGTGTCACAGTGGGAACAAGTGTCAGCAAACTAAGGCTGTACCCAGGGTGGTTGGGGAAACAGGAAGTTGCAAAGGCAAAATCAGGAGATTATATGTCACCTAAAACTAAGTTTTGGCTGTAAGAGTCAGCAACAAGAGCGGTAACATTCCAAGGCTGGACAGACAGCAACTGAGCACAGGGCCTTACACAAGCATCAAAGTGTGGCAGCCTTGGTGTAAACAAGGGTTTTGGCAGTCTGTGAGGTAGATGAAGGGGCTCCTTCTCCCCCAACACTTCCTTCCACCTTCGCATGGATTCCAGGCTTCCAATGCAGGTCAACAGACTTGCACAGCAAGCACCTTTACCTGCTGAGCTGTGTAACATGTGCCTCCTCCTGGCTTGTTAATCTGACTGGGGACTTACTATCATTTTTAGTTATGATGGTAATGGGAGAAAATAGTAGCTAGTGTCTGTCACACATGGCCCAGGGTGTTTACTTTTCTTAATTTTGCAAATCTGGAGTATGCCCCATTAAGTTGCTGGGCCACTTATGTCTCCACATAGGAAAGGACCCAGGGTCCCAGGTACTATACCCCTGGCCAGGAGCTCAAAGGTAGAGCCTGGGCAAGCCTATGTGCTTGGTCATGTTTTGAGGACTCCCTGGACAATGCCACTGGTAAAAGCTCTAAAACAGGAGGTGTTATTATTTAGCTGGCAAAGAGCTTGAGGGTATTAATAAATAAATAACTTTTCTTCCCATTGATTCTAACACCAAGAGATATCCTCCTAGCCAGAGCTTCCGCAGCTCCCCAGTAGTTCGTGGGGCAGGCAGGGCAGAGATACAGGTGCCCCTGCCCCTATCCAGTTCTTACACGTACCTAGTTCTGTAGAACCTGCAGCTCACAGGGTAAATTAGCATTAGTGCCACTCTGCAGGGCACCATTAGATACGCCTTGAAGTCGGTGCTCTAAGCCTCAAGTGGCTCTTCCAAAAACATCCCCAGGAGGCCTTCCCCAGAGCTCTAGGATCTCCAGGGGAGGCGAGAAGGCTCCAAGGAAACCTGGCTTCATGATCGCTGCTCAATTCAAGCTCTTGGCAGGCGATCGGCCAAATGGGTGAACATCCGTCTAGCCCTGTGAGTTAAACGCTCTTATGGCTGGACTTTCCTCAAGATTCAGGGCCTAGATGCCGGGAAACAGCCCTCGATGAGCAAGGCTATGTCTGCTCACCCTGCAGAACTGCACCTGCACAGCCTTGGGGCACATCCTAAGCCTCAAAGAAGGGAAGCCTGTACTTCAGGAGGGCCCCAGGGCAAGAGGCTGCCTCCAGAACTCTTCTTGCATCATGATCTATGGAGTATTACAGGGCCTCGGCAGCAGCCACGCTGTCCTCCAGCTGCTGAAGCAGCTCCTCTGGTTGTGGTGAGAATGCACTGGTGTCCACTCTCTGAAAGTCGAGATGTGCAACCACAGAGGCCAGCACATCTGCAAGGCGGCCAACATCAAATGCAGCCTGCTGCAGGCCCAGCCCGAGGCCTGTGCTGGCCCCTGTATCCCCCTTCAGTCCTTGCCTCAGGACAAGAAGCCTCTTTTCAGCAATGACCTTGAGAAAATGGTAAAATTCTTCAAAATTGATCCCCGTGCAGGCCTTCATGATGACCTGGGCCAAGAGAAAAAGGAAAGTAAGGCCTGGTGTCACATCCAGACTCAGACTGCTCTGGTGTGCAAAGATCCCTCCCACACACCCAGGTGTCAGGGTTAAGATGGGACCCAGAGACAAAGGGACAGAGCCAGGAGAGTGGCCAGTAGGGTCTGAGTCATGAAGCCTGGTCCTGGCATCCGTACTAGACTCAAAGCTGGCTCAACCTGGGCTGGTTGCTTCCCACCTGGCAGTGGTGGTGCCAGTCAGGCATGGAGTCCTTCCACTCTCTGACCTCCTGCTGTACTGCCCGGAGTTCTTGCTGCAGGAAGCGCCACATGTTAGCCAGGTTGCAGCCATTGACCCAGTTGTGGTTGATAGAGATGGTGTCGTCCTGGAAGGCAGAGGAAAAGCTCCATGAGGCAACAGCAGGCATCACCTTTGGTGAGCAAATCAAATACCATTCCACATCCACCAGGCTTGGTGCTTTTGGTGGGTGTGATAGTTTGTCAAACCCTGACACAATCTAGACTTATCTGAAAAGATAGTCTCAGTGAGGAATTGTCTACATTGGATTGGCCTGTGGGTGTGTCTGTGGGGAGCTTGTCTTCACTGATGTGGGAGGACCCAGCTCACGGTTGGTAGCACCACCAATCCCTAAGCAGAGGGTCTTGAACTGTGGAAGAGTAGAAAACTGAGCCGAGCACAAATAAGAAAATAAACATATATGCATTCACCTCTTTGTTCTTGACTGGCTGTGATGTGACTAGTTGTCAAATTCCTGCCTTGGCTTCCCCATAGCCATGAACGTGGGATAAACCCTCTCTCCCCTGAGTTGCTTGTGTCAGAGTACTTTGTCACAGCACCAGAAATGAAACAACGGTGGGCAAAGGTAGAAAGGAGACACCCAGCCTCAGAAGCCAGGAAATGGCTGACCCCATTTCATGATGGGGCTAAGACATCTGGATGAGAGCTGGAGGGTCCAAGTTAGAACAGGGCAAGCGGATGAGCTCTCCGTGGTCTCACTGTGGCTTTCCTGCCCTGTGTCCAGCCTTTGCAGGGGACTAGTGCTGCTTTCTTTCTACAGAGGCAGTTGGAGGTGTAGAGGGAGGGAGCCTGGCAGAAGCAGGGTCATGTGCACTGTCTTACCAGGTTGTATACTTGATGGTGCCATCCACTGGGCACAAATATCATCTCACCAGCCTCCTGTGTGACTTCAAGGGGTAGACTGCTGTGCTGGATCCTGGGATACAGGCGAGTGTCCAGGAGTTCAGGGGCAGTCACATCATAGGGCAGGTTACCATGGCAGTCACGAAGGGCCTCCTCCTGTCCTGGCGGGAAGAACAACCATTTCTTCCTCCCACAGATGTTCACTGACCAGCTGAAGGAGCGGAAGATGTCCGCATGGAAGGGAGACCTACAGCAAGGGCTTCTGGTTTGTGTCTTGTGGAGTCCTGTGTGGACCCTGGCTTTTTTGATAGGCCTCTAGGCAGATGCCCCAGATGGTCACACCTCCCACCTCATCTTTACCAGGTGCCCCTGGGCCCCGCATAGACAAAGCGGTAGTCATCCACATTGAGAACATCCCAGAACTCATTCAGCCAGTCTGATGAGAAGTAAACAGGCAGGGTGAATATATCTTCCCAGTCATCTACCAAGGAGTCTCTGAGGAAAGAACAGGGGTGTTATAGCACTAATCTACTCTGTGTCCTATCCCAGCAGGCCCACCCGCATCAAATAGGGCCACCCAAGATCACCCAGTCCTAGTGGACTTTTTGACTGCAGCAGATTCTGAGGGCCTGAGCTGAACCTCAAGTTGCTCAGTTCAGAATGCTGAAGATAAAATGACTTTGGGAGTCCTGCGGCTGTGGTCACTGGGGCTTTGCACAAATGTTGAGCATAATCCCAGTTCCTCCTCCTTTTCTTCACCAATACTAGAGAGCTTAACACTACCTGGCAAATCCAGGCTACAGCCCCAGATGTGAGAGCCTCAAAACCCACCACTGAGTCCCCAAACACTGGATCATATTAACATCAGTCTCAGAGAAGGCACAATTCCATCAACATCATGCTGGAAGAAGCATCTATATTCATGTTCCTATAACTCCTAATAAGAGACAGAGTTAGGCAGAGCCCCATAACAAATTATCTGTAGGTCCAAACATCAGGATCACCTGCTTTTGAGCACTCAGCAAACTGTTAAACTCTGCTCAGGCATTGCTTCCCCTGTGGCCTCCTGATTATGCAACTCTGCCTTTTTCTGCCCTTATGGTTTCAGGGTCTTCCAGACAAAAGTACAGGCAAACATTGAATTTAAATACAACAACCAATTTTCTAGCATAAATATGCCAGTATAATATTTGGGAAATATTCATTACCTCCACACAAAAAAACAAAACAACCCAATTGAAATGTTTACCTAAAATCTCAAACTTCGACACACGACAGTATTAGGCCTGTGAGTCCATCTGTACCTGCTCAAACATTATACATATCTAGGACCAGTGTCTGGTCATACTTTACCCAGCTCCTGCATAGGCCAGCTTTTTGCCCAAACAAGAAGTAGAATGACAGGGTAGCCAGAGGCTGGTGTTTCTTTTGCATCTCGTCAGTTGTGGAAATTGCAGGGGCCTGAATTCCATCCCACTCTACAGTCTTGAGCCTTATTCTGCACACAAGTGATACAGGAATTCAACTGTTCAGTGTGCCTTCTGCTGGGGTTCTGAGCACAACCGTCTGTGCTTGTGAAAGGCACACCGGGCAGAGAAAGTACGTGGTCCCAGGGCCACCATGGAGGGACTGATTGTGAAAGGCACAGCCGGCAAGGAAAACACGTGGTCCCGGGGCCACCACAGAGGGAGTGGTGCTGTTCTCAAAGTGAGCATCACGTTGGCTGGAGGTCTTAGGTACAGCCAAAACACTGACAATGGTCTTATGTACTGACATGTCCAAGTTGGAAACACCATAAATTTAAAAATGTACTAACAGCATGTGTTTAGATGCTCAAGACCTTAGTATTAGCAATTCCAAAAATAAAAGGGCAGCAGTGTGCCTAAATGCACGGCCACTGTAGCATATCACAGCAACAGAGCCTACTCTAGAGGCGTGATCATTTCAGCAGACCCATGGGCTGGGTGGGGGTATCGCTTCTTGATGCTGTCCAACAAAGAGAGAAAATGGAAGTGGCCAGCCTGGGAAAACAGCAAAGTTCAAATCTCGAAGTAGTTCACTAAATGCTCTGCACTCCTGCACCATCACGAAGTCAAAATCTCTTAAGTAAAACTGTCACGAGCTGATGTGTGAGAGAAGCGGAGGCTAATCAGGTGTTGAGTGCCTCTTTAAGGGATTCTCAGAGTGGGGCAAGAGCGGTTGTAGAAAGGTCGCTTGCTCCTTTTGAGAACCTAGAATGGGCCAGGCAATGGCAAGAATCCCTTGAACAACAATGGAAGGAACTTAAGCCTTTCCTCAGCAGGGTCATGGAGAGGACAGCCCCAGAGGATCTGAGAGGAACCTGCTCAGACATTATACAGAAGAGGCCACCTGGACCCATTCAAAGTCCACACAACACTTACTTTCCTCATGACAGTCCGCGTGGGCTGGTTGGTGACCTTTCCCAGGAAGCTCCCTCCCACCAGCTTTGAGACAGACTAGACCTCTGCTGGAGAGGTAACCCCTCCGAGTGCAGAAGGAATGCTCTACCAAGGAGGCCTGCAGTCGCCGTTTAGGGAAAGGGCTGTAGTCATCCGCCAGCCAGACTGCCCCATTACCTGCACAGGTGCCAGTCCTTGAGATAGAGGCAGCCCCTCGGGGAGGAGCAGCCTCCTTGGATGTACTCCTTCCAGTAACTGATATAGTCACGGAAGGGCATGTGCTCCTTGGGATTTGAGTTGTATTCCCGCACTCCACAGTTGGCAACCGGTACAACCACGTCTCCTGCAGCGAGAGGGTCGGCAGAGAAGTGGCAGAGTCCGTGTAGTTCATCCCCTTGGGCTCCTGCCACTCTCTGGGCGAATTATCCAGATCCCACTCGTCTGTCCTGTCCTGGCCACCCTCCCATCCCGGAGTCTACTCCTCCCATCTGCTCCGACTTCCCCAGGTCAGGCCGCCTGCGTCCTACCATACTTCTGCAGCAGATAATCGAAGTCAGGCTTCCCCGCCGACGTCACCCAGCGTCGCCGGCTGCCCCAGCTCTCGGTGAAGGCGCTGGAAAACACGCAGGGCAGGTTAGGCAGCAGGAAGCCCTTCACGAAGTCGGCGTAGGAGAAGGCGTCCGGCGACTGAATGAAGGTCACACTGCTGGGTGCGGGCCCGCCGCAGCCAGGGACTCGGCCCCCGAGGTCCCGGTAGTGCCGCTCGGCAAAGGTGCGAGTCTCTCGATCCATCCACCGGGGAACCTGACCCCGGAGGCCCAGCCCTGCTTCTCACTACACTGTAAATGGGGAATAGAGGCCAAGAAAACCAAGACCTGTTTGGAGCACAAACCACAGTGAATGAACCCGGAACTAGATACCAGAGGAGCATCATTCCAGCAGGAACTCAAGCCTTGGCGCTCCCAGGATGTGCGCGTGCGCCCCACGCGGGCCCGCCCTCCCGCGCAGGCGCACGAGCGCTCTCCCGGTGGCGGACCTGCTTCCCAGCGGCTGGCGTTTGTCTTTGGTGGTCCAGTGGCGCTTGCCACTGCGTCTCCTGCGCACTCCTCTTGTCTCAGGTGAGCGGTACTGCTAACGCGCAGCTAGGCAGTACTCGAGCCCACCACTGAGACAGGAGATGGACATGAGTCCCAAACCGTAAGGGATGACGGAGTCCTGAAGAGATGGTGGGGTGCGAGCGGAGGGTGAGGATCCGCGGGGCGTGGTGAGGTTCCTGAGACTCCAGGATAGGTTAAGGAATCTTTCCAAGGACTGTGATGTTTACCTAGAAGTAGAACGGGTCAAATTAAAAGGGAGGAAAGTGACTTTTGGGAGATTCTGAGGTTCAGGTAGAGAGGTATGTGGATTAGGTCGGACAAGAGTTGAAACAGGAGGCAGAGGATTGTTTGATATAATTCGCCCGTTGTGGACTTCACTGTGTCTCTTGTGGTCAAAGTGTAGTACTCTATTGCAGCTAGGCCATGGTAAGAGATGACAGCGCATAGAGAAATTCAAGTGGAGAGAAACACATATCCACGCCAAGACTCGTGCTGCACGCCTTAATCCCGGCATTGGGCATGCTGAGGTAAAATGATCAAGGGTTCTTAGGACAGTATGAACCACAAATCAAGGCTTGCCTCAAAAAGAAAAAAAAAGCCAGAATATAATAACAACAACAATAAAACCCCAAGTCATCCAAAAATTCCATCTATGTGCAATCATTAAATCTTCTGGTATAAAGCCCGTTTTTTCCAGGCATACGTGAATGTATACATTTGATTCCTGTTCCCTCCTCTCTCTCCCGGAGTTTTCCTTCTTTTCCTACTTTGGCAGTATGTCATATTTGGAAACATCTTTTTAGATCTTTAATCAACTTCTTGGTATAAAGTTCTTAAAAGTCTTGGATTATTTGAGCTGATAAATGCCATTTTGCACGTCAGTTGCCCAACACCATCCGACATCCGCTAGGATAGATTCCTGGTGGAGCTGGTAACTGAAACATGAGCAGAACCAGAGTGTGGGGACTTTCAACCCAGCCCTCGGCCCCTAGGGCTGAAGGCTGAATAGGTTATCAATGACCAGTGTTTAGTCAGTCATGCCCCTGTAATTGTAAATCCAGAAAATCCTTAGAAGACTCATTCAGAGGATCTTAGAGAGTGTGCCTAGGGAGCGCATGGGCAGGGTCTTCTCATACTTTGACCTCTTGCATCTTTTTATAGCCTGTGTAATACCCTTTATAATAAAACAGTAAATGTAAGTTAGTGTTTCTTTGAGTAATGAGTTTCTGGGGGAAGGCCACCTCAAGGAGGGGTCTCTGGACCCTCTTTATAGGTAGGTGCTGGTCATCAGAAAGGGATAACACAGTCTGAGTTTGCATCTGCACTAAAGTAGGGACTTCTTGGGAGATTGAGCCCCTCCCTTGGGATCTGATGCCATCTTGAGGCAGACATTGTCATAGCTGAACTGAATTAAAGGACCTTCTTCTGGTGTCCACTGCTGACAGTTTTAGGGTCCCAGAATTCAGGGCTATGACGTGAGACTAAAGGTAAAATAAGTGGTTTGTTTTTCCATAAAAGTATGAAAAACTCAAGTAGAAATTGCTTCTTTTCCTGTGTATCTGAGACCAGTGTCCCGAGAAAGAGATCAGGGCCGCAGGTGTATGTGCTGTCAAGAGTTCTGGGGCAGCACAGCCCCTAACACAGGGACTGGGACATGGGCTCTTGACCCCTATTTAGTTAGTGTTGTAATTCTGGTCTTCAGTGGTGGCCTCCGGGTGTCAGTAACACCGTCAAATATGTGAAGCCTGGAGAGGGGCCTGGAACACAGGTGTGTGTCCATGAAGTTGCCTCCCTACCCCCAGCTGGGAACTGCTGGTGATGCACATCCTCTGCCCACACAGACCTATGGAAACTACGCATCCTGGGCAGAGCCACCCCAGAGGAAAACAGGAAAGGACTGGAGTTGGCACCCCTGAGGAGATGAGGTGGAAACAGTGGATGGTCTCATTTCTCTCTGGATGTCTACAGCATGCCCTGCAGCTAGGCCCTGGCGTTTGAAATATCCTCAGAAGCATGGCTGAGCCTCCTGGGGTGGAGATAGGAACGTGTGAGGGAGTGGAAAGAGGGTCTGCCGCGGAGCAGGAGGGGAGCAGGAGGGCAGGTAATGGAAAAAGCCAGTCTTGCCGCCCCCGCTTGGACACACTGCCCCACTGTTCTCCCTCTCGGCCCCGGAGTGAAAGGTGTGCAGAACGTTGCGTGTTCCGTTACTTTGGAAATTAACTAAAAATAGGCTGTTTACTCGCTATTGAGTTCTACTCAAGGGCACATGTGTGATGGAAATGCTGAAAGAGACCCATTGTGCCCATCCCAGTGTGTTAGGAGTCAACAGTCAAGTGACGTGGGCCTAGCCCCCAAGGACGTCACTTATGCGAATTAGCTTGACACCCAGGGGTTGCCTGCCATGACTTCCCATGGTGATTGTGCCTCTTACATTCAGGGTCCACACAGGACTCCTACTCTACCTGTACTGGTGGAGGCAAGTTACACCAAACAAAGAATTCAGGAACAGAGCATCTCTGGAGGCCCACTCAGTATGTGATCAGGTGCCCACGGAGTGTACAAGGCTTCTGTGAAGGTCACCTTCAGTGCACAGAGCGAGTTACCTTGGGAAATCTCTCAGGTATGGGAGTGCCGTGGTTGTGGTGGGCATGAGGAAGGGTAAAGGTGCCATGTAAGCAGAAGCTTTAAGATGGAAGAGCAATTCAGAGTCGGGGTGGAGAGGAAGGGACAGCAAAATGAAGCACAGAGCCCCATTTGACGGTTGGAGCTGAACTTGCGAGGGTGTGTTTTCTGTGATTTGTTTTGCAGTGCTCTCCCTCACTCTTCCCAGAACTCAGAGCCCCCCATATGCCTAACAGGTGCTTTACCCTTCGGGACCCAGTATTCAGAAGAGTTTTCGACGGAAGCCCACCGTTTTCTCATTCTGTTTCCTGACTGGTCGGTGACGAATAGACCGAAGGGGCAGGAGGAAGTGAGAAGGCTAAAGATAGGGGGCTGTGTCAATAGAGGATGACACTCCACGAGAGAGGATATCACTGTGGAGAGCTGGCAGTGCTGACAGATGGAATCACAGTCTGTATCCCGAGCCAGGTCTGAATAGAGTCAGATTAAAAGTGGAAAGTACAGAAAGAAAATTTATTCAATGTGGCCACATTGGGACAAATGATCTAGTGAACCCCTAAGTTCTGGAGTGAGATTAAATAGAAGGCTGAAGATTTGCCTATCTAAGCAACACAGGTGTGGCCCCACCATTAACCCATCCTTGACTGGACTTCAGACTCCTTGTAAGGTGGTCTAACAAGTTGTTAAAATCACGTGAACCCTCTTTCTGGAAGACAAGTTCCCTCTGGCTAGTGCCTTTTTCTTTTCCCAGCTTGAGATTCCTGGGGAGATTCCCATCTCTTTGGGGTCCATTGTTTCAATACTCTGATAGTCAGATTGAGAGACACAAATGTCTCTTTAAAATATGTTCTTTTTTTTTTTGTTTTTGTTTTTTGCCAGTCTGTTACATTAGGATTTGCTACGTATTTAGGAGGATGAGGAAGACATGGATCCAGAAAGACTCTTGGTTCCAACACAGCTTCTGTTAAAAGACAAACCACATAGCCAGAACCTAGTACAGTATGAGGTACCCAGCAGATGACCAAACATCCAGCTGGGCTGGTTGGAGATGCCTGTTAGATGTGTCATAAAAATGCTCAGCAGCAACCAGAAGCCTGAACTGAAGCCTTGAGAGGTCATGGGGTTGATGATGTGGTTGGGTGAAGGCAGCCTTGTCGTGGTCCTCTTACCCTTTGTGTCTCATACGGGCGGCAGGAGCTGGAGGGCATGATGGCATCTGAGAGAGGGAGGTGGTGTGTGTTTTAACTTGGAGGTTTTTATTGTTTTTGGTTTTTCAAGACAGGGTTTCTCTGTGTAGTCTTGGTCATCCTGGAACTCACTCCGTAGACCAGGCTGGATTTGAACTCAGAGATCTGCCTGCCTCTGCCTCCCTAAAGATGTATACCATCACCGCTCAGCTTAACCAGGAGATTTTTAATAGACTTGTGAACTGATGGCATTGTCAAGGGGAATTCCTGGAGAGAAGTCGTGTCTGATTAAAACTAGGGTGATGTGGAGAGGTTGGAAAGCTGCCAGGAGCTGATTAGCTTATCTCGGGCCCACTTTAGCCACCTGAATTCCTTGTCCACTTTGTCCACCTTGTATCAGTAGTATCCCATGAGTAATAGGTTAAAAACCTTTGGCATCTAGTAACTTAGCAGACCACTAGCTTCTATCGTCTACCAGCTAAGCCTGTCAACAGATAGCATCTGAGGCCCATAGAAAAGCTTTCTCCACCTTGCTGTAACTGCCCCTCGGATAAACCCACCAAAGAGTTTTATACTTGCTTCATTTATGGCTGTCGTTCTGTAAAACTATAAAGCTTCATGAAACTGCTTTCACTTTGAAAGATGGAATTTGGGGAGACCTAAATCTGTGTTGCTGAACCATGGTCACTCAAAATGGCTCCAGAAGAAGCATCTGTTATTCCATTTAAGGTGAGAGCTCTGCCTTTTTTGCTACAAATGGGATTGCCACAACCTGTAGTCCATGCCCAGTTGCCAGAATTCGGTAGATGAAGCTTATTGGAATAGCCATGCCTCTTGGTTAATGTGTCACCCGTGGTGGTTAGTGATTGTGACTAAGATTCATGGCTTCTAGTCCTGAAGTACTTACCACATGGTCCTCACACCAAGTTGGTTGACCTGGTGCGAAGAAGAGTGAGATCAGTGATGCTGAGGAGGACGGGGTGGGTGGAGGACCCTGTGACGGATCTGGCTTCAAGGGGAGTAGGAGCCCCTTCTTGAGGATTCTGTCGGTGGTGTCAGTCTAGGCAAGGTCATAGGGTCTAAACACGCGTGGGCAGCTTCTGCTGCATAGGTGGGAACAGTTTTCTCCTTTCTGCCCTTCCACTTAATAACTATTTATTTTGGCTTTCTGGAAAAGACATCCTGGAAATCTGTGGTAGGAAAAGTTTTGGCCACATGTTTCTCCTTTGAAATTTGTCAAACATGGGTACAGTTCTCATACTTATTGTCTGTAATGTCATAATGACAAGTGCTTGCTGTCTCCTCTCAACTCTTGGTTCTCTGTTTTTTGGGGTTTTTTTTTTGTCTTTGAATTTTAGAATGACCTAGAGCTGGTATTGACCTGAGGTCTTTTAGTTATTTTACCAGAGGGTAAACAGAGATCCAGAAGGTGAGGTAACTTTTCCCGAGTTGTAAAGCTGTGGTAGAGCTGGAGGAGCTGCAGCCGGGACCACGGCGAGCTTCCTCTGCCACCCCACTGCTAGGCCTGGGGATTTTCTGGGGAGTGCGCAGATAATTTCACTGCCTACTCTTGCTCTGCGCAGGAGCAACCTTGTGGAGCAGGTGGTTGCTGATACAAACTTTTTGTGGTGTCTAGCAGTGTGGCAGTGTGTTGTCCTATTTCCTAATCTTTATTCCTATTAATTCCTAATATGATTCCTAAAATCCGGGGCAATGAAGTGCCTTCTGCTGCTAGCAGCCCCTAGGTAATTTCAGGGTGGGACAGTCGTTGGAAGATGGGGGCAGCAGCATAGAGGAGGGGACTTCAGTCTTCTTTCCAGACCCCAGAGAAGGAGGAGCGTCTGAAGGCTGAGCAGATCAGCAGTGGCTGGTAGTTGAGTCAGTCACACCCACGTAATGAAGCCTCTGTGGGTAGACTGTCACATAGGCAGACTTCCTAGGAGCTGAACACTCGGAAGTTCTAGGGAGGACAAGGCAACCTTACCCAATCTTCCTACCTGGCCCTGTGTGTTTCTTCATCTGCATCCATTTTAATGCCCTTTATAATCCAATAGTAATCGTAAGTGTTTCTCTGACTTCTGTGAGTTGTTTGAGAAAATGAATCTGAGAAGATGATGAGCCCTGACATGGACAGTGGGTCAGATGTAGCCTGGGCTTGAGGTTGGCATCTGGAGTGAAGGCCATCTTAGGCTTCAAGACTTGTCTTCAAGTAGATAAGGTTGCAGTGAAAATGGACTGGAGAAACACAGCTAGTGTATGCTTTAGAACCAATTGCTGGGTGGTGTGTAAGGAGACATCACACACATGTGTTTGCACAAGTGATAGCAATGTAGGAGAAGCTGTATTTGGGTTTTTTCCTTACGTGGGTCCAGTCATTGAATAAGTCATTGTCTGTGAGCAATGGGAAACCCTTTCTGGCCAGAAATGAGACAAGGCTGTCTTCAGCAGCTGAGCAGTGTTCTCTGTGACTCCCTGCCATTAGCCCTTACCTTGGCCTTGGAAACCACGAGTGGGCTGAAGTAGCTCCCCTAGTTCTGAGAAGTGCATGCCAGTACTTTTTTAAGCTGTTATTTTGTGTTATGGGTGTTTTACCTGCATGAATGTGCACCACTTGAATGCAGTACCTTTGGAGGACAGAACATGGCATCAGATCCCCCCTGGGACAGGAGTTATAAATAGTTGTGAGCCACTATGTGGGTGCTGAGAGTCAAACCTGGGTCATCTAGAAGAGCAGCTAGTGTTCTTAAACAGCTGAGCCATTGCTCTAGCCTGTAACCACTTGTTGTCCTGGAGTATAGGCTGTTCTACTGAGGCGTGAGGGTATCAGCACCTGCTCCCTGTTTCTCCAGGCATTATGGTGGAAGGCTCAGGTATGGGCTTTCTAGTTCAGGGACCTGTTGCCTACGACTCAGTGTGGTGTATCCAGGCAGAAGACACTGATACTGGTGTGGCCCTCGTGCTAGGGAGGGGCTCATAATGCAGACTTGCCTGCTGAACCCCTCCCTCAGAAAGACAAAGCAACCTTCTCTAGAGAAGGAAGTGTCTCCTGCAGCTGAGAAAATCTCCTCCACTTTTCCAGTGACATCAGACTGTAAACTTCCTGGCTGTTTCTCATGGAGCTTTCCTGATGTAAGAGTTTGAGGTGTTTTGTTTGTTTTTAGTGTGGTGGTTCCCCTGGTCTGGCCAAGGACAGGTTGTTAGGAGGCCTGTCAGGCCCCACATAGGACCTGGTTGTCCTCTGCAACCTGGGGTTGTCTACGAAACCCTTTTCTAAAAAGTGGCTTTTAGGTCTCTTCTCTTCCACCTGTGGTGGCGACAAAGAGCTGGTTTGGCAGCTTCCTTCAGGGACTGTCCTAGCTTCAGGCTGTGGTTTCTGGGGTGTAGCAGTGACTTGGGGGACCATAGCCACACACTGGGAAATTCGGGTCTGCTCTGGCGGCTGCCATGGAGGAAAGGCCTAGGATATGTTTGTGAAGAACTCAAGCCAGGTTATTAGAGAAGCCAGATCCATATCTTGTTTTTACCTGGTGCTTCCATTTTGTGCATATTCTTCCTCTGCTCCTCTCCCTGTTGTGTCTGCCTGCTACTGTGCATAGGATGTGTTGTCTGAGGGTGACTACCAGATGCTAAAGCCAAGGCCAGGTAGCAGGTTTTCAGTATGTTCCTTATGCGGCGACCCTTTAGTACAGTTCCTCTTGTTATGGTGGTGACCCCAACCATAAAATTATTTCCTTGCTATTTCTTAACTGTGGTTTTGCTACTGCCGTGAAAATATCTGGTATATAGGTTGAGAACCACTGCCCTAGAGGTCCTAGGAAAGATGGATTCAAGACACAGGAGTAGACTCCTCCCATTCCTGATGAGTAGCTTCCATGTCAGTCTAGTATATTCAGTTTGTTTCATACAGTGTTTAGTGAAGGCTGCCATCAGTATAACTCCCAAGCAGGATGGGCCTCCACCATGCCAGGGTGTCCCAGCTGAACCAAAAAGCGAACACCCATTACAAGGAAGTCACTGAGCCAGAACCTTGAATAGGATATGGTCTACTGTCCTCCAAGAGCTTCCAGTCAAACAAACAAGATGTGTCATTCTGTGTCCTTGTCTGCTACTTGGAGTCCTTCTGCTTGATCCAGAAATTGTGACTAGGTGAGAAGTCCTAGTGTTGGCAGTCCTGAGCCCTTGAGTGCCCAAGGTCTAGGGGACTGTACTATGTAGTACATCCAGAGGCTTTTCATTCCAAGCTCTGGGAATAGGGAACTCTTTCCCTATTAGATGCTAGACTGTGGCTTTACATACTCAAGTTGAAGGTTTTTGTTGCTTGGAGCTTTATCGGTGGGCCCCGTACATGGCAGCTGTTGTGATCCGTGACTCCTGCTGCGTGTGGTACAGGTCTTGAATGGGCCTCAGATATTGGGATGCTCCAAAAGCAGTTTGTACTATAGAGTGTTGGGTCTTAAGAGGCCAGGGTCACAACTTTCATTCCTGGCATTTGGAATTCTTGGCAGCTTCCTCTTGAGTGATTACAGCCTGAAGGCTCGTTGTCTTCAGCTGCTCTGTCTGTCACTTTACACCTCTGCTCCCCAGCACAGTCAGTCTCGGCGGCTCCTGCTTTTCTCTCTCTTACCAGCTCAGCCGACTCCGCTGGGGAAAGTAAGCAGAAACGGACCAGTGAGACCGCTCAGCAGATAAACTTGCTTAGTGCTAAATCTGACGACCTGAATCGATTTCCCCCAGGAATCACATGGTGAAAGGAGAGAACCAACTCCTTTAAGATGTCCTCTGACCTATACATTCATGCCTTGACATGTGTGCATTCAGATACAGTCAGGTGTGGTTGCGTCTCTCATTTAGCCACCAATCTAACTAAGGACATTTGCATACCTCCTCTGCATTAGTGGCCTCCAGAGGGACCTCTGGGCAGGAACTGCCTTGATGTGACTGCACCCTTTGTTCTTAGTGTGTGCTTTTACATTTCCCTCAGGCTGCTGTCGCCTTTGCTTTGTGTGCTTTTTACAAAATAGTCTTTCCTCGTAATGGAATTCTGTCCTGGTGAAATTTGTTGACAGTACCTACTAATGGGATAGCTGGTTCATATAATACTCCTGTTTCTACTTGTGCTGCTCTCCAGAATGACTGTCCTCGTTAGCATCCCCACCAGACGTGTAAGGGTTACAGCACTGAGCGTCCTTAGCCTCCACCACAAACCCTAGGGGTTGAACCTAAGGCTTCACATGTGCTAGGCAAGCGCTCTACTCCTGAAGGATGTCCTTACTTTTGAAGGATGTTTCTAGAACCTCTTTATTCTTTCGATAATAGCCGACCTTACTGGAGTGATACAGTCAGTGGGCAAGCTTTCACGTAGTTGGTCATTTGTATAATTTGTGAACAATATTCATTCATATTTTGACCCTTGTTAATTGCAATTTTGGTGTTTGTAAGATCATTATATATTTTGGATTTTAATCGATTTAAAGATTTATTTGGTTATGTGTATTAATGTTTTCCTGTGTGTATGTGCATCATGTACATGTAGTGCTCAAGAAGGCCAGAAGAGGGCATTGGATCCCCTGGGACTGGAGTTATAGCCAGTTGTGACCCGCCATATTCTACTGGGAATCAAACCCAGGGCCTCTGGAAGAGCAGCAAGTGCTCTTAACCACAGAGCCATCTCTCTAGCTCTGAGGGATATTAATCTTTTTAAAAGTTGTATTCATTGTTGCCAGGCAGTGGTGGTGCACACCTTTAATCCAGCACTCAGGAGACAAAGGCAGGTGAATCTCTGTGAGTTCAAGGCCAGCCTGGTCTACAGAGCAAGTTCCAGGACAGCTGGGGCTACACAGGGAAACTCTGTCTCAAAGCAACAAAAGCAAATTGCATACACAGTGTAAAATACTGAACTTCATGATTATGTTTTCATATATTCATATAATGGACTTTTTTCTTGATGACACTCATTTTGACTGGGATGAGATGAGCCTCAGTACAGTTGATTTGCATCTCATCTTCCTCCCATCCTCTTCCCTCCCTCCCTCTCTCTTCTTGTTATTTTGTTTTTTCCCCTCTTCTCATTTTTCAGACGGCAGTTCACATGACCCAGGAAGACCTCAAACCATGTAACTGAGGATGATCTTGAACTTTTCACCTCCTGAGTGCTTGGATTACAGTGTATTTACTACACTCAACTTGATTTGTGTTTTCTTGGTAGCTAAAGATGTTGGACATTTTTAAATGTATGTTTATTGACTTTGCACACCTTTTTAAAAAAATTGGTATTATTTTTCCTGTGTGTTTTATTTTTTTATTACTGTTTGAGACAACTTCTCTCTATGTATACCATGCTCACAACCCTCCTACCTCAACTTTCCAAGTCCTGGGATTGCAGGTGTGTGGTTCTGCATCAGGCTGATTTTCACTATATTTTCTAAAAGTTTTTATGGCCCTGTTTATCAGGGAACAGGTGCCCAGTTTTCCTTTGTTGTTGTGTCTTTGTGAGGTCTCGATCGTCCTTGACCTCATAAAAAGGATTTTGCAATGTTCTTTCTTCTTCAATGTTTCTTAATTTTTGAGAATTTGATTATTTATTCTCTAAATGCTTTGTGGAACTCAGTCAAAAAAAATCATCATGCCCTTGATTTTTTTTTTTTTTTTTTTTAAAGACAGGGTCTCACTATGTAACCTTGGCTGGTCTAGAGCTTGCTATGTTTATGGGAGACTTTTAACTACAGTTTCCATTTTATTTCTTATTATTGGTATGTCTACATTTTCTGTTTCTTTTTTAATTTAGTCTGGATAGGTAGAATATGTCTAAAATTTGTGCATTTCTTTTTAGATTTTCCAGTTTGTTAATCATGTAATTTTTTCTTGTAGTTTCTTTTTTAAAGAGCAGATTTATTTTATTTTTATTTATGTGTTTGTCTGTGCGTATGCCACATGAGAACAGTGACCACAGAGTCCAGAAGAGGGCATCAGATTCTCCGGAGCTGGAGTTACAGGTGGTTATGGACCACCCAGTGTGAGTGCAGGGAGGCAGGCCGCTGTTCAAGTGCTCTTAACCCTGAGCCATCTCTCCAGCCAGTCAGAGTAGTTTATTTTCTTTCCTTTTTTTTTTCCCTCCCTTTGGTTTTTCCAGAAAGTGTTTCTCTGTCCTGGACCTCGGTCTGTAGACCAGGCTGGACTTGAACTCAGAGATCTACGACCTCTGCCTCCTGAGTGCTGGGGTTTGCACCACCACACATGGCTTCAGCTCTGATTTTACTTATTTGGGCTTTCTTTTTTTCTTGGTTAGTCTAGCTAAAGATTTGTTAATCTTTGTTCAGATCTCTTTGTATTTTTATTATTTTAAAATTTTATTTTATTATTATTGATATGTCTCTCTGTGTGTATGTATGTGTGTCTGTACATGCGTGTACATGTGCATGCATGCCACTGTTTGCTTGTGGAGGTCACATGACAGTTTTTGGTGCACTTCCACCACTTGGGCATATCCTATGAATTTTAATACAGGATGTTTTCATCTTTATTTCGAGAACCCCCCACTTGTTTG
Organism: Myodes glareolus; assembly: GCF_982192425.1. NCBI lineage: Eukaryota > Metazoa > Chordata > Mammalia > Rodentia > Cricetidae > Myodes > Myodes glareolus. Next base: position 64,888,048 of record NC_142034.1, read on the forward strand.
TTTTTTTTTTTGGTTTTTTTTTTTTTTTTTTTGGTTTTTCAAGGCAGGGTTTCTCTTCTGTAGCTTTGGAGCTTGTCCTGGAACTTGTTCTGTAGACCAGGCTGGCCTTGAACTGACAGAGATCCCCCTGCCTCTGCCCTAAGTGCTGGGATTAAAGGTGTGTGCCACCACTGCCAGACTTAACTGGTGATTTTAGTCCATTCACATTGAGGTTGTTGTTGATGTGGACTTTGTTGTTGATGTGACTTCCTGCAGTATTGCTTCTTTCTAATTGTTTTTGTCCCATCTCATCTCTATTACTATTGATCGTTTTGGTTTGATAGTCTTTTGTCATGCTGATATCCTCTTTCTATTTGGTATTGAATGGGTGTAGCTTATGAGTTGTGAACATTTATGTGTTTTCATAATGGTGGTTATCATCTTTTTGTTTCTAGTGTAAGACTTCCTTAAACATTGATCTTTTTTAAAATTTTTGTACGTCTGTGTTTGTGTGTGTGCAGGCACTTGTGCTTTCATGTATGTATGTATGTATGTATGTATGTATGTATGTGTGTATGTATGTGGGTGGGTGCCTGGGTACCATTGTTTGTGTATGGAGGCCAGAGGACAACTTATAAGAGTCAATTTTTTCCTGTGTATGGGTTCTGAATATAAAATCCAGATGGTCAAACTTGGGGAAAAGCTGTGTACCCTCTTTTTTTAAAAAAAAATTTTTTTTAAATATTTTTAATTAAAATATAGTTATCCTCTCCCCTTTTCTCCCTCCAGTCCCTCCCATGTCCCATCCCTTCAGACCTTACTGTTCCCACCTCCCCATTTCAAATTGATGGCTTTTTTCCTTTGATGATAATGATGATGATTATTATTATTAGTTTTTTTTTTTTTTTTGAGACAGGACTTCTCTGTGTAGCCCTGGCTTGTCCTGGAATTTGCTCTGTAGACCAGGCTGACTTCGAACTCACAGAGGCCCGCCACTGCCTCCCAAGTGCTGAGATTAGTGTTGGGATTAAAGGCGTGCGCCACCACCATCCAGCTGATTATTATTCTTACATATACATACAAATACATAAAATGCAACCTGTGGGTCCATTGTTATTATTTGTGTGTGTGTGATCCCAGAGTTGATTACCTTGTATTGGGTTGCCAGTCAGGGGGTTTATTTCTGGGAGAGGCTAATTCTCCCTTTTAAAAATTATTCTGGTCTTGAATAATTTAAGAAGTATTGTTGCAAATCTCTGAGTTCAAGGCTAGACTAATCTACAAAGTGAGTTCCAGGACAGCCAGAGCTACACAGAGAAGCCCTGTCTCAGAAAAAAAAAGGGGAGGAGGAGGAAGTACTGGTAATGGTGGTAGTAGTGGTATTGGAGAGACCCAAGAAATGGCTCAGTTACATACACTGGCTGCTCTTCCTGAAGACCAGGGTTCAGGTCCCAGCACCCACATGACAGCTCATAAATGTCTGTAACTCCAGTGCCAAGGGCTCTGACACCCTCTTCTGGTCTCCTTGGGCTTGCATGAGGTGCACAGACGTCCATGTAGGCAAAACACCTGTACAAATAAAAAGAAAAGTTTTGGAAAAGAAGAAAAAAGTATTGGTTGTAGCTTTTCTTGAAGTCCTGGTAGAGTTCTATGAATCAGTCTGGATCTGGGCTTTTTAGACTGAAATCTTAATTACTGGCTCAGTGTCATCTTTTGTTATGGGTCTGTTTTAGGTTGTTGGTTTCTTTTGGTTTAACTTTGGTAGTTAAATCATGAAATCCATCCTTTTTTTATTTTGGTTTTTCCAATTTATTGAAGTGGAAGTTTTTAAAATTTCTTTAATATTTTAATTTTTGGTGTCTGTTGTAATGTTTTCATTTCTGGTTTTATTAATTTGAGTCATCTTTTTCTTTCTTTTGCAAGGGTCTATCAATCTTGTTTATCTTCTTAAAGACCCAGCTCTTAGATTCACTGATTATTTGTATTGTTTTCTTTGTTTCTATTTCATTGATTTCTGTTTTGATTTTTATTATTTATTGCCATCTACTGGGTTTGGATTTGTTTCTTGTTTTTCCAAATTCTTATTTTTAGGTGTTCGGTTTTTTAAAATTATTTTTATTTGATGTGTGTGTGTGTGTGTGTGTGTTGCCTGAGTGTATATGCCCATGTACCATGTGAGTGCCTGGTATCCACAGAGGCCAGAATTGCATCATCAAATTACTTATTTGTGCTCTTTCTGATTTTTTAAAATGACTTTTCTTTATTTTTTCTTTTCTTTTTAAAATTTTATGTGCTTTGGTGTTTTGCCTGTATGTATGTCTGTGTGAGAGTATCAGATCCCCTGGAACTGGAGTTACAGACAGTTGTGAGCTGCCATATTGGTACTGGGAACTGAACCTGGGTCCTCTGGAAGAACAACCAGTGTTTTTAACTGCGGAGCCATCTCTCCAATCCTCTTTCTGATTTCTTAATGTAGGAACTTAGGGCTATAAACTTCCTTCTGAGGACTGCCTTTACTGTGTCCCAGAGGTTTTGTTGTCTGGTATTTTCATTTTCATTTAGTTTAAAGAATATTTTGATTTTTTTCTTCATTTCTTTGACTCATTCTGTAATGAACTGTTTAATTTCCATGAGTTTATACACTTACTAGAGTTTTGTTTGCTGTCTATTTTGTTTTGTTGCATAATGGTCAGATAGCTTGCATAATTATTTCAATTTTTCTGTGTTGTGAAAGTTTGTTTTATGTTCCAGCCTGTGACCCGGTTTGCAGAGGCTTCCGTGTGCCGCTCAGTAGGATGAATATACTCTGGTACTTCGGTAAATGTTCTGTAAGTGCATGTTAGGACTACTTGATGTAAGATGTCATTAAATCTGAGGTTTCTCTGCTAATTTTTTTTCTCAGAGGACTATCTGTTAGAGAAAGTAAGATGTTGAGGTCGCCTTCTGTTATTCATTATCTGTGTCTTTAATTCCATTTGCATGTTTTTTATGAAATTGAACGTGTCAGAGTTTAGTGTTATAGGTTAGTATTGTAATATTTTCTTGATTGATGCCTTGGTTAGAATAAAGTACCCTTCTTTGTCTCTTCTGACTAGTTTTAGTTTGAAGTCTAGTTTTTCAGATAGCAGAATGACAACGCCTACTTGCTCCCTGAGCCTGTTTTCTTGAAATACTTTTTTTCATATTTCACTTTAACGTGTTGCCAGTCTTTAAAGCTAAGATGGGTTTCTTAAGACAACAGAGATTTGTTTCTCTTCTTCTTCTTCTTCTTCTTCTTCTTCTTCTTCTTCTTCTTCTTCTTCTTCTTCTGTTTTTTTTTTTTTGTTGTTGTTGTTTTGTTTTGTTTTTTGAGACAGGATTTTTCTGTAGCTTTGGAGCCTGTCCTGGAACTAGCTCTTGTAGAGTAGGCTGGCCTCGAACTCACAGAGATCTACCTGCCTCTGCCTCCCGAGTGCTGGGATTAAAGGTGATTTTGTTTCTTAATCCATGGAGCTAGTCTAGTCTATGTCTTTTGATTGAAGAAGTGACACTATTAATTTTTTTAAGTAATTTAATTTTTTTAAATATATTTATTTTATATGTATTTTCCTTGCATGTATGTCTGTGTACCACATGCATGCCCGGTACCCACAGAGGTCAGAAGAGAATGTTACATACCCTGACCAGAACTATGACTGATTATAAGCTGCCATGTGGAGTCTGGAAACAGAACCCAGGGTCTCTGCAAGAGCAGCCAGTGTTCTTAACAGCTGAGGCATCTTTCCAGCTCACTCCTTCCCCATTTTGTTTTGTTTGTTGAGGTAGGGTCTTGCTATGTATCGCAGACTGTTGCTGTGACCTCCAGCTCACAGTCTTTCTCCCTTAGCCCCCCTGTGCACACTGTACTCATCCTGCTCCCCTGATGCAGTTTAACAGGCTTGGTCTGCTGGTGGCAAATCTTTGTTTCTGCTTATCTAGGAAAGTTCATTTGTCCATTTCTGTAGAGTAGTTGAGAATTTTGTCTTCATCTTGCACTTTTGACGTTTTGACCTAATATTCCTTGGAGAAGCTTTTTTTTTTTTTGACTCTTTGAGCTCCTTGGATCTGGATGTCCACGTCTCATTGAAGGCTTCAGGGGGTGTAGCTCAGTGGTAGATTATCTGCTGTGTGAACAAAACCCTGTGTTCATTCCTTAGCACCATAGACAGGCAAGGAAGTTGTTGTGGCTTGAATGAAATGGCTCCGTTGGCTCCAAGGTGTGGCCTTGGAGGGTGTTTGTCTCCTGTGGATGGATGGGTTTTGAGGTTTCAAAAGCCTCTACCAGGCCCAGTCTCTCTGTCTGCTGGCCATGGATCAGGATGTGAATTTCTCAGCTGATCTCCAGTGCCATGCCTGCTGTCATGCTTCCAGCCGTGATAATGGAGTAAGCCTCAGAAACTGTAAGCACGCCCCAGTTAGGTGCTTTCTTTTATGAGTTGCCTTGGTCATGGTGTCTCCTCATAGCAATAGAACAATGAATAAGACAGAAATCTTTAGGAGTTTTCAGCTGTTACTTTAATAAAGAGATTTTTAGTGTTTTTTCCCCCTGGAATTCCCTGGAATTCACGTAGTGCAACTGTTTGTTTCCTTAATGATTTCCCATGTGTCTCAAAGAGTACGGAGTACCTGCTGAGGCCAGAGCTGTTTTGGGTCTCTTCAAGTTGGAGTTGTGGATGATTGTGAGCTCAGAACTCTGGTCCTCCGACACGGATGCTAGGAACTAAACTCTGGTCCTCTGGGAGAACAATAAGTGAGGGTTTTTTGTTTGTTTGTTTGTTTGTTTTTTAAGACAGGGTTTCCCTCTGAAGGTCTGACTACTCTGGAACTCACAATGTAGTCCTGTCTGGTCTCAAACCAGATTTGCCTGTCTCTGCCTCTGCTTCCCACGTACTGGGGCTTATGGCATGTGCCACTATCTGGCCTAGCAAGTGTTCTTAGGTGCTGAGCCATCTCTCCAGACTCTTCTGTTTTAGTTAAAAAAAAAAAATGTCTGATGGATTATTTCAAAAGACTTGTGCTCAGTTCAGAAATTCTGCTTCTCCTAGTTTATTACGGAAGCTGTCGAGAATTATTTTTCAGGCAACCATGGACTTCCTTTGGCTTGATCTCCACTTGAGAGAACTACCGTGTCCTTTCCAGGTGCCGTGCATCCTTGATGTCTCCATGTCTGGCATAACAGTTGCCTTTCCCAGTTTTGTGTAGTGGCTTTCACAGGACAAAGCCTTTTACTTAGGTAGGGTTTAGGGGGCCCGTGTTTGGGCTTTGCTGACAGGTGGAGGTGGAAGCGTGGCCTGTGTAGTCCTCGATGTAGTCAGTGCCGCCAGAGCTCTGTAGTCCATCGTCGTCCCAGCTGCAGCAGTGTGTGAGAGTGAGTGCGCAAATTTGCAGTGGACGTGGGATTCTAAATGTGTGTTTTCTTACGGCCTGCATACTTGAGTGCCTGGGACCCTGGGGCTTATGATGGTGGCAGTTGAAGTTCTGATGTGACAGAATGTGGAGGGTGCTGTCACTAGGTCCTGTGGGGCAAGTGTAGGTGATGGCAAGATCGTGGCACTGGTAGGTATGGTCTTGGAGCTGATGGCGTTGATAAGATCTTCTCCAGGTCTCACTGGGCAGCATGGACGACTACTGACCGTATTTCTAGCATTGTGGGCCATACGTGGACTCTTCTCCAGGCCTCGGGGTGCAAGCCCCGGTGATGGTGCACTTTTGATATCAGCAGCTATGATCTCAAAGATACAACATATGGGGGAGGCTTCTAAATCCTATAAGGTGAATGCAGGTAAGGCTAGGGTTGTGGTGTTGGAGCTGCAGGATACCAAGAAGTCTGTGCTCTGCCCTGGGAGAGCAGGCTCAGTGCTTCTTTTGGTAACTACTGGCCCTCCAAACAGAAAAACATCTAGCAGTGGCTTTTGTAGCAGCTTGTGTTGTGAGGACTGGGGAGGGCCAATCTGAGGTCATTGGCTATAGCAGAGTGCTCACTGAGAGACAGGGAGAGAGAGAGAAACAGACAATGAGAGGCACAGTCAAAGACACAGACACAGAGAAACACGGCTGGGTGAGGTGGGGAAGCTCTGTTTACCCAGTCAGTACCACAGACTACAGTGTGGAACCTCCTTTCTTGACTAATATTTGGTATCTGTACAAAGAGGATTGAGCAACATATTCTATAAGTGTTGGTCATTCATGACTTATGACTGTCTTGATGAATATAATTATAAATATGAAATTACAAACAGTGCCAGGTATGATGGCACAATGCCAGTACTTCTAGTACTGGCCACGTAAGGCACAGGGATCTTGAGGCCACCCTGGGCTACATAGCAAGTCCAAAGCTTGTCTGAGCTACATGTGAGACCCTATTTCAAAGAAACCAAGGACTGGGGCTATAGCTCAGCAGCAGACCACTTTCCTAGACCCGGTGTGACCCTGATTACGGGGGGGCGGGGGGGAGGTGGCGGGAACAGAAGCAGAAGAAAATGAAACTAGCACACACGTCACTGCTTGTGGCCACACAACACTAAATGCATCCGTGTACACATGACTGTGTAGGTAACTCTGAGAGGGCGGTCCAGGAGGGGGACAGACATCTATAAGACTTTCCTGTAGGCAGTTGGATACATACAGAGACTTGAAAGAGGATCCTTAGGAGGACCTTGTGCAGATATATAGTGGTAGGGATATCACAACCACAAGGTCATGTGCATGGGAAGAACCTGGGGCCTTGTCTATAGTGCTTGCTCTCCTCGTGGTTTGCCTGGTGGACACAGGAGTAGAGGGTCTCCTGTAGGGAGTGGTGGGGCGAGCAGTTCTTGGTTCTGATCTCAGATGTCTCTGCCCTTTACTTGCAGGGCAGAGGCCCAGAGTTGCCTTGAGGCTGTACCAACTCCTACTAACTGTAATCTAAAGGAAATTGATATATTTGAGCCTCACCTGCCCACTGATTGTCTCTTTTCCCTCAGAGGCAGCTGCTACAGTCTCGCGTGTGGTCCAGCTACCTAGGGACAGATGAGCAGTGATGTGCGCGTCCACTCCTGGCCTTGCTCCTACTACCTGAGCCTTGAGAAGCAATGGGTTCCTGGGAAGCTGACTTTGACACCTCGGTCACTGAAGTTCAGTGCGGACAGAACTGAAGAGGTCCTTGTGGGCCTGCCTCTCTCCAGCATCACTGAGATCAGGAAGGAGTCTTCTCTCTTTATCTTCAGTGCCATCACAGTCCTGGAGAAGGGCCAGGCCAAACACTGGTTCAGCTCACTGCGGCCCAGTCGCAATGTTGTCTTCAACATCATCGAGCACTTCTGGAGGGAGCTGCTACTGTCCCAGCCAGGCACTGCTGCCAACACAGCCTCCCCCATGACCAGGGGGCAGGAGCTGTTGGGACTGATGGCTAGTTCCCAGAGACGCATGGAAGACACAGCAAAGGTCCTTCATCACCAGGGCGAGCAGCTGGACAGCGTCATGAGGGGCCTGGAGAAGATGGAGTCAGATCTAGATGTGGCTGACAGGTGGGCAAACCCCAATGTGCCAGAGTCCAGAGCCAGGGAGAGACTGCAGAAAGAGACCCAGGAAGATGGTTGGAGAGGGAGACTGCTCACTCACATAATTCCCATTACAATGTAGTAATAGTTCATGTGGTCTGTAAATAACTGTAGTGTAAGTGTGTGTATTAGAAACAGCTTGTATAAATTTAATACTATCCTTCACTTCTGCTATTCCTCAGGGCCTGAGAACATGTGCTCCCTGTGGATGAAGGACTGTGTCTGTAAAGAGCATGCAGTGCTGCCAGGCTGCTGTGTGGTGGGGTGGTCAGGCTCCTTCGGTGCTTCTTAGGCATGATGGTCTTTGCCGTAGTCCGCTTGTGGTTAGGGATGTGCTCACAGAGGGCTTGTGGATGGGGAGCCAAAGACACATCCTCCCCTCTTATCAAGCCAAAGAGGTTCTTTTAGTCGGACCGTGCCATGGAGGTAGGCCTGTGTCCGGCTTGTCACGGGAGCAGAGGCAGCAGAATCTGCAGACTGTTCAGAGTTGGCAGTTCTGGTCTCTCTGGGCTCGGCTTAGTTGTGATAAAAGGATGTTGTGTTCCAGGAATAGAGTTCTCATTCTGTCTCCGCTCTGGTTGACCATGTCACAGCCTGTTTCTGCCTCTGTGCACATGGATGCATACTTTCCGGGAACTCGAATGGTTCAGCATATCTCAGTCTGCCAAGTTAGAGTTCCTGTTGTTTACTTTTGGTTTCTGTTGGGAAATGAGGTTTAATCTGGACACACTGGGTACATCTGAGCTCCTGTCTTCTCTGTGAAAACTCAGCAGTTGAGTCAGAGAGAAGTGAGGTCCTGCTGGTGCAGGCCGGTCTCGGTAGATGCCCAGTGCTCTCCTGAGCTCCATTCAGTGCTCCTCCAGACAGTGCTCCCCGTTAAGGAGCCCGCTCCGTCACCGCTCCAGCACATCGCTCCCACCTGCCCTCTGCTGTTTCCTGCACACGTCCGCCAGTAGCCCCTCAACTCTCACGGACATCTCAGCAGAACCAGAGCTTTTGTGCTGTTAGTGTTGGAACAGATGTCTTAGTGTGAGGCCCCAACTGTTGGCCTCTTGTGTTTTCAGTGTGTGCCTGCTTGTCAGTGTCACAGAGCCTGTTTCCATGATAGGCTAGACAGAGGGTACCTTCCATGTCTGAGAGCAGGGCTCTGTGGTCTGAGCATGTTTGGTTCCTTGTCTACCATGGTGCTTGTAATGCTCCCCAGGGAGAGTGTCCTCCAGCCTCAGAACTTACTGGGAGGGACTTGTGCATAAAGGAAAAACATGCTGCTGTTCTTTTGTCTTTTGTTTACCTCTTGTTGGTTGTGGTTTTATTTAGAGTAGCCAAACTAGGAAGTGGCTCAAGTGTCTATCAAGAGATAGACAAAGTGTGACACACACACATACGCATGCACACACACACATACACACACATATATGCATGCATACACACACACATACACACAGTAGAATATTACTCAGCAATAAAGAAGGATGAAATTGTGCCATTTATAGGGAAATGGAGGGACTGGATATCAGTGTGCTGGGTTAAATAGCAGACTCAGAAAGAAATAGATTGTGTGTTCTCTCATATGCAGAAGACAGATGGGGGCGTGACAGTAGTAGTTGGATTATCCGGAAGAGGGAGGAGACCCAGTGGATGTGGGGAAACGAGTGTAACAGTCTTCTAGTCACTGGGACCAAACACCTAACTAGGAGCAACGTGTGAGGGTATTTTGACTGGCAGCTTCAGAAAGGGTTTATCCCCTTGTCAGGCAGAAGGTATAGCCATAGAGCATGAGGCTGTTTGCATTCCCATTCCAGGAGCAGAACTGAGGACGTAGAAAGGATGGGCAGGACCAGAGCAAGACCCAGCAGGCTGTTCCTGTGTAGAGCTGTGATGAGCACACCCAGTCACAGAGACACAGTGACAGTGGTCAGCACAATGGGCTCTGAATGGGAATCTCTAGTCAGAGCAGCAGTGTCCCTCACACATACACGGGTAAGGAAAATATGGTCGATCTATGCAGTGAAATGCTGTTCAACCCTGAATAAGAAAGTCCAGTTATTTGTAGAGTACAAACGACCCTGGGAGTTGTAGTCAGTTAAGTAACTACAGCCCCAAAGGACAGTTGCGGCGTGTTTTCATTTGTGGAAATTGGAATCAATGGGGCTTGCCCACGTTTGTAGCTCCTGCTTGACTCAGTAAGCCCCCAAGCCCACCTTGGAAGTCCTCCAGTTCTATAATACATAAGTAGAGTAGACACACTCAGGAGTGAACAGAGCCCTGTGTGGATCCCTTTCCTGTGTTGAGAGAGCCATCATGGTGGTAAAGAGTAACCGAGAACTCCTTCTGTTGGAGAACATAGAGGCCAGCAGCTTAACTGTGAAGGGTTCGCAGAGGGAGGGCCACCACAGAACTGTACATTAGCTCCTTTGACCTGGTTTGCAGTTCACAGAACTTGTGTTGACCATGAGAATAATTACCAAGGATACAGATGAAGACATATAAGAGATCAGGTATGTAGAAGGGGCGGAGCTTCCATGCCCTTCCTGGGCACCCCACCCCCCACCCCCCAAGGGTGGTGTTCAGCTTCTGGGAAGCTCTGAGTGTCTCTAGGTGTTTTATCAACACTTCATCACATGGGGTGATTGGTCATTGGTGATCCCTTCAGCCTTCAGCCCTCCTTCCTTCTCGGGGATGGGGGAGGGGTTGAGATGAGGCTGAGGGTCCCCAGCCTCTGATGCAGCCCTGGTCTCTCAGTGACCAGCCCCACCTAGGAGCTCCCAGGGGCTGCTGGGAGCAGGGGTTCATCAGCACGTGGTAACACGTCACTTCCAGAATCCCAGGAAACAGGATGAGGACCAAAGGTATTTCAGAAAGTCATTCTTGAGGAATGCCTGTGAAGCTTGGCACATCAGGATTCTGCTTACTTTCTATTTTCATTCTGGAAAAAAGAAACAAAAGAACATGTTGCTAAAGTTTTTTCATAGGTGCCCTTTATCAGTTTGAGAAAGTTTTCTTCCCGTGATGGAATTCTTCTGGCTCGATGCTGTTCTGTTGGGCCCACAGCTTTCTGGGTTCACTGTCAGTGAGATGGTTACACTGACTGTTTTCCAGTTGTACGCTGTCCTCATCTTCCTCTTGTTTTACTTGTGGGTTAGTAATTTTTATGTCATCGGGTGTGCTTGCTGATTTTGCCGTGTTGAGATTCATATGTCGTGCCGGTTGGGTGGGGCAGGCGGCCTGTGAGGCAGAGGGCGGTGCTGCCCTCACACCATTCTTTGAATGGACTGCGGACAGAGTTATTGATCCTTGTCTTTGGCAGAGTTCACCAGGGAAGCCACTTAGGCCACGGTGTCCTCTCTGGTGTCATCGTTACAGATTTAGTTTCTTTCTAAAGATACTCATATTTTTTCCTTGCTTGGGTTTCAGAGGTTGGGCTGTCTAGTGTTGTACATTTCAGGGATGTTGTTAGATTTGTTGGCACTGAGAAGAATGTCCATAAGACTTTCAATCATTTCTAGTCCTATGTCTGAAATTTTTATTTTCTCTATTTCTTTTTTTTAATATTTATTTATTATGTATACAGTATTCTGTCTGTGTGTATGTCTGCAGGCCAGAAGAGGGCACCAGACCTCATTACAGATGGTTGTGAGCCACCATGTGGTTGCTGGGAATTGAACTCAGGACCTTTGGAAGATCAGGCATTGCTCTTAACCTCTGAGCCATCTCTCCAGCCCTTCTCTATTTCTTTTTTTTTTTGTTTTTGTTTTTTGTTTTTTGTTTTTTGAGACAAGGTTTCTCTGTGTAGCCCTAATTGTTATGGAACTAACTCTGTAGACCAGGTTGGCCTCGAACTCACAGAGATCCTCCTGCCTCAGCTTTCCAAGTGCTGGGATTAAAGGCATGTACTACTACCGCCTGACTTCTACCTCTCTTTTTAAAGACATGGTCTTACTATGTGGCCCTGGCTAGCCTGGAACTCACTTTGTAGACCAAACTGGCTTCTAACTCACAGAGATACTCCTGCCTATGCCTTCAGAATGCTGGCATTAAAGTCACAGGTCACTCACATCCATGTGTATAGAGGCACATGTTGCCATAGCATTTGTATGGGGTCAGTTTTCTCCTTTCGTCACGTGGTTTAGACGATCAGACTCAGATCTTTAGGCTTGCTGGCAAGTTCCTTTACCCACTGAGCTATTTCCCCACACCAGTTTCTTTTCTTTCCTTTTTTTTTTAAACCGCTTGCTTCTAATTTCATTGATCTCCACTTTTCTACTTCCTTTGTGTATGTTTTAATTTTCAACCAATTTGAAGTAGAAGCTTAGATAACTAATTTTAGACCTTTCATTTATTTGTTTGCTTGTTTGTTTATTTTTGAGTTTTTGAGGCAGTGTTTCTCTGTGTAGCCTTGACTGTCTTGGAACTCATTCTGTAGATCAAGCTGGCCTTGTATTCAGGGGTTCCTCTGCCTCTGCCTCCCAAGTGATGGGATTAAAGGTATAGTTACCACCATCCAATTGTAAGCCTTTCTAATATACACATATATACGTTGGAAACTCACTTTTCTCAGATGGAGTCATGCTTGCTCCTTGTGTGTATTGTATTTTCATTGTTATTCACTTTAAATGTTTTCTTCTTTTTTTAAGATTTGTTTTATGTGTAGTATTTTGCCTGAATCTATGTCTGTGTGTGTCACATGCATACTTGTGCTCTTGGAGGTCAGAAGGTGTCAGATCCCCTGGAACTGGAGTTACAGACAGTTGGAACCCAGGTCCTCTGCAAGAGCAGCAAGTACTCTTAATCGCTGAGCCATTGCTCCAGCACCTTCAAATGTTTTCTGATTTTCTTTTTGCATTTTTTTGGTACATGTACTTCAGTGTGCATTGATCTGCAAATATTTTCAGGTTTGTGTTTGTATGTGGACATAGTGGCTTTGCAGCTAGCTGCATTCCTGGCCTCAATGTTCTGCGTCCAGCTGAAAGCGTTGTGCGTTCATCAGTTGCTGGGTGATTCTGTGATCAGTCAGGCAGAGCTACCATAATACTGTTCAAAATCCCAAATTCTTACTAATTTTTTTTATCATTTTGTCCTATTAGCTATGGAAAGAAATGTAACCGCTGAAGGCTACAACTGTGATTGTCTGTTTTGTCAATTTTTTTGCTCAATGAATTTCGAAGTGGTGTTTTTGGTATGTAGATGTTTAGTGTTAAGTCTTCCTGTTGGATGGATTCTTTATCATACGGTGCCTCTGGTCGCATCTGTTTGCTGTTAACATCCTGTGTATTATATTTACATTTCAATTCTTTGTTTTCTGTGGATCTGTTCTTTCATACTTTACAGTGTTTTTGTGAACAAGCATAGCTACCTCTTGTTCCTTTCAAGCTGATAATGCCTTTATCTTGGGCCACTTGCTTTTAGTCTGAGTGCTTACCTGTTCCGTTTAACTCATTTAATCCTGCCTTTTGTTTGCTGTTTGTTCTTTTTGATAGTTGCTTTTTCTTTTTTTAATTTTTATTTTTTTTATATTTTACATGTAAGTGTTCTATGTCAGAAGGAGGCACCATATCTCATTATAGATAATTGTGAGCCACCATGTGGTTGCTGGGAATTGAACTCAGGTCCTCTGGAAGAGTAGCCAGTGCTCTTAACCACTGAACTGTCTCTCCAGCCCCCATACTTGCTTTTTCCTGCCTCCATGTGATGCATTGGGTCTATTTCTTGGTGTTGCAGTTGTGCTGTGCAGTCTAGTAGACACTAGCTTTACTAAAACTTAATTATATCAGGCTGGGAAGGGCCTTAAACATAGAGCTCTTACCAGTATGCACAAGGCCCTGAATTTGATTCCCTGGCTCTACAAACCATTAATTGAGTTTCTTAGTTGCCGTGTCTGTATATAAAATGTTGTTTGGACAGTGTTGGCAGAGCATTTCCATACTGCGGAAAGCTTTAGCAGACAGCTCTGGAGAGCTTGGTGGGTTGATGAATCCATGAGTGGATTCTGAGTCAGAACTCTCCAGGTCAAGGCATAGTGTGGAAAGAACAACATGAGTCATATGTACATGTTTGCTGTATCTTTGATTAGCTGGACCCCCTCTAGACAGGTGTACTTACCACCCCAAGCCTCAGGTCCCCATCCTTTGCTCTTTCTTCTTCATGAGTGTTTGTTGGAGAAGATTGACTATAAGACGGTAACATACTCTACAAGATTAAAGCAGTCTCCTGGAGAAAAACAAACAAACAAACAAACAAAAAACCAAAGGCCTTACACCTCAAAACTGACTGTCTCTGGTTTCCATGTTTTCTTTGCTCTTTTAGATTGCTGACAGAATTGGAGTCTCCTTCCTGGTGGCCTTTTAGCTCTAAGCTTTGGAAGTCGCCAGCAGAAGCCAAGACCAAGGAAGGTGTCTCTGTAGCTGCTTGTGAGCCCTTTGGAAAGGAAGGGGTAGTGATCAGAGTCCCTGCTATTGTTTCTCAGAAAACAGAGTCTCATTCCAAGCCAGGAAAACTCACTGTCCTGGTCTCTGCTTTGGAAATCCACGACTCCAGTTCATTGCTCCTGCACAGGTTTGAGAGGGAAGATGTGGATGATATCAAGGTTCACTCTCCTTATGAGGTCAGCATACGCCAGCGGTTCATCGGGAAGCCAGACGTGGCTTACCGGCTGATATCTGCCAAGATGCCAGAGGTCATTCCCATTTTAGAAGTGCAGTTCAGCAAGAAGATTGAGCTCCTGGAAGATGCCTTGGTGCTTAGGAGCTGGGCCCAGACTGCCCCTGCAGAGGGTAGCTGCTTCATGCATGCAGGTGAGTGGCCAGCAGGGCAGTGTGTGTACCGACTTCCAAAATCAGAGTTTCCCTCAGCGTGCTGTGGTGTGTGTTCAACATCCGCATCAGTCAGCAGCAGTGGGCTCTCACTCACAGGCCGTCATGGGCTTGTACAGCCCTTCCAGATGGCTAAGTTACACCTGTCCTTGATAGATAACTGGATTTCAGAATAGGGCAATGCCAAAGCTTGGTTTTTGATTGTCTCCCAAAGGCTTACCTCTCGGGGTGGCACTGTTAGGAGACAGTGGGGCCTTTAGAAGGAAGGCCTTCTTGGAGGGCTCTTCAGTCGCTGGAGGCTTGCCCTCTTCTTCCTCCTCTCTTCCTGCATGCTGGTGTTAGTGAGCAGTTCTGTTCCTGTCCTGGTGCACTGCCTCACCACAGGTACTGGGACCCTCTAGAACCACGAGTTAGGGGCAGTCTTTTCTCTTGCTAAGCTGGTTGGGTATTTCCTTGTGGTATAGGAGACTGATTAGTGTAAGCAGAGGTATTGTCAATACATTTTGTGTTGCTTTCAAAAAATAGCAAAAGCTATGTGTTGTATGAAGAAAAGATTAGGTAGCTCACCATTCTGAAAGCTTAAAGCTCAAGACTGGACAGCTCTGTTTGGTCTCTGGTGAGGGTCACATGGCAAATATACAATGGGGAGAGCACTTGGCAAGACAGGATGCTGAGGAGAATCAAGTGCCAGGCTTTACCTTCACAACAGCCATCTTTCTCAGAAATGTACTAGGATCCCATAATCCTTCCCAAAGACAGTATCCTTGTGACCTGATGACCTCCTCCTAGGCTCTGCCTCTCAGAAGTGCTACTACTTTCCAACATCACTTAGCACCTAGCATATGAGCCCTTGGAGACACTTACATCATATATGAACAATAGCAAAGGGTTTAGGTAAGTCAGCCAAAGGAAACTTCAAGTCTGGAGCCCTTGCCTCTACTCAGCCTAACTCAAGAAGTGACACTCTCAGACACATTCTGGTGTGACCCACACCACACCTGGCATGTCCCCACTAGCCTACCACTATCCTTTGGCATTGAGTTGGGTCTTCCCAACCACTACCCAGATGTACATTGTAGGGGGTCTGTATCCTTGAGTTCTTGGACACAGGGCTGAGTTTTCAAGTCCAGGTGCTGTGCACTGGGTCAAGTGGGACAACAGAACCTAGCACCAAGGTCCATGATAGGAATAGTACCTTTGGCATGATGTCTGTGCACTCACCGTGGTATCCACTTTCCTTGGATTAGGGTTAGCAAGGTGATGACCTCAGTGTGTCAGATGAGATGCTCCAGTGTGAAGCTGGACATCTGTCAGTGTGAGAAAACAAGTTGCCATGCTTAGCGTCCAAGAGAGGCTTTCAAGACTTGGAGTGTCTGGGGCTGGAGATGGCTCAGTGGTTAAGAGCACTGACTGCTCTTCCAAAGATCCTGATTCCCAGCAACCACTTGTGGCTCACAACCATCTATAATGGGATCTGATGCCCTCTTCTGGCATGCAGACATATGTGCAGACAAGCAAACAAAAAGAGTGTCCAGTGAGCTACAAGCAGAGAAGCAAGTAGTGGGGTCTGTCCTAGCGGAGGCAGGAGTAAGGAGATGATGAAAGCCAGTATGTACGAGATACTATGAGTGGGTGGTAGCTGTTCCAGGGGAAGGATGACTGAGGGAGGAAATGCCACCTTTGAGGTGGGGCTTCAGGTAGGACACATTGTAATGTCTTAGGAAGGTGGCAGCTATCCCAGTGGAGGAAGGACTGAGGAGGTGTCATTGACCTACAAGTAAGGTGACCTCCTAAGAAAGTTTTCATGTCACTGGATTGGTGGCTTCTATAACTCATGAAGTAATAGAGGTTCACTGCAAGATAGGCATCCATCCAATGGGTCTTGTTTGTCAGGGGTTCTGCCAACCCCCTAGTGTTAGCAGAGGGTCTAGGCTTGTACACAAGCTGCAGTGGTTCACTGTTCAGATATCACTGTCTTTAGGAAAGCTATATGTGTACTTCCTGTTTCCACTCCTGATCGGAGCAGTCCCCCCACTGGTGCAGGCCAGCCTCCCTTATTATAGACATTGACTTCAGAGATGTCTTCGTAGCCATACTCTTAGCAACAGCATGTTGGGATTTGATTGAGTTACTGGGGACTTGTCATTTGCAAGGGGCACAGGAAAGTGGCCATCACAGGGGCTCTTGTGTGTGTGTGAATGGAACATTAGAAGCGTGACAGTCTGTGTTATTTTTTGTATCCTGGGGACTCCTTAAGTGTTTTGAGTGTCCTTGAAGGGAAGTGGTATCCTCACTTCTAGTGGATGGGCGTGCCTCCCAACTGGCTGGTCTGTGCAGGAAGCTCACATGTACTGAGGTTTAGTAGAGGAGATGGCTTCCAAGTAGGTGGGAACTCAGTGGTTTTCTTGTCCACAGTTGGTGGGAGGGTTGGCACCTTGCCCACACCTTCATGTGCTGCAGTGCTCAGCCAGCTTCTATCTTAGCACTGGTAAGTGGAAACTGGAGGCAATGCCGAGGCCCCAGCCTCTTCTGAAGCTGTGCTGTGTGCATATGGCCACACAGGGGCAGTCTTGAAGCATGGCAAGCTTCTGCTGCTGGGAGTTAAACTTTCCCCGGGAAGCTCCCCAGAGACTGCTGTAGTGAATGCTTGCTGCAGACCACAGAGGCTGCCAGTGTCAAGGGCCTGGTCCTGGAGTGCAGGAAGATTGGCATGTTGTCTTAGGACAGCACAGCTTGATTGCTGTTCCTCTTCGTGGCATCTTTAGAGATGTGAGCCTAAAATACTTCCAGGTTTTCAGGGTCATTGCCTCTTGTTTGGTGCCACGAGTTTGCAGGTGTCTCCGACTCTGAGTTTCAGTTCATGGAATAATTGAATAGTGATGAAGTTGTGGAGCATAAGTCTGCATACGAGACTCACCACTGTTTCAATTCTGCCTTATCCACATAGGCCGGGGTGATTTTATCCATTGTCTTCAATGATTCTGTGCATAGATAGATTCAGAGTGTCCTGGAGTTTGTGGTATGAACTCTGGGTTTTAACAGTTTTGAGTCCTATGTTGCCCTTAGCTCCAAATATGCTTTGTCATCAACTCCTAATGTTAGTGTGCCTCTTTGTCATGTCTAGGGAGCACCCATACCAGGTACCTAGTCTCTTACCTCCACCTGGTCCCTCTGTCCCCAGAGATCCAGGGTCCTGTGGTTGTAGGTTCCTGGGCTCCCTTGCTTTGACAGTGCCTTAAAAAGCCTATAGACGACGCGCTGCTGGAGTACATGATAACCTGTTCCTGACTGTCTTTTAAGGCAGAGCTGGGAAGTTCTGGGAGTCTTAGGATATAGGCATCTATCTTAGTCAGGGTTTCTATTGCTGTGATGAAGCACCTTGAGCAAAAGCAAGTTGGGAGAAGAGAAGGCTTGTTTTGCTCACAGTCCCATGTAACAGTTCATCATCAAAGGCAGTCAGGGTAGCAACTCAAGCAGGGCAAGAACCTGGAGGCAGGAGCTGATGCAGAGACCATGGAGAAGTGCTGCTTACTGGCTTTTCCTATGGCTTGCTTAGACGTCCTTCTTATATGACCCGGGAACATCAGCCCAGAGGTAGCCCCACCCATAATGACTAGGCCCTTCCCCTTCAATCAATAAGAAAATGCCCTATAGGCTGCCTACAGATTGATCTTAGGGAGGCATTTCCTCAATTGGTTTCCTCCTCTCTGGTGACTCTAACTTATGACAAGTTGACATAAAAACTAGCCGGGACAGCGCCCCAGGATGAGGTCCTCAATTGTGCAAGTCCTGTGCTGTGTTTGGCTGAGCTCTCACAAGGGTCCGTGATGATACACATACTACCTTTCACCTGATGGGGCTCTCTGGGCCAAGGGCAGGGTTTGTGGGGATACAGACGTGGGTGGTACTGCAATGGTGCTCATGGGGTCCAAAGACGGGGTCCTCAGAATTGTACAGTTCTGATCTGGGCTGGCCAGGAGGTTGAGCAGGGAGAATGGCTTGGCCCTTCATGCTGCAGTGTAACTGTGTGCTGCAGAGTCACTGTGGAAGTATGGGTGTCCGTGGGAACACAATATGCCCCCTCTGTTCCTCCTTCCTCAATCTGTCCTGCCCTGTGGATGAGTGTGCATTTTGTGTTCTGACCTGTGCGCCTGCTTCTCGGGCCCCATACAGCCTGGAGCCCCTACCAGAGGAGCTGCTTTCCAAGTACAGATGAGGGATGTGAGGCTCCGTAGACCGGAGGGGATCTGTCTGAGTCAGGCTTGGTGTCCTTGCTCTGAGCTGTGTCCTAGAGGGCCGTCTGTGGGGGCCGGTGTCTGTCCCTTCGCTAGCTGACTTAAGACTAACTTAGGTCTCTTTGTCCCTGCAGTCGTCCTTGCTGCAGGAGCCATTTCTGCTGCTTGTATTAAACAAATCGGTAGTGACGGAAGAGATAGGAACTGCCCTGTCCAGAGCTACGGTAATTCTTCTCAGATGTTTCAGAACAGCAGCAGCCAGCCTTGGAGGTGGCAGAGTTCTGCGGCTCCGATGGGTCCTAGCTGACCCCACAGCTCATGGAACGCGTCCCAGACTCCATGTGCCTGTGGGTCATTAGGAGAGTCCCGCTTCAGCTTTCTGTTTGTTGAAGTCATGATTATTGAAGCTATTGAAGTCCAGTCAGTCAGTATCAACCCGGAGGTTTCAGTCACTGGGGAAGCTTCAACCAGTCTGGTTGTCTTCTTCAGTCAGTCAGAGTCTCCCGTAGCTTAAAGTGTGGTAGCAGCCATGGTCAGTGGCTCAGAGTTCTGCAACTAAGGATCTCAAGAGGCTCTGGGGAAAGGCCTCAGCAGCATGGGAGCACTGAGACTGTGTAGTGTGACGTCACAGTGTATACCACTAATTACAGACCAGGCGGAGAGGATCATCATGCCCCAGATACACGAGCTGGTCGGCACAAGGCAGAGGGACCCCAAGTGCAGGCAGTGGAGTTCTTTGCCCTCTCACCTACCTGGAAGAGCCCTCTTTGTACTGGGCTCCCACCCCAAGCCTACCTACCACTATCTTCTCAGACTGATGATTGCTTTTCCCAGCTTCCATCCCGGTTAGTTGTGTCCACTCCCTGTAAAGTAGTGGACGTACCAGCCAAGAACTCCCATGGACAGAGGAGCTCAGCAGTGAGCCCTGGGATGTGGGTGGAGGAGGTTCGTAGCTGCCACCACCACATTATTAGCTCCTGGCAAACACAAGTTTGTAATCAGTTTGGGTTGCTGGGTTTTTTGGTTTTTTTTTTTTTTTTAATGTAGTAGGGGCTATGCAGTGGTGGCACATGCCTTTAATCACGGCACTCAGGAGGCAGAGGCAGGCAGGCGGATCTCTAAGTTCAAGGCTAGCCTGATCTACACAGAGAAACTCTTCCTGTCTTGAAAAAGAAGAAAAAAGGAAAAAAAAAAGAATGTAGTAGGAAACCCACTGTCCCGGTGTTGGGCCCTAACTCTGCTATTTGGTAAATTGGATTTACCAACTAAAGTGTGCAGTGTGGGTGAGCTGAAAAGGGTGTTCACCTCTTCGCCTACAGTCCTGTGGGCCTGACCTCACCCTGCCTGCCTGCCTTCCTCCTGAGGGTGTGGCCACTTCTTGCTACTCCTGCGTCTCTCAGGAGGCTGCCTGTCAGACAGTTGGAAGCAATACAGAGGAAGGGAACTCAGTGCTGTGCTGGGAAGCCCTGGTCTCTCTCCTGGGGAAGACAGTCATGTCTCAGTGACTGATCTTTTTGGTTCCTGCCCTCAGCCCACCAAGCGCCCCCGAGCTGTGCCTCCTTTCCTTGTGTGGCAGCGAGCTCCAGGCTGCTCTCCCTTGCCTAGCTTAGAGATGTGGAAAAGCCACTGCTTTTCAGGCTGCTCGTCAGACTGCTCTCTCTGTTTCCTCCCAGCCTAGTAAATGCTCTTGGCTGCTGCCCTGTGCCCCTCTTCTCCGCCCCCGCACCCCCCTGCCCTGTGCCCCTCTTCTCCGCCCCCGCACCCCCTGCCCTGTGCCCCTCTTCTCCGCCCCCGCACCCCCCTGCCCTGTGCCCATGGTGCTCCCTATTGTAGGGAAGAGCAAAGAGCAGACCTCAGTCTCAGACCTTATCTGGGCTAGGAAGCTCTGGGTTTGTGGCTGGAATTGCTCTCTACATAAAGAACAGGTGCCATGGCAGCCACCAGGAGCCACACTGCATCACACCAGTTACACCGTTACTGCCAGCTGTTCTATCTTGGGTGCAGAGATTATCCAGCACACAGGTGTGTATTGATCTGTGTGAGCTGTTGAGCTGCCCCATTGAGCTGAGGCCTGCCTGACCACAGGATGGGTGGCTCTGACTCACTAAGACTGGAGTAGGGCAGGCTTGTACATGTAGCTCCACTTGGCTCCAATAGCTGGCCATTTCCTGTGCTTTCTGGAACCGCAGTGTTCTGTGAAATAGCTCAACTGTCCCCACATTTCCTGGTGATGTGTTATATGTATGTTTCACTAGGGTTCAACAGATCTTGTGTTTTATATGCCACATCTTTAAAAATTGTACATGTGAATCAAAGGTCCTTCTCTCAAGAAATACTTTCAGAATTAGCCCTGGGTGTTTACAGTGTTACCTTGATGTGAAGCATTCAGCTCAGGAGAGGCCCAGCCGCCAAGGCCCATACATACCCATATGGACACTCAGATGTGCTCCTCAGGCCAAAGCCTGTGGCAGTCTTAAATGCCCCTCTGTGAGCTGCTGAATGCTTGTGTGTGGTTTGCGCCTTCCGACAGTTTTCACCACTGACCTCAGCTTTCCGTTCCAGCTTCCAGACTGATGGGCTGCACTCCGCCCCGAGAGCTGCCCATGGGAGGCCAGGAAGGCGAGCAGCTGCAACTGCAGAGGAACTGGCCACTACTCTCTGAGGGGGAAGCCCAGGAGCTGACACAGGTAGAGGATCCCTACTGCCTCAGTGGACCAGCTCAGCATCTCTGTCCTCACTGCCTGGGCCTCATCCCTCTCCCACCTGAAGACAGGCCCTTGTTGGATTATGCATGCCTTTCACTAAGACAGTGGGTCTCAACCTGTGGGTCTCAACTCTTTTGGGGGAGTTTCAAAGGGGTCACCTAAGACCATTGGAAAACACAGATATTCACATTACAATTCATAACAGTAGCAAAATTACAGTTATGAAGTAGCAACGAAAATAATGTTATGGGTGGGGGTCACCACAACGTGAAGAACTGCATTAAAGGATTGCAGCATTAGGAAGATTGAGAACCACTGCTCTAAAAGAAGCTGCTTGTTCCCAGGCTTTGCTGTGTTTTTGTAGTTGGAGGAAGGACAGGAATGCAGCTGCCGTCCAAACTCTCTAGTTTCATGGCATACAAACTTGCATTGTGCACACTCTGTGCACATACAGTTGCCTTCCATTGTATATGTATGTATGCGTGGGTGTGGATTGTATGTGTACATACTATATATGTGCTGTGCCTGTTCTGCACAGTATGTGTGTACTCTGTCTACTTACGTGTGACTGTGCAGTATGCATATGCTCTGTGTCCATGTGTTTATGGTATATAGGTACTGTATGTTGTGTGCTGTACATGAACACATGTTCTCCTCTAGAACCATGTATGTCCACTTAAGGGTAAATTAGCTTGCTCATATCTCTCATATTTAGCATTAGGTTCTGGAAGGAGTTTTCTACTTCTTCTCAGATGGCTGAAAGTTAAGCACTCGACACAAATACTTGACATTTACCTCTCTGCGGTGACCCTGGACAGTGTGGTTGGCGCTCCTGATCTGGAAGAATCACCTCATCAGCATGCCATTTTCCTTGCAGATGTTTCAGTGTCTGTCCTTAGAAGATAAGAGAGCCGGTAGGATGGGATGGGTTTCTCTGAGGAGAGTGAGAAAGACTCTCTAAAAACAAAACAACAAAAAGCAACGACTGGATAAGAGCTGTTAAGAAGTCAGGAGGGTGAGGATGAGGCAGTAGGATCATGAGTTGCATGCGTGTGTACATATAAACATACATTCATGCATGAATACATGCATGATGAGTAAATGTAATCCTATTGATTTAGAAAATGAAAAGTGGGGGCTGAGGAGACAGCTTAACAATTAAGAGTACTTGCTTTTTGGGTTTGGTTTCCAGAAACCACATGGTGGCTCACAACCATCTGGACTGCCTCCTTCTGGTCTCTGTGGGTACAGCTTGCGCATAGTGCACATGCACACATATAGACAAGAGTCATATACATAAAGAGAAGCTAAATAAATCTTTTAAAAAAAACAAAACCATGATTAAAATGCCGAGTCAGTGTTCACGTTGCCCTGGACCTGCCATGAGGCTGTCTGTTCTAGTCAGGACCTGCAGCTGCATTTAAGATGGTAACCGCTCTGCCCCTCATCTGTGGGAGTTGTTAGTAAATACAGGGTTCTGTTTGGGGAGCAGGCATCCTCAAGCAGAACACTGTCTGTCTGAGAGATGAGTGTAAACAGCCATTCAGTAAACTTCAGTTATGTGTCTGCATAGGCACAGACTTCTCTGAGCTCAGCAGCTTCCTCTTTGGAGAGGTGGGGGAAGTCATCTTTTCTGTGAGTTACTTTAACCATAGACCCCTGTTCTTTTCTTCGTGGTCCAGTATTTATGTTTAAGCATGACCCAGGCACACTGCCAGCTGTGACCAGCATCTTCCGTAAATCACTATTCATACTGTCCTCAAGACCTTCTGGGTATGGTCTTGCTTGTATGAGATTTTTTGAGAAAGCCTGGTGTGTCAAGGCCCACATCTCTGAGTTTCCACCGAGGACTCTCCTGAGAGTCTGGGCAAGAATGCATTGGCCTCAGGAGGCTGCATGTGAGGGTGCCTCATGCCGACCTTTATGATAACGTCTGAGCCTCACAGTGTGCAGCTGTCTGCAGAAGGCAGAACTTCCCTTGTTAACTGCAATGATGGTCGTGTAGTCGAGAGACCCGTCCCGTTTGTGAGCATCACATCTGTCTGCCTTCATCCTGAAGTTGAGGGTCAGACGGGAAGATGTCAGGATGAACATAGCCCAGGCCAGGAATGGGGTAGGACTCACAGTGCCTGTCTGTGGCAGTACCTAGAGGTCCTGGAGTGGTCCGTGTTGGCAACACTGGGTACTATGTATAGAGGTCTTAGTGTTGGGACACTGAGATCAGTGGTGCTGGAAGGGGGTCTGTGATGCCAGACTGGGCAGGTGGGAACTCTGTACTGGTCAGGGGGTGCAGCCTAGCTTTACATGAAATGGTCTTTTCAAGGTAAAACACATGTTTCATATTTAGAGAGGAATTCCTGGCTGTTCAGTTGAAGCTCACGCACAAGTAGGAATGAGTTAAATTCTGGGGAAAACAAAAATGCAAGAAATCCTCCTCCTTCCAGCTGTGGTTTTGGTTGCAGATGCTATTAAAGCCATTATGTTGAGATGTGTCCTGGTGATTTAAATTGCAGTTGGGGATGCTAATGGGGAGGTGGCCAGGATTACACAGGGGCGGGAGTGGGCTGAGTGGGTGCGCGGTCTGTGGCCACCGACTGCCGCGTCACTGCGGCTAAGGGAGAAAGAGCCCAGGAGGCCAGAAGGAAACCAATCCCCT
This sequence comes from Myodes glareolus, assembly GCF_982192425.1. Taxonomy (NCBI): domain Eukaryota; kingdom Metazoa; phylum Chordata; class Mammalia; order Rodentia; family Cricetidae; genus Myodes; species Myodes glareolus. The sequence goes on from NC_142034.1 coordinate 64,911,988, forward strand.
GGTTGACTTGGCAAAGCCCCTCAACTGACAACTGGCATAGTGTCTGCTCCTCCTCAGAACTGTGGCTGCATTCGGTTCAAGGGCTCTGCAGAGCCATGCATTGTTAGTGGTGATGGACTGACAAATGATAAAACAGAAAATGGAGATTGCTCTCCCAAAGCAGGGCTGTCCAGGTTCATGCAGAGTCTTCCTGTCTCTGTTTCTGTGTCCTGACCTGAGTTGAAAGGTTCTTCTTCTCACTTAACCTTTTACTGGGAAGCTACAGTAGAGATCAGGGTGATCAGATGTGGTGGATTGTGGGCAGGAGACGCCTAGCCTGACAGCAGACTGCAGCAGAGAAAGGATGCCCCTGTGTAAGAGCTCGTGCCATGCTCGGCAGGTGTGCTGGGCTCCTCACACGGCAGCAGAGGGCTGCCTTGCATGTTGGTCTTGCAGCTTGATGTTTATCTTTAGAGTCCACTGCCTGCTCCCTACACCCCAGCTCCCCATGTACCTGTACCTACCTGGATAGTTAGCTGTAGATTTCTGGAAAGAAGCTGTGGTTCTCTATTGGTTATATAACCCACTTCAAGAAATTTGTGGGCCAGTGAAGTGACTCGGGGTAAAGGCATTTGCTGCCAAGCCTGATGACCCAAGTTTGACCCTTAGGACCTACAAGAAAGAAAGAGAAAACTAAATTTCACAAGTTATTCTATGCCAGAAATGGTGGTACATGTTTTTAATCCCCAGAAATCAGGAGACAGAGGCAGGAGAATCTCTGTGAGATCGAGGAAACCTAATCTGCACAGGCCAACTAGGGCTCCACAGTGTGACCCTGTCTCAAAACAAAACAAAAATGACAAAATAAAAACAAATTGTCCTCTCACCACCACATACATGTATACACAAAAAAACCCCAAAAATAAATATAATAAAAAAATTAAAGAAATTCATGTCTGCCATCTCTGCCTTTTAATTCCGTTTGAGCAAATGTGGAACATGGCTCATTGTCTTCAGTGCCCATCACCTTGGCCAGAGCATCACTGTCTCAACTTTTGCACCCACACTATCTGCACACTGAGACCATGGGTCTTCTTCACACAGGGCCATGTACCATGATGACCCTCACGTGTGCTGCAGGTTTCATGGGCAAGGGTCACACATAGCCTGTAAGGATAGAGCCCAGGAGGACCCTCTTGTCTGCCAGCCTGAGTTCAGGGTCCATACCTTGAACAGTTTGTAGTGAGAGGAGGTGCTGAGTGTCGCTAGTGAACCACTTTCCCACTTTGAGTTGTCTTGAGGCCCTGAAAGTCCATTAGCCATAGAAGTATGGGTTTCTCACTCTTCTTATTCTTTATTCTGGTCTACTGGTCAGTGTTCTGATTACTATAGCTCCTTAGTAAAATTGCTATGTGCGTCTAAAATTGCTAAGTGTGTCATACTTCTCTCATTTGTATTTTAGTTTTTGAGACAGGGTTTCATATAGCCCAGACTGCCTTCACACTCGTTATGTAGCCAATATTGACTTTGAACTCCCGAGCCTCCAGCCTCCCAAGTGCTGGGATTGCACATGTATACCGCACATCCAGCTCCCATTCTGTGTGAGAACTGCTTTGACTATTCTAGGTCCCTTCCACAAGAGCATGAAGTTTAGCCTTTCCATTTTGGTTTACAAACTGCAGCTTGCATTTTGACCATGCCTGCACCAGGTCACTTTGGGAGGTTCCGTGGCCAGGACAGCCTTCTGGCCCAGCACCTAGGGAATCTTTCTGTTTGTTTCAGTCTCTAACTTCAGTCAGTGCACCTCTCCCCTCTTGTGCTAGGCTGCTGTTTCATTCTCTAGGATGCTATCGTGAGCTGAATGATTTTCTCAGCTTCCTTTTCCAGTCCTTTGCTGCTACAATAGATAGCTACAGGTTTTTGTTACTTTGGTCCTGTACTGAGTTCTTTGCTTCGGCCTGTTCACTTTTGTAGCTGAGTCTTAGGTTTTCTGCAGTCAGACAAGACCCTCTGCACATGGGAGTCATCTCAGTGCTGCCTTCCCAAGACTGTTACATTTTTTTCCTTTCTTGCTTCACCATTTAGAAATTTTTTTTTTTATTTTGTGTATGAGTGTTCGCCCACATGTCTGTGGTGCCACGTGCATGCCCGATACCCTCAGAAGCCAGAAGAGGGCATCTGACCCCCTAGAATTGGCATGAGAGACAGTTGTGAGCTGACCTGTGGGTTCTGGGAATTGAACCCAGGTCCTATGGAAGAAGAGTCAGTGTTCTTAACCACTGCACCATCTCTGCAGCCCCTTTCTTAACTCTTTTGACCTTGAGGGTGTGGGTGCCCTGTTGGTAGATGCTGTGCATCCTCTAGAAGAAGGTCCTCTGTTCTGTGTCTGAGCATTTAACCAGGAAGATATGCTGGCTCTTGTTGATGCCCTTCCTTTGTCGGTGGACAGTCTTTCCGACCGTGCTACTAACGTGGTAAGTCATGGAGTTCCTCACGTCAAGTCGCCGGCACTCTGCAATCTGTCCCATATGGGTTCAGTTTGTTTCCTGTGTTGTGTTTTCATTTTCATTTGTCTCTAAGAATTTACTAATTTCCTTTCATTGGCTTATTCAGGGCTGCTGTTTAATTTGTGTATATGTATGAGTGTTATGGCTTTCCAAATTTCTACTTTGATTCTGCTGTGGTCAGAGAAGAGACTTATTATTTCAGTCACTATACATTTAATGAGATTCGTTCCCTGGCATATGATGTATGCTGGAGAAATTCACTGAAGCATGGAATACTCTGCTTCACTCCTAAAATCCTGGGAATCCAAAAGTGAAGTATTTTCCCATGCTAATGATCCCTCTGCTGGCCAGTAGCCACAGCCACCAGAGTAACTTCAGGGTGGGGCTGGTTACCGAAAAACCAGGGCAAAACTGGTTGTGAAGACCTCAGCCTTACCTCAGAAGAAAGACTGAAGGTTGAGTGTGTCACCAATGGCCAGTGCTTTAATCACCCACCCCCATATAATGAAGCCTCCATAAATGCCTAGAGACGTTTTCAGACATCTTCCCGACAGCTGAACAATTGGAGGACCTAAGGGTGAGTGCCCACAGAAGGCATGGAAGCCCCGCCCTGTACCCATACCTGGCCTCCTGCATCTCTTTGTTACGATGAACCAGGCAACCTAAGCTAGTGTTCTCTAAGTTCTGTGAACTGCTTGAACAAGCCAGTACAAGCCAAGAACACTGACATACTGCTGGTCATCAGGGGAGGGCTTACCTCTGCCCCTGGAGTGGAGACATAGTGGGGACTGAGCCCCCAGCCTTGAGATCTAACACTCTCCGTGCAGTAGGTACCAGAGTTGAGCTGAGTTAGAGGACACACTGCTGAGGAGCGACTGTTGCTGATGGGGAGCGGCCCCCAGACTCTGGGTATTAGGGTGTTGTTAGCACAGCGAGGCTGCATGTGCTCTCACCCATATTCTCGACTGTGGTGCTCAGGTGGGGTGGCAGTAGTCCACTGGAGCCCTGCATTCCCTTCCGTGATCTCTCCAGAGACTCTTCTGTAGCTGGTCACAGTAGGTAACAAGTACGCAGTAGCTTTGGTCTCGACTGGGAAGCAGCTCTTGAGTTTTGATGTTATTGACGCCTGTCAGACAAATAAGGGATGAACAGGCTTAGGGGTTGTCTGTCCTTCCGTCTGTCTGTCGTCATGCAGCACAAACACAGCGCATACCAAGATGGGAGGTGTAGGTACTGCACCCTTGCCTTATAACGCATTGTGTCTGGTGTGATTGTCACTGTCCCCTTTCATACAGCAGGGTAAGAGCAGATGGCACATCGTGAAGCAGTCCGAGGCCCTCCCATTGCTCGGAATCCAGGGAACCATGCCTCAGTACATCTTCCTCAGTACATCTTCCCTGTGTCTCTGGTTTTGTGTAGTAAAGATCCGTCTTTCTGCAAACATTTGACTCACTTGGAGGTCACCTATGAGTTGTGTAGCCTTGGACCTGTGTACTCAGGCCTCACGCTGACCCTCAAGTGAGAACAGCTGTTTGTCCCTGGCAGCCGGCCGCCAGAAGTGGTTCAAGGCCCACAGATCCCTGAAGACCTGAGCTCAGCTACTCTGCCGTCTCTAAGTCCCCCCAGAAATGGCACAAACAAGCCCATACACACCATGGTATGGGGGAGACTATGAGAGCGGAGCCTCACACCCACCCTCCCTGCCAGCCCCAGACCACCAGGAGCCCCTAGGAATGCAGCCACTGGGACGTGAGACTAGGGTGGTCTGTGAGCATTGCGTGTGATGGATTGCAGCAGAGCATTGCTCCTGCAGCCCCTCGGGCTCCACTGTTGTGAAAGCCAACTTTCCCTCCTTACCTTCTCCACAGCATGTTAATGGCCCAACTGGAAGAACCGTTCAGAGTTGCAGACAGCTTGATTTATCCCAGCTCTGTTCTTAAATGGTTGCTAATTTCTCACTGTAGGAAAATTCACAGTTTCTGGGTGAGCCAGTGTAAGAAGAGCTGAGAGCAGACAGCCCAGCTCACAATAATTGTAGGTGCTCAGATTCATCCCCATATCCTGGGGTCCTCTGACAAGGTGGAGCAGGGCATCTTTCCTAAGAGTCTATGTGAAGACAGCAACCAGTGTGCTGCAGCATGTGTGGGCACACAGAAAGCTAGACTGTCTTGACAGCTCAGCTCCACATCGTGAGGCCAAGACCCCTTGAGAGAGAGTGTGTGGGCACGTCCATGGGCACGTCCATGTGGTCAGTGCATCGAAACTGCCTCAGTCAACTTTGGTTTCATAATGTGCTGTCATTACGGACAGTGTAGAAATGGCAAGGAGGCTGAAGTCTCTCTCTCTCTGCTCTGGTGTCCCTGGTATGACCTGGCTACCAGCCAGGGCTGTGTTGGTGTGCTTGTCTCCAGTCCAGGCAGCGTCGTGCAGATAGACCACTCGTCACATACCGCTGGGCTGTGAGCTCTTGTCCAGAGCAGCCTTGAGGACTCATGGGCCTTTCGAGGCCAGTTAGGCTAGAGAGCCCTCCTCAAGGATTCCCTGGGAATAGCCCCTTGCAGAGCGGCAATTGTGCTCGTCCTAGGCACACAGCTCTGTGTGTGTGTGTGTGTGTGTGTGTGTGTGTGTGTGTGTGTTGTGAGGGGAGTGGGTATCTGTTCCTTCCCTGATCTTTTGTGTCCCTCTCTACTTCCTGCCTGAAGTCACCTGAACTGTTCCCTTCTCCTACCACAGACACTGAGGAGGAGCTGACGGGACTCGTGGACAGTGGTGCTGACTGCTGATAGCTGATTGTTGTGTTGTATCCATAGCTTCCCAGACTTTCCTGGACACACGCCTGCACATGTTTACATGCCTTGCCTGTCCTGCACGGGTTGACGGTTAGGCAGTCTGCACAGAGTGGCAGGCAGTCTTGTTTGCTGCATATCAGGGACTTGTGGGAACATCCATCTGAGCCTGGTCTTTGACTCCCAGCCAGAGAGGGCCCATCAAGGGGCTCCTGGGTATGTCAGAGGCTGGCAGCATTATGTGCTGATGACTAGACAGCTTGTCATCCTGGGCCACAGAGGGAACAACTGTTTTTAAGGTTTGGCCAGACTTCATGAGCTCCATTCTTTCCATCCCCTGTTATATGGAATGTGCGTGGTGCTATTTAATTACTTCAATCCCTCTCTTAAAGAAAAAAGGCTCCCAATATTCTAACGGTATTAGTGCTTAGAAGGTTAGCTCTGTGACTTTCTGTATTTGCGGACCTAGTAGCTGCTGGATGTCTTTTCAGTATGGGCAGGATTAATTAATTCCAAGTGCATTCTGGCAGACAGGCCAAGGGGTCTTAGCAGCCTATTTGGAATGAGTTCTATTTTTAAGACTTAAAAAATGGTGAGAGTTTTTCCAAATCAAAGATTAAATAGCAACCAGCCTGTATTTTGAGTGTTTGTACAATAAAATGCTGAAACTTGGATAGGCAGTCGGCTGTTTGGGCCACGATTATTACATGTGAGTATTCTTTATTCTTTGACTATTAAGCAGACGTCACAGACTACACAGTTTCACTGATTTATTTTTTTCTTGTTTTTTCCTTTGAGAAGGTCTCATAGCCTAGTCAAGATGACCTTGAATTTCTGGTCTTCTGACTTTACCTCCCAAGTGCTGAGATTGCAGGCAGACACCACCACACCCGGTTTATGTAATTCTGGGGCTGAGCCGCACTGCGCCCTCATCTCACACATAGCCTCTCTCTTGCTGCAGTTTCGCTGTGCACAAGGCAGGGACAGTCGACCTAGCTTTTCAGGAAGATGGCAGTTGGAAATGCGGTGATATTTTGTTTGTTTCACAGACTCTATCATAGAGGTGATCTTTGTGGACATAATGTCCTGTGTCCCTTGATCCTGTTTCATATAGCTAGCATTCATGTTTGTCCTGGCTGACATTCACACTGACATATAGGACTTCTGTGTTGTGTGTACTATACCTGACCAATCAATGACTTTTGTTTGTTTACTTTTTGAAGTGTATTTTGGATGCATTCACTTTTCACTCCTCAAATTGTGGTCATTTAAGAATGCATTGTTTCTTCCTGCACTGCAGCTTTATGGCACTTTGGGCTGTGAGGGCTGGGTAGGTCCTGCAGCTCAGCATCCAGGACACGACAGTGCCTCCTCCAGGCCCAGATGAGATAGATCCTTGCCCTGTTTTCAGGGACGTGTGATTTCTCACAGTGCCCTGGTGCTGTGACTGAGTCATCCCCCGGTGGCATTTAATGCCAGCCTAGTGATTATGTCTCTTGTAAGCTGGCTCAGTCTGGATCCAGTGAGCTCCAACGCTCATGGCCAGCACACAGCTTTTCTGGACCTTATTTTTTAAAAGTTTGAGATTAAAAAAAAAAAAAAACGAACACTTTCTAAAATTAAGTTCTGTGAGTTGCACGGCAGGGGGCACACAGTTCAAGCTTTTGTTTAGAATAACTAGAGAATGAAAAAGTAAACAACAGGAAACAAAACTGGAAGTGTACTTTGATCGTGTATTTTTAGTTTTCACACAAGCATGTAGATGAAGTAATAAAATCCAGCTCACGTGGGCTGAACATTCCTTTTCTGAAGCACTCAGGACCATACTGGTTTTGAATTATTTAGGATTTTGAAATATTTCTCAGACGTGAGATAGCCTCGGACTGGGACCTAGTCTAAGCATGAAATTCACCTGTTTTATGTGTGCCTTTGACACATGCTTGAAGTGATCTCAGACAGTAGGTAACACTGTACCCACATTTCAGAGGCTTTGTTTTATGCTTTATTTTTGTTGTTTTGAGATAGGGTTTTGTGTAATCAAGGCTGGACTCAAACTCCGTGTGTCGCTGAGACTGGCCTTGAACTCCTGATCTTGCTGGGATTGCAGGTGTGCCCCTTCATGCCTGTGTGTTTGGATGTGGCCTGTCCCATGAGCTCAGGTGTAGTGTTTTGCAATGGTGTCACATCAGCTCAGAAAGATGCAGATTTGGGGTTGGGGGGGTGCCAACCTGTCATCTACTTTGAGTCATGGGCGGCTTTCATTTTCTTCCCCCCTTTTCTTCTTAGACACAAACAAGACAAACTGTGTCTTGTCTACTAAGTGAGCCATGGCTGAGAGGCTACAGGACCCACACATGACTGACTAGAAGCTGAGGTGTCCAGAGTTCTGGCAGGACTTGGCTCCTGGTTTAAAAGAGGCCATAGTCTAAAACATTTCTATTCCAGACCATGGCGCATATACCTTCAGGACAGGGCGCTGGCTGAGAATTGCGCTATCAGCACATCACAGTATATTTATACCCTCTGGAAAGACGTGTGCTCTTATGAACCCACGTGCACACAGACTCAGAGTCTGTAGAGAAGCAGACTGGGACTGTGTATGGCCTGACCGTTGGAGGCTGGGGGCCTTGTCAGGTGACATAAGTGGCAGGCAGGTGAGAGGACGATTGACGAGAGAGAGGGGTGGGATGGGTTTAGGGGACTCATTTCCTTGTTTTCCTTTGTTGTCTGGTGTCCACTAGGTGAGGTCGCCAGTGTAGGAGATGGAAAGACTTACTGTATGATGTCACCGCCCATCCCCAGAGCTAACCCCACAGCATGTTTTCAGAGTTCGAGCTGACTTCTGGGGGAGCAGACCTAGAACTGCAGGTAGCGTGCTCTGTCTTGTGATAGCAGTGTTCATGGGGAGACACGGGCTGTCCCAGTCTGTCACAGTCTCTGTGTCTGTCTTTAGAGGAGCTCCCAAGACCCACTGGTGGCCCCATCACAGGCCTTTTAAGTTTGCAGTTTATTGTGCGGATGGCTTGTGTGACTCTAGCTGTTGGGAAAGAACTTAGGCTTACTGTCCTGGCTTCTCCTGCTTGTGCTGTATGTTATTAGTCAAATACACAGCTTGGCCAGGTTGCCAAACTGGTGGAAATGCCAGCCTGTGAGTAAGGGTGCCTCTGTGAACTGGAACTGAGCACCTAGTGTGTGACTAGGGGCACCAGCTAGGTGAGTGATAGAGCCGTTTGGACCACCAGAGGTGTGTGGTAGCCGTGCCAGACCCTCGTAGGACGCTTTCGTATGTCATCAGGTAGAGGTCAGGGAAGGTCTTAGGTTGTAATGTAGTCACTCGACAGACGTTAGGGGCCCATCTCTGCCATAACAGCTGTGGGGAGACAGTGATTGTGACCAAGATGTCCCGATGACTCAGGTTCCTCAAGTCCTCTTTCCCCAGAAGAAGGTGTTCACAGTCATCACAAAGTGGTGGGCGCTGTTTTCTTTTAGTATGCTTTCCGTCAGCTTGGGAATATTAGCTGCTTAGCCCAGTTTCATGAGAGCATAGAGTAGCCCCAGTGTGAGGGGCTCGGAACTGCAGGAAAATAAAGCTGCCTGGAGTATGACGTGGATCACAGATGTGAATGTGGGTAGCTAAGGGGAGATGGGTTTCCTTGACCTCTCTGGCCTGCAGTGGTCTGTTACTTTCCCCATGGACACATTAACCTGTTCTCAGGCCCTCGGTGATCTCTGCCCTAGGGTAAATATGGCCAGCCTTACATTTTTAAAGTGACCTTGTGTTGGGTGTAGCCTATTAAATTATAGGCATTTGTCATTTAATGATGAGGATGCATTTTAGGGGGAGCCTAGTGAGGGGACTTTTCGCCATTACCAACATCTGGTGACTTACACGGGTCTGAATGCTTGTGTCCCTTGCTGGCAAGAGAGCTGTGGGCACAAACACACACAGCTGCTGTAGCATGACCAGCGCACTGCTGTGCTGAGCTCAAGGTTCATTCCCGTGTTTGTCTGACGGTGGGAGCCATGCAGCCTCATGACTCGGTTAGCCCAGGTCCACAATGGTTTCACTTAGGGCCTTTTGGGGATGGCCATGCACACCTGATGATGGCGGGCAGCTGCATCCTGGGATAACAGGGTTGAAGCACGATTCATAAAAACTCAGGGTGAGAAATTGGGATTCAACCTGAAGATCTGAAAAGAAAAACAGTCAGCCATTGGCTCTTACCTCAATCTCAATCTGAAATTGCGATCCTGCCTCTGGGAATCTCAGAAGAAGACTGCATATCTAAGAGCTGTTTCCTCCCATTTTGTAATCCTCTCTAGGGCCAGGATTAAAGGCATGCACTGCCCAGTTTCTATGACAGTTTCAGTGGCTACTGAGATTAAATGTGTGTGTTACCATAACCTGGTCTATAAGGCTGACCAGTGGGGCTGTTTTACTCTCAGATCTTCAGGCAGTCTTTATTTATTAAAATATATTTGAAATGCCACTACACAGGGTTAGGCCTAGTGCGGAGGCCAAGCCCAGGCAGCAGCTCTGTACGCTGTCCTCATGGCTTTCACTATTGTGAGAAGGATGGAAATATGTACATGCTTGTCATTTGTGCTTCCCCAGATCCTGAGCAAGCTGAAGGGACTGGCACTGGACACTGAGGCAGAGCTCGAGCGCCAGGATGAAGCTCTGGATGGCATCACCGTGGCTGTGGACCAGGCCACTCTGACGGTGGACAAGCATAACCGGCGTATGAGGAAGCTGCTGTAGCGGAGCGAGTTGCAGAGCGGTCCCCCTGGCATGGCGCTCCTGATTCTGCTGTGTCCAGCCCTGTGTCCTTTGCACTGGAACCTGGAAGCCATTCGTGGTGCTGTGGAACTGTGACACCTTCCTAAGGGAGGGCCACCAAGAGGAATCACGACATGCATGAGTATGATGTGTTTTCCAGGTGCCCTTAGCATGTGGGCCAAGCCCTGTTCAGGTAAGGATGGCTACCACGGCATAGCCATCCTCCCTGTCCTCACTGAGACCCCAGCTTTGTGCTGCCGTTGTGGGACTGTGACCCAGGTTGCCGTGCACAATCACATCATATTGTCATCTTTTCACCATTTCTGCCGAACAGTAAAGAAGATACCAGTCATTCTGAGGGATGAGTACTTGGTCTAACTCTGCTGTTCACTTGCCACAGGCATTGATTCCCGTTAAGATGCTGCTGTAGCCCTACCACCTTATCTTGGCCGTCAGTTAGCTTTCTGTAGAGGAACAAATTTAGTAGCCTCGGTGTATGTCTTATAAAAGAGTGTTTACTGGATTGCTTACGTCATAGGGCTGGGTCCAAGCACAGCCATGTGTACCCTGGAGAGTCAGAAAACACCAGGCCAAGACTCCGGACCCTCCGGCAGCCCCAGCTCTGAAGGCCTGGAAGCTCCTGGAACACTGGTCTTGGTTCTGCATTTGTAGGTCAAAGATAATGGAAGCTGGTGGCAGCCACGCACTCTCAGAGAGAGGGGGCCTGCACCCTTAGCACACACTGCTTCCTCCACCACCCTTTTAGGCTGCCCACAGTCAGGGCAACCCCCTTTTCCCTAGTCCCTGTCCCTCTGGAAGCATACACACCCCATTTCCCAGACACACAGGCATGTCTCACCACTCCTAGACAGCGCTTAATCTAGTAAATTGATGACCACGACCAGACATTCTGCTGGCCTTGCCCTTTCAGACAGCCTTTTCTCATCACGTGTGTGGGGACGGGTGAACGCTGCAAGTGCAGCCCGCCCCCAGCACAGTGCCTCCACAGCAGATGTCTCTGCTTCTAGGGAAACAGACACAGTGCGGATCCCCAGGCTACTCAGAAATGTGCCTAGGTGCCTGCTTGAAGAGGGCCCAAGCTATGCCTTACTGTTTGCCTTTGCTTGGTCTTGTGCGTCTTCAGTGCGGGTTCCCACGTCTCTGCTAGGAGCTTCTTCCACAAGCCCCTTCCCAGTGGGCCACTAGGACTCTGGGCTTGTTTGTTTGTGCAGGGAAGGAGGGTATCCTGTGGGTTGTGTTTTGTTTTTTTGAGACAGGTTCTCACTCTAGTCCAAGCTGGCCTCAGACTTACTGCAGTCCTCCTGTCTCAGCCATCCAAGTGCTAGGATTATGGGTATGTACCCCTTCACCTGGCCCCCCTTGTGTGTGGATACAAGGTCACTGGTGTGTGGAAATGTCTGTTTGATTCCCAAGCACCCATGTCATGGCTGACAATCTCCTATAACTCCAGGTCCAAGTGATCTGATGCCCTCTTTTGACCTCCATGGGCACCAGGTACACACATGGTAAACAGACATATATTTAAGCAAAATATTAATACACAAAAAATAAAAATAAATACAATTTTTTTTAAAAAAAAAAAAGGTAGAGTTCAGAGGGTGGTATGTGGGAACCTGTGGCTTTCACAAGAGGTTTTCTCCTGGGGTCCCACACCAGTGTACATCCACATGTTTCAAATGGAAAGAGAGAGCATCACCCAGCAGCTCCTTAAGACGTGCTCGAACATTCTGAGAATCTCATTTCTGAGCAGCAGTTGTTGGGATTTGTGTGGTCTGTAAGTTGAGGTACTGCCCAGACCCGGGGCCAGAAGGGACGTCCGTGAAGGCCGGGGGCAGGCTTGCCTGGTGTCTAGCACAGGCTGAGTGACGAGCAGCGCATGTGGGTGCCACTGGGAGGATGCGTGGGTCGTAGGCACCTTTCAGTAGGTGCTGTGCGTTCTCACACCCGTGTGTTCTTAAGTTCCAGGAATGTGCTCAAAGCTTGATTCTGTTGGGAGGTTCTGTAGGCTGGGCTCTCCTGTGTCCCTGACTCCTCGGTGTAGTCTACAGAGTCTGGTTGTCTGGTTCCTCTTCCTCCAGCTAGGCACCACATCCTAACAGACTCTCCAAACAAACTTTTCCTTGACCCTTTTGAGCAGAAAAGCCACAGGTTGCTTGCTCTTGACCCAGAGGCACTTCTGAGCCTCCCCACACGGGGATTCTGGACAGACTGACAAGGTTTGGGGTAGGAAGACTGAATGGTCAGGTTCTGTGGGGGAGTGTTGGGGTGACTGTTCCAGGGAGGCCTCCCAGGATTCACAGGAAACTGCTTTGGAGGCACAGTGAGCAGAACCCCCAGTGTGGGGCTGGAGGAAGGGAAATGTGGAGTCTGGGAGGGGGACACCTCAGGGCCCTAAGGAAGATCCAGATCAGTGTGGTAATACTTGTTTTGTTTGCTTTTTTTAAAAAAAAAAAAATCCTTTTTTAGTCTCACTTATTTAGGTCTCACTATGTGGCCCTGATTGGCCTGGAACTCTCCATGTAGACCAGGCTGACCTCTAACTCAGGGAGCTCCTCCTGCTTCGGCCTCCTGACTACTGGGATTAAAGGCGTACAACCACCATGCCTGTCATAGTTCAATACTTTCATTGTGCTTGCATAATAGGCCCTGTTCTTGGGAGGAGACCTCTGCCAGACAGGGTCTCTTTATGTCGCGCAGACTGACCATACTCAGAATCCTGCTCCAGCCTTGCGAGTGCCGGGAGTTCGGGTGGTCCCACCAACTGTCTGCTTTTGATAGAAAATGGAGAGGCATTCACGAGGCCCCAGAGCTTTCAGCATCTTCCTGAGAGCCCTTCCCTGAAGATCTGTGAGACCTGTAGGTGACCCAGGAGGAGCCTGTGTGCAGAGCAGAGCAAGGCTGTCACAGCATGAGATGGGGACACTCAGAGAGATGGTCGGCGGGACACCCTGTGTACCCTGTCTTTCTAGTCACTGCACCCCATGATATGCTACCCGCTAACTGCAGGAGGGCCCAGAAGCACACAGGGAGAAGCCGACTCCAGAGCAGGAGGGAAGGCCCAGGGATTGTTGGAGCAGGGGACACTACCAAACACAACAAACTTGGATGCAAGGAGACACCCTCTACACGACACCCGACATGCCGAAGCCTGCACCTCCCTGTCAGCGGTGCACAATGCTCAGGGAGTAGGAAACACCTGGGTGGCCATCCACGCCCACTGGGCTTCTGACTCAGGAGGGAGAGTTCAGCCCTGCTGGCATCTCACCGCCTGCCTGACACATGCCTTCCTGGTGGGTAATTCTCCTTCATTGCCAAGTGAGGATGGTGCTGTCTCTGTCCTCCAGGGCTGCTCTGCATGCTGGGCTCTCCTCTGTCCCTGACTCCTCAGTGTAGTCTGCAGAGTCAGGTTGTCTGGTTCCTCTTCCTCCAGCTAGGCACCACATCCTAACAGACTCTCCAAACAGTGCCACTGGCTGAGAACCAAGTCCTCCAATCCCTGAGCCCATGGAGGACATTTTATATACAAACCATAGCATCAGAGAGACAGTCTAGTCAGTAGGGGTAGCCCTGCCTTGTTCTCAGAGACTGAGAGACAGAGGTCAGAAAGCCCACAAAAACAGTTTCAGAAGCAAAATACTTTTTATTTTTTCTTATTAAACAGTCAGGTAAGTTTACTAAATATCTGTGTGTATGTGTGTATATACATAGAGGAATGAGTGAGAGCAATGATACAAAAGGTGATGGGTAGAAGGAATTAAAAATACCTTGTCATTTTTAAAAATTTATTTTTTGTGTAATATCTGTCTGCATATATATATGCACACCACATGTATTCCTGGTGCCAATAGATGACCAAGGAACGGTTGTTGGATTCCCTGGAACTGGAGTTACAGGTAGTGATGAGCTGAGACTCGAACCTGGGTCCTCGGGAAGAGCCTCCAATTCTCTTAACCACTGAGTCATTTCTCCAGCTCCCTGTCCCCATTTTTTTTGAGACAGGGTCTCACTGTATAGCCATTGGCTGGCCTGGAACTTGCTATGTTGAACAGGCTGCTCTTGAATTCCCAGAGATCTGTCTCTACCTGCCTCTGGCTCCTGAGTGATGAAATTAAAAGAATTTGCCCTACATCCAACTTGTTATCATTTTTTGTAATTTATTTATTCTTTTTTTTAAAATATTTATTTATTTATTTATTTATTATATATACAATATTCTGTCTGTGTGTATGTCTGCAGGCCAGAAGAGGGCATCAGACCTCATTACAGATGGTTGTGAGCCACCATGTGGTTGCTGGGAATTGAACTCAGGACCTTTGGAAGAGCAGGCAATGCTCTTAACCTCTGAGCCATCTCTCCAGCCCAATTTATTTATTCTTTGACAACATCACGTATCTATATATTCCCTGTCCCCAGACCTTTCATATCTCCCACCTCCGTGTGTGTGTGTGTGTGTGTGTGTGTGTGTGTGTGTGTGTGTAAGCGTGCGTGTGCGCATGTGGGGGGACTGGAGCATGGACAGCGTCCTAACAGCCACACTCCTTAAGAAAAGTGATCTCCCTGGCAGCCCTCAGTTGTCAGTAACTTCTCAGGAGTGGGACCTCCCAAGCGTCTTCCCCGTTCATGCTGGATTTCGTGCAGGTCACCATAGCTGTTCTGATGAGACAATGGCCGCACCATGTCCAGAAGACAGTATTTCACATTGCTCCTCTCTATCCTCTGGCTTTTACGACCTCTCCCTCCTTTTTCAGCAGTGTTCCCTGAGCCTGGGGGCTGGATTGATACAGATACCCCGTTTGTAGCTGAGTACCTAATGATCTCTTATTTTGACCAGTTATGACTCTGCCTTAACCACAGCCCACAGCAGCACCAATCTGTGGATAGAAACATAAATATTTAGAAGGTAGTTTGACAACATGAGTATTTAGCAAAATAGCAATGCATTCCCATTCTGGGGCTTGTGACCTTGCCAGCCACGGGCTTTGGACTGTGTTTACAGTACCAGGCATGAGTTACTTCCTGTGGCACAGGCTTCAGATGCAGTCAGAAAGAAACTTGCTAACCCCAAAACAGTCATGTGACTGTGCACAGTGGACACATCCTGTCTGGCAGGTCAGTGGCATAAGGTGCACTACTGAGTAAGACCATTGATGCCTTTTCACCTTCAATAGCCTGAGAACTTTCTGACTATGAAAACTGGCAAGCAGGGAAGACTTTTCTGGTCACTTTCAGATTTATTTGACCATGCCCTTTAACCAAGGTGTGTGGTATTCCCAGCAGTAGGGTCATATCCTCTAGTTACGGTAGGCAGCTGTCCTAGTTTCCTTATTTTTTTTTTTTTAATTTTTTCTGAGACGGGTTTCTCTGTAGCTTTGAAACCTGTCCTGGAACTTGCTCTGTAGACCAGGCTGGCCTCGAACTCACAGAGGTCCACCTGCCTCTGCCTCCCAAGTGCAGGAATTAAAGACGTGTGCTAACACCACCTGGCTAGTTTCCTTTCTATTGCTGTGATAAAATGCCCTGACAATGCAATTTATGGGGCTGGAGAGATGGCTCAGTGGTTAAGAGCACTGACAGTTCTTTCAGAGGACCTGGGTTCAATTCCCACCACCCACACAGCAGCTCACAACTGCCTGTAACTCCAGTTCCAGTGAATCTGGCGCCCTCACACAGACATGCAGGCAAAACACCAATGCACATAAAATTTAAAAAGCAACTCATGGGAGAAGGGACTTGTTTGAAGCTCACAGTCCCAGATCAGAGTCTTATCATTTCAAGGAAGCCACACTGGCAGGAACTTGAAGCAGCTGGTCACATCACACCCACAGACGAGCAGAGAGAAATAAGTGGGCTCATGCCTATTGCTCAGCTAGCTCTCCATGCAGTCACTCAGCCTAGGGCCTATGAAGTGCTGCTGCCTGTAGTCAGGGTAGGTCTGCCCACTTTAGCCTAATTAAGAAAATCCCTCACAGGCATACTCACAGGCAGCTTGAGGCAGGCGATCCTTCTCTGGGACTTCCCCCAAGGCGATACTAGGTTGTGTCAGTTTGCCAAAGTCACAGTCACAGCTAACCAAGAGCATTTGTGATAGCTTGTGCATTTCCGGGGGCCTGTGAGGCTTCCCTGACCAATAACTCAGAGAGGTATCCCTTAGTCGTCCGGTGTCTTCTGGGAGTAGCATTGCCCACTCATGCAGAAAACCTTCCTTACCACTTCCTTGTTACTATGTTTTATCATTAGCTTACAAAGTTAGGTTCCATAAAGCTTTTTCACACATCCTCAGTTTTTATTAACTCAGTCTTGTCCCTATCCTCATTGCTGCTTAAATTTAATGTTACTTCCATATTACATGCATTCTATTGCCCCCCCCCCCAATTAAGACCTCTTCCCTTCCTGCCCTTCATGGTCACTTACGACTTTCTTGATCTCTACAGTCACTCCCAGTTAAATTCACAAATCTAAAAATCTGAAGCTAGGAACCACATATGAGGACAGCCTGTGGAGCACCCCTCCCCACTGGATGGGAACTATCTCACTTTATATATTATTTTCCAGTTGTGTCCGTTTTTCTGCAAATGTCATTTTTCTTTATAGCTAAACAAAATTCCATTGTATTTATAATTTACATTTTCATTAGCCACTCATCAGTTGATGGGCATCTAGGTTGATTTCCAAGCTATTGTGAATAGAGTCCTTTGGGTGATGCCCAAGAGTGGTATCGCTAGGTTATGTAGAGTCCTTTGGGTGATGCCCGAGAGTGGTATCGCTGGGTTATGTAGAGTCCTTTGGGTGTGTACTCAAGAGTGGAATCGCTGGGTTGTACAGTGAGAAGCATACACGCTGCTCACTGTCTTCCATGTTTCAGCAGTTTATTTCCCACCAGTGGTGGGTGCCTGTTCTCCTTCTCCATGGCCCAGGCAACATTACTTGTTTTCTTGATGATACCATTGGTGTGGTGAGGCAGAATCCCAAAGTAGTCTTAGTTTTCAGTTCCATAGTGGCTAATGATATTAAACACTTTAAAAATATTTATTAGCCATTTATACTCCAATATTATACTTCTTTTTAGATTTATTCATTTTTTTACTTTTATGTGTATAAATGTTTTGCCTGCATTTAACTATGTGTGCCATGTGTGTATCTGTTAGACCCCTTGGAACTGGAGCTATGGATGGCTGATAGCCATCATGCGGGTGCTGGGACTCTAACCTGGGTCCTCTGCAAGAGCAACAAGTGCCCTTAACTGGTGAGCTGTCTCCCCAGCCCGAGCATGGCCATTTTTGATTGGGTTGTTTGATTGATGTTTATGATTTCTCTCATTTCTTGCATATTCTTGATAGTAAACCTGTTGGATGTATCGCCAGTGAAGTCTTCTTCCCTTCTGTAGGTTATGACTTGATCAACAGTTTCCTTTGCTGTACAAAATGAGATCCCATTTGTCCACTGTTGGCCTTATTTTCAGAGAGATCACAGTCCTGTTTTTTTTTTTAAAAAAAAATTTATTTATTTATTTAGTATACAATATTGTGTCTGTGTGTATGCCTGCAGGCCAGAAGAGGGCACCAGACCCCATTGCAGATGGTTGTGAGCCACCATGTGATTGCTGGGAATTGAACTCAGGACCTTGGGAAGAGCAGGCAGTGCTCTTAACCTCTGAGCCATCTCTCCAGCCCCACAGTCCTGATTTGAGGGACCTTACCTATGACTGTGCCTTGAATTACACTTCTGGTTTCTAACTCTAGCACTTATAGGGTTTCAGGTCTTACGTTGGGGGTCCACAATTCATTTGGAGCTGGTTTTTGTGCAGGGTAAGAGTTATGAACCTAGCTTCAACTTTCTACATGTAAACATTTAGTTTTCCCAATACCATTTGTTGAAGATGTTGTTTTTTTCTTCAGTGTGTATTTTTGGCATCTTTATCAAAAATTAGATGACTGTAGTTGGTGACGTTGTATCTGGGTCCTTAGCTTCATTTCATTAATCTATGTGTCAATCCATGCTGTTTCTATCACTGGGATTCTACTATAGACCTTGAAATTAGGTATGGTGATACCTCCAGTGATATTTGTTTTCTCAGGATTCCTTTGATCGAGGTCTTTTGTGCTTTCAAATGAATTTTAAGATTTTTTCCCCAGAACTTCTGTGAAGAATTAAGATAACATTTTGATGTGAATTGCCCTGAGTCTATAGACGGCTTTTGGTGCAATGGCCATTTTTACAATGTTAATCCTGCCAATCCATAAACACAGGAGGTCTTCCTGCTACCGAGTGTCTTCTCCAGTCTTTTCTGTTGGTGGTTTAAATTTTTCAGAAGTGTAATAATTTCTATAAAATTTCATAGAAATTTTTCATACCTTGATTAAATTTATTTCAAAGTTTTTATTTGGTGTGTGTGTGTGTGTGTGTGTGTGTGTGTGTGTGTGTGTGTGTGTTGAGGCTATCATGAATGCAATTCTTTCCCTGACTTCTTTATGTTTCTTATTAGTGTATAGGAAGGCCGACTGCTTATTCTATCACATATTTGAGATCTTTTCTTTTCTGAATCCTAAAGCTACTTGCCCATCTTTAGAGTTTTTGCTACAGCAGCATCTACTTCCTAATAATAAATCTGTATTCATTTTCTGGGTGCACCAGAACAAAGAGCCACAAACCACGTGGTTTCAAACAACAGGGTCTTCCCATCAGTTTCCCCAAGGCTGAGGTTTGAAGTCCAGGTGCTGGCGGGTGGTACCCTCACACAGGCTGACCTGAGGTCTTCTAGTGCAACCAGGTTGGTTGGTGGTAGAATTCAGTTTCTGTCGCAGTGAGCCGGGCTGTCACTTGTCCAGCGACCAGGTTGTTGTCAGTCTCTCATTCTCTTCCTACCACACTGGCAGCCACATAGACCCTCCAGCTATACCTCCTGGGCTTGCCTTCCCCAGTGGTGATGCCAGCCCCAAGTGAACACTCTCCCTGTCTCAAAGTGAACTCACTCCAGAACTTGATTACATCTGCAGGGCTTACCAATGGCCTCACTAGTGTTTGCTCAGGTGACTGAGAAAGTTGTGTGTACAGCAGGCTGGAGCTATTACGGCATCAGAGAATCTGGCTTTCTTTTTCCTTCATCCACAAAGCCGTTGTCTGGCCCTCACTTCTGACCCAGTGAAGTCTGGAAACTATCCTGGTTAGTTTTTATTGTCAATGTAACATAACCTAGAGTCACCTGGGAAGAGGCAAATCTCAGTTGAAGAATTGCCTTGATCAGATTGGCTTGTGGCCATGTCTGTAAGAGCTGGGTGTTTGTTTTTTTTATTTTATTTTTTTTATTTTTTTTATTTTATTTTTTTTCTGATGACTGATGTGGGAGGGCCCAACTCTGGGCAACACCATACCTAGACAGGTGGTCTTGGACTGTGTAAGAAATCTAGCTGCCCATGAGCCTGAGAGCCAGGGGGAGAGCAAGCCAGCACACAGTGCTCGTCCATGGCTTCTGATTCTAGTTCCCTCAATCGTGGGTTGTGAGCTGGAAATGCAAACCAGGTAAACCTTTTTCTACCTGAGTTACTTTTGATTGGAGT
The DNA here is from genome assembly GCF_982192425.1 of Myodes glareolus. Taxonomy (NCBI): domain Eukaryota; kingdom Metazoa; phylum Chordata; class Mammalia; order Rodentia; family Cricetidae; genus Myodes; species Myodes glareolus. The sequence goes on from NC_142034.1 coordinate 64,931,615, forward strand.
GTTTCAGCACAGCGACAGAAAGGAAGCTAGAACAGAAGGAAGTTCAACAGTCCCCCTTGTTCAGCCTCCGTGCCCCCCATTCCAAGCTAGCAGGTTTTCTGCCGATAGAACATTCTCCAAGACCTCACAAGCCCACAGAGCATGCTCTCACTCCTCAGTGTTGCCTGTGTTGCACTCTGTGAGGCTCCGGCAGTCACTTCCATCTCCAAGCAATTGTTTCCATGTTTATAATGTGGAACTGTCCCTTTCCTCTGTGCGGTGATGGAGTGCCGCATCCCAGCCAGGTGAGCCCCTTGACCCAGCCCCGGTGTGTGCAGCCTCGAGCTCCCTGCAGTTCCCCCTGCTCCCCTCCCTGTCCTCATCTGAACAGGAGCACCTACTGTCAGTGCCCACTCCTGCCAGTGTCCAGGGACTCCAGGTCCACGGACTCTAACTGAGATGAAAAGGACACAGTGATGCCTTCAGACCCTCTCCACTAGGTAACCAGCACCTGTCACCCATGGGCACCTCTCCCTGTGAGCATCTCAGTGGGGTAGCAGCAGCTTGGCAGCCAGCTTAGAAACTCAGTGAGGGCCTGGGTGAGACAGTCACAGTGGTTGCCACACCCCGGGGGGGAGGGAGGGCGTTTTTTGTTCTTGCTTTGTTGACTTACAGTGAAAGGGCTGGGTGCAGGCAGAGCCCATTCACGGGGCTGTTGGGATTTGTTGCACATGTGAGGTGTGTTTCTAATTTAATGGTTTATATCATGGAGGACGGTGTTTACAGCAGTGACGTCAGCGAGAGATGAAAGCACTATGGGCCCAGAAGTCTTGCTTGGCACACAGGCTGGTCTGAGAAAGGGTATTGGTCACCTGAGGGGCATAACAGTACAAGAGGGGAAAACTGAGAGATGGGGGCGGGGGCTGGGCCTTTGATCTCAGTGCTCTCCCCCTTGGAATCCCTCAGCTTTTCCCACATGCAGGAACCAGGAGTTGGTCTGTAGCTAGCCCCAGATCCGCACACTGTGCTGTGCAGCTGGGGGCCGTGGATCTAGTGCTCCGGGCTGTGGCGCAAGCCAACAAGCCCTGATCCCAGGGACAGGGGACAGAGCTTCCTGGAGGCCAGAGCCCAGGGAGAAGGAACAAATCAAAGCAGCAGGAAAAGTCAGATCTCCAGTTCTGTCTGGGAGAGGGCAGGTGACTGGGGAAAGGGAGTAACTACCCTGTGATACTTGTGATCAAACACGTGTGTGTGTGGTGTGTGTGTGTGTGTGTGTGTGTGTGTGTGTGTGTGTGTATGTTGGCGTGATTTGGTAGAGCTGGCACCCTACCCACACATATAGAGGGAATGAATGTGTTATAAGAAGCCAGTGGTTGCCTGAACCTCACACAGTTATCTGGCTGGACAACTTTTCTTTAGTCTATGATTTTATAAACTAAAATTCAGCCATGGCAAGAAATTAAAAACAGCTAGCTAAGTAAGCAAGGTGGCACACATTTATAACTCACGCATTTAGGAGGCTGAGGCAGGAGGATTGCTAAGAGTTTATGGCCACCCCCGGCCCCCACCTAACCCCTTCCAAACACACCCTTACCTAGGTTTTTACAAGCACTACAAGGGTTTTTTTTTTGTTATTTTTATTGTATTTTTATTTTGTTAATGAGTTTTTTGTGCATTGGTGTTTTGCTGCATGTATGTCTGGTGAAGGTGTCAGATCCCCTGGAGGAAGAGTTACAGATAGTTGTAAGCTGCCGTATGGGTGCTGGGAATTGAACCCAGGTCCTCTGGAAGAACAACCAGTGCTCTTAACCGCTGAGCCGACTCTCCAGCCCCTACAACCTGGTTTTTGATTTGTTTATTTCACTGTTAATTTCTCCTTTTCACCTGGAGGAAGTGCTTTCATGGCTAGTCTTTGGTGTGAGGTGACAATTGATGCCGTCATGGTGACGGTTGCCAGGTCACTATGGGTGGATAATGTAAAAACCCGGACAGAGGGGTGATTCTCACCCATGAAGGCAGTACTGAGCCCATAGGGCGGGTCAGTTCAAAATAAAGAGCAATTTTTGGGGGGAGAATATTTATTAATGTCTTTAGAGTGTGGTTGCCTAAAGTCAGACATCAGACCTGGGTGAGGGAACCGGCCTGGGTGACTGGGCGACCTCAGTTCTGCACCCATGGCCCTTGGTGAGTACAGATGCCCTGGTAGGTGGGTGAACTGATGGCATCTGGGCCAGGGTTCTACCTCTCACCAAAAGCAGATGTTCGCCTCTGGATCCCTGTCACAGCATGCAGCCTGAACAAATAAAGGAATGACCACAGGTTCAGAAGAAAGAGGGGCGGCATCGCCTTTCCCAGCTTTTCAAGAGAGGCTTCCAAAACAAGACTCTTCAGATTTGGACTCATACCTCCTAAGACGCTTAATTCTTTCCTTATGTCTGGAGCCTGATAAAAACAGGCTCCTTTGAACGCAGTCCCATGGTGCTACGTGTATGACGGGAAAGAGTTCCCAGAAAAAGTTCCCAGGGTCGTTTGTGGGCAGTGCCTGTGAATGCACTGGTGTGGCCCTTGCTCAGGAGCACCCAGACAGGGTCGGGCGGTGTTGGGGGGCAGGGACACAGAGAGGGGAACACCCTCAAACACTAACGGTGGGAGCGAGGCCACAGAGGGGTGGGAAGCACTTGTGAAGGTGGGGAGCAGGCCGTGCAGGGGAGGGGGTGGATAGACTAAAGGAAAGAGCTCCTAACAAACAGAAAACCTGGGGGAGGGGTGGGGAGATAAGGGCCTACTGGAAGGAAATAATCAGAGGAGGTGGGGGGTTGGGGTGCTGGTGATCAGAGGTGCCCGGGGAAGGGGAAAGAGGAAGGGTGGGGAGACAGGGGTCCTAGGGAACAAGATGGCAAAGGGATGGGGCCCTGGGTAGGATGGTAGGAGGGTGAGAAGATAGGGGCCCTGAGAGCAGAATGCCTAAGGCGGGGACAAGGTGAGGCTGCAGTGATCTGGCAGTGAAGGTCTAAGCAGCTGTTTCCAGCTGTGGAGGGGAGAGGGGCGGCAGCATTGGCATCAGTGGTGTGGAGTGAGACACACCTCTTTACAGAGCCCAGACTGAGATCTGGAGACAGCTGCTGTGGCTCTTGCTGCCGATCCCTATGGGACCTGAGAATGAGTACAGGTAGGTCCCAGCCTTCTGGCCAGAGCTAGACCCACCCTGGACAGTCAGCCATCCAAGGATTTCTCCCCAACTGCTGCTCTGGGGTCACTGCAGAAAGGTCATTGTCAAACCCAGCATCAAGGCATCAAGGGCAGGTCTGAGCCTGGGGAGGGGACAGTCATCTAAGGCAGACGTGGATAATCTCCAGGCTCCTTTCTCCTGGGACTCGATGTTTCAAGGTGTGCAGTAGTGTGTTTATATGTTTGTGTTCTTAGATATGTGTGTCTGGGTGTGTCTTCCTGTGTGAGTACTCAGATTTTCAGGATTGGCTGTGTTAGCCTGTCCATATTCTCAGGCATGTGTGCTAGGGTGTGTTTATCTGCATCTCAAGTGTGTACTGGATGTAGTATCCTTTGTGTGTGCTCGGGTGTGTTTATCTGTTTATGTTCTTAGGTGTATACCAGGGTGTAGGTGTTCTGACATTTGCACTGTGTGCTTTTGGGTGGGAAATGCACACTCATGTCGAGTGTGAGGACCTGCATTCACTGTATCACGGGATGCTGCCTTGCACACTCATGTCAAGTGTGAGGACCTGCATTCACTGTATCACAGGATGCTGCCTTGCTTTCCCCCTCTAGTGAGGAATCCTTGTATTTGCTTTTACATAGTTTCTCAAACACTGACTTTCACTTCATGAGGACTTTGGCACTAAAATAATGCCAATCCTTGGTGACCAAAGGCCACTTTCTCCAAATCTTACCTTCAAGGAGCCCTGTTATGCACTTGAGAGCAAGGAGACAGGATGTCTTCCTGAACTGACCACAGGGCACTTCCGTTCACCTCAGTTCCCAGAGCCACCCTACCCACCGCCCCACCTCCATCTTCTGGAAGGCTCTAGATGATCAGAGTGGCTGTCTCTCAGGAAGCTTAACCTTGGTCCTCCTCTAGAGCCTCCTATCTGGGTGGGCTCAGAACCACAAAAGACCCTGACCATGGCCTGCTACTCCTCCCACACACCCACTTCCCACACCAGTCCCCACTCCTGGGCACAGCTGGGCTTTGTACAGTCCAGGGATTACACACTGTGCTGTCTGTCCAAGTGGGAGAGGGGACCTCTCACCTCTATTCTCCAGGATTCTCCTGGGTGGACACCCTGCTCACACTCAGTGCCCAGAGGGAGGCTGGGCCCAGCACCCTGGGATGTCCACTATCGGCTCAGCCAGCCAGCAGTTCCCCGGCACTCTGACTGAGTGTGACAAGGACTTCAGCTGTCAGCATCAGCATTCAGCCCTCAAGAGTGGGGTCTGCTGCCTGGAAACGGTCTGAATGTCCCTGAGACTTGAGTCGTGATGCTCACTGTGAGGGTTGAAGTGAGGGGCGCTCCGGAAGGTGATTAGGACTGGATATCCTCCATTGTTGAGACGACCCCGTGCATGCTCTTGCCATAATGACGCCTTCAGCACCTCCAGACTTCAGCATCTCTGGGGGCAAACCCTTGACCTTGGTCCTGAAACCTGGGAAGCAGGAGCTGCAATCATTCCCACTGATGATGGCTCCAGGCTGGCTTGCTTTGTGATTAGCAACAGAAAGTGACCGAGGGACCGGGTACACACCTTCAACCCAAGCATGCAAGGAGATCGCTGTGGATTGAGGGCAAGCCTAGTTTATTTTATTTATTTAGCTAGTTAGTTGATTTTCCAAGACAAGGTTTCTCTGTGTAGCCCTGGCTGTCCCAGAATTTGCTCTGTAGACCAGGTTGACCTTGAACTTAGAGATCCTCTTGCCTCTGCCTCCCAAGTGCTTCAAGGCATGTGCTACTACAGCTGCTTTTTGTTGGTTTTTTTAAAAAAAAGCTTGGTCTGCAAGCTCCAGAGTACCCAAAGGCTATGTAGTGATTCTCTGTCTCAAATAAACAAAAGGGGTGACTGAGTCAGGCCCTGCCCCATGAGGATTGCATGCACACACGTACTGTACATCTCGATGCCCTGGAGAAAAGCCTGGAGGGGTAAGAAGGCAAGGATATTGGATCAGATCCAAGATACCCTCCAGACCCCCAAATGTGGCCATCACGGCATGAAGGGTACTGTGTGGTACTGATGAAGGCACTAGATGGCGGGAATTCTCCAACTTCATGCCCGCCATTTGTCGTTGACTAAAATGCCATTATGCCATGTTGACTCTATATGAAGCCCTCAAAAGGGAACTACAGTTTAGTACCTCCCGTTTGGTAGAACAAAACACACGGTGACTTGACCACTGTTTCAGATTAATTTTGTCTGCGTGAATGCTTTGCCTGCATGTTTGTATGTGTGTCACTGCAGCCGCAGGCACTTTTACCCACTGAGCCAGTTCCCAGGTCTCCAAAACATTAAAAACAAGAAATAGCTGTGTGGTGGTGGAGACAGAAGCAGGAGAAGCTCTGAGTTCAAGGCCAGCCTGGTCTACAGAGCGAGTTACAGGATATCCAGGGCTATGCAGAAAAACCCTGTCTCAAAATACCAAAACAAACAGCAAAAAAATACCCCAAGAAGCAGAGGAAGAGAATTAATATGTAACAGAGTGCATCATAACTGAGACTTCTAATATCAGATTTCACATTTTTGTGGGGGTTGGAGCCAATTCATCGTCGTCACTGCCTTTATAAACGCTGGGCATGGAGGCTTACAGGAACACATGCATATGGATTTCTTTTGTTTCCTTGTTGTGAGTCTGAAATCCCTGACCACCATTGCTGGCCTTTTTCCCTGATGGGGTTTACATGCAAACCTCAGTTTAATGTCGCTGGCTTTAAGAACCACTTTTAGTTCTGAGAGCTGGTCTCACATGTCAGGTCTCCTCCAGAGCCCACCTTATATGTGTCACAACTTGTGTCCGCATTTCCAAATCTGGCAGCTGTCACTCCTGAGAGAAGAAGGGACATGGGGCTGAACAGGAATTTCCTTCTTGCTTTGGTTTTGTTGGTTGTCTTTTGATACAGGATTTCACTGTGTTGTCAGGTTGGCCTTGAACCCATGATGGTCCTCCTGCCTCAGCTTCCCACATGCTGAGATTAAGGCATGGGCTCTGTGCCTCACCCTGCTATGTTTTTGAAATCTACATGAAGGAAGAAAGAACTCTTGAGACCTTCAGCCTTGGAGTGTGTGCTGGGACTGAGCCAAGTTCCAGAGCGGGAGATGAGCTTTTAGGGCAGGGTTGGGACCATGAAGCAAAGTGACATTCTCAAACACAATTGTCCCTACCATCAGGTCTTCCAAAATCCAAAATTCTGAAACAGCAAAACTGCAAAAATAAAATTCTGAAAAAACTCAAAATCTTGAAATTTTTCATTAAACATTTTATTATTTATTATATATATGCTTATTATTATTAAATTTATTTGTGAGAGATGCCTGTGGGGAGATCAGAGGACAACCTGCAGGAGTCAGTGATACTGTTCTTTTTTGTTTTGATTGGTATTTATTGAGCTCTACATTTTTCTCTGCTCCCATCCCTGCCTCTCCCCTCCCCATTTCAACCCTCCCCGAAGGTCCCCATGCTCCCAATTTAGTCAGGAGATCTTGTCTTTTTCTACTTTCTACTTCCCATGTAGATTATATCTATGTAAGTCTCTCTTAGTGTTCTCATTGTTGTCTAAGTTCTCTGGGATTGTGGTTTGTAGGTTGGCTTTCTTTGCTTTATGTTTAAAAACCACCTATGAATGAGTACATGTGATAATTGTCTTTCTGTGTCTGGGTTACCTCACTCAAAATAATGTTTTCTAGCTCCATCCATTTTCCTGCAAAATTCAAGATGTTGTTATTTTTTCTGCTGTGTAGTATTTCATTGTGTAAATGTACCACATTTTTCTTATCCATTCTTCAATCGAGGGGCATTTAGGCTGTTTCCAGGTTCTGGCTATGACAAACAAAGCTGCTATGAACATAGTTGAGCACATGTCCTTGTGGCACGATTGAGCATTCTTTGGATATATACCCAAAAGTAGTATTACTGGGTCTCGAGGAAGGTTGTTTCCTAATTTTCTGAGAAATCGCCACACTGACATCCAAAGGGGTTGTACCAGCTTGCATTCCCACCAGCAATGCAGAAGTGTAGGGAGAATGTTCTTGTACATTGTAAAGATTTGTCACTCGTTTTGGTTTAATAAAACACCGATTGACCAGTAGCCAGGCAGGAAGTATAGGTGGGGCAACCAGAATAGAAGAATTCTAGGAAGAGGAAAGGCAGAGAATCATTCGTCAGCCAGGTGCAGAGGAAACAAGATGAGAATGCTGCACTGAGAAAAGGTACCAAGCCACATGGCTAAACATAGACAAGAATTATGGGTTAATTTAAGTTGTAAGAGCTAGTTAATAATAATAAGCCTGAGCTAATAGGCTGAACAGTTTATAATTAATATAAGCCTCTGAGTGTTTGTTTAGGACTGAATGACTGCAGGGCAAGAAAGGACAGAAACTTTCATCTACACAGGTCTTCTTCCATCATGGGGGTCCCAGGGATTGAACCCCGGCTGTCAGGTTTGGCAGCAAGCACCTATACACACTGAACCCTCTTATCAGCTTCCGAATTTGCAATTTTTTGAGATAGAGTATTTTTTCATACCCAAGACTAGCCTCAAACTTGAGGCAATCATCCTGCCTTGCCTTTCTGAGTGTTGGGATTACAGGTTTGGCTAATTTATATTTCAAGAAGCAGATCTGAGAAGCATGACAATGTAACATAGGCTGCTTTGCTTTGAGCAAATGTAGGCATCTCCTTTCAAAAAATATGCATTCCACCTGGGTGTGCTGTACATGGGCAAGGCACATTCCCACGAGTGTGGTACAATGGGAATTCCTGCAGAGGGCCTGCCTGCCAGCAGTTCCAAGCCCACAGCTCTAATGACCATTCCCTAGGTGTCTCCACCTCTTCCAACATTCACCCTCTACAAAAATGCAGGTGCTATGAACAAACCAGTTGATATGAACAAAATACAATGTATAAATATATGAAATTTTCAAAGAATAAATAGCATTTTTTAAAAAAAAAAAACAGCCAACTGAGGAGGAGGCTTAGCTGCAGTCTTCTATGGCAGATTGGAAGATACTGCGGAAGGGCTTGAATAACCTACAGTACCAGGTCTGGGGCACCAGTAGTGGTGCAGCTTTCAGAGAGACAAGTTCCTACACCTCTGCTCCTCTGAGCCTTGGCTATTGACTGGCTAGTAACCAATGATGCTGAGGATAGGGCCTATGTGCCCAGTAACTGGAAAGGTTCCTTGCCCCTTCCAGAAGACACCACACAAGCTTCCAAAGGAGAGAGGCGAGCACAGACCTACCCAGCCATGACACCTATGCTCCACAGCCAGCGTGGCATGCTAACCCCATGGGTGCAGTAGGAATACACATACTTCGGCAATAACTCTCTGCTTTCAGTGGGCTTAAGACCCTCTCAACAAGCATGCAACCGTGCCTGATACTGGAAGCCTAGCTAACTACTCAGTGCCAGTGAAATCACGGTTATTGGAGTAGAATCCATAACCACTAATATACTAGACTTATGTATTTCCTAACGGCAGTCTATAAACAATTGTGCTTCTGCCCACAGATTAAGTATAGCCCTCACCCCTCATCACGGAAACTTCTCTATGCAATAGACAGAGACCACTCCAGAAAACCACTACCAATGGATATGCAGGGTTGTGAAGCCCAGTTTCAACAGACTACAAAATATTCCCACACCTAAGGCTGAGGGAACTTTGTGGAGCAGGGCCTAAAGACTGTAAGAGCCGGAAGACCGGGGTCTTTGCTGTGAGACTGTGTCTTCTAGCAACAGCAGAAGCTATGTCCATAAGGTCTCACCAGCATGATGTTCAAATGTGAACTGAACAAGGACATCGATGAACCTGCCAAACTGCATGGGTAAAGCCTATGATGAGGCCTCAACCCCAACAAAGAACAACGGACACCTGAGTAAAGAAAGTAGGAGTGGGAGAGGCGGTCCTCCCCAGGGAAAAGCATCCCAATTAGTTGTCCAGTGCCAAATGGTCAGCCCTAAAACACACAGGTAACATTATATGGACTCAACAGGTTGTATAGGTGTGTATATGTATGTGCAAATACATGAAAGCAACGATGAGAAAAGAGGCCGCGAATCTGAAGGAGAGTTACATATGGGGTGTATGGGAGGGTTTGGAGGCAGGAAAAGGAAGGAATATAATTCAACAAGAGAGTGGGAACTGGGATAGGTATATAAAATAAGAAAAGATTGTTTCTTTAAAAAGTAATTTAATAAAAAACAAAGCAAATATATAATTTCAAAAATAAACAGAATAAAAAGAAAACAGAGCCCACCTCATCGTCCCTGGAGAAAGTGGCAATGGCTTTTCCAAAACTCATGCCCTTATTTAAAGAATGTTAATAAATAAATGAGATAGATAGACAGACAGACAGACAGACAGACAGACAGACAGACAGACAGATAGATAGATAGATAAGTAAAGTTCCAGTCTGTGGGACAACCATTCAGGCTGTGCAAAAGCAGCCAGGGTTGGCAGACAGTGGTGCCTCTGTCCTGGAGATACAAACCAGGGCACAGAAGCCCATCAGAGGAAGGCACCACATGGGAGATGGGAGCAGAAGGGCAATCCACCATCCTCTGGAGTCCATGAAGCAGGTGGCACCAGGGCCAGTGCTCCATGATTGGGACCAGAGGAGCAGAACCAGAGGTAAGCTCCACCCCCAAGGGAAGGTTGCTAGCTGGTGTCCCCACTACTCAGAAGAACAGAGGTGGCAGAGTAGCCTTAGGTGCGACAACTGTCTTTAATAGATATCATCTGCCCCTCCCCTATCACGTGACATTTCCTGTTCAGATGGTCCCTGGAGCCTGGGCACAGGCCTTCAACAGGCCTCTCAGGGGTGACAGAGTTGGCATTCTCTCTGGTGTACCACCCAAATATGCTGCAGAACTTTTGTCTCCCTCACCTGCTCTCTCACCTCAGCTGGTTTGTTTCATCCCCTGACTGGATAGCCTACAAGCCTAGGCCTGTCCTCTGGCCCCACAGTGCCTCCGATCTTGAGGGTAAAGGGCCTCCCCAGAGGCACCAGCCTGGCACATTCCCAACCAGATCTCATACCAGCTGAGCACCTTCTCCAAAGAAACTGAATTGTGACCTTGCTACCCCCAAAGCCACCCAGTGAAGGGCTCTAGGCAGACTGGGCCTTCAGCAGAAGTGGTCTGGCCCGGTTAGGAGCTTTGGCATCCAGGCTGGCCCCTCTGTGTCCACTGGGGTCTGTTCAGATAATGGGGGGTTCAGACAGCCTGTTCCACATGGTGGAGCAGCAAGTCAAAGCCAGATGAGGTCTACTCTCCAAGAACCAGGCAGAAGCCTTGAATGTGTGATCTTCAGGCTCACAGGTAAAGTGCCTGGATCAACCTTGTCTGCTTTAGGGACAAGCCTGCAAGTGTCTTTCTGCAGTGTCTGCAAGAAAGGGATACAGGGCCTCACTCCCCTGCATACACACAGTCAATACATGTGAGACCTGGCTCCCCTGAATACACACAGTCAATACATGTGTGGCCTGGCTCCCCTTCATACACACAGTCAATACATGTGAGACCTGGCTCCCCTGAATACACATAGTCAATACATGCAAGGCCTGGCTCCCCTGTGTACACAGTTAATACATGCATGGCCTGGCTCCCCTGCATACACACAGTCAATACATGCGAGGCCTGGCTCCCCTGTGTACACAGTTAATACATGCAAGGCACACACTTGCACAGCCTCTAATTACATTTCAGGGCACACCCTAGGATCAGCCTCCCTGAGCACAGGCCTGCCTTGTATCTCCCTACCTTTTATGAGCACAGGGGCAGGCAGAGCAGAGAGTCCTGGGTCCTTGTTATTTCTTGGGTCGCTTCCTTCCAAAATGGACCAATGGTGGACTACCAAAACCTTTCCCTGGCCCTGACCAGAACCACTCAGACCAGTGGAGAAGCAGATGGCCCAAGAAGGTGGCGTGCCTGGCAGCCAAGTTCAGAGGAGAAGGTATCTCTTGCAGGGCCAAGTTTGTGGCCACCAGGGGAAGCTGAAGATCAGAGTAAGCTGGAGTCTGAGAACCAGGTACATTTTGGCATTCCTCAGAACCCTGTGAGGCAGGTTTCAGGTGCTCCTGAACCCTTGGTGTGTGTGTGTCTGTCTGTCTGTCTATGTCTCTGTGTGTACATGTACACATATGTGTATGTCTGTCTGTCTGTGTCTGTATGTGCATGTGTCTGTCTGTCTGTGTCTCTGTGTGATGTGTCTGTGTGTTTCTGAGTGACCACACAGGGCACAGGGAAGACAAGGGTTGAGTCCAAAGTCAGTGACTAGAAAATCTAGGCCAAGCAGAGAGAAAAAGGAGCTGGGAGGGGAGGGGAGCTTGGAAAGGGTCTCCTCATAGCCCTCCTGGTCGGAACTTCCAGGTCCACTTCCTGGGAGCTCCACTCCAGGAGGCAAAGACCCATTGGGGGATTCCTCTTGGCCCCTCGTGGGGCTGGAGTGTGGGATGAGGGGCTGGGATTAAGTTTCCGTCACTGCCTGACATGATCCCTTCACCAAGGGGAACCGAGCCCCCATAATCAGGACCAGCTGTGCCTCAGGCTGGGATGCTGGGATGTTGGGGTGTGGTGGCGGTGTCTGCCTGAACAGAATTGCCTGGTCCCACTTCCCCAGGGAATATCTTCTGAGACCTCCCAGTCTATAGTCAGGAAACCCAGACCAAAGATGCCGATCCAGAGTTCAAACCACTCCAGGGCCTCGGCCCTTCCCCCACCTTGCTTCCTGAGCCTGGAGAGAGTGGCTCTGGCTCCTGGGTCCAGGAAGCAGGACTCCACGTATTGGACCCCAAGCATCAGCTGACATTAGTCCCAGAAAGAGCTGTGACAGATGCCGTGGACAGATGGCACGTGTGTCAGGCTTTTGCAGCTGTGACAGATATATGACAGGAACAACTTAAAAGAGAAGTGTGTCATGGCTCACGGTTTCTGAGAGTTCTGTCCACCTTTATCTGGCTCCTGTGTTTCAAGCCTGTGGGTGGGAGGGGGTGTTGCAGTTGTGCATTATGGCAGGAGCATACATGTGAAGCAGCTAGCCTAGTGGAGGAGAGAGGCAGACATGGAGAGGAGCTGGGACAGATATAGAATTCATAACCTTCAGAGGCTTGTGCCCGGTGGTCCTCCTCCAGTCAGGGTCCCACTCTTGATGGCCTCCTCAGCCATGACGGTATCTGATTATGAAGTCAGCAACTTACGGATATCATTCAGCTGGTGTCCTAGATTTTTGTTGATGTGTTAAGACACCATGATCAAAAGAAATTTGAGGAGGAAAGAGTTTATTTGGATTACAGATTACAGCCCATCACCAACAGAAGGAACTTGAAGCAGAAACCATGGATGAACCAGGTTTACTGGCTTTTTCCAGGCTCGTGGACCACCTGTCCAGAGGCAGCACCACCCACAGCAAGCTAAGATTCCCTCTATCAATTAACAATTAAGGAAATGCCCCCATAGTCATGCCCACAGGCCAATCTGGTGGAGGCAATTCCTCAGGTGAGGTTTGTCTTCCCATATATATCAAATAAATAACCAAAATTAGCCATGGCAACTGGGGACTAAGCAGCCTGGAGTTATGGTAAGGTATGACGCCTTAAGACTGGCCTACAGGTATGGCAGCTCCAACTGCTCGTGTGAGTGTTAAGTTTAGGCTTTGAAAAGAGATTCCAAACTGGGTTGTGTGGCACGTGCCTTTAATCCCAGCATTTGGGAGGCAGAGGCAGGAGGATCTCTGTGAGTTTGAGGTCAGCCTGGTCTACAGAGTGAGTTCCAGGACAGGCTCCAAAGCTACAGAGAAACACTGTCTCAAAAAACAAGAGAGAGAGAGAGAGAGAGAGAGAGAGAGAGAGAGAGAGAGAGATTCTAGTCCAGCATCCAGGACCCCAGGAAATCACATACAAGGAGGCCATAAGAGGATACCAGTGGCTTGTGTTAAAGTTCATTGCTCATTATTTGAACGAAGGGCACCACGAAGACTCAGCTGTGAAACAGATTTCCCACAAGGAGTGAAATTGACTCGAAAGAGTTCCTGTCTCCAAAATCCACAGACTGGTGGAGGTAATATAGGTAGTGGGAGGAGGAGCGTGAGCACAGGGTTGAGAGGAGGTAGGGAAAGGAGCAGGGTCACAGTGAAGAGGGAAGAGGGGAGCACATAGGCATGGTGCAATGAGAGAAGAGAGGATATTCTGAGGGAGGGAGTGGTGCAGGGTGTGGGGAAGGGGCTCCTGGACTCCGGGCTGTTCTATGCTGTTCAGTCGTTGTTTTGTTTGTTGGTTTTGGGTTTTTTGTTTGATTGTTTGTTTGTTTTTGGTTTCTCTGTAGCTTTGGAGCCTATCCTGGAACTAGCACTTGTAGACCAGGCTGGCCTCGAACTCATAGAGATCCACCTGCCTCTGCCTCCCGAGTGCTGGGATTAAAGGTATGTGCCATGATTCCGTTGTCCCCCCCCCACACACCCATTGTTTTTAAAGGCAGACTTTCTCTGTGTAGCCCGGTCTGTCCTAGAACTCTGTCTATAGACCAGGCCGGCCTTGAACCAGAGATCTGCCTGCCTCTGCCTCCCAAGTGCTGGAATTAAAGGTGTGCATCACTATGTCCTGCAACCAATGCCATTTTAAACAATCTTCAATGTTCTCTGAGCTTCTCAGCATTTGCTTTGCTTTAATGTCCGCAAATATTCCAAGCTGTTGTGCCATCGACTGCAGCAAAGACCACTGAAGCCCCCTACTCCTGGAGGAGGGTGCATGGACACAAATGTGTCATTGTGAGAACTCTTCAGGATTTAAGCCGCAGAAACTGGTTACCTAGGTGATGGAGTAGGCAGAAGGGGTAGAGTAGGGTCTCCCACAGGTGTCCCTGAGTCCCTGAGTCCATGGACAGCCCCACACATTCAGCCACAGACATACACAGATCAAGACGAACAGACAGCAGGGGAGGAGAAATGAAACAGATTTGGTGTCTGCCACCCAAATGCTCGGGGCCAGAACTATGTTTGACTTTTTATATTTTCAGGTCTTGGAATATTTGCAGACATTAAACAACAAAACAAACAACAACAACAAAACAGTCTGAGGACATGAGACGACCTTCCCATGATTCCTACACAGTTCCTGTTCGCCTTAGGCTTGTTGTCTAGAGAAGGTTTTCTGTGCATCTTCAGTGCACCTGCTCTTTGAGTATGACCTGTCACATGAGGCCATGGGTGTAACCTACCTATGGTGGCATCACACAGCTCTCAGAAGTTTCGCTTTTCAGATCTTTTTAGATTCCAGATTTTCAGATTAGGAACACATAGCCTGCCTCAGTGGAGGTAAAAAAAAAAAAAAAATCAGTGTTTCTGGCTTGCTCATTAGGAACCCATATCTCAGGCTCATCGCTGTCTCTTCCATAGGTGCCAGGTCAGCCTGTTCATATGGATTCCTACCTATATCTACTCAGAGCCCCCAAGCATGTCACCAGGGCCAAGAGGGCATGTCCCTGTCACACTGCTTATTGTCTCATCGCTGCCTGCTCTGGGAAAGCCAAGGGAATATTAACACAGCACAGAGGGAGAGCAAGCCGGCCCTGACCATGTTCCCCACTGAGAGAGAGGCTGAACTTAGGGCACGGGGCTTGGGGTGAGGCCGGATGGTGAAGAGCATTCCAGGCGTGCCGAGCTGAGGATTGGCTCCGCCTGGTGGGTGGTGCCTCCGGAGGCCCCTGGCTGACCCTGCAGAAGTAGGATGCTCCTCTGCCCCCAGACTCCTATGTGGCAGCAGAGTTCAGCGAGGCCACCAAGCCCTGCCTTCTGATGTTCATGTAATTGTAGGGAGTCCCCTCTGGCTTGGGACTGCGTTATCATGCAGCCCCAGAGGGACAGTAGTCACTGGTAACTTTCCTGAACGACTGAAGGAGGGGACAAAACAAGCAATGTCATCCTTACAGCTGCTCTTTGAGCTGAGTATCAGAGTCCAGGGAGCCTTCCTTCCCCCCAGGGCAGTCCGCTGCTGTGATACCATAATATGGCCCGTGAGGAGGTCGTTAAATCATGCAGTCGCAGTCAGTCTCTACTGCCTCCCACAAGGAGGGTGGTTAGCCACACCTCTGACAACAAGCAGGCACACAGAGGAAGCCAAGGAGGTTAGCACAGGTAGGTCAGCCCCTCTGCCTATCTCAAGCCGACTTGGAGGATGGCGTGCCACCTGCATACACTTTTCCAACCGCAGGCATCTGCCTCCTGTTTCCCCTAAGTTCAAAGGCAGACAGCTGGCAAGCAGAAACAGGGTGGCTAGCCTGCAGTTGGGCGTGTTGTCTGTCTGGACAAGCTGGCCTGAAGGGGAGGAGGTGTGGCCCTCTGGCCCAGCCTTGACCCAGCCCAGCTTTGATTGAAGCCATGTGAGAGGTGGGTGGGCAGACAGCCAGGACTCTGACCCTCAGGAGAGGTGCAGTGGTCCTGGGATGCCAGACTGTCTACAAGCTCTTTGCAGGGCAGGGCACATTCTCCTGGGCTGAGTAGTAGGCCCAACTTACACAAGGGCCGAAGGGGCTTGTGGCTCAGCTGCCCTTCAGGATACTCAGCTCAGTGGGGACTTCAGCTACAGAGGTTGGGACGGAGCTCTCGGAGCATCTCAGCTGGACAGGGAGGATGGCAGTGACCTTAGGGGAGTAGCTCTGCAAGGGGACCTTCTGTAGATGGGGCTAGCCTGTTACTTAAGACTTCTCAGCTGCTTGCGAAACTTTCCACAATGCCACGGTGCTTATCGAGGGTTCACGTGAGGTTCACGAGAGTTCACCAGGTCTTCCAGGGTCATGGTGGCACAGGGGAGAGGTCAAAGTTCAGCAGGCTCCAAAGCTGGGAAGAAAGGCAAGAGAAAGGTTGTGGCGGACTGTTTCCATTTTCTAGACACAGCCTGTGGGGGGTCATAAGGAGAAAAGCCTCCTATAGGGCTGTGGACACTGTGGGCATGCCAATGGCATTAAGGGGTGCTGCCTTTATGATATCTGGGTGCCCCCCACCTCAAATATTCATCACCTGTCCTGCAGCATGTCTACCTGCCAGCACTACAAACAGAGCTAGACACGAGCCTCACCCCTACATTGTGAACTAGGCTGTGGTTCCCAACTCCCGGGCAGTTCATCCTGGAGTAAATGGTCTTTTAACTACTTTGAAGCCCATCACTGCCACCCCTGCCAGGCTGCAAGGATGAGGTACAATGTGTTTTCACGGAGTATCTTTGCAGCCTACTATCCTGAGGTCATCCCCTACACATACTACAAAGTGCTCAGTGTACGTGCATGTTACACAGTGCATAGTGTTCATGCTACGTGGTGGGTAGTACACGCATACGCAGGGCACAGTATACACTGCTTGGTGCGTGGCGGGCTGGTGACTGATAGCTGCCCTAAGTGGGAGCTCACCTCACCCACTCCATCTGTCGCTAGAGACCTCTGCCCTCCTGAATATAGGTTTCCTATTCTCATCCTGATCCCTACCCCAGTGCCCAGAGGGCTCGTGCTATGCTTTGATGGGCTTAGGGGATGAGAAGCCTTGCCGAAGTGGAGATCCATAAGGTAGGGCCCAGAAGATAGAGAGAGCTAAAGAAGCCACAACATCCAGGCACATTCCGTGTGAGGAGCATGTGTGGAGGAGACTGACCCAGATCTCCAGATGCATGTGTCTCAGGAGCAAACCTCGCCTGAATTTGCTGGAAATTCTGTAAGATACAACGAAAGGCACACATACCACTGCTACCCGCTCTCAAAGTTCTCTCGAGGTGAACCCAGCCATCTAGTGGCCTCCTTCTAGAGTGAGACCCGGGTCTACTCTGGTCGCATCTCCTTCTTTCCCATCATCATGTCCAAAGAGACTGAGCTTGGAAGATAAGAATTTAAGAGAAATGCAGGTAATAAAAGGCAGTAAGCAGCACCCTCCCTGGCCTCTGCATCAGCTCCTGCCTCCAGGTTCCTGCCCTGTTTAGTTCCTGCCGTCACTGCTTTTGATGCTTACCTGATTTATTTATTTATTTCACAGGCATTGGTGTTTTGCCTGAATGTATGCCTGTGGGAGAGTGTTGGATCCCCTGGAACTGAAGTTATAGACAGTTGTGAGATGCTATGTGGGTGCTTGGAATTGAACCCCGGTCCTCTTGCAGAACAGTCAGTGCTCTTAACCACTGAGCCATCTCTCCAACCCCCTTGATCCTTAACTGTTACATGGAACTGTGAGTGAGAAAACCCTTTCCTCCCCAAGTTGCTTTTGATCATGGTGTTTCATCACAGCAATAGAAACCCTAACTAAACAGACCATAAAAAATCCCAGCATACAACTTTCCTGCTTCAAGACCTGGACAGTGTCTCTCCAATTCCAGAGTTACAAGGCTTGGGCCAAGTACAGTTGGGTAAGCCCTCTGCTCTGTCCAGCATCGAGCAGCACCTTCAGATACCAGCCTCTCCCTGCCTCAGCTTCTGGCAAGGCCTGGCCAGGTAACCCTGGGCACAATGGTAGTGATACCTGGCCTCCACTTCTATCTACCTTCCTCCATCCAAGAAGAGAGCCCCGGACAGTGCTTACTGCTGCCACAGCCCTTGGAGATCAGGCCACGGTCCTAGTGGATGCTCCTCACTGACCCTTCTCCAGTCTCCTCCCAGGTACACATGTGAAAACTTCTCAAGAGATGATACAAGGATTTGGGGATTCAACTCAAGTTGGTAGAGTGCCTTCCTAGGGTGCATAATGTCTCGAGCACCTCCCCAGCATTGTCCAAGGCCAACCTGGGCTATATTAAATTGGGGGAGGGGGAGAAGAGAGAGAGAAGGGGGGGCTGTAAATATGCACGCAGATAATACTGGTATTCTAGATTTTATAACTGGATGAAAAGGAACAGGTCAATCCAGACAGAATACCAGTGGGAGATTTCCCACCTCCTCCTCACCACAGTGGACCACCCAGATAGAAGTTCAGTAGAGAACCCCAGAGACAACTGCACCACAGAGCAACAGGACTTAGGGGAGGGACACCAGCAGAACTATTTCACCCAATAGCTGTGGTCTATGAATTCTTCCCAGCAGTCCATGGAACATTCTCCAAACGAGATCAGATTTTAGGCCACAAAGCAAGTTTTAATAAACAGAGAAAAGGAAGTAATTTTCACAGTCTTTTCAGATCAACATGGAATAAAACCGGAAGCCAAGAAGAGGAAGCACACAAAGTTATGAGCACCTGAGAGTGCGCCTTGAGTGGGCCACGGAGGAAGTCTGGGAGGAAATACGAAATTCCTAGAGCCCAGTGAGCCCGGGTCACAACTTCAGAACGTCCAGAGAAGTCAGAGGCTGGACGAGCCCTGGAGCAACGCCACTCAGCTCTTAGCATGGCAAGAACACGCGGAGCCCCAAACCGGCAGAATAACAGAAATGATCATGAGTGGAGCTGAGAATAATGAAACAGAGACAAAAAATACAAGTCAGTGGGATGAAAATGTAACATGAAGGCAGGCTTGTTTGGGTTTCTGTTCCCGCCCAGTACCCCACAACCGGCAAGTCCCAGAGAAAATCAATCACACAGAGATCTCTATAAGTTATAAAGCTGATTGGCCCATTAGGTCAGGTCTCTCATTAGTCCTTGTAACTTATATTAATCCATTATCATTATCTATGTTAGCCACACGGCTCAGTACCTTTCTCAGTGTGACAGCTCACATGTTGCCTCTTCGGTGGTCTGGGCAGAAATGGCGGGGGGAGGGAGCTTCCTCCTCCCTAGCCTTATCCTATTCTCATTGCCCTGCCTCTACTTCCTGTCTGGTTGACCCGCCTATACTTCCTGCCTGGCCAATCAGCGTTTTATTAAAACACATGATTGACAGAATACAGACAATTCTCCCGCACCATGAAAAATTGGTTCTTCTGAAAAGATGAACAAGACTGGCAAACCCTTAGCCAAACTAACAGAAAGAGAAAGAGGGGCTCAAATAATGAAATTAGTGGGGAAGGGAGCATGTTATAGCAGTTATTACTGAAACAGAGATCACTGGGGCTCATTTGGAAAGTTTATATTCTAACAAATCAGAAAATTGTAAAAAATAGATTTATTTCTCAACATATATGACCTACCAATACTGAACTTTAACAAAGCCACACCAATCAATGATCTTAGAGCAGTGGTAACTATCTCCCTGTCAAAAGCGCAAGACCATACAGACTCACTAATGAACACTACCAGACCTTTAATGAGCTAATCAGTTTGGCATAGTGACACACACCTTTTATTCCAGCATGCAGGAGGCAGGGGCAGGAGGATCTCTGTGAGTTTGAGACCAGCCTGGTCTACATAGCAAGTTCCAGGACAGCCAGAGCTACCCGCTGAGACCCTGGTGCGGGAGAATTGTCTATATTCTGCCAATTATGTTTTAAATAAACGCTGATTGGCCAGTAGTCAGGCAGGAAGTATAGGCGGGATAACCATACAGGAAGTAGAGTTGGGACAATGAGAACAGGAGTATTCTGAAAAGAAGGAAGGTCTTCCCGCAGTCCTGCCCAGACACAGAAGGAGGAAGATGTGACTTGTCCTGCCAAAAAAGGTACCGAGCCATGCAGCTAACATATGCTAAAATAATGGGCTAATATAAGTTAAAAGAGTTAATAAGAAGCCTGAGCTAATGGACCAATCAGTTTATATCTTATGTAGATCTTCTGTGTGATTCTTTGGGACCTAACAACTGTCTTTAAAAAGGAAAAGAACTGACAGATAGGGAGTATAGAAATAGAAAACTGAGTCTGAATCCAGTACCCATGTTGGGTGACTCATAAACACCTGTAATTGCTGTTCCAAGGTATCTAACACACTTGTCTTCACGGACACACACACACACACACACACACACTTATACACACACATATAAATAAATCTTTTGGAGAAAAGAATTGACAAATGGGACTATATCAAATAAGTGTTTCCACACAACAAAAACAACAGCACCAAGAGCCAGCCTATAGAACAGGAGAAAAAAAATTGCCAGCTGTTTATCCAATAGAAGATTAATGTCCAGAATACACAAAGCACTCAAGTATAAACACCAAAAGAGTGAAGACTATATTCAATCAATGAGCAAATTAACCAAATAGGCACTTTTCAAAAGAAAAGATACAAATGGCTAATTAATGTATGAAAAAAACATTCAACTTCCTAGTCACTAGGAAAATGCAATTCAAAATTATGTTGAGATTCTGTCCCACCCTAGTTATAATGGCTCTCACCGAGAGAAAAAAAAAAGTGATGGTGCTGAAGATGCACAGCAAAGGGGAGGGGGAACACTTACACACTGCGGTGGAAGTGTACGTTAGTGTGTCGTACTGAAATCAGTACGGAGGTCCTAAGACACTAACCTACAGCCACCACATCATCTAGCTACACTACTCACTTCCGGGCAGACACTGAGAGGATCCAAGCTCACCATACCTGTTTATTGTGTCACCATTTACAACAACGAGGTCACAGAGCCAGCCTATGAGATAGTGGACAAATAACAGGTGATATTGATCCACAGTGGGATTTTATTCAGTCACAAAGAAGGATGAAGCTGTCCCATTGGCAGAAAAATGGATGTAGCTGGAGTTCATCGTGTTAAGCAAAATCAGTCAGGCTCAGAAAGACAAACAGTGCGTGTTTCCTCTCATTTATAGACTCTAGAAGGGTGAAAGACGTGAAAGTAGGATGAGGTTATTAAAGAAGAGGGAAAGAGAGGGCTGGAGAGATGGCTTAGTGTTTAAGAACACTGACTGGTCCTCCAGAGGACCTGAGTTCCATTCCCAGCACCCACATGGTGACTCACTACCATCTGTAAAGAAGAGGTAAGGAACTGAGAGGATGAGAGGGTGTCTGTCTTAGTCACTGTTCTATTGCTGTGAAGAGACACCGTGACCAAGGTGATTCTTATAAGAGAAAGTATTTAACTGGGGGCTGGCTTACAGTTTTAGAGGTTTAGTTCATTATCATCATGGTGTGGAGTGTGGGGGCACCCAGGCAGATGCTGCAGCAGCAGCTGAGAGCCACATCCTGATCCCTAGGCAGAGACTCTGGGGTCGGCATGGACTTTTAAAACTCAAAGCCCCCCAGCACTCGGGAGGCAGAGGCAGGCGGATCTCTGTGAGTTCGAGGCCAGCCTGGTCTACAAGAGCTAGCTCCAGGACAGGCCACAAAGCTACAGAGAAACCCTATCTCGAAAAACAAACAAACAAAAAAACTCAAAGCCCTCACTCAGTGACACACTTCCTTCAATGAGACCACGCCCCCTAATCCTCTTAATCATTTCAAACAGGGCCACTCCCTGGTGACTAAGCAAGCATTCAAATATATGAGCCTATGGGGGCCATTTGTATCCAAACTACCACAGTGTCCTAGTTGGCTTTCTCTGGGGCTGTGATAAACACCAGGACCGAAAATAAGCTGGAGAGGAAAGGGTTTGTGTCGCAGTCCATCATGAAGTCAGGACAGAAA
This sequence comes from Myodes glareolus, assembly GCF_982192425.1. Taxonomy (NCBI): domain Eukaryota; kingdom Metazoa; phylum Chordata; class Mammalia; order Rodentia; family Cricetidae; genus Myodes; species Myodes glareolus. Next base: position 64,953,280 of record NC_142034.1, read on the forward strand.
CTTAAGGCAGAACTGAAGCAGAGGGCATGGAGGACCACTGCTTACTGGCTTGCTCTCCAGGGTCACAGCCTCACACCTCAGGAAGCTGGACCCTCCCACATCAGTCATTAATCAAGACTTGCCCATAGGCCGATCTGATGGAAGCATTTTCTCAAGTGGAGTTCCCTCTTCGCAGATGACCCTAGTTTGTGTCAAGAACTTAACCAGCACAGAGGTAATAGCGGGGAAATATAATTAAAAGACATCATGTGCATGCTTGGCAATGTTACTACACAAAGCCATTATTTTGTATAATTAATAAGCGCTAATTGAAAGAAACAAGGCTGGGTGGTGGATCAGTGGTAGAGTACTTGCCTAGCATGTACAAGGTTCTAAGTTCTATCCTCAGTACCACAAGATTATACATATAAAATTTATCTTCATAATCACTTTCAAATGTAAAGTTGAATGGTATTAATACATTCATAAGTTTGCACAATTACCAAGGCTACCTCTCTCCTCCTTCCATCTGTAATATGAAGATATACCCACCCAACAGCAGCTGCCAGTTTCCCAGCAATCCCCACTCTGCTATGTATCTTTATCATTTTGACCAGAATCAGTAAACCAATCAAACACAGTGAAGAGTAGAAGGACAAAGAGCAACCAGGAACATGAAGACAGAAAAATTAAGAAGCAGCTGGGGGTGGCAGTGTACGACTATAACCCCGGCAGGTGGAAGGCAGAGGCAGAGGACCCCTGAAGCCTCAGAGGCATAAGCTCCAGGTCAGCCAGGACGCCAGTGTGAGACCCACCTCAACAAACAACCGGAAACTGGAGAAGAAAGGAAAGGAAAAGAAAAACTGTATTTTACTGAAGCAAAGAGGAAGAGGAGGAGAAGGAGGAAGGGATGGGGAAGAGGAGAAGGGGAAGTGAGAAAGGGGAGTAGGGGGAGAGAAAAGAGGGAGCAGGGGAGGAAGGGGAGGAGGGGGAGGAGACTATGCATACAGCATTAGAGCACCCCAACACTTCTTTCCCAGTACCCCCCTTTCTTCTTCCTACTGTGAGTAGCTTCTTTGGACTTGCTTTCTACTTCACAGATTCTCCCTTCGTCTGTGTCTAAATTCGTGCTAACACCATTCAGTTAGCTCTGAATTTGAGTTTTGAGATTTTTAATTCCTAAAAACTCCATGGTTTTTAGGTTAAAATAAAACCTTAAGTATATACTGTCCAGTTGTTGAGGAAATAGGAACCTAGAGGCCCTGACTTTAGCACAACAAGCCATTTCTTTATGGTCACTGGCCAATAATTCAAGTGTCTGGATTTCTTCCCATCTGTTTTGGGCGGCTTCTCGCTCATCATATTTCCTCCCAGGTTTCTCCCGTCTTTGCTCCCAGGCTGGAGAAGTATCTAAATGTTAGTTGCAGAAATAAGCAGCAGCTAGGGTAATATTTTCACTGTCCCTCTAAGCTTGTGTTTACATTTGCTGGACACACAGTTACCCCAGCCACCTGCAGTTACAGTGAGCTTTAGAACTAGACACTTCCTGAGTGTAGGGCCTGAGCCGCCCTGATGATTCTGGGCTGGGTTGCCGTCCATCAGGCTGCTGACTTGCCTCTGCCCGTCCCCTCACCCTTTGGGTGTACTCCTCTTTGTTTTCAGTCAAAAGCAGGTGTGGTTGCGCATGATCCACACCCTTGATGGGTCCTGGACTCCTGTTTGTTTCCTTAACCCAGAAGGATGCCAAAAATGACAGAGTCCCTTCCTGGCCCTTCCTGAAAGGGCGGGATAGCCCGGGTGCCAGGATCTCCTCGCTAGCCTCGCTCACTCTGGAGAGTCATCACCACGCTTTAGATATTTCCTGCTTCTATGGAGATGGCATTTGTGTTCCGTGGTGAGTTTTTCCTTGTCCTCATTAGGAGGGCTGGTCCTCCCTGCATTGCTCACCATCACCGGAAACTTGTCTGCATTTTAATCTAAAGTCTTAAAGGGCTCTCCGTGGTCACTTAGGTTCAGTTCTGTTTAAAGGGTGTGGTGAGATCTTATTTTTTCCTTTCTGCAGATCCTGTGTCCAGTAGAATTCCCACTGACAGTCCATGCCTCCTGAGTCATGTGTCAGAACTCTGTATCTATGAAGATCTAAGTCTGGGATTCATTTCTGTAATAGACTTGTTTGTCTCCTTCCCCTTCTGTGGCAGAAATCTTGACTCCAAAGTGAGTGATAGCATTCAGAAATAGGACCGTTGGGATGTTGTGTTGGGGGGGGGGGGGCTCATGAATGAGGGTAGTAGTATCCTTACAAAAGGGGCTTCACCAGTTCGCAGATGCCAGTCTGGAAACCAAGAGGAGCCTGATAGGTACAGTGCTGACCCTCTAATCTCAGAACCCCAGTCCCAGAACTGCAAAACATGCTGTCTGTTTTCACAAACCATCTAGCATATGGAGTTTTGGTTTTTTAAAAAAATGATTATATATATAATATATATAAATATATAATATAAATATATAAATAATATATACATATGTGTATATGTATGCATTGCCTGCATATATGTCTTGTCTGTGCACCATGCATGTCCAGTGCTTGAGGAAGCCAGAAGAGCATTGGATGCCCTGGAATTGGAGTAGCAGATGGTTGTGAGCCACAACATAGGTGCTAAGAATTGAACCCAGGTCCCCTGGAAGAGCAGCATTAGATCTTTATTTGTTTGTTTTGTTTTTAAAGACAGGGTTTCTTTGTGTAGCTTTGGCTGTCCTGGAACTAGCTCTTGTAGACCAGGCTGGCCTCCAGCTCACAGACATCTGCCTGCCTCTGCCTCCCGAGTGCTGGGATTAAAGGTGTGCACCACCACAGCCTTAGATCTTAATCACAGAACCATCTCTAGCCCTGGAGATTTGCTTTTGCAGCCTGAGTTGATGAAGACGATTCCATTATGCTTTTCTTCCCCAACCTCTGTTAATTTTTGTTCTAGACTCTACCTTACTGATATTTTAATTGCCACAGCCTTATTCTTGTTTGGCTTCTGAGAATCTAGTGTGATTAGAAACAGCTGTATTTATGACATCAACCTTCATATCCAAGTGCACAGGCTAGCTCCACCCCTCTGCCTTTGATATCTCTCATAATATTTTGTAATTTTCTCATTCTTTATTACATAGCCTTACGGAATTCTCTCCTTAACATATTTTTTAAATTATGTGTATTTGTGTGGGTGAAGTCATGTGCACATTGTGCCGGTGCCCTCTAAGGTCATAGGTGACAGACAGATCCCTGGAGCTGGAGTTACAAGTGGTTATAAACTGTCTAATTTGGGTGCTAGGAATCAAACACAGGTCCTCTATAAGAGCAATGCAAATACAGTCTTCTAACCACTGAGCCATCTCACCAGCCCCAAATACAGGTTTTTTGTTGTTGTTGTTTGTTTCTTTTGTTTTAAGATAGGGTCTCGTTGTGTAACCCTGACCTTGAACTCACCTGCTTCCCAGTGCTGGGATTAAAGGCGTGTACCACCACGTTCAGCTAGAATCCTCTCTTGAGTAAAAGACTGTATACAGTTGTCAAAATTTGCAAGAAGGGGTAGGTTTTACTGTATATAAACAAAGATTTAATTTTTAAAAAAGATTTATTTGTTAATTATGTATAGTGTTCTGCCTGCACGTACCTCTGCAGGCCAGAAGAGGGCACCAGATCTTATTACAGATGGTTTTGTGCAGCCTTGTGGTTGCTGGGAATTAAACTCAGGACCTCTGGAAGAACAGTCAGTGTTCTTAACCTCTGAGCTATCTCTCCAGCCCAAATTTAACTTTTTAAAAAGGTGAGCTTTTTTTAAAAAATATACACACACACACACACACACACACACACACACACACACACACACACACACATTTTTTTTTCATGTGCATTGGTGTGAAAGTGTCAGATCCCCGGAATAAGATGTGAGCTGTGAGCTGTCATGTGGGTGCTGGGAATTGAACCTGGGTCCTCTGGAAGAACAACCAGTGCTCCTAGCCACTGAGCCATATCTCCAGCCCCTGAAAGAAGTTTCAATAGCAGATATTGTATGTGTAGATAGTAATAATTTGACAGATCAGAGAGAGCTAAAAGCACTGCGATTTATAACACAGAATTCTCAAACAGAATCTGTATATCCAGGTCTGACCATGGTGTGTGTGTGTTGGGGGGGATTTAAGGGTCCATCCTAAATACTGTCAGTTGATAGGTCCCTTCATCTTCTGGGGACGGTTACCCGTTGAAGACATCATCAACAAGTATACAGGCCCAGGTACTGTCGCCTGTACCTGAGGTGAGGTCAGGCATCCTGCCGTGTTGGCAGTGTGGTCATTTGGCAGTCTTCAACATTAGCCTCCCCATGGCTCAGGCTCTCTCTGTCGACATTCACCGCTCACTCGCTCAAAGTCACCTGCTGGGGGCGCCACCAACGCATCCAGTATCAAGTCGTCACGTGTCCGGCTTGCGGCCTCACGGGGAAGGGGGGCACTCACATTTCCTAGTCAGCTGCCCCCTCCTGTTGGGCTGCGCCTCCGGCTTCATGGCCGACCCCGCTTCCGACCTGGGCCCCCTGGGATACCTGCTACTACTCCTGCTGGTTACCCCAATCTGGGTCGCACCAGTCAGTCACCGACACCGACACCCTAAAAGCCAGGCAAATTCACTGAGTAGTGATGCGGGTAGGTCCCCGTCCCAGAGTCTGGGACGGGTGGTCCTTTCAACCCGGGTGGAACCTCGGCCCTAACACCCGGCCTGGCCCCTCCCAACTCACACACACGTTGTCTCCCCTCCCCCACCGTGGCCCGCCCCTTCCGTGGCGTGGCCTTGTGCCCACTCAGCATTTGTTTCTCTTCTCAGCCTGTGGCCAGTCAGTTCTTGAGGGTAAGATCTTGGGAGGAATGCCGTCCCCCTTTCAGAAATGGCCGTGGCTGGTCAGCCTGCATTACGCTGGCTTCCATATCTGCGGTGGCTCCATTCTCAATGCCTACTGGGTGCTGACGGCAGCACACTGCTTTGGCAGGTGAGAGGTGCAGGGGCTGTTAGGGGTAATGGGACAGGGACACAGGAAAGGAGAAGCCTGGACCATGTACATGCCCATGGCTTGGACTGCTGTACCCACTCTCAAAAGTTCTTTGCTCTGTACATCAAGCCCTATCCACCATGACTGATACACTCATGTCCCTGTCCTCTGGCTCCAAGTTGCTTCCCGTGGACCAACATAGATTTATCCGCCCTGGCTAGTGGCCAGACCAGTACCTGGATGCATGGCCTGTCCTCATGAGTGTAGCCCTTCTTTACCGACTAAGCTATGTTCCTACCGGCTTTACCCTCATCAGGAAGGTCCCCCACACTAGAGGCCGTGTTTTCCACAGTGAGCACAGAGCTTTCTCTGGGCAGATGGCCCTGCCTCCTGAGCATCCTCCAGTCAGGCCCACAGCTGTTCGGAAGAGGCCAAAGGGGGTCCATGTGCATGGTTATCCGGCTCTCATAGGCACAGACTCCTAGTGGTCCCCAAGGCTCCATCAGCCCAAATCAGGACCTCTGCGAGGTCTGCACTGGTCTGCAGGCAGGCACGTGCTTTTCAGTCTGGCATCTGTGGGCTGATGACGCAAGGGGCTGCAGGCAGTTGGCCTCCATTCTGGTCGACAGGGAGAAGAAGATTGAAGCCTTTGATGTGTATGTGGGCATCAACAACCTCGATGTGGCCACCAAATACACCCAGTGGTTTGAGATTAACAAGGTGATCCTTCACCCCACCTACGGAATCTTTCACCCTGTTGGCGGGGATGTGGCTCTCGTGCAGCTGAAGAGCGGCATCACATTCTCTGACTTCGTGCTCCCAGTTTGCTTGCCGCCTTTAAACCTCAACCTCAACAATGCGCCTTGCTGGGCCGCTGGATGGGGACTGGTCTCACAGCAAGGTACGAGCTAAACACGATCTCATAGGAGTAGAGCATAGAATGGGTGTTCATGACGTCTGGGAAGGTGAATAGGAGAACAGCCAGAAGATGCAGACACTAAGGAAATAGTCCACCGCCAATAAAATATAGCTACTGGAGATGAAAATTCCATTAAGAGGTTTATGGCAAGAGGGAGAAACAGTGACCTTGGAGATAGATGAATAGAAATTATCCATATTGAAACAGCAGCAACAAAATATGTGTGAAAGGGGAACAGAATGAGAAGGAAAAAGAAACTCCCAAAAGTAGGTGGGGCTTCCCTGTATGGGTGGGGCTTCCCTGTATGGGTGGGTATCTTGTGAGTGGGGCTTCCCTGTATGGGTGGGGCTTCCCTGTATTGGTGGGTATCTTGTGAGTGGGGCTTCCCTGTATGGGTGGGGCTTCCCTGTATTGGTGGGTATCTTGTGAGTGGGGCTTCCCTGTATGGGTAGGACGTCCCTGTGTGGGTGGGGCTTCCTTGTGTGGGTGGGGCTTCCTTGTGTGGGTGGGGCTTCCTTGTGTGGGTGGGGCTTCCCTGTGTGGGTCAGGCCTGTCTGTGTGTTGGGTGTCTCTTGCATATGTACAGGACTCCTCTTGAGGTGGGGATTCCATCCAGTTTTGTCCTCCATTGACCAAGAACCCAAGGATATCTGTGGCTCCTTTCCTCCAGGAACTAAGACTTCGCTGGACTCAGACAGGCACCCTCACCTGGCAGTTCCTCTCCCTTCTCCTCATAGGCGACACCTTGAAACAGCTACAGGAAGTCCAGTTGCCACTAATCCCCAAGTTCCGGTGCCACCTGCTCTATGGATTTTCATCTTACCTCCTGCCAGAAATGCTGTGTGCTGGGGACCTCGCGAATGTGAAGAATGTGTGTGAGGTGCGTCCCATTCTTTCAGACCAGAGCTGGGCTCTGGTGGAGGTAGGGGGCTGCTGGGGTGGCTGGATCCGGGCAGTGTTGGGCTCTGGTGGAGTTAGGGACTGCTGGGGTGGCTGGATCCGGGCAGTGTTGGGCTCTGGTGGAGTTAGGGACTGCTGGGGTGGCTGGATCCGGGCAGTGTTGGGCTCTGGTGGAGTTAGGGACTGCTGGGGTGGCTGGATCCGGGCAGTGTGTCACCACCACACACTCACACACTTGAGCTAGATCTCAGTGCTGAGGCTCAGGGCTCTTTGGCAGTCAGACAGGGGACTTTGTAAGGGGGGCAGGGGGAAGTAGGACATAGGCCACCCTGCACCCGAGGGCCATACCTGGACTAGTAGATCACAGACAGCCCCTCTTCCTTCACAGGGTGACTCTGGTGGCCCACTGGTGTGCAAGCTGAACCAGACCTGGCTGCAGATTGGAATAGTTAGCTGGGGCCGCGGGTGCTCCCAACCCCTGTACCCAGGGGTGTATGCCAATGTCTCCTTTTTTTTGAGTTGGATTCATTATCATGTGAATACCACACCCATTCCTCCTCAGCTGTTCCCCTCGCTCTCTCCATCCCTGAGAGCCACCCTTAGCGTTTTTGTGACCGTGCTGGTGAGCCTGTTGGTGTGAGACGCCACCCCTGTGGGATGCCTCATGCCCTGTTCCTATTCTCTGTAGCTCTCCAGCCCCATCCCCACACACTTTGTGTCACGAAGCCAGGACACTTGTCCCAGACTTTATCTAAGTCTGTAAAAAGCTGAGCAAAGGAAGCGGAGAGGATCAGAGATGAACCAGGAGGGAGAGCTGGGGGACAGCTGGGGTGAGCCAAGAGCTTGAGCTCTCTACAGTCAAACTTATTAAAACATTCGTGAAACAACCGCCTTGGGGTTCCTGGCCTCGCCTCCCACTCCAGTCTCATTCCAGAGCCTTCCCTGCGCAATGGGTAAAGTCCACACATTTAGACATGTGTCCCACAGGAGACTGGAGAGAGGGCTCAATGCTTAAGAGCACTGGCTGCTCTTGGAGAGAACCCAGGTTCAATTCCCAGCAACCACATTGCAGCTCACAACCATCTGTAACTCCAGTTTCAGGGATCTATCTAATGCCCATTTTTGGCATTCACAGACACCAGGAACAAGGCACACATGAGTTACATAGATGTACATGGAGGTGAAACATCTATCCACATAAGATATAGTAATATATTTTATTATATAAATAAATTATATAAAATATAGTTTCGGGGGCTGGGAAGAGAAAGGTACAAAACAAACTGAACTTTTCTAGACACCTGGGCACGTCTGTGGGCACAGCCCAAGTGAGAGGAAAGGTGACGGATTCAGTTTAAATGTCAAAAAAGAGTTTTTGAAACAAGGCAATATCCTAAGTGGGGACGCAGAACACATAAACTGAGAATGAGCAGATACGGGGAAGAAGTTGAAAGGGTATGTGTAGAAATGAAACACAGCAGAAAGCTCTACAGCAGGTAGATCTGCAGGTAGCTCTACAGCAGGTAGGTCTGCAGGTCCCCAGGTTCTGCCAGCTTCAGATAGAAAATATCCCCCCGAATTTCATGTCTGCCGAACATGAACCATCTCCCCAGACAATGCAGCATGACGATGATTGACGTAGCAGCTGCACTATGTCAGGGGTCATAGTCGCCTAGAGGTGGCTGCACAGATTTGTGTGAGGAAGCAGGCCTGGTGGCACAGGCCTGGTGGCGCAGGCCTATAGTTCTGGCACTCGGGATGTTGAAGTAGGAGGGTGATAAGCCTGAGGCCAGCCTGGCCTACCTGGAGAGAACCTGTCTTTAAAAAATGTATGTGGAAGGATGTGAGAAGCACGTCATTTTTATGGGGGTCCAAGCTTGTGGCAGAGTTCTGCCGCAGACCCCGCAAGATGCCGAAGGACCTCTGGATTTCAAAATATTGTCTTTTCTTTTTTTTTTCTTTTCTTTTCTTTTCTTTTTTTCAAGACAGGGTCTCTCTGTGTAACAGCCCTGGCTGCCTTGGGACTTTGCTTTGTAGACCAGGCTGGCCTCAAACTCACAGAGATCCTCTTGCCTCTGTCTCCCGAGTGCTCGGATTAAAGGAGTGTGCCACCACCACCACCCAGAAAAATGCTTCTTTTTGAAAGAAAAAAAAAGTCAAAAAGTAGGGAAGCAATTATTAACTTAAGATAGAACATGCAAACAAAAGTCCACAAAAGAAAAGACACAGAGAATACCTACTGAGTAGACTGTGTGTAAGAGCTCAAAGAAGGTATTATATGTAATTCTATGCAAATAAATAGTTTAAAAGTACTTTAAAAAGCTAGCCCCCATGGAGAAAGAAGGTTAAAACAGACCAGATTCCATAAAAAAGTGCAGATATTTAAGAAAGTGACACTTACCCTCACTCCCACTTAGTACAGTCCCTGGGAACAAGTTTCCTTGGGAGATGGACTTAACCTTCAGCTACAGAGATGTCCCAGCACTGTTTGGACTGCTGGAAACTCACATAAGAGCAGCCTTCTACTTGCCATCAGGAGCAGCTTTGGATGAAGATACATTAACATAATCCAATGTATGGATAGGAATTCAAAAACCCTAATGAGGGGCAGGTGAGATGGTGCAGTGAGGAAAGGGGCTTGCCATCAAGCCTAAAGGCCTGAGTTCAATCCCAGGGACCTTCAGGGTAGAGACAACTGACTCCACAAGATAGCCTTTAAGCTCTGTGTGTGTCTTTTAGCACAGGAGCACATGCACACATACATAATAATAAATAATACATGATAATATTAGTATTAATACATAAAAATTAGTTATTATTATTAGTTTTTTATTAGTAGTAGTATTAGTATAATACATAATAATATTAATAATACATAATAATATTTATTAATAATATATAATAAATAAATAAATAATACATAATAAATGTAGTGAAAAATAAATAAAAACCCTATGGAAAGATTTACAAACAGAATCCTAGTTTACTTTTCAAAATAGTGCCCTACGATCAAATGGGACCTAATCTACCATATGAGACTGATTAAATGTTAGGCAGGGTGGTGGTGATGCACACCTTTAATCCCAGCACTCTGGACACAGAGGCAGGTGGATCTTAGTGAGTTCGAGTCCAGCCTAGCCTACAGAGCTAGTTTCAGGACAGCCAGGGTTACACAGATAAACCCTGTCTCAAAAAACTAAAGGGATTAAAAAAAAAGTTAGTAAATACATAGATAAAATTCACCGTATCCGTTGTTCTGCTTTGGCGAATACCAATGAGAAAGTTTTTTGACAAATTCAGAAGCCATTCTTGTTTTCAAAAGCAGGTAGGATTATATGGCTAAGAAGCTGGGTGCTTGAATCCCTCAGTCTAACCTTGGCAGAGTGGCATTAGAGATGCTCTAAGGCCTGAAATACAGGAAGGCTGGAGCAGTCCCTGCTCTGCGCCTGAGTCCGTCACCCACGGTCACACGGAGGACCTGTCCCAGGAAATGGAAGGAATGGTTTGAGACATCTTTTGTAAAAAGGACTTGAAGGAAAGTGAGAAATGACCATGGGCATCAGCCACTTGTGAAGAGAAACACTTCAGAGGTGGCTGTGCCTCAGCAGAGAGCACACTCTGGCAGGGAAGACGAGAACAAGACTCCATGCCTGGAGCCCTAGCATGGCTTGCGGAAACGGTGATGAATCCCTTAGACGCCTCCACAGGCGGAGTGTCTTACAAAGCTCCTGTGTTTCTTTGGCTCACAGTTCAGAGCACGGTGCTAGAACCATACCATGGTAGATAGCACCCCATCATGGCACCAGAGCACATCAGAGAGTGCTGCCCACCAGTCGCCCCCTCTCCTTAACCCACAAATCTAGAAGTTCGTGTGTGATTAATCTACTGTGAGACCAGTTCCTCAGCACCCAGGCAACTCTACAGGAAACTGACTTATGACTTAGGGACGAAGTGTCAGACACATGGATATGGAGGACATAGCCAAGCCCGAGGACCCCTAAAAACAGCAAAGAAGCAAAGAAAAAGGAGACTTGAGGCTAGGCATATGGTTACCTATATACTTGCCTAACATGTCTGAAGCCTAGGGATGGATTTCCAGCACCGCATAAATCAGGTATGGTGCCATACACCTGTGACCTCAGTACTTGGAAGATGGAGATGGAAGTTCAGGAGTTTAAGGTCACCCTTGGCTTAAACTTTTTTGAGACAGGTGTTGTCTCAAAAAATGTAGGTTTTAATAGATGGTATACAGTTTATATTCTCAGCCAGGGCAACTCGAAGTAAAGTGGGAGAGTTCTTTTGTGCTTTTGGCCCTAGACGGGTTGATTTCCATGTTTATATCAAATCACAAGTAAGCAAATACGCTCAGAACAATTTCAACGTGAAAGCCAGTAGCATAGGCCTATGTCCAGTGGTGCTGACACAGGCCTGAAGCTCAGTACTTCGATATGTGAGTAAAAGTGAGGCATGGTAGTATAAGCACGTAATCCCATCACTTGGAAAGTTGAGGCAGAAGGATCGTGAGCTTGAGGTTAACTTGGGTCATAATGTCCTTTAAAAGAAAATAAAAATCATAAATGCTGTAAAAGGAGTCAGAAAATTGTCACATGCCAGGTAGTCGCATTGATACGGATAAGAATGAAATAGGGTGGCTAGCTTCTGCTGCCCTAAATCTCACATGCTGGCATGAAACTGCAGAGAAGCTCCATGTGCTCTCCGTGCTGTCTGCATCGTTTCCATCCATAAAATTTACATTGATTTTATCAGCCATTGTTCAAGATCAACTGTGAACACACTGGGTCTCTTTTCCCAGCCTATCTTTCAACATTCGGGGCCAGCAGGGACCGTACAGGCCCCAACTCAAGGAGAGGTAGAGCACACCGCAGTCACACCTGTCCCTGTCTGGGTGTGATGTCACGAGCCAGAACTCTTGTCAGTCCCTGGATGTGCCAGGCCTCTCCAGGAGATGCAGGGCTGAGGAAGATGCCCTGCTCTAAGCAATGCAGGTATGGCTCTGCTGTTGTCACCAACTCCCCAGTTTCTGGTGACACTGACACAGGGTTTCCGTGGTCAGCCACGCCCACTCGCCTGAGATAGTGATATGTAAGGGACGAAGAAGGTTCCTACACCAAGTCCGTGGCCATTATGCAGAACAGTGGGGTGAATGTTTAAAATGTGTATTGTGAGAGATCACTTTGTGTGTGTGTGTGTGTGTGTGTGTGTGTGTGTATGTGTGTGTGTGTGTGTGCATGTGTACATGTTTGCGAGGAGGTGTGCCTGTGTGCACCTGCACATGGAGGGCACAAGACAGCCTCAAGTGTTGTTCCGCAGGCACTGACCACTTTGTCCTTTTGACTTTGTTTGTTCGTTAGTTTTTAACGTATATGAGTGTTTTGTCTGCATGGAAGTCTGTGCACCATGTGCATGCCTGGTGACTGCAGAGGCCGGAAGAGGACATGAGATCCTCTGTGACTGAGTCGAAGATGGTTGTGAGTGCCGGGGCTAGAACCCAGGTCCTCTGAAAGAGCAGCCAGTGCTTTCAGCCATGGAGCCATCTTTCTAGCTCCACATCCCTGGATTTTTCACTGGCCTGGCACTCGCTCAGTTTGCTAGTCTAGCCTGCCAGCCACCTCTAGGGATCCTTCTGTTTCTGTCTCTCCAGAGCAGAGATTCAAGCACGTGCCGTCATGTTGGCTTATTTTACATGGTCCTGGAGTTCAAACGCAGGTCCTCGTGCCTACATAGGGAGCATTTACTGAGCCATTTCCCCAGTGTTTGGGGATCATTTTTTTTTTAAGTTCATTAAATTGCCTTTCAATTTATTTACTGTTTTACAGACCCACTTTCTCTATTTTTTAAATTTTCCAGTTGTCATAATGTTACACACTTTTGAATACGGTGTGCTGTTTCAGTGCATGCAGATCCTGAGCAAAGTGAACATGCGTCTTCCCCTCTCAGGCATGGAGGGCCCCCATCTTCCTCCTACTATCCCTCAGCCTGTTGCATTTGCACATGAAAACCCTCATTGCACATTAAGGCTGCTGATGCAGGCATTTTCCAAGCTACTGAACTTGCCTCCTCATTTGTAGCTCCCAATTTGTGGTTTTCCTCCTGAGACACCAGAGCCTGCTGCTTCCTGGCATCCTGACATCTTCTGCCACAAGGGGGCAGTTCTCTGGCATCCAAGAGAAGGACTTTTCCTGGACCCTAGGCCATATGTACTGGCTCCAGTGAGGGCTCCTCCACCTCCACCCCAGAATGTTTGGAGCAGGGACCTACTCAGCAGGAGGCACAGTTGTGATGTCTTGCTCGGGGTGCTGAGGCTGCTAGTGGAGGTGGCAGATTGAAAGCATCTCCTTTGTTCTGAACGCTGCAGGGTGAGAACAGGTGTTACAGACTCGTCCATGCTGGAGATGCCTTGAGCTGCTTCACACTCCAGCCTGGCTTGTGTTCTGCTTTCTCTTCTCCACTGTCCAGAAGGGAACCTGTGGAGCATGGACCTACTCTCGGGAGAGCAGTTGTGATGTCTGACTTGGGCTGTTGAGATTGGTAGTGGGAAACTGGAGATGGACCCATTGAGTTCAAGAGCCAGAAGGGCCTATCTTCCCCCACTGGCTTTTTGAAATCCTCCCAGCTCCAACCCCTCAGGAATACCATGCCCCCCTAATAATATGGCATTTCATGGTATTCCTGAAAGGTTGGAGCTGGGAGTAAAATAGAATATACTCATCACAATAAAGGGCATGTTTGAAAAGCCCACAACTGGTTCCATGCTTAATGGAAAAACAGACAACATTTCCCCGAGATCAACACTACAAGAACATGAGATTTCCACCCAGCTCTCAGCATCTCACAGAGAGTGCTAGCCCGAGCAAGCAGGCAAGAAAAAGGAATCGCAGCCCAACGGGAATAGGAGAAGAAGCACTTTCTGTATGGCATGGCTTTATACTGTGGACATTTCTAAGACACACACACACACACACACACACACACACACACACACACACAAACCTCAGAAAGTTGCACGATACAAAATCCACACACAAAATCAATCACACTTACAAACATTAGCCTTCAACAGCCCCAAAAGGAAACAAAGAACACCAGATACAGGCCCAGGACAAGTGCCCAGGGCCCACCCACAGAATCAAAGCCATGGAGTCAAGGCCACAGAGTCAAGCCCACATTTCTGGCCTGCTTCCTGGTACACATGGCTGAGCAACCATGGGCAGAGTCTGGAAGGTCTTGAGCAGCCAGGAAAGCGTGCGCAAGATCCAAGGCCTTGCAGGAGGCTAGTGAGCTAGGCTCACAGTAAACACTGCCCTTCCAAGTCAGGGCTCTACGTCACTCAGCTCTGGTCCCTAGTGCTCTCCGGGGATGAAGGCTCCTAGGACCATCAGGATGGCCAGAGACGATCCCTAGCTTCAGAGAGATGCAGAAATACATAGGGTCCTCTCATTGCACATCTTGTGCCCTGCCTGCCCTGTAAGAAAGACTGGCTTGTTGGTCTTCAACAGGAGGTCTCGCTGGCTGAGGAATTCTGATAGAAAGAGGTGGGCTAGGGGGTAGGGACTTAAGGCCCCAGGGCTGGATAGGAACCTAAGGGGGCTATGCTTGAAAAATCCAAGTAGCCTAGTCCTAACGCTGGCCTCTTGGCAGGATGGGCCTTCCCGCCACTCTCCCTAGCTGGAACGGGAGACTGAGTCCATGAGTCAGGGTAGCCTACAAACCAGAGGAGAAAAGCAGAGGATTCATGTGAAAGGTGTAGGTATGGACGGGTACCAGCCTTTCTTCATGACCAGTCTACACAGTCACTGACAAGGATGTGGGATGAGAGTGAGGGCAAGCGCAGGAGGACACTGGGCAGAGAAGGATCACCCCTGTTTATTTACAGGAGGGAAAATAGATAGGAAGATCCCCCATCACTGGAGTAGAGTCTATGGTTCTAAGTGGACTGCGGCTCCCTCTCCGGTCCTCCTCTTCCCGGAACCTTTCCCCTCTTCCCCCTTCATAGCTTCCCCCCATATCTTCACCCTCAGCCCTTCCCTCTCCAAGTTTCCCTCCTCAGCTTTTCCCTCCCTGGTTGGTCCCTCCCTCCCCACCCTAACCATCCCTCCAGCCCTCCCCTCCCTAGCACTCCCCTCCCAAGCCTCAACCCCTCCTCCCTAGGCTGCAGGGCCGCCAAGCCTCTCAGCTCCTAAGTGGGGCTCTTGGTTCTTTATGAGTCTCCCACCCCATAAAAGAGATCACAGCTGAGCAGTCCAGAACCTCTGGAAGCAGCCGAGCCAGCCGCAGCCTTGTGAGCCCGGCCTAGGGAGGGCACAGTGGAAGAAGGCTCTTTCAGAGTATGAGGATACTCATTCCTCAGCTACAGTGGCCCTGGTTACTGAGGAACCTGTTTGGCCTTGCTCAGTCCTCATTGGTCTCTGGGCTCCAAGCCTTTCTCTGCTGGGGCCGAGTGAGTAGGCAGGAGACCAGGCACTGGACAGACCCCAGCAGGCCCAGACCTTTTCCTGGACATCCAAAGGGATCAGATGGATTGGTTTACAACAAACGCCTCCTGATTAATAAAAGTTTGATGGAAATTTCATATGTTGACCAGGGTCCTAAACATTTTCCAGGCATATCTGGCAGAGGCCAAGCCGCCGCCTGCTTATGTTCACTATGAGAACATTTTTTCCAGTGAGGTCCATAGTGATTGTCTCCTTCCGAACCAGCATGGAGGACAGACACACTTGGAGTGGGACTCTGGGTTGCTGCTACTGCCCAGGCCCACCCCCTCAACTGGTGACAATCCGGGCCCTCCCCAGAAGAAGGCGCCAAGTCCTTCCCCACGGTGGGAACTTAGGCCAGATTCTTCTCCCTCATCATCTCTTCCTCACAAGGCTCTCAAATGCCCCCAGCTCCACAGAGGGACTTCCTGATGCATGGTCCACAGGTGCACAGCCTTGGAGGAGGCTGTTTGTGGAACATCAGAGAGGGTCCCTACCCTTCCTATAGGGTGGAAATTTCCTGTGTGGTTGGGGCCAGCTCCCCAAGCCCGGATCAGAGCCTGGACTGGACGTGTCACTGGGTAAGAGCACACCAATATGTGTGTACCAACAGTGAATGTCTGGGGTATTATTTGGGTTGAAAGAGTGGGTGCCAGGATGAGGTCCCCAACTGTGTTAAGCACAATATACTAGGACTTCAAGAGGAAAGAGAGCAAATAACATCCTACCATAAGTACACCAGGATGACAAGGCCTTGATAAGTCCCCCAAAGCACTCTAGTCCCTCGGAGTTCACAGTCCTAGGGCAGTCTCAGAGGGCAGCTATGTGCGGACACACGGTTCTGCCTATCAAGCCTGATTCTGCCCTCTAGGCTTCTACTGCCATGGGGGTCCGGTTTGGAGGTGGCAGTGACGGTGCAGTGTGCCAGCTGGGGCTCAGCCTGCCCTGCGGCTACACCAGGCCACCGTGTGTGGTCCTTGTGGGAGACTCTCATTTATTTTTCTTTCTTTTTTCCTCCCCCCTTCCTTTTTAATAAAATGCGTCGGAGCGGAAGCCAGACACCACCTCCATCCCATGTCCTTATAAAATGTGTGTGCCTGTAGTGTGTGCATGTATATGCAAGTGCATGTGTTCATGGCTGGCTTCGGGCAATGATAGGTAGTTCCCTTACACCAGTGTCCTCCCCCACCAGTGTCCTCCACCAGTGTCCTCCCCCACCAGTGTCCTCCACCGGTGTCCTCCCACATCAGTGTCCTCCCACACCAGTGTCCTCCTCCACCAGTGTCCTCCTCCACCAGTGTCCTCCCCCACCAGTGTCCTCCTCCACCAGTGTCCTCCTCCACCAGTGTCCTCCTCCACCAGTGTCCTCCTCCACCAGTGTCCTCCCACACCGGTGTCCACCCACACCACACTACACTGCAACCCCACATCTCTACATAGCTATCTTTCTGAAGATGGGGTAAGGACAGGGGCCAGGAACGAGAACCCAAACAAGAAGCTGAATCTTGAGGACAATGGAGGGCTTTAGGTTTGAGTCCTCCATGTTCTCCAACTACAGGGCTATAGAAGACTCTGCCTTCCTCAACCCCCTAGAAGGCGTGCAGTGTAGGACCCCCAGTCACGGCTTGCCAGAGCCCTGCAGGTTTGCTCTGTGCTCTACCACGTTAGTGTCCTCCCAAACAGTTTCTCTCTGCCACACACTGCACACTGACCAGATAGACACAACCTCTACAGAACCCCTGTGAGCAGGCCCTGCCTAGCCTCTCCCCAGGCCCGTGGCTACCCTCTCCACACCGCTCCCTATCCCCTGCCACTAAGGCCAGGTGGCACCAAAGTAAGCAGACGTTAGCACAGGCCCAAGATGGTGCTTATCTACTGTAAGTTCTCAGCTGGCTCTCCCTCCCCATTCGCTCACTCGCCCCACACTGAGATGTGCTAGTTTGGGGCCTCTTCTCCTCACTCAGTCACAGATTGTGCCCCTTCCGGGACCTGTGCTCCGGGGATGCAACATGTAGAAGACTGGGAAGGCAGAGCATTCTTGGAAGGGCAGCCTGTGGAACACCTTCTATCTTCATCCCTACCCTCTGGTAGGCCCCTTCCTGGGCAGCTCTAAAGAGGCTGCTGCACCCTTCCCCAGGAAGAAAATCCAGGGGTACTGGGGCTACCCCTGCGGTCACATGTGTCTGACTGCCCTTGGGCCAGATGGCTCAACAAATGGCTTTCCTCTTAGAGATTGCTTTCTCCTGAGCTAACACCCACACCCACAGCTGACCAGTTGCGGGATGGACCCCTCCTGGGAACCCATCTCATTCACGCGCTTCCTAGAGGCCACCCCACACTAGCCAGTCCCTCTCAGGAACCACCCCTTTTGCTTTTTGCCTGCCTCCAGCCAGACACCTCTGGCCTAGGACACTAAGGAACTGCCCCCCTCCCAGACCCTTCCTCCTCCCCCTCCTCCATCATATCTCAAACCTCCTCCCACCCTCTGCTATGTCTCTCCATGTGTTTCTTAGAAATGCCCTATCTGTCCTTCCATGGGGCTGTGTCTGGGAAGGATGGTTGGAAAAGATTGTTCCTCATAGGCTCATGTATTTGAACACTTGATCCTACAACAATTGGCCCTTTAGGGGGAGGCTTGGGGGGGGTGGTCTTGTTGGTGGATGTATGTCACTGGAGGTAGGTCTTGAGAGTTTGAGGACTCCATACCATCTCCACTTCCTTTCTCTACTTCATGATTGCAGTTCAAGATGTGAGCTCACAGCTTCCCATTCCTAGCACCATGCTTGCTGCTTGTTGCTATGTCTCCCCGCCATGATGGACATTTAGGCCTCTGGTACCATAAGCCAAATTAAGCTCCTTTTCCCTAAGTTGCTTCAGTCATGGCGTTTTATCACATCAATGGAAAAGTAACCAATACAGACCTCTAACTCTCCTGAGGTCCCCTGCCTCTCATCCTGTTCTCTCTCTGCCAAAGTCCTGGAAAGGAGGCATCTTCAGCGGGGGCAGCATCTGGGAAGGCAGGTGCGGCAAGCTGGAGTCCTGGAGGTGGAAGGGAAGAGAGAGAAGGGGACAACAGAGGGGACGGTGAGTGGGGAGACCACCTGTGTCCCACTCTACGGGATAGCTGGGAGTGCTCTCAAAAGCAGTCACAGTCACTAACACTTGCTACAGCCCTTGGTCTAGGCTAACCCTGTAGCCCTGAGTTTGGCTTCCAGGCTGCACAAGATGTCCTTGGCAGGAGAGGTCCCCATTCTCCTTGTTACTGTGTGTCCTGCCTGGGGTCAGGACTGGACTTAGAAACAAAGAAGTTTTATCCTGGAAACTTTGATTTGCTTGGAGGCCAGGGTGGCCTGTGGAATCCACAGAGTGAGGCAGGATTGACATGTGACCCCAGAACTCAGCTTCAGTTTGTGAATAAGAAGCCATCATAGCGCGGAGAGCCCCCATGCAAAAAGATCCCACCCGGAAGCATCCTGCCTCCGTAGCTAGCCACCACACATGGTCTGCTCCCCAAGACGATTCTTCCAGTTCCATCTGACCCTTAAAGGTCTTCTGGCTTGGTCAAACAGCTAGTCACTCCTGAACCCTAGCCCATGAAGATCGTGGGGGGAAGCAATGGCTTGGGATTGTGTGATTATTCAGTGTTGGAGTGAACCTCTCAGATGCATGGGGTTATGATGCAACAGAATGAATATCCTTAAGGGGTTCTGGGGGTGGTCCTCAGCAGGACTGAAGGGGACACAGTAAGCCTTCCCGGAGTGAGTTGTCCCAGATCCGTGAAGGCAGGTGTGCACATGTGTGTCTACAAAGAATGGGTGGCAGCCTGCTACCCCTGGGTCCCAGAGTTTCATGTGTGGGATGTCATTCTGACTGAACTTGCTCCTGAGCCAGGATATAAGGTCACTGTTTCTGCCACAGAGCGAAACAGAACCTGGCCCTGCACCTATGTCAGAAGTCTCTGTGACCTCTCCTGTGGCACCACATGTGCCTCAGGCCAGAGAAGCAGGATCCAGAGACCAGCTCATTGTTTCTGTAGGCAGGAGAAATCAGGAAAACTAGTGAGCCCTGCCCACTTCATAAAGGGTCCCCTTTTCCCATAGGGCCTGTCCCGAGGAGGCTGCAAGTCCAGGGGCCACCAATCCACCCTAGTATACCTTCTAGAGACAAGGTAACTAGAGAGGTCATTGCTCTCCCTCAGCCTCCAGCTTATCTGTGACCGAGTCCACCAAACAGCAGAGATGGCCCCTGTGTGCAGATGGACACAGAGAGCTAGCAGGAGAGCCCTAACTCCATTTGCTCCCTCAGTTTGTGGGTAGAGTAGAGATGCTCCTTGTGGTGGTCTGAATGAGAATGGCTAAATAGGCTCATATATTTGAAAGCTTGGTCCCTAGTTGGAGGACTGTTTAGGAGGACTAGGAAGTGTAGTCTTGTTGAGGAGGTATTCCCTGGGATGGGCTTTGAGGTTTCAAAAGACCACACAGGCCCTGTCACTCTTTCTGCCTCCAACTTGTGGATCAGACATAAGCTCTCAGCTACTGCTTCTGTGTCATATCCTACCTGCTTGCTGCCTTGTTCCTGGCCATGCTGGTCATGGACTCACCCTCTGAACTTGTAAGCACGCCCCCAATTAAATGCTTTCATCTACAAGTTGCCTTGGTCATGGTGTCTCTTCACAGCAATAAGAAAGTAACTAAGACACTCCCGGAATCTGGACGATACTACCTTCTTGTCTGACCAGAGAGCAAGACCTCCACTCCCAGGAGGAAAAAGGCCAGGGACAGGTAGGGCAGGTGTAGAAAAGATCTGACTCAGCAGGCACCAGGCAGGGAGAGTGCACCACAGGAGACAATATATCTGTGAGCACACTTACTTACGCAAGTGTGTTTGAGAGTACAAGCCATACTCATGCACATAAACAGTACATATGTGCACATACAAACAAACCTGCTTGTGCATAAACATATGCTTACATGAACATATGCACATACCTTCACACAGAATCCTCCTCAATCACACATATATGCACACAAATGAGCATATTCATGCACACACATAAGCACATATCTGTACCCACAAGCCTGTTTTTACATACATAAGCAAACACATGCACACATATGGACATAAGCATATACCTACACACAGGAGTCCCCTCATGAACACATATAAAGCCCTCATGCTTATACACACAAGCACACATACACAAGCCTGCTTGTGTACACATAAACATACCCACACAACACATGCGCACACATCTAGACACAGAAGCCTAATCGGGCATACACATGTAAGCAGAGTGTTCTCTCTCATATACAAACACACTCATACATACGCAATGCACAGATGATCATAATATTGTGCACACACATGTACTCTCACACATGCATAGTGGGCAAGCTCATGTAAGTACAAACGTGCACCAGGGCTGCTCACTCCAAAACGCATTTTGCCTTAGCGTTTCTGGCCCAAGCCTTCCCAGTTTGGCCTCCCTCCCTTTCCCTGGCTCAGGGAAGCTTTGTGGGAGGCGAGGGGCAGCAGCCAGCAGCTGGACCTCAGAGCAGCCTGAAGCTTGGCTCCCAGGAGGACAGCCGCTGGGGCCTGTGTACACGTGTGAGAGGCCAGGCGACCCCCTGCATGGACGCAAGGGTGGACCCCAGGCTTGATTTATGATAGACTCCTGCACATGTGTCAAACATGCTGTGTTAAGCACTGGCATAAAAATAATATATAGGTTACCACAACGTTTTTATGACCTTCCCCAGCCCTGCCCTGGAATGCCGGAATCGAGCAGGTGAAATAACACACGTTTCAGTGGTTGCAACCATGCCGGGTGCAGGCATGGAGCCTGGGCAGCCGAGGAGACTTCATCTGGGCCGGGTTCTTGTGGAAGCTCAGTCGGTAGGATGCTGCAGCACCATGGGGAAGCAGACTCCTGGGTGTTGTCGAGGGAGCTTCTGAAGCTTGGAGGGAAAGCAATTCTGAAAGAGGATGCCCAGTGAGTTCTCTGTATATCCCTTCCCATTCATAGTGCACTTGCTTCGTGTCCCGGGACAGGCTGCAGGAGAGACCGCCTCTCTCCAGGTGTTAGGTCACGGAGGATGCCAAGGAGGAATCGATGACAGCCTCAGGCTACAATGTGGAGGACAGGTGAGGGTGGTCATGGAGAAGCTACAGATGTCCCCTGCATGTGACATCAGGCTGTGCCGCTAACGTCTGCCCTCACGCTCAGCTCCATCAAGCAGAGTGTGTTCTTGTTTCTGTCCTCACAGTGGGAAACAGGATTTCTTTCCACAGATGGGGAATGTCTTAGTTAGGGTTTCTATTGCTGTGAAGAGACACCACGGCCACGGAAACTCTTATAAAGGAAAAACTTTTAGTTGGGGTGGCTCACGTTTTCAGAGGTTTAGTACATTATCCACATGATGGGACATGGCGGCATGCAGGCTATCATGGTGCTGGAGAAGGAGCTGAGCATCCTACATGTAGACTGACAGGCAACAGGAAATGGTCTGAGACACTGGGTGTGGCTTGAGTGTATGTGAAATCTCAAAGCCCACCCCCACAGTGGCACACTTCCTTCAACAAGACCATTCTTATTTCAACAAAGCCACACCCCCTAATAGTGCCACTCCCTGTGAACTTATGGGGGCCATTACATTCACACTACCACAGGGAAAGTGGAGTCTTCTACAGGATAAAGTCACCTGTTGGCGGGACATCTTGAGGAAGCAAACCAGGTGTGGTAATATACACCTGTAGCCCCAATACTGGGAGGCAGAGACAAGAATCTGAGTTGGAGACCAGCCTGGCCTACATAGCAAGTTCCAGACGAGCCAAGGCTACCTATTGAGACCACATCTCAAACACACAGACAAACACACAAACACAACCCAAGCAGCATCATTTGGAATGCTAGAAAGTAGGTGGGATGGGTCGTTCTCAGTTGACTGCTGATGAATCTCTGTAGCCAGAAGAACAGTGGGCAGTAGCTAGAGTCTTCTGTGACTGGGGACTTGGTGTCCAGGGACAGAGAGAGGCGGCTTAGGCTCCTTTGCTTGACAAGAGGACATCTCTAGCCTCGATCTAGGTGGGACCTGGGGGCTTCTGGCTAGAAGTCTTGATCTTTCTCTGGTTCCCTGTCCATTAGACCTACTGTCGGGTGCCCCAAGGTGCCTGGACTACTGGCTGAGACTACCTTCTGAGTTCTTGCCACAAGCTCCTCTTTTATGTCCCTGCTACGTCCCTCCACAGAGACATCTCCTGGATGGATTTCTTACTTCACGAAGGGAGTGTGATGCCGGACCTATTACCAGAGCTGTCCCAGCAGTAAGTAACGGGCAGTCACCTTGTGCCCTAGCCAGAGGACTTTAGTGGAAGCTGCCTTGCTGACCCAGCAATGAAGGAGGCAGGCACCCCTCCACTGGGTATGGCTGATTGTCCTCACAGGGTAAAGCTAAGGCTGCATGGATGGGGCACAGAGATAGCCAGTCTGAGTTCTTCCTCTTGCTGGGCCCTGCAGTGTGGTGACCTCTCACCCAAGACAGGACCATATAGCATCCCAATGAGAGCGAGGCCTAAGACACCCGGCTCTGCTCAGCCCAGAACATACCCTCTCCAAAGCAGGTGCTATATCTCCAGCTTCGGTTTCCCCACCCAAGAGGCAGGGCACGATGTCACTCACTGAGACCTGTAGACCCTCCTTACCTGAGACTCAGAGTCAGTCACCTGGGCCTAGATGAGCAAGAAAGCAAAGGAACACTTTTGCCCTCCTGTCCTCAGCAGGAAGCAGAGGAGCCAGACCAGCCTAGGCAGGTTCTGGAAAACCCTTCTCTTAGGCAGTTAAGCCATCAGCCAGGTGCTAAGTTAGGGGATGCTGCCCACATGGTCCCGCTATGAGCAGCACTGAGGGAAATTAAGTGGGCATGGGAAGGGAAAAGAAGTCTGGTTGAAGCTTTTCCACAGCTGAGAATCAAGAACGCCAGCACAGTCACGTGCTATGAAGATGGGTGTTGGGGGATATTATTTTCAGGTGTGTGAGTTTGCTTTACACTGCATTTGTTGAACTCTGTTACTGTGCCTGTATGGTCTAATAGCGAGGCAGGAGCAAGGATAGGTGGGGCTGGCGGGCAGAGAGTATAAATAAAAGGAAAATTCTGAGAGGCGGGAGAACAAGGAGAGGAAGTCATCAGGGGCCAGCCGCCCAGCCTGTCACGAGTAAGAAGGAAAGAAAGGTATACAGAAATAGAGGAAGATAAAAACCCAGTGGCAAAAAGTAGTTGGGATAATTTAAGACAAGCTGGCAAGAAACAAGCCAAGCTAAGGCCGGGCATTCATAGCTAAGAATAAGCCTCCGTGTGTGATTTATTTGGGACCTGGGTGGCGGACCCCCCCCCAAAAAGCCAAAAGCATAAAACATCACACAATAGGTCGGTGACACAGAAATAATATTCCTTTTATATAGAGATATTTTATGTTAAATAGCAATAACCCTAAGCTAAGACCTGAGTCTATAGGACCTTCAGGTATAATCTTACTCTTTCCCACATATTTTCTGGGGAATCCTTTTTGTTGTTGCTGCTGCTTTGTTTTGTTTTGTTTTGTTTTAAGACAGGGTCTCACTATATAATTCTGGCTGTCCTGGAATTCGCTCTGTAAACCAGGCTGACCTCGAACTCATGGAGATTCACGTGCCTCTGCCTCCCGAGTGCTGGGATTAAAGGCATGAACCACAACACATGGCTTGAAAATTTACTATATGTTTATTTATTTATTTACTTTAAATGCTTTAATGATTATTTTTAGTGTGTATGTTTTGTCTATATGTATGTGGGTACCTTGGATCCCCTGGAACTGGGATTAGAGATAGTTGTGATTTGCCATGTGGATGCTGGGAATAGAAGCCTGGTCTAGTGGAAGAGCAGGCAGTGCTCTTAACCACTGAACCATCTCTCCAGCCTTCTGGGAATCTTAAAAACAATACTAAACCATTTTTTTTGCTTTATTTTGTTTATAATATACATGTCTTAATTTCCCCAGCAACTCCTGTGACCTAGTAGGGTTTTACCTTATGAACTACAACCCTACACAATGCATAAAAACTACCCTATGATCTCACTTAGGTTCCTTAGCAACCCTGGAAACATGGCTTTAGATCCCACCCAAGCTGATATATGTCTATTGTGAAGAAAATCAAAACTGTCTTTGAGAAAGCCATACCCATGCTCCTGGGCATGTCTCATCATTCTCCTGAGTGCCTCTCTCTCTCTCTCTCTTTTTATTTTTTATTAATCTCTGTGCTAAAATCCATGTTGAACTTTCTTCTCAATAAACTCCAACTCTATCTCATATTGACTCATCCTGACGTTATTTTCTGTGGCCAGGTCAGGAATCCAGCTCTGTCACCCACTCAAGGCCTAGGAAACATCGTGGAAGAAGCGGTGGAAAGAGCGTGGGAGCCAGGGAAAGGGTGGAGTGCTGCAGAACTGTGGGACGGTGTCCTCTGAGCATGACATAGCTGTTGCCCTCTTTACCCACAGCAGCCATAACTGCTGGCCCAAGATTGGGCCCATTAACACTGTCACAGAAAGGGGCGGGGTCACAAGGCCTAAACCATTCCTAGCTGACAGGAGAAGGATATTTTTCCCAGTGCTGTAGCCACTGGTAAGTTACCCATGTGCCTGTAAATAATCCCTTGCCCATGATCATGTAAGCAACTCTAATTAAACTAAGTAGGTTACAAAAATAAGAGACACAATAGAAGGGAAGAGGGAGGAACTTAGGGGGATTTGAAGGGGGACAAGAGAGGGTGTCTTAGTCAGGGTCACTCTATTGCTGTGATGAAATACCCTGACTAAAGCAACTTGGGGAAGAAAGGGTTTCTCTGGCTTACATTTCCACATCACTGTTCATCACCTAAGGAAGTCAGGGCAGGAACTCAAACAGGACAGAACCCTGGAGGCAGAAGCTGATGCAGAGGCCATGGAGGGGTGCTGCTTATTGGCTTACTCCTCATGGTTTGCTCAGCCTGCTTTCTTACAGGAAATCAGGACCACCAGCCCAAGGATGGCACCACCCAGAATGAGTTAAGCTCTCCCACATTAATCACTAATTAAGAAAATGCCTTGCAGGTTGCCTACAGCCTAATCCTATGGAGGTATTTTCTCAAGTGAAACTCCCTCCTCTCCAATAACTCTGGCTTGTATCAAGTTGACATAAAACTAGCCAACACACAGGGTGAAGATGATCAAGCTACTTTATATACGTGTATGAAGATGTCCTAATGAAATCTATTACTCTGTATAATTAATATATGTAAATACAAAGCTTAAAATAATGAAAAGAATTTGCCTTTACCAGAGTGGAGCTCCCTGAAGGATATAAGAATTCCTCAGGCTGCTGGCAGCAGTTCTGGGATGTGCCTTCCGCTTGCCATCCCTCACCCCTCTCGTCCCCCACCCCCACATACCTTGCATCTGCAAGGATGGCATCTTGGTCTAGATTCCACAGGCCAGGATGGTGCTAGAGAGGGTGGCCCCATGAAACTGAGCCTGAGGTGCCACTGAGGCTGAAGATGCAACTGGCGGGTGAAGGACCAGGAGGTGAGTGGGGAAAAATTTGGTCTCCCATCCGCCAGGGGACCTGCCAGGGTCACACCACTGTAAATCTTTCAATGGGACTCAACAGACCTTTTTAAGGAATCCTACACACAGTTTCAAGCCTCCATTCCATGTGATACTTCAAAAATGTATACCCTTGCCTGGTAGTGCAGAAGGAGAAACTGAGGCTCAGGGTAAACCAGCTTCAGAAACAGTTTGCTTCTTCTGAGGGCTTCCAGCAGAACCAGCAGACCTGGGGAGATGCCACGATAGCCTGCCACTACCCTGGCTGGTCACCGCATACCACACTTGGGGTGCCCTGCCCCTGTCGGGCTTCCAGGTAGCTGAGGGGCCACACATGATCTAGGAGGTAAGAAATCATTGGGACTACACCGTTGCCACCATGAGCCCTGTGGGGCCGCAGGGCATGACAAGTCAGACTTGGGGTTGTGTGAGATTGTCTCTCACAGCCACTGTTCCAGAACAATGTCACCTACTATTCCAGAATACCTCCCAATCTCTGGACCTAGAGGGCTGTGTGGAGCCTCAATAGTTCAATAGTGCCCACAGTAGGTACAGGGTTCCACTCTCTCTGAGTTTCAACCTCCTGATGTTCCTGTCTCTGCTTGTCTTCGCCTCCTTTTCAACACATCTCTGCTAATATCTTATGCTCTCTCTCTCTCTCTCTCTCTCTCTCTCTCTCTCTCTCTCTCTCTCTCTCTCTCTTATTTCAATTTGTCTCTGGGTCCGTTTCTCTTCTTCTTGAACCTCTCCTCTGTTTCTCCCCACCTTGCTTGTCTCTCTGCTTCTGATTCCATGGAGCTCTCTCAGTCTCTCTCCCTCACTGTCTCTTTTCCTAGCTTTTTATCTGTGTCTTTTGCTCTTGTTCCTCCCTCTCTTTCTATCTTCTTCTGTGTCTCTCTTTATTTCTGTCTTCCTTAGCTCAGTGTCTGTGGCTCTGTACCCCGCCCATTCTCTCTCTTTCTCTCTCTTTCTCTCCCCCCATCCATTCTTAAAGCCAGAACAGGTTCTCAGGAACCCTGGTGCTCTGGATTAGACACTAGGAAGTCTGGCCAGCCTGGTGGGTCCTCCTGTGAGTAGGTAGGGAACATCAGCTTTCCAGTTCCTTCCAAAGCAGTCTTTCATCAATCCCTTGCCCAACAAGAGCCAGGAGTGTGGGCTGGGATCTTACAATCCTGGGGGAACTCTGAAGGCTGAGAAGCCCTGAGAGGCCAGGACTTTATCCAACCTGGAGGTCATAGGCCAACAGATGCTGGGAGAAGTGCAGCCGCCGGCATCTCACTCAGCCCTGCAAGGGGATCAGAACGGAATTTCGGGAATTTGCTAGGAGGGAGAGGGAGGGTTGCCAAGGCAGGAGGCAGATGCCTGAAGAAGGGGCCCAAGATCTCTCTTTTCCTCCAGTTTTCTAAGGTTGACAGAACTGTTACCTCTCGGACCACCAGAGACCATAATGGCTAAGGGTCCCCCGGAGGCCATTGTCTACATGCTGGGCACACGCTAGACCCTCACGGCTACAGCTACCTCAGACTGGCTCTAGCCCTGTCTTCTGCTCTCTGGATCACAACTCCAGCCTGGGCTCATGGAAACATTCCCAGGTCTGCCTTTAGTGCTGGAGTAACAAAGGTAAATGGGAGGTTCCCTTCCCAGGTGGAGGTATGGGGCTCAGCTATTAAATGGACCAGGTACCAAGGGGAGGTAAGACTCCATCCCAGAGACCCAGGGAGATCCTGGTTACTGGAGCCAGTCTTGGCCCTGGGCAAATTCCACAAGACCCATGGGAGTAAAATGGCCTGGAACTTGCTACATAGGTCAGGCAGGCCTGCCCTCAAACTCAGAGATCCGCCTGCCTCTGCCTTCTGATTTAAAGGAACGTGCTACCACACCGGTCCTACTTTGTGGTTGGTTTTGTTCATTTTACCGTGTGTGTGTGTGTGTGCCTCCTGCACCTGTGTACAGAAGCAGTGACCACTGAAGAGCAGAAGTTGACATGCCCACCTGAGCGGGTTAGGGAGCGTGTATTGTGCCGCTCTAGGCCATCACCCACCAGGCCTGGCCCTGGTGACTCAAACTGTCTCTTGACTGAGGGCAGGACCTTCCCAGGGCACATGTAGGAGGCACCAGTGTTCCCACCTGCCCTTCAGTAGAACACTAATCAGAATGTCAGACCTCAAATTCTCCACCCCAGAGCCCAGGATCTGAACCTAAGCCCTTACATCCCCTCACTCAGCATCCAAGGTGCCCCCTGCCAAGAGTTGTGACATATGCCATTTGACACCTCACTCTACAGCCTTGCTGCCTCCACCCACCAAGGTTATCTGGTACCACTCATATATGTGGCAGGTGGCACGGCCTAAGATGGGGAAAGAGGATGAGCCAGGGAGTCACAGGCACTAGTGGAAGAAAGGGAGACATTCTCTTCCCTGGGCCCTGTCCCAGGACAGTGAGGAATCTGGGGACTTGGTGGCAAGTGGAAACTAAAGGGCAAGGAAAGTCCTTCAGCTGCCCCCAAGCAGCAGCCCTGTCCCTTAGCACCAGCTATGCAGTGAGATTCCCCTGTCACCTCCACGGCCTCAGTCTGCTGTGGGTTCTGTCTTCTCTGTCTGTCATTGCTGTTTCAGTCGCTCCTTCCTGCTTCTCCGTACAGTCCTCACAGTCTCTGTGACTCTCCCACGGTGTCTGTCCCCTCCCCCCCCCAACTCTCCTCCTCTGTCACTCTGTGTCTCTTCTGTCTCTACCTCTGTCTTCCTCTGACCCTCCCATCACGGTACCCCAGGCTGTCCTGGACCTCATGGTCATCCTTCCGCCTTAGCCTCTCTAGCGCTGGAATGGCAGATGTGAGCCATCTGTCCCCTACTCTTCACTCTGTGTATCCCTGCATCCTCTGTGCTTCTAGCCCTGACTGTAACTCCCTCTCGGTCTCCCAGTGTTTCTGTCTTTATGGCTATCTTCCACTCTCTCTGCCCCTGTTTCTCTCTCCCTTCTTGGTATCTCCACCTCCCTCTTTGTCCCCATTTCTCATCTCTGCCTTTAGGCAAGTCTCCTGTCTCTGTCACCCCACACATCCCTCCCTTCTTGTTCCCAGATGTCCTCTGGGTTGAGAGCGGCACGGGGGAGTGTAGCTCATAAGCAGCCCTGTTGTTGCAAAACTGCCTTCATCTTTGGCCAGGGCTCTGAGATTGCAGGACAGAGGGGAAGTGCTGGCCGCCAGGTGCACTACCAGGAGATGGCCTTCAGGTAGGTGACAAAAGGTATCCAATCCCACAGTCCCTGTGAGAGAGAACATGCCCCTTCTCCACACACCCCCTCCCCATCTAGGATGTAGCCTCAGTGACCACACACACTCTTTTTACTGCACAGGTATGCTATCCCTGCCGGGAGAGAGAGCCTGAGAGCTAGGGTTGGAACACAGTCGCACAGTCTGCCATTAATCTGCCACAGACACAGCAGCCAGCGCAGCCAACTGCCCAGTACCACCTGATGTAGAATGGGCCAGCCAGACTCTGTACCCTGTCCATTCATCCTTGTTCCATGCGATGACCCCATCTACCCTCTCAGTGTCCTGTCCCTCATGATCTGAAGTGTCCCCCACATGTCCTTGGATGTCCCATTCCTCATTCTTTGAGGTGACTCAGTGACCTCTTAATGCCCTGTTTCTTGCTGTAGGGTTTGAATAAGTCCTTCATAGTCCCAGATGTTTGAACACCTGGTCTCCAGTCGGTGACATTGCTTGGGGAGATTTGGAAGGAGCGGCCTTATTGGAGAAGGTGTCACTGAAGCCAGGTTTTGGAATTTAAAGACTGCATGAAATTTCCAGGTCGCTTTTCTCTGCTTCCTGCTTTTGATTCAAGATGTGAGTTCTCGAACCCTGCATGATAGACACATATCTCCCTGGAACCAAGTGCCAAAATTCATACTTCTCTCTATAAATTCCCTTTGTTAAGGGATTTTATCCCAGAACAAAGAAGTAATGAATACACTCATCTCCTGAAGTGACCCAGCATGTCTTTGTGTGTGTGTGTGTGTGTGTGTGTGTGTGTGTGTTTTGTTTTGCTTTGCTTTGCTTTGTTAGATTTTTCAAGACAGGGTTTTTCTGTAGCTTTGGAACCTTTCCTGGAACTTGCTCTGTAGACCAGGCTGACCTCAAACTCACAAGGATCTGCCAGCCTCTGCCTCTCGAGTGCTGAGATTAAACGTGTGCGCCAACATGCCTTCTTAATGCCCTGTATCACATAGTCTGTGATCTCACAAGTCCTTTTAGTGTCCTGTCCCTCATTTCTGAGGTGACCCCACATGTCCTCTTGGTGGCCTATCCCTCATGCTCTAAGGTGGCCTTACACACTCCCTCAGTGTCCACACTTTCATAGAATATTCATACAAGATAAACCTTTAAAACTCTGGGCGTCTGGGTATGCCTAGGTCTGTGTCCAGCCCTCAGTGAGTGGGGTGTATAATAGTAGTGTCTTTGCTGGCTTCAAGACCTCTCGCTAGCTCCCTGGCTTCCAAGAGTTGACATTCTGGAAGATAAGTCAGCCATAGGGCTGCCCTAGGTCCTGGCACAGTTGAATCACCCTCTCTTTTCCACGTCTCAGTCCACTGGAATGACCCAAATCTCACAGGAGTCTGGCTGGTTCAGGACGGTCCCCGGATGGTAGGACCCTGACCCTTCTTACTACAGGCCCTGGGGCAAGAAGTCTAGATATACCCTTGAGCTCAAGCAGGGAATCCCCCAGCTGTTCCCTCTGCAGCTCCAGAGATGGTTGTACCCTGCAGTCCCTGCAGCCATGAGACTCAGATGCCTCTCCTTGCTAAGTTCTCTCACTGAGGGCCTGGTGCAGCCCCAGGCCAACTCAGCCCTCCTGGCCAGCTCCCCAGACCCTGAGCCAAGCAGTGTGATTTCATCTTGGGAGAATCCAACACCGTATGGCATTTACATAAATAGTCCTCATATGCCCTGCCCCCATAACCAGGCAAAAAGAAAGGCCTGAGCCCCGTGAGGCCAGGCCTCCTCCTGCCGGCTCCTGGGCTCCTCCTTGGCTCTTGGCAGCCAGCCCTTTCCATGGTCTCTCTCAGCGTTCAGAAAGGATGTATGAGGCTTCTCCCTCCGTGTCCAGGTACCCTGTCCCTGCAAGCATCCTCCTTGAGAACCCCAAGGAAGGTAGAGTCCCAACTTTCAGTCCTGATTGAGGCTACCTGCAGGTGGCGCACTGGAGTCTGGGGAATTTGACCAGAGAACAAGAAGGCCTGGAGGGTCAGGACTTGGTTCTTGGGTCTGAGGAAAGTCCAGCTGCTGTCCAGAGGAACAGAGCCCAGGTAGATTCATTGAAAGTCTGAAGCCCCAGGTTTCTTGACTGGGGCTTGATAGGGGTGGGAAGATGGGCTGAGCCTCAGGGCACAGAGGCACAGTGCTACCCCGTCCTCTAGGCTGAGCAGACTGAATTCTTGCTCCAATGTGCCCTAGCAATGAAAGGAGAGGCTGTGGGGAAAGAGAAGTCACTGAATGGACAGGACCAATTCACTTCTGAGTCTCTATCCCCAGATCTCCCCTCTCCTGTCCTTCCCCCCCTCTTCTTCTTCCCTCTCCCCCTTCTGTCTCTCTGCTTACCTCTATCTCTCTATCTCTCTGTATGTCTCTGTCTCTTCTCTCCCCCCCCCCCGCTTATCTCCTTATTTCTGTCTGCCTTTCACTGTCTGTCTCTATCTCTGTCTCTCTCTGACTGTCTCTGTTCTCTATCTCTTTCTCTCTGTCTCCTCCCTCTTATCTCTCTGTCTCTACCTTTCTGATTTTTACTGTCTCTCCATCTCTTCCTGTTTCTGTCTCTCTATCTCCATCTCTCTGAATCTCATTGTCTGTCTCTGTCTCATCACCTCTCCGTCCTCTCTTTGTCTATCTCTATTGCTGTGTTTCGGCGTCTCTCTCTCTCTATCTCTTTCCTACTGTCTCTATCTCTGTCTAGCTATTTCTCCATCTCTAGCTCCCCATCCCTGTGTCTTGTCTGCCCCTGACTCTCACTATCTCTCTCCATCTCTCCAAGTCTCTGGGCCAGCCGGCTGGACCTCTGGCTTAAATAAGTAAGGCAGGAAGTGTCTGGAGGGATGGAGTGGAAGGATAAAGGGAAGTTGGCTAGGCTGGGGCTTGAAGGGGCTGCAGTGGGATGGGGTTCTCAAGTTGGCTCTGACCCCCCAGGCCTCACCCCACCCCCAATCAGTGACGTAAGTGCTGTCTTTGAGAACATTCATCTTGCAGGCCTGGGGACAGGTGCTGCTAAACAGTGCTCCACTCTCCCACTGTGACCTGAGGTGGGCACAGCCCTAGCCCAAGGCCCTAGCTCAGGGCAGGTTGGGAAGAGGTGCAGAGAGACCCTGTGTCCTCAGACTGATCTTTAAAGGCCATGCAGCAGCAGCCAGGTTGGGCCCCAGCAGGAAGGGGTCTGTCTTGTGGCTCACAGGTCTGCTGTGGCGCTGAGACAAGGCTGAGGCAATCTGAAAGGGGCAAGTCCAAACCTCCAGCTGAGGAGGTGGCTTAAATTCTCACTCCTACCGTCTTGAAAATATATCAGCTTTGGGCCCTGAGCACTCCTGGGAGAGGCGGTTCTAAACTGGACTGTTGGACTCAAGGCTTTCAGAACCAAGACCTGTCCGTACCCCCATCCTCCCTGGGTGTGGCTTTACCCAGCAGCAAGACGCCCATCTATTCAGACCCTACCAATGTGCCTAAGTGACTCTCTAGCAGGCAGGATCAGCCCCCTCCTGTCGTCTGGTCGGGTTGGCTAAGAACAGCCGTTGCCAGGAGGAGCATGGAATGTATAATTTTTTTTGGCTGGCCCCTATTGGTCGCACTGGTTATGTTCCTGGCTGACCCCTGGCTCACACAGCTGATTCTGTGACTGGCACTCTAACTTGAAAGTCTGGTTGACCCCTGAGTCACCTGGCTGATATCTATTGAACTCCCAACTGGCCACACTGGACCCTGGCTACCCGAACTGACTCTCTCCTGTGCTTCAGGGGTAGCATTGGTGGCGTGGGGAAAACCCCGGCCCTGTTTTCTTTCATGACATCTCCTACACGGAGGGATAGACTTGAGGAGAAACAGGCCAGGTAAGAATCCTCATCCTTAGAGGGGAGGATAAGGTGGCTGGACCTGCAGGTCCTAGGGTAAGATGTCCAGGGCACTTGGCAAGGCAGTGTCTACCCACCCAGTCCCCAGGTGGGCCATGTCTCACAGGTCTCCGAATGAGCCCGTTTTCACAGCTACTGCCAATAAGATGGACAGAGGTCCCTGTCTTTTTTGTGTCTCTCTGACATAAAAGCATGCATTGAAAACTGCTACGTACTGCTAGGCAAACACAGGGAGATGTCAAGTCTGCCCCACTGTCCCCAGCAGAGCAAACAGGAAGTCACCTACTTGACTGTAGTGGATGGGTAGGCCTGAGAAGCTCCCTGTCCCCCCAGACCATGTGGCCAGACACCCCACCATAAACCTTTACAACCCCCTCTGCCTTCCTGGATTTCACACATTCACTCCCCATGTGTGAGCCCTGCAGAGTTACTTGGCATAGAAAATGTCCCCAAGGGCACCACAAATGTCATCAGCAGTAGATGCTATCAATGACAGTTACCACCATCCAGAGCTGGCCACCCAGCCCACAGCCCTGTACTGGGGCCAACTAGAGACTGGGTGGGAACAGCTCATCACTCCGCCCCTCTGGCTGCAAACTTCATGAAGCTCTAACCATCTCTGGGCTGGCCTTGCCAACTCCCTTTACCCCCAAGCAGGGTTTCAGCCACCTTGGCCTGAGTCCAGACACCACAGAGGAATACAGATCTATGTGGATGCTGGGTTCCTGGGGACCTGGACTCTGCAGAAATGAGTCCCAGATAACCACAGAGCACCACACCAGCACCACAGTTCCTTCCCCACGGAGCAAGGTCCCCTACAGACCGCAGACCAGCTTCCTAGTCCCGCCCCCAAGACGCCTAGGGCAGAGCAGATAGGACAGAAGGGAAGTTCCTAGTCCAAGTCCCAGAAGCTCCTGGCAGTAGCACAGCTCAGGATGCCTCTGGCTAAATGTCAAGCACTCAGCTCCATACTCTATCAGCCTTCACTTCCTCATGGGAGTCAAACTCCTGGCCTGCCTGGGCTCCGCATCTCTCCTCAGTACAGCAGCTGTATACATCTGCCCAGCTCCCTCCATGTCACTCCTGCCTATCTCCCTGCCAGGCCCAGGCTGTGCATCCTAGCAGCCCATATCCCAACTGTTTGAGAGGCAGGTGGCACTTTCAGGGTCAGAGGCTTATTCCAGGCATAATAGACAGATGGTTCTCACCTTGAATCATTAGTGTAGTTTGAAGGATGATGTGGGATGTCCTTCTGTATATGTGTTGCTTTATTGGTTGATGAGTAGAGCTGCTTCAGCAAATGACTCAGGCATATTTCTAGTTAGCACTTATATCTTGAATTAACCCATTTAATTACCATGAGGCTGTTGCTTACCGGTAAAGGTTCTGAGTGCCTTTTACCTTTGGCAGTTACATGGCATCTCCCTGACTCTCCTCTCTGTCTCTGTCTCTCTCTCTTCTGATTTCCCGCCTGGCTTTACTCTGCTAAGCAGAGTTGGCCCAAACAGCTTTATTCATTAACCAATGGCAATAAAACATATTCACAGTATACAGAGGAGAACCTCACATCAGAAGGACACCTGGCCAGTTGTGCAAGCAGTGTGAAGCTCCCACTGCTATCAGTACACAGGAGTCTAACATGTGTTCTGACACGCTTCCACGGGAGTCCAGGGGCCACATTCCAGCCAGTTTCCCTGCTGAGCAATGTTTGTGTAAATCCCTATTCCTCAGCTTGTCTCTTAGATGCAGGGTTGTGCCTCTGGGGGTGAGCTTGCCTCCAGATAAGGACCCGACCAGTGGGAGGAATAGAAGCCTCTGGGAGTCCTTCCTGGCTCCACCATGGGATGAACCCCTCTAACATGAGGCTCTGGCCTCCCACAGTCAACCAGCACCACCTCTTCCTTCTCCTCCTTGGTCAGTCGGGTGGCTCCTCGGCTGTACTATGCACATGGTCACAACCTTAATGCTCTGACTGGACCCCAGACCAAACCTCACCACAATTAGGCTCTCAGCTAAGAAACCCTGTCACTGCATCAGGAGACCATACCTTTTCCCCTGCCAGCCCCTTCCCCATCCTTGTCATGCCTCCATACCAGGAATTCTCTGCAGCGAGAGTGGCCTCCTTCTCTCTGCACTTGTGCCCTAGATGGCTCTCCTAGATGGCTCTCCTAGGTGGCTCTCCTAGGTGGCTCTCCTCGGGGAACCACCTCTCACTTGTGCCATCGGCTGTCGCCTCTTAATCTCTTTCTTACCTACCTTGAATATGGTTTAATTTTGTGTGTTTGTTTTTGTTTTTCAAGACAGGATTTCTTGGTGTGTCCTTGGTTGTCCTGGAACTCACACTGTAGACCAGGTTGACCTCGAACTCAGAAATTCGGGTGCTGGGATTAAAGGCATGTGCTGGAGCATCTCATCATTGCTTTCTTGCTGCCTCCTAGGGACTCTGCAGGTGGATGGGATCTTTTGTTCTACTGTGCTTTGTTGTGACTTGTCCACCAAGGAACAGATTCCTCAGGATCCTGATGGCAAGAGGTAGGACCTTGATGATTCCAGTGGGAAGTGGTTAAGTCACTGGGGTCCTCCCTTTGGAATGAATTAGGGATGTTTTTGTGGGATCCCAGTTTGTTGAAGTCAAACACTGTGTTGGGATGAAGTTAGGATCCTTCTCGCACTAGTCACCCTATGGCCACTCTGGTGACCTCATGCTGGTCAAGCCTGGCCAATATGGGAGATCATACCTAGATCTGTCCTCCCTATCAGTAGCTCCCCAGGCCTGTGCCATTCTGAGCTGACCCATGGTCTGTCGCTCTGACATGTCCATGACTCAGGATGTCTCCCTGCCATGGCAGGGGCTCCATGTGTCAGCCTCACAGAGCCTCTTCTCTTCATGTGATCGTGGTGATGGGATCGAGGCCAGCAAGGCTCACTTAAAGACCAAATGGCTTGTGTGAAGGTGCTTGGGGACATGTTCCTCCTGTGGGACACACTTCCTTCACGAAGTGCATATCCTTAAGTGCTAATACTAACGTCCTTAATGTCAGTATTTGCAGCTGGAGAATATGCGAGCTCTTGGTAAGTGCTTGCTGGATGGAGGGGTGGTGAGTGGATGGAGAGAAAAAAAGGAAAAATAAAAAGAGAAAGAAAAGTAAATAGAAAAAAAGAGGTAAGGTAAGAGAATAAGAGAAAGAAGAAAAAGAGATACATATTTTTAAAAAACAGAAAAGGATGAAAGATAAAAAGAAAGGATGGGAAGGTGGCTCAAGTCAACAGTGCCTGCTGATTGCCCCGTCAGCCTAGCTAAATCAGAGAGCTCCAGGTTCACTGAGAGACCCTGTCTCAAAAAAGTGGGGTGGAAAGCCCTGGAGAAAGACACCAGAACCTGACCCCTGGTCTCCACACACTGTGCACGGACAGCCACATCTGTGCACAGACATGCAGCACATACATACACTACATATACTTTGAGGGGGGCTGTCACTCAAATGAAAAAGAGGGAGAAGGGGCTGGAGAGGCGGCTCAATGTTGAAGAGCACTTGTTGCCCTTGCAGAGCCCTGGATTTGATTCCCAGCACCCACATGGTAACTCTCAACCAGCTGTAACTCCAGTTCCAGGGGATCCGATTCCTTCGTCTGCTTCTGCAAGCTCCAGGCACACACAGAGTGCACACAAACATTCGTGCACGTAAAATGAAAGTACATTTTTAAAAAGAATGGAGCTAGAGAGATGGCTGAGTGGTTAAAAAGACTGGCTGCTCTTGCAGAGGATCCAGGTCCAATTCCCAGCATTCACAGAGCTGCAGACGGTTGTCTGCAACTCCAGATACCCTCACCTGCCCTCCATGCGCGCACAAGTGGCACACATACATATATGGCAAAACACTCATATGTATAAAATAAAGACAGATCTTACAAAAGGAAAAGGAAGAAGAGGGAAAAGTTAAATGGAAGGAAAAGGCCAAGGAGAGAAAAAGGAAAGTGAGACAGAGGAGTGAGAAGGGGGTAAGGTGTCTCCTGAGCACAGGGGTTTCAGCGTCTGAGTCCCAGCCATCTCTAGGACGAGGATCAGCAAGAACACAGCACCATCTGTCCCAACTCCCCAACCTCATCTCTGTCAGATCTGCATGTACATGGCCTCAGGCTCCCAGCTCCACCAGCCTTCTGTTCAGCACTCAGAGCTATTTTCCCATGTATGTGTATGTGTGTGGCATGTGTGTGTGTGTTCTCATATAGGAGTATACATGTATGATAGTGCTCATATATGTGTGTGCATGTCCATGTGGAAGTCAGAGATTGACACTGGAGGAAACAACTCACCCTGACTTGGGCATCATGCAATGTCTGTGTGGAAAGAGCATAGCACAGTACCCTATTAATGTGCATGCTTTGTACCTATCAATATATAATTTATGTTGATTTGCTTTATAAAAAGCTGTCTTGGTAGGTGTGGATATATCTGGGCTGGAAATGCCTGTTCCTTGGACTATCTAGGTTTGTTTTGGTATGGGGGATTGAACTCAGAGCACAAGCCAAGCAAGCACTGTGCAACTGAGCTACATCTCAGCTTTATTTTATTTGGAGACAAGTTCTCACTAAATTGCCCAGGTCAGTCTTGAATTCTTGATCTTCCTGCCTCAGCATCTGTAGTATCTGGGATCACAGGCCTGTGCCATTAACCTGATTTCAAACTTAGCTGCAGCTGTGATTTAATTTGTACAACGTGCCTGACACCCAGAGCTTCGTGTGGCCATCACAGAAAAACGTGGTTTTGTTTTTCCCAACTAAATCTACTCAAACAGATAATCTTTTTAAATTTTAAAAATCTGTTTATAGGCCAGGCAGTGGTGGTGCACACCTTTAATCCTAGCACTCGGGAGGCAGAGGCAGGCAGGATCTCTGTGAGTTCAAGGCCAGCCCTGGTCTACAAGAGCTAGTTCCAGGACAGGCTCCAAAACTTCAGCGAAACCCTGGCTCGAAAAACCAAAACCAAAAAAAAAAAAAAAAAAAAAAAAAAAAAAAAAAAAGCTTATTTATTTTGGGGTTGGAGATTGTCTTCCACATGCTAAGCGGGTGTTATGTCTCTGAGTCACACCTCCAGCCAGTGTTCATTTGCCGTAAGTCACATGTGCAACAGAAACAAAGGGTAGCGCTGGAACCCACGCTTTCTCTAGTTTTCCTCCATCAGCTTCAGCGTGTGGCTTCCCTACTCGTGAGCTCAAGATAGCTGCTGTGACTTTGCCACCAGATCTCGTGTTCCAGGCAAAAAGTGGGTGAAGGGTGAAGCGTTCCTCAGAAGGGCGACCTCTCAGCATCTGGTCTTTGTCTGCTCATCAGAGGAGGGACTTTCAGACTTGTCGTCCCTTGGTCAGAAAGGTGTCAGGCAGTCACGAGGCTGGCAGGTGGCCAAGAGAAGCTGACCTGGTTGTTTTTCACTTGATTTCCTTAATCTTCTTGTGTGTGTGTGCACACTCGCACCATGGCACATGCATAGATGCCAAAGGACAACTTGGGGAAACTGGTTCTCCCCGTCCACCTTGTGGGTTCTGGCGATTAAATTCAGATCGGGCTTGGTGGCAAACCCCACTTGCTGAGCCATCTTGGGGTTGGAAACTTTGTAAACGGCTATATGATTAAAAGTTTCGGCTTTGAGAGTGCCTCAGGTCTCAGGGTTTGGAATTTTCAGATTAGGGATGTTTACCCCATCTGTCAAATGTCCTCTAGTCCAAAACATGTCTAACCTCTGAACAGTCCTTTGGTCCCAAGCTCTCCAGGTGAGGAGTGCTCTCTCTGCGCAGCATACTGAACACTGACCATTAGTGACGCTAAAAAACACAAACACACAGAGTCCTCGCACAACACCATCTGGTCCTGGAGATGACAGAATTGGGCTTACTAGTGTCTGACATAACCGTTTCCAGAGCAGAAGGCCCCAGAGGAGAGGGGCTTCTTTATCAGGTCCTCCATCACATAGCCAGGGAAGAACAGGGGGAACATGGCAGTTACCCTTGTAACAGTCAGTGTGCTTCTGGCCCCGTACCATAGAAGAGGAGCAAGCAGGGGCAGAGCGCCTAGATCTTCAACTTCTTTAAGATGGACAGGAAACCAATAGATACGTGTGTTCTGAGAGCAGAGAAGACCTGACCCTGGGCCCGGCGTGGAGGATTTGGTCCTGGAAAGGCTGGTCCTCCCTGGACTGTTGCAATCATTTTGTTGTCTTCTCCCACAGGGAAGATCTTGGTTTAGAAAACTGGAGGAGCTGGGCGGTGGTGCGCACGCCTTTAATCCCAACTCAGGAGGCAGAGGCAGGTGGATCTCTGAGTTTGAGACCAGCCTGGTCTACAGAGTGAGTTAGGGCAGCAGAGATACACAGAGAAACCCTGTTTTGAAAAACAAAAAAACAAAACAAAACAAAAAACAAAAACAAAAAAAGGAAGTTGGAGGAGACTGTCTGGAGTTGCCACCCTATGCCAGTCACATGCCCTCAGGTCCTGTGCCCACACCCTTGCCTCACCCCAACCCGACTACCCTCAGCTCCCACAGGGCTCCTTATTATACCCCAGGGCATATCCTCTAGAGGCTTGCTCTGCACCCCCACTCCACAAGCTCAATGGCTCTCCACACCCCAGCCCTGACCTCTCTGCCCTCCCCACCTCCTCTCTCTGCTCCTCCCTGGAATGTCCTCCTCTTCTCCTGCTTCCCTTCCTCTCTCCCCTCTCCCTCTCCTCTTTTCTCTGGCCCTCTCATTTTCCTTCCCACTCCTGTCCTTATTCCTGCCACCTACTGACAGAATGCAGCAGGAACAGCCCTGCACCCCTAGCCCCAGCCGTTTCCATGGATCTGGGCCCAATACAAACAGCCCAGGACCCCCCACCTTCAGCCTGGCCTTGGGAGTAGGGTTGGGTGGGCAGATGAGGTCATTGCCACAGGCCCCCCAGCAGGCCAGCAGGCCTGTGAGGGGAAGAAGTGTTTGTTTGGTCTTGTTTCCCTGGCAACTTGCTGGACCCCTCCCCCACTCCCATCCCTGAGCAGGCCGGCAAAGCTGCGGATAGGACCACTGCCCTTTTCCAGGCCAGACCTTGCTGTGCTGAGACCCTGGGCCATAATTCTGAGCGGCCAGAAAGGATCTGTAACCCTTAACCCCACTTCTAGAGACAGAGGTTGGAAAATGGAGGCAAGACCAACCCTGCCCAGGGCTGAGGATCACCCTAAAGCTCCACCTGCTGTTCCTGGGTGACAGCATCTCTCTGGGGCAACAGGTTGGGGTCCGCTCCAACCTTCCAGGAACAGAGCCCAGTCATCCCTAGCAGGCAGCAGATGAAGGATGGGGAAGAACCGTGCCCCAGTGTGGCTAGTCTCCTAGCAGCTTCAGGGTCTAGGGTACCAGAAAGCCCCTGGATATGTGCCTCCGCCCCAGCCCCAGTCCCACAAAGGGAGCAGCAAGTTCTCTTGTGTGCTGAAGGATCATGAAGAGTCCCAGGGATAGAGGGGCTCTCCAAGGTCAGACCAGGTCAACTCAGTCTCCAGTAAGCTGGGAGCGGGGGCACACAGGGCTTGAGTGTGCACATGTGGGCAGACTAGACCCCAGCCCAACTCAGCTTGTTCATCATTTTCCACTGTTAGCACTCCCCACCCTGACATCCCACCTGACATCCTGTGGGAGCTTACCATGAGCAGCCTGGGCCAGGAACTGGGGGCAGTTAGGGTACCTTCTAGGGTCCTCATGTTCTGCAATACATCCAGGGTAACCAAAGGCTTGCTGCAGGTTAAACGGGCTCCAGGGTCCAGCCTCCTCCTTTCCCTTCTCCCAGTCTGTCCTTTATCTACCTGGTCTTATTCCCCCCTTCCTTCCCCTCCTCCCTTTCTGCCCCTTCTCCTCTCTCTTCCTCCCCACATCTTCCCTTTCTCTCTTCCCTCCTCCTTCATTTCTTCCTCTCAGTCCCTCCTCCTCTCTACCTTCATCCTTGGTGTCTGAAGTCAGCCTTACAGACAAGACGGGATCCAACCCAATACCTTCCCACTGCTGCACACTCAAGCCTTTCTGAGACATTACCTAAGTGCCTCCTTCTTACCTAATCCCCCAGCCATCTCCCACACCAGCCAGCCCCGCTGGGAGAAGAGCCAGATGCCTGCCCCGGTCCCGGTCCAGGCTCAGGGAGTTGCCTGGTTGGTCTCTGGCTGGCCCCTAGCACCTGCAGGCTCTGGGCCTGTGTCCCTACCTGTGAAGACCCCTGGGGTCATACCATTGAAGAATCATCTCCTGGGATCCACCCCTTGTCTGTGCTCAATGGCCAGCACTCATGGTTGGATACCCTGCCCTCTAAGAATTGCTGGGAACCTCTTCTCCAACCAAGAGTACGAAGTACCTTTCAGGAATCAAGGGTGTCTTGTCCACTTGGGGAAGTAACTCAGTGGGAGAGGTCTTTCTTCCTGCCTCAGTGGCCAATGGGAGACCAGCCACTGAGAAAATCAGATGGAGGTGGGATCTAAACCTCACTGTGGTGGATGACTGTGCAAGGCAAAGCCTGTGTAGGGGCTAGGAGGTGAGCTACAGCCAGCACTGTGCCCCTACTGCAACCACATGCACACCAACAAATATGCATGCAGACACGCCATACATGCAGACACAATGTACCACACACATATCTACACACATATATACATGAAAGGACAAGCTTATGGGTGGCATGTACAGTCACAAGATACAGAGATATGTGAACACAGACATAGGACATTGCTCCTATGTGTGTATGCACAAATACATACAGACAGATCTATTGATACAGCTCCTCTGAATACGTATAGACATCTGTGGGCACACAGACTTAGGCATACACACATAGGCATACTCACACTCACGGGGTCATGTTCATTGATCCTGAAAGAACAGCTAGCTGCCTAGGGGACATTATGCATAAATGATATGGCCTACATAATTGCAGTCAAGACTCCAAGAGAATGACCAGGACCCCCTGGGGGTGGTCAGTCTATATGCCCGAGTGGGAACAGGTTAGACTGACCCAGTGGCTGACTCTGCCTGTCCAGCAACTTTGCACAGATGGGTTCAGCCAGCACTCACAGTACCTATCCAGAAGAATAACCCCATGAAGCCCCCAAAATCCCAGGAAGGAACCATGACTTCCCTACCCCTGCTGTCTGTCGGTCACAGGGTCCTGAAGAGCTGAGGGGAACACAGCTGGTGGGCTTCAGTCTGTGTTCAGAGGTTCAGTGAAGGGCCAGCATGGGCATGGGCCTCATCATCTTGGAGGCAGGGCTATAGATCTGAACATCTTGATCAAGTAGATGCTCCATAGTCCCTTAGACCTAGTTCATAGACCTAGGAGGGTCCCTTCCTAGGCCACAGGATTAGAGAAGGCTTCCTTGAAGAGCCTCAACTCCCACCCAGCCTCAGCACAGGAGACAGAGAGAGACTGGAGTTTGGGATGGCCACACAGACTAGGGTGATCAGTCCTTCACGGTTAGCAAATCTCTTCACCCTGGGTCCTCCTGACAGAAAGATACTTTTTCCTTCTTTTCTTCCTCCTCTCATATTCTCTTTCAGCCCGAACCCTCCTCCCCATCTCCAGGCCCCCCTTTCCCTCCTTCTCCCGCACCCCCAGGCCTTTCCCACATCTTCTTCTTCCCTGTCCTCTCAGGTTCCCCCAAGACCTCTATGAAAGCAGCAGACTCAGGTTGTCTATAATTTAAAATACATTTATTTAGTGTTTCCATTTGTTTCTGGTTTTGTTACACAAAGCTGTTAAATAAATACATTCTCTGCAGTCACTCAGGTTCACACCTACTCGCCACACAGATGAGGTAGAGAAATCACAGGCTGCACAGGACTCCACACAAAGACCACGCTCCCTTGTGTGTCCGTCGCCCTGCCAGGGAGGCCAGCAGCAGGCCTCGGAGCCAGCATACACTGGGTGGCCAGCGGGAGCAGGGCAGTCGCTCACTCGACTGCCCACAGAAGAGAAGATCCAAGAGGCTCTGGCCTGTGAGAGTTGCTTCATCCAGAAAGACATTCTAGTATATATTTATACAGAAACAAACCAGCCGGCAGACATTTTCATTCTGCCTTGTTTTAAAAAATACTTTTCTGAATATTGAGGACATAGAGCTAAATGTGGTATTCGATAAAAATATTCTTCCTCTGAACTGGCAGGCTCCTTTCTCCAGAGCTAACAGGGATGAAGCTCCAGACGGCAGTGACAGCGTGACTGCGTACAGACTTCTGGGAAGTGCGGGGTGCCCTCTCCACCCACCAGTCACTGCTATGCCACTCAGATTCTCATCCTTGGAACGTGGCATTCATCGGTGGGCGATCATAAACCACAGGAGAATAAACTTTGCTATTTACACATCCAAGAGGGACCAGAGGCCCTCATCCACATAAATAGGTTTCCTTTTAAGACACAGTCTTACCACCACCCCAGGCTTGGGCATTCTGGACCCATGGAGCTCCAGGGGAGCCACCTCTTCCTCAGTAGTTCCTGCCATCTGCCCGCACTCTAGCCCACGTAGCCACGGGATTCCCACACAAACCTAAGGCTGGGCTTCCTGGGAGCCAAGGAGTCACCATATTGCAGAGGGCACAGGCCAACTGGATGCTGGCCACGACAGCTCAGAGTACATACACTCACATACTCACACAACCCATGCACACACACTCAACACCAGCTCAGTGTAGACATCAGCAAGACCTGGTGACAGCAAGTGTGTCTGTCCCTCCATACCTCCCTTGGTGACACAGAGCAAGCGTGGCTTCCTGAGATGGACATTCGAAAAGCTAATCCTGCCTGTCACCACGTCCATGCCTCCAGCACCCTAGACCCCACAATCTATATCCAGCAACCTGGTCACTACACCTGCAGGGCACAGAACCACACCAAGCGCCTCTGAACCCCAGGTAAGGTAGGATGGGGGTGGATTCCAAAAGCCCTGAGGGCCATGGTTAGGCTCCATTGCTTCATTTCTTTCCAAACATGACACTGATTTAGTGGTTTCGAACTAGAGCAAGCAGGAAGGACAGAGGGACGGAAAGGCAGGGCTTCCCAGATGGGCTTGGCTGGGCCTGGGGCAGGTCAGAGGAAAGAGCCACAGATTAGGAGGCAAGAGGATAGAGAAAATAATAATTACTATATTAGTTAAATAATAATAATTTAAAAGTCTCTGATACTCCAAGGAAGTGCTCAGGGTCAGAGGGCCAGAGGCTGGGCCCTGGAGACGGAGTGGCTGCCCTCTCCTAGTGGTTTGGCTCTCTGAAGACAGTGCTGGCACCAGGCTGCTGGCCCAGAAGGGCAGCCATGTGATTATGACGGTGCACCTGCCCTCCAAGCCTCAGAGGAAGCCAAGAGGCAGGGAGGGGGCAGTTGACACACTGGTCCCTGACGAGGGTTGTACTCTAGGGACTGGTGTGTCAGGGACGGAGGCA
This sequence comes from Myodes glareolus, assembly GCF_982192425.1. NCBI lineage: Eukaryota > Metazoa > Chordata > Mammalia > Rodentia > Cricetidae > Myodes > Myodes glareolus. The sequence continues at coordinate 64,997,763 of NC_142034.1, forward strand.
ACTGAGAAAGCATTACCGCAACGCTCTCGGGTCAAGGGGAGGAAGCTCGGGCCCAAGGCATGAGCAAAAGGGTTGAGGAGGCCAGACAGGGGCCAGCCCCGCCCTCTGGGCCTTTGAGCAGGAAGACAGCCAACCAGCTGTTGGCATACCAGGGCCCAAGTGTGCTAGGGGCACCTCTCCTTCCTTGCAGACCTTCTGTGTTGTTTGTGACACCTGTGCCCTACACAGCAGGCTAGGGTGGCCCTGCAGGGCTCACTCACTGCAGGTTAAGATCCCGTGCACTATGTGCGGTGCCTACAGCCCCTGCAGAAAGGCAGGCAGAGGCCAAGGTCAGCTCCTGCGGGTGGAGAATTCTTCTGGTGCTGTGTACAAAGCCCATGCCCCTCGTGGCAGGGCCTCAGGTCAGCCCTTGCAGGTGTAGACTTCCTCCCTCTGTGTACACTGCCTGCACTCCACGTAGCAGCACCAGCGCACCTGGCACTGGCAGGGCCTCGTCACCACACGGCTCTGGGTGTTGTGGCCACGGCCACAACAAATACTCTCACAGTTCTTCTCACGGTGGCACCTGCGGCCTGCAGTGCCAGGTGAAAAGCGGCCAGCCAGGCAGAAGCTGGGCGAGTCGTCCAGGTGGACCAGCTCCGGCGTTCGGGGCAGTGGGTCACCACCTCCTGACCCAGAGGCCCGGCCCCGTGGTGGGGAGATGGCGCCGGCCTCGCCTGTGGCTTCATTGGTAGTGCTGCCCACCTTGAGCGCCGTCTCATACTTGTGTTTCAGGTGCTTGCCCACTTCATGGAAGGGCGCCAGCTGCCGCCAACAGGTCCGCACCGTGCAGGAGCCAGACACGCCATGGCATTTGCAGGTGGTCTCTACTCCGGCCTTTATCACCTGCAGTGGGGAGTGGAAGCATGAGGAGCATGCCAGGAAGGCCCACAAACATCAGAGAGGCCCAAACCTCAGCCTACCTTTATTGCCCACCGCGCAACCCTTGGTCAGCAGGGGTCAGCACTGTGCAGCACACAGGAAGCCCAGCAGCCAAGATCACAGGCTGGCTCTTCCCCCTCGAGTCGGGACTGCCAGGAGACAGAGGCCTTAAGGCCAGCACCTTGACTTCCAGGATGGACCTCTACACCTCCATGAGCACAGGCTGGCCCACACCCCTTTGAGACACTTCCTGGCTAGCCTTATAACCATCCCTGCCCTGCCATCAAGAATTACAGCCTTGCCAGGGACTCCTACTTCTGATTGCCCATGAAGACAAGGCTCCCTCAGGGCTGTCTAGGCTGACCACAACCTTCCTCAGTACCTAGCTCCACGAGGACATACAAACTCAAGCCCTGCCCACTTGAGGGTCAGCCTATGAGGGGTGGATGCAGAAAGTACGCTTCAAGAAAGGTAACTTCTTAAGGAAATGCTGCTCCTAGTACAGCTTCCAGGGCTGACTTCCCGGGAGAGGCTGCACCCCGTGCTCCATGGCCAGTAGGAGCAGGCAAGGCTGAACACCAAAATTCCAGGAAACCCTGGCCAGGCCCTTCCCTTCTCAGGGCTCTGCCTGAGGGATCTTCTGCCTGGCCTCTCATGCCCAGGGTCCCTCCTAATGCTGTTTCAAATCTCAGAGAGTTGTGGGGGCAGAAGAATGTCAGGGAGGGGTGAAACCTCTTCCCAGGTGGACCCCAAGCCACTGCTGAGCTCCCAAGCTGACCCCCAGGAGCGTCCATTGGAGAGGGATTAAGAAATGTAGCTACTTCCTCACTCTCCTGCCAGGCAACCAGAGTCCCACTTAACCACGCTTTCCTGAGAAAGCAGGGCAGATTTAATTAAAGCGCGGCTGCCTGGGAGCAGTAAGCTGATGGAGCACGTTCACACATTCTGACTTTTCATTAATAGCTCAAAGGGGTAAGGTGGGGAGGGAGGGTCCAGCAGGAAAGAAAAGAACAGCTCGGCCTTGAAGATTGAATCTGCCCTCTCGGGCTTCCCTCCCCACTAGCCTAGCCCTGAGAAGGCCCTGGCTGCAAAGGAGGCAGACCAATCCTTTAATAAGTGGGGGATTCAGAACTCCGATTACTCAATAACAAGGAGCTGGGGGCAGGACGGGCTCTAATTACCTTGCTGTCCTCCTTAGACTGGAGATGCAGAGCCAGGCAAGGGGAGGAGGAAAGGCCCCCAGCTCCCGAGGAGGGCATGGACCCTGTTTTCCCAAGCGCAAGCAAAGATGAGGTGGGGGTGCTTGGGGTTCTATCTTGTTCCCATTCAGCAAAGGTAAACCAGGAGCTTCAGAGCCATGATAGCCAAGACATTCACGAGGCCAAGCAACTCCAGAGTTTGGTCATGTTCCCCAAAGGCCTTCTAGCAAGCTGCTAAAATCTCTTTTGCTTGTTTTCAGAGTTGTGTCTCCGTCTTTTGGAACAGAGTCTTGGCTACACACACCACTGGGCACCCTGGGCAAATGGTCCTGGACCCTTAGCTCTTCCTGGGAACCTCCCCTCTACTAGGACTGGGACTACCTTCTACTTCTGTGGTGACTCTGTAGGTCACTTCAGCCCACAGGATACAAACCACCAGCTTCTGGGGCAGCCTGTCCAGAGACACGATCCCAGGTCCTTGACTTGCCAGGAACAGGAGCAGAAAGTGAAGAAGACCCTTCCCTCGACCACCACGAGGCACCTCCGTGACTTGTGACCCCATCTGTCTCGTAGCTAAGCAGGATTCCAGGACCCTGTCTGGTTAGAACTGCACGGCTAGAACAGGCAGCTCCTGCCCCCTCTCAGCCCCTCTTCTTCTTGGGCCCCGCCCACTCACACGACACTCCCCCAGCTAGTCACCGGCTCTTCATCCACTCCATGCCCAGCCTCCCTGGACCCAGCCGCTCTCACCTGCCCTATATAGGCCTACTTAGTGCCCAACCCTAAAATACTCACTGAGGCCCAGCTCGTCTCAGACCTGCCCTGCGCCCCACCCAGCTTGCCTTCACACCCACGAGGTTGTTGTGGAAGTCCACTCGGGCTCGCAGATCCTTGCTGGAGCGCCGACCCAGGAACTCCTTGACAAACTTGCTGCTGTACTTGAGGTTGTCTCCACAGCCACCCCACTGCCAGGCCTCACGGTTTTCCAGGTCAGGGGCCTCGTCACAGGTACAGCGTTCCATGCGCCCTGCGCTGCACGCCTTGGCCAGTGCGTGGGTCAGGCCCGCAGAGGAGATGGCGTAGAGGAAGGCAGTCTCCTTGAATCCTGGGGACAGCAGTTGAGTTAATGAGGCCCAGTGGACAGGCAGGCACGGCAGCTTCACAACCCACTGCCCCGTTTCACATGTGTGCTGGCTAGGTTAGTGATTGGGGCACTGTGCCTTTGAGGGGCTTGGCAGGCACCTGGAGAGCAATGCCGAGGTTTCAGTAGTGTAGGACAGGCTGGGGAGTGGGTAGGGCTTCAGAGCCTACTGTGGTACCTCTAGTCTGATGGTCATAGATCTTAACCAGGTCCCCAGTATGTTGGCCTGTCCCTGGAGTCCTTGACAAATCCAGCCTTAGACCTTAGGTCTCTATTGACCTGTGTATCATCTTTTACCCATCTATCCATCCATCCATGCACCTACCTATCTTCAGCATCATCTACTTATCAATCATGTATTTGTATATTTCCTATTGCCTACCCATGTCTATGTATCATCTATTCATTATCAATCATCTATCATCTTTCTATGCACATATATAGGCAAACGCTCTACCACTGGATTAACCCCTATTCCCTCAGGTCTCCAGTTTTTATGAGGAGACTCCCATGAGCTCCTGGGCCCCATGGAACAAGGGGCAAGGAGGAGGATTTGCCCTAGGCCTGAGGCTTTCCGTCAAAGCTGATGGTAAGCTGCCACCTGCACACCCGTGCCAGGGAGAGACTGGAGGGTACGGCTGAAGGGGAGCAAGCGAGAGCTTACCTCGCTTGAGCAGGCTGGCTCGGTAGCGGCCCTCCAGGGTGCAGTTCCAGCGCTCGAAGCGGAACTGGTACTGGCACTCCAGGGCACTCATGCTCACGGCCTCCACCAGCGTCTCGGCCACACCCGGGTCCCTGCGGCACATGCGACGCTGCTTGCGCTCCAGCTTCAGCCGGTCACAGGCCTTGTAATGTGCTTGGGCTGCAGCCTCGGCCTCCAGGGTCAGGGGGAGGATAGTCAGGGGTTCACTGCCTGTTAGTCTAGGGACAGAGAGGCGAGAGTGAGTGTCTGTCACGGGGGGGGGGGGGGACCTGTCTGGGCTGTCTCCCCGGGAACAGAGGAACCAGTACACTCAGCCAATCAGGCAGTGCAGAGACTTCCCCTGAAGCTGCCTGTTCTCACACCTATCAGCACTGCCCTGTCCCCTACAGAATGCCTAAGGGACCCCCATGGAACCCAAGGCCCTCCCAGTGCCCAGGCATGACCTCTAACAGCTATGCAGCTATGGCCTCTAACAGTTCCAGTTGATTCCAGCATTGACGGAGAAAGACCAGTCCCCAGTCACACTCTCGAGAGCACAGCAGTGTAGGACTCTAGTGGAAACGCAGGGCCACAGTAGGAAAGGGGCCAGGACCCCAGGCTATGTCCATACTGCCCTCCTCCCCTGTGTTATTACCAGCCAGCAGTGTCCTGGTCTCCCTTCTTCTCCCTGACCCCCTGAAGCCTGTCTGGACACCAAGTGATCTGGCTATGGTAGTCTCTCGGCCTCAGGACTGTGGGCACACTGGCCCCTGGAGAAGCAAGCTCCAAACCTTCACCGTTAGCGGCACTCCAAGGATTATGTGGAGACGTTGCTTTTGGACAGGTAGAGGGGAACAAGAACAAGAGGCAAAAACAGAAAGGAGAAAAGGGGTAGGAACGGAATGCTGAAAGAGACTGTATAGCATCCCCTGATGCCTGGAGAGCCTGGACATGTTCAGACAGCATCAGTTCATGCTCTGCCTAAGGGGGCTGAAGATGGAGTGCCCCTGAATTCCACCATGTAAACAGGGACTTGAAGTCCCTGTCTGGGCCAGCCTTCCCCTCTACTGTCCTGCTGGGGCTGACTTTCTCTCAGAACCCCATTTTAATTTTTTAGTCTGGGTGGACTCAGTGCAGATATCTGGAAGGCGTGTCATCAAACATTCAGGGGCACAGAAACAGGGCTAGGATTTGGGGGTTTGGAGTGTCATGGTGAGAGGGCTTGGAAGGCGGCGGGGACCACTTAGTTAGGGCAAGGTTCCCAGACCAGCATCGAACACAAAAATAAATATAGCCCATGTAAATGCTGGGAGAAAAGATGAAGGGTCATAAGATCATAGGATGAAGTGTGTCCTTCCCTGAGACTGAGTGTGGGTATTAGGGGTGAATGTATCTGAATACCTAAAAGAACTAAAAACTTTTGGGATGTTGCAAAGGGCCCAGAAATAAAATGGCAGCAGACAATCTTGGAAGCTGTTTGCAACTTATTTCCCAGAATAAACCTAACTCTATGAGTGTGTGCACACGTGTGTGCATGCATGCACATGTGCAATTGGATATATAGATCTCCCTATAAATGGATAATCACAAAAGGCAGACAGAAGAGGTCCTAGTGTGATGCCCTCTGAGAGTGACTGCATTATGCTCTGTGCATGCTTTGGTCTCCAGCAGGCGGCACTGTTTTGGGAGCCTTCAGCAGCTCCAGGAAGTATGGCATGGCTGGTAGATGTAGGCCGTAGAGGTGGCCCTGGACGGCAAAGCTTACACCCTTGGCTTCCTGGCCCAGAGCGAGGTAAACAGCCTCTGCCACTCTGCTTCGCCACGCCTCACCCACCACGATGGACTGAAACCCTGACACAGTGAGCCTGAACACATCCTCCCTTCAGTTGTTCCTGCTGGGTATTTAGTCATTGGGATGCAAATGTCACCAACATAATAGATGACAGTAATGCACTGTGTCCCAAAAAGCTAGAAAGATTTTGAAAATGGAAGAACTGAGGTGTTTTAGTAGACTACTTAGTCTTCAAAACCAAACAACCCCTGCAATATGAAAACATCACTGACTCCCCCTTAGTAGACACATTTTTTTTATGTATTAGTTGAAAAATAAAGAAAATAGTTGGGAAGTGGCACACGCCTTTAATCCCAGCACTCAAGAGGCAGAGGCAGGTAGATCTCTGTGAGTTTGAGGCTAGCCTGGTCTACAGATCAAGTTCCAGGATAGCCAGGGCTACACAGAGAGAACTTGTCAAAAAAAAAAGTTTCACAAGAGAGGACTGGTGCAGGGGTCAATGAGATGGCTCAGCAGGTTAAGGGACTTGCTGCCAAGCCTGCCAGCTTAAATCTGATACCAGAACCCACATGGTGGAGGGAGAGAACCAATTCCTGAGAGTTGTCATGAGACACCCACACACATTCTGTGGTACACATGCGTGCTCCCCACCCCAACACACAAACACTTTTTAGAAAAATAAGATACAATTACTCTTAGAACTCAGGTGCTCATCTTCACTGGAAAAAAAGCCAACACATGATGGCACAGACATATCCCAACCACTCAGGAGGCTGAGGGAGAAATATTATGAGTTCAATGTCATCCTGGGTCAAAAAATGTGACCCAGACAGAAAAACAGAAAGAGGGAAAGGAGATGAGAAGAGAAGAAGAAAAGAGGTGGGGAGAGACTTGAGCTCCTGAAGGTCTGTGCTGGCCAGTTTTATGTCAACTTGACACGAGCTAGGATCGCTGGAGAGGAGGGACCTCAGCTGAGAAAATGCCTCCAGAAGATCGGCTGTAGGCATGCCTGCAGAGCATTTTCTTAATTAGTTATTGATGTAGGAAGACCTAACCCATTGTGGGTGGGGCCACCCCTGGGCTGGGGTTCTGGGTTCTATAAGAAAGCAGACTGAGCAAGCGATAGGGAGCAAGCCAGTAAGCAGCACCCTTCCACGGCTTCTGCATCAGCTCCTGCCTCCAGGGTCCTGCTCTCTGAGTTCCTGTCCTGACTTCCTGGTACACAGTGATGAGGAATAAGCCTAATAAGCCCTCTTCTTCCCAAGTTGCTTTGGTCATGGTGTTCCACCACAGCCATAGTAGCCCTAACTAAGACAAGGTCCCCATTTAGAAAAGTTTGACTTTACAATGGCACAAAAGTGACAGGAATCCAGGAAAGATGGTACTGTGGATTTGCTTTCTGCTTTTTCCTGTGCACTGTGCAGCACAAAGCTCCTTGCAGCTGGCCCCGGGAGCCTAAGAGGAACACCAATGCTCAGAAGTGACGATGAAACAGGCTTGGTGTTGATTCTGACCCACTAAGCTAGGCTCCACATTCTCAGTGTGTGCACCGGGCTGGCCTGAGATGGGATGCTGGGAGGGTGGGTATATTCCATGCATTCTGGGCTTATAACATGCCATAGGTTTCTCGGGACATAAGATATTAAGTCACTGTACCGCATGGCCCTCACACGCGACAGAATGAAGCGCTGGAGAGTGTGTAAGAAGGAAGCAGGGAAGGGCTGGATCTGCCTCATTCACTGTGTTCTGGTGTGAGTAGAAGCCCTGTGCCAACATGGAGCCCTCCCAATGCCCCACAGATTACATGCCCAGCAGCCTGCAGACAGGCTTGGGCACAGAGGGAAACACGCAGGACAGGCCACCTGGGGAGGGGGAGCACATTCTTTCCCACACAGCTGTGTGCATCCCTGGGCACAGATGGCTTTTTCGCAAACACTTAGCAAGTGCCTGCTTCTATGGCTGTCTACCCAGAGGTTGTAGCCCTGGAGCCCAGACAGCATCCCCTGTATCCTGTCCTGGCATGGCACAGGCCCTACCCACTGGACCAGCTGCCTGCCACACACAGAGCACCTGCTGCCAGGCTCAATGCAGCTGCCGCCCAGCCCTAGTGGTGTCTGGCCTAACATGGCAGACAGAGCCAGCTGCACAGCTCAGCAGAGCCACCCAGCTGGGCACACACATCTTTCCAGGCAGGGGTGTGGGTTTCTCTTTCTACATGGTCTTTCTGGCAACTAAAGTCCATACATACCATGTCTGTTTATGATTCTATATCTATCTACACATAGGCCCCTCACCCTCATCAGACAAACAGACAGACAGACAGACACAGACAGACAGACAGACAGACACACACACACACCAATTATAGTGGGTTACACAGGGGGCTGAGGATGCAGCTCCACTGGCAGAGTGCTTGTCTGGCATGTACAAAACCATGGGTTCTATAGATCAGGCATGAGAGCACACATCTGTAATTCCAGCACTTGGGCAGTAGAGTCAGGAGGATCAGAACTCAAGGTCACCCTTGGCTACAAAGTGAGACTAAGACCTGTCTGAGTGACAGAGACCCTGCCTCAGAAAAGATGGTTCAATGGTTTAGAGCACTTGTTGCTCTTGCAGAGTACTGGGTTTCAATTCCCAGAGTGCATATGGTGACTTACAATCATCCATAAATCCAGGGGATCTGACACCCTCTTCTGACCTCCATGGGCACTAGGCATGTGTGGGGTATACATACCCTCATGCAGACAAAACACTCATACACATAAAACAAAATAAATAAACCTAGAAGATGACAAAGACCAAAAGTGGATTACAAGTACCTAAATCCTAGTCTAAACTAACTACTAAAAATACAAGGGAAATGACTAATCTTGGTAGTTTTGTTTGTTGTCTTCACATGGCCCTAAAAGCACACCGAATGGAAGTAACAGAAAATAAAACTGTATCAAGGCAAGATGCTTCTACCGGGCAAGGAAGCAACAAACAGAGAAAGAGACACCAGCAGAGCTGGAGGAAACACTTTAAGGAGCGAGCGTCCAATTTAGTAGCAAGAAATAACCCCTTGAAAACTATGCAAGGTGGGCTGGAGAGAAGGTTCAGTGACTGAGAGCACGCTGCTCCTCTGGAGGACCTGGGTTCCATTCCCAGCACCCACATGGCTGCTAGCAGCTGTCTGTACTCATCTCAAGGAACCCAGTGCTCTCTTCAGGCCTCTGTGGGCACTGTATGGTCCCGGGCCACAAGCATACTTGCAGGCAAAACACCAGTACACATAAAAAAAAACCAAAAAACAACAACAGCAACTAACCAAGGAGATGACTCCAAAACAGACCTCATACAAGGAAAACATTCCTTCCTCCTAATCATTAAGGAAATGTCAATCAAAACCTCAATAAGATATCAGCTCACCACTGGGAAGGATGGGAATTAGTACAGCCATTGTGGAAGAAAGCAGGGAGGTCCCTAGAGAGAAAACCAAACTAGAACCATCGTAAGATACTCTGTCTTTGTTACTCTTGTAGGGCTCTGATAAAACACCAAGGCAATTTATAGAGTTTATTGAAGGCTCACAGTTCCAGAGGGTGACTCCATGACCATTAATGGCAGAGAGCATGGCAGCAGGCAGACAGGCATGGTGTTGGAGCAGTAGCTGAGGCTGAGACACAACCATGAGGCAGAGCGGTAACTGGAAACAGCATGGGGTTCTGAAGCCTCAAAGCCCAGTGATACACCCACTTGCAACAAGGTCATGGCTCCTAATCCTCCCCAGACAGTTCCAAGTGTGGACTGAATATTCAAACATATGAGCCTAAGGGGTCATGCTCACTCAAACCACCGCTCCAGCTACCCTACTGGGCATATATCTAAAGGAGATGGAGTCACTACGTCGAAGACATCTACATCTCTGTTTACTGCACTGTCACAAGAATGGACAAATGGAAGCATTCTTGGTGTCCATCAATGTATACACAGACAGCAAAAGCACAGCACACCTACAACATGTAGGAGATCATGTCATTTATGTTTGTTTATTTATGGCCTTCATTTAGGAACTGAAGATCATTATGTTAGTGGAGTTAGTCAAGTACAGGAAGACAAGTACACTCCTAAGAGCAAGGTGAGAAAGCTCAACACAGAAGTAGTGGGCAGTGGCTACCAGGTGTGCCGGGCAGGAAGTTGGTAAAAAGATATAAAATCTCGATGAAGAAGGAGGAGACTCAAGAGGCCTATCTACTGCAGGGTGACTATTGGAGCAGTCTGTGCAGAGCCAGTGAGGTCAGCACAGAACAGAAGCCGGAAGGTGCCCACCCTCATAGAACATGTGGGAATACAGGCTCTTGAACACAGTGAGTTCACTGCCTTGAGACCTCCAGAAGGGAGAGGGCTGGTTCTATTTTTAATTTCCTCAGGAATGGTCTAACTATTTAATGCTCCCACTAACTCTGCAAGGATAGCTTTTCCACCCCAATGCAATTTTTCCCCCTTTGCTTCCACATAGCGGTGAGAGCCCTCAGCATAGTGTCACGGCACCAGCTGACTGTATCCCACACTCCGCCTCCCCAGCCCACATCACTGTGGTCTTTGGCTAGCTAAGCACTGATCTGGGCCCCTGCAGCAGGTATAAAAACATACAGCCAAGCCCTCTAAGAGCTGACAGAAATACAGTCAAATCAACGTCACAAATCTGTCATCCAGATGCAGCCAACCTGACACAGGATGGCCCCCAAAGACATTAGAGGACAGAGAGGCAAGAGCTGGGGCAGGTACCCACACATGTGCCCAGACTTTGGACCACTTCATGAGGGAAATGAGGGGCAGCTAGCATCTTCCTACTGTCTACAAGGCTGAACCAGACAGTCTGTGTCACTCCGGACCATCAAAGGCCAGCTCTTTGATGGGACCAGACACACTGAACAGGATGGAACAGCTCTCTGGGTCTCCTTCCAGACTCGTCAGTGAAAGCCACGCATAATCAAGTGAACAACCCCCCCTTATCTGCAGAGGGGAGACACAGAAACCCCCAGCTTTGGCGGTACCTCTATTCTGGAGCAGAGCCCAGAGAACTCCCCTTGGTCAGAGTGGCTCTATCTTCTGCATGGCTAGACTCTGCCTGGGGGCCTCACCTGTGTGCCCTTCTCTTCCATGCTCTTCCTGTTGAGTCTCAGTTCTTAGTGAACCTTGTGCTGATGTGCCCTGGAAGAGCTTACCTCCGATGGAAGAATGTAAGATGTCTTGAGCCAATTCTTTGGAACAGTTCGCACTCCACTTTGCCACCCCTTCTCTTGTCGTCTGGGATATAAATCACCTCCCATAAATCCACACACTTAAGGACTGTTGATGTATCATTTACAGATACGAGCAATAATAGTCAGCATCAAATTTAGGACTTCCTCCATAAATGGGTGTGGTGGCGCACACCTTTAATTCCACGGTTTGGGAAACAAGAGGCTGGCAGATCCCTGAGTTCAAGGCCAGCCTGGACAATAGATCTAGTTCCTGGACAGTCAAGGCGACAGTGTTAAATCCTATCTCAAAATAAACAAACAAGCAAGCAAACAGAAACATTTATTTAGATAAGCATTTATTTATTTAGGGGCTGGAGAGATGGCTCAGTAATTAAAAAGGACTTATTGTTCTTACACATAACCTAGGCTTAGTTCCCAGCACCTGCATGGCAGCTCACAACATCTGTAGCTCCAGTTTCAGGGGATCTGACACCCTCTTCTGGCTTCCATGGGTACTTTTATGTATGTGGGGCACATACACATGCAGACAAAACAGTATTGACATAAAATAAAAACATTAAAAATTTTAATTTCTTTGTGTAGGGTGGTGGTGGTGTCTGTATGCCATGGAGCATGTGTGGAGGTCAGAGGACAACTCACAGAAGTTGGTTTTTTCCTTCCACTATGTGGGTCTTGGAGTTCAAACTCAGTCCACCAGATTTGGCAGCTAGCACCCTTACCTGATGAGGCATCTTGCCAGCCCTCTACCTTATTTTCTCAGGCAGGGTCTCGCACTGAATCTAGAGCTTGCTAAGGAGGGCAGGCTGCCTAGCCAGCAAGCCCTAGGAACCTTCCAGTCTGTGTCTCCAACCTTGGGGTAACAGGTACACACACACACCTTCATGCCTGTATTTCTACATAGGTCCTAGGGGACCCAGGGCCCTGTGCTTGCACTGGAAGCCCTTCACCAAATGAGTGCTTCACATGAATGGAGCCAGGACACAGCTGTCCTTTGTGGCTGGTTTATTTCACTTGGTCACGCTCTCCTGGCTCACCCACGGTAAAGAATATTGAGAGTCCTTTACTTTAGTAGGAAACATTCCCTTGTGTGGAAGGACATGCTGCTTGTTTATTCACTGATGGATGGGCACTGGGATTGTTTCTGCCTTTTAGAGATCCTGCAGACCTGTTTTGTTTCTCGTGGGTGTGTCCCTGGGATGGAATTGCTGGGCCAGGGACCTTCCAGGAACTGTCAGCGTGTTCTCCAAAGCAGCTGCCCCACCTTACATCATCAGGCAGAGTTTCTGAGCTCTCCTGGCCCTTCATCAGGGTGCAGCCATGGCCACACTCTGCCTCCAGGAGTGCGACACTACCACAGCCAGTTGTCTTCCCACAACTGCCTTCGCATTTGCTTAAAAGGTTCTCACTCCTGACGGACTTCCGCTCAGGGCTTCCAAGCCTCGCTCCACCTCAAACTCAAGCACAGAAGGCATCAACAGTCACCATTCCAGTCATGGCTAACCTGCAGCTTCATCTCCGGCCCCAGAAGGCCACACAGAGCCCACGTCACAGCACCATGGACCAATACAGAGCCCGGGTCATGGTCACAGCCTTAGATCATACAGAGCCTGAGTTAGAAACATACATAGATCAACACTGAATCCAACTCTTCACCTGAGTTCATCCTACAGCGCCCACATCAGCACTTCAGACAGCGATACAGAGCCAAGACACAGTCTTGGGTTTTCACACAGACTCTGGCTCCCAACTCAAGGCTGCGCTTGAGTCTAAACCCGGCCCGTTTTTTGTCTCTAGATTCCCCCTGCTGTCTGTGCCCGAGTTAGTGTGTTTCCGCTCACGCTCTCAACTCCCACAGCCTCGTGTTTTGGTGAGTGTCTCACCAGGTGCTTTCATCACACTAACCGTGGAGTGCTGACCCTAACAAGGTCATGGTCTTGGCTTGCTGCTTTCTTTCATCCAGGTGTGGACCACACCTGTCCGCTTTAAACCTTCTCTTTATTCATTTTAGGGACCCCCCCAACTTCCCCTCTTTTCATTTGCAGTTTAGTAGTTAATATCCCCCCCTGCCATTTTCTCAGCTCTCCTTGACAGAAGGTTGTCACTCATTCAAGCCCAATGCAAGCGTAGGTCACCTGTTCACATCCTTGCCACCAAGGATATGCTATTATGTGCTCTAGGTACAGCTCAGGGTCAAGGAAACATCAGGTTACACTCAGCATTGTCTCACCTGTCACTTCACAGAGGCCATTCTCTCTGTACTTCTAGGGATGGGGTGGGCGAGCTGCCAAAGTGAGTGTCGGCCCCTTGGCTCCCATGAACACCATGTCATGTGTGTCTTGTTCCCTCTGGCTCCTCCACAATTGTCTTCAGTATTCACAGATGCACCATAATTGAATAAATTTCTGAGAAATTCACTCTTATTCTCTGTCTGGGTTTTACCCATCCACTGTTTCTTCTGCATAGGTTTGTTTTCCCTCAGAACATCAGCCCTGTCTGGCTCAGCTCTCTTCTCTGCTTTGGACCTTCCCAGCAGGGAGGCAGTGCCCCTGTCCCACATCTGTCTACCTCTCTACCAGCTCTGGGTAATTTCTCCTGACCGGCTCCCAGCGTGCTAATTCCCTTCAGCTGTTTTGAATCTGCTTCTCAATCCATCTGTCACTGGCACTTTCCCCCTGGTTGTTTGGTGTTTCCAAACTGCTGGGTCAGTTTTTTTGTGGGTTCTCTCTGTACAGAGATTCCTAGCCTATCTGCTTTCATCGTAACTCCCCCACCCGCTACTTAAAGCACAGCAAGCATGAGTGTGGTGCTCTAGAGCCTGGTGTGGCTGTGGCTGCCTTTCCATGCGAGCCTGGTTACCCTAGATGTGTGCTGGTTGCTGTCTTTGACATGAACAACGTGAAATAAAGTATAACACACGGAGATGGGGGTAAATGGTGACCCCACAAGTCAGACATCTACCCAGAGCCTCAAGGAGCCGTCTGGAATCTGCAGCTATCATGAAGGTCAGCGTCCTGAAGTCCAGGCTCCCGGAACGACCAGAGGGCGTCCTTGTAAGCGGTGCTGGAGGGATGATTCAGGGGGTCAAAGGCTCGCTGTACAAGCACAAGGGAGGACCTAAGTTCAGAACTGCAGCACCCATGTGAAGGCCTGGCATGGTGGCATGTGTCTGCAATGCCAGTGCTGAGGTGCTGTGGCCAGGATAGGTGGATCCCTAGGTCCTGATAGCCAATCTAGCTTAACTGACAAGCTTCAGGTTCAGCAGGAGATCCTGTCTCAAAACACAATGTGGAGGAAGGCATCTGGTGTGGACATCTGGCCTCTACATCCACATTCACATGTATGTGTGCACATGCGCAAAGACACACTATACAAAAGAAATCAGTGAGGGTCCCCGGAGTTGGAGGAGACAGGAAGGATTTGCACAGGCTCCTTCAGGAAGAGACAATACCTTGAATTCAGACCTCTGGTCTCCAGAGTTGACAGAGAACAAATTCTTGCCGCATTAACACACCACGCTGGTGTGTAGTCACTTGTATAGACTGGAATCCAACAACAGCCCACAGAAATGTTTCCCATGCCAGGTAGTCAGGCCGCTGTAGCCATGATAGTCCCAAGCTCAGAATAAGTTAAATCCAAGCAAGGCTGGACCCTGGGCTGTACTGGAGACTCAGGTCATCATCAGGTGTTCTACAGGCTTCGGGGCCCTGGTGCTTGCTGGGGAGTCTGCACTGAGTCCCTGCTGTAGCAGGCACTGGCCTCTGCTGTCCTTTCTCCTGTGAGAGGCTCCAAGCCAACACTGTTTTATCTCTCTGGGTCTATATCTATGGGCTTCACCTAATTGGCCTTTGATAGTTTCGACGCTAACCGTCCTCATACATGTATATGCACATACACACCACTATACACAGGCAACCCTACAGAAACATACATACAGGTGCACTTGCACACATACCAAGACACATACAACACAAACACATTCACAAAGAAACACACTCGTTCATGCACTTTTACACATGCCCACAGACATCCATGTACACACAAATCCAGCTTCAACTGGTTTCGACAAGATGGTGTGGTCCATCTCAGTTGCTGCAACTAAGGCACTTATGCCCACAGATGTTCTCATTGTGATGGACCCGTAGGTGTGTTCACTCCATACACAGGCAGGACTCTAAAGGACAGAGGCTAAAGTAACGTGGCCAAGACGGCATTGTCTAGAAGGAGCAGCCAGATAAGACCAGGATCCAACAGCAGCCCCCAACCTAGCCACAAACAGACCAGACTTAAGATTGCTTCCTTGGCAAGAAGCCCAACATAGTCTTCAGGAGATGCCTACACAACCCCAGTAACCCAAGCCATCCCAACTTGGCTCTCATGCCTTCTCCATCATTCAAGTGGCAGCCACTCCAGAAAACAGAAGACCAGCTTGAAAGAAGGAAGACGTCTGTAGCACACTGAACCACATGTGACAGAACTGCCATTCCAACCCACAGAGTCCCACGGAGTAGAACCGATGTAAGACTGTTGATCCCTGAGGGTGCTGAAAGGTGGCTACCAAGAACCCGCCCCTCGCTGATCTGCAGGAACTTAGCAGAGGTCTTTTTAGTTCTTTAGAGAGCTCACAGTTGGTGAATGCTCCTGAGTCCTGCACAGGCCTGGGGGCTGTGACAGCTGAAGGATCTAGGTGCCTTGGTGGAGCTCTAGCTGGTGATCGAGAGCTGAGGATAGCTCAAGATGGAAGTGTATCTCAATTCTGAAGCCCAAGCTGTTCTCTCAAACAGGAGCAGGGCAGACAGCTGGGCAGCCCCCCTTATGACAGCAAAACCCCAGAGTTGCTCCCACAGTCCTCCATCCCACCAACAAGCCAGGCCACCCCTGGGCCACCCTGCCAGGGAACCCGCTCTCCCCTGGGCCAGGGTGGAGGGAGCCAAGGGTACGGTTCCAGAAGCCACAGCGCCCAGCCGAGGAAACCTCAGCTCCGCCAGACAGCATTTAATTTCTGTGTGAAACAAAATCAAAACAAATTCCAGCACCGAGAGACGGAACTGAGATTAACCCTCCGCCCTCCCGCAGCCCAGCTTCCAGCCCGAGTACCTCCAAGTCCCTGGGGGTGGCAATGCGCCCAGGACAAGGCCAGAGATGTTTTCCACAGAGACACTGGTCGAAGGCTGCAAATGGGCAACCATCCAGTCTCCCTCCCTCACTGCCCACTGCCCTGGAGGAGCCAAGCTCCTGGGGACTGTGGGGTAGACAAGCACCATCCAGCTACCACCCCGGGATCCAACGTGCTGTCCAGCAGACCCCATCCATCACAGGCAAGCATGTTGTGGGGCCCCAGTGCTGTGCTGGACCCCTGGAAAGAAGATACAAGCAGAACTTCCCAGAACAGCTACCTCTGTGGCCAGCAACAGCTTTCAAAAAGGCCTTAGGCAATGGAAGCAGGCAGATCTGTGTGCCCCTCCGCAGCCATGACTTTACACAGCAGTTCTCCCTGGGGACATATACCCCTAGCTTCCCAGCCTTGTGACTAGGGTGCTCCCATCTCCATATCCCCATCCGCCAGGATGCAGATGGCCCCAATATCCTCAGGCTCTGGGAGCTCCTAGCAAGCATCGTGTCCTGGGCCAGACCTCCAGCCCACTTCCCCTAGCTGCTCCGACCTCAGGTATTGAGATGAAAAACAAACGCAGAACTTGCGGCTTGCCTTTTCCATCGCCTCGTCCGGCTGCCTGACCCAAGGTACTTAGGCTGCCAGCTGGGCAGCTGGGTTTCCTCCTGTGGGTAGGGGCATAGGGCCAGCAGGGACCTTGCCAGAGGGGCCAGGCCTGTGGGTCACAGGGGCAGGGCAGTCCGGAGCCACCCAGATCGGCGAGTACGGTGAGCCTATCCCCTGACACCTGCCATGGGGGCAGTCAGCCATAGGTGTACGTTCTGATTTTCCCAGCTGGCCTCACAGTGCATGGCTGCCCATGAGTGTTCATCCACATGCCCAGGCCACTTCCTCATAATGACCTCAGACATGCCAGAAGGTAGGATGGCATGCCAGCTGGGGAGCCATGAGCTTGGAGCGGGCAGCCACACCTCTTCTAAGACACATTTAGTAGGTGAAGTCAGGACTCCAGTCAGGGTAGGAGACCAGGCTAGACTATGAGATCAATAAGAAAGGCAGACACCCCCAGGAGAACAGAGGGTCCTCCATTGGCCTTAGGACCTAGGGGATACAATGAACAGTTAAGAAGAGATTCATAGGAGACCCCTCCTGTATGCTCCAGAATTGAGTCAGGCAAAGAGCAACACATCAGGTCTGTTATAGAAACAGCCAGGCAAAGGCTGATTTCACCCCAACTTCCTAGCAAGAATCCCCCCAAACAGTGCTTCAGGGAGCCTGGCTTCATCCACAGACACCTAAGGCTCATGCCAAAAGCTTCCCTGACTACACAGACAACTGTGCCTTGCCCAGAGCCTGCTGCAGCCAGCCGGGCACCAGCAGGGCACCCGCCACACGGCACAATACACAAAGGCAGCGGGTGCCCTGCAGGCTGGACTCAGAGGGCAAGTGCAGGGAGCCTGTCAACAGGTGTCGTCTTTCCAGCAAGGAGCCAGGCAGGCTTGGCTACCCCGCCTCCACCTACCCCTTATCAGCTCATCACACTCCAGGGTTCAGGGCCTCCCCGGGAGGAATCTATCCTTGTACATTCTTTCCTAGGGTACAAATTACCTGCACACCTTACCCATGATGGCCAAACCTGGGAGTTGGCAGAGAGGAAAAGGCTCAGGCAGAAGGTGCCTGGAGACTTAGGCCACATAAATGCTGCCCGGCACCTACCAGGTCCTGCCCAGGACAGGCACCCCGAGCCACAAAGGCAGGAGGCAGAGCGTATGGTGAGGACAGGAGTAAGATTAGGCCAGCTGTCTCCCCATCCAGACGGCTGCCGGCTGTGAGTAGGACATCTGCTCACACAGCTGAGGGGGGCCAGGTGGCCCCGGGCTGGCCTCACCTTAAATCCCACCACACTGCTGCTGAACACCATTTCCCATTCCCTCAAGGCACACGAGGGACACTGCGCTCCCCAGTCTGGGGGTCTGAGCTTCACCAGTGTGAGGGTGTTCAAAGCAAAGCCCGCCCCCAATTCCAGGAACACACAGATGGGAGACTCACGGGCAACTGGAGTGGAAGGGTCTAAGGGGTTGCTAAAGCAGAATGAAGGTAACCAGCTCCTACCTGGGGCTAATGCCACACCTGCCACACAGCCTAACTGGGAACCTAGGCAACTCCAACTTCAGCTGGCCACTTGGGAGGGGGGTACAAGGTGTTGTTCAGCGAGCTGCAAAGGAATGCTGATTCCACCTCCACCTCAGCAGGCCACAGGGAGCTCTTCTCCCCTCACATCCACCTCTTGGTTTCTCCTAATCCTCTGCCAAAAGGTCTCACCCACAGAGCCCCTTGGCAGAGGCCTCCAAGGCCAGCCTCCCTGCTCCCATTGCTGCCCTGCAAAGCCCCACTGTCTGGGTGCCACACTTTGATGACCTTCCAAAGGCCTGTGAGCATCCTGGAGTGTTCTGAGCCCAAGCAGCTCCGTGGATACACCTGACCCCAAGTACAACTGCCAACCCTGACCTAGGCCTGACCTTCCAATCTGCCCCTGAGCCTCCACGGATTTTCTAATTCATGCCTACTCAGCTCCGGGCTGGACCCAGACCCCTGGCTTCTTTGTAACCTCTTTCTCGCCTCAACACATACAGTGAAGGCTCCATATAGCTCGGGGAGTCTGGGCTCTCAGGCCCAGCATCCTGTCTGGAACCCTTCCCAACCTTCCCCGACACTAGGAGCTACCGGGGTGCCTCTATCCAAACAGCCATCAGGCTTGGGCAGACGGCCACAGGGCATTTCCATCTGGGCTCCAGGTTCCTGCCCTTCTGACCTGAGGGGATCTTTCTCTTCTAGTTTCTTGAACACCCAGAGTTCTTATAAATAAAGGATGCCCCCTTCACCCTTACGGTCCAGCTGGGGCAGGCACGAGAAAGGCAGGTAAGGATTGCCACCACCTCTGTGTGTGGGATGAAAGAATCCATTTGTTCTCTAGCCAAGAAGTAAAACTTCTCTATCTAGGAGAGATCCAGAATATGTAAAGAACTCTCACGCACAATAACAAACCAAATAACCCAACTTTTAAGAGGGCAAAAAGACTGAACAGATGGTTCTCTAAAGGAGGGATGCAAAGAAGCCTGCAAAAGCCATGGCCTTTGATACCCTTCATCTCAGCACTCCAGAGACAGTCAGGCAGAGCTCTCTGAGTTGGAAGCCAGCCCGGTTTATACCAGTTAGTGAGTTCTAGGATAGCCAGGGCTAAATAATAAAGAGACCCCGTCTAAAAAAAAAAAAAGAAGAAGAAGAAAAGAAAGAAAAGAAAAGAAAGAAAGAAAGAAAGAAAGAAAGAAAGAAAGAAAGAAAGAAAAAACACAACAAAAACCCAGCAAACATGAAGCCTGCAAAAGGCAACCAGTGTCATCAGTCATCAAGGCCATGGGAGACATGCTTCACACCCGCTAGGATGGCTAGAATTATAAACAACAATGAAAGAAACAGAATGTGTGCGGTGATGACAATGGGGAAACCGGACCCCTGTACTTTTATGGCAGGGATATAAAATATTGTAACTGCTTGGGAAAACATTTTGGCAGTTCCTCAAGAAGTATAAAGTAGAATTGCCAGAGGACCAGGCAATTCCACTTCTAGATAGGAACTCCCCAAGAACCGAAAACACAGATATGTGGGGGAGGCACATCTACAGCCACAGCGACATCACTAGAAATAACCAAATGGTGGAAACGACCCGGAGAGCCATCAACCGACAAACAGGTTTGCTTTTTTAACTGTTGTATAATCAATTCGGTCATAAAAAGAAGTGAAACACTGATTCATGCTACAACATGGATGAGCCTCCAAAAACACGACACCGGATGAAAGAAGCCAGACACAAAAGGCCACGGAGCGTATGGTCCCACTTCTACAAGGAGTCCAGAGTAGGAAAATCCATGGAGACAGAAAGATTAGTGGTTGCCAGGGGCTGGAGGGAGGGGAGCGGGGAGTGACTGCTGAGTGGGTATGAGGTTTCTGGGGTGAGGAAAATGTTCTGGAATTAGACAGTGGTGATGGCTGACAGTTTTGTGAATATACCCCAAACCGCTGAGCTGGGGGAGTTTCTCAGGATGTGAGTTATATTCAATAACAAAAAGAGGGCCTTCGTAGGCTCTGATACCACACAGCCCCAAAGAGTTCCTAGTGATCACAAGTAAGGGTGCCTTTCAGAAGGGGACATACAGGCATTCCCTGGGAGAAATTGACACACATGGCCAGAACAGAGAAATGAAAGTGAGTCTTAAGGTTTATAACGCACCTTCCGAGTTCTTTACAAGAAAGCAGGGTGAAAGTCTCTGAGCTCCCAGAGGCCTCTGCAGGAGCTCCTAATCCCTACCTCCACTTAGTCTGGGGCCACCTACGGCAGTTTAGCGGGAAACAGAGTCACGAATCTGTTCCAGACTCCTGCGGCCCTACCCCTAACTCGTCAACTTCCAGAGAGGGGCAGAGGGTGAGTGAAGCAAAGCCTCCAGGGGGTTTGTGTCTGTGTCCCCAACCCACATGTGACCTCTGACCAGCCTTTGGAACACAGGCCTGCAGCAGGCAGCAGCTCTGGAAGAAACCACTGGAACTGCCACCTGCTGATCCGCCTAACCGACTGGGATGCAAAGCTGAGCCAAGGGAAGAAGAGAGGGGAGCCCCTTCCCCATGGCTGGTGGCCAGCCTGGAGGGGTCCAGCAGCAGGGTGGCCAGAGGCCTCTAGAAGGGAAGGGCAGCCAGCGCTGTAGGGTTGGGTTGCAGCTCTGGGAGGGGGTGGGGAGGGCTCCTGTAGCCACGTGACTGCCCCCCTCCCCAGGCCAGCCTCTCCTCTCTGGGTTCCTGGGCTGTAACTGGAGCCGTGTTCCTGCCTGGGAGCCTCCGTGCCAGGCAGAGCTTTGGAGAGGGGGAAGGGAGAGGAGAGCCCCAGATTCCAACTCCTTCTCCCTACTCTCTACTCCCTCTCTAGCTGGGAAGCACAACACATTCTCACGGTTGCACCCACAGGTTCCCCCTCCAGCTCCAGGCTGTCAGGCCTTTCAGGGTTTTCAGACTCATCTCCTTTCTTGACTGAGGCAGGGGTGGGCCCCCTGGACACAGAACAGCCTACGACACACCTTGTGCCCCCAACAATACACACATACAACAACAACAACAACCAAGAGCAACACTATACATACTCCTCTCTTGAAAGAGAGGCCCAGGTCAACTAGCCATCCTTCCAGGCTCTTGGTTCAACAGGTATCCACTCTTCTCATCTTTGGTCTATTAGAGCTCTTCCTCCAAACCAAGAAAGTGGGTCTCCATGGCAGCTGCCGGAGAAGAGTGCTCGGCTTTCCTTGAGGAGCCCTTTGGGGCAGAGAGCTAGGAAGAGGTCGACCCAAGCCATAGCAATACTGATGTCTTCAGTACCTACCTGCTTGGGAGCCAGCTGCCCTGTGCTTAAACCCTGCCACTGAATCAAAGGGTGCCAAGACCCCTACAGCAGCCTAGCTAGAGGACTTCACCAAGGCACAAGGTCTAGAGACAACAAGGAAAGAATGAGAGAGACTGACTAGAGGCAGTGCAGTCAGTACCCTAACCCCACCATCTGTAAATTCTGAATCCTGGGGCCACAAGGCCAGCAGCAAGAGATCCCAGAAGGAGCAAAGTGGCCGCCCATGCAAGCCCAGGGCGTGTCAGGAGCCCGGCTGGGCCAGAAGAGAAGAAGGCACAGCTGGCTGAAGGGCTGCTGTGACTCACCGCGGACCTGTGGCCAGACGGCCATCCTCAGCCCTCCCTCTTGCCCGCGGGTGAGGCTTAGGGCTGCACAGATGGCGTGCAGGGGCGTGCCAGGCCAAGGCCCAGGGGCTGGATCCACAGTGGAAGGCAGGGGAGCCAGGGTAGGGGAGATCCTGGGAACAGAGACATGGAACTGACCCTGGAAGACAACCCTGAAGAAATGGGCAGACGAGGAGAAAGGAGGAGAAAGAAAAACACAAAGGGAAATTTTCCCATGAAAATATTTTATTTTCTTTGAGAACAGGATACACCTGCAGGGCTTCTCAGCCCAGCCGCCTCTCCCTGCCCTGGCGGGTGCCAGATTCCTGGACCAACGGGGCCCTCTGCCGGCCACAAAGCTGCGAGCGGGCATCGCAGCCAGGGGCGAGGGAACAGGTGACCGGCGAAGGGCGGCGGCCCAAGAGCAGTTCAGGGCACCTAGGACCAGGGCTGCGACCTGAGGGGCCAACCAGGGCTCCCAGGGGGTCAGTGCGGGGGTGAGAAGCAGGGAGAACGGAGAAAGCTGGGACGCTGCCTCTCATGGTGCCACCCAGGACCTCGGCGAACTCAAAGTGCAGAGGGTATCCCTCTAAAAATCGCTAGGTTCAGGCATCCCAGACCTGGGAAAGGAGTAGAAAGGGAGGAACGAAAGGAACTAAAGGCGAAGAAACACGCCCAACAACGCGGCAAAACTGCTAGTGCAGAGACAAGCGAGTACCGGCGGCGACCCCGCGGGACTGCGGCGGCGATCACCCCCCGGGCCAGGTCTCCCAGACGTGTTCCCGAGGGCCGAGGTCGGAGCCGGGCTCGGGCGGGCGCCAGAAGAAAGCACAAGAAAAATAAATTTCTCCAGCTTGGAGGGTTTTTTTTTCTCCCCTTTGGGGCTCAGTGCAAGGAACATCTGGATTTTGTACGTGTTTTTTTGTTGTTGTTAAATTAACTTTTCCAGGAGAGAAGGGGGGTAGTGGGCAGGGGCCAGGGAGGCTCCAGCCTTTTGGCAGGAACACCGCGGCCTAAGGCGGCGGCGGCGACTCGGGAGTCACCGTGGACCGCGGCCCCTCGCAAGCCCGTCGGGGACACCGGCCCCTCTACCTCTAGGGCGCACGGCGGGCAACGACCTGCGGACCGAGAGGCGCGCTCGCTGCCAACTAACAACTCCAAGCCACCCGTGCACCCCGCCGAGCACCTGGCGGGTGCTGCCCCGGACTCGATGCCCCCGTCCGGCCCCGCCGCCCTCGCCCGCCCTCGCGCGGCCGCCCGCCGCGGGCACCTACCCGAAGTAGGCGGCCGAAGGGCGCAGCGCGGCGAGCAGCAGCGTCAGCCCGAAGGCCGCGGCCAGCCAGCGCGCCAGAAGGGACCCATCCAGCATCTTGCCGCGCCGCGGCGGCTGACCATCGCGCTCCGGGCTCCGCGCAGGGCGCGCCGCGACCGCCGCCCTCTTATAGCGTCCGCAGCCGCGGCCGCGGGGCGGGGCGCCGGCCAGCTGGGCCTGGCCCGCCCGCGCCCCGGAGGAGGGGTCACGCCGGCGCCGGGGGCGGGCCGAAACCCGAGCTGCGCGCCCGCCGCCGCCGCCTAGCCGCTCGGCTCGCGGGGCGGGCCTGGGGCGCGCCGTGGGGAGGGCTGGGCACGTGGCGCGGTGGGAACCTCGGCCGAGTAACGGGGCCAGGAGGAGCGGCGGGGCGGGGACCGGGTGACCGAGCAAGGGTAGACCCCGGGGCTAGGCGTCTGCAGCCGAGACACAAGTGCGAGCTCCGGAGAGTCTCCCGACAGTTGGGGCCGGCTGTTGGCCGCCGGGAATGGCATCCGAGAGTCGGAGAAACTTGGACGACTGTGCTTGAGGGGTGGTGACTGAATGTCTTGGGGGCGATTTTAGCTTCTGGATTACAGCGCTGGGGCGTAAATCCACTCGCCGGAGATGTTGCCAAGGAGGGAGCCACTGCTGAAAGCTGGGGTGTTGTGGCTGGAGGAATGGAAAAGCGATCCCTCTAGGGAGATCAAAAAGGCATTTCTGTAGAGCGGGGTTGTGGATAACATGGGGTGTTATGGTCCTTAGGGTCCCTCTGACGACCAGCTGCAAATTTCACTGACACAGGGACCTCATCCCCCAAACAGGGCGGAAGAACGAAGGGGGACTGCTGCTGCTGGTGACTGGTGTGTGTGAAACCCAGAGCTGTGACTCATCTTCATAGACTGCGTGGTCTGATAAGTCAGACCTGAACTAAGATGCAGAGAACACAAGTGCCCAGAGCACCCAGGAAGCTGCTTACAAGTTCTCAGAAAGGGCGGGGGTAGGACTTATGCAGGAACATACTAAGCGCTGGAGAACAAGAGAACAAGACTGAAGGGTTGGGTCCTGTGGGTCCCCACCATTCAGCAGCCTTCCATGCTCGAGATGCACTCCTGTGCAAGACAGGGACCCCCCCACATACACACCAGAGCCAGGCTGTTAAAACTCAGGGGCCACTAACACCAGTGAGTCTCACTGACCTGGGCTTGAAGGGGCAAGTTCCACTCCGGTGGAAGGCAAACCTCCCTACAGGCCCGCACCTTCTGAACGTCAAGGGGCTGATTCTGGCTGAACGGACTTCCACAGCTAAGGACTGGAGTGCTCTGGGAGGCTGGGCTGTCGAGCTGTGCACAGCTAATAGCTCAGTCACCTGCCACAGGAAGGGTGCTCCGAAGGAACCAGAAGAGGAAATGAGAGAGGGGAAAAAAAAAAAATCACATCAGCCTCCACCGCGGCCAGAGCCAAGCAGGTTACTCCTGTGGGCGTGGACCACCCAAGCGAATATGCTGTGTCCTGACAGAAGTTTCCAGATGTGGTGGGTGTTTGGCTGAGTGAGGGGTGGAGCGAGCCCATCACTTCCTCTCTGAGCCTTGGTTTTCCCATCAAAGGCCCACTTTAGTGAGCAGTGTCTTTCTCGCACGTAGTAGCCTGTACTCTGCCTTCCTAATGGGTGTGGCAGACTCGCATCACCCCCCTCCATTGCTGGGAACCCTTCCTTCTCCACCCCACTTAGCTGTCCAGTGGTGCTTCTGCAGCAAAATGAACCCAGAAGGCAGCCCCATCCTCCCCAACTTTGGAGGCCTCAGCATCAGGGAGACTTCCACCTGGAGGGCTGGCTCCTGCTCCTGGGAAGAGGCAGGAGACTGGAGACCCTGAGCGATGACATATTTAAAGGCACGAGATTGCTTCCAAGAAAAATGATGTGTGAGATTGTAAACGAGTGTCGCCAGGCACTGCAGGCGATACAGACTCGGCGAGAGTGGAGCTGGCACCTCGGCCACCCAGCAAGTGCTAAGGATGGAGGCAGCAGCTGGGCAGCCCAGGCGCAGAGAGGCCTGGTTTCAGCCCCGGCCCTCTGTGGAGATGGGATGCTAGCAAGGATGACCTACCTTTTAGATACTGGGGAGGGCTGATCCTGGCAGGGGGAGGTAGGGGCAGCTTATCTCTGAGTGACCTGTTAAACTCAGAGCCCTGGCCCACCTCTAGGGGACCTAGGCATGTGGGTGGCAGGATGCATGCCCGGCATAAAAATTCTAGCTCTGAGTCTGAAGGCTACCCCAGCCTTCTGTTTTCATAGATGGCAGTGGATGGTGGAGAGACCACAGCTGTCCCACCTTCAACAGAACTTCAGGAGACACGTGCCCCCAGCCTACTCTCAAGTTGCGTGCTATCTCACCTAGGGCTAGGGCAGCCTTGCTCCACAGCATAGCTGCACAGCACGGTGGCTCTTCTCTGTCCCTCACAGGTCTCTGAGGTGCTTCTTCATATAGAGCTCTGCCCTCCCACACCCTTCCAAAGGAGCACCCCAGCCTACCTGTCCCTCTACATCTGCCCAGACTGCCACCAGTCAGCCCAGCACCCGGACAGGGAGAAGAGAGCACCTGTCTTGTGGAGATTCTGCCCCCGCCTCCTCCCCATGTCAGTGTCTCTGCTGAAGATAGGTAGAAAGGAGGAGCCACTGAGGAAGAGAGTGAAGAGGCTCAGGAAACAAGATTCTGGCGCTTTTCTGGTGTCGGTCAAAATGCAATGCCTGAAGGAACCACGAAGCAGGTAAAAAGTAAATCCCGAAAGGAGCTACTGAGCCCCCTGTGTTTGGTAGCACTCACCTGCCTTAGGTGCAGCAGGTGAGGAGGGAAGCTTCCTCCCTCCCTCTCCTCTTCCTTCCCATCTCTGCCCTCTTTCTTACCCACCTTCGCTTTCCCCAGGTAGATGATCTTTTGGCTTTGCAGAGTGTGGGAAGGGCAGCTTACTGGGGAAGGCCAGTCTCCTCCAAAATACTGTGCTCTGGCGAATGGCCAAGTACCCTCTGGTTTCCTCTTGGGTCCAGGACTGGAAGACTCATTGTCATCTCCCTCAGTGGCCACCTGGGCCTGTGTAACCATCCAAATACAGGGCAGGGGTCAGATGCCGCCGTGTTCATGACTGAGAGGGGCAAAAGTCTGGTTGAAGATCTGAGCTGAGTTCATAACTCTTTCACGAATCCTCTGGCATGAGTCGACTTACAGGCCCAGAACCCCCAAGTTAAGGGACAATCAGGTCCCCTTGACAAAGGACATCGCTAGTTGCCCAGCCTGCCTCTAGCTCTTTTCAAGGAGACCAGCCACGAAGGGAAAGGGAATGACCAGATATTTTCAAGATTACTAGGCTCTGTTTTTGAACTCACATGGATTCCCAGGGACCTGAAGGGTCACTGTCTTCCACTGAGAATACAGGACCAGTGCCAATGCTGCCTTAGCTCCACCGACTTCACGGGGTTCCGTGGACCCCAAGCGCATCCTGCCACCATTTCTGCAGACCAGGGTTGCATCATGTCAGTAGACGGTCAGCAGCTGGCCCCACAGTAGGCAAGAAGAGGTTAAAGTAGTGGGATTTGTCCCTGTCCCATACACTCACTAGCATTTGGAACCAGGGGAGCCAATCTCGGGTGGTCTGGGAGGAGTGGGGCAAGGGGCCACTTATCAGGAAACACTGCCTAATTGAGAGGGTTGGGCAGGGGTCTCCCTGGGGGAGAAGTCAAAACCACGCATGAGTCATTTGAAATGAAGCTGGACAGAGTGTGAGGAGAAACGAACCCACCCAGATTGCCAGACACGGACAGAATGAGCTCATGGCTGTGATAGTGTGTGGTGGTGGTGGTGGTGGTGGTGGTGGTGGTGGTGGTGGTGGTGTGTGTGTGTGTGTGTGTGTGTGTGTGTGTGTGTGTGTGTAAGGGGGCGGGAGTGGAGAGGGAGAGAGGAGAGAGAGGGAGAGAAACACAGTCACAACCAAGCATGGGAAGCTAAATTGCAAGACCAGGCTGCCCTCTGCCGGTCAGTGAGAGAATGACCAGTGTCCCAACCAATGTCCTGGCTACCATCCCAGCCTGCATGTGCATACCTACTGTCTGGGCAGCACCCAGTCCAAGACCTGGCTTGGGACAGATGCCAGGCAAGAGGCAGACTTGTCGAGAAAAACATTCATCCACACCACTAAATCCTCTGGGAGACGAGTGTGAAAAATTTGCTTTTTTTCCCCTTTATGTAAGACTTTTATTAAATTGTCTTTACAGAGCAATATTCAGACTCCAGACACAACTCCCAGGCTCTGTTTTGCTGTGGGTATTGGCTGGGGCACAGAAAGTGGCTTCCAACTCTCCTGTTGTGAAGGTGGGGTCTCATTGCTGGGTTCCACATTGCTTGTGTTACCAGGCAAAAAGTTCTAAGTCTGGCATCGTGCACTCCAGAGAAGGATGAGCTCTTCTTTGATGCCCAGAACTGGCTGAGCATAACGGTGTAGACAGGATGGGATATCCACTGTGGATCGCCAACCCTCTTGGCCTCTGTCCTCAGTGTTTCCCTATCCCAACCTCAAAGCCCTTGAGGTGACCCACAGAACACTATAACCCAGAAAAACCCTTCCATGACCTTCATTCCTTCCTTCCTTCCTTCCTCCCTCCCTCCCTACCTCTCTCCCTCCCTCCCTTTCTTTCGGTTGTTGTTATTCCTTTGCTGGCCTTGAATTTCCTATGTAGCTAAGAATGATCTTAAACTTTTCATCTTCTCAACTCTCTTTACAAATGCTGGGATTAGTTGGACATCATGCCAATTTATGTAGTGCTAGCCTCTGAGTCCAAGGCTTCGCGGCATGCTTGGCAAACACTCTGTCAGTGAATTTCTATACCCCCTCCAGCCCCCGTCTCTTCTTCTTCCTCTTCCTCCCCTTCCTTTTCTTTGTTGTTCGTTTTTTAAAGCAGGGCCCTGTATATCTCAGGCTGACTTTGAACTCCTGAACCTCTTGTCTTCGCCTCAGATGTGGAAATTACAGCTTTGCACCACTCTGCTCAGCTCCATCCCAAGAGTTTCTGACTGTGGGGAGGTGGTGAAGCACACCTTTAATCCCAACACTCGGGAGGCAGAGGCAGGAGGAATTCTGTGAGTTCAAGGCCAGCCTGGCCTACAGAATGAGTTTCTGGACAGCCAAGGCTACACAGAGAAACCTTGACTCAAAAACAAAATAAAATACAAGTTCTGCCTAAGTAACACACACATATTTTCTATGACTACTCTTTCCTCAAAGATGTTGCTTTCTTTGTTTTAAGGTTTCTCTGTTTCATACAGTTGAGGGAGAGAGAGAAAGAGAGAGAGAGAGAGAGAGAGAGAGAGAGAGAGAGAGAGAGAGAGAGAAAGAGAAAGAGAGAGGAAGAGGAGGAGGAGGAGAATACAAATCCAGCAGATTTTCTGGGCAGCATCCTGGAAAGGCCAGTGTGTAGTGAGACAGGAACAGAATGCAGGATAATCCATGTATAGTAGAACAAGCCTGTAATTCCAACACTCAAGGATGAGGCATGAGATCTCAAGTTCAGGACCAGATCCTTGTCTTTTTTTTTTAATGTTCTCCTTGCATGTATATATGCCTGCCCGCCAGAAAAGGGCACCAAATCTCATAGATGATTGTGAGCCACCATGTGGTTGCTGGGGATTGAACTCAGGACCTTTGAAAGAGCAGCCAGTGCTCTTAACCTCTGAGCCATCTCTCCAGTCCGCAGACCCTTGTCTTAAATGGCAAGACAGTCTTTTTTAAAACTTCAAGAGAGGATAGAGAAATACTTCAGCAGTTAGAAGCACCGACTGTTCTCAGTGGACCCAAGTTAGATTCTCAGTAGCCACATAGTAGCCCACAGCCATCTATAGCTCGAGTCCCAGGGACTCTGAGGCCCTCAGGGCACCAGGCATGTGGTGTACAGACACACATGTAGAAAAACCACACATGTGTGCATGCTCACACACACACACACATACACTTATATGTATTTAAATAAATTGGGTTTAAGTGGGGCAGTGGTGGCACACACCTTTAATCCCAAGCACTCAGGAGGCAGGGGCAGGTGGATCTCTGTAAATTCAAAGCCAACCAGACCTACATAAAAGTTCCAAGAAGTGGGTTTAGTGAGATGGCTTCATGGTTAAGGGCACACTGGTTGCTCTTCAGGGATCCCTGTTGGATTTCCAACACATACATGGCAACTCATAATCATCTTTAACTCTAGTCCCAGGGGACTAGAGATCTCCATGGACACCGGGCACACGCCTAGTGCAAATCATATATACAAGCAAACATTCAGAAGATAAAGAGTAACCTTTCTTTTTTTAAATATAATTTTTAAAAATCATTTATTTAACTTTATTTTATGTGGATTGGTGTGAAGGTATCAGACCTCCAGAAACTGGAGCTACAGACAGTTGTTAACTGTCATGTGGGTGCTAGGAATTGAACCCGGATCTTCTGGAAGAACAGCCAGTGTTCTTAACCGCTGAGCTATCTCTCCAGCCCCCAAGAGTAACCTTTCTTAAATTTTAAAAATCAAGAAACTTAACAAACTGCCAATGGAAGAGATGCAGAAAAGGCCACACTATGATGTGAGGTGACCTGGCAATCACATCTGCCACCTTTTGAGTGCCAGCGTTGATCTGGTTGACCTGGCTGTTGTGGAAGACCAAGGTCACCCTCCCCTCAGGTGTCATTCCTCAGGATTTTGTTTGTTTGTTTGTTTTGTTTTGTTTTAAATTTATTTACTGTGTTACTGTGTATACAGTGTTCTGCCTGTGTGTAGGCCTGCAGGCCAGAAGAGGGCACCAGATCTCATTACAGATGACTGTCAGCCATCATGTGGTTTCTGGGAATTGAACTCAGTACAGCTGAAAGAGTAGCCGGTGCTCTTAACCTCTGAGCCGTCTCTCCAGCCCCCTCCTCAGGATTTTTTTAAAAAGGTTTATTTTATTTTGATTTTCCACGTATAAGTGTTTTGCCTGCATGTGTGTGTTTGATATTGTTGGAGGCCAGAAGAGGATATCAGAGGCCCTGGAACTGAACTTACAGACTGTTATAGACTGCAGGTGGATTGCTGAGAGCCAAACCTGTGTTCTTTGCAAAAGCAAAAGGTGCTCTTTCCAGTTGACCATCTCTCCAGCCCAGCCATCCATCTGTCTTTTGTCCTACCGATCTGCCTGTCCTGTCTCTAGTGTCTCCCCAGCACCCGGACTATTAATTGTGCCACCTGGCCGTTTGTGTGGATGCTGACCTTGCTCCTTGTGTCTGTACAGCAGATTCTTCACCGACTGAGCTAGCTCACCAAGCCCTCTTTGTGCTTATTTGCCTTCTCTAGGAAGGTCCAGGAGGAGCACATGAGGAGAGGGAAGGCCCTTGGAAAGATATGCTGAATCGAATACGGGATGAGTGTGTTCCTCAGGTTCAAGCATTGGGAGTTTGACCCTCTATGCAGCATTATTGGAGACCATTAAGACATGGTGCCTAGAAGCTGATGAGATGGTTCAGCAGTTCAGAGCGTTTGTTATTCTTGCAGAGGACCCAGTCTGGGCTTCTGGCATGGCTGTCTCCAGCTCCAGGGGAGCTAATGCCCTCTTGTGGACTCTGCAGGGACTGCACAAGTGCGGTGTGCAGACATTTCAAAATAAATAAATCTATAAAATAAATACATCTAAGAGGAAAAAAGAAAGAAAGGATGTCTAAGTAAAACTGGGGGCAGGTCATTCTTGCAATTCCAGCACATAGCATGTGTCCTTTCTGACTACAGTGACATAAAATGAGAAATAAATAAGAGCCGACAGGGAAACATCCCTTTAATTACAGTAGTCAGAAGATAGGAGCAGGAAGATTGAAGATTTGGGGCCAACCTGGGCTACAGAATGAGACCCTGTCTCAATAAAAAAAAGAGTTCGTTGTTGCTTTGCCAGTCTTGCTTGCGCAGACCTTTAATCCAGCAATCAGGAGGCAAACAGCCTGGTTTATATAGTGAGTTCCAGGCCAGTCAGGCTACATAGTGAGACTCTGCAAGAATAAATAAATAAATAAATAAATAAATAAATAAATAAATAAATAAATAAAAATAAAAACAAACAAACAAAAACAACGTTTTTTATTTGAAACATAAGGTCAAGAAAGTAGAAAGTGGCTGATTTCGTTGAAACTTTAAAGTGGCAGAGATATTTACGGTTCTAGTTGGTACCCAAGAGCTTTGTTTTTAAATCTTTCAATCTCCCTGGTCTCCTGCTTTTCAACAAAGTCTCTTCTGCCTAGACATGCCCCTGTCATGCTTCCCTCTACAGAGGCCAGATGGGCTGCCGGGTGCTGGACATTCAGCCTCCCAACCTGTTTCTTAACTCAACCTCTTTCCTCTGGTGTTGTCTATAGGAAGATGGGCAAATTCAAGAAGGGAGGGAAAGATAGAGAAGGTATAACCCCCTGCCTCCCGAAAGAGAGAAACAGATTGCAGAGAAATGAGACAGGATGGGAGGATATGGAGTGTAGGAAGGGTCTGGAGGTGCCAAGGGCTCAAGTTCAGACCCCAGTGTGTGTGTGTGTGTGTGTGTGTGTGTGTGTGTGTGTGTGTGCACGCGCCGGGGGGGGGGGAAAGGAGGGGGTGCAGTTGAGGGGAGGGGTCGGGTGGATCGATCACATGGCACCGTCCTACCTTCTGCAGAATGGATTTTGTGTCGTATCGTCCCCCCCCCCGCCACCTCCGTGACTTGATCTTTCTCCTGTTTAACTCTGGGCTGGAAATATTCCTAATGACAGAGCAAGAACAGTTCCACTGCAACAAGAGACAACACTGCCCCCTGCAGGCCCTAGCTTGTACCCGTCCCTGACGAAGCTTGAAGCTTACCTTGGCCAGGTGAGGTCCCCAACTTAGTTTTTGTTCTGACAAAAGCAAACTGGCCCACAACTTCCCGACCATGGAGACAGAAAGGTTTAAAGCTGAGCTCACATCCTAGAGGTATGTCTGGCTTTCCCCCTGCTCTTGAATGGCTGGTCCACAGATGGTAGCCCGCGGGTGAGTCACTTGTGCGGTGACTTTCCCTGTCTGCCCCTTGCCCCACACTCCCGTTCTCTAGGACCAGGTCCCACACGATCTACTTGCGCGGGAGAGCCTCGGCCTCAGCTCTGATTGACGCCTCCGCTGTGCCCCTCGAGGCGGGTCTGGACTATTAACGGTGGGGCAGGAGAAAGTCAGAGCCCAAGGGGACTTATCCACTGTTCTTCACTCCTACTTTAAGAGAAACATTTTTAGTTTCCCAACAGCGTGTAGGGCACACAGCGCTTGTCTTTCTGTGTCTGGCTTAACTCCTCTCTATACCATCCTGTAATCCAGCTCACATCACAAAAGGCACCCATTTTTACAGTCAGCAGATAGGGTAGAGTGGACTACATTTCTCTTAGCCATTCAGCAGTTATGGCCAGTTGGGTTGCTCCTGCTTCTTGGGCACTGTTAAATGGTGCTGTGGTGAGCATGAGCTTGCTGACACCTCTTTGGCAGATTGGCTTCATTTTGTTCACACACACACACACACACACACACAGAGCTAGTCTAGGGCAGGAATGCCAGCTGACTTCTACCTCAGGATGGTGACACCTATATCTGCCAAGGGGACTAACCTGGCTCACACAGAGCCTGGCACGTAGCAGGGAGGAGTTTTTGTCGCCACTGTCATGAGATGCATCAGCTGCACAAAGCAAAATCTGACTTGGGCCACGGGAATGTTGAGAGTCGTAAGAGGAGACGCCACTGAATCCATCCATACCTAAAGGGATGGATTACCGCAAAGGGACAGGGACGCTGAGAGTCCTTTCCAAGCTGCTTTGCCCCACGGGGTAAAGTGTCTCCACGGGGTGGCAGTATTGGCTGAAAAGCACTACCCTGTCACGAAGAAAGGCTGAGTGGTCTCATGAGTTCCTACCTGCGGCCTGGGAACCAGAACTCCAGACACGAATCTACAGATTCCGACCTGCTGGGACAGAAGTCCGAGTTCTAGAAAGCCTTCATGCTGTCATTTTTCTTCATCCGATTTCCAGTTTTTAAAAATCATTATGTGATGCTCCAACTATGGTCCTGGTTTCAAAAAATCATAAAATTCCAGGATTCAAAGTTTCCATCGACCCAGCTGCTTAGGCCCCAGGGTCTCAGGGCTCATCCCACCCACAACAAGGGTTTTGATGCTAGCTAGCTCCACAGACAGGCTGGAGGCTAGTGTCCTGCACTCGTAGCACGGAGATTCCATCTGATTTTGTCTTCTGCGTGGAGGTCCAGGATGCCACACACCTGCAGGGAGGGTCCAGACACAGTACTGAGTTTGCTCTCGGAGATTTTGCCCCAAGTGAAGAGAAGAAGACTGCAAACTATCCAGCAGTCCAGCGCATAGAAGGAAGATGGTGCACAGGAGGATCCTTGGAGTAGGGACCCCCAGACCAGGATCTAGACTGGTTCTCACTCTGCCATCTCACTGCAAACCTGATTTTCCTACATGAGGAGGTGCTGGCCCGAGCCTCTGGTGACGTCCAGAAGTCTGAGATAGCATCAGTATAATATGAGTGCATCTCCTGAGGCTTCATGGGTTGAAAATTAATCCTCATTATGGGGTCCTAAGAGGGTAGAAATCTAATTGACTGTGATGTTCAGAGGTGGAGCCTTTGGGGTGATTAGAATTGTATAGGATCCACAGTGAGTCCCGTGAACAAATAGCAGTGAATTTATAGGAATGGGAAGGGAGGCTTGAAGAGACAAATAAATAAATAAGTAAAATTACCAGATGCGCCTCTCAGCAGCAGACATCCAGAACGATGATCCCTTATAAGCTTTTTTTCTTTCAAAGTTACCCAGCTGGTGTTACCATGTTATAACAGAAAACAGACCAATACAGGGTCTAAGCTGGAAAGGCTAAAATAGTATTCCAAAAGGGCCATTTGGAGATGTGCATGTGAGAGGGGAAAGCCCATGCTGAGGCCAACACTGAGAAAGAGAAGCTTAATTCTCCTCTGCGGTCTCTCCAGGAAGAGCAGTGGGGAAGCCAGCCATGGCACTGCATCTGCCATCTTTATTTGGAAATGAGTATATCAGGGATCAACTCAGAAAGACAGTCATGCGTGGCGTGGGCTCGCATCAACTCATCTGCTGTGTTAGTTACCGTTTTCATTGCTTGGCTCGCGGTTTGAGGTTTCGGTCCATGATGGCAGGGAAGGCACGAGGATGGCAGAAACTGGAGGAGGCAGCTGCTCACAGTGCTCCACTCCTTGTCTCCTCACATTTAAGGCGGGCCTTCCAACCTCAGTTAACCTAACCTAGAAACTCCCTCACCGACGTGCCCAGAGGTCTGTGTTCACGGCGATTCTAGTTCCTGTGCACTCAGCCTAATCACCACAGCTGCTTCTCCTCACCAGAGACATAATCCACCCGGCACATCCCACCACGCAGCCCAGACGGCAGCTCATCTTCTGAGCCCAACGGTCTCTATCCCCACCTTAGAGGGATGGAACGTAACCCTCAAGCAGCCTGAGTTCCAGAGAGGTGGGGACAACCTCCAGGGCAGCAGGAGAGCTGCTGCACCATGTCCAGAGAGCCCTGACAGAGACCCAGGCCTACAGAAGTGCGGTTCCTGAGCTCATACTCCCAGGGCCTTGGAGAATCTTCTCACTGGAAGCCTGTATTGCACGAAGAATTTCCCCAAGAACCAAGAGAACATGGAGTCGGAACCAGAGGAGGGAGATATACAGTACCCCCTGTAACCTTGGGGAACACTTTAAGAAAAAAACCATGAACACATGAAACCAATAACAGCAACCAAATCCTACATCTATTAATTCCCCCTCACATACCTGTGATGGAGTTGAATTTATAAACGAGGCACACTAGGAGCTAAAGAATCAAACTCGGATGAACTGGAACTGCTTCCTGCCTCACGGCTCTGAAGACAGAAGACTCAGTCTTGTGTAACTCTGAGCAGCCTCGACAGAGAATCATTTTTCTTTTCCTATGGATTACTTTTACCATTTCGATCAAAGGAAACACTTTCTAGCTTCTATCTGCATACTTGAATCCCAGCATCACTACTCTTTTGGGCTATTGAGGAAAGGGAGGACCACTTAAATGGAAGTGCTTTGGTATGGATACTACCCATCTCATAACAGACTTACGGAGAGGGTAGAGTCCACAGCATGGGGATGTCAGACAATGGGGTAACAAGGTAATGCCCATTCTGCTCTAGGCAGGTTTCATCACACAGCACACAAGGAAGCAAAATTTAAAGCTCATAAATTGCTTATTTCTGGAATTTTCCCCGCAGTGTTTCTGGATTGTTGTTAATTGAGTGAGACTGAAATCAGAGAAAGTAAAACTTTGAATAAAGGTTGAGGGGAGGTGACTGTAAGTATTGCTGTAAATGAAGAAAACAAGGCACTCGGAGGCAGTGACATCATAACCAAGTTATCCATAGCTACATTAAGATCAGCCTTGGATACAGGAGCCCCCTGTCTCAAAATAAACAAGAGAGAATGGAAGGAAAGAAGGACGGGCGGGCGGGCCCAATGTAAGAAATAGACAATCTGATAGAAGAAACACACTGACTAAGTCAGTAGGAGGAGATGCCAAAGCAAGGAGAATGGTTGAGGAAGCAGAACACCCAGA
The DNA here is from genome assembly GCF_982192425.1 of Myodes glareolus. Classification (NCBI taxonomy): domain Eukaryota; kingdom Metazoa; phylum Chordata; class Mammalia; order Rodentia; family Cricetidae; genus Myodes; species Myodes glareolus. Next base: position 65,033,581 of record NC_142034.1, read on the forward strand.
AAGCTGGTGGGCACAGCACCACAAATGGAACAGCTTCTAGGGCTGTACCTGCCCCGCACAAAACCAGACAGCAAGCAAGAGTCCAGCCTGAATAGAGCACTGCATGAGCTGGCAACAACCACAGACCTAGCCCGTGCAAACGGCCTCACACAGAAGACCAAGTGAAGTGAGCCTCATAGACAGACCGCCCTGGGCTGGAAGCCTGGCTTGCAAAGGCCCTGCAAAGACATGTTCATGTCAGTGATAGCCACAAACATGGCCATGGAAATGGCAATGCTGTTGGTTCCTGAGAAGACGCAGGTGCAGTGGGGGGGGGGGACAAAGACGTGGAGAGAAGGGACAAGAAGAAAAAACAGTCCCTGGTGAACAGGATGCTCACTAGCTATGAAGAAAAGAACACACCATCAACAGGACAGAATAATCCACCCAGACAGGCGAAGTGACTTAACAGAGGGCAGAAGTGGGTAGAGGGAGAGCAGAGTCCAAGGTCAGGAAAGTTCAGTCTTCAAGGACAGATCCAGGAGCAGGTGTGACTGAATCATTTTCTTCCTTCCTGTGAGCCCCACCCATCCATGCATCTGGGACACAGTTCCACCTGCTTGCTCTAGTGCTGTCTTTCTTGAAGTGTGTGCCAAGACAGCCCAGCATGCCCCAGAAAGCTCCCAGTGTGGTGTAGAACGGTTTCTGCTCTCCAGGGAGGAATCTCTCTATTAGATACGGGTATATTTCATTTAAGTGCAGATGGTTCCAAATTCCTCCCAAAGATTTTTGTCTCTGTGAGGCTGGGCTAGGAGGCTGTTGCTGCCACTAAAAGCAAAGACAGTGTGCACAGCAGCCTGTAGGCTCCACAGTGTAGAGGGATGAAGGTGCTGCCTTTGGTCAGTGGGGAACTACAGTTCATGGAGGGAGGATGAAATCAGTTAGGGGCAGTGGCACATGGTTTTACTCCTAGAATTCAGGTGGCAGAGATAGGCAGACATCTTTGAGTTAAGGCCACCCTAGTTTACACAGCAAGTTCCAGGATAGCCAGGACTGCATAAAGAGACCCTGTCTCAAACAGCAATAAAAGATGAACTTAAAGTAGTACATGTGGCTGGAGAGATGGCTAAGTGGTTAAGAACACTTCCTGAGGACCCAGGTTCTAGTCTCAGCGTCCGCAACCCTCTATTTCAATTCCCTCTTTCTAGCCTCTACAGACACTGCATGTACATGGTACACACGTACACACACACACACACACACACACACACACATACACACGTAATTAAAAAATAAAAAGGCGGCTCAAAAAGATGACTCAGTGATGAAGAGCATTTGCTGCTCTTGCAGAGGACCTGGGTTCAGTTCCCAGCACCCACATGGTGGCTCACAAACATCTGTAGCTCCAGTTCCAGGGAATGTGATCTAATTAGAAGTTCCACTTCTAATCTCTTTGGGCACCACGCACAAATGTGATTGTGATAAACATGCATACATTCGGGGAAGCACTTTATATCCACAAAATATAAAGTAATGAAATAAAAATATCACAATAACATGAGTTGACTGTGGATGTGGCTCACTGTCAGCATACTTGCATGCTGATTTTAGTCCCCTGCACCACACACACACATACACAAACATACACACACACACATACATATACATACACACACATACAAACACATACATAAACACACACATATACATACACACACATACAAACACATACATAAACAAACACATATATGTACACACATTCACACACACTTGCATCGGTATGCATTTCTTTCAATCTGTGTGGATTTTTTGAAGGTAACTTCTGAATATTTCTTGGACCTAATTTCTCACGACAGAGAGCCATTAGGTCCTTCTTTTCGCCTGGATGCAGATGAGTTCCGAGGACCCAGTCCTGTAAAAACGTCATGAGAAGGACTCCATAGGGTCAGCGAGGGAAACTCCTGCAGGCTGCAGGGTAGGGAGGGAGGAGGCTGCCTCCTCTGCCCTCGGAATCCCATCCTGCCTGCTTACTAATCCCTCCGTTGGGACAAAATGATTTTTCCTCCAGGACCACTCATACATCGTGGTGTCTTGTCTTATCAAACCCACGGCTACTTCCTTGCAGCTCAGCTCCAAAGTGGTTTCCACAGAAAAACTCAAACGCCCTCTGTCACCACAAACCATTTGTAGTACTGGCTCCAAGTCCTCACCCACGTCTCTGTCCCACTCTAGCTCAGCTCTCTCAGTTGTGCCCTAGGGGAAGGTCTGTGGTTAAAGAAACTTGGTCCTAGGCTGGCCTTGAACTCACAAAGATCTGCCTGCCTCTGCTTCCCGAGTGCTGGGATTAAAGGCCTGAACACCCAGTTCCATTTAATGTTCTTATTTTAAAATGTTTTACTAGGTGAAAGTTCCATCTATTCATACATTATGTATTGCTCGTGCCCACCCCACTCTTCCTCGCTTCCGCTCTCTTCTATGTGCCCCGACTGTCTCCCAACTTCATGTCATCTTTGTTTTTTAAGCTGTCGTTAGTAATCACTGAGTCCAGTTAGTGCTGCACATGTGGGCATGGACTTGGGACATCTCCTGCGGCATGTGTAGCCTGCCAGTGGCTGGTAGCTCTTCAGGCAGTATCTTCAGAGGAAGGGTACCGACTCCTCGTATGTGCTTTCAAACTTCTTTCCGAGGCACTAAACTAATGCCTAGAGTTAATGCTTAGCATTTGTGTGGAAGGACACCTGCCAGCAGAGAGCCTGCCTGGACACCACGAGTGCGCATCATCTTCAGAAAAAATCTACAAGTTTCATAAAAAGATGAAATTTTGGTCGCTGAAAAAAAGAGAGAGACAGAGACAGAGAGAGACAGAGAGAGAGAGAGACTTGGTCTCACCTTCCAGTATCCGCCATGTTATATTCACCAAGTGCCCATCCTTGTGACCAGGGTACAGATGCTGTTCTATCTATCTCCTTACTTTTGTGGTTTGGCAGCATACTGGTTGGTAAGGGATAGCTCCTTCTGAGACAGCAGAGGGCGCTCCTAGGAACACCATGACCCCCAGACAAGAAGGAAACCACAGGCAATGTAAGTGCGTCTAGTAAGGGAGACAAAATGCAGGTGTGTTGTGGACTATACAGCCTCCAAAGCCAGACTTCTAGTCAAAGAGCAAGCAAGAAACACTAGAAGTAATGGCACAGAGCTTCTGCAAAACAGAAGTTGAGGCAAGTGGATAACAAGTCCAAGGCCAGACTGAGTTAGAGAGTGATTTCCAGACCCAAAAGGGAAGATAGGCGGGAAGGAAAAGGCAGTGGTGAGCCAGGAAAGAGGAATACAGAAATGGAGGGATGGAAGAGAGAATCCCAGAGACTCTGGTGTAGTAGAAAATCCCTCTACTGCAATGGTCCACACCAACTGAGAAGCCATCTCCCAGGCTCCACCGAGGTTGCCATTCTGCTGCCCGGTGATGAGATCCAGAAAAGGGCGGGGCCTCTCATCTCTTGGTGGTTGCATACTAGCTGAGCAAACCTGGCACAGGGTCCTTGGAGGGCTAGCGATCCCTCAAACTTCTCCCCCTACCTGGGAAGCCAAGGCACTCTGTTCTTCCCCCACCCTCCAGCTGGTTGTGTAGGGGCCAACGCTACTGCAGGGGGGTCAAGAAGAGCCTCTCCCTGCACTGTCCTGGATGCCCCAGTCCCAAAACAACCCCTACCTGCCCTGGTTGATTTTGCTCCACTGTCCTGAAGACATGGTTCGATCATTCAACTCTCCAGCAAAAGTCCAGCAGGACAGAGCTCCATCTGCAAGCCCTGGAGGGGGCAGAGCTCAATTCTCACATGGGCTCTCAGTTCCAGCTCTCCCCGTACTGATAGGAGGTGGGGTATTGGCCCTTCACAGGTGGAACATAGGTGACCTCTTACAGAAGATGCCGAGAAACCTTTGTAGACATGAGTGGGAAGGGGACCTGAGGAAAGAGTACCTACGTGCCCCATTCGGCGGAATCTGAAAAAGTTCTGCAGAGAACAAGGATGTACCCTGCTGGTGGGTACTTAGGCTAACCCTGTGTCTGGAGAGCCAGAAGCCTCTGGAACGCTTCTCACCAATGCTCTAATCCCCAGACCACAGCACTGGGAAGGTGGAGGCGCTGGAGACTTTTCTGATTGGACTCAGGTTTCTACACCATCCACAGCCCCGGTTCTCCCAGCGATTCGATAATTGGGTGGGATTTTCACTGAAAAGGGGACAGTTCAAAGTACTGATGAGCCAGCTCTCCTGCCTCATTCCAGAGTTCTTCCTTCCTTCCATCTGAGGACAGGGGTCTAGCAGGGACTCAGACTAGGAAGGGTGGACGGAGGCCAGACTTACTTCAACCAAGTGGCCTCACGATAAACTTGGGTTTCCTGGTGCCAACTCCAGGTGACTCCTGGAGCCAGGGTCTATAAAACCATGGATGGCATCCTCAACATAATGACCTCCCTTTACTGATGGTAACCAAATATGGACTTTGGGTGGGCAGGCCCCGGGGAGCAGCCTGACTGTCTCTTCAGTCTGTACTAAACTTACAGAAAGAGCTGGCCACCTCCTGCTCTGAGAAACAACGCTGCACGGGGTGCTCCCCCATCCCACACCACCACCACCACCACTGGAGACCACTTCACGCTCCCAACCCCAAGCCACAGGGTGAGTCATCACTCAAGACCAAGGGTTCTAGAAGTGGACAGTACACCATTAATAAGCTTGAAACTTGCTGGGCCATGGTGGCTCTTCCTTCAATTCGAACTGTCACGAAATTCCTGCTGAGCTTCCTCCCTTTATAGCCTCAAGTGCCTGATGGGAGGTGTTTCTTACCTGTCATACCTTTAGGTGCCCCGGGGAGCGGCTGGGCTCATCCAAACTCGTACCTTATCCTCAAATTACAAAACTCCTTAGGGTCTTTCCCTGGGCTACAAAATTCTGCACACGGCTCAGTCAGGAGGAATCAGTGTGTGTGACTTTGGAAAATTCTCTTTGCCTGTCCAATCGGAAAATAATAAGGCTTGCCAAAATCGTCAGTTTGGATTTTTGTTTGTTTGTTTGTTTGTTTTCCTGAATAGGCTGCCTTGAACGGAGCTAGAAGTGGTGGTTCCAGAATCTGAGCCCAAGAACAGCAGCTTCCTTCCAGTGGGCTTTTGTGTTCCCTTCCCTGGTTGGATATGAGGAAGAGTGTTGAGGGATCAGTTCTTGGACTTGGAGTCCCAAACTACTACCTGCCTAGAGGGTTCGCAGTGGTCCCTGCTCCGGGCGGGTGGCTACAGACTGACTCCTACTCCTGATGAGAGGAGTTGGAGTCATGGACGAGAGGAGCTTTCACGCAGCCAAGAACAAGAGACAGGATGTAGCAGAACATTAAAAAAATTAAATTATATTAAAAAAAAAAAGCGCTGGAGTGGTGACTGTGTGTCTTTCTTGCCGTGAGCTCGGGGCGCCAAGGGTTGGAGATTCAGGTCGTGGCAGAGTGATCCCGATGGGTTGAGATCCAGGAAGAACCAAGACCGAGGACTACGCCGTAGGATTCCCCGCTGGCATAGCTGGGCTTTGGAAGGCCACTAAACCCATGTGCAGAAGAATACCCCATGCACACCTGGGCAGATCCAATACCCTGTGCATCCCGGCGCGCATTGCACACCGGCACATACCTGCCTTGCCCCAGCACCCCGCGCGCACCCTGGTACCCCCCATGAACACCGAAGCACTCTGACACAGTGCAAACACCTTCAACACCTCAGTGTCGGGCACGTTCTCATTCACCCTAGGACCTCGCGCACCCACGGCCGCGGGAGGGGCTAGCGCCGCGAGGCTCCAAACCCCCAGGGCCCCGCCCGCCCCCCTCCCGCCCCCCTCCCGCCCCGCCCCGGCCCCAGCCCTAGCCCCGGCGGGCGCCCCCCGCGGCGCTGCCCCGCCCCCGCCGCCCCGCGCCGCCCAGGGCCTCGGCCCGCCGCCCGGCCGCCGGCCCACCTGGCGCAGCGCCGCCCTCGGAGCCCGCGTACCGGTGCACACCCGGGAACCCCGCGCACCCCGCTGCCACAGAGGGCCCAGCGCCACTGCAGCAGCGCCGCTTCCCAGGGCCGGGCCAGCCCCGGCGCCCGCGCTCTCGGGGCGGACTCTCCGCCCTGCGCTCAAGCCCGCGATGGCTCCTCTCGGATACCTCTTAGTGCTCTGCAGCCTGAAGCAGGCGCTGGGCAGCTACCCGATCTGGTGGTGAGTGAGTCTATTTGCGTTCGCCCCGGCCCCAGTGCCACCCTAGGACAGCCGCCCCCCTGGGGCAGGGCTCCCACCGTTGCTCTGCGCACAGGCTGCGGGCTGGTTGTTTTCCTTGGCTGCCACTTGGACCTGTTCGGGCCGCAGCTGGGGCGCGGGTGGTGGAGCTTCCGGGGACATTGATTCCCCTGGCAGGCGGGGAGGGAAGGCAGTGACGGTCCGTGCTGTCCCTGGCGTCGAACAAGAACGATAGAAAGCGGGTCAGCACATGACACTAAGGCCGAGGCGATGGTCGAGGAAAGAGGAAAGAATGTAGAAGGGAAGCAGCGCGAGGACGAGGGAGACTCTTCTTAGGCACCGTATCTTACACACACACACACACACACACACACACACACACACACACACACTTTAAAACAAAGTCGGCGAGACAAGACCGAACAGCTCGGGGCAGCGCAGTTACGTAAAGACAGTCCGAGACCGGGCGGGGAGTGGCGCGGAGCCTGCGGCAAGGCGCACCGGGGCCAGCTGGGAAGCCCTGCGCGCTTCCCCAACGCCGTTACCGTCGCTTCTTCGTTACTGTCGGGGTGGGTGTAAGGGTTGATCTGCTGTCCATAATCTGTATCTGCGTGGCAAGGAAACGTTGCTGTGGGGAGGGATGAGAAGTAGGTAAAGCAAGGGATTTGAGTGTCCCTGAGTGAGACCCGGTCCTGGAGAGGCTGGACAGCATCCTCCACTCCAGACAGGGAACACTACGAGGAGACCCTTCTCAGCCTGGGGATGGAGAGAGATTAGCAAAGGAAAGGTCCAGGTTCGCAGGCCCAATGTCCTCCTCACATACCCTGAGAGGAGGATAAATTGGGGCACCCGTTCCTCGGGGTGTGTGACAGTCCCCCTCCCTGCATGGAGTTCAGACTTAAGGCTACGATCAGATGTGCAGATCCCTCGAACACGGCGCGAGAGGAATGTGGGCGCCAAGGGGCCAAGGCGCGCCGCTGGTGGAGACTCAGTTGGACAGAAGCCTCCCCACAAACATGCGCACCACCCCCCAGGAACACTCTCCGACAGCTTGCCTGGAATTATAATAATTACGCCGAGGGGAAGGGGGGACCCAGCGAGCTGAAGTACATCTAATCCGATAATCATTTTTCTCTTCGAGATGCTTCAGGAAAGGAGCTGAGGAGCCCGGGGTGGGGATGCAGGGCCAGCACCGCTGCAGGGATGAAGGGTTAGCAGTCGGGAACCGGCTAGGGGCTGGAGAAGCTGCTGGGGCAGCAGACGCGCTCTACAGGGATCTAGCTGAGCCTCGGCTCTCGTGAGTTTTTACGACCCGGGGAGCAGCACCTATGGAGCCCTATGGCCTTCGGGAGCGCGGGCTGCGACCGGCGCGTCTAGGAGCGCGGACACTTTGGGACGCGTCCTGCGGGTCGCTGGGAGCCAGGGGCAGCGCGTCCGAGAGAGCCCCGCGGGCTGCCCGCTCCTACTTCAGGCTTCTAATTAGAACCCGCCGCCGCTGAATTCCTGGGCTCAAGAGGAAGCGCCTTCGCCCCCGCTCTACTCCCATAAAGAAGGGCCTTGTCGCCAGCCTCCTGGCTACCCTGCGCCCTGGGATTTTTGTCCCTGAGGTCGTGGGGGGTCTCTAGTCGGATCCACCCAGCCCAACATAAGCATAGCTTTCTTTTCACCTGGGCTGTTAGCCCCCCTCGGGTGCGCCCGGCATTCTCCAGGTGAGAGGGGAGTGGTGTGAAAAAAGTGAGGCCCCCTAGCCTCCTCACCCCTCCCATCAAAGGACTGGGGCAGCCCTTTGGCCTCAGAAAGTGATGCGGAAGTCCACCTGGTATTCATAGGGATGGGTGACAAGAGTCACCTCTCCGCCCACCCCCTACTCCCACTTTGTTCTCGGTAGGATTCTCACACTTAACAATTCTGCTTCCTGAGAAGCAGCCCCCCTCACTCGGGGATGCTGGCTTCCTGGGAACAAGACCGAGTTCCCATCCTGCCTCCCCTCCCTGGCAGGCTCGAAGTGTCGGCTGGATTGGGCTTGCTGGCAGAATGGAGAGGAGTCCTTTAAAAAGAGTAGCAATGGCTGCGGTCAGGTCACTTTATTCAGCGTGATAGCTGGCTCTTTAATAAAGGTTGCTTTGCATTTTCTACCTATCCAAGCTTCAAGTGTCTCCTGTTTTCCCCTGCCTACACTCTGGGTTTAGATGAGACATAGCCCGAGAAGCAGGGGGAGGGGGGGCGGAGGACATCGTGGTCACTGCTGAGTGGGCTACTGGTGAGCTCCACACAGAGGCAAAACTAACTCTCTCTCTTCTCTTCTCTTCTCTTCTCTTCTCTTCTCTTCTCTTCTCTTCTCTTCTCTTCTCTTCTTCTCCTCCTCCTCCTTCTCTTTCTCCTCCTCCTCTTCCTCTTCCTCCTCCTCTTCCTCTTCCTCTTCCTCTTCCTCTTCTTCTTCTTCTTCTTCTTCTTCTTCTTCTTCCTCTCTCTCTCTCTCTCTCTCTCTCTCTCTCTCTCTCTCTCTCTCCCTCTCTCTCTCTCTCTCTCTCCCTATAATTTATTACATTTACCCTCAACCAACCCATTGATTGCTTTACTTCACCTTCTACCTAGTCTGTGCCTCCCTCCCCCTTTCTGGTCCCCAGCTCCCTTCACCTATGAAAGTGAAAGTGAATGATAGAGAACCTCCTCACCTGAAGAAACAAAACCTGGGAATCTCAAATCAGGAGTAATTAGGCTTTTGAAGCTGGTGTGGCTCTTAGGGGGAAGGAGGGAGAGAGGAGAAAGTTAACCCCGCTCTGACTCTGCTCCTTGTGGGATCAGGAATGCCCACCACCTCCCCAGGACCTGCTTTGGGGGGTGGTGTGTTCACCAGTGCCAGTCCTGATACCACAGAGAGGCAGGCCCATCAAGTTAGGACCTCCAAGACTGTCTCTTCTGGGATCTCCAGGTGCTGGGACAAGGGGCAGGCAAACGGACTTGACCAAGGAGTGTCTCTGCCTTTCCCACCTCTCTTGCCAGTTTCTCTTCTCACAGTATTAGAACTGATTGGGAAAAAGCCCAAGGGAAGAGAAGAGATTCTGTGAAGGCTGAAAGGATGTGGATTCCTCCAGAGGACAGTCCCCAAAGACACTGGAAGAACTCTAAGATGTGCCCCCCTCCCACTTCTGCTCTTACCATCTCCTGTCTAAGAGGTCAGCCTTGTGGCTGGCTCCTGGCTTCCCCCCAGACTCTGAGCTAATCTCGTGGCTGCGAATTGACTTTATTCAAACTTACAAATTCCTCTGTGCCCGCCCCTACCCCCACAGCCGCTCTTCTGCTTTCCCACCCTCTCTGGCCACTTCTTGCCTCCATTCTCGATTCTCAGCCCACGCTTACCCTGTGTCCTCACTGCCACCCAGATTTCCTGGTTAGGTAGCTTCTTCCCTGCTCCTTCTCCTTTACTGGCAGAAAAGCCTGTGTCCCAGCTCCCCTTTCTCCCTTCTTCATCAGGGCTCCTCTCCTGAGTATAGAAGCCACACTGCGGAGTCAGTGGGGCCAGTGCCCAGATCTCTCACAGTCCCTCAGTAGCTTCTAACAGTCTCCTTTCTGGGGTTCTCCCGGGTACCCCTGAGACTGTGTGCTGTGTCCCAAGGACATTTTAGGGAGCCCCATCTCTTTAGGACCAACTCTAATTCCTCTCCTCAGCACATGGGTCCCTCTGGCTTTTCACACTTCTGCAGCCCTGCTCCCATGCACTGCTGGGCATACAGCCTCCTAGGAGCCAGTGCCCTCAGCCCTCTTCCTATCCACTTGTGGCCTAGTGATGGCTGCCAGCAATATTCCCCACCGTGGGGACAAAGTCTCCGGACAGGGTAGGTGAGAGAGGGCGTAACGAGAGGGGGTACTGTGACCCTGGGAGTGGGTCTAAGGTAAAGGGAAGGTTACAGATGAGGTGGATGGTACATGTAGAATCATCAGGTTGCCATGGTGAGTAGGCTGCTGACAAGGAGTTGAGAAAGGTTAGCTGGGCTGAGACAGGTAGACTGAGGAAGAGTCAAGCTAAATTTCTTGGCTTGTTACGGGCAGGTGTGCAGATTCTACCCCCAGAGCTGTCATTTTTATGAGCCTTTACCCCAGTACAGCCCACGAAGCCTGCCTTCTCCCTCATCTTCTTGCTCCTTCCTCCTCTGCCCACCTCTGTCTCTTGGTTTTCTATCTTTCTATTCTCTCTCTCTCCTTCCCTTTCCCCTTCTTCTTTCCTTCTATCACCTCTCTTGATCAGTAACTAACATAAGACTCACAAAGCAAAAGAAAGCAAGACATTAAGCGAATTGTCCACCACCACGAGTACTATAGCTCCTAGGGCACTGGACTGGGTGTAGTCTCCCCAGGGCTGCCAATCATCAGACGTTCATCATTGACCCCAAAAGAAATATTCAAGGTCAGCTTTACCTGACCTTCCCAGCGCCCAGCTTACCCAGCTCCTACAGACATTGGTTCTGACACCCTCCAAATGCTATGGGGGAATGTCTCCTAGGCTGGGCATCTTTCTTTCAGCAGACTTCACGTCCATTTAAAATAACTTTCTATCTCATTTGCATAAAGCTTCCTAGATAACCTTTGTGGCTAGATCAGAGGGTGAGTCAATATGGTAGCAGTAAGCAGACTCTTAGGCCATTGTTAATGACCTGGTAACATCCCCCACATAACAGACATTTGGTCCCTTGTACAAACCTTTAGCCTGGAGGGTCAGAAAATTTCAATTCCTTGGCAACCCAACCATCCTTCTTTTTGGTGTAGTCCAGAATTCAGGAAACCGGACTCAGATTTGTCACCTTGGTCCTCAGAATATGATCGGTGCTTCTTGATGTATAACCAGAGCCTACCTGTGAAAGATCAACCACTTGTCTGTGAAGAAATGTAACCTGGAATTTAAAGCCCGTGCACGTACGTGCATGCATGTGTGTGTGTGCATGCATGTGTGTGTGTGTGGTGGAGGGAAAGGTTCATGATATCAGAGCAGCTTAATGACAGTGCACCAACAAGCCAGATTCTCCTCTAACCCTGTGTGCAAGCCTGAAATCACTCATGAGCAGAGTTCCTTCCCACCTCTACCCCGGGAACCTAGGCGTGAGGACTGGCGGCCCAGCCTTGGGGATCTCTGCATTGCCTTCTTTTCTGGAAAGCTGAAGGATTAGGCTATTTGGCTGAGAGGCTTCGGCGAGGACCATTTGGATCTCTGATGGTCCTCTGGAGAAGGAGGTTCTGCCTTCTGCCTGGCCCCATAGCCTTGGCTGAGGGAGTAGCTAACGAACAGGAAGCTGACATGGCTTCATGGTGTGAAAAGGCTTCCTGGGGGTTTAATCTGGTACCAACCTTGCAATCTGGGGGATGATGAACTGCAGAATTCAAGGCTGAGGAAGGGAGCTGGCCACCCTCCTGCACTTGCAAAGGCTGAAACTTCCAGTAGTCTGCTAATAGTGCAAGGGCCACATGGCGCAGCCCTCCTTAGAGTCTACAAAAGCCCCCAACTCCACCATGTGCACCTAAAGGAAATATGAGGAAATATGTCCTTGTGATGAACTGATAGACAGATACTGTAAAGAGTTCTGGGACTAAATCTCAGCGAGGCACAGGCCCATGATCAGAGAGGCATCAGCCTCATAGGCCACCTGTCCCCAGGAGCATTCCTCTTCCTTGGCAAACAGCACACTCCCTCCATCTACCATCCGGGCTGTGACACCATCAAGCAGACTCACTGGTCAAGCTATCAGGATGGTTTCCTGGCCTTGCTTTTTGCCCTGTTCGGCCAATCAGTAAGGCTGTGTTGGATGGACAGAGTCCTTCCTGTGGAAACCGAAGGCTGCCCCTGAGCACAGAGGACACAGGGACACATTTTAATATTTCTAATGCCTTCCCCATCCCACCACATGACAACTTCGCAGCCCTGAGACCTAGGGATACCTGGCCTCTGCCTCTGCCTAGGTCTCCCTCCAGGGCTCCTCAGGTGACACCCTGGAGGTGTCTGATCCATTGGTGCTTCCACATTCCTTCAGTAGCAGAACGTGCCGCTGCCGCCCAGGGAGGCTGGCAAACACATGGCCGCCGGCGCGGGAGCCTCCCGCCTGCCAGGACTCGCTCAAAGTATGTGTCAGTAATCCTGCTGGCCCGGCGGGGCAGGACAGGCGCTGGCTGGGAAGGCTTCAGGCAGGGCCCTGTGCAGCCTGGAGTGAGGATGTGGGACCCCTCCCCAACTCAGAAAGTGCTGGAATCTCAAGGAGGGCTCCTACTTTCTGGGGATGCTGTCCATTTGTGAGAAGATCGCTGATCCTTGAGGAATCTCAGGAACACAGGTACTCTGGGGGCAACTTTCCATCCCATTGATTCCTGGGCAGCTCATTCAAAAGAGAAGAGTGTGCTTTAGTTGTCCATGAGAGAGTGAGTCTCATACCCTGGGTCTCAGGTATGAATGGAAGCCTGGTGATGTCATCGAGAGACTCAGCACTGCAGAGAGAAAGGCCCAAATAGCATGGATACTCCATCAACCCACAACATACTAGCCCAGGACCCTTCGCAGCAGAGCCCTCTCTACCCATGATCCTCCTTGTTCCCTCCAGGCCTGGGCAGAGCCTTGGGAATCCCACCTGCCAGGATCCAACTCAGTGTTTACTGTGCCTGATTCCATTCCAGCAGAGAACCAGAGAAGTCAGACAAGTGAGGCACCTCCTGCATCAGATACAGATGCAGGGAGAGGTGGACAGTCCCAGACAGGCAGGTAACAGGGCCACCAGTGTACAGGGCTACCCCGGGAAAGAGGCCCCAGAGGCGCTGTCCCTGGGATATGGCTTAGTCCCTCTAAATCCAGAAAAGCAACGGAGACTTTGGAGTAGACAGTTTATGTGTTCCACTCCTTTTGAAAAGTTACAGTGAAAATAAGCCGGGCTGTGGTGGCCCTTGCCGATAATCCCAGCACTTGGGAGGCGGAGGCAGGTGGATCTCTGTGAGTTCGATGCCAGCCTGGTCTACAAGAGCTAGTTCCAGGACAGGCTCCAAAGCTACAGAGAAACCCTGTCTCGAAAAAACAAAAAACAAAAAACAAAACAAAAAAAAGGTTACACACTTAAAATAAAGTCTGACCACCTTGTTGGATAGATAGGAAAACTGAGGCCCAGGACAGGAAAGCAAGTGGATGGTAAACACTGTAGCCTGGGTCCCTCACCTATGCCTGTCCAAATGCAAACAGCCTCGGCACCCGTGCCAAGTTACCTCCTCACACAGCCCCTCTGTGCCTGCCCACAAGCTTCCATAATAAATGGCAGTGGGTCCCCTGCTTGCTCTTGGAGGCTCAACACTAGCTAACATGGAACCAGTGCCATGGCACAAGGATGGGAAAATTCACTCGAGATCAAATAGAAGCTGGAGACCCTTGGCCCAGGGAGGCCAGTGCTGGCCCAGGCTAGGCTGGCCTGCTGCCCATCTCACAGTCCTGGACCAGCCTCCTTCCTCCCCTACATGTCACAGCCAGCGTCTCTGCTATATCCCTGGCCAGGTGCCCGGCCTTTCAACAGGAGCAAGGGAAGGAGGAGGGAGAAAAACCATTAGTGTTTGCCGGCTGCAGGCGTGGCTCACGTGGCTGCAGCCACAGGATGAAACCTTGAGTCTAGGGATGGGGCTTTATTCCAAAACAGAGTTCTGCATGCTCCAAGTTGAAGGCGATGCCTACTCCTTTAAAAACAAACTATGATTAAGTAATAATAAAAAATTAACAGCACTAATGAAAGTAAAGGCAAGAGGAGTCTGTGATCTGATCGGCATGACACAGGTATTTTCATTGGTGTGGGTTGTTCTTGTTTGACCCACAGATACATGCTTTTGTAAGGTTAAAACGTTTCAGTGCTGCTTCCTACGGCCTGCTTTAAACACCTGCATTTAGGGGACTTTTTGATGGTGGCCATGGCAGTTGCATGGGGTCTGTAGTCCTCAGGGGCCACAGTCTGTTACCTAACTGTGTCTGCCAGTTCTTCTGCCGAGATCCCAGGAAAGGCTTGTGGGGAGGTATGGCCAGGCCTCTCAGAGTAATAGTGGGGGAACCCTCTGACTTGGGGGCAGGGGGTCCAGAGGACTTTGCAATGTGACATCCAGTTGGACAGTTAAAATTCTAGCTGGAAGTCCAGACTGGAGGCTTCTCCCAAGAGGCCATTCTCCACCCTGGTTGGCAGAGAGAGGGGAAATGGAATGAATTCCTCCTGTAGTGAATCACCAAGGCCAGGTGCAGAGAAATGGGTGCAGTGAGGGCGTGCCGGCCTCCCAACTTCTCCCCAGGCCCAGGCAGGGCCCTCCTGCCCTAGCTGTTTCCATCACCCCAAGGCAGGGTTCAGACCTTACAGTGACCTCCCAACCAGAGGAGCTGGATATGGATTGGGAGTGACTGATTACAGGATCTCCTAACCTCAATTCTCTCCTGGGCGAAAGATGGGGTCACAGGGCTCTTTGTCCGTGTTGGGACACTGGTTTTCACACATCAGGAGCATCTCCGTGAAAGGTCTGAGAACTCAGGGTGGGCACTAGGGGCTTAATAAAGACTAGGTTCATGCTGGCCAGGGCGAGGACTGCCAGCTTGTCTCTTGGGGGCTTATGAGCAGGCAAGTGTGACTGGCTTACTGCCAGGACTGAGGTTTCATTGGTTCCTGTCTCTTCTTCAACTCCTGGTATCTCTTGGGAGTTTAGACCTGATATATCTTGGCCTTTAAGAAGGATCGAGGACTCCAGAGAGGCCAATGGGATTCCAGATGAAGGAGTCTAGGGGAAATTGTGTCCATAGATAACTCTAGGAGAATGGGGGGGCAGAAAGAGCAAGTGGTAAAGGCCCTTCAGACCCCATGAAGACGCTCAGATGCTTTGCATTTGAACCTACACCTCAGAAGGGTCCTTGTCTGTGCAGCGTCTTTAGAGCTGTGGAACAATCAAGCTGGAAGAAGCCTCCGATCAACGTTTCAAAAACCATGTTTCCGGCCAGGTGGTGGTGGCGGCGCGTGCCTTTAATTCCAGCACTTGGGAGGCAGAGGCAGGCAGATCTCTGTGAGTTCGAGGTCATCCTGATCTACAGAGCGAGTTCCAGAGCAGCCAGGGCTACATAGAGAAACCCTGTCTCAAAAAACCAAGGGGGCTGGTGAGAAGGCTCAGTGGTTAAGAGCACTGGTTGCTCTTCCAAAGGTCCTGAGTTCAATTCCCAGCACCCACATGGCAACTCACAACTGTCTGCAACCTTCATACCAATGCACAAAAAATAAATTTAATAATAAATTATATAAAAAACAAACAGACAAAAACATGTTTCTGGCACTGGGCCCACCATGCTCTAGCCCAGTCACCTCCCATTCAGCTATGGACACTCCAAGCTATGGAGACTCCAAGAGTCTCAAAGGGAAGACCAGGGTAGACCAGCACAGTGGGTGAGATGAGACATAATGGTTGTGGCCACCACACTCCTCTCCACTGATGACTCTCCCTTGGTGAAAGTAATGCTATATAGGGGAAATAGGCCGCCTTTGTAATTCTGTGTCATTGTGGTATGGTGGCTACACGTGTACTCTGTTTGATGTATGTCTTTATATTGAATTCATTCACAAATGTTATTTTGCTTGGATTGGAGCTTAATTTTAATTTCTTAATTTTAAGAACGCCATGGTGTATTGGGGCCAAGAAGATAACTCACTTGGTAACTGAGGTACCTGCCATACAAGCATGAGGATCTATGTTTGATCTTCAGAACACACATAAAAGGCGGAAGGAATATAGTGGCATAGTTTTGAAATACCAGTATTGAGGAGGTAGAGACAGGTAGGCCCCCGGGGCTAACTGATCAGTCAGCCTAGCCTACTCAGTGAGCCAGAAGGTCCAATGAGCGGCCCTGTAACAAAATACAAGGCACAAAATTGACCCCTTGGAAGCCAATGTAATGAAACTACTGTCTTTGCTGTTTTTGCCATATTAACCTGAAATCTTGGCACAGGTTCTACTCACCAAGCCTTGGTTTCTTGTGCCAGGGGTCTTGGGTTGTGCCTGTCCTGGTTTGTCTAGCTGGAGGGAATCACATATAGGGTCTACAGAAACATCATCCATGAGCTTCCGCCCAGTGGGCCCGGGGGACCTGGAGCAGAGGGCAGGCAGATACAGGGCAGGAATAATGAAAAGCAAACACAGTGTGAGCTGATCTGTGCAAAGAAAGGTCCTGAGAAGCAGCATCAAGGAACAACTGTCCACAGGCTAGCTCAATGAGGTAGTGGCATGTGCCCCCAGAGCTTGGGCAAGGTGCCCTAGAAGATAGCAAGATAGCATCCTTTTTCTTCTTCATCATCTTCTTTTTCTTCTTCTTCCTCTTCCTCTTCCTCCTCCTCCTCTTCCTCTTCTTCCTCTTCTTCTTCCTCCTTCTCCTCCTTCTTCCTCTTCTTCTTCTTCCTTCTTCCTCTCCTCCACTTTCTTCTTCCTTTTGTCTGGGTGCAAGGATTCAGGGTAGGGTAGGAGAAACTGGTGTAAATGAGAAGGTCAGTGATGTGCTCTTTGATTCTTGTCAAAGTAGAACAGATGCCCAAAGAATCAAGGAACTTTTGCAGCTCACAGGTGTCAGCCAAACTGGGGATGACACTTCTCACCTCACTCACATTGTTGAGAGGGTCATTTTGTACATTTGTAGGACTGCGCTTTTGTTTGTTTTTTATTGAGACAGGTCTTCCTTGTGTAGCTTTGGAGCCTGTCCTGGAACTAGCTCTGTAGACCAGGCTGGCCTTGAACTCACCTGCCTCTGCCTCCTGAGTGCTAGGATTAAAGGCATGTGCCACCACCACCTAGTATAGGGCTGAGTTTTCCAGGACTGGCTGGCTGTAGTTTTGGGGCAGCCCCTGACAGTTCTTCTTTGGTCTTGGAACATGACCACTTAGTCTCGTAGCCAGAAACTTCGAGGCAAACTTCATACGTAGACCCAACTTCTGAAAGCATGCATGGCTAGACAAACTTAGACCTCCAGACCTTGATGTATGCCTCCAAAGTCCCAGTAGGAAATTCTAGGCATACATCTGGACCTCAGAACTATGGAAACATCTCAGAGTTTGGGGTGCCTCCAGATTCTGGGCTTGGAGAAGTTCTAGAGATAGGGGACTCAAGCAGGAAGTTGCTTGTCCTAGTAAGCATCTACCTCCTCTGGGTACGGAGTGATCCAGCCTCTCAGTCTACAGCGGTAGAGACCAGTGGACATTCGAACCCTGGAGTCATATTCCAGTGTGGCCTCTGGGTATTATGTGAGGCCTCTATGTTCATGTTCCAGAATGAGAAATGGAGTTTTCATTCCCAGCTCTGCTGATTGCCGTGAGGGCGACACGCTGCCTTTACAGCCACGGTTTCTAACACCACGGAGGGGCGGGAGCTACCTTTATGGTGGCTGATGACAGCTGGAGAAGAAATTACAGATGCTCTTGCCGATTACAGTATGTATATGTCCGGTGCACACCGTAGCATGAACCCTACAAAATACAAATTTGCTGTCCTCCCTGTAGCTCAGTTGGTGTGGTTCCTCATGGTTGTATTGTCTCCACTTTCCATCTGGGCTATGTTAGTTTTTAATATATTTTATTTATTTATTGTATGTGTCTACTTGTACTTGTGCACATGCCACAGCTTGCTTATGGGGGTGGGGGTGTTCTCTCTTTTCATGGTGTGGATTCTAAGGATCAAAATCAAGCGTGTCAAACTTGGCAGTAGGCACCTTTATCCACTGATAAGCAGATGAAGTGCTCTTAGCTCTTACGTTGTAGTCAGTTTCCCCTCATCCTGGTGTTAAGAAGGAGTAAATCAGGTGTGGTGGTACACATTTGGGATCCCAGGTTAGGGCGGCTGAGCTTAGAGAATCATGAGTTTGAGGCTAGCCTGGGCTACCTAGCAAGAGCTTGTTGCTCAGTAATGGTTGCCTGGCAGGGCATTAGCCAAGAAGAGGAAGGAGGAGAAAGAGACACTCAGTAAATGGTAAGCTGGCCAAATGTCTGGGAAGACACTTGAAATAGTACTGGAGAGAATCAGAAGCTTAAGGTCATCCTTTGCTACATACGGAGTTAGAGACCATTCCAAGATACATGAGACCCTGTCTCAAAAACATAAAGAAAAATAAATTAGTAAATTGATGTTTAACTTTGTATGGCTATCCCTCACCCCAACACTAGGGAATGTTGTTGGCAGGTGGCAGAGGCAGGTGGATCTCTGTGAATTCGAGGCCAACCTGGTCTACAGAGTGAGCTCAAGGATGTAGTTTGGTTAGTAGAAGGCTTGCTAGTACACACAAAATCCACACCTGCAATCTGAGCACTCAAGAGGTGGAGGCAGGAGGATGAAGATCTCAAGGTCACCCTTAGCAATGTGACAAATTGGAAGTTAGTCTGACATGCATGTGACCCTGCCTCAAAAAACAAAAAACAGGGAAAGATGAGGCGGGAGGGAGGGAGGAAGAAGTAACTAAACAAACTAAAGCAAAACTAGATTGACCATCAAAAAAAAAAATCACCACCCAATTGAAATCCTGACGTTAATGACTCTTTTTGCCCCTGCCCTGCCTTTCCATCATACAACACGTGCCGTACCCCTTGCTCAGCCCTCAGCGTTCTTCCCACAAGTCTTCCATGCCTGGGCTTTCCAGATGGTCTAGCTCTCAGGGAACGAGAAATGATCCAGGCTATGATTCAAGAGACTTAAGGGGCCCTTGGGTCCCGAGAAGGCTCTCTTCTACCTCCTTAAATCCGTGAGGGAGAGCAGGAGGATCCTGCTGGAGCTGCCCACACCCTGGCCTACCAGGGGAGGTGGCAAGCAGGGACCTGCCCAGAGGAGGGGAGGCAGAACAGGCTGACTCAGCATCCCCAGGAAGGGGGCTGGGAGCAGCCATGGACCTGGGAAGTCCCCTCTGTGCCTTCCCTGGGGTGAGAAGGAGGCTGAGGTCTGATAACTCCATGCCACCTGCAGCGGTTTCATGACTATGTGCCTCTGCCGCATCCTCTTCTTTAGCTCATCTCCTACCCTACAGCATCAGCATCCAGAATGAGCCCTGGCTTCTGGCATCTAACAAAGGAGACTACCCACTCTTAGGAACTGGCTGCTGGTTCTGGGCAATTCCTATGGTGAAAACAGACAGACATGGCCGGGTTCTTGTTTTCTGCTATTTAAAAAACTCTTACTCTGCCAGGCGGTGATGGTGCACGCCTTTAATCTTTGCACTCGGGAGGCAGAGGCAGGTGGATCTCTGTGAGTTCAAGACCAATCTGGTCTACAGAACTAGTTCCAGGACAGGCTCCAAAGCTACAGAGAAACCCTGTGTCGAAAAAAATCAAAAAGAAAAAAAGAAAGAACGAAAAAGAAAGAAAGAAACTCTTACTCTAAGTCTCCTAGTTAACTGTATTTGAAAATGAGGATGGCCCCTCTTCTGGGCAGATAGGCAGATGCCCTTATCTCTTCTCTGGGAGCCATGGCCATAGCTCAATGAATAGAAAGATTGCCTAGCATGGATGAAGCCTGTGTTTGATCCACAGCACTGCAGAAATAAGTGTGGTGGTGCACAAACACACAGGAAAAACACCCAGACCATAAGATAAAATAAAAATAAATGCTTTTTTCAAAGAAAGAAACAACACTCAGGAGGCAGATGCAGACAGAACTCTGTGAGTTTTAAGTCAACCCTGGTCTGCATAGCAAAGTCCAAGATGGCCAGGGATACATAGAGAGACCCTGCCTCAAAAAACAAAAAAACAAAACAAAACAAAAAAGGAAGGAAGGAAGGGAGAGAGGAGAGAGATACATTGTTCAACCAAGGGGAAATTCTGCTTTCCCACAGGTGGGAGAGTCTCGGGGTGAGTGTGGGTGCAGAGGACAGCCAAGGACTGGTGGAAGGAGAGACAAAGTCCTTTTGGAGCCACTGTATTAGGAGGAAAGCGGAGGGGCCTGACAAGACATGTTGGGACCTTCTGGCTCTAAGGTGTTCAGCCTTTGGTCTTGTCTCTCTCTCTACTCTGGGAACCTGACCAAGCGCTTTCTCTCTGTGCACAGCTCCCAGTCCCCTTCATATGCCTGCATGGCAACCCTCAAGCCAGGACCTTGGACAGTGATCTCTTCATTCTGCCAAGTGTCTGCTCTCCCCATACTCGAAGGTGCCTAGATGGGTCCATCTAGTGCCAGCCGGGGCACACAAACAGTCATGGTGATCTGCACCTAGAGAAGAGAACACAAGCTAATTCCTACTCCAGGCAGAGAAGGGGACACCTTTGAACCAGACTAAATACATAAGACTCAAAGCTACTGAGAGCAGACACAGTCCCTGCCTGCACCAGGCCTACCTTCCTGTGAACATGGTGCCTATCATAAGTAGATGTGCATGTAAGAAACCTACCCACCTAGCCCACAGGCCTTATCCATATCAAAGTCAGAGAGGAGGAAGGAACAAAGAACAGGTCCTCCCTGTCATGGGGCGAACATGAGGACACAGACTGCACAGGTTCCTTGAGTGTTTCTGGAGATAGGAGAGACCAACTCTATGTGGGGTAGACCCCAGAGATGGATGTGTTGGGGATCTGAAAACCGTAAATTGGGACTGGAGGTACTTGATGGCATGGAAGCATTATTTGGAGAAGCCATAGCTATGAGAAAATTCTGCTCTTCCCTCATGACCAGTACCCAAAGACCTAACCAATCTTTCTTTTAAGTTGTGGTTCAAAAAAAGATGGCTAAGCCAGGTGGTGGTGGCACAGACCTTTAATCCCAGCACTTGGGAGGCAGAGGTAGATGGATCGCTATGAGTTCAAGGCCAGCCTGGTCTACAAGAGCTAGTTCCAGGACAGGAAAAAAAAAAAAAAAAGATGGCAGTGGTGATGCCTGCAATCCCAGCAGTAGGAGTCTAAGGATCATTAAGTTCTAGCCTGGACTACATAGCCAGGCTAGCCTCAGTTACAGAATGAGTCCTAATAGTGAGTGTTTCTAAAACGCGGTGATGATAGCTGGGTGTGGTGGCCCACAGCTTCAATCCCTGCATTCAGGAGACAGAGGCAGGTGGGTCTCTGTGAGTTCGAGAACAGCATGGTCTACAGAGTGAATTCTAGGACAGCCAGGCCTACACAGAGAAACCCTATCTTAAAAAATAAAACAAACAAACAAAACAAGCAAAAATAGGGAAAAAAAAAAAGAGAAAGTATTTGGAGAAATCCCTGCACGTGTACTGAATGTGTGGATTCCCTGCCGTACAGTGTGACTCCACTCTGTTAGGAACATTGTCATCTAGGTTTGGCATGTACAGAAGGGTGTGCAGACTGTATACAAATACCGTGCTATTTCATACAAAGATCTTAGTATCTGCTGTGCATAGTGCACGTGTGTGTGTGTGTGTGTGTGTGTGTGTGTGTGTGTGTGTGTGTGTGTAGGCCAAAGATTGATATAGGGTATCTTCCTCTATCACTCTACACCTTTGTTTTGGAGACAGGGTCTGTCACTGAACCCAGAACTCACTATCTAGACTGGCTGTGTCTCTGCCCCCTCACCCTTGGTGCTATGGTTGTACATATGTGCCAATCTGGTTTTTACATGGGTGCTAAGGATCCTATCTCAGGACCTCATGCTTGCCTGGCCTTCACCTCCAGCCTTCTACCCATGCCCTACTCACACTTTAAGGACATCTGTTTTTATATCTTGGGGTGAATAGCCCAAAGTGAGAAGGAATTAATTTAGTGCAAATTTCATACCTTGCCTTGGAAGCTGGGGTCTTCCCTGCCCCATATCTGACCGTTCTCCTCCTTGGGGAAGGCCCTGAACTAGTCAATACAATCTGCTCTGGGATCCATTGAGGCCCTTTAACCACCATCTTCATCCTTTGCTCTCCATCCGTCTCTGCATCCTCCAGTGCCACAGGCTCAGGGTGCCTAGACCTCTACAGAGCAGGAATGCTGGGCTGGTTTCTGCACACAGTGAACTGTGACAGCTTGACATCTAATCTCCGTCTTAGTTACATGGTCAGCAGCATCCTGTCTCTAGGTATCCTTCATGGTAGAAGCAGCACCAGTCCCAGCACAATATGTACGTAGCCAAGTGTCTGTTTCCAGAGATGCCCTCACTAACCGCCTTGTCTTCCCACCAGGTCCTTGGCTGTGGGACCCCAGTACTCCTCCCTGAGCACTCAGCCCATCCTGTGTGCCAGCATCCCAGGCCTGGTGCCCAAGCAGCTGCGCTTCTGCAGGAACTATGTGGAAATCATGCCCAGCGTGGCCGAAGGTGTCAAGGCTGGCATTCAGGAGTGTCAGCACCAGTTCCGAGGCCGGCGTTGGAACTGCACCACCGTCAGCAACAGCCTGGCAATCTTTGGTCCTGTTCTGGACAAAGGTAACCTGGGCGATTAGGATCATCTCTATGTGGGCATCATAAGGCCTTCCAAACTCCACCTGGTGGGTTTCCGCCCTCCTCCTCCCAACGAATGCTTCAGGAGGGCCTTGGGTCGGGGGCAAGGGAATGGGAACTAGGGTGGGAGAGGCTTGGAGTGTGTTGGGAAAGTATACCAGCTACCTGGCCTTGGGGCTTCTGGACTGATTTGGAAAGGAGAAAATGGCAGGAGGGCTGGGTGTTGGTTAGCCTGCTGGCAAAGAGCAAATTATCCTAAAGTGTAGTGGTTAAGGCAATAATTACCATGTGTTGACCTCCTGCTGCCGGGGGTCAGGGGCTGGGCTGTCTCTGCTTCCCGGTGCGTCCCATCCACATGCAAGTCCACATGAGACTGGCTCAGCACCAGGTGCAAGAGAGGGCTCTGAACAGGGCCAAGACTTCTTTCTGTGGCTTCTGGGACTCAGGACAGAGGCGGAGAGGCAGAATCAGAGAGACCAAGAGAAGGAGAAACAAAGACATGGAGGAGGATCGGGGAGAGAAGGGGAGAGAACACACACCAAATGAAAGCTTTCTTGCCTTACAAAAAGAGAGAGAGAGAGAGAAGGGAAAATCCTATAATTTAAATCACTTTAGAACATACAATCTCAGCACACTTAGCACACCCACAGAATTGCGACACCACCTCTTCTAATTCCAAAATATTTTCATCATCTCAAAAGGAAACCCCAAACCCATTACGCGGTGCCCCTGGCAACCACTGGTTTGCTTCCTACCCCTGTGTTTTTCTTATTCTGGACATTTCCTCTCTGTGTAATTATGCACTCTGTGGCCCTTTGTAGCTGGCTCCTTTCACTGAGTGTGAGGTTTGCAAAGTTCGTCTGTGTTGCCACACACATATCAATGCTTCATTTCTTTTAACGGCTGAATACTATTCCATTATATGGTGTGTGTGTGTGTGTGTGTGTGTGTGTGTATACACCTTAGAATTTTATATGTAAAAAAAATTCTTATGTATAGGATGATGCCGTCTGTGAATTTCATTTCTTTTTAAATTTTATAGGCGTATATTCATTGCACTGGGTTTTAAGTGGACATTTTTATACACATGTAGAAAGTATTTTGACATGACCTAATTCTCTTGGCTAGGACATCATTCCCCTGTGGAAGCAGTGGAGAGTGGGTAGACCAAAACTGTAAGCAATGGATGTCTATGGTTGGTGAGCCTCCCAGTCACAGGGGCTTGCTGCAGAAGCCAAAATGCAGAAGCCAAAATCACCAGATCCTTTGTGAGCCCCCCAACCCTGTGCATCTGCTGAATGTTCCCAAACTTGAGGTACAAAATGGAACAGCAACCAGGGCTTTATGAGTCTGACTTGGAAGCCTGGACACTGGACACTGTTCTCAAGAACAGCCTCGTGGAGAGGGAGCTGGGGCTGGGCACCTGCAGCAGTCTCGCTGTGACCTTGAAGGTATTTAAATTCTTTCTTCCAGTCAGGTCAGGTAGATGAGAGTGCCAGGAGCCTTTGGGGGTTCAGTTCCTCTGTTCCCTGAAGTCTGATCCCCTGCCTTCCGTTTCCAGCAATGTGCTGTCGGTGTGGCTCCACCCAGTTCCATCAGCCTCCATCCTCAACCAGCTGTTCACCTAATATAATGACATCCTGTCACCAGCCCTGACCCTGTGGTTCCTCTGATCCCTTTCACCCAACATCATCACTGACCATTGGTTTTCTCTCCTGGTTACATCCGTCAGCTCACTCCCAGAAGTGTCAGCATCCCTACCTATCTATAAAATGGGAAAGTAATTGCAGTCTGCAACTTCAGAGCTGCCAGTCAGGCTAATTACACAGCTGCTCCCCACAGGAACAGTCACTGCTGTATACAGGGGAAGCTGGGGTCCCAAGAGTGATATTACCGAAAATGACTTATGGTATGTGTACATGTGGCCCATCCTGGGTATTCATGGAAATGTGATCTAGGTACACGCAGCAATACAAGTGCTAGTGTGTACACATGTCTTCCTATTTGACTGTATACAAGGAGCACGTGTGTATTTTGTTGTTTTTTGTTTTGCTACAACAGTGGACCTGATACAAACAATTTGAAGAGGGAAGACTGATTTCATAGAGTTCAGTCCATGGTTGCATGGTCACATGGCTGCATGGCTGCATGGCTACATGGTTACATGGCTGCATGATTGCATGGTTGCATGGTTACATGGCTGCATGGCTGCATGGTTACATGACTGCATGGTTGCAGGGTTACGTGGCTGAATGGCTACATGGTTACATGACTGCATGATTGCATGGTTGCATGGTTGCATGGTTACATGGCTACATGGTTACATGACTGCATGGTTGCAGGGTTATGTGGCTGCATGGCTACATGGTTACATGACTGCATGGTTGCAGGGTTACGTGGCTGCATGGTTACATGACTGCATGGTTGCAGGGTTACGTGGCTGCATGGCTACATGGTTACATTGTTTCATAGTTACACGGCTCTTCTGCCTCAGGCAAGGCAGTCATGAGGTAAGGCTGAAATGCATTACATACAGCTGCTTACTTCACTGTAACCTGGAAGCAGAGAAAGCAACAGAAAGGGACCAGGTAGGGATGAAGATACCTTCCCAGGGCATGTCTCCAGCATGCTTCTACCCTCTCCCCATAACTAGGCCCCGTCTCTCAAAAACAACCTGACATTATGACCCTGTAACATCTGTTAATTACTTCCCAGCCAAGGATTCGATCCCCTCTCCTCACCTCTTCAGCAGGAAACATTTCAGTTCACAGCATCACGGTATTGTGGCAGTGGTGTATACGTGCATGTGCACACATGGCTTCTGTGTGGGGCTGCACTCACATGCAAACCCATATATGGCTGCACGCAGTGGCACCTGGGGTTTGGGGCATGTGCACATGTATGTGGAGCATGCACATGTATGTTCAGTGTGCGTGCTGAGCAGTTGCTCCTTACATGGGTCTCAATACCTTGTCATGGCCACAGTCCCCAGGCAGGAGACTTGTGTACAGGGAACCCCAAGATCAGCATGAGGGTCCTCAGGACCTTGCTTCTCCAATGAAAAGAAAGCAGAAGGGCCTTTGGGGGAAGGGTGGATGCCTGTTCCACTTGAAGGCTCTGCAGTTGATAAAGGGTGGCTGTGTTGAGTGGGTGAGGAGAGATGGCCAACCTTTCCTCATACCTGTCATTGGAATCTGGAGTGTCCTCCACAGGCTCATGTTTTGGACGCTAAGTCCCCAGTTTGTGACCTGATTTTGAAGACTGTGGAGCCTTTAGATTCTGTGGTCTGACTGGCAGGCGTAGACGAGAGAGGTTGGCCTTTGAAGGTTCCAGCCTTTAGACTGTGCAACAGTGAGTGAGCAAGCCTGGCTTCTCTTACCACAGTCAGAGCCTCTCACCCTCCTGCCTCTCTGTAATAGATTGAAACAACTAGAATCCTGAGCCAAAGGATTCCAAAAACGTTTTTTTTCTGTTAAGTATTTTATCACAGCAGTAGTAACTAATGCATCCACTTCCACTGGGGAGTCTGTGGGAGCATGCTGCTAGCCCCATAATGCATCCACTTCCACTGGGGAGTCTGTGGGAGCATGCCATAAGCCCCATAATACATCCACCTCCACTGGAGAGTCTGTGGGAACATGCTACCAATCCCATAATGCTAAGTTGTGTCTCTCACAGGAACAAGGAAGGCACCCACATAACCCACCAACTGTGTTTTAACACTGAGGAAGCGACAAACTTTTATATTCCCATTGCTGACAGATGGGGGTTTAGGACTCAGTTTCCCCATTTCACCAGGACTTCTTGTTTGCTTGTAGCTGCCTCAGTGGATGTGAACATCTTTTCTTGAACTTTCAGTTATATGTGTTCTCTTTTGAAAAATACCTATTCTGTTCTTTTTTTTTAAAAAAAAGTAATCTATTTTATGTGCATTGGTGTTTTGCCTACTTACGTATGTATGAGGATGCTGGATCCCCTGGAACTGGAGTTACAGATAGTTGTGAGCTGCCATGTGGGTGCTGGGAATTGAACTCAGGACCTCTGGAAGAGTAGCTGTGCTCTTAACCACTGAGCCATCTCTCCAGCACCCCCCATTCTGTTCTTTTATTTGTTTTTAATGGGGTTATTTGTGTTTGGTTTGGGTTATTTGTGGGGTTTTTATCACAGTTTCAGTTTCTCTCTCTGTCTGTGTCTCTCTCTCTCTCTCTCTGTGTGTGTGTGTAAATATTTATGCCTCAGCACATATGTGGAAGTCAAAAAATAGGGATCTGTTCTCTATTCCTGTGATGTGGGTCCCAGGGATTGAACTCAGCTCATCAGGCTCGGTGACAATCTCCTTTACCCACTGAACCATCTTGCTGAGCCTGATAATTTGGTTTTAAGAGTCTTTTATGTATCATATAAAGGATATAACATATATATAATATAAAGGGCTCATACATACATGTGTATATATAAGCATACATATCTACATACTATATAATCGACAATCACCTCTCAACAGACTTTTAGCAGACAATACTTCTTTGCAAGTCCCTCATCCATTCCACAACTTGCCAACATTTTCTCTCAATCTGTGAACTCTTTCTTTATTCTTGGCACTGGGTTTCATGTAGCCCAGACTGGCCTTAAGTTTCTAATCTTCTTGCCTCCACCTCTTGAATGCTGAGATGAATAAGTATATACTCCCGTGTTTGGCTTTCTTTTCACCACTCTCGAAAGTGTCTTTTGAAACACAAAAGTTCACTCTCGAAAGTGTCTTTTGAAACACAAAAGTTTAAAAAAAAATTATCTGGGCAGTGGTGGTGCATGCCTTTAATCCCAGCACTTGTGAGGCAGAGACAAGCAGATCTCTGTGAGTTTGAGGCCAGCATGGCCTACAGCACGACCAGGGCAAGCTCCAAAACTATAGATAAACCAAAAAAGAAAAAAAAAACATCAATTTTGGGGGGCTAGAGAAATGGCCCAGTTGTTGAGAGGACTGATTGCTCTTCCAGAGGACTTGGGATCAATTCCCAGCACCCAAACGGAGGTTCACAACCATCACCAGTAACTCTAGTCTCATGGAGTCTCACTCTCTTTTCTAGCCTCTACAACGTGGAAACAAAACACACATAGATATTTTTAATTTTTATTTATTTATTTTAGTGTACAGCATGTGTGTTTAACCCTTGGAGACCTAACCAGAGTTCAGATCCCCCTGAACTGGAGTTACAGCAGTCGTGAGCTGCCCGTTATGGGTGCTGGGAACTGGACTTGGATTCTCTGCAAGAGCAGTCACTGTTGTCAACTACGGAGTTATCTCTCAGCCTCCTACTGGAGTCTTTAATTTTCACAACCATTCCCAGCTCTTTCTTTGACTTTAAGAAAACTTTGACAAACCCGAAGTATATGTGTTTGGGTTTTTTGTTTCTTTTGGTTTATTTTATTTTGTTTTGAGAGACAGGGTTTCTCTGTGTAGCCCTGGCTGTCCTGAAGCTCACTATGTAGACCAGGCTGGCCTCGAACTCACAGAGATCCTCCTGTCTCTGCTTCCCATGTGTTGGGATTAAAGATGTGCACCACCATT
Organism: Myodes glareolus; assembly: GCF_982192425.1. Lineage (NCBI taxonomy): Eukaryota > Metazoa > Chordata > Mammalia > Rodentia > Cricetidae > Myodes > Myodes glareolus. Next base: position 65,061,749 of record NC_142034.1, read on the forward strand.
ACACTGGCTACAGAAGCTTGCTTTTACTACGTTTTCTTCTAAGAGTCTTATAGCCTCAAGGCAGATGTGATGGCCTATGATTTTGTTCCTAGGACTGTAAGTTCAGGAACAGCTTTGTCCCAGGCCAGTCAGGGCTACACAGTGAGAGTCTGTATTAAAAAATAAATTAATTTTAAAAATAAATAAAAAATAAAAGGTAGAATCTTATAGCTTTAACTCTGACATTTAAGTCTATGATTTTGTTTTAATCTTAAAAATTATTTATTTTATAGGTATGGGTGTTTTGCATGCATGTGTGTTTGTGTGCCACATGCCTGGTACTCACAGAGGCCAGAAAATCCCCTGGGACTGGAGTTGCAGATGGTTGTGAGCCACCATGTGGATGCTGGAAATTGAACTCAGGTCCTCTGGAAGAGCAGCCAGTATTCTTGAACATTAAACCATCTCTCCAGCTCCATTTGATATTTGAGTGAATTATTTTTGTTTATGGTATGAGGATGGGATCCAACTTCATTCTTTTCCATGTGGAAATGCAACTATTCAAACACAATTTGTTGCAAAGAGCATTGTTTCCTCATTGAATGGTCTTGGTTCACTCATCAAAAATCAGCTGGCTCTATATGCATGCATCTATGTGTAGGTTGTCTGCTCTGTTCCATTGGTCTGTCTGATCATCTTCATACTAGTGCCATGCTGTTTTCATGTCTATAGCTTTGTAGTGTTTTTCCCCCCCTCAAGATTGTTTTGGTTATTTGAGGCCATTTATACTTCATATGCATGTTAGGATTCACTTGTAATTTTTTAAAGATTTATTTATCTTTTTGTGAACAAATATTTTGCCTGCATGCATGTATGTGTATCATGTATGTTCTTGGTGCCCACAGAAGTCAAAGAGAGCACCAGATTCCCTAGAACTAGAGTTATAAACAGTTGTGAGCTGCCATGTGGCGCTGAGAACCAAACCGAGATCTTTTGAAAGAACAACCAGAGCTCTTAACTCCTGAGCCATCTCTCCAGCTACCACTTGTAAAAATACTTAGAGGTTTTAGGGATTGTGTAGGACACGAAGGAGGAGGAATACTGCCATGCTAGTAGTGTTAAGTCTCCTGATCCATGAACATGGGGTCTTCATGGCCCTACTTCCTTTATGTGACTCTTGATAGCTTCCATCTATGTCTTGTACATTGCCTTTTAAATTAATGGTTCCTAAGTATTTCTTCCATCTTTATTCTATTGTAAATGAGCTCTTTGTCTCTGTCTGTCTGTCTCTCTCTCTCTCTCTCTTTGATTTTGATTTGGTTTTTCAGGGTTTCTCTGTGTAGTCTTGGCTGGTCTGGAACTTGCTTTGTAGACCAGGCTGGCCTCAAATCCACACTCACAGATTTGCCTCTGCCTCCCGAGTGCTGGAATTAAAGGTGTGCACCGCCACCACCCAGCTCTTTCTGAAAGTTAATTACTGTTATGCACATGAGTGTTTTGTTTGCACGTGTCTGTGTACCACACGCTTGCCTGGTGCCAAGGAGGTCAGAAGAGGGATTCGGAACCCCTGGAATCAGAGTTGCAGACAGTTGTGAGCCGCCATGTGGGTGCTAGGAATTGGACCTTGGTCCTCTGCGAGAGCAACAAGTACTCTTAACCACCTCAGCCCTATCTTGCTTTTCTTACAGTGTAGACCAGGCTGACCGTTAACTCACAGAGATCCACCTGCCTCTGTCATCAGGTGCTCCCAGTGCGTCATTGTTTTGTTTTCCTGTCTACTGCTGTTCTTAGATTGTTGGTTACTGGGAGACGGCGGGAGAGTGGTGTGCAGTACAACTGACCAGCTGCTCTGTGACCTGGCTAAAGTTGTAGTTGTTCACAGGCCCTGACAAGTCTTTTTTTTTTCTTTCTATTGATTCCTTGGGCTGCTCTACACACAGGACGATTCCACCTCTTTCTCCTACTCCGGAAGCTCAGTACTCCATTCCTTGCTTTCTTGCTCTGATGTCCAGAGTGAGCGTCCATTTTCCTAACCTTAGAGGGACTGCTTTCAGCCCTTTGCCATAGACTGTGATAACTGTGGATCCATCCGATTTTTTAATTTGTAGATTCAGGAGTAAGACACCCTTATTCGCCGGGCAGTGATGGTGCACACCTTTAATCCCGGCACTCAGGAGGAAGAGGCAGGTAGATCTCTGTGAGTTTGAAGCCAGCCTGGTCTACAAGAGCTAGTTCCAGGGCAGGCTCCAAAGCTACAGAGAAACCCTGTCTCAAAAAAAAAAAAAAGACACTCTTATGCATATATAGGTAGATAAATAATTTTTAGAAAGACTTTATTTTTATTTTATGCATATGGATGTTTTGCTTGCATGTGCATCTATGTACCACATTCGTGTAGTACATAGTACGGAGTGGCCAGAAGAGGGCGTTGTATGCCTGGAGCTAGAGTTACATAAGGTTGTGAGCCACCATGTGGGTGCTGGGACCAGAACTTCAGGCCTCTGGAAGAACAACCAGTGCTCGCGCTCTCTCTCTCTCTCTCTCTCTCTCTCTCTCTCTCTCTCTCTTCCTCCTAATGGATCTGTTTGTTTGTTTGTTTGTTTGTTTGTTTTTGGAGACACTCCTACCTCTGCTTCCTGAGTGCTGGGATTAAAGGCATGTGTCACCACTACCTGGCAAGGATCTTTTAATATATTTTTTATTTTATTTTGTGTGTGTGTGTGTGTGTGTGTGTGTGTGTGTGTGTGTGTACAAGTATGCAAGGGTCTGTGGAGGTCAAAAGGGGTCGTTGGATCCCCTGGAACTGGAGTTACAGATGGTTGTGAGGTGCCATGTGGATGTTGGGTCTTCTGCAAGAACAATACACGCTCTTACCTGCTGAGCCATCTTTCCAGCCCTGAGAGAAATTTGTTTATATTAAATAATCTACTCTTTTGATCTTTTGGAATGATGTCAAAAATTTTATGACAGTCTATTATGAAAAGGTTTCTAGATAGGACATGGTGGCACACATCTTTAATCCTAGTACTTAGGCAGAAGCAGGTGGATCTTTTGAGATATCATCTTACTATGTTTTCCAGGTTCTTCTTGAATGCCCCAATTCATCTTTTTGTTTATTTATTTATTTATTTATTAACAATTTCTACCTCCTCCCCACCTCCCTTTTCCCTCCCCCTCCCCACATTCCCTTTCCTCTCTAGTCCTAAGAGCAGTCAGGGTTTCCTGCCCCGTAAGTCCAAGGTCCTCCCCCTCCATCCAGGTCTATAAAGGTGAGCATTCAAACAAACCAGGCTCCCACAAAGTCAGTTCATGCAATAGAATCAAAACCCAGTGCCATTGTCCTTGGCTTCTCAGTCAACCTTCATTGCCAGCCACATTCAGAGTGTCCAGTTTGATCACATGGTCCATCACTCCCAGTCCAGCTGGCCTTGGTGAGCTCCCATTAGATCAGTCCCACTGTCTCAGTGGGTGGGCGCACCCCTCGTGGTCCTGGCTTTCTTGCTCATGTTCTCCCTCCTTCTGCTCCTCATTTGGACCTTGGGAGCTAAGTCCAGTGCTCCAATGTGGGTCTCTGTCTCTATCTCCATCCATCGCCAGATGAAGGTTCTATGGTGATATGCAAGATATTCATCAGTGTGGCTATGGGACAAGGCCGGTTCAGGTACCCTCTCCTCTGCTGCCCAAGGAACAATCTGGGGAACTCTCCTTGGACCTGGGAACCCCTCTAGAGTCAAGTCTCTTGCAAACCCTAAAATGGCTCCCTAAATTAAGATATTTACTTCCCTGCTCCCATATCCACCCTTCCTCCATCCCACCCATCCCATTCCCCCAAGCTTTCCTGAATCCTCCCCTTCTCCCTTCTCTCTACCCATCTCCCCTTACACCCACCCCCACCCCACCCCCATGCACCCAACTTTTGCCTGGCAATCTTGTCTACTTCCAATATCCAGGAGGATAACTATATGATTTTCTTTGGATTCACCTTCTTATTTAGCTTCCCTAGGATCACGAACTCCATCCATTCATCTTTCTTCCTTAAGTTTTATAGAAAACAGAACTGGAAGAGACCAGAGTTTCCCAAGGTGCTGTTGGTAGTGGCAGCACCCCGTTCTTGATTTCTAGGACAAATTCTCTGGGGCTGAGCACACTCTAGAAAGACCCAGAAATCTTCCAGAGCCAGAGCTGGGACATGAGAGGTTCTGCAGTGGGTGTAGCATATGATAGTAACCCGTCATGGCACACTGCTGGTGCACACAGACCATGTGCGTGTGACCAGCATCCTATGGGTACACCCAAGTATGCGCTGGCATATAAGTGAGTATGTTGGATGGCTGAAAGGCAAGATGCTGGTGCCTGAGGGTATCCTGGAGAGCTTCCCTGGGGAGATGGCACTTAGTCTGGACCATGAGGGACTTTCTCCTTTCCTCTCTTTCTTTAAGGATGCATAGACAGTCATTCCCAAGAGCTGTTTGGGAATTCCACATACAGAAGTTGGTAGAATCCTAAGCCAGGACACTGCAGCAAATGGGAGCTCATCACCCTGGCTGCAGACTCTCCAGGCGGACAGTGGTATGATCACCCTGGGGAGGCCCAGGTAGAGGAGCAGAAGGGCCAGGAAGGCAGCAGGGCTCACCAGTATGGCTGAACTGCTTCTGGCATGGCAGGAGCACTGAGGAGAGTAGGTGCGAGGGCAGAGGAAAGAGACAGGCTGTTCCTGTGGTGAGCACCCCATCACATTCATGTTGTTGGGTGAGGGTGGGGGAGCTGCAGAGTATTGAGGGTCTCCCCCGGAGGCTGTTGAACAAACACTCCAGGCTGTCTAGGGACAAGCTGCTGCCACAGGTACTTCGGCAGCTCTGCCCTAGAGAGCAGCTAGCCATGTCAACTTTGGGGTTGAGGGCTACACCTGCCCACCTTTCTCCAACCCCCTCCCGCCTAGAAGCCGCCTGCCTTTGAGATAGAGCATAGGGTGGCTGGCTTCAGGAGCCCGTCCACTTTCCCCTAGCAGCACTGGGGGGTTTCCTGCTGGAGGGCAGCCTGCACCCCTGCACAGGAGAGCAGCCTGCACCCCTGCACAGTCCTTTCTGCAGTTTGCTGCTTCCTCCTTGCACTCTGTCCCCACCACTCCCCCAAAGCCCCTCTCCTCCCTCTCCTCATGTCCCCCTCCCTAGTTCTTATTCTCCTTCTCTTCTGGTGGCCAGGGGAGGAAGGAACCCTCCATGTGTCCCCAGAAAGGCTGGCTCCAGAAGCCCTTGTGCCCCCCACCCCCTGCCTGCCCGCTGGCCTCAAAGTAATCAATCTGATTGGATTAGGGTCAGGGCAAACCTAATCGTGTCAAAGGTTACCCTAGGCTTTGTGGCAGGGACCACAGGGGTGCCTGACCACCCCTGCCGAGGTGGCCTCTGTTGAACAGAGTTTAACATCCACCAGCCAGCTGTGAGGAAAGGAGCCAGCCTCTTGCATCCATGTATGCATGTATATGAAATTGTGCACCCATGTGTTATATACAAATGTGTGTGCATGTGTTTTATACATACATGTATGTATGAGTGTCTTAGGTGGGCATGTGCACTTGGGAATGTGAATGTGTTTAGTGTGCATATCAGTTAATATTTCTACATATGTGTCCATGCCTAAACATGTATCAGTGTGCATCTGTGTGGCTGTGCCTAACTTACATGGGTATGTATGTGAATAGATGAATGTGTGTGCTGTGTATGTACAAGTGTGTGCAAGTACCAGTATACATGTACATTTGTGCACCTGTGTGTGCCTGCATCTGTATTGCATGTATATATGTAGATGTGTGAGTGGGCATTACACATAAATATACACATATGTGTGCTCACATGCATTGTATATACACATGTGGGTGTCCAAGTGTCTCTGTGTAGGTGTGTCCATGTACACTGTACATGCCATGTGTGCATATTGTGTGCACTGAGCATGCATGTGTGAATGGGGGGGGTCTGTGTGAACACATGACAAAGTATGTGTTCACCTCTGACCCACCCTGTATCTGTCTGACCTGAGACTTGGGTTGAGCCTGAGGAAGAAGTTCCAGCCCCTAGATGCTGAGCTAGAGTCTAGATTGCTCTGCCCTTCCACCTAAAGGTAGCAGGGAACTAACTACCTGCCTTGGTCAGGAAGCATTTGAAGAATTTTGAGTACAGGATGATTGTGAGCAGTTTTTAAGTCTCTTGGGGCAATCCCTAGACACTCAGAAGTCACTACATGACTCCCTGTCTTGACCTCTGGCAAGGTAAAATGGGTGGGGTGGTTGCAGGCAAAAGCTGGGCAGGGCCAGCCTGTCCAGAGGTAGCGGTCACAGGATGGAGGTCAATAAAACAGCTGGTCTGGCTAGGAAGCTAGTGAGAGGTGTAGAGGCCGTGTGGGCTCAGAGTCCAGGACCAGGCTCTTAAATAACATGTGGCCTTGTAGGGGGACTGATTCTCCTGGCCGAGTGAGACAGTTACATCTAGAACATAAAAGAGTGTGGCTTGGAGTCTGGAGCCTGGAACCCACAGTCATGGAAACTGGGGTCTCTACCTGTCTGCATATGGAGATGGCTGTGCCTAAGGGTCCTCAGAAGTTCCTGGGCCTAGAGGCTCCTGTACATAGGAAGGGCCAAATATAACCATAGTTCTGCACCCCTAGTGGGAGATTTCTCCCTGGTCCCCAATGACTCCGGGGGGCTTGCTGCTTATACAGGCAGTTCTTATTGGTTGTTAAGTCTTCATTTGGACCCCACTGACCTGGACAGTGTCTCCAGCTTGAGCCTCTTACCTGTGTTGGGTGTGGTTCACCCTTCCCTCTTAAGATATACCTCCAGGCCAGTCATACCTATAGCACATAGTGACTAGACTTCTGTTGGGTCCCCAAGACCTCTGTAGTTACAACAGGTGGCAGAGGTGGGTGCTTATAGACCTTAGGTTCTCAGTGTCTGCTGGGTATTTAGATCTCTGCCCTTGGTCAAGCCAGGGAGGATCTTACTTTTTTTTTTTTCCAACTTACTCCCTGCTCTATTGGGGTCTGAGCAGGGAACTGTAGCTTGGCCTCCTCCCCTCCCCCAGGCAAGCCCCTTCCTGATGACCGGCCTCAGCAGCATGGCCCCTCAGGGGGTGGTCCTCCACCTCTCTGTGTGTGCTCAGCCTATGGAAGGACCAGCTCCAGTGGGGCCAGCCCGCGAGACTGCCGGAGCCTAAGGCCCTGGAGGGACAGAAAGGGCAGCTTTTTAGGGAAGCAGAGTCCCCAAATCCAGGTTGCGACCCCTGACCCCCCCATCCGAAAGTGTTACCATTTACGATGCATTGGGGGTGGGGGCTCCCCTGGCTCTGGGGGCCTCTCCGGTATATCATTAACTCTCCGCTGTGGGAGGGGGGACCCCGGCCGACATCCCACTGAGCTCGGCTCTGAGCACAATGTCCCTGCGAGGACGACAAGATTAAGCACAAGGGAAAAGTGAAAATGCTGTTGGCGATTCACACGCCCTTCGGGGTGTTGAATTAAAGCGTCTGAAAGAGGATTTCCCCTCGCGCCCGACGGCGCGGCGGGCAGCGCATACTTCCAGGTTGCTATGACTGGCCGGCGATCGCCTAATCACCGGCCAGGGGGAAATTCATATAAAATATCGCTGGCCATTGTGGGGCTAACGCGGCGTGACAGTGTCGCACAAAGCCGGATTCATCAGCCCCAGCAGGTCAGCCAGGCGCCCGGCCGCGCGGGCCCGGGCGGTGTCAGGGGCCGCGGCCACGGTGGGGCACCGGCGCATTCCGCTCTCAGGTGGCTCCGGGGCCTTTTGTGCCGCCGTGTGATTACCAAATGCCACCGCGACACCCCCTCCGGGCCGTACGGCTCCTCGAGGCCAGGAAAAGGGCCTGGGGAAGGAGGGACGGTGGGCAGCCTCGGAGGGGAGGCGCCAGGGCGGGGCCTGGGGCTGCAAGCTACCAGCTGGGGCTGCACCGATCCTCCTGTCTGCCCTCTGCCTGCTGTGCTGAACGCGGGAGGGGGACGGGGTGCCCACCCACCGAATGTTCTGGAAGCACTTTCAGACATCAGGATGGGAAAAGGAAAGATGGTTTGTCCTTCCACAGGGCAGTAGGAAATTGACGCTCCCAAGAGAGATGATGCTCCCATAGCCTGCAAGCTCTGGCCAGTCTGAGCAGTTATGGCTGTGCCATAGTTGGGCTTTGAGGGGATTGACCCTCTTCTTTCTTCTATCTATGGGCAGGGGAGTGATCTCTCATTTGAAGTCTGGAAATTAAGGGTACAGGGCAACATTTGGAGAGGGGTACCTGACACACTCTGGCCAGGCTGCTAACCCTAATCCTTCTGTGTGTCTCGGAGGGGTGTAGTGGGTGTTCGGTGCAGTGTGGTATAGGTAAGGGTTACCCCACTGCCTCCTGGGATTTTCTGGTTCTAGCCCCATGTAGGGTGACTTCAACAGGTAGCTGGCCCTAAACACATACATAACATAACATACTCTCCTAAATATATGTGCACCAAACTTTGGTGCACCCAATTTCTTCTAAAAAAATAAAAGTAGTACTGAATTTAAAGGTGCAGATTAACATCAACCCATTAATAGTAGGTGCTTTCAGTAAACATACACACACATACACACAGGATGACTTTAAACTGATCCTCCTGCTTCTACCTTCCAGCTGCTGGGATTAAGAATGCACCACCACTGGGGGCTGGAGAGATGGCTCAGCAGTTAATAGCACTGATTGCTCTTCCGAAGAAACTGGGTTCAATTCCAGTGCCCACGTGGCAACTCACAATTCTCTGTAACTCCACTTCCAGGGTGCCTGAGACCCTCACACAGAGACACACCTGCGGGCCAAACACATTCAGCACACATAGAACTAAAATGAGTAAAGCAAATACTAAAAAGGATGCCCCCACCATGCTCAGCTCATCCCTGGCTCTTGAGAGCAGACACCTTGATTGAGTATTACTCACCTTGCATTTCTAGTTCTGAGCCTAGAGCCTAGCTCATTATGGACGCTCAGACTCTGGGAAGTTGGGTGGTTGGGTAGATGGGTGGTAGATGGCTGGAGGAATAGAGGATAATGGATGGGTGGAGAGGTGGATGGATAGTAGGTGGATAATGGGTAGATGATAGGCGGACAGTAGACAGATAACTGAAAGGATGGTATTTGGTGGAGGATGGGCGGGCGATAGGGAAATAGACGGACGGGACTGAAGGATGTCTAGATAAGCAATACTTTGCTTAAACCCAGGAAGACCAAAGCAAGGCTGGTCTCTGGGATTGTTTCTTCAGGCAGAATTCACTCCCCACCTCCCAGGATCTGACTGAAGAGACACTGGCCTCAATTCATAACCCTCCCACCTCCGCCTTCCTGATGCTGGGATTACACCTGACTTGGAATTTGCTTCTCTTGTAGAACAATTTCTTCAGGGAATCCCTTTTCTTCATCTTTACCTATACCTGATAAATAGACAGTCTTGGGACTGAAGATGGTAGGTGTCCAGCCCCCAAATCTCATCTCAGCTCTGCCTCAGATGATTTCCCCAGATTGGCAGCCCTTGCCTGTAAGTCTTGGGCTCAGCAGCCCACAGGCACCCACCTTCTTCATCTGACGTCCAACACCCATTTGAAATGAGGCATGTGGCGACTGCCGGAACTGGTCCACTTGTATCCAGCAGTGAAGGCTTCCCTCACCTGGAAGCTGTCCCCATTCTGCTGGTCCCCTCTGCTGAGTCAGCAGAAGCTGAACCCGCTAACGAAGGTGTTGCTGTGGCGGAAGACTTGGAGGGATGACTAGGCCACTGTGTCTTTCCCCGGGATCTTGGGAGAGCCCTATTCCCATTTTCTCTCTGCAAAGAAGATAGCCCTGGGACAAGGGTTCATTTGCAGTGTTTTTCTAAAACCCTGTATGAGTCTGATGAAAGTAATAGATTTCTTCTCTGAGAAAACATGTCCGTTCCCAAGACCCCTGAAAGTATGTGAACTTAAGTCTTGCCCCTGATTTCTGGGTGGAACCAATCTTGCTGGATTAAAATCCTTGTCATCATAGGGCATCACCTGAACATTCTGGAGCCTTTTTTCTGGGTATCCTACAGACATGTTCTTGATTATTATTAAATATATCTTAAACATAGAGAAGCATTGCAGGAGTTGTGTAGAACTTTTGGGTCCCCTCACGCCGCCTTCACACTGCTGTGACACAAGGTCACACTGTATTCATCAAAACTGTGATTTTTTTTTTGTTTTTTGTTTTTTGTTTTTTTTGAAACAGGGTTTCTCTGTAGCTTTGGAGCCTGTCCTGGAACTAGTTCTTGTAGACCAGGCTGGCCTCGAACTCACAGAGATCCTCCTGCCTCATGCCTCCTGATTGCTGGGATTAAAGGCGTGCACCACCACTGCCCGGCCAAAACTGTGATCTTGTGCGCATGCCTTTAATCCCAGAACTTGGAAGGCAGAGGCAGGCAGATCTCTGCGGGTCCGAGGCCAGCATAGTCTATAAAGCAAGTTCCAGAGCCGCTAGTGCTGTTACACAGAGAAACCCTGTCTCGAAAACCAAAACAGAACAACAGAAACAAAAAGCTGATCTGTCGCGAAAGCCTGTGTGACTTGGATGACCCACTTTGTGCCTCCGCGTCCCTTGAACTCCACTATCCTTCCCTTCCTCACTGTGGAGATCGCCATTTTGAAGGAAAACCTTAATCAGGCGTTAGCAGTTACCTCCAAACCCTCAAATGCAGACAATACATATAGAGCAAGAAAATCTTGAAGACAAGTCAGTCCTTCTCAGGAGGCAGATTGTAACTAGTCCCTGCTAGGAATGTGAACTCCATCCCTTGCTTGAGGTGGTGTCGACCAGATGGGTGTGGCGATACATTTCTGCAACCCAGATGCACAAGAGGGAGGCAGGAGGAGCACAAGTTCCAGGCCAGCCTGGGCTATGAAAACCTCTATCAAAGCAAAAATAAAACAAAGTTGTGTGCTAGATTTCTCCTAATAGAGTCAAATAGTTCCCCCTCATCACTGATCAGCATCTTGGGGAGGAACTGCTTAAAACTCTGTGGCTGCAGTTTGCATTCGACCTTCTTTTGCCATAATGTACCATTCATGTTCATCTGGCCTGTGGTCTTTGCAGCCTGCAGTTCCTCTCCTGGCCTCTCCAATGGAGTTTCTGGACCTATCTGTAGAGGCTTCTGGTCTTTATTTCTTCCCCAGCCAATTGAAAGTCAGCTCCAGAGCCTACCCTGCCCTGGCTTGATCAGGAGCCCCACCTCCTCATTTGATGCCAGAGGAAATTGAGGTTGGATGACAAAGGGAACACTTTCCAGCTGACTGGTGACTGAGCTGAGCAAGAATGAGCTGCTGTCCTCTGCAAGTCTAAACTCTGAGTTGCTCTCTCCATCTCCTGAGCGCCCTTCCCCTCAAGTGTCTACCAGTTCCAGGCTGTTTGCTTGGGTCCTGATAAGCTGGGAGCCTAAAGCCCTTGTTTTGGGCAGGGCAAGGGCAAGGCCCAGAGTGCTGGTCCCCTTATCTTTTAGAACCAAGAAGGGAGGGGGAGGGGCATCTGGGTGACACTTGGGCTGGATAAGGTAACCCAGGGCTGCCTTCAGACTTGGAATGTGAGGGTGTAGACAGAGAAGCAGGGTTCTGACTGCACCCAGGAGAAAGGTACTTCAAGGGCTCTGCCCCAGACTCTCTGCAGAAAGACGACAGAGGAGACGAAAGCCTTAGAAGCACCTGGAGTCTGGTGCCCTTTGACTCCTCCAAAGATAAAATAGGGGCTGGAGATGCAGCTCAGTTGGTGTAGTCTTTGCCTGGCGTAGATAAATCCACAGGTTCCATCCCCAGCACTACTTAAAACAGGTGTGGTCGCCCACAGGTGTAATTCCAGCACCTGGTGGAGTTCAGGGTCATCCTAGGGAAGCTGCAGGCAAATGAGCCCCTGCCTAAAAAAACAAATAGAAAAAATAAGGATAGAGCCATGCTGAGCGGAGGGCAGAAGGGTTAGTGGGTGTGTTTAGTGAGGCTGGTGTTTACACACAGTGCCTCAGCTCCAGGCTGTCCCTGGACTGGACATTTGTATTAGGAACGGAAAACAGGACGGAGGGCTTTTCAAGAATGCGGGGGCGGGGCATGCACACCTTTAATCCCAACACTCAGAGGCAGGTGGATCTCTATGAGTTTGAGGCCAGACTGGTCTGCAAAGCGAGTTCCAGGACAGCCAGAGCTGTTGCACAGAGAAACCCTGCCTTGAAAACCACACATTCCACACCACCCCCACACCACCCCAACCCACCCCCAAAAAACCCAAAAAACTGGGAACGAGTGAAGTGTCTGTTGTGGCTCTGGTTCCATTCAAGAGCACACAATGTGGTAGGGTCTCAGGTAGGGGCTGCCTCCCCAGCGTAGACTTACTGCCCTTTCAGCCCAGAACTTCTGCCCTTCTTGATGTCACTGACAGCTAAGCAATAACCTGTGTTCTGGAATGGAAATACACAGTGGACAAGATACAGTCCCCGCCCTTGGAGATGGTCTGAGCTGGAAATTAATCCAGCAGACTGAACTGCTGAGGAATAGCAACAGCTGGCGTTCCAGGGAGCCAGAGGCCACACGTTGGTTAGACAGTGCCCAGGTTAGTCGGGCTGCCATGCTGCAGAGAGGAACAGGGGCAGCCTGAGCCCAGGGAAGAACAAGGCTGACTATGGCAAGAGGCCAGTGAGTGGCTGAGAAGACGAAAGCAAGGCCAGCAGCAAGTAAGCTTCACATAACTTTAGGAGGGCCATGTATGGCACTGGTGCTGGGCTCAGAGCTGGGCAGCTGTGTGCCTGGCAGCGGAGGCAACTGAAGGCGGGGTGGCTTCAATCCAACGAGGAACTTCTCTGTGGTGCTGGTCGGAGATGGACCCTGTGCTCATCTTCTGGTGTCCAGAGTGACTGTTTCTGGCCAGCCAAGAAGTGGGAAGTAGTGGGAAGAGGCTGGGCTCCTAGATGGTAACCGTAGCTGTCTAGGCTCTGGCAGTACCCCAGTTGGGGACAGAGTGGCTGGAGTCTCCAGAAGGCCATCCAGGGAGAAGTGCTTATCCATAGGGAGGGCCATCAGCTCCATGAGGTCTTTGCCAGCCAGCTAGAGGTAACCATAGCTCACAATGTGTTCTTCATATGAAAGCGAATGTGCATTCTTTGTTCTCTGTGTGTGGATGTATGCTTAATGTGTGGGCAAATCTGAATGTGTGTAGTTGTTCATAGTTCCTCTGTCCCTGCCTTTGAAACACACAGAGTCCCATGAGTTTAACTTCTTACCTATGACTTATGGAAGCATGGGAAGTAGTAGTTGCCTGCTTGTTGCCCAGAGGGACAGCTCTTTATGTGTGGAGGAGGCATTGCGAAGACCACAACTCTCTGTAAAGTCTCATAATCCCAAGAGGTGATTGGGAACTTCTAAGCAGGAGCTCAGTGACACCACCCCACTCCTACTAGAGGGTCCCCAGCCCAAGAGAGCCTGTGTATAGCTCCCCCTACAGGCCTGTGGGGCTTTCAGTCTGGAATGGTTTCTAGAGAGGTTTGTAAAATCTCTGCTAGTCAACCTGTCAGAGGCACGTCCTTCCTGCTCAGAACACCAGGTTCATCATGCAGCAGGCCCTCCTTATCTGGTGTATCAAGTAGAGGAGAGGGCACCTTCTCCCGTAAGGAGCTCCTGTTCACCGCTGGGGGAGGTGCGAGTTAATACAGTCATTATTACATAGAAATCAGTTTCAGGATTCTCAAAAGTAGAACTACCATGTGACCTGACGGACCTATATCCAGACAATTTCAAACACAGCCATAAGGATATTTGCACGCCAAATGTTTGTTGCTGCTTAATCTATAGCAAATAATTGTAATTAACGTAGTTGCCTATCAACAGATGAAAGGATAATGAAATTTTTGTGCATATGTAAAAAGTGGAATACTATTCACCTCTGATTTTTTTTTTGTTGTTTTCTGTCTTTTTTAGTCAATATGATCTAATTGATCATTTCAAGATCCACCCTTGTGCTTTGCCCACTCACTCTGAGGCCCTTGGTCTAGACCTGCAGTCAGGGATGATGCTGAAGTCTAGGAGGTTGTCTTTTCTGTATACACAGGTTCTGTGGCAAAGCTTCATGTTATGTTAGACACAGTAAGCTTTAATGGCCGATCCAAACAGAACAGTTATAGCATATCTGTGGTGAATTACATGGTCTCTCTCACTGATAAGTTTTCTTTATGGGCTGTCGGTCTACCTGTTTTTGTAGCTTGGTGATAAAACTAATGTTTCTTCTCACCTTCTCCACCTTCTGAGTTTCACCGGTACATTAGTTCTTGCCAGTCTTTATAGCTTCCGCATGTGGTCTCTTTTTCCTTTTACTAAATTGGGAACTCTCTTTTACTCCTTGGTTTTTCTTGGGCATATCTAGATTGCCAGTTTTACCGCTCTTGATTTCAGAGCCACCATTGGGTAAAACAAGAATGGCTTAGTCACGAGCATTGTGATGTTGGAACTGGTGACTATCTATCTGATCCCCAGACACCCTGAGAGACTACAGTGTGAGTTATATACATGTAACATGGATACTCTGCACAAGGGGTTAGGTATGTCTCAGGAAGGAACAGCACAGGACAATATGAGACTTCACCACATGGTTCACAACAATAAGCAATTTAAGACAGGCGGATCTCTGTGAGTTGAAGGCCAGCCTGGTCTATAGAGTGAGTTCCAGGACACGCTCCAAAGCTACAGAGAAACCCTATCTTGAAAAAACAAAATATGCAATTTAAAAAGTCAATTATTTCTGGAATTTTCCTTGTGTATCTCTTGTGTCTGTGGTGCTCTGGATGGAAATTAGTGCCCCACTCAGACAGACAAGCAGCCTTCCGCTAGCTCTCTCTCTAGGCCCCCAAATGTTTCATGCAATGCTTTCAAATTGCGACAAGCTACAGGTAACTGAAGCCTCTGATAAGTGTGAGTCCTGTATCACCAAACTGACCCTCACCTAATGGATGTTCCTTCCACCCGCCCCCTGCACAAGGCTGCATTTCCTTCGCTGCGCCTTCCTAATTCTCGCTATCGGCTGTTCCTGGGTATGCATGAGATAGCTCCTTATTGATTTGCCTTGCGCCGTGATACGTGGTACTGAGCTTTAGACTGGGTCCTTCTGGAACTCTGGTGTGTTACCCAAGGATTCACTAGAAAACAAAGCGGTAGAATGATCTCTCTGTATTTTAGAATGGGATTTAGTAGTGGCTGATAGGCTGTGGTCTGGCTGGTACAATGACTATCTTCCAACAGAAAGTCCAAGAACCCAATAGTTGTCTGGTTCATAAGGCTGGATGTCTCAACGGTCTTCAGTATATGCTGGAATACCAGAGAAGTAGGCTCTAATACCAGTGAAGGAATGAACTTACCAACGAGAGGAAGGGCAAGCAGGCAAAAGAGTAAGCTTCCTTCTTTCATGTTCTTTATGTAGGCTGCTACCAGAAGGTGTAGTCCAGATTTGGGTGTGTTTTCTGACCTTCAATGATACAATAAAGAAAAATCCCAGGTGGTGGTGGCACACAGTTAATCCCAGCATTCAGGAGGCAGAGGCAGATGGATCTCTGTGTGTTCTAGGACAACTTGGTCTACACAATGCATTCCAGGGTAGCTAGGGCTATGTAGGAAGAGAGGCCCTATCTTTAAAAGGAAAAAAAAAGCCAGGCAGTGGTGATGTATGGCTTTTATCCCAGCACTCAGGAAGCAGATGCAGGTAGATCTCTGAGTTGATTCCACGGCAGGTAGCCAGGGCTACAGGGCTACAAAGAGGAACCCTAACTTGAAAAACAAAATAAGCCAAAGTCCCTCCCAGGTGTACCCAGCAGCTTCAGTTTTAGTTAATTCCAATAGTCAACTTGACAACCCAGAAGAGCTGTTCTGATTGGCCTTGAACTCAGAGCAATCCTCCTGCCTCTCTTCTAAGTGCAGGTTTCAAAATCTTTTATTACCTTTGTTTATTTTGTTTATTTATAGTGTTAAAGATCTGATTTATCTTGTTCTGCGACGGGGTATCCTGTAGCCCAGGTTAGCCTTGAACTGTGTGCAGCTAAGGATGAACCTGAGTGTCGCTTGTCGGTCACTACCTCCGGAGTCGTTGGGATTCCATTATAGGCCTGCGTGTCTTCACCATCTCATTACAGGCAGGGCTGGGTCTTGGTCCCAGGCTCCTTTGGCACGCCAACCTGGTTCTCTTCCCACTGTAGCACATTATTATATTTCATTTATCTAATTTTCGAGGCAGTCTCATGTAGCCTAAGCTAGCCTCTCTGACCTTGCATTTTTGATCCTCCTGCTTCCCCGCTCCCCGATGCTGGAATTAGAGTGCATGACTATGCCCAGCTTATGTGAGACTAAGGATAAGGACCTAGGGCTCCCTGCATGCTAGGCAAGCACTCTACCAGCCCATATTTATTTCTATTACACAATTGTACTTATTTTAAGGTGCTGTGTGATATTTCAGTATAGGATTATATTAAAAATGATTCAGTCGGAGTTCTTAGCGCGTTCACTGAAAATGTTCATAAGCCCTTTTAAGCATTGCTTTTTTTTTTTTCTTTTTTGACACAAGGTTTCTCTGTGTAACAGTCCTGGCTATTCTGGAACTTGCTTTGGAGACTAGGCTGACCTTAAACTCTCTTAGATCCTCTTGCCTCTGCCTCCCAAGTGCTGGGGTTAAAGGCATGCGCCACTACCGCCCAACTCAAGCAATTTTTAAAAAATACAATGTTTTCTACTCTCCTCATACTACTCTTCAGTAGCTTACCAGAACCTTTTCCTCCTCTTTAACTGAAATTTAAACCCAGTGATTAGCCTCTCTCTACCTTGTCTTGCCATCCTGGGTCTCTGTTAGCTAACCCATTCTACTTCCTGCTATGAAATGATGCTTTTAGGTTCTACACTTGTCTTTCTGTGCCTGGCTCATTCACTTAATGTAACATTCTCTGGGTTTGTCAGTTTTGGTGCAAGTAGCAAAATCTCATTCTTATTTATGACTAAAAATGTCTCATTGCAGAGCTGTGATAACCAAAGCCATACAGCACTGGTATAGAGCAGACACGAGCCAATGGATCACAATAGCAGCGCCTCAAGGAATAAATCCACATATTTACACACATTGTTTCTCAGCAACATGTATAAAGAGCATACAGCCTCTGATAAATGGTGCTAGGAAACTGGATATCAATAGCCACACATAGAAGAATGAAACCAGACTCCTGTCTTCTACACACAAACACCAACTCAGTGTAAGACCTGAAACTACTGGGGAAAAAAACTTAGGACTGGGCCTGATGATGATGCATTTAATCCCAACAATTAGAAGGCAGAGGCAGGCAGATCTCTGGAGTTTGAGGCCAGTCTGGTCTACATAGAGCATCCCAGGCCAGCCATTGCTCTACAGTGAGACCCTGTCTTAACAAAACATGTGTGCATGCGCGCGTGCACACACACACACACACACACACACACACACATACAAATGCACTTAGGGAAAACACTTGGGAAATGGGATTAGGGCCAATATTCTTCAGAGAAGACTCCTAGGAGCACAATGGTAAGATCCTGTGTGTGCTGAGTTCTCAGTCCTGATTCTTGGATTCCTGCCTTTGGAATGCAGCCCTCCTCACCGGCTTCCTTAACTGCCATCTCCTTCCTTTGCAGCCACCCGGGAGTCAGCCTTTGTCCATGCCATTGCCTCTGCTGGAGTGGCCTTCGCGGTGACACGCGCAGAGGGCTCAGCAGCCATCTGTGGGTGCAGTAGCCGCCTCCAGGGCTCCCCAGGCGAGGGCTGGAAGTGGGGCGGCTGTAGTGAGGACATTGAGTTTGGTGGAATGGTGTCTCGGGAGTTTGCCGATGCCAGGGAGAACCGGCCAGATGCCCGCTCTGCCATGAACCGCCACAACAACGAGGCTGGGCGCCAGGTATGTACGCAGAACTCCGGGATTCCAAAGCAAGAGCTGCTTTTTCATTGGGGTGCCCAATGAAGAGGGGCAGAACAGGGTGGAGGAGGGACTGCTCTTGGTGACCAGGCTGCAGGTCTGCTTTCCTTCTGTCAAGGGACATTGTGACACTACTCGACTGTACCTCAAGTGTCTGGTATGTTCCCAAGCTCACCTGTGGAGTTAGGGTCCTTGAGAAGGAAACAAATGGAGGGAGGCTGCCATAGAGCATGCAGTGTCCAAGGGTTCTGCACACATAAAAGGACAAGACATGAAAGGGAAAACAGAGGGGAGAAGCACATGAATGGATGGATAGATATAGTAGATATAGATTGAACTGATACAAAGAATTATAGTGCAGAGATGATACATGCTATTGAGATGGTGGGAGGGAGAAAGAGTATGAGAATATGAGAATGTGGAACAGAACAGGAAACCATGATGACAGAGCATTTTGAAGGTCCCTTCCTCTTGGCTATACCTGGGTATAGCCTTTTATTTACCTTCCTCTGGGTATCCCTGGCCTTCAGGAGCTGATGTTGAGATTTCAGGGGAAAGTGAAGGTCTGAACTTACCTACATAGACAAATTTCACTGCAGCAGCTCATCCTCAAAGCTGCTTAGTGTCCCTCACACCCAGAGTCCAGCTTCCCATCCCAGAGAACGAGGGTAGATAGGCAGGAAGTGCTCAGTGGTATAGCAGAGCCAAGGAATGAGTCAGGAGCTGGAGTGGGACCTTGCACCGCCCAGGGATGTCTGTCGTCAGGCATCTTGAGAAGCGGAGCTGACTATGGAAGTGAAAACAGAGATGTTTCTTGAAAGTGTATTTCATAGGCTTTTTGAAGTGTGTATGGTGGGGCAGGCCTGTAATCCCAACACTCAGCAGAGGTCAGCCTTGTACATGAGATACTGTCTCCAAAAGCAAGCAAGCAAGCAAGCAAGCATTTCATTAACTGATGGCTCCTCTGCCCAGCTCCTGTCACCAGGCACCCCCTGTCCTTCACTATAGCAGACATTTGGAGACACCACGCTTGCCTGAGGACAAGCTGTCACAGTGACATTTGCTTCTGTACATCAGGAACCTCAGACTCTCAGACCTTCCATCTCTGCCTAAAACTCAACACTAGCTCAATCCACTTATCCTTCAGACAAAGGATAGGATATTCTCCTCTGGGCAACCCAGCTCTCTCAGAATGAATGGTGGGGAGGGGGTTCCTAAAGCATGGCAGCTGGGTCACTTTATAGTGAGTATTGAAGGTGATAATTGCCTCCTACCTGCAAGAATTTCCAGAAAGCAGCGGGAGGTGATGGGGGTAGCTGTGGTGCAGGTCTTTAATCTTAGCAGGCAGAGGCGAGTGGGTCTCTGTGTGTTTGAGGCCAGCCTGAACTACTTAGAGAGTTCCAAGCCAGTGGGAAACTACATATAGAGACTCTGCCGCCACTCCCTCTCCCCACCCCGAAAACCACAAAAAAAAACCACACACACACACACACACACACACACACAGAATTTTCAGAAAGCACACAGTAAAACAAACAACCAAGAGTTTAACTAGATGTGATGATTTAGGCCAGCAGTCCCAGCACGTGGATGGTTGAGGCCAGAGGGTCATTTAAGCCTGGGCTATACTGTGAGTTTGAGGCCAGGTTGGGTTATATAGTGAGACCTTGTCTCAAAAAAAAAAAAAAAAACAGTAACAACAACAAAAAACCCAGAAAACAAAACCACAACTTCTTTTTTATTTAAAAAAGGACAGAGGCCGGATGATGCCGCACACCTTTAATCCCAGCACTTGGGAGGCAGAGGCAGGCAGATCTCTGTGAGTTCGAGGCCAGCCTGATCTACAAGAGCTCGTTCCAGGACAGCCTCAAAAGCTACAGAGAAACCTTGCCTTGAAAAACCAAAAAATAAAATAAAATAAAATAAATAAGTAAAAACGAACAGAATTTGCATAAGTGGGCACTATAAGGGGTTAAAAAAAAAATGAAAACTTCACAAAAACCATTGGTATCTCCAGAGAGATCAAACCCTGTCCTGTGACATTGGAGCAATGTGTCAGTTTTAAAGAGGAGTGAGAAAGAAGAGCTCTTAGAAATTAAAACTATGGCGCTTACAAGATGGTGTGGCAGATAAACACACTTGCCTCCAAGGCTGACAGCCTGAGTTTGATCTCCACAACCCATCAAGTAGAAGGAAGAACAAACTCCTCCTGAAAATGTCCTCTGACTCCCACACCCTGTGGTGTGCATGTGTGCATTTATATATGCACATAATAAATGAATAAATGGTGGGGGGTTGTTTTCTAGACAGAGTCTCTCTATGTAGTCCTGGGGGTCCTGAAACTCATTTTTTTTTAATTTTTTGAGACATGGTTTCTCTGTAGCTTTGGAGCCTGTCCTGGAACTAGATTTTGTAGACCAGGCTGGCCTCGAACTCACAGAGATCCACCTGCCTCTGCCTCCCGGGTGTTGGGCTTAAAGGCATGCGCCACCACCGCCCGGCTGAAACTCACTTTGTAGACCAGGCTGGTCTTGAACTCAGAGATTTGCTTGCTTCTGCTCTGGGGTGCTGGGGTTTAAGGTATGTAGTACAATGCCTGTGGCCTTCAGTGCTTTAAAAAAAAACTGCTGGGTGGTAGTGGCGCACACCTTTTAATCCCAGCACTTGGGAGGCAGAGACAGGTGGGTCTGTGTCAGTTTAAGGCCAACCTGATCTACAAAGCGAGTTCCAAGACAGCTATGACTGTTATACTGAGAAATACTTTCTTGAAAACCAAAAGTGTAATAATAATAATAATAATGTAAAAGTATTATAAGAACAAACATTTCATCAAACGTTTTGGGGATTATGTTCATGAGAGACAAGGGAGGACATGAAGAGGAAGCTAGCAAAGACACAGGCAGGAAGCTTCCCTAGAATGTAGGTTTTAGCTCACACAGGCCTTGCTCAAGGATGGGGATAAAAGGGTAAAGTGAGCTCAAGGCTCACAAGCCCTGGATGCACTTTTTAGAGCAGTTGTTCTCAACTAGAGGTTTGCAACTCCTTTGGGTGGAGTGACCCTTTCACAGGGCTCACCTAAGGCCAATTGCATACCAGATATTTACATTACAATTCATAGCAGTAGCAAAATTACAGTTATGAAGTAGCAATGAAAATAGTTTTATGGTTGGGGGTCACCACAACACGAGGAACTGTATTAAAGGGTCATAGCATCAGGAAGGTTAAGAACCACCATTTTAGGGGATTAGCATTTGGTTCTTGCACCTACACAGGGTGGCTCATAACTGGCTGGAACTCCAGCTACAAGACACCTGTTACCCTGCTCAAAAAACAAAAAAAAAGGAGGGGTGGGAGAAGCCCCCTTCCCCAAGGTATGTTACGAAATTCAGAGCCTGTAACCTAGAGCAACCCTCCAATCTTCAAAGAGAATACTTGTTGTTCCTGCAAAAGATGGGGCATCCAAAAGTCACTGGAAGCTAGAAGGGAATAGAACAACACTTTCAGGATTCTGAGCGACAAAGCGATCTTAAATCAAGAATTTCATTCCCAGCTGCACTATGAAAGGAGGCACAGTAGAAAAGATTTGTCTTCAGACAGTCCCATTTCACAAAGTTGACTAGACGGCAGAAAGATGTCTTAAAGATGAAATAAGTAAAATATCTTTTTGTTTTAATGTTTTTATTACATTGTGTATGTGTGTGTGTGTGTTAGAGGCATGTTCCACAGTATGTGTGTGTGTGTGTGTGTGTGTGTGTGTGGTAGATGCATGTCACACAGTGTGTATGTGTGTAGATGCATGTTCCAGTGTGTATTTGTGTAGATGCATGTTCCAATGTGTGTGTGAGTGTGTGTGTGTGTGTGTGTGTGTGTGTGTGTGTAGATGCATGTTCCACAGCATGTGTGTGTAGAAGTTAGGGCACAGCTTTCAGGAGTCGGTTTTCTCATGCAGGGAGCCATGTTCTGTGATGAACATGGGTCAACTGGCTCAGTGGCCAGACCTTGCCAGACTGAGCTACCTCACCGGCCCTTTTTGTTTGCTTTTCGATATCAGTTCAAGATGAGCTTGAATTCTTTACATAGCAAAGAATGACCATCTTCCAAACTCCCGCGTCCCCTTCTTACGTGCTGGGACTATGGACCTATACCACCACATTCAAATTATGAGACGCTAGGGATCAAACCCAGGCTGCATGCCCAGCATGCTAGACAAGTGCTTTCCCCTCTGAGTTTTATCTCCAGTCCTGATGCTTGAACATCACAAGGGAATGTTTGGCGGTGAGAAAATACAGGGCTGACCCATGGTGGGTGTGTTAATCACATAACAGAGTGCTGTGTGGGAAAGGAAGTGTCACCTTAGCCTGCTTACGCAGCCAGTGCCCTTGGCAGTGAGTATTGAAGGGAGAGATCATCCTACGGTTTTTAGGGCGGAAAGAGGGAAGATTTGGCTCTGCAGGGAGAGGTGAGAGTGGTAAATTTCAACACTTCACGCTAAGAGAGCAACAGACAACACCTTCCATCCAAAAATCAAGAAGCAGCAAGTGCGATGACAGCCCTGCATACTTCAAGGCACTGCCTTGCATGGTCAGGAATTATGCCACGCAGACGAGCTTCGGCCAGGATCCCTGCTTTCACCAGCAGGTCTCCGCTGCTGTTGAGCTCATTGACCAAGTAAAACAAAAAAGAGAAGACTGAGGAAGGAGAAACGGGAAGAGCCTCTCTCAGAAAGCCTGGCTGCGGAAGAGAAGGATGTGGTATTAGATAAGCCGGACAAGCCAGGCATGGGGTTTTTCTATCATGCCCGTGGGCCAGTTCCATAAGAAGGTGAAGAAGCAGCTGAGAGTTAGATGAGGTGCAAGCAGGTCTGAACCCAGAGTGATTGAAGCCTTAAGCCGAAGCTTTCCAATACAAATCCTTGCAAACCACAGCCCGAGCTGCTTGGGTAGGTTAGCTCTCAGGTAGGTATACTGAAAGAATGCCCAGTTAAAATGCACTTGCGAGTCTTTTGAAAGAGTCTTACAGTGTAGCTCAGACTGGCCTCCAACTCTCCATCCTCCAGCCTTAGCATTCACCTACAGTCATGTGCCATCATGGTGGGCAGGTCTTCCTCTTCTATCACAACCCTCTCTCCTTCCTTCCTTCCATCAAGAGTGCGTACAGAATAAACAGGGGAATGATGGAGCTTGAGAGAACTTTCCAGACCCTAGACTCTTGATTCCTGGGGTCTGACAGGTGAACTGTCACTCTAGGGAAGGTAGGGGCCAAGGGATACATGGAGATGGTCTGTGCCTCAGTTTCCTGTCTCCGCTTAAAGTATTTTAACTGGGAAAAAAAAGAAAAAAATACTTTAACTGGTGGTGGTGCATGCCTTTAATCCCAGCACTCTGGAGGCAGGGGCAGATAGATCTGGGAGTTTGAGACCACCCTGGTCTACAAATCGAGTTCCAGAACAGACTCCAAAGATACACAGAGAAACCCTGTCTCAAAAACAAAACAAAACAAAACAAAAACAAACAAACAAAAAAAGAAATAAAGGAGAGAAAAGAAACCCTGTCTCGAAAAAATAAAAACAAAATTAAAATATTCTAACTGCCATTGCAATTGATCATACTTACAGGGTACAATGAGACCTTTCAATATGTGAATATAAAAATCATGACCAGATGAGGGTAGGAAGCATTCCTATCACCTGAAAAAGTATTTCGGCAGGCATGGTGGCGCATATCTGCAATCCCAGCACTTGGAGGCACAGGCAGAATTGCCACAAGTTCAAGGCTAGCCTGGGTTATGTACTGAGTTCCAGACCAGCCAGCACCACATTGTGAGAACCTGTCTCAAAATGAAAAAGAAATTTTTTTTTTCTGTTTGAACATTCAAAATCTCCCACCCATCGTTTGAAGCAGCTCTTTGTCTGCTGTGGTGGTCACTTTGTGCTCTAGGCTCTCAAGGGTATACACTTCCCTTCCAGTGACCTCTTCAAGTCTTAGCCTCACCACACTTGGGCCCAAGCATCCATCCAGCATGAGAACCTGGACCACAACAAGATCTAAGCAGTGGCTACCCCCATGGCCAGCTTGCTCTTTCAATAGTGCAGTGGATGTTGACTATGGATGCAACATTCTGCATGCTTTTCTTTCACTGAGCCTTAAACTATGTGTGTTTTGCACAGACAGTGTTTCTTGGAATGTAAAAGGAAAGATGCAAGAAGGTGTCCAGAGCAGATGTTCGAGGGCTGGGAGGGAAGGCTAGAAGTCCGGAGTAAAGAAACAGGGAGTAGTAGTCCCTGTGTGTGGTAGGGAGGGCTTGGAATCTGAGGACAATGGACAGGGCCACTAGAGACTGTTCTGTTGGTTGTATGTCCCCCTTGTCTCCACCCCATTCCCTAAAGAAAGGGAGGTGGAATTCCCTTCTTGAAGCACCTCTACTTCTTCCACTCAGGAAGGAGCAAGGTGGAGCCGAACGGTGGTGGCACACACTTTTAATCCTAGCACTCGGGAGGCAGAGGCAGGCAGATCTCAGTGAGTTCAAGGTCTGCTTGATCTACAAAGTGAGTTCCAGAACAGCCAGTAAGGTCTCCATTGTCTATACGGAAGGCTTCTGTTCATCCAGGTCCCTGTGAATATAGGGACCACTCTAAGCACCCCGACTTCATACTCCTAGTCTTCACACCAAGGCCATAGCATCTGCTCTAGGCAGCTCTCCACATCTTCCATCCAGCACCCCCACACTGACCACTTGAAGCTTTCTGCACTCTATCCTAAACACCCCTGGAAAGAGAATTAGCTGGGCCTACACGGAGAAGGAAGCTCCCGGGCCCCTGAGGCGTTGGATCTTGCAGGGAAGACCCAGGCCACCATAGAAAAGGCAATGCCCACAAAGAGGAGACTCGGGGGCTTTCTGGAGTCGGTGGGCTGCAAGCAGACCCCCTGGTAGAGCTACACCAGGCAGACACAGATTTTGTGCTTGTCTCCTCAGGCCATCGCCAGTCACATGCACCTCAAGTGCAAATGCCACGGACTATCCGGCAGCTGCGAAGTGAAGACCTGCTGGTGGTCGCAGCCGGACTTCCGCACCGTCGGGGATTTCCTCAAAGACAAATACGACAGCGCCTCGGAGATGGTGGTGGAGAAGCACCGCGAGTCTCGTGGCTGGGTGGAGACCCTGAGACCGCGATACACGTACTTCAAGGTGCCCACAGAGCGCGACCTGGTCTACTATGAGGCCTCCCCCAACTTCTGTGAGCCGAACCCAGAAACCGGCTCCTTCGGGACGCGCGACCGCACCTGCAACGTGAGCTCGCACGGCATAGACGGATGTGACCTGCTGTGCTGCGGGCGCGGACACAACGCACGCACTGAGCGACGGAGGGAGAAGTGCCACTGTGTTTTCCACTGGTGCTGCTACGTCAGCTGCCAGGAGTGCACACGCGTCTATGACGTGCACACCTGCAAGTAGGAGGGTTCCTAATGGAGGGAGCAGGGCTCATACTTAGGGGCAGGGTTCCTACCTGGGGGCGGGGTTCCTACTTGGAGGGGTCTCATACCTGAGGATCTAGTTCCTACTTGAGGATAGGGCTCCTACCTGTGAACGGCTCCTTCCTACGGATCCGGTTTCTACCTTTAGCTGGGGCTCCTATTTGGGGTCTGGGTTCCTTTTTAACAGAGAGCTCCTGCCTGGGAGGGGCTCTACCTAGGGATGGAATTCCAATCTGGGACGACGGTCCTACCCCAATGGCTCAAACCGGGACAAGCGAGCAACTCCCTCAATTAGGTGGGGTTCGTGGATGGGCGGAGAGGATTTGGGTCCCTCCTCCCAGAGGCTGCTGCTCTAAATAGATTGAGAGGGTGCTTCAGGGTGGGCCCTACTGGGCTTGGGGATCCAGTTGGGGCGGGACTTCACCTTGAGTGGGTGGAACTTCTGAGCGCAAAGAAAGAAAGGAGACCCCATTCCGTTGGGGTGAGGCTATGCTTCACTGAGGACTCATGGGGCAGAACTCCAGGGAAGGAGGAGTTCCCAAATAATCCTAGGCTCTGAGCTGGCAATTCAGCTACCACATGGCTCCTTTTCAGTCCCTGTGTGTGGATCCACCTGCTTCATCTATGCCTAGCCATGAGAATGGCAGAATGAGCCATGGAGAACTCAGGGGTGATGCCAGATCCCATCTCCATACCTGGGAACCCCTTTCTAGGCACCCCTTGTGCCTGGGCGTTCCTACCCTCCTTAACAGATCTCTCCAGAGGAAGATTTGCGGTTTCCCAGAGTTCAAGTGGACAAGCACTGAGTAGAGAGAGTATTTCGGGGATGGGCGCTGCTAAGAAGGTTCTGGAGGCCTGGCGTCTTCCCATCATAGCCTGTCTCTGCCCTGATACCCTACACTCAGATCTCTTCCCAGGAAACCTTCCCGGCTCATCTGGTCAGTGATACCCAGGCCCCAAAGGTGCTCAGAGATGTTGACTTCACTTTGAGTTGTATGAACTTCAGGGGCATTAGGACTGCAGAGACGAGGTGTCTCCTGGAGCACCCCATGTTCAGGACTGATCCCCAGAGACTGCTATTGAGGCAATGGTCACCAGGTCTGTTGGCCACTAGCCTGTCCCCAAGCTTCTCTTGCGTCTGTCTGGCCTGGAAGTGAGACACTGCAGGCCATCTGCCACAAGAACTTCCTGAATCGAATCCCTGCCACTGTGAATTGTCCCCACCTCCAGGCAGGGGAGGGGATGTGGCCTGATAGGAGTGTGCCCCAAGAGCACGGAAGAGAAGCAGAAGCAGCACCGTGGTGACTGTCTTCTGCCTGGAACTTTGCATTTGGGGCTGTAATTTTATTTCCAATGCTGCTATATCCACCATCACTGGAATTAGACAAACGTGACTTTTTTTCTTTTCTTTTCTTTCTATGAAAGAAATTATTTTAGTTATAGTATGTTTGTTTCAAATAATGGGGAAAGTAAACAAGAAAGAAAAAACACCCAAGTCTGTGGTTTGTACTAGATTTTCCCTTTTATTAACATGTTTTACTTGCACATACTGATGGAGTTTGTTAGGGCATCCTGTGCTGATCCCCTGAGTGTAATTTGCATTTCCCTGTCCTTGTTATTTGTGGTATGTCTGCACTATGTTGGGGACCTGAGGATGCCAGCTGTGTTGGAGGGGGCTGTGTTGGAGGAGGCCGCTAGTTAGTTCTCGGCCACTTAGCCCCAAAATAACCACACAAAATCTGTATTATTTAAATCACTGCCTGGCCCATTAGCTCTAGCTTTTTATTGGCTAATTCTTACATCTTAATTTAACCCATCTCCATTAATCTTTGCATCACCATTAGGTCATGGCCTACCAGCAAAGTTTCAGCACATCTGTCTCCAGCTGCGGCTCCATGGCTTCTCTCCGACTCTGCCTCCTTTCTCCCAACATTCTGTTTGGTTTTCCCCACCTAGATAAATTCTGCCCTGCTATAGGTCCAAAGCAGTTTCTTTATTCATTAGTGATAATCACAGCATACAGAGGGAAATCCCGTGTCAGGATTGGGTCTCAGAACCAAGCAGAGACCATCAACCTCCAGAGAAGTCTTTGGGCCCAGAATTCCAAGAAGAAAGAATAGAAATAGCTAAGTCAGGAAATGAACTAGTCAATTGCAGCAAAAATCTGGTATAGAGCAGATTTGAGAGCTTGGATAGAGAGTGCGGGTGGGGTTTTAAGAAAGTAAGGGAGCTGGGGAGCCAGACAGTAATTAGGAAACTTTGGTAACCCCAGTGAACAGATGAGGAGCCTGGGTCACAAGAGAAGAAGCTTGCCCAAGACTGCCTCACACATTGGTGATGCAGGAGAAACATGGAATAAAATCTCCCCATGAATCCATTGTCACACAGCTGATATCCCAAGATCACTGTGTTTAGGGTATGGCAGCCCTTGGGATGTGAGGAGAGTGGTCTAACTAGCTGTTGGTGGCCTTTAAGTGTAGCGTCAACTGGATCCTAGAAGAACACTACAGTCCTTAGATGGGGCTGGACACCAGAGATGTCTCAGATTCCCACCCAAAGGAAGCTCTGGGTGGGGGTGGTCTTTGTCCAGGAGCAGCCATACTCCCATTTGCCTTCACAAGGGGCCCAAGGCCTCAGCCAAGCCACATAAGGTTAATCATCGTATCGGTGACTTGAGTGGTTAGGGGTGGGATTTAGGGCACCATGGAAGTGAGCTAGAGGTCTCTCTCAAAGCCATACTTCTCTCAAGACCACAACTCTGCCTAAGCAAGCCCTACCATATCTCTGCTCCTTTCTCTGCCCCTCCCATGACCATCCCTATGCTGTCCCCACCTCCGGGTCCTGCCCTAATGTCCAGATAACCAGAGCAATAAATGTCCTGCGGAAGTTGAACAGCAGGTTCGACCTCTCAAAAACCTGAGTTGGCTGTGTGCTGCAGTGCATGCCTTTAATCCCAGCACACAGGAGGCAGAGGCAGGTGGATTTCTGTGAGTTCAAAGCCAGCCTGACCTACAAAGTGAATTCCAGGACAGCCAGGGTGGTTACACAGAGAAACCCTGCCCGCCCCCCAAAAAATAAAAAAAAAAAAGAAAACAACAACAACAACAACAAAAGACCCAAGAAGAGAGGCAGTGAGGTGAGGGGAGACACAGGCAGGGCCTTTCGGACCCATTTGACCCAGCATCATAGGCAAATCTGTGAGATTAGTCCATGCTGACTGCTAAAAGCCAAGGCTGCTGTCCATATGTCACATGAACTTACCCATAGCCCTGGTAACCCAACATTTTGTCACACTGGCTGAAACTAAACTCTGAATGCCATTCATCAGAGTAATCTGCCACTGGCTTTGTGGCAGGGCCACTTAAGGAGGTCCTTAAACCTTCAAAGCAGTGACAAGCAGTACTAAGACCCCACTAGACTTCCTTGTATCCTTAAAAAAGTGTACCAGGAAGGAGCCCACATGTCTTGGGCATAAAAACATGTCCCTGGTCTGTACATGGCTCCTGCTGCATGCCCCAGGTATATCTTCTGTCCACCTAACCTGCTAGCTAAGCCTTGTGCTACTCTGTGCACTCATCCCTTCCAGGGCCCAGATTCAACCTGTAGGCTGCTGATCCATGACCTGAGACAATTTAGTCCACCACCCTGAATATACAGTCGTTGTCCCCGCACCCTGTCACATTGTCATACCTAAACACCAAGGTATCCAGAGTCCCAGTAGGCTACGAAAAGAATAGCTAGCCTGACCTGACGATATAGACCTATAATCCCAGCTGCCACAGAAGCTAAGGCAGGACAATCACAAATTCGGGACTGTTTGGAATACAGAACAAGGTCAAGATCAGCTAAAGTAATTTAGTAAGACCCTGTCTCAACTGAAGGGCTAGGATGTACCTCAGTGACAGAATGCTTTCCTAACCCGTGTGAGGGGGGCTCTGAACTCTACCACAGCACTGGAAAACAATCATAGGCTGTGAGGGACACTGACAGCTGAGTGGCCTTGGGGAAGGAGGGCTGAGCTGGAGCTCTCTAGCCCTGGAGAACTAGCCAGGTCTGTTCAGGGCTTCTGGAGGAGCAGAGTGTAGGCCCGGATTCTGAACTCTCCGTGCCCCTTCCTTAGCCTTCTGGTTCCCTGCGTCTTAGCAGGTAGGCACCCTACACATAGCTCCCTCTCCTCAGCCTCAGGGCTTGCTGTGCCTCTGCTGGTGCATTCCAGGCAGGCCACCCACTCAGGGCTGCAGGTGTACGTCAGGCCCTGACCTACTATTGGTAGGACTACTTAGGAATTCCCAGAAGGGCAAGGGTCAGTGGGGCCAGTCGGCTGCAAGTGAACACTCTACAAAGAGGATGCCCTGTTCGGGGCCAGCCAAGACAGAAGAACAGGCGCCCAGTCTCCCCTCAGGTGAGTGAGTCACTAGTGGGTTAGGGGGCAGGTTCCGGAAGAGTTCACTTAGCCTGCTGGACCATTCTGGATGCTAACAATAATAAAGCCATTAGTCCCTAGGGCAGTGATGAGAGTCCTCAGTTAAGCCTGTCCGACAGATGAGTAGCTCCTCTGGTTGGCACCCTGGGCAGGAGCCACCCTAATTGGTACCTGCTGCCCCAGTGCCCAGATGAAAGGGACAGACTCGACTGGGAGGCGGCAGGACAGTGGCACAACCAACAAGTCATGGAGGCCTGAGAAGTCAGGGTCCAATGGGTATTGGGAGGACAGGTTGTCTCAAGACCCTGGCGGGGTCCAGGTGTTACACAGATTTTGGGGATACAGAGCCCCCCTGCCTTATGCTCAGGCAGAAGACAGGCTACTTTAGAAGGTGAAAGAGCCCACATACCTCAAGATATAAGTCTGGGAAGCTTGGAGTACCTAGGTCTAGAGAGGAAGCCGCATTGGCCCAAGGGCATGCCAGGGATCCAGGAGGGCTCTGGTGTCTGGGTGCAAGTTTCTGAACAGCAGCCCCCACAGGCCCAGTATGAGAGACTACCATGACGATGGTCTTAGCTGTCCAGAGGAGACACACTAGGCTGTGGTCCTTCTGGATTAGTGTAAGAAGAAGGGGAGAGAGTCCATGAATGGAGCATCCACAGCCCATGGGAACATGAAACAGACCCCAGACAATGGCCTAGCCATGGGGAGCTAGGAGGTGAAACCCTACACTCACTGCCTGGCACGAGCTAGCTCCACTTCTCTCTGGGTCTCAGTTTCCCTCCTTGCAGAAGGAAGTGGGATGAACTGCAACCCCCTGTTTTAGGGATGGGAAGCCCTAGGCCCCACTCAGCTTGCAGCTGTGGGCCTCAGAAGCTGCCTCTCTGGTGAATTTACAGCCCCTCCCGCTGCCCCAGAGAAGGAGGAAATGAGCTGGGGGCCTGTTCACAGGTAGTTGAGACAGCACCCGAATAACCATATAAAAGGGCCGGAGGCTGGGGGCCCCACCCAGCCAGGACAAGCTTGGCCATCCCCTTGCAAATCTCACACTCAGTAGCTTTGAAGTACTGGAAAGGGTGTGGCCAGCCCCCACCTTGGGCCCCCAATGACCCTCCCTCTTTCTGTCACCCCCTCCCCTAGACGCCCACTTTCTGGGTCCTGGGGCTCAGTTTCCTCTCTTCAGAGACAGACTGGAGGTTGTCACCATGGCCTGTCACCTCCAAGGAAACCTACTCTCAGGACAGTTGGGGTGCAACCAGCTATGGTTCCCACACCTGGCTTGGGACCAAGAAAACGGACCTGAGGACTAGCTTTCCATGAATAACTGGTGATGACGTAGGCAAGTGTATGGCAAGAAACTGGAGTCCTCAATCCAAGCAGTCTTGGCTGCAGGGTCTGGCATAGTCTGCTCCAGGGAACACCTGAGAACAAACAGGCAGCCAGGAGGAAATTTTGGGAAGACCCTAGAGCCTTCCTAAAAGTAGACCATCCACTGTTGGGGTGAGAGAAAACTGAGATGTAGGGGTACCACAGCCCTAGGAACCCCTCACCCGACCTGGCATGTTGCACAGATGATGCCAAGCCTGGTTTGCTGGATGGGTCCCGGTTGACTTGATGTCTGTGAAGTACTGATTCTGTGTGACTGAGGTGATGGGTTCTTACACCTGGGCCAACTCTGAGTCCTACCAAGCCTGCCCCAGCCATAAGGATCTACCCAGAAACAACATTGGGGGCACGGAACTGCTCTGGAGTCCAGTTAGTGGTCTGGAACAGATTCTTCTCCCTCTGGCTCTCTACCCTGCTGCATGCCATAGGCCCCAGGTCCCGCCTCCCCTGATGAATCGTTCACCTTCTCCCACAGCCTGGTCCCTTCAGGAGTCCCCCATTTTCCTTCCAGAAACACCTCCAAGAGGTACCCAAGAACTCTCTGAGATGATAGCATTCTAGGGTCATCATTCTTCAATGACCTCCAATTTCCAGAGCCAGAGTAGAAACCAGGTACATCACTACCCCCAAAGCTCTAGGGGACCAGCAAGCCATTCTACTAGAGCCCAGTATTAGAGAGAGGCATGAGTCCTGCCCACATAGCCCAGTTGGCTAGTGTCTCTCTCTAGAATTAAGTTGGACCACACTTGTATTGTTACTCTTGGGTTATGTGGGAAGGCTTTCAAAAGGAGGCTGCAAGGTACTGTTTCTCCCCCCTGATCTTTAATTCTGAGATGCCAAACAGATGCCAAAACAAAGAGTGGTGGTCAGGGCAGCAAGGAAGCCCTGGAAAGGGCTCTGGCTTCAGGAGCCTGGGCACTGCCTACCCTTCCCACCCTGCCCTGCTCTGCTTGGCCAGGCAGCTGGGATGGAGCTGCAAGCTGTCAGAAGGTGCTAATTGTTGTTTAGCTCTGAGCCAGCTCCTTGCTCTGGTCTTTTTTTTCCACCCTCTCTCACTTTTTTATTTGAGCGTCTAGAACTCCTGGTAAACAGTCATTTGGCTCTCAGAGCCCTGCAAATTGGTGTTTATGGTGTGAAGATGAGGAGGACCCAAGACTAGTCCACCCAAACACAGGCCAGTAAGGAGGGAGGAGAGAGTGAAGGAGGCATGGGCCCAGCAGGGACTGGGCACCCTCTATGCCCTATCCAGGTCCAGCTCTGCTGGTTGATCCAGGAGAGCATCCAGGAAGAGGCTCCCTAATCCTTAGCAGTGGGGAGACTGGAAGTTGCAAAAACTGGGGCAGAACCAGAGGCTCTGAGGGTAGAGGGAGGGAGGGATGAAGAAAGAGAAAGAGGGAAGGCAAGAGAAAGAAAAAGGGAGGGAGGAAGGGAGGGAGAGAGGGAGAATTCATGCGTATAGGCCCTTCTTACCCAGTGGCCTCACAGATTTGAGACAGGAATGTATGGCTTCTGTATGGTGCTTGTGGGGTGCAGGGTGTGGAAGGCAGGTGCCAGAGGAATTCCAAGCCTGAGCAGATGGCTGGGAGGGCTTCTTGGGAGAAGGGGACTTCCCCGGTTGTTCGCCTCTCACTGTGGAGAGCAGGCAGGCCTGTGCAGAACCCTCAGGCTCCTTGGCAATGGTGGCTCAGCAGGCTCCCTTCACCCCAAGCTCCTCAGCTCCCTCTGCTGCAGGAAGTCCAAATGCTACTGCAGCTTCCCTCTGCCCCTGCTCCATGCCTGGCACAGACTTGAGACACTCTGACACCCCACAGCGCCTGCCTTTCTAAAGCAAGTTGACTCTTGACCAGCCCACCAGACACACTGCTCGGGAAGGGTGAGTCCTGAAACTCTAAGAAGACCATTTGACGTCTGTAGTTTGGAGTAGACCCTGGGGATTACACATGCTTTCTCTCCCGACTGTTTTTATTGTCCAGGTCTGGGTTGGGGCAATAAAGTGAAGTGCCAGCTTGCACCTCGGGGACCAGGGACCAATCTTGTGGGTGTCATGACCCAGGCGACATTCCATATGCCATGGACCTGATCCCACGTGTCCTCTGCTCAAGGATATCCCATGGCTCCCTCGTGTCTACAAGATGAAATTAAACTCCTCAGCCTATGCACCTCACAGTCCGATCCTTTAAATGTAGTCATTTCTGTATGGAGTGAGCGGCTGTTCTACCCAGGAGCTTCTGATTGCAGTTGACTCCCAGTGTATCCTTCAATCCCCCAGATGCTCCTTGACCCCTGCACTGTTCTTCTCAACACTTCTGAAAGAAGTCTCAGATCTCTGAGCCTTTTCTCTCCTGGATCCTAAACTTTCAATGACTCCTGCTGACTCTGGAACTGATTCCAATCCCTTGACCTTCCCCTTCCCACGTTCAGGAGCCTATCACTGTCCCTGGGGACATCCGAAGTACCAGCTTGACCTCCGGGACCTATGTGGAAACAAAGAGGGTGGGTGGATTCTGATGTCACTGCAACCTTGCTCATTCCTAGGGGCTTCAAAACATACACAGCTGAACTAAGGGTCACATTTCCAAGTGACCCAGCTGCCAGAGGAACCCACATTCCTGATGGTAGGAAGGGGCTGCCTCAAAACAAAGGCCCTGCCAGGTCCTTGTTGTCATATCATGGAAGGTTGCCTGACAGATATGACAGGTGCACAATGCATGTGGCAAGCACGAAAGGGAGGAGTGTGAAGGTGGAGAAGGTGCAAGAGAGGACCTTGCAGGTGGGGTGAAGCAGGTGGAGATGGTGTGGGAGAGGACCTTGCAGGTGGGGTGAAGCAGGTGGAGATGGTGTGGGAGAGGACCTTGCAGGTGGGGTGAAGCAGGTGGAGATGGTGTGGGAGAGGACCTTGCAGGTGGGGTGAAGCAGGTGGAGATGGTGTGGGAGAGGACCTTGCAGGTGGGGTGAAGCAGGTGGAGATGGTGTGGGAGAGGACCTTGCAGCTGGAGAAAGTGTAGATGAGATGTAAATCCCGAAGGTGCAGGAGAGGACGGTGCAGCAGCCAACACAAGTAAATGCTGAAAACCCCTCTCACAATAGAGTCCACGGGTGTGGAGGCTCGGCTGAATCTGAAGGGGGAAGGCAGAAGAGTAATGATGACCCTAAGTCCTGTCTCGTGTCCCCTAGAGCCTAATCTGTAAGCCACAGTGGGGAAACTGAGGCAATTAAAACATCAGAGTATCTTAGGACAAGAATTTCCTCAAGACTCCCAATATGTGAGTACGAGGCTGTTGTCAAGGGTACTGGACAGCTCCAGGCTCGGAGACCACCTGAGGAGACATGGGAAGGCCAGCCCCTGGGTACAGTCCAGACTTCAGCACAGACCCAGCCTGGGGCACAGGTGTTAGGGGTGGGGCTCACGTTGGCGGGAGTGCTGGGTGCAGATGCCTCAGCTGGGCTTTTTAATTAACCTCTGCTGGCTGCTCAGAAGGGCCCCAATTAAGTACAGAATGCAATGGCAGAGTGGGGTCAAAGAGAGGAGCTGGTTTTAATTAAAGTGCAGTGGCCTGGGCAGGAGCGCCCCCGCCTGACCGCCTCCTCAACAGGTCCTACCCGGCTCAAAGGCAGTCACGTGACAGGTAGATGACAGAACTCTGCAGTCTTGTTTGGCTGAGATCCCACTAGATAATAACAGAACCAAGGGCTGCCTTGTCTAGTCTATGTGGCCACTGCCAGGCAGCCCCTCTCTGAGCCACCTTGTCCCCTCTGACCTCTTCTCATTCGTCACCTGACCTGAAATAACCATCTGCTACCCGTTCAATAAGCAGGTCCCTGGTATAATAAGCATCTGTGGTATGTCTACTTCAGGAGCAGCAGAAAGAATAAAACAAATAATCACATCCAATGTGCATGGGCAGTGGAGTTGAGCCGGATGGGGAGGGGTGGAGGACAGCCTTGGAAAGGAGCAGAAAGCGGCAGGAAGAAGAGAGAGCTCCCCTGGTGAGGGCAGAGCCTAGTAAAATCCAAAGCAGTACCTGAGTAGGACTGAGTTGCTGGGGTATCAGCAAGGACAAAGCCTATGAACAAAAGTTAAAGGAAAAGCCAGACTTTTCTCCAAACGACCAGAAGCCTGCTGAGGACTCTCAACATAATCAGCTCCCCAGGAAATGTAAGGACAAACCATGAGAGAGTGTTGGTGAGATGGCTCAGCAAGAAAAAAAGGTGCTTTGCCATTAAGTCTGAAAACCTGGAACCCACACAGTGAGAGGAGAGAGCTGACTTCCACCAGTTATCCTCTGATTTCTGTACACAACATGCGTGCACATGCTTATACACACGTGCACATACGCACACACCCACAAGCACACACACACAATCAACCAATGTAATAAAAGTTAAAAATGAGGAGCTACCATCTCTTGCCTACTAGGATGCCTGATAGACCAGCAAAGCAACAGGGGATGGTTGCACATGCCTGTGATCCCAGCACTTGGAAGTGAAGGCAGGAGCGTTAGAAGTTCAAAGACATCCTCAGCTACATACGGATTTGGGGCCTGCCTGAGCTACATGAGATCCTGTTTCAAAGTAACAACAGCAACAAAAAAATTGGATGCTGAGGTGAAAGTAGAGTTCCAGCCTCCTTCCTTCTGCAAATTCCAAGCGGTTGTTCCCTCACCTATTACAATGGCCCTAATTAAGATCTGTCTTAGCATTCTTTCTGTGAAAAAAAGCTGACATAAGAAAATGCTATGGGTATTTTACTACACACACAGAGAGACACACACACATGGCAGGGGAGGAGAAACACACATGGGGAGATATATATATATATATATATATATAGAGAGAGAGAGAGAGAGAGAGAGAGAGAGAGAGAGAGAAGAAAGAAAGAAAGAAAGAAAGAAAGAAAGAAAGAAAGAAAGAAAGAAAGACACCAAGGGGGATAAGGGCTTTTGGGTTTCATGGGGTTTCTTGCAAGGAGAAACATTAGCTAGGCATCTGACCCTCTACAAATCTCACTGGCTAGGAAGACAGGAAGTTCTCTAGTACCTTGGCCCAAGCACAGGTCCTGAGCATCAGTACATTCTGATGCAATTGACCCTAACCATGCCTCTGAGAACACTCTCAGGCCGGGGGCTGTCACGCAGGTATGCATGTCCTGCCCCCACAGCCTCGCTTTGAGTAACCGCTTTGAGTAACTGCAGCTATGAGCCAACATTCTCCACGCCTGGCTTCCTCCAGACATGGGACTTTTGGGAGTGATGAATGAGGGATGAGGAATGGAGGGGGGGTTCTCTAGAGCCACTGTAAGCTCCTCTCACCTGCCTGAGAGACTCATGTTCCCCCAACTCAGCCCTGCCAAACCTGAGTGCCCAAGTACCAGTCACCAAAAAGCCTTGTGCCAGGTGATGCTCTTTTGGTTCAGTTGAGGTTCCAGGTAGGAGTTTCTCAGAAGAAACCTGCTTTGGCCCCCTGCACTAGTCCCAGAAAACTCACATTCAGAATGAGGCTCCCAGCTGCCCAGTTAACGCGCAATATCCAGATGAGCAGATGGCTGGGAGCAGTCTGTTACTCTGTGGCTACTGTGGGTAGGGGATACAGGGAGAAGCAAGAAGCATGCTCCCGGGACACCCCAAGGCCTTGCCTCCAAAGACTGGATATTGGTGATCAAGCATGATGGTCATTTTAAGTCCTGAAGTTTGCAGGTACCGGCCAGTAAGCAGTAAGAATTAGACAGGGCAGATGTGGTTTGAAAGTGTGCTGGAAACCTGCCCCTTGAATCATATATTGATCGTGTCTGAGGGCAGTGCACTGGGAAGGTAATTTGGGTCAGGAGAGGTAGTGAGGATGTGGACTCATGGCAGTGTGAGCTGCTTTATCAGGAGAGGAAGAGAGAGGTCTGAGTTTACTTGGTCTGTGTCCCTTGGATCCCCTGCAGGGGGCTGAGAATGTAAGATCCTGTATCAAGTTGGTGTCTTCATAGAATCTGTGGGAGTGTTCTGACTTCTGAAGGTCCTGGCTAGTAG
This sequence comes from Myodes glareolus, assembly GCF_982192425.1. NCBI lineage: Eukaryota > Metazoa > Chordata > Mammalia > Rodentia > Cricetidae > Myodes > Myodes glareolus. The sequence goes on from NC_142034.1 coordinate 65,099,002, forward strand.
ACATCTGCTCTAGAAAAAGACAATGGGTCCTTTCTCATCCTAGGCTCCTGAAATCCCAGAAGTCTAGGCTGGCAAGCCCTGGTCCACCCAGAAGGAAAATCAGATATATAGAGCTGGAGATGGTGGCGTGTGCCTGTAATCCCCACACTTAGGAGGTAGAGACAGGAGGACCAGGAGTTCAAGGTCATCTTTGGCTACATAATATGTTCTGGGCTAGCCTGGGTTACATATGATCATCTTAAAGAAATTGAATTACTGCAGGTAAAAGGACAGTTGGGGATCATGGGAAAGAACCAGAATCAGCTGCCCCTGTCAAATAATTCAGTGACACAGGAAAGATACCCTAGTAGACAACAGATCCAGACTGAGGCTTGGAGGACAGGGTCCTGAGGTGCAGAGTGGAATTTAAGAGATGTTTTACATTTTTTTTGGGTCCAGTAGGTTACATCAATATACACACACATAAATATGTACATATATATATATGTGTGTGCACACACATATATGTCTGTGTAAACATATTCTAAAGTTCAGTTTTGTATACTTGATATACAGTAACACATGTGTATGTGTACACTCATGCATTTCCTTATGAGGAAATGAGCACATTGTCCCTCCCTTTATAAAAGAAACCCCTCACAGGGACTCTCGTTACAGAGTCAGCTTCCTTTGTCCTCTGTCCTCTGTTTCCTTCTTTAGGAGATAGTTGGCCCTAGGACTCTAGGAAGATTGACTGTCCCCAGTGGACAGGAATTAGGAGACTGTTAGCATAGAACTTCCCAGGGGGTGCACCCCTAGAGGCCTGGGCTAAGGACAGTGGCTGAGCTACAGGTGAAGGCTACTCTCTATTAACAGGGCTGGCTACCCAAAGTGAAGCCCATGTTGCCTCCCGTGGAGGCAAATCTGAGCTGGGTACCACTGAACTCAGGCTCAGATGTTGATGGGCACGCCATGGTGTCTACCCTGCTCCCAGAGTGTATACTGTAGGAGTACAGTGTAGCCTGTGTGTACACTCCCCAGGTCCACAGTTTCGTTCCCCTTGGGTCCTCTCTGGCCAGACACTGGGGTTCTGGAATGCTAGGTTATAGATCTGAGAGACAGGTTGTCCACCAAGAATGTTCCCTGGAGTGGGCAACATCCTGATTACCTCCAAATAGACAGAAACGCAGGTTCCTGGGTCTGATGAACAGGAAGCTCCAGGTTTGAGGCCCAGAGTGTCTGTAACCTGGATATCTGGGTGCAGAGCAGCTCCAGACTGAAGCTGGAACACACACCACTCATCACCTGAAGAGCAGAATCGCACTTCTGGCAGGTAGCCCACTGCCAACCACTGTCTATATTCACAGCAGGGTTGAAGTTTGTCTGCCCACAGCAGGAACCTCTCCAGCCAGCTGATGAGGTCTGGTAAGGACCTAAGACACATATACATCATGGCAAAAGAAAACAGAGGCCTTTAATCCCAGTACTCGGGAGGCAGAGGCAGGCGCATCTCTGTGAGGTGGAGGCCAGCCTGGTCTACAGAACGAGTTCCATGATAGCTAGGGCTGTTGCAAGAGAAACCATGTCTGGAAAAACCAAACCAAACCAAATCGTGGCCATTACCAAACACTTACATGCATGTTACACATTGTGGGGTCATAGGTATTTTATTATCCCAATGAAACGAACGAAGCTGGAATACCCAGCTTCATTTTTCATTTTTGGTTTTTCAAGACAGGATTTTTCTGTGTAGGCCTGCCTGGCTTAGAACTCACTCTGTAGACCAGGCTGGCCTCTAACACAGAGATCTACCTGCTTCTGCCTGCCAAAAGCTGGGATTAAAGGCATGCATGGGGAGTGACAGGCAGTAGGAGGCTCTGAAGAAGGGTCTTAAACAGAAAAGACAAAGGTAGTTTCTCCTGTAGTCTCATGTCACAGTCAGCACAGGAGACTTCTGGGATCCGGAAAAGTGTGAAGACTGTTGCTCACCAGAAAGCAGTTTGTTCTCAGTAGTGGACACCAGCAGGAATCTTCTGATTTAGTTCAGCCCTGGGGCTCTCTGCCTGGAGCATCAGATCCCAAGCTTGGGGGATTAGTCTCTGAGATACCCCCACTTCAGTGCTGAAGTAGGCCCAGGGTGCATCCTCTTTTCTTCTAATGACCAGTACCTATAAACCGGGCTCCCTGTACCCTTCCTTGGGTTGCACTGACCAAGCAGTTCAAAGAACTGGTTTACCATGAGAATAATTACCAAGGATACAGATGAAGATATATAAAAGGTCAGGTATATGGAAGGGGTGGGACTTTCATGTCCTCCCTCGGCATCCCCCTCCCCTGCAATCCTCTGCATGTTCAGCTCCTAGGAAGCTCTGAGAGTCTCTAGGGGTTTTATCGACACTTCATTACATGGGGTGATTGGTTAAATCACTGGCCATCAATGATCCCCTCAACATTCAGCCCTTCTTCCTTCTCTGGGAGCTGAAATGAGGCTGAAGGTCCCCACCCTCTGATGTGCTCTGGTCTCAATGACCAGCTCCACCCAGAAGCTCTCCCAGGGTTGCTGGCCAGCAGAGGGCTCTTCAACACAGGGAATATACTTCACTTCACTTCCAGATTTCTCGGATTTTAGGAGCTGTAGTCTAGAAAACAGAGTTTTTTTTTTTCTCTCTCTCTCTTAGTTTCTAAAGCCTGGAGAAAGGAGTGTGATAAAAATTAGGAAAAAATCTGGGCATGACGTCCCTTGCCTTTAATCCTAGCACGTGGGAGGCAGAGGTGGCTGGAGTTCTGTGAGTTCAAGGCCAACCAGGTCTCAAATTACAGGACAGCCAGGGCTAAGCCACGAAACCCTGGCTCACAAAAACAAACAAACAAACAAAGGATTAGGGAAGGAAAGGGCTTTCCCTGTATCCCTCCTTCTGCGGAAGTCAGTAAGGATGTAAAGTTTTTTCTGCAACCAGGTACTAGATCCAGGGTTTTGACTGTATGAGCATGTTGAACAAAAGACAGAGTACCAAGTGCAGTTCAAGTGAGACTCAGTGCTGCTCAGCATTTCCCTAAAGGCACCGTGAAGTCACTTTTTCAGCCAGTTAGCCTGCTCAGAGACCCGTGCTGGAAAGGGCTTTGGAGAGTTTGAGAGCAAGCAGAGTAGATCAGGAAACCCTGTGGTGCATTCCAATCCGCCCAGTGTGTAAACCTCCCAACAGGCCAGATTGCCTGGTGCAGTGGTGACCTCCCTGGGAATCCATGATGGGATTCCATAGGAATCCCAGAGAACGCTGTAGTGTGTAAAATAACCAAAGGACCTGAGCCCTAAGGGGCCAAGGAAAGAGCCACAGGGCTGGAAACAGTCAAATGTGAAGGTTAAACTCCTTATCACTGGGCTCAAACTAGCATCAGTAGCCTGACATGAATACCACCCATCTTCCAGACAGAGGCTGCATCAGCTGTCTGGGGGACAGGATGGGGTCCTCAAGACACAGAGTTCCTTTCATCTCCTGGAGGCATTCCTGTCTCTGGTCCTTACATTAGGTAAGGTTGTCTTTTTAGAAAACTGGAGAAGCCAGGCCACTTGGCATCCATGCCCCTGACTAGGTCCTCAGGAGTAGGTTGGTCTAAAGGGAAGGGCCTGGACTTTGCCCCAGTGTATGATCAGCTGAAAGGGAGACGAGACCCCATAGGCACTCCTAGCTTCCCAGTACAGGTAGCTGAAGATCCTGGACCTCCGGACGAACTCTTTTCAGTCAGCTCACTTCGCCCCCTCCTGGCCAGAACTGGCCCATGCAGGGACCTCAGAGAGGAAATGCACTCCTGGTCTTGAAGCACTCTCGTTAGCCTCAGTTTACCCAAGCAACTGACATTCCCTGGTAGGGTCTGTCCTCAGACATGCCCACTCAGGGATCCCACAGATATGTATGCCCGTTCTGCTCCTCCAGCCCGCCCACCGGGACAGGGCCCAAAACAGAAGCACAAAGAAGGAAGTATGTTTCTTAACTTGGGAGTGGGCATATAGCAATCTGTTTTATCATTTTCAAAACTGCATCTTACATAAATTCCATCCTGTCTCTCCATCTTTTTCATTTTGCTAAACTCTTCCCCCAAAATAAAGTTTCTTTGGTTTACTATTCCTTTTAAAAATTTTGGAGATTTTATTTTTTAGAAAGTAAAGATTTTATTTAAAATTTCTTCTTTGTTGTTGTTGTTGGTTTTTGTTTTGCGAGACAGAGTGTCTCTGTGAAACAGTCCTGGCTGTACTGAAACTCACTTCAAATTCAGAGACTCCTCCGCTTCTGCCTCCTAAGTGCTAGGATTAAAGGTGTGCATCACCACCACCCGGCTTTTTTTTTTAATTTGTTTTGTTTTTATTTTATAAGCATTGGTGTTTTGCTTAGACAGGTGTAAACAGCCATGTGGGTTGGGTGCTGGGAATTGAACTTGGGGCCTCTAGAAGAGCAATCAGTGCTCTTAACCACTGATCCATCTCTCTAGCCCCTTAAAAAAATTTTAAAAATACCTTTTTTAATTAATTTTATTGAGTTATACATTTTTCTCTGCTCTCCTCCCTGTCTCTTCCCTCCCCTCCCCTTCAACCCTCTCCCATGGTCCCCATGCTCCCAATTTACTCAGGAGATCTTGCCTTTTTCTACTACCCATGTACATTAGATCCATGTATGTCTTAGGGTCCTCATTGTTGGCTAGGTTCTCTGGGATTGTGATTTGTAGGTTGGTTTTCTTTGCTTTATGTTTAAAAACCACATATGATATTTGTCTTTTTGGGTCTGGGTTACCTCACTCAATATATATTTTTTTTAGACCCATTCATTTGCCTGCAAATTTCAAGACGTCATTATTTATTCTGCTGTGTAGTACTCCATTGTGTAAATGTATCATATTTTCCTTATCCATTCTTTGGTCAAGGGGCATTTAGGTTGTTTCCAGGTTCTGGCTATGACAAACAATGCTACTATGAATATAGTTGAGCACATATCCTTGTGGTACGATTGAGGATCCTTTGGGTATATACCCAAAAGTGGTATTACCGGGTCTTGAGGAAGGTTGCTTCCTAATTTTCTGAGAAATCACTATACTGATATCCAAAGAGGCTGTACCAGCTTGCACTCCCACCAGCAATGGAGGAGTGTTTCCTTTACCCCATATCCTCTCCAGCATAAGTTGTCATCAGTGTTTTTGATCTTGGCCATTCTGATTAGTGTAAGATGGAATCTCAGAGTTGTTTTGATTTTCATTTCTCTGAAGGCTAAGGATTTTGAGCATTTCCTTAAGTGTCTTTCAGTCATTTTAGATTCTTCTGTTCAGAGTTTCCGTTTAGGTCTGTACTCCATTTATTAAAAGATACCTTTTAATTGTGTATGTGTGTGTGTGTGTGTGTGTGTGTGTGTAGTGTAAGTACAGGTGCTTGTGGAAGCCAGAGGCATCAGATCCCCCAGAACTGGAGTTATAGGCAGCTGGAAGCAGACCTTGGGTTCTCTGCGAGAGCAGTACATACTCTTCAGGGGTGAGTCATCTCTTCAGCTGTTGTCCAGTTTCCTCTTTAACACACACTCGGGGCTGGAGAGATGGTTCTGTGCATCAGACTTCTTGATGCTCTTGTAGAAGCCTTGAGTTTGGTTCCCAGCACCTGCATGGCAGCTTATAAACACCATAACCCCAGTTCCAATGGATCTGACCCCTCTTCTGGCATCCTTGGGCACCAGGCACCCACATGGTATACATATATATTTGTAGGCACTCACATACAAAAGTAAAATAAATAACTCTTGAAAAAGATATACACTTAGTGAATATACAATTCAACAAAATTTATGTACAATATGAAAATTTCACTGGAGGTTTAACCTGACCTGGTGAGGTAAGGAAAGCCTATCTAGGTTTTAGTAGTAGTAGGGTCCTCTTCAAATTTATCTACAAGGGCTATTAAGTTTTTAACTGGCACAAATAATTATTTATGGGGTACATGGTAAGTTTTTGGGCATGACTAGAATGTACAGTGGTCAGGTTAGGACAAATGGAGGGACTAGCACTCTGTCTCTATTTTGCCACAATTTTGTCTCTTTAGGAACAGAAAGCGAATTTGGTTCCTGACTGGTAACTATTGTGTGATGTTTTACTCTTATGACTTTTTGAGGGACCCACCACCCAGCTCCCAAGTAAATCACACACAGAGGCTTATTCTTAAGTTATGAATGCCTGGTCTTAGTTTGACTTGCTTCTTGCCAGCTTTTCTTATCTTATATTAACCTGTTTACCTTTTTCCTCTGGGCTTTTATCTTCTTTTATTTCTGTATGCCTTTCTTTACTTCTTTCTCTGTGGCTTGCAGTGTAGCTGGGTGGTTGGTCCCTGATGTCCTCCTCTTCTTGTTTCTCTTCTTTCTTCTCCCAGATTTTGCTTTCTATTTATAACCTCTGCTGGTAGCCCCACCTATCCTTGCTCCTGCCTTGCTATTGGCCTTTCGTCCTGTCGTGTCGTCCCCCCCCCCTCCCGCCAAGAGAAGGCTTCTCTGTGTCACAGTCCTAACTGTCCTAGAACTAGGTCTTGTAGACCAGGCTGGCTTCGAATTCACAGAGATCCGCCTGCCTCTGCCACCCAAGTTGTAGGATTAGACATGCGCCACCAGGGTGACAGGCTTATATGGCTGGGATCACAGGTCTCTGGGATATCCTGCAATTTCTCCAGGGTGTGAAGAGCCAACGTCACCCAAGGCTTTATAGGAATACTTGTGTGTTGAGGGTGGGAAAGAACTGGCAGCTACCCCCATAGAAATTTACAGACGTGGCACTTAAAAGGGTAGCCCAAAACAGTGAGGATGCCCTGCACCTTGTGTCTGGACACAGGAGTGACTGATCTAGGCCCAGGTAAGAGAACTGCATCCTGCCAACTCAACAGATTCAAAAGTAAATAATAATAATGATTTTAAAAAAAAAAGCCCTAGGTCCTTCAACATCTCTTGCCTGTGGGACTCTTCACAACAAATGGGATGAAGGAACTGGACAGGGTGGTCTGAGTCCTGCAGAGATGGGGGGGGGCACAGAATGCTGCTGCTTCTGATCAGGCAGGGAAGGCTTCCCAGGGCGACGGAACAGGCTCTTCCTCACCTGCACCCTAAAGGAGTCCTCTCCCCGCATCAGGGGCACCCTACAGTACCCTCTCAGGCAGCGCTGACTCCACGCAAGTCTCTGGTTCTCTGGATCAGCTCTGAGAGAGCACAAAGGTCCAAAGCCAGTGGAGGGGCATGGCGCGTATCTGACACTTGGCCTGCGCCTCTTTCCGCTTTAGCCACCCGTAAGTCACATCATTATCTTCAGTGCTCAGGGCCAGCTGAAACATCAGACTCTGGAGACCTCTGAGAGGGACATCACACCCCCCCAATGCTGACACGACCTTCCCACTCTGACCTTGGAGCTCCACAACAGAACGCTTACTGTCCTCAACCCTGCATCCGCGGAATGGGCTGGAATTCCGCAGGAAGACGCGCGTGCGCACGCGTCGCTGGACACGGAAATCCACACACCACACCCTTGCGCGTTCTAGTCCGGGGAGCCGGTGTGCTAGTCCTGGCCGCGATCCGGAAGCAAAGAGACTTTGGCTCCGCCCCGTGAAGGCTACCCGGTGCAGACGCGCAAGCGCCATCTATCTAGGGGCGGGACTTCAGGAGTGCCCGCCTTCTTCCCCCGGCGTGCCCCGCGGCAGGCGCTGACGTGGCTGCCGTCAGCGCCGCCATCTTGTGGGAGCGAAACCAACGCCTGGCTGGGAGCAGCCGCCGCGGAGGTGAGGCGCGGGGAGCGCTGGGGCCGAGGCTGGGGAGGCCACGGGCTGACCATCGTGGGCGTCGAGGGGCGCTCAGTACAGGTTGCTAAGGTCCCGGTCTGGTCAAGCGGGCCGGGATCTGTGTCCAGTGGACCTGGCGACAGGCCGGGCAGAGGATCGGGGCTCCCCCAGTCCCGCGTCGCCCACGACCGCTCGGCCCTCCCCCACTCCGCGGCCCATACGCCTGGCCGCCCGCCGCGGGCCGTAGCCCGGAAGTCCGGCCTGGACACCGGCTCTTCTCCAGGAAGCCAGGTTTCCTGCTGTTCCTCTCTGCGCCCCTCCTAGGTTCCGCGGCCCGGGAGCCCGGCAACGGGGAGCAGGCCTCGGGGGCTACGGGGTCTTCCTGCTAGAAGGTCTGGTCGGCAGCGTCAGAGACGGCACGGGCCTTGGGGCGGGGGAAACTGAGGCTTGGGTGGCCCTGAGACGGCGTCAAGGTCACTCAGGTACCGAGGTCTTCCTCCTCTGTTTCTCGAGCCCGGTTCCCGGAGGATCGGAGCTTTAGGAGGGGACGGGCTGGGGCGGGTGGATAGGGGCGCGGGACTGCTGAACCCGGTGCCGGGATCTAGCAAGCGCATTTGTGGATCTCAACGGATCCCGGAGTGCCCACTCTGTCCCCCGGTAAGCCGTGATTTGGGCCCCACACTTCACCGACCAGATCTTCATTGAGGTTTGTCCTCCGGGGCTTGGTGGCCTCTGGAGGAATTGAGCCTCGTTTCGCCTCTTGACGGACCCTCTTGATGTTCTTTTGGGTGGGTTAGAAGGGCCCTTCTGAGTTGGGGAGTCTTTAGCCTGGCCTTGGGACAATCTGCTTCCAGTCCCTGAGCAATCTGCAGCTAACAGAGGCCAGATCCAGTACCCCGGTCTAACTGTCCAGTCAGAGTGGTCTTGCCATGCTGGACTGAATGGAACTGATGGAGCTGAACCGTTGTATGGTACCTAAGTGCCAGGGAATCGGCTCTCATCAAGGAGGAATTCTCCATCCAACAAGTGGCTGTTTTGCGAGGCAAGAGCTGCTCGTGGTCCCAGAAGTTACCGGAGAGCCCAGTAGTGGATGCCACAGCCAATGTTGGAGTAGTCCGTTGCTGTTCTTGTTTCACGAGTGGTGGTCAGCAGTTTTTCCTGCAGGCTGATTCTGGTGTTTCCTGCAGTGTGGGTCAGAAAGAAGACTGTTGGGATGCCGTGGTGCTTTGGTGCTGGTTCCATGTCCTTCCTCTGTAATCAGTGTCGACAGCGTCTACCATGGGTGACTGGCTGTAATGTCCTCACTTTTGAGCTTTCAGCAGCAGTGTCACGAATGGCTTAGACCGAGATTTGATGAGCAGTGTTACTACCCGGTTTCTCTGTTTCTCAAGAGTTGAATGTTGGAAGGGCCGGTCACAGATGTGTGAGCTGCATTGTTGGAGCTGCTGCATTGACTCCTTGTCATAAAGGTTTCTCCTAATGGACTGTCTTTCACTTATCCTTAGGTATCTGTTGAAAACGAGTCACTAGATCACCACACTGCTCTCTTGCTTGTGAGGCAAATGTGCAGAATTGCCACTTCAAAAAGGTTTAAGAGCTACGGGTAGAATGCTTTTCTTGGCTGCGTGAAGCCTTTGGTTTGAATCTCCAGCACAGCACACACACAAGGTTTAACTGTGAATAACAGCTGACTCATACTTAGTCTACTCATCCTGGAAGGAAAGGAGCAGTAACTAGTTCTGTGCCCCTCACACACAGTTCTGATTGTAAATCATGTAGCTGTGTTGCCTACTATGCCTCTTGCACAATAGTGCCTTGTAGAGAGAGTGTTTAAAGTCTTTGCTCCACTGGGTTGCTACCTCTGCCCAGGATCAGGCAGGCTTCAAACTACAACTTTTTAAAGGTAAAGGTAAATTAGGCCTGCAGCAACTGTGGCGACCCAGTGTCAGGCAGCCTAACCAAGAGAAAAAACTTGTTGTGCAGGTTCATGCAATAGCTTGTTAGCAATGGTTTGAGAATGTTGGGTCAATGTTTTTCAGATTCTTTGAATTAAATATTACCTTGATGTTCCGGGGGTTTTTTTGAGACAAGGTTTCTCTGTGTAGCCCTGGCTGTCCTGGAACAGACACACACACACACACACACACACACACACACTCTCTCTCTCTCTCTTTCTTTCTCTTTCTCTCTCTCTCTCTCTGTAGACCAGACTGGTCTCAAACTCAGAGATCTATCTGCCTCTGTCTCCTGAGTGCTGGGATTAAAGGTGTGTGCCACCAATGCCCAGCTTGATGTACAGGTTTAAATCTACTATTAATCACAGGGCCTTTGTATGTTATTTGCACTGAGAAGCCCATCAGACCTCAGCCTGCTCTAGGTTGCTGTGCATGGTCTGTCCCTGTTGCCTCTTATGAATTTCTTTGACTTTTGATCTTCATGAAATTGTCAGAGATGGTGAGGAGAGAAATAGGAAAATTCCTTTGTGTTGAGATCTGACACTAAAAGCATCTTTTTGTGTGTCCTGTATCTACTATTGAAAAGATTTGACACTGCCTGCTGAGAAGTACAGGATAGCTGGTGGGGGTGTGGGGGGGTGTGTGTGTGCACGTGCACTGCACACTGAGATTTGTGTCCAATATTGATTGTGATACAGATTACAGGTAATAATAGCTTGTGGTGTCGCTTGTCAATGTCCTGAAAGGTAACTTAGCCTTCCCAGGTGGGTCAAGTGACCTGACTGGACAACTTGTTATTGTGGGCACATCCAAGCTCTTTATTTCCAGGAGGACCTTTTAGGTGCTCACCACCCTGTCCTACTTCACATGTAAAGAAGTGGTGAGACTGTTTAGGGCCCAGCCTCCACTACATTCTTATTTGATTCTGTTTCCTGATTTTTTTTTTAATTCAACATTGGTAACTGGGAAGAGCATCACTCCCTACAGGCCCTGATAATAGAGAAAGTTTTAAGTGATAAGGGGAATTGACAGAAAATAGGATGATAGGCCTATATTTTATTGGTACTGTTCATGGGGAAAAGTTTAACGGTGTAGTAGAGTTTTGCTCTAAACTTGATGCTCCTGCCTCAGCCCCTGGAGATAAAAGCCTGCTGGGATTACAGATGTGTGCCTCCATGTTAGGCAGAATATTTTTTACAGACAGCAGATGGGGTGATGAAGTTTATATGACAAACAGCTCCCCATATTTCTGAGAATCTGGGAATTGCTGCTGTATAGAATGAGTAAAGTGGGACTTGGTTATTATCACAGCACATTTCAGTAAGCGGGAAGTGTGTAATAGGAAACCTTCTTAATATCTATCTATAAAAGTAAGTATACCTGTTAAAGGGATGCTAGCAAGCTAGAGCTCTTTCCAAAAGGCTCTTTGTGCTTAAACAATAACTTTTTGTCAGTATCAAGTGTCAAAATATTTTTGTCTGTCAGGCAGTGGTGGCACACACCTTTAATCCCAGCACTTGATAGGCAGAAGCAGGCAGATCTGTGAGTTTGAGGCTAGTCTGGTCTACAGAGTTAGTTCTAGGGCAGCTAGGGCTGTTAAACAGAGAAACCGTGTCTCAAACTCCCCCATACTTTTTTCTTTTTCTTTCTTTTTTTATTTATTTTGTTTATTGTTTATTTTTTTTTGCAATGTCATATACTGAACAGGGAAGTTTGTGGCCCAGATCTGTAAGTGTCCTCTGACAAGTTTTTCTTTCTTTCTCTCCCCTCCTTTTAAGTTCTGTTGATATGATTTAGGTGCTTGTGGCCAAGAGAAGGGTTTCTAGATTTTGGTGAGGCTCATTGCTGAAGAAGGAGAGTGAAGAGAGCTAGATGGCCTGAAGTGTGTTTTCCTCTGGAGCTTCCTGTTCTGTAGATAAGAATGCACTTTTTCCTTATTTGAACCCAACAGCTTGTATTTAAAATCCTTTATCTTCTAATGACTTTGGTGGTGAAATTTTGCTTGGCATTATTTTCAGCTTTTAACAGTTGTCTTCTGTTAAGGTCATATCAGACTTTAGACAGACTGGGTGATCAGCTGAAATGTATGCTTAGAGCTAGCAGTTCTTGGGGTAGGTTTGCTGCATACCTTGTTTCCTTTGTAGTTTGCCTTCAGTTCCCAGGTCTCTACACACCTGAGTCTCTAGATGTTACTGGTGTAGGGATTTTCACACGGATGCACAATTGAGCATAGTTTAAAATAGTGCAGCATTGCTTGTTGACTGTGTAGTTTCCCTGACAGTCATTAGGATTATTCCCTCTGCTAGTATGTGATCTTTTTTTCAATTCCAGAGCCTTGATAAACCTTTTTTTTTAAGTTAAAAAAAACAACATTGCTTTCTCTCTAATAAGGAATCACCTGTGAGAGGCCTAGTGGAGGAGGTGACCTTAGCATTGGACACAAAGCTACTTGCCATGCATGCTCTTGTGTTCATCCTGACCCTCCTAGAGTGACATGGCAGGCCCCTGGGGCCTATCCAAGAAGTCAGAAATGTCATCTCACAGGTGACATTTATGCAGAGATGTGATAGAAAAAGTTTGTCAAGTTTGAGGCAGGAACTAGAGGCCTCTTAGTAGCCCAGGACAACTGACACAAGGGCTTTGAGCTGGGTAAATGTACTCTGAGTTTGGAAACCAGTGGGAGCAGTGTGGGAGGGTAGGACTAGAAAGAGAGTGGTCCTGGTCTCTGGAGCAGCTTTGCAGTCCTCAGAAAGGATATTTTCAAATCTGTAGGAACCCTTTGGTTCTCTCAGGAGGAAGGCAACACTATCTGGCACTTAGCCACTTGTGTGGTTTTTGTGTAGGTGGAAAATCCCTCTGATAGCTTAAGCTTGATCACAGAAAGATAAAGCAGTTCTTTGGCATAATTTTAACAGATGTTCCAAGTCTTCCAGGAACACCAGTTTTAACCACCTTGTAAGTCAAGGGCAGTGAATTTTGTTTTCTTCAGCGCCTTACAAAAAGTTGTTCTCTGTTCAGGAAAAAAGTTAAGTCTTTGAGGTGGTATGCACTTGAGATTACTGTGCTTGGCATTTAGTGCCTCAGTAGCTAGCCACCTCCCTTTGTCCTGTGTGTAAGAATGGCTGGGCCTAGCATTAAAGCTGAGTTTCACTAGATATTAACTTCCCTTTGTGTCCCTGTGATGTCATTCTTGGGGCAGACTTTATGAGGATCTTTAGTCTTGTGCAAATGTCAGGTTGTCTATTGGCTTCTTTTCCAGATGACAAATTTAGTGGATTAAAGGGTGTGGTGGGAGCCAGGCAGCGGTGGTGCACACCGTTAATACCAGCAGAGGCAGAGGCAGGCGAATCTCTGTGAGTTCAAGGCCAGCCTGGTCTACAAGAGCTAGTTCCAGGACAGGCTCCAATGCTACAGAAAAACCCTGTCTTAAAAACCTAAAAAAAAGGGGGGGGGTGTAGTGGGTACCTAACAGTCCCGTGGATACTAAATGTGAGGGATGAGGATCCTAACATCACTGGTGTCACTTAGCACCTGATTAATTCGGCCGTTGAGTTAGTTGGGGGTAGTAGCAAGTCTCCATGGTTTTATTCTGAAGAACTGGGTGGAAATTTGGGGAGGAGGGAGATTTTGGTGTAAAAATTGGATATGAAACATATAGGATCCTTACTCAGAGAATGAGGCCAATTGTTAGAGAATGCTCCAGGTGCTAGTCACATGAGGGGAGGACTGAAAACTAAGGCAAGGCATCAACAGGTATGTGTTTCAGAGAAAAACTTTTCTGACGTCAGGATAGTGGAGAAATAGAAGTTGAGTAGTGTGTGGTCAGCAGTGCCTGGCTAAGTGAGAACAGTGGACCTGGGGGATGTGGTCTTTGTCCTGTGTGTGTGTCTCACTCCAGCTGGGTGGGGCAAGACTGCAGCCAGGCTGAGGGAACCTAGTGACAGCTCAGCCTTCCTGTACACTTCATTCTTTTGTTTCCTCCTGAAGAACAAGTGTTCAGAAGAAGGGCAGGGCACTCCCTACTCTCCGAATCAAAGTTCCCTGAAGGTAGAAATAAAGGTTTTTGTTTTAGTAAAAAATACATTTTATTAATGTTTTTAATTTGAAAATTGAGCTATCTCTAGCCCCTCATTTTTGTTGTCATGAGACTATCTCAAGCTATAGCTCAGGTTGCCCCTGAAACTCAGCACAGTCCTACCTCAGTTTCCAGAGTGCTAGGGTTACAGATTTGAGCCATTGTGGCACCAAAAGTCAAGTTTTGAAGATTGACTTACTCAATACATTCCCCAGTAGCAATCAGCCTCTTTGAAGTAGGGCTAGAAAGAGCATTAAAGTTGAGTTTTAGTAGAAGAGTGCCCTGCCCACTGTAGCTGGTTTGAGGAAGAGCTTGTTTTAAGAAAGCACCATAAACTAGCTTTTGGTTGTTCAAGTTCCCTTTTTCTTCAGTATGAAAAGAGCCTCTGGGGGGAGGGGGAAGAATGTGTGTTCATTTGTTTGTTCCTTGGTATTAGGGGTAGGGAGCTCATAAAGAAAGAGGTAAGCTGGTAAGGCTGTTGCATTATTTTGATTTGCCTTGCAACAGAAATTGGAGTCCGAGTTACCAGCTCTTCCGGGTCCTTCTGCTCCTCCTGAGCACAGGAATGGTGATATTTAATTTGGGTGTGATATTTGGCTTGGCTTTGTGCCTGTTCTACCCTTTGTGAGAAACAGAAGCAGGGTGCTATGGAGAAGCTCAGGCTCATTGCTTCAACAGGAGCCCTCAGTGGTTTGAGAAAGTGCATGTTAGCAAATAAGTCCTCTGTGGATATCAAGGTAGGAGATCAGGATATGATCTTGGGTCATTTCCCCTTGGTTCCAGTCTACAGGTACTGTCTTCTATAAACAAGTGCATGATCCATCCATGTGCTCAAGAAGGATGAGGCGTAAAAGGCTAGGGTCTGGACCTTACTAGGGCCAGGGTGGGGTCTTCCCTGGAAGCACCAGACTGATCCCAGGCTGGTAGTCTTGTGGCCATGTCAAGTAGGCTAAGGTATGAAGACTTCTAGTCAGAACAGAGGCTGCAGGGTCACTAGGGAGGGCTGGACTGAACCTTGTCTCCTGTCTTCAGTCATGGTGGTTTTTCACTTGCATCTTGTGTTGTCCTATTACTGTACTTTCCACCATTTTAAATGTGTTTCTGGGATGATGCTTGTTTCTGTTTCTTGCTTTGTTTTGTCTAGAGTTGGGGGGGGGGGCAAACCTAATGCTCTGCTGCTGAGTTGTTTCCAAGTCCAGATCTGTGGTTTTGGAGTTTTTCCAATGGGATAAATGCCCCTGCCAAAGTAGAAATATGGTAGCAGTATTTGTTAGGCAGTGATTCTCAACCTTCCTAATACTGGACCCTTTAATACTGTTCCTCATGTTATGGTGATCCCCCAACCATAAAATTATTTTGTTGCTACTTCATAACTGTAATTTTACTACTGTTTTGAATTATAAATATCTGATAAGCAAGATATCTGGTATAAGACCCCTAAAGGGGTCTTGACCCACAGGTTGAACTCCTGTGTTAGGGTGTGGGTTCTGTTACTCCTGGGTAGGTGCTTTGAGCATAAGTGCTGCAGGAAAGTCCAGAAAATAGGGATTTTATTCTGGAAGCCCCGACTTCCAGTTACAAGTCAGTATTAGTTGCTGAGAGGAAGACAAGACACAAAGAACAACAGTCTGCTATAAGAACATGTGCACAGATACATGGCAAGATATTTCCCCATTGGAGCCTTTACAAGTTCCAAAAATTGTATTTCATGAATTCCTTATTTTAGCTCTAGTTATAGGCCATGTGATAGCTCAATTGTTAGTATTTGCTTGGAGCTGCTAATATATAGAGTTAATGTGGCTGTGAATGTTTGATGACATATTTTGAGGGTAGTTATGTTAAGAAATGGTAATGCTTAAAAGTAGAATAAAGGGAGAAGTGACATAAAGACAAGGTTCAGTGTCCTCGTTACTATAGTTTAAAAACTCAGCTCAGAGAGATTTGCATGGATGTGGATCTAATTTCATTTTCACTCATCACCCCAACTATCCACATAAGACCAGGTAGGCTTCCCCTTCCCTTAACTCAGAAAACAAGAAGCTTCAGGGAGGCAGTATGCAGAACAGGCATGTGTTCCAGCTCCTGTCCTGGCACATGCTATTGAGTCACAGTTTTGCCCTTACAGGAGTGCCTGCCTGTCCTAGTATCAGCACATTCAGTTTTCCTCTTAAGCAAACTGTGAAATAATGACAAAATGTAGAACAGCATTGGATTGTATGAACATATTAGACCTACATACAAGCCTGCCTGAAATGTTTTGCTAAGGGGAACGGGAAGACCTGTGTCTTTAGGAACAGAAATACTCAATCCCCGTTGATGTGCAGAAAGCTCTATATGCAGAGGTTAACATGTGGCCGTACTGCATGACACTACAGAAGCCTTCTTTTTGTTACAGGCATCCGGTTTTGGAGATGGTTCAAGTTTTCACGTATCTGATTTTGTCATTGTTGGAACACTGATATTCATTACTAAAACCTTTAGCTAAAAAGTGTTCTATAGTGTGTTCAGGTTCTTTCAAAAAAGTTTCAGATTTGGTAATTTTCCTCAAATATGACAGCTGAGCGTATACAATATTGATCTGTGTGGTTGAACATATGTAATTAATTAATTTTGAGACAGGATCTCATTGTGTAGCATTGACTGCCCTAGAGCTCACTAAGTAAAGCAGGCTAGCTAGCTTTGAATTTAAAGAGATCCTCCTCTTGCCTCTGATTCCCAAGTGCTGAGATGAAAGATGTATGCCACCATGCCTGGCTAAATATATGTAATTTATTCTGCAGTGAATTTGTCTTAAAGCAAAAGGGAGAAACTAAGGACTTGACTGAGTCAGGAAATACTTATTACCCAAGAACTTTGTGACTAAGCCATTCCAGCTGAATTAGTGTGCTCCAGGGTCAGTGAGAGATCTTGTCCTTTTCTTTTAAAAAAAAAAAAATGTATGTGTGTTTTGCCTACATGTATCGCACAGTGCCTGCAGAGGCCAGAAGAGGAACTAGAGTTAAGGACAGTTGTAATCTGTCATGTGGATGCTGGGAATGGAATTGATGTCCTGCAACAGTGGTAAATGCTCTTACCCACTGAGCCGTCTCTCTAGCTCCCTAAAAGGAACTGACTTTTAAAATGTCACCAACTTTTCATGCAGGTAGTAAGAATGAGTCCTTTTCAGGAAAGAACATTGTGCAGCCCAGAGCAGGAAACCTCTCTTTCTACTGGGATTCTTTCAAAATAGTGTCAACAGTTGGAGAGAAATGGCAAAGCCTACACAGTCTGATTTAGGGAAGGTTGTCTGAGTTGTGCTTAGGCGTCCCAAAGTCTGGTGAGGATGGTGGACCCTCCTGGCTGCCAAACCAGTCAGGTTGCATTCATTCATTGTTGTGGAGTAGGTGTGAACTCATTCATGTTTTCTCACCTGCATTCAAGAGGCCAGGAAGGCCCTGCTACTGATAGAGCAGTGTGGGGAATGTGATTGCCACTGTCCTCTCCTCCCTAAAGAATGAACTTTCTTGACCCCATTCCAACTTGGTGGTTGTGGGTGCCTTCCTAAGCCAGTTGCTTTGGTGACTTGGGAGGCAGAATAAACCAGCAAGAGCTCTCTGGGAATCTGTTTTCACTGCCTGATAATGGAGTAATGCAGAGGAACTTGAAAAGCAGGTTTGGCTTGTAGTGGGATTGTAGAGGGAAGGTGACAGGATCTTGCCTGAGCACATGCAGTGAGGGCCTGTGCCCAGAGCCCCTTGTGGTGATTAGCCCAAGTAGCCACTGTGCTTTTTCTCTCTGTGGGGGCTTTCTTGGCTTGGGGTTTGTTCTAAAAACTGTAGATGTGGTGCCACGAGGACACTAAGAATGCTGATGCATGCATAAGTGCTGATTAAGGCTCAGGAGCTCATCTCATCATTGAATTGTATGGCTGCTTTTCCCTTCAGTGACTCTTTTAGAAAGAAAAAAGGAAAATGTTTGCTGTGGTTTCCATAGCTCATCTGTAGAAAAGGCAGGTTAGGCACAGCACACTCAGTCAACTGTGAACCATGCCAGATCACGTGTAAGAAAGCAGCACTGGATTGCCAGTAGTCATGGACAATGAGGCAGTCATGCATCTGTGCAATCAAACTTGGCTGAGATCCCTGCCACTGGAATCAGTTATTCAGGGTGTCTGCCTGCTACTGTAGGGACTTATTAGAGTACAGGTACCCCTCCCCTCTGTGCTCTTGTGGGTTTTTGTTGTTGTTTGGGGGAGGTGTTTCTTTTTGAGACAAGGTCTCATGTAGTTCAACTTAGCCTTGACTGGCCAGCCCACTATTTATTACCAGAGATTGATTATTCTTGAACTCTGCCTCAACCTTACATGTGTTGGGATCATAGGTGAGCACTATCACATATAGCAGATACTATTGGTTTCTACACAGCACCTAAACATAAAGAACTGTCTTATATACTCCCTCTGCCTCACCAGCCTCCCATGCACACCTTGGGCACCACTGTTTCTCCATTGATAACCACTTGTGATTTGGAAGGAAGGTGGAATTTTTTTGTGATTGTTGTTTGAGATGGGGTTTCTCTTTGTAACAGCCCTGGTTGTCCTGGAACTCACTTTGTAGACCAGGCTGGCCTCAAACTTACAGAGGTCTGCCTATCTCAGCTGGAATTAGAGGCATGCACCACCACCATCTGGCTAGAAGGTGGAATTTTTTGCATGGACAGATAGATAGCCATCTGCTTCTGTTGGGCTTTTTTGCTTAAAGTAAATAAATTGTGTGTTGCCTCCTTAGATTTTTGCCTGTACTTGTTCGTTCTCCCAATTCCCCAACATCACCAGACCGCCTGATAGAAACAGCTAGATGATGTGCTCCCTGCTCTATGGCAACTAGTGACTCTCTTCTTAATTCATCTTGGGCTCATTTCCTTCTGCCTGGTTTGAATTCTCAGGGGATGCTTTGCCATGTTGAAATTAGTTATTCTTCCCTATCTGTAATTGGTAGCAGTTAAAGGTCAAGAGCCATAATCTCAGAATTTTTAAAGAGTATTGCCTGAGAGTTGTCCTCCCACCAATACTGCATTGCCAGAGTGTTTTGGCAGCAGGCCTCAGCTCTTAGGGCATGTGCTCCTCCTGCCTAGCTAAGAATCTCCTCTTTGTAGTTTTGTCAATCTGTCCTGTCCATCTGTCTTTTCTTCTCACTTCCTTCCATTCTCCTCTCCCATCTTGTCTTCCTGTCCCCTCAACCCCTCTCTTCTTGGCCATTGGTTTCATTTTTTATTTTTTTTTTATTTTTTTAGTTTTTGTAAAGCAAGGTCTCACACTAGTTCAGGCGAGCATCAAACTTGAAGTCTGCCAACTTTTCAGCCTAGTGCTGGGATTACAGGGGTGACTCAACATGCCCAGATTTTTCTTTTTTTTTTTCTTTGACAATCTCACTAGATGTTCTAGCCTCGTACTTTCTGTCCTCCTGCCTCTGCCTCTCAAATATTTGAATTACAGCCATCTTATGTCTTATGTTTATATTTTTTAAAAATTCTTCTTTCTGGAAGCCTTTTTTCTTTTCTTTTTCTTTCTTTTTTTTTTTTTTTGTTTTTTTTTCGAGACAGGGTTCAGGGTTTCTCTGTAGCTTTGGAGCCTGTCCTGGAATTAACTCTTGTAAACCAGACTGGCCTCGAACTCACAGAGATCCACCTGCTTCTGCTTCCCGAGTGCTGGGATTAAAGGTGTGCACCCCCCGGCGGAAGCCTTTATTTTTAATATACCCTGAAGTTCATATATAGGAAATTGAATCCCAGTGCAATTATGTTGGGCAGGTGTTTGGTTCTTAAAGTTCCACCCCCAGGGATGGATAAGGACTGTAATGAAATGGGCTTTGAAAATAGGTTCACATGGGCTGGAGAGATGGCTCAGCGGTTAAGAGCATTATCTGCTCTTCCAAAGGTCCTGAGTTCAATTCCCAGCAACCACATGGTGGCTCACAACCATCTGAAATGAGATCTGATTCCCTCTTCTGGCCTGCAGGCAGACACACAGACAGAATACTGTATACATAATAAATATTTAAAAAAAAAGAAAGAAAATAGGTTCACACTCACTTTACCATATAAGACCATGGAGTATGCAGCTGAAGGCTGTATCTTAGAGCCAAATATTTAACTTGCCAGGCCATGATTTAAGATGTCCAGCTCATACATTGTTACTAAGTTATGGAGCTTGTGGTGTTCTGTTATAGTAGCACAGAGGGACAGTATATAGAGAAGTGTTGTCATCCTGTCTTACACCATGCTTGTTCATTTCCTTGTGTGGTTAGCAGCCATAGATCCACATCTCTTTCTGAAGGCTCCATGGCCTTCAATTTGCTTTTACTATTTATTAGGAGCTAACAATAGTGTTTTAGAAAGCAGTAAAATGCATTTGAATGAAAAACAAGTGAAGAATAAAAGTGGCCACTAGATGATGAAACCAGAGCCGTGAAAGCCTTACTATCCTTTGCAGAAGCCCTTAACATCTGATGGGCTCTGATAAATTGGTGCCAGCTTGCTTGATTGGCACCCCTAGTGTTTCTTTTCTGCCAATGGGCCCTACTGAATGTATACATGCCCTTGCATCAACACATTCTCATATTTGCCTGTCCTCATAGGAGCATCCTTTTGTATAGGTCTTCAAAGGAATGTTTTGCCATCATCATTTTACTGTTTCAGTCTCTACCTTCTTGGACTGCTTGAGATGGATAGAACATTGCCTTAACAACTGTCTTCTATGACCTGGATGACAGAAATGCCTGGCGAGGTGACACCACAGTCTTTCTGGGCTTGTCCTGCAGTCACCAAGGGGTGATGAAATATACAGCCTGTAGTATTGAGCCTAGAGTGTGACCAGCTCTCTAGTAATTTGTAGTACTTTTGACACTTTGATAAAGATGTAAGGTGGTTCTTTCCGATCTTGTAAAGAACTCTGTTAGGCTGTAAGAGGCCTCATGTGTCTCTCAAAGTACTCTTTTAGAGAGTAAGCATCCCAGCTCCCAAGTGTGAGTGTGCACAGCTCTAGTTAGATGTTCTGATAGGTGAACAGACTTGGGAAACAAGGGGTTGTTCCGCTATCTGTGCCTTCCTAGGCTAGTATGTGGCCTTTAGATACCTAGGACATCTATCTTGTGGACAAGGTTCTTTTTCTGCCACCTGGGACCTGGGATTGAATTGTATCCCCTCCCCCATGAGATTTCAGGAGGGATGATGGGAGAAGGTGTGGGGTGGGGGACTTCTGGGTAGGTGTGTCTCTGACCTTCCACAGGGCCTAAACTGGCAGCACATAACAGGACTGGAACAACTTGTTTCCTCAGGTCTTTGGCCAGTATTGCTTCCACCTGTCCACAAGCATGGGGAATATCTTTGCAAACCTCTTCAAGGGCCTTTTTGGCAAAAAAGAAATGCGCATTCTTATGGTGGGCCTGGATGCTGCAGGAAAGACAACAATTCTATACAAACTGAAGCTGGGTGAAATTGTGACCACCATTCCCACTATTGGTGAGAAGTTGGGCCAGGACCAGGGTGGGGGTTGGGTTTGGGGTTCTGGAATACAGAGGGTACTCAGCTATAACCTTGCCCTCAGGTTTCAACGTGGAGACAGTTGAGTACAAGAATATCAGCTTTACTGTGTGGGATGTGGGCGGCCAGGACAAGATCCGGCCACTATGGCGCCACTACTTCCAGAATACCCAAGGTGAGAGGCCAATTCTTTCCCTGGATTCCTTTTGTTTGCCTCAAAGGGATGCACTTGTTCACTGAGCGTCATGGCCTTGCCAGTCTCAGGGCATAGTGCCACACTAAGTATCATGGTCAGTGGGAGGACTGGATCTAGAGCCTGTGGGTGGATCAGGTGAGGGGGTGTTTGGTATGTGCAGTAATGTAGCTGTGTTGCAGGCTTGATCTTCGTGGTGGACAGCAATGACAGAGAGCGTGTGAATGAGGCCCGTGAAGAGCTCATGAGGATGCTAGCTGAAGATGAGCTCCGGGATGCCGTTCTCTTGGTGTTTGCCAATAAGCAGGTAGGCACCAGCAAGTTCCTTCCCTGATGGAGAGCCTGTGTCAGGGAAGAGAGAGGGTGGGTGAGAGGCTGCCCTGGGTGACTGGCTGCTGTTGAGTCCCTGCTACTAATTCCTCCTTTCCCTCAGGACCTTCCCAATGCCATGAATGCGGCCGAAATCACAGACAAGCTGGGGCTGCACTCTCTACGCCACAGGAACTGGTACATTCAGGCCACCTGTGCAACCAGCGGGGACGGGCTCTATGAAGGACTAGACTGGCTGTCCAATCAGCTCCGGAACCAGAAGTGAACCAGACCCCTCCCTCCCCCTCACTTCCTCTTCTCCGCCCTCCGCTTTCCTCTCATGTGGCAAACGTGCGACTCTGTGGTCCTGAGTGCCAGAAGCTGTCTCCATGGGTTGGTCACAGTGTGCATCGCACCGTGCTGTACATGTGCAGACGCAGCCTGCAGCCAGGTTTTATTTAATGTAAATAGTTTCTGTTTCCACTGAGGCAGTTTCTGGTACTCCTATGCAATATTACTTAGCTTTTTTATTGTAAAAAGAGAATCAACTCACTGTCAGTACTGAGAAGGGATTTGGGTGTAGGGGCACCTGGCCTCCGGGAGCCATTGGGCTGTAGACTGGTGTCAGTATCCATTTGGTGGTTGGTTTTTACCCAAACTCAGTGCATTTTTTAAAATAGTTTAAAAAAAAATACAGGACAAGAACACTTGAACACACAGAACGGAGACTATGCCTAGTGTAGGTTTTGCAGTAATGGCCTGAATGCTAGTCCATTGGATCACCTGTTTCCCCTATGGGAACAGAGAGAAGGTGGACACACCACCATCCGCTGCATGGTCACAGTAGAGCCCCCGTGACTCGCCTGTCTTGGGTCACCTGCATTCCATAGCATTGTGCTTGTACTTGTGCTCACATGGTCACCTAGGGGTGGGCTGGGAGCCATTGTGGGGTGCAGGGCCTGGCTTGTATTGGTGTGTGGCCAGGCCAGGTGGCAGTCTACATACCCAGCTTACTCTTGGGCCCACTTGGACGCGCTGGCAGGAGGCCTGGGTCTCATCAGCAAGAGCGCGTGCAAGCTGGGAGGGTCGATCCATTCCAGACCCACATCCTGGAGCACCCCCATCTCCATGTGTGAAGTAGCTTTCTCCCTCAGCCTGCAAGGGTCCGATTTGCCATCGAAAGACGACCTCTACTTTTTTCTTTTGTATTTTGATAAACACTGAAGAAGCTGGAGCTGTTAAATTTATCTTGGGGAAATCTCAGAACTGGTTTATTTGGTGTCGTGGAACCTCTTACTGCTTTCAATACACAATTAGTAATCAACTGTTTTGTATACTTGTTTTCAGTTTTCATTTCGACAAGCACTGTAATTATAGCTATTAGAATAAAGTCTCTTAACTATTTGATGGGCTTGTGTGTCAGTGTCACTACTGCCAGGCTGCCTCCTAAGAGAGCCCTTTTAATGTGAGAGAAAGCAGGTACTTTCTGAGTCGTGGTAGAAGTCAGTGAGACCTGGGTGTCTCCCCTCATGTCTCAGGGTTACTATCAGCCTCCGTGCTTTGTGATAACTGAGGTGTGCCACCTGTCCCTTTAGTAGGCAGCCAGTCTTGGTGTGGTACGTATCTCTGGGTGGGTGTGGCTACTAGGAGATCCAAAGTCTACCATCATGAATGGGCCTTCTGCCTAAGTGGACAGACCTTCACCCCCTTTGAGTGCTGTTTTAGATAACTAATCTTCACTTGTGCTTAGGTGGCCACCTGCAGGACACAGGTCAACATACAAGCCACAGCTTGAGTCTCAGAACACTTTGAGGTCTGCCCAACAGTACACACACCCAGTATATATAGCTTTATAGTCAGAAGAGAACTTGCTATATAGATTCAGCCCAATTTCTACTGTCTGCCATGTGTTCACACAGGCTCTAAAATTGTTCTTATTTGTCTGCTGAACACTGTCTCTGCCTAGGTAGGAACCAGACTGTGTTGGGGGAGTTCCTGCAGAAATAAACTCTCAAACAAGATTTATGTATTTCAGATGAAGGTACCGGAGACGAAAGGCAGATTAAAGATAGGTGCTGACACTCTGAATCAAACCTGCTGCAGAAATCTGCAGAACTCTCCCAGCAAGAATGTACCTCTTGGACAGACAGCAGATGCATTCACATCCACAAGTTTGTTCTTCCAACTTCCTGGCCATTTGTATGGTCTGAAGGCAGCCTCAAACGCAGGATTCTGGTTCCTAGACTCAGTGGCCTCAGGCATACTGGATGGATACCCCGTGCTGGGGCCACAGGCTCCCAGCCTGACCTTCCTGCCCTCAGTGAGATGATACACTCTACTTTTAAAATACATTTACTTATGTACAAAGTGGGTTGATACAAAAAGTAGAAGTAACCAGATGTACACACAGACACACCCCTAAACCTCAAGAGCCTGGACTGTGGCAGCAGAGACAGGAGTCTGACCTTAGTCTCCTGGGCAACTATATCTTCCTTGGCATGGGGGCAAGCAAGGGCACTACCCTCAGAATCACTAGGCTCTGGTCACCCAGGTCCTACTCCTCAGCAACCTGGAGTGGTTGCCACAGCTGCCTCCAAATGGCAAGATAGATTCCCAAGGTCCAGCAAGCTTGGCTCAGAATCCTACCAGGGAGTAGCTACCTGCCTTACCCCAGAAAGGGATGTTGGTTAGTTAGGGCAAGTAGGAAGGGGGCTGGTAGCCACTTGGCATCCAACCACTACTCTTTATAGACCCTACAGAGCTTGGTGATGGGCAGGGTCCCGCTCAGGGCAACCAGGGCTCTGGTGTCCTTTGATCTAGTCAATTCTCAGTCATCAGAGCCTCTGTCTTGTCGTCTGCGAGATGGGCTCCTTCCACTGTCCTGGCTATGTCCCCGCTTCCTCTTAGAGCAGGGGGAGAAGTCAGAATCATGTCTCTGGTGTCTGGGCCTAGGAAGACAAGGACAACCAGACACTTGAAGCGTCTCTCACTGCCAAGGATCCCAACAGGCCTGGTCAGCTCTCCCACCTCCCCACTACTTCCTTAGTGCCCCCCAAATAGAGTTGGGCCTAGCCTACCAAGCAGGAGAGGGAGATGATGGGCAGCTGTCAGTCTCCCTTTTGTGTTCTTTGTCTTTCTTCTTCTTGTGTTTCTTGTGTTTCTTCTTCTTTTTCTTCTTTTCTTTCTTGCTTTTCTTATGGCTCTCTGTACTGTAAGAAAGAACAAAGGGTCTAAGTGTGAAGGACTGGAGTCTGCCAGCTGAGAGCAGCTGAAAGCTGAGGGCAGGGCAAGGATAGGATAGCGCAGGGTCTGTACCATAGCACCGTACACTGATAATGTCTATCTGTTGTGAGTTTATACTAGTAAGTAAGCCTAATATTAGGCTCCTCATCCAACCCACAAGGCTAAGCTTCCCTTTGGAATGTTGCCAACCTGGGCGTGTCGTCGTCTCCCCCCCACCCTTTAGGGAGAGCCAGCTTCTCACTATAAAGCCTCGTCTGATCTGGAACTCTGTATTTTCGTAAGTACAAAGTTGAGATGCCACAAAAGTAGAAGTAACCAGACAGAGACACACAGCTAAATCCCAAGGCCTGGAAGCAAGCTGGCGGGAACTCTCATGTCAGCCTGCCTCTGTCCACCAAGTGCTAGGATTAAAGAAAAGCACCACTGCTCCTAGCATCACACTTTAACTGCTCCACCTTCCATCAAACTGGCTGGCATCAGGACCCTGTCTGAGTGGCACCTTCCTGTTGGGTCACTAATGGCAGCTACTGAAACTCCAACCTACTTTCAGGTTCCTGGGCATCTGAATGGACAAGCATATCCAGTCTGGAGGTGGAGGCCCAACAATTTCAGTAAAGCCAAAAGAACTAAGGCTGTGCTTGGCTCCTTCAAAAAAGGGAGGCATTCATTCAGTCTCCCAGTACAATACCTATGGGTCTGGACATCATTCTCTTCTGTGAGTACACTCTTTCTGAAGTGTCCCCATACCCACGCTTGGCACAGCTCACATAGGATGCCAGCGAGAAACTCATCAGTGCATAACACAGGTAGAACAGACACTCAGACTCACTCCAGTTCAGCCTTGTCCTCAGCACGAGGCTTCTTCCTGGCAGCAGATGGGGCGGTGCTTGGGCCTTCGCTGTCCACGCGGTGGTGCTATATGAGAAGCGCAGCTGTGGGGAGGGACACCCAGCACCCATGGAGTCCCACCCCACACCTCCCCAGACACCCAAGCCCAGGATCCTGAGCATCGGGATTTACAGGGTTTACCGTGAACACTGACAGTCCAAGCTTGGCAGCCTCTTTGTCTTCCCGGGATAGTGCCACACGGCCTGCGGAGCCACTGCAGAAGACAGAGCAGTGAGGACAGTTCTGGACCACCGCCCAGTCTTGCCCCCTTTTACCCAACCCGCCGCACCTGGAGCTGCCCAGACCCAGCAGCCGGTCCACGCCCTTCTCTTCAGGGTCACCTCCTTCCCGTTTGCAGATCTCCACGAAGTCCTGAGGAAACGGTGCGGGTGGGGGGGTGGGGTGGTTCTAGGCTGGTACAGATAGAGCCCCGCCCGCCCTGCGGACCCCAAACCCGCAGCCCAGACTCACTTCCTTGCTCAGGCCGGTGGGCTGTTTCCTCACGTTCTTGTAACCGCTGCGAGGGTCGAGGGTGCACGTCAAGGGGCATGCGCCCCGGAGGCCTTCTACCCCGGCCCTGCCCACATCTAGCCCCGCCCCGGGGCCACCCAGTTCCCTCCCCGGAGCTCGCAGTCGCCCCGCAGCCCAGGCACTCACAGTGCGGCTAGCAGCGCCTCGCGCTCCGCCTCACGCACAGCCGCCAGCTCTTCCTCACGGCTCGGGCCGGCACACGGCGCGCGGTCCTTCGCGTACCAGGTGAGGTCGCGGCCCTTCTGCCAGCGGCCCACTGGCGCCATCAGCGAGTTGCCTAGGTAGTTCTCCCTCTGCTTGTCGGTCTTCACATCCTCCCAGTTGAACTGGTCCTGCCCGCCACGCACGCCGCCGCGACTGGAGCCGAACATGGCGTCGGAGCCGCTGCACAATCTCCAGTACCCGCAGCCCTGAGCTGCCGGGCTCCCGCACCTCTCGGCCCCCGGATGCCCGCCGTGACGTCACACGCGCGCCTGCGCCTCTCACTAAGTGTCCGCGCGCCTGCGCACTGCCTGATTCGGGCCACCTCAGAGGAGGTCCATATTTCCACCCGGTGTTAAGTCAGTACTTCACCCATAGGCGCATCCTTTATCCCATTACGACGTGCGGCTGCGCACTAGCTTCTCGAAAAAAGGGGTGCTGTGCGACCTCACGTGTTGATCCTCGGTGAATTGGGATGACAACAAAAACCTTGGTGACACCAGGAGGGACCGGGGAGGGACGCCGCGGGTCTTGTGCTTGGCGCCTTTCCTCCTGGAGAGCCAGGCCTACTAACCCTAAAGGACTGGGGTCCCAGGTAAAATAAAAGTGGCAAGTAAAATAGTGGCAAAACTCCCGGGAACACTGAGGGACGGATAAAGTCGCCAAAGAAACACAGACCAACTCCTCTGTGGCATGAAAGAGTTAAAGGCCATAAAGCCCAAGCAATCAGCCCTAAACCAGAGCAACCTGTGTTCTCTGCTGGTGAGACTTTACTGAGAAGTACGAAGAACAGAGCTAATTGCTTTTTTTTTTTTTGTTTGGTGAGGCATGACCAAGACAAAAGTCAAGAGTAAAGTTCGTTGAAGATAGATTTAGCTGTCATTTGACCCTAAATCATTAGTTGAAACAGACAATGAACGATCAAGTCGATGTCTGGACTAAAGCTTAAATGATGAATTTTTCTGTATTATAGTGTTAGCCCTAACTGCCCGTAGTAGACTGTGTGGCAAACCACACCCTTACAAGTTGGTCTCGAAATCACAGAGATCCACCTGCCTCTGCCTCCTTGGTGCTGGTATTAAAGGCGTGTGCCACCATCACCCAGCTCCCATTGTCATATTTAAAATATTTAAATCTTCCACTAGGCTTGTTCTTGAAGGCTAGGCCATTGAGGTAACAAGATAGAGCCTCACAGATTAGTGCTCATATGAAGGGAGCCCTGGAGAATTCTCTTGCCTTCTGGCACTTGAGTATAAAATGAGATGTCGACTGGCGAAAACCCAGAATAGATCCTTTGTCTGAACTCAATAGAATGCATCTGGATGATTTAAGGGCGGTGAGGTTCTTTTGTTTGTGTTGGGGTTTCAATTAAGGTTATGTGAGGATAGAATGAATTTGATACGAAAATGGAAACATCCCATGTTGCTATTTCTCAAAAAGGGAATTTGGAATGTCAACAAATGTGGGAAGGAACACAAAAATGCCTGGGACCTTCCTCAGCTTCTACCGAACAAGGAAAATGATGTTCCTATACCTCAGATATTCTTCTGAAGACAATCATTGTTGTGATTTCGATAGCCTTGAACATGTTGGCCTGAGAAGCAGGCTCCTGTAAGCTGCAAATTTGTAACTCTTATTATCAAAGGAGGTGGGAAAAAAAGCAAGCCTTGTCATGCAGCTTGCCTTAAGCCCCTCCGTTTCCAGTTCTCCCATATTAATCAGGAGAGGCAACTTGGCTAATGTCTCCAGTTTGTTTTTGAGATAACTGTGTACCCCTGCTGGCCTCAGAGAGATCCACCTGCTTCTTCGTCCCAAGGGCTGGCCACCACACCTCACCCTAGTATTTCTTTAGGGATCTATCTAGAGAGCAGTTGGATCAACTCCCTAGTGAGAACTCCTTTGTCACTGCTTTTGGGGAAACGTCATATATTCTACAAGACAACACATATATAAACTCTGCAGCTGTGAGAATAAATTACTATTTATAAAGTACCCAAGGCTGGTGAGATGGCTCAGAGGGGTATGGGCCAAGCCTGGTGAAGCAAGTTTGATCCCCAGGACCCACATGGTGGAGAGAACCAACTTCCACAATTTGTCCTCTGAACACACACATACCATAGAGTATATCCCACCCTGCTAATGAAAGTACCCCGTCTGAGCTAGGTCTGGTGGCAAGAGTGTAGTCCCAGTTCCCTAGAAGGCTAAAGCAGGGAATTTGGAAGTTCAAGGACTGCCTAAACTTACAAAGAGATTTGAAAGCTAGTCTGGGTAATTTAGCAAGGTCCTGCCTCAACATAAACTGGCACTCTCTGGGATCCCAAATAGACCTGAACAGCTCCACTTTTGCTTGCGTCTTTATTCTGAATACATGCTGAGTATCTGCAAACAGCTTGTGAAGCATCTAGTACAAGCCCTGAGTTCATGTCCTGGCTTTGGAGGGCATAGTTGGAACCAGATCCCTCAGAACAAGATCACACAAGGATAGGATGGATGGCATGGATGGACCCAAGGGAGGCTGCACAATAAGGGAGCAGCAGACAAGTCATGTGGGCCACAGTGAAAGAAGAACAAACCAGTCATCTCTCTCTCCCAGAGAAGCTCTTCAGAAAGCAAGGTAGCAGATTCTGAGGCCCTCACCATTGGCCAAGTATGCTAAGGACACAGAAGGCTGAATTGCACTGTCTGAGCACAGAATGCATACTAGGTGAAGCTAAGAGGAACATGGCTATAGGGCAGGGAGGATATGGGACAAGTTTCCAGACCAGTTCCAAGCTTGTGCAGCCTTGACTACAGCCATGAAAGTCTGCTTTTGAAGTTAGATACTATGTGCACTCTTGCATCTGGAGGCCGCCAATGGAATTTTAAATCAACATCAAGATGTACAAAGGTTCAAGCAGCTGTTTATAGGTTTTAGTTTCTGTGGCCAGTTATTCTGCAGACTGGAGTAGACTAGGGGTTCAAGACACAGCCTGGCCAGTGGTGGTGGCACACTTCTTTAATCCAGGAGACAGAGGCAGATGGACCTCTGAGTGTGAGGTCAGCCTAGTCTACAGAGGAAGTTCCAGGACAGTCAGAGATACACAGAGAAAGTCTGTCTCAAAAACAAACAAAGACACACAACTTGGCCACACTCCTGGGTCCCCTAGGGCAGGAAAGTGTTTCTCCCTGGGAAGCCTTTCAGGGAAGGACCAAAAAGTATGGGGCTGAGAAAGTTCACTGCAGACCATGTGTGATCTAGGAGTTAAACTTGGGTTCCTAGGGGTAGGCAGGTAGAGCTGCTAGCGGCTGGGTGCTTCCTGTCCACTGCCCATATACTTCACAACTAACCTTTTAGCAGTGTTTAAAACCCAGAGGTTTGAAGCTGAGTGTGATGGCATATACCTTTAAGCCCAGTACTCAGGAGGCAATGTCAGGCCTGATCTACATATAAATTATAGACCAATCAGGGTGAAACTTTGTCTTAAAAAACAACCCCCCCCAAAAAAATCCACAGATCTGACCAAAATGAATCCTAAACCCACTAATCTGTCCTAACTCCAGAGCCTTTCAATCTCAGGGCCGAGCGTACACACAGAAGAAGACAGTGACAGGAGGCTATGGTTTCAAGAATGTATGATTTACAAACAGAAGCCTCCCATCCTTACAAAATGTCACTGGTGTGACTCCCTGACACAGTTACTTCTTGGTCTTGGTCCAAAACCGTTTGTATCGTTCAGTGTCAAAAGTGTCAATCATCTCTGGCTCTTCTTCCTTCTTCTGCAGGAGCTGAGCCTCACGTTTTCGGAACCGGACCCTGCGCTCTTCTGGAGATAGGGCATCCAGGTCTAGGGGCATCTGCATGGGGAGAAGTGAAGGCATTCACCATTGGGGAGAATCAGGAAAGTGACCGGGAAGACACCTTTTACACGGCTGTGCCTTCTATCCTGTGCTGGCCTACTAATTGGTTAGTCAAATCTGTAACTTTTGTTTGGAAAGGAAATGTTTCTCTACTCCTTTCCCCTAGATTTAGTGTATGTTTGTTTAAGACAGAGTTTTAATTTGTACAAAAAAGCATCGGACTCACAGCCATCATCCTCAGCTTCCAGAGTGCTGCAATTGCAGATTTGTGCCACCATACCTGGTTTTATGTGGTCCTGGAACCAAAGGCTTTATGCCTCTTAGGCAAGCATTCTACCAACTAGAATACACTCCAGCCCAGATTTAGTGTTTTTTGTTGTTTTTTGTTTTTTGTTTTTTTTTTTAAACAGACTTGTTAAGCCTGCGTGGTGACACAGGCCTATAATCTCAGCACTTAAAGAGGCAGGAAGATTGGAGGTGAAGGTGAGCCTCAGTGTGTAAGTTCAAAGCCAACCTGGTTTTCATAAGGCCCTGTACAAATAAAACAAGAACAAAGCCCAAACAGGAAATGACTCATTCGTTTGTTCTAATTTTGATGATTGGAGTTTTTGGTGTAAATTCCTCCAACAACTTGTTCCCCTCCTCTTCCACTTTAGCTACATATGCAACCCCAATCCCAAATTCAGGCACTGAGCCTCAACACTATGGCTCAGCAAACACCTATTGAAGGACGCTTACCACTAGCATGCGCCGTGGCTCCCGGTATCGGATATGGATGGTGGAACCGTCCTGCTTGACCAGTAGCACAGGATAGAGGCGAGCATAGGCCTGGCGGCGCAGTCGAGTAAGTGAAGCCCTGCTGCTGTCAGCTCTCCACGAGGAGGTGTGTAGGTGGCAGGGTGCAGGAGTGGCTGCCCTCACAGCACAGTGCCTCAGCAGGCTACAGACAGACATGCAAACATTGGTTGATGGATGGTGCTGAGCCAGATGGCACCGAGTACCCAGCCAGCCAGCCACTGTCAGGGTAGGACAGAGAACCGCCCAGCAATCAAACACTAGCAAGGATTGATGATTCACATTTAGAGGGGCCTCTGCTGAGCTATTAGCATCATCAAAACCGTCTACAGTGGGTGGCTCAGGAGGACAACAAGCCTCCTAGCACCAGGACAGGGGTAACAGCCCCTGCCTGGAGAGAACAGGGATGTACCTGAGGGGACTGGAATTCCATGCTTTCCCAAGCAGGCTGCCCAAAGGCATTGTTTTTCCTTGGAGCTGTTGTGGCACGAGGAAACAGTCACTGGCCCAGATGTAGGATCTGTTAGGCAAGGAAAAAAAAAAAAAAGAACCTGAATTTTCTACTTGATTATTGTTCTAAAATCCTTGCCTGGAGCTAAGTCAGAGCCAGGTACACCTCTAGCAGCAATCTGCTTGTGGCTCTGCGTTCACTGGTTCCGGGAGTTCCCTACAGATACACTGACACTGTCAGCTCTTTGCTGTACAATGGCACAGTATTTGCATATGACTTGTCACTGGTTCCCATGTGCCTTAAATCACTTAGAATACCTAAAAGAATACAAAGTCAGGTGTGGACATGCCTGCATTTCCAACACTCTGGAGGCAGAGGCAGGAGGATAAGGAGTTCAAGATTATCCTGTTACATAGGGAGTTAAAGGTCAGGCTGGGTTGAGACTGTCTCAAAAAACCGAAGCAAACAACCTGAGAGTATACACAACCCATATAACACTTATTAAATGATTTTGTTTACAGGAAAACCCTATGTTCAATATAGCCTCAATTAAAAAACATATCTTCAATCTGTAGTTTGAGTTCTCCGTGAATGGTCAGGCGTGAGAGCGCAGTGTCACTTGCCAGTCTATCCTACTAGCTCTCTGGCCTCAGATTAGAACAGCTTGTGGAGGCTTTTTACAAAACGCGTCCTGTCCTCCAAAGACTGAGTCCATTTCAGCAGGACCAACGCCCACCTATTTCTTAAGGTTATGGAGTCGGAGCCTCACCCTGTACGGTGTATGTGTGTGTGGTGCTTGGTTCTTTCTTATGAAAATCGTTTTAGTTTTCATAACAAAACGGCGAGGTGATTATTATCAAATCTGATTACAGACCGGAAAAAAAGCTCGGGCTACTTTCTCCAATGCCACAAACTCCCAGAGTAGTCTAAGCAGGCGGGAAGCTGAGTGTCCTACACTCAGTAAGATTAAACCAGTGAGAGAGTGCATAGATTAGGAGGTTCCCAGTGCCTCGAAAGAAGCAATCCCGCTGGTCCCAAGTCCGGGCCTCCTGCTCTCTAGTCACGACGACAAGGCTCGGGGTCATGTGCGGAGAAGCCCCTTTCTGTTCGCCCCACACGACGGTGTATGTCGCCCTCCCTTTCACTCGTCAGTGATGGGGCCGGTTGCTGCCGACGCCCAAGAGACTCCAACCTGCGGCCGCCACCTTAGTGTCGGAGGGACCTCGTAGACCCGCCCTGCAGAACTTTACTCAGAAGGTGGGAAACCACGCGGGTGTCTCTGTATACGATGATGGACCCCTGTCCGCGACCCAGTTTTTTCGCAGGCGCCGCGGCGCGCGGCGATGACGTCACAGAGCGCGGGGCTGACGTCCTCCGTTAAGGGCGGAGTAAGCCCAGGTGGGCGTGGTTGAGACTGACGGAAGCCTGTTTAGTTGTCCAGGTACGCCGGATGGGGCTTACCCTGCATTGCTTTGGGTGGCAAAGCCGCTGTAGCAAAGGCTGGCGCATTGCACTAGGCGGAAGGCGGTCAGGACTCTGGGACTTTCTGGGGTGCAGGCTGCATGGCTCTGTGCAGTGCGCAGATGGAAGCAGGACAGCATTGCTGCTGTGCGACCTTGACATCTAAGTTTCCACGCCTGGTTGTTTTCCAGGTTTGCTCCGAATCCGATGGTCGCCCACAGACCCCTTTCTCTCGGCCCATGTCTGGAAGACGGACTTTCAAGCGCCAGGTCGGAATTCAAGATCAGCTTGGTCTACATAGTGAACTCAAGGCCAACCGAGGGGCTAAATAACCCTGACTCAAAAACAAACAAACAAACAAACAAACTTAAAGAATTGTTATAAAGTGGGCAGCACATCTGAATTGAGCATCAGTTCCCTCACAAAGAGCTGTTTTGGAGAGCTTTTAGTAAGAAGGTGATCTAAATCGGGCGGTGGTGGCCCATGCCTTTAACCCAGCACTCGGGAGGCAGAAGCAGGTGGATCTTTGTGAATTAAAGGCCACCCTGGTATACCAAGTGAGTTCCAGGACCAGTTTCAAAGCTTCCCCCACCTCAACCTTGAACAGACAACAACAACAACAACAACAACAACAACAACAACAAAGTGATCTAGAGGGACAATTGTTACACTGTGTCTGTTGTGCCAAAAAGGAGAGAGAAATCAACTATGGGCTCCTGAAACAGTAAAGTCTTTAATAAAGTGCCACACAAGCAAGGTCTCTAGTCAATCATGGCTGGGAGACAAGAACTCCAGAGCTTTGTTTGTCCTGACAGCCCCAAGCGGGGATGAAGCAGGATTGATAGGCACAAAAATCACACCTGTGCCAAGTTAAAATTTTCACCAATCAGGAATTAAAGATTAGAGGCTTTCCCTGTGTGTTCCATCATTGTCAAGGGACATGGAATGTAAGCTTTCCAGTCCAACCAATCTGATTCATTTGTTCCTTTTGTTGTTAGGAATAGCCATAATGTTTTTAGAGAACTAAAGATGTATAACAGACTATTTCTATTGTTTAAGGAGGAGTTGGTCTTGGGAACTTGGACTTTGTTTCAACCTGCAGGTAAAATGGAAGCTGAAGTCAAAATGACTGTATTTAGGACAAGGTGTTTTTGCCTGTTCCCTGCACAGTAAAGGAACTGCAAGTAAAATCTTTAAATAAAAATGAACTGATTTTACAATCATTATCTTTATCTAATTTTACTTTTTGTTTTGTTTTGTTTTGTTTGTGTTTTTGGAGACAGGGTTTCTCTGTGTAGCACTGGCTGTCCTGGAACGCACTCTGTAGACCAGACTGACCTCCAACTCACAGAGTTTCTCCTGCCTCCACCTCCAAAATGCTGGGATTAAAGGTGTGTGACACCACTGCCTGGCCCGAATTTTTACTCTAAATTTAGGGAAAAGAAAAAAAAAAAAGAAACCAAAAATCTTTACTCAGAGGAAAGGAAGGGAGAGAGGAGGGAGGGAAAGGGAATATTCTCTAGAAAGGTGGAATGAACCTACTCTTGTCCCACCGCCTTCTAGATGTGACTTCTAGAAGGCTGAATGGGTGGCTAACTCAGCAGAAGTAGTTCGAAAGGGCATTCAGGAACTGGCTTGCTGGTTTTTAATTGGTTTCTCCTAGACTGAAAGACAAGAGGAATTCTAAAGGATTTGGAAAGATTGGGAAAATTCTCAGTCTGAGCAAGGAAAGAACAGAAATAAGCATGGGTAAAAGGCACGGAGAGTTGTGCATCAGGATACTGGAGACCAAGGTTCAGCAGCTGCCCTCCAAGCTGCCTTATCTCAAGCAGCAGGACTCTTCTTCCTTCCAGGTCTCTGGTCCCAAAGACACTCAGGACAAAAGGTTACCTGTGGTGCCTGTTGTCATACAAAATGCATGCTGGCCTCACACTGTCTCAGCATCACAAGTACCTGTGACAGAATTCTCAGTGCTGGTACCCTGGCTCCTCCCTGCTCTTCTCACTCCTGCCTCTCCAGCCCAGGGGCTCTCTTCTCTGTCCTATAAAAACTTCCCATTTTGGTCACAATTTCTCTTGGTCTTCTGCTCTTGACTCTTTGTCCTCTCTCTTGCCCCTCTCTTTCCTCTTTCCCTCTTACTCCCCCCTCAACCCCTCTCATAGCCTGATTCAGTCTGCTGGTCATGTTTAGTCTACTACTCCTCTCCCTGCTCTGGACCCTTCCAGTTGCCTCTGGCTTTATTCTCCCACTTGTATACAATAAAAACCATCTCCTTAGTCTTCTGCTCTTGGCTTCTGATCCTCTCTGTTGCCCCTTTCTCCGCTATTTCCCTCTTAACACCCCACCACCACGCTTCTCACAGCCTGGTTCAGTCTGCTGATTGTGTTGCGTCTTCTTTCTCTCCCTCGTCTTCCAGATGCCTCTAGCTGTACTCTCCCTCATATCTATAATAAAACCCTTCTCCTCAACCATACGGTCATGTCATTTTTATTCACCAGGAAACTGCAATTTACACCTTGCCTGCCCTGGAAATTCTAAACTGTGGTGACTTGTCCTTGGGCTTCTGTTTGAGGCCATTCTTTGTCTTTGCGCCCGTTTGTGCTGGTTTTCACCTTTTATTAATAAAAATAAGAATGTTCATAGGGTACACTGATTTCCCAGGTACCACATGATGGTTCTCCTAAGACTCCTCGGTATTTCTAGTAACATATCTTTCCAGCTTTTTAATTCTTCTTAAAATTATGTATGTATATGAGTGTTTTGTTTGCATGTGAGTCTGTGCACCATGTGCGTGCCTAGTGCCCTTGAATGTCCTGGTACTGGGGTAATACGTGGTTCTGAGACACCGTATGGGTGCTAGGAATTGAACCTGGGTCCTCTGACAGGCAGCGCTCTTAACAACTAAGTCCTTTTTCCAGGTCCCACCCCTGCCTTTTAGTTCTTTAATTGACAGAGGAAATTAACCTGTTCCTGAACTCCTAGATGGCCCCTAGAGTAGGGATGCCAGAAAAGTAGAGCCAACATCAGCGTGTGTGATGCCAGCCATGGCCCCACGTGGACTGCAACCAGTCACACTGTGTGGGGAGGAGAGCCTAGGGCCACTCCCGCCCTTGTGTGTGCATGATGCCACACCCAGAGAATTTAGCAGTTGCCCTGATGCTCTTCAGGATGCTCTTAGGACAAAGCATTCTTCCTCCTGGTGTGGGAGTGTTTAACTTGTGCCTGCCTCACCATCCTTCGGAGGGGTTTGTAACTTGTTTACGGGAGCCTTCAGTCTAGGGGAAGAATTTGGACTTGGACTTTTGAGCAATGTCTTGCTTAGGGTTAGTATTACTATGATGAAACACCAAGACCAAATCCAAGATGGGTTGGAAAGGGTTTATTTGGCCTACACTTCCGCATTGTAGTCCATCATTGAAGGGACCAAGACAGGAACTCAAAACAGGGCCAGAACCTGGGAGCTAATGCAGAGATAGGGGTGGGGGAGTGGGAGGAGTGAGGGGGTAGTGCTGCCTACTGACTTGTTCCTTGAGGCTTGCTAATTCTGCTTTCTAATAGAACTCAGAACCATCAGCCCAGGGATGGCTCCATCCCTCCGCCATCAATCACCAATTAAGAAAATACCCCATAAGCTTGCCTACAGCCTGATCTTATGGAGTCATTTCCTCAACTCCTTCCTCCCCTTTCTCCAGCCTGTATCAAGCTGACACCGACACCAGCCAGCACAGCAACCCTCATTGGAACTCAGCACTGGTTAAAAACATGAGAAGCCAGTTTCCACACTGGAGGGCCTACACAGAGTCCCTATCCTAGCACATCTTGTGACTTGGAGTTCCTGTTCTAGAACTTATCAGCCTCTCAAGCACAAAGAACCTTGTGTGTCCCTTGTGGAAATGGGGCGTGGTGGCAGGATGCTGTCTTTACAAGTGTGCCCTTCTGAGTACTAATTTTGCTTGGGGGGAAGGGCCCTGCCTCAGTTGTCCTACTCACCAACAGGGGCCTTGGTTGCGTGAGCATTCACTTGGAACTGGTGGCTCATTGTGGTGATGATCTTGCCTATTATCCACTTGCCTTTCTGTAGGCTACTCATTTGGAAACAGATAGTCACCTTCTCCCTCCCTAATCCCCCTCTGAGTGTGTGTGTCCTCACACACCCATGTCTATGTTTATGTAAATGACAGATCAGCATCAATTGTGTCTCCTCCATCAACCTCCTTTACTTATCTTTTGAGTCACTGGACCTGACTTCAGGTCCTCTATGGTACCTCAAGGCCATAAATATGCCCAGGCCCTGATAAAGGTGTTCAGGTTTTGTCCAGAGTGTGAAAGAGAAGTGACCCAGGCCCAAGCCACATTCATTCAATCCTCACATAAACTTCACATTCTGACTTCCTCTCTCATGACATTATTCCTGTCGCTTGTGGTCTCTCTGGAAGCACACAAACATTCTAGTGAGCTCCAGTAGGCTGGCTCGACCTGGGGCAGGTTTTGAAATTGCAGCTGACCAATATGGAAGCTCGGGTACGAATATGGGGATAGGTTTTGCCTACTGTGGGCAAGGGGTTCAAGTTAGAGGCAAAATTATAGCTGCAAATGCCAAATTAGAGCTGCAAAATTACATGGCCAATGTGGAAAGACACCAGTCCATGAAAAGAAGTGTTTGGGTTTTATTTTTAAATTACATTGTATTTATTTATTCTCTGTGTGTGTCTGTGTGGGGTGCTCATGTACCATGATGCACACGTGACTATCAGAGGCTAGTCTGCAGGATGAGCTCTCTCCTTTCATCGCATGGGTTTCCGGGAGCAAAAGCAGGTAGTCAAGCCTTGCAGCAGGCACCTGTATCCTTGAGAAATATCCTTGGCTCCTCAATTTTTTTTTTTTATTTATTTCAGTGTTTGCTGTTTTGTTTTGTTTGTTTGTTTGTTTTTCAGACAGGGCCTCTCTATGTAGCCTTGACTATCTGGAACTTGCTACATAGACAAAGCTAGATTGGAATTTACTATATAGCCTAAGCTAGCCTTGCCTTCCTGACAATATTCCTGTCTCAGATTCCTGAGTGCTGGGATTATAGGTGTGAGCCACCAAGTTTCGTTACTTCTTGGCTGGTTCTTTTGAAAAGCAGGCTGTGGCAGGGGCCGTGGTGGGTGAAGTGCAGCACAAAGAAAACAGTGAAGAGCAGAGGACTACTCCCCCTCCCCCCTTCCTCCTTTTCTGGTTTAAAGCTGTGAGTTTTTTTATTTTTTTTTTAATAGTCTTGCTGGGTGGTGGCGGCGCACACTTTTAATCCCAGCACTTGGGAGGCAGAGGCAGAGAGATCTCTGTGAGGGAGATCTCTGTGAGTTCGAGGCCAGCCTGGTCTACAGAGTGAGTTCCAGGACTGGCTTTATAGCTACTGGGAAACCCTATCTCAAAAAAACAAAACAAAACAAACAAACAAAACAAAAACAAATTGTCTTATAGGGGCTGGAGAGATGGCTCAGAGGTTAAGAGCACTGGCTGCTCTTCCAGAGGTCCTGAGTTCAATTCCCACTAACAAGATGAATCACAACTATCTATAAGAGGGAAGATCTTGTTCCCTCTTCTCGTGTGCAGACATACACACAGGCAGAACACTGTATACATAATAAATAAATAAATAAATCTTTTTTTAAAAAATGGCCTTATATGCTGGACTTGGTGATTCACTCCTAGGCAGGCAGATCTCTGTGAGTTCAAGGTCAGCTTGGTCGACGGAGTAAGACCTTGTCACAAGTCACAAAAATAGGTAAGTAAATAGATAGATAACTAAATAGCCCTATCCTTTTCTCCCTCCACTCTCCAACCTGTAACATATTTAAGACATATCCAAATTCTCTTTTTTTGTCATTGTACTTAAAGCAATTTTTGGTTCCCAAATTGAGACAGCAGACAGAAGCTCAGATGGTGGAAATGAGTTTCAGGATTTAGTGATAGGTTCAGTGGAGAATAGAAGACACAGCTAAGTTCCCAGAGCCTCATAAACTCAAGGGCAACCTGCCAGCAGGTGTGTGGTGCCCTCACCACCTGCCCGTCCCCCCAGACTCAGCTATAATCAAGCTTTCCTTGGTGTTCCAGCTCCCGAATAATGACACTGAGACTTCTTATTAATTACGAAAGTTTTGGCCTTAGTTTAGACTTGTTCCCAAGTAACTTTTGAAACTTAAATTAACCTGTTTATATTAATCTACATTTTGCCACATGGTTTGTTACTGTTGTGCCCAGTCCATGGGGTCCCCAAAAGACCACCAGGGAGACTGACTCCCTGACATGCAGAAGCAAGGTTTATTATGGTAATTGCAGGCCGGCCTGGACCTCATTAGCACAGCAGCGAGAGAGGAGGTGTCCCACCCTTCTAGAGAGCATTATTTAAAGGCAAAGGCCAGGAAAGTTACATTCACAGGGTTTGGGGTGATTGGTTGAATCCTGATTGACTTGGGCTTAGGGACTTTTCACAAATTTTTATTTTCTAACCTCACCCTCACCCGTTGCTAGTCAAGTTTTCTTATCGACTGACCTTCGGGTGGGATCATTCTCTGGTTATCTGTACTTTCCAGGTGGCTACCCTGCTACTTTTGTCTCTAGCCGTTTCTGAGAACTGGAATGTTTTATGGAAAATAGCTTACACAAGACGTTAGGCGAAGGTAGAGGACAAAATGGAGGAACTTTGGTTCTTCAGTGAGTACTTTTTTTTTGTTGTTGTTGTTGTTTGGGAAAGGGTTTCTCTGTGTAGCTTTGGAGCCTGTCTTGGAACTTGCTCTGTAGACCAAGTTGGCCTCGGACTCACAGAGATACTCCTGCCTCTGCTGCTGGAGTGCTGGGATTAAAGATGTGAGCCATCACCGTTCAGCTTGTGCACACATTTAAATTAATTAATTAGGTTCTTTCAAGATGAGGTTTGCCCTGGTTGTTCTGGAACTCCCTTTGTAGACCAGGCCAGCCTTGAACTCACTGAGATCCTCTTGCCTCTGTCTGGAGTGCTGGGATTAAAGACATTTATTTACTTATTTACTTTTCATCTTCTTGGTTTTTCGAGACGGGTTTCCTCTGTAGCTTTGGAGCCTGTCCCCCGGAACTAGTTCTTGTAGACCAGGCTGGGCTTGAACTCACAGAGATCCACCTGCCTCTGCCTCCCGGTGCTGCGATTAAAGGTGTGCGCCGCCACCACCCAACAAAAAGCATGTTTTTTAATCCTACCATTTGGTATGGTAGAGGCAGGTGGCTCTCTGGGAACCTGTCAGGACTACATAGTCTATATGTGTATGTGCATGAGCCTGCGAGCAGGTGCCTGAGGAGACCAAACACCGTCTGGGTCTGGGAACTGAACGGGAACCTGGTTCCTAAAAGGTAACCGGATAATGCGAAGACGTGACTCAACGGACTCGATGCTGATTTCATTTTTTTTTTTAAATTTTATGTCATTGGCGCTTTGCCTGCATGTTTGTCTATGTAACTCCTCAGACCGGAGTTACAGACAGTTGTCACCCGTCATGTGAGATCTGGGAATTGAACCCAGGCCCTCTCTGGAAGAACTGTCAGTGCTCTTAAACGCTGAGCCATCTCTCCCGGCCACTTGATTTTTAAAGTGCTCCTCTTCGGGTCCTCTCTGTGGACAGGAGGGGTCTGAGCCTAGAAAAAAAGGGCGAACATGGAAGAAAACCATGCCTGATGACACAAGGACTAAGGGTGAAATGGGCGTGGTCTCCGGGGAGTACCACGCAATACGCCTGCGCAGCAGTGCGGCGCTCCCCCTCCCGCTGGCCCTCGCAGACCGACGCGCTGCTATGACGTAGTCCTGCGGCCGTGACCAGGCGGAGGTGATTCGGGTGGGCGGGGCCGGAGATGGTGACGTAATGTCGGCGGGCGGTGGTGGGAAGGGGGTTTGCGCTGGCGATTTTGCGCACTCCGTGTGCGCAGCAGTGCCGCGCTCCGGTAAGCCGTCGTGAGTCGGCGCGACGCTGTGACGTAGTCCTGCGGGCGGTCCCTGATGCTGCGGCGCCCGCTGGTCGGGCTGGCAGTGGCCGCCCTGGGTCGCGTCCCTGTGGACGGTGAGTGCGCTTTGCTGCTGAGGACTTGCGACCGCGAGCGTCCCTTGCG
This sequence comes from Myodes glareolus, assembly GCF_982192425.1. Classification (NCBI taxonomy): domain Eukaryota; kingdom Metazoa; phylum Chordata; class Mammalia; order Rodentia; family Cricetidae; genus Myodes; species Myodes glareolus. The sequence continues at coordinate 65,140,336 of NC_142034.1, forward strand.
CGCTGCCTCCAATGACCCCTGCTCTTGTGAGGACGCCTGGTGAACGTGTTTTCCGGGTCCTCAGAACGACAGGGACAGGCACGTGGAGTCGCAGCCACCCACAAGCTGCCTGAGTCTAGCCGGTGCTCTTCCTCGGCGCCCTGCCCACCCGGCGTCCTGGACAGGTTCAAGCGCCTGGTTTTCCCCCTTCGCCATTGCCGTTGCTGGACTTCGGTGTCTGCAGGTGGTGCAGGCCCCGCTGACGCCTGGGTGTGGGTATTGGGATTCGGCCTGTCTCAGGTTGAGGTTTCTGGTGCCGCCTTTGGGCTTAATATCCCCAGGCATCATTTTATCCAACGTGGAAGTGGGCGGGGAAGCAGTGAGTGAGAAGGTTCCTTTAGGTGGTGGCTGGAGGAGGAGCAGGTGACATTAGCTACCTGAAGAGATTGGGAGAAAGCGAATAAATGACTGGTCAGCCTTGGTTAGGGTCCAAGGAGGGAAGGTTTGTTTCTGTGGGTACTCCAATTTACCTTTTGGGGATCATAGGTTAGTTATAAGAGCTACTACTAAGGCGGGTTCCAGTTTGGCACCAAGGAGCAGAATTTCCTGCTACTTTAGCCTGTCTACCCACGTTACCCCTGCCTTCACGTATTAGGCTTTTATGTTCCCGTAGATGCTAAATCAGCCATTGCTGCTGCTTGCCTGGCCTTCCTTGGTTCAGCGCTGGATCTCTGTCTAGGATGGGCAGCGGGGAGACTAGTAATTTTCTGGAGTAGTAAATTTGAGGCAGTATACTTCTCTTCAGCCACACTTAAACTTTCTTTTTGTACAAAATATCCAGAAAACATGTTGAGGTAATTTGAAGGAAGAGGCAGAAGGAGGTGTGGGAGGAGACAGCCCAGGCAACAAAGGAGAGGTAAAATGAGGGTGAGCCCTTGGTAGGCAGCTGTAGGAGGCAGGCTGCTTGCAGCATCCCTGGTCTTTCCTGCCCCACCCTGTCCCCATTCTTGCTGATCCTGATCATGGTGGTCCTCGGTTTCCACCGACCCTGCCTGCAGTAGACCTCACTGTCCCCTGCCCTATCTCCCATCCTTCCTGACTCTGCTTGCACTGGTCCCCAGTCTCCTCTGCCCTGCCCTACCCATCCCTTGCCTGCGTGTATTGGGCCTTAGTGTCCTTTGCCATACCTACCCCCCCCCCATTCTCCCTGGGCCTACTGGGTGGGCTTCATCCACCCTTCAGTCTTGCCTGATCCTGTTTCCTTACTTTCCCTTCTACACAAGTGAGTAGTTGACAAGCCCTGCAACATCCTAGGTCTTAACATTTTGCTCTCCTTGGGTTCTGAACCCTTTTTTTTTCCTTTCATGTTCACTTTGCCTCATGATTATGGCATCCAGGACCCCATTCAAGATTCAGCCTGTTCTTTTTTGTCCTTGGTGGGAAGAGTCCCAAGCAGAGATGGGTAGCACCAGGAAGGTCCAGCAGCAGCCTGTTCGTGGTTGGCTGCTACTCTACCCTTCCTTCCTTGGGAGGCTGTGGTACGTCCATCTGGCTCAGGTAGAGGAATGAGCATGAAAATGCTTTGACTGCTCCTGGTGCTGCCATTGGAAGAGGCTCCTCAATTCTGGGGGCTTCAGGGCTGGAATGTGCCTAGTGCTGTTTATAGCTTCAGTGGACAGGAGGGATGTGGTGGTTGTGACAGATTTCTAGTTCTAGGGGCCCTAAGGTAAAGACAAGAAGAGGTTGTGCAGGAAGTTGTGTCTGGGGAGTGTTCCAGGAGAGCATGTTCCCTCCCAATGCTCCTGTGGAAATCACTTGTATCTTGGCTTGTCTTAGAGTTAGGGGCTTGGGGTTCTTGTTCAGGCAGTTGAAGTCTGGGGCTAGAAGAGCTAAAGAGATTGGGGTCTAAAGTTTCTCCAGTGGTCTCCCCAAAGGAAGTTGTCTTTGAGTAGCACACACTTCTATAAATGCTAGAGCAGAAACTAAATCTGTAGTTTCTGCTGTTAGCTGTGGCCCTGTGGAGATGTAGCGAACGCCTGGTCACCTGGCTGCTGACTAGAGTCCTCCATACTCCCCTTGCCAGGCCCAAGTGCCACTGTTGTACCACACAGCTAGCTAGCCAGGGTCATCTGGTAAGATCTGTGTAGATTCAAGCAAGTGTAGTGTCATCGAGGGTCACCAAGAACTGTCCAAGATCCAAGGACTGCACGTGCCAGGTGACACCTACTGGCACTCTTCAGAGCCAAGGTGCCAACAGGTGGAGCTGGTGCCCTGTGTCTTTCTGTCTCTTGTGATTTAGCCCCAGGAGGACAGAAGTTAAACACTGTGACTCCTGAAAAGCTGGCCTTGAGAGGTTAAGCGGCTCAGCGGGGGTGCCTTAGGGAGTGCAGAGCTGGGTTGGATTCAGCTGTCGCATATGTCTACATGTGCACGCTAGTGTCCTTCCTCCCCCTGTCTGGTCTTGGCCTGCAAGGTACAGGGTTAGGGTCAAGACAGGGCTCCCACAATGCCAGAAATGAGGATTTGAGACTGGAATCTGGGTGATACCAGCTCATCATTACCTAGAGTTGGAAGCAGGGAATAGAGTGGGGGATGGGTATAGGCTGCTCCATTGTCTGATGAGATTACAGATCATGTGTTTCACCCATGCTTGTCCCTCATGCATGTCCTCTTGACTGTCCTACCTGGGATCCTTTTCTCAGAAGCTTTCTTACCTCGTGCACTTTGGAGCATCTCTCCTAGTTTTGGTTCTCCTCTGTTGTACTTGTTCTTATTTTAGTGTCAGATCCGGTGTTCTCAGTCTCTGGAATACAGCTGTACAGTGAGTTACTCAGCCCCACGGTGAGTGCTGCCTTAAGCTCCTTTTAAGCTCAAGGGAACCAAGAGCTCCAGAAATGGGTCATTAAGAATGTGCAGATGTAGAACCCATATTGGCAGCTGCAGATCACAGCCTGTGGCCATCAAGGGAATTTGAAGCCAGTGCAGCACCTTGAGGAACTCTCATCTGGAGTGCCTGATACAGCAGGCAGAAAGGAAGGCAGCTTTGTAGGAGCTGGATTGTGTGGTTTGTAGCGTACACTCTTAGGGCCAGGCCATGGTGGAAGCAGCAGGGCTCAGTGACTAGGGAAGAGGATACCTGTGAAAAGGTGGTGATGAGATGTGGGTCAGGGGAAGCCTGGAGCCCAGACAGGAAGTTAGCATACGGTGGCCAGTGTGATTAGGGAGAGCCCGAAGGAAGCAGTTTCATTGAGAGGCAGCACTGGTGACACTGAGTGAGTTTCTCTAGGACCCCTTAACTATGTCTTTTTGTTAGGTGGTCCTATGTGCTTCTCAGGGACGTGCATGTGTGTGTTTTCAGTATGCATGTGTGATGTGCATGTGCATGCACATATACCATACACATAGTGCTTGTGCTCCTGTGGGTGATAGAATACCAGCACCAGTGCTTTTGTAAGATTACCTCATGGCCTACATGAGGGATTAAGAATACAAGATTTCCCTAAGCTGATTCCCTTCCTGCATCCTATGCCTTTTGGACCAAAAGCTGTGTGGGCCTCACCCACAAAGGTGCTTGGGTTGGCAGACAGCCCCTCCAGCTCCCAAATACCCTCCCTGATCTCCCTTTTCCTCAACCTCAGTGGACAGCAGCAGCTCATGTCTCTCAGCCCCTGTGGTGGCTCTTCCCCCATCTGTCAGTGTGTCAGATGCAGCCCTGGTTATTTGGGCAGGTGTAGTCTCAGGAGCAGGACAAGTAACTTCCTTTTCCTTCTTGCACAGTGGAAGAACGGGGCTGATCTCTTTGCAGCCAGTGCAGGCAGGGCTGGATGCCCCAGGGATTTATTGAAGGGCGGGGTATGGGCTTGGCAGAGATTAGTCCCCTGTCCCTCGGTGTAGAGCAGCCATTGACTCTTCCCAGGTTAATCACGGAGGCTGCAGCACATCAAGTAGGTGGTTTCCATCCTGGGGAGGCAGGAGGGCCTTCATAGACAGGGTCCTGGTTGTGTAAATGAGGACCTGCTCAGAGGCCAGGCTGGAGGGAGGAGTGGGGCTGGGCTTGGGGACCGGTGAGATAAGATGGTCCGAGGGCAAGGGAAGGAGGCTCAGGTCCTAGATCAGACTGTGATGGAGGAGGTTTCTGCTGTGCTTTCATGCCTACCACAGCAGCTGCTCCTCCGTTGGCAGCCCCTACCTGCAGCAGAACCGGATCCCTGAGCTGAGCTGCATTCACTTTCCCCTTGGGAGGCTAGGGGGTGCTATTCCAACACTTGGCTGGTCGGCTGCAGCTTGTTTTTCCCAGAGAAGTTAGAGATGGTTGCATGTCCAGTGGGAAGTTTCCAAAACAGGTTTGAACTGAATAGACTTGAGGATGCCATGTTTGTACAGGGAATTTCTGTTTTCAGACTTGGACCTCCCAGTGGGCAGTGCCATTTATGGGCACTGCGTAGTGTGAGGTCAGGTTCTGGAGGGCAGCCTATATGGGGTGGGACCAGTGAGTGCTGCATTGTCTGTTTCTGGGTCACATGCCTGTGAACATCCTGTTGGGTGTGTGTGAGGCTGGTTGTTGGAATCCTGTTGGCTTTCCTGCCTGTGTGTACCATCTTACCAGTTGACTACTGTTGAGAGGAGGGTTCACATTATAGGAGGATGTTGCCCTTGGGAGTCAGTCATGCCACTGCCTCTTAGAATAATGCCAGGGTACCAGCACGGGTAAAACCTCTCATGTCTGTGATGCCCCTCCTCTCACAGGCATGGCAGGACCTAGGCCGGTGGTGCTGAGTGGGCCGTCAGGAGCAGGGAAGAGCACCCTGCTCAAGAAGTTGTTCCAGGAACATGGCAGCATCTTTGGCTTCAGTGTGTCCCGTGAGTGCCCTAGGACCCTGAAGGGCAAGGAGCTCAGAGGCTATCCCAGCACTGGACTACTAGAGTTCCAAATATACACCCCCAGCCTAGGAGATGCTCTCCTTACCCTCCTCAACCCCATTGCCCTCTCCCTTCCCAGGGCCTTCATCTAGAGTAAGCATCTTGGCCCCAGTGACCTCTTGAGATCTGGTCTGGGCTTTCCACTGGCTGTGAGCACCACCTGCTGCTATACAACCAGAAAACTGAGCAGGCCTGCAAGGGAAGACCCTGGGTAGGGTGGAAGGGTTGTACACCCATCCCTTCCGTGTGTGATAGGTCTTTTTTCTAGATACTACAAGGAACCCGCGACCTGGTGAGGAAAATGGCAAAGGTGAGCTGACCTGCTAATCCAAGGGTCTCAAGCATGACCTATTGTGGGGGGAAGCGGGCAGTGGGAGGGCATGAGGGTTTGCTCTGTCCCTTGGCTATAACGGAACTCAGTCCCCAGCAGGAGTATCTCTTGCCTTTGGGTTAGTAGCTTGATTAGAGTCTGTGCATCATCAGAGTGAGGGCTGGACCTTCTGCCTGCCTGATATATGGCAGGGGTATCCCCCTTTTCTATGGAACTTGACTATTTCTAGTCCCCCAGCAAGGACAGTGAGGACAGTGGTGTCTGTTCCAGTCTGGATCTAGCTAGAACAGTCCTGTGTAGGATGGAGAGGGGCCAGGCCAGGCAGGTCTGGGTTTTGGGTATCCTCTGAAAAGCCCTCTTCTTCTCCAGATTACTACTTTGTGACTAGGGAGATGATGCAGCGTGATATTGCAGCAGGGGACTTCATTGAGCATGCTGAGTTCTCGGGGAACCTTTATGGTACAAGGTGGGCTGAGTTTGGTGTGGATCAAGGTAACCCCAGAATTGGCAGAAGGAAGCTCTCCCCTCTGTCATATGATGTCCTCCCAGTCTCCCACCTAGGCTTAGCTGATAGACTCCAGGGAGCAGGCGGGCTGAGTCATGCCCAGGCTCGTCTGTCTCAAGCCATCCTGTATGGTTGGAGCCACATGAGATACCTCACACAGGAAGGGGTAGGCAGTGACAGGCAGCTCAGGCCTGACCAAAAGCCCAAACTCTTTTGGCTTTTGGCTGCAGGACAGGTTCAAAGGACTGTGCTTTCAGAGAATTTGTCAAGGCCAAGGGTATGCTTGAATGTTCTGAGAAGTACGGACGGTGCTGGGTTCAATGAGCCTCTGCTCTTCCCATGCTAGGCCTAGGATGGGGCTCGGGGAGGAAGGGGCTGAGTTTCTCTGAAGCTCTTGGAAGCTTTAAGAGACTACTAAAGGTTGAAGTTTAGCAGCCAATGCATGTATTCCTGAGAGGATGGCCAGCAGGCAAGGACTCATGATGGGTTAAGGGTCTGGCCTTGGGTCCCATTGAATGTCTGCTCACTGCCCTTCCCTGCTCCCAGCAAGGCGGCTGTTCGGGCTGTGCAGGCCATGAACCGCATCTGCGTGCTAGACATCGACCTACAGGGTGTGCGCAACATCAAGAAGACTGATCTGCATCCCATCTACATCTCTGTGCAGCCCCCCTCGCTGGCTGTTCTGGTGGGTACCTGGTGTGGGAGACCTGCAGGGCAGGCCCTGAGACTTGGAGAGTACTGACTCAACAAAGGCCTGCATTTCAGGAGCAACGATTGCGGCTGCGCAACACTGAGACTGAGGAGAGCTTGGCAAAGCGACTGGCAGCTGCACAGGCTGACATGGAGAGCAGTGAGTGTGGTCAGGTCGTTTATACCTTATGAGCATGTGGTCACCCCATTCACCGAGACACAGGGAGGACCAAGGGCAAAGATGGAGGAGTTGGAGACCTCTTTGTCTGCAGAGCCTTTGAGGGGCCACACTTCTCTTACTGACTTGAGTGTGTCATAGGCATCTTCTTGCAAGCTGTGCTCTTGTTTCTGGATCTGAACTTGGCCCACATTCAGGCACTGTCACTGAGACCTTTTGCTGTTTCTCTATGTGCATATGGGAGCCCATCACAGTTCTAAATAGAGTCAGTTCTAAATAGAGTCCGGGGGAAGGGGCAGTGGTCCATACTCTAGTACTCAGAACTTGATGAGCAAGCCCCAGCTGAGGTTCTCTAGAGGGGAAGGCAGAGTTCCATCCAGTCCTGGTGGTCCTACTACAGTGACAGGCAAGAGTAGACAGGTAGAGGTTGTTGCAGTGCTGTAGGCCTGGAAGGGGCCAGATTCCTTGTGTTCTGACTCTTGTCTCATTCCCAGGCAAGGAGCCTGGCTTGTTTGACCTGGTGATCATCAATGACAACTTGGATAAAGCCTATGCAACACTGAAGCAGGCTCTGTCTGAGGTGGGCCCCTCCCCATCCACCCTGTCCTGGCACAGTACAAGCGCAAAGTTCAAGAGTCCTTTGGGGCCGGGGGAGGATCTGAGACCCAGCCCTCCCTGGTTCCCTGCCTCTCCTGACTTTCTGTTTTCCTTCTTCCTTGCAGGAAATCAAGAAAGCTCAGGGCAGTGGCCATGCCTGAAGGTCGGCCTCATTCTATAGAGTGACGCCTGTGCCCCACATATCCCTGGGCTGTGAGGTGGGGAGATCTCTGCCGGGGCACCAAGGACTTGTATAGACTTCTCCTGTGCAGTAGGAGGAGCTCCCCTTGTCTGGCCACATGGTGGCTCTTCACCCTGTGCTGGCTTGCTGAGGCTGAAGGACTCTGAAATGTACCCACTTCTGTTCTCCCTGGGCTGTCCCTGTCCCTCCTGCTGGAGCAGGACTGACACCCTAATAAAGTAACTATTGGGTTAGAGTGTCACAGCAGTTCACACTGGGCCTATGGCCCCTAGTTGCCCACCTCTACCTGGTCAACCCGTATGAAAGCTGCCAAGGGGATTCTGCATAGGTGTCTGGTGGCCCCTGTCCCTGCCCATATCAGGGTCCACCAGTCATCAGAATGCTAGCTGGGTTGATTGTGATCACTTCTTCCCCTAGGAACCTGTCAACTGGGACAGCCAGCATGGGTTGGAATGGGGCTTAAGTACTGCTGCCTCTTTGAGCTGTTTCTGAGCCATTTAGGGATACAGAGTGACAAGAATCACTGGCCAGGAAGGAAAGTGCCCAGCCATCAGGGAAGAGCATGAAAAGCTGAGGACATAGTGCTGGCCCTGGGACCTGTGGGTGCTGTGTTCTCTTGCCCTGATATAGAGCCCGCCAAGCCCCAAGGCAGGCCAGTCAACCTTTCTGAGCTAGAAGAGGGGCAGAGCCTTGGGCTTTTGTAGAGATTCCAGATTCTGAGCCCTAGAGTTTGTAGAGGGTGCAGCATTCCTGAGAGAGATGTCTGTAAGTTGAGGGAGGCTGTCCCTCCCCTTCTGCCCAAGATGAGACATTCTGAGTGTCTGGGTCCTGCTGTCCTCCCCTCTTCCTCTGGGCTCTCAGCCCAGGCTGCCTGACTCCGCCCAGGAGAGCAGTCCCTGCAGTGAGGGCAGTGGCTGTTGCCAGCTACCCCCACCCGGTGGTCAGCTACAGCTCTCCCTTGTGCATCTCCAGGTGAGGCCGCTCCTGGGACAGGACTTGGGCAGATTAGATGGGTGTGAAGAGGGCAGGCAGGTACCCAGGCAGAAGTAGCCAGAGAGACTGCGGAGCCCTGGGAAGCCTCCAAAAGTACAGATGTTCCCCAAGAACTTCCTGGACCTCAAGTGGAGGCTGGGGAAGAGAGGGTCAGGACCTGCCTGGGCCCCCAGCAGGCCTGTCTAGCTCCTCACTGCTCCACCCCCAGGGACAATCATGAATTCAGACCCTGGGGGGAACAATGGAGCCCTTGAGGGCCCCTCCTCCACCCCCCATTGTGCTTGGTGGTGAGAGGTGGCCCTAGCCCTAGCCGGCAGTATGCCCTTGGAGAGGACCAGCATCCCTCCGGCAGGTGGAAGGGCTCAGCCAGAGGCTTGCTTTCCCAGCTTGGAGAAGGTACGGAGGGCACTGATGGGGCTGCAGACAGGCAGGATCTTAGCTGGTCTGTACTGTCATGGCTAATGTGGAGTTTCCCAGGCTCCTGTATTCTCACTGGCCTCTCAGGCTCCGTGGGGGGGGTGTCACAGGCAGTTCCAGTGGAAGACTCCCTGGAGCTCTGGCCAGACTTGTTGCATTAAGGGACCCTCGGGGTGTCCATCAGCTTGGGTCCAGCTGACTTCTCGGCTCTTCTTGGGTAACTAGACCCATGGTGGGGGAGATGGGAACTAACTGGTGAGCTCAGGATGCACTCAGTACCTCCCCCAGCAGCTGTGGCCCTTCAGGCTGTTCTAAGATGGGCCGGTCCACCCCAGCTAGTTGCAGTGTGTCCAGGGGATCAGTATGGGCACCAGGCCCAGTGTCCTCAAACTAAACAAACTTTCTTTATCCACTTGCCTTCTGCCAGGCAGAACCTCTCAGCAGCCGGACCTGCACAACTGCTGATGGTTTAGTATGGCCCTGTAATTGGCAAAGAAGTTCCTTCTAAGTGCTTTCCTACCTGCCTGCTATGTCCAGGGACTGCAGAGGGAGATGTGAGGGTGGGTAACCAAAAGGGGAGGTACCAAGTCCAAGGATGAAGGGGAGCTCTTGCCCAGGAAGGCCTGCTGCCTGCTGGCTAGAGTTGCTGTTGTATGGGGAAGCCTCAATAGACCCTGCTGGGAAGTAAGTTCTAGAGGTGGGCAGGGGATCCTGTCCCAGCTGTGGGAGGGACTGGTGGATGAGGTAGGAGGACTGAAGGACAAGGATCAGGGTGAGTGTGGACTTTCTACAAGTAGTTGGGCACAGGTGTACTCCCTGGATAATTCCAAAGGAAGGCATGTAAATTTTGGTGGTGCCTACCCAGGCCAACATCTCTGTTTCTGGAATGCAGTTTAGCTGAAGGCAGCTATTAACCTGTAAGAGTTACCCAGACTCAGGGTTGTGACTCTCCTACTAGGCCCACGCTGGCCCTTCTATTTTTCTGGATATCACCCCCCTGCCCCTGGTAGTTCTGTCTGCTTGAGCTCCCAGGAGGGTGTCTTGGATGCCAGTGAGGAAAGGTGGCAGGTGAGACCCCCATAGATCGTAGGAGGAGGTGAGTAGTTTATACTGGATACCCAGGGCTTGAAACCTGGTATGACAGGTTCTAATGCTTGTTGGCCACAGTAATTATCCCTGCACCCACCCCTCATTTGCATCTCCTGATAGTCCTGGGGTACAGTCGAGGACCTTTCCCCAACACACATACACACACATATACCAAATTACTGGCCATGTGTTTACTAACACACTGGCCCTGCTAGCTTCAGGGTTCTGGTCAGTTGAGGACCAAGGGCTGGATGTGTGAAAGGACTGCTTACAGTAGAGGATACCACTTCTGTCCTAGAGAGACTTCCCAGAGGAGACGGGCTGAATGGGCTATGTACTGTGTGTGTGTGTGTGTGTGTGTGTGTGTGTGTGTGTGTATGTATGTGTGTGTGTGTCAGGCACTCCCTGATCAAGCTGAAGCACATCACCACCACCGCAGAGTCTAATTCTGGATCAAGATATAGGAACTGCTTTGGAGCAGGAGTTGTTTGAATGAACCCCTTCAATGAGCTGTGAATGCTGGCGATGGCTCCACACCTCTGTTGGAGCCCTGTGTCTTCATCATGTTTAAATTCATAACAGAGTGGATAACAGTACAGAAAAGTTCGTAGTGGACCTTGTATCCCAGGCCCCATTAATATGAAGCATGTCACTATAATAAACTAATGCTGCCTCTGTGTTAGCCAAAGATCACAGGTCAGGTGTTTGCTACAGTCGCTTGACCCCTCCTAACACTGGGGCACTTCTTGGAAGACAGTCTCCTTGTCTTAGCTGCCCACAGCTACTTGAATACCACCTAGGTATTTTGTAGGGTGCCCCTCTTGGAAGTTGATCAGTGTTTTCTCTTGCTCTGTTGGGTTATGGGTTTCGGGAAGAACACTGAGAGTGATGGGCCATCTTTCTAGATGGTATCAACAGGACTTATGCCATGATGCCCTCGGGTGTCACTGCAAAGGCTCAGGTCCCTCTTTCATGCTGTCATCTGATACGATGCTGCTACCCACATGAAACCGCTGGAGTGGGGTGTGCGCTTCCTACTCCTGTGGAGACTCTGAGAGTGGTGGGCAGGTCCTCTGCATGGAAGCAGGGGATGTTTCTCCTCTCCTCAGCCTGATGGTTGTGTTGGGTGGGTACATGGATGCAGTTGCTGTCATCCAGGGTATCTATAACGACAGCTGCAGTCTGTAATCCTACTTAGTCTGTTGGTTAAATTGTTGCAGCTTCAGTGTGTCCTATCCACTTATCAATGTTCATGAGTGTGTAAGCATGTTCTTCCTCTTTGAGTTTGTCCCACACTCTTCATCCCCTTACCTAGCCATCTGATTAGCCACTTCCTCGGGGATTCCCAGTTCCTCTTACTGGATGAGAAGTTAGAAACCAGAACCTGGGACCTAGAAACGTTCTTTGTTTTATTTTGTGACTGGGGTTTGAGAAAGGGTTTCAGTGTAGTTCAGGCTGGCATCAAACTCAACCATGTAGCAGAGGGTAACCTTGAATCCTGATCATTCTACCTATGCCTCCCAAGTACTAGAATTATAGGCAGCATGATCATACCCATCTAAGAAAGTGCTTTTACTCAGGTGTTTCTGCAGTCAGGGTCCTTCAGACAACCAGACAGAGCACATATGCACACCACAGCTTTTCATGGTGTATCTGTAAGTATTATCTGTGAGAGCCCGCTTTTACCAAGCTAAACACAAATGTGTCCTGGAGTCCCCAGCATATAGATATATCAGAAAATTAACCCTTATACTGATTGGGAAACCTCTGATAGGCAGACTGGAGTAATGAGTGTGCATAGGTGCAAATGTGTGTGTGTTTATAAACCTTGTATGGCCAGGTGATTGTGTTTGTACAGTCAGGGAAAGGCAGCAGGTATGGACACTAGCATAGCAGAGAGTATAGCAGGAGCCAACTGAGGAAAGGGCAGGGCACTTGGCACAGTGGCTAAGTGAGACCCTGATAGGGGCCCTAGCCAGAAGTTACTGAAGGAACTGAGCATTGTACACGCCTAAAAATCCCAACACGTGGCAGATAGAGGAGGATGAAGAGTTCAAAGTCATCTTAACTCTTAAAAATCAATGAATAAGGAGTCTGTACCACATGAAACCTTGTCTTAAAAAAAAAAAGCCATTGAGGGCTGGCAAGATGGCTCAGCAGTTAAGAGCACTGACTGCTCTTCCCAGAAGTTGTGACTTCAATTTCTAGCAACCTTATATGGTGGATCACAACCATCCATAATGAGATCTGGTGCCCTCTTCTGGCTTGCAGGCATACATGCAGGCAGAAGAGTATATCCATAATATATAAACCTAGGCTGGGCGGTGATGGGGCACCCCTTTAATCCTGGCAATGGGGAGGCAGAGTTAGGTGAATCTCTGTGAGTTCAAGGCCAACCTGGTCTACAAGAATGAGTTCCAGTACAGGCTCCAAAGCTACAGAGAAACCTTGTCTTGAAAAACCAAAAATAAATAGATAAATAAAAACAAAAAAAGCTATTGTGCATGCATTTAATCCCAGCACTCGAGAGGCATAAGCAAGCGGATCTCTGTGAGTTTGAGGCCAGCCTGGTCTACAGGGCGAGTTTCAGGACAGGCTCAAAGCCATTGAAGGGCAGCAGGGATAATCTGATCAGTGTGCATTCTAAAGTACTCAGTGGGCATGGAGCCAGGTTTATAAGGAAGAGTGAAGCAGCTGGGACTAGAGAGAGAGAGAGTGGCCGCCTGGTGCAGGTGGCAAGTGTGGGTGGTTCAGGGTTTACTGATAAACCCAAGATATGCAGGAGATAGCAACTCAGATAAAGTAATCCAAGGGTGGAGAGGTCACATTGGAGGAGAGATTGACGTGTGGGTCTGACCCGCTGTAGTTTGAGGTGCTTGCTTGTGTTCCAGTGCCAGGGCTAGGCAGGAAAGTTAGAGACTAGAGGTTCAAGTTTGGAAGTCTCCAGGTCAGCTCTACAACCACAGCACTTAGTGCCATGCCTGAGAGTAAACTGCTGTGATTGTATGCATGCACTGAGTGATAAGTCATTCCAAAGCAAAATCCCACTGTCTGTCCAGGGCCAAGGTCAGCCCAGGGCTAAGCTACGGTGTCTCTGTTGTTGCCCATACACATCTTACAATGACAGGAGTAGGAATACTGGAGAAATGGCAAGCTGCCAACCAAGGCAACCAGAAATCTGTTATTAAATACCACACACTGCTAAGCAACTCTACTCGGGAACTCCTAGTTCCAGATCCTGCTGGTAAGTCTTAGGCTCCTATGATTGAGGTTTCAAGTAGCGGCTAAGATTGCAGTTGAGGTAAGAGAGTTGAATCCACGCCTGAGAAGGCCCAGGTAGCCCAACTGTGTGTCCATGTCTGAGGCAGAGAAGTAGAAGGAGTGGCCCCTGAAGGTGTAGCAGCCTGTGAATGTGCTTGTGTGAATGTGTTCATTCTTGACGTGGGAGTGTGCATGTGTAAGGGATCACGTGCTTGAGCTTTTCTTTCTGAATGATCACTCGAGTCTTTGTCTTGATTCTTTGCATGTGTGGTTGAGTTGGCAAATAAGTGTATATGAGTGTTAGTATATATGAATATGTGTGTGCCAGCATGTGTGTGCACATATTTATGAGTGTATACATCTTTGTATATACATTTGTGTCTAAATGCATATGTATGCATATGAGTATACACCATGTTTATGAATGTGCACCTGTGTGTATATGCGGGTAACTGTATGTTGTATGTGCATGTGAATGTTTGCATATATAACACACACACATAGACATGTGTGCATGCGTGTATGCACATGAGGGTGTGTGTCTCTGATTGCATACGTGTAGTCCCAAGAGGGAATTCACAGATGTGAGGATGTGGGGGCATTTCCTCAGGAACCCCCGTTGTCCTGCTGGCTGCCCCCTCTTCCTGCCCTGAGGGGAGAGGCCCTAGTTACATAAAGAGGCCTGGAGCCGCCACTCCTGATGGTGGTCCATGCCTGCTGCTGCTACCTCCTAGGCCCTGCCCCGGGGAAGGAGTCTGGAGTGTCAGTGCTGAATGCTTGGGGGACTCCTGCTCCAAAGCTTCCCAAGAGCAGGTACTAACTCTGTGGTAGCTGTGAGGAGGGAGGGTGGGCATCAGTGAACCACAGAGCCCTTCTCTGTCACATATCTGGTTCTAGACTGAGTTGGTCAGGATGTTGCCATCCCTGAGGCTCACAGGTGCCCAAGTGTGGCTGTGAATCAGTCTGTAGCCTCACCAGACATGGTCCTGCCTGGACAGATCTGGGACTGGATAAAGAGCCCTGGCTGGTCTCTCTGAGCAGTGGGTGTGGTGGCTGGCTGAGTGCTGCAGGACTAGCAGGGGGCTTGGGGAGGATGAGGGTCATTTATGGAAGGGACTTCCAGAACTGCTTGCAGGTTGTGGAAGGAGAAAAGTTGAGGCTGCTGGACAGTTGGAAGCTAAAGTATTGGGGAGGGCTGGGACCCAAAAGGTGTGTATGGTTTGGGTGTTTGGGGCTGGGGGATGATGAAGCCTCAGGACTATGGGGGGCTGTTCTGACCACAAGAGCTGGGAAGTAGCAGAGGTTGTGAAGGTCTGAGTGGCTGGCAAGCTTCAGGTTAGCCCTAAGAGAGTGGCATCCAATCTGGGGCTGAGCTGGACTGGTACTGCCTTGTTTTCCCCCTCTGCCAATAAAGGCAGCACATAGGCTCTATGGCTCTAGGGTCCTGGGACAGAGGTGCACTTCCCACAAGTTGGAACTTTCTTCGGGAACTTTGGGAAAGAGAAGACAGGAAGGGCTGGAGCAGTTGTCAGTGGGAGATGCTCTGTCCCCATCCTTAGCAAGTACGGTGAAGGTGCAGATGAGGAAGAGCTTTTCTGCAAAGTAGTGAGCTCAAGGTCATCTGGGGTGTGTAAGTAGAACCCAATTGTTGGACGAGCCTGCCAGCACAACTCTGCCACCCCATCCCGCAGTTCCCAGTTGCCCCCTGCTGACTACCAATCATACTTGCCTGTAGGTCCCACCTGCTCGCTCCCATGACCAACATGAGCTGGAGCTTCCTTACGCGGCTGCTGGAGGAGATCCACAATCATTCCACCTTCGTGGGCAAAGTGTGGCTCACTGTGCTAGTGGTCTTCCGAATTGTGCTAACGGCTGTGGGTGGCGAGTCCATCTATTCGGATGAGCAATCCAAGTTCACCTGTAACACACGGCAGCCGGGCTGTGACAATGTTTGCTACGATGCCTTTGCACCCCTGTCACACGTGCGCTTCTGGGTCTTCCAAATCGTGGTCATCTCCACCCCTTCTGTCATGTACCTGGGCTATGCAGTCCACCGCCTGGCGCGCGCCTCGGAGCAGGAGCGCAGACGCGCCCTCCGTCGTCGCCCCGGCCCTCGGCGGGTGCCCCGGGCTCAGCTGCCACCTCCGCCTCCTGGCTGGCCGGACACCACCGATCTGGGAGAGGCGGAGCCCATGCTGGCGCTGGAGGACGAGGAGGACGATGAGCCGGGGGCGCCCGAGGGTCAGGGGGAAGACACGGAGGAGGAGCGCGCAGAGGATGTGGCTGCCAAGGGGGGTGGAGGTGATAGCAAAACGGTGGTCACTCCCGGACCGGCCGGGCAGCACGACGGGCGACGACGCATCCAGAGGGAGGGCTTGATGCGTGTGTACGTGGCCCAGCTGGTGGTAAGGGCGGCTTTCGAGGTGGCCTTTCTGGTGGGCCAGTACCTGTTGTATGGCTTCGAGGTGCCGCCCTTCTTTGCCTGCAGCCGCCAGCCTTGCCCGCACGTGGTGGACTGCTTCGTGTCGCGGCCAACCGAGAAGACGGTCTTCCTGCTGGTCATGTATGTGGTTAGCTGCCTATGCCTGCTGCTCAACCTCTGTGAGATGGCGCACCTGGGCCTCGGCAGTGCGCAGGACGCTGTACGCGGTCGTCGGGGAACCTCAGCACCGGGTCCTGGCCCCGTGCCGCGCCCACCTCCCTGCGCTTTTCCGTCTGCGGTCGCCGGCCTGGCTTGTCCTCCGGAATACAGCCTGGTGGTGCGCGCGGCTGAGCGGGCGCGCGCGCACGACCAGAATTTGGCTAACCTGGCCCTGCAGGCACTGCGCGATGGGGCGGCGGCGGCGGTGGCCGCTGATCGGGACAGCCCTCCGTGTTCAGGACTCAATGCAACCTCTCGGGGGGCACCCAGGGCGGGCGGCCCAGCTTCCGGAACCGGTAGTGCCACGTCGGGGGGCACCGTTGGGGAGCAGGGCCGACCCGGGGCTCAGGAACAGCTGGTCACTAAGCCCAGGGCGGGCTCTGAGAAGGGCAGTACAGGCAGCAGGGATGGCAAGGCCACTGTGTGGATCTGAGGGCACTGGGGAGAGCTCAGGGAGGGCCTAGCATGAGGGTTCAATGGAAATCTTTGTCTTCAACCAGTGGCCACTGACAGATCCCTTTAGGGGTCTTTAGAAGAGGAAGCTGAAGACCCCTAAGAGGTGCTGGCTCAGGTACCTCCCCGCAGGATGGGAAGAGGAGTCCAGCGACTTGTCTGTGGCCCCTGGTGGGGGAGCGAGCTGTGTCCCAGTAACTGACTGCCCCTCCAGGCTATTAAACAGGATGACCCCTCCGCTGGGCCCCCAGCGCTTTCTTCTAGGCTCTCCTGCAGCTTCCCCATAGAATAGAGTAACTGGCTTCTCCTTTGGGGGACTGTGTTTATTCTCACTGCAACAGCAGGTGGGTTCCTCAGCCCTGACAAAGTCAGAAAACTCTCAGGTCAGGGACAAGCACGCAGCCTTGGTCTTCTCCCAGCTCTTGACTCCCTGCTTGAGGCAACTAAGTAAGACCTGAAGGAGACCTGGGCTGAGTACTGTCTCCTCTCCCTGAGCTGAGGCAGCCAGGCATGGGCCGTTTCTAGGACATTCTGGAAGTTCTGTTGTGCCTTGCTGCTTAGATCCATAAGGCTGTGGTCCAGAGCTGTGTTTTTGGCCATGCTGGAAAATTAGAGCTCTGGGGAGCCTAGACCCGTCTTTTGTGCCCTCCTCCCTGTTTTAAAGCCAACTTCTGGAACAAACGAAGTAAAATAAAACTAACTTTTGTTTATAGCCAAGCGTGTATGTGTGCTTATATGTCTGAGCCCACATTGCACACTGGTCTCTGTGCACCAGTGTGTGTGCAACCGTGTGCGGTGGGTCTGTGTCTGAGCATTCAGAATGTATTCACTGCAGTTCATTGTGGGGAGACAGCTTAGTTGCTGGGAAGCTGGGAGAGAAGACCCCTCCTCAGGGACAGGCTTGGGAATAAAGCTAGAGACCAAACCCTGGAGGTTATCAGACCTATGATGGTGCCACTTGGTGCCAGGCAGCATGCCAGGGTCGGGTGTGGGGCTTGTTGGAGCATACAGATGTCAGAAACAAAGAACAATCAGCAGAAGGTCGGCCTGCAGCTCAGGGCACAGAGGTAGTCCATCTTGTGTTGGAGGTGTGCAGTGCTGGTCAGGACAATGGTGCTGCCTTTGGAGCCTTCTCAGAGCCGACTCCAGGTGACCAGCTGCCTCCTGTGAGGGCCAGAACAGCTCTTCACCTCCCAGCTGCACATCCCTTCCTGGAGTCCCTGTCCAGGCTCAGCTCAGCCTCAGTCTCACCTCAGCGTGACTGGAGTCAGATAGAGCAGGCTGAGTCTCTTTCCTTCTGGAGACCACATACCCGGTCCCAAGTCTCAAGAGTGCTCTTAACTCCAGCTGAGCCCCACTCCCAGTGAACCCTGCCTTCAGGTGAACCCCACTAGTCCTCAGCTGAATCTTAGCCCCAGGTGCACCTGGCAACCAGGAAGACCCTGTTTCAGGAAACTCTGACTAGTCTAGGCTGAGCTTCAGCTGAACTTCACCTCTAGGTTAGCTCCTGCTTCAAGCTGAGTGAGCTTTGTCCCTAGGAAATCACAGGCCATGCTGGGAGTGGAGCCTCAGGAAGGAAGATAAATCCAACCCAGAGCAGCGTCTCCAAGTGGGGTCTGGTGGGGTCCAGTGGAGTCCGACTGATAGATAGCATCTCTGCTGAGAAAGCATCACTGTCACAAGCCATTGTGAATTTTGGGTTGTGCTGTTGGGGTGTTATCATAGAGTGGGGGCAGGGACTCTATGCTGGGGGAGGAACATAGAGTTAAATATGCCTGTTAACCAAGTCAGCTCTCAGCCCTCCTTCTACCTGTTTGTTCTAGTTAGACCTTAGACCTTCACCGGACTGGACAAGGCCACCCAGCTTTCGTCGGTCTACTGATTCAAATGCCATTTATCTCACAGAGAAACACTCTCCCAGATACACCCAAGACATCATTTTTAATCATTCTTAACCAACACCGGTAGCTGTAGCGTCTGATAACTGGGTAGGCGTCTAGAGTGTGTAACGGTCAGAGCAGGCTATCGGTGTGTCTGTCTCTGGAGTGTCATCATTTTGTAATGCTCTTTAGTGTTGGAGCTTTCAGGCCCTTCTCTCCTACTTTTTCAACTAAGTATGTGAACAATTGTAAATTATAGCCTAACAGTTGGCCAGGTATCTAGGCTCCATTCTCCAGCCTGGTGAGAGAGACAGAGTTAGGTGGTTTCCTTTTTAGACAGAGGACAAGAGGCCCCTGAGAAGAAAAACCTGTACAGACAGGCAAAGCCAGTTTCTCAGTGAGCTCTATGTGAGGATCCCAGAGCAGCAGGTGTACCAAGGCTGTGGGGGACAGTGAATGCGGAAGCTGAATCCAGAAAACAAATGCGCGCGCCTGTGCGCGCGCGCGCGCGCGCACACACACACACACACACACACACACACTCAATTGAAATTAATTAAAAGATGAAAATTTAGCTCCAAAGCCCTTCTTCCCGTGAATACCGGACTGGGACTTGTGAGCATAGTGCCTCTGTAATCAACTTCCTTCTCTCTTAAGTGTAGCTTGGGAGCTGTTTTCAAAGATGGTTGGCCACAGGCTCTTCCTCTCCTCACTTCCTGTTCTTCCTTCCCTCAAATCCTCCTGGTGGGCTTTTCCCGATCCCTCACGTATCTGCCTTATCTCCTGCTACATCCACGGCTGTCTCGCCAGTGTAGCAGAAATGCTGACTGGATGGGCAAATATTGCGGGAAGGATTTGTGCTTCTAGGAGCTGTGTGTTCCAGGCGGTCCCTTGGCAACCAGTTGTGGTGTAATGCTACCTGAGTCGCCATTAGTACTGACTTGACCTGGCTGTCCTTGGAGCCATATGTGTGTCTTTTCCCTTGTCTGTGTGTTCTTTGTGATCCTTACATATTGCCAACAGATCAGACTATTCCAGGCAGTTGTGGATATAAACAAGACTGCTGAGGACATTTTTG
This sequence comes from Myodes glareolus, assembly GCF_982192425.1. NCBI lineage: Eukaryota > Metazoa > Chordata > Mammalia > Rodentia > Cricetidae > Myodes > Myodes glareolus. The sequence continues at coordinate 65,159,550 of NC_142034.1, forward strand.
AATTCTGCTCCACTATTAATTAAAGCCTTAAAAAAGTAGCCAGTTCTGGGAATTGCCAAAATCATCATTAGGACAATTCCTTGATGATGTGGAATAAAAGGAGTTAATCTTAGCAGAAAAAACCTTAGAAGCCTTCTACAGGAAAACAGCATTAGGCATTTATGTGCAACTTAACAGGAGGCCTATGCAACCTTCCTTATGGCCAGAAAACCTAGGCTAATTACAACATCTGACCCTGAGAGTCGGGAAGGGAAAGGAGTTGAAATTAATGGTACAAAATGAGTCTCAGAAAGTTTTTCCAGGAAGATACTAGCCTTCTTCTTCTTTCTCACCCAGACACACAAGGTCACTTAGCTGAGCCCAAGTCAGCCACCTGGTACAAGCTGATAAAGGTGGGCTAACTCAAGAACAATGGTCTCTCTAATAACAAGAAAAAAGAAGGGGTAACTTTACAAATGTAAGGAAGCAAAAGTCCTTGTACTCATGCCAAAGCATCTTTAAAGATTCTCTTTGTAAAACTGTTTTATGCCGTTCTTTTCTATTTTATGATCTGATGATGTATGCCTTTGCCAAGTTCTTTGTTTGTAATAATATATAATCCTGCACTGAAGTAAGTAAATCGCAACAGCATGTCTCAAAAACATTGAGTGTGTCTGTGTGTCACTTTTCCTCGCCGTATCCTGATTTCTCCTGTGCCTTCGCCCTGATTCCCTTACGGTCTGAGTGGCTCCCTTGAGCCGGTCTGTAGCAATCTCCCACCTAAACAAAGTTCCCACATCTATCCAGTTCAGCTAGACAGAAACCTGGGACACCTCTCAATCCAGTTCCTGGTTTACATGGAGGCCGGAGCCAAGCAGACTCAAGCAGTAGGCATGAGGAATGGCCCCGCCAAGTCCAGGTCAACTGGAAACTCCCTCTGAGTTCCCTTCCTTGTAGGGAGCCGCTTCTCTACTTCTGTAAGACTTTGGTTGTCCTTCTGCTGTCCTCGAGATTATTTATTTACTTGTTTATTGTGATCAGTTTTGAGACAATGAACCTGGGAGCCACTGGCTCAGAATGACTTAGGTGGCCATAGAATTTCTGGAGCCCCAGTTCCCTGGGTTAAGCACACTCAAGCCAAGAAATAGGCTTTGTCACATTTAAAGACTCCCATAGGCCTAGCAGACACATAGAGTTCCCACTGTGGAGGATCTGGAGATAGCCTAGCTTCTGCTTGGGGGAACCTCAGTTTACTCAGCTAGATAGGGAACCCAGTATGCAGTAGGTAACCACAGCGCCTGTGTAGTCTGTTTCTTTGGAGACTCCTGGCTAAGAGCCGCTCCCTGGAGGCTTCCAAACTGTATTTTGCAAGTGGGTTGGTTGCTCCATAATGGGTGCCTTGTATAGAATTGTGGCCTCCCACAGGCATGGGTGCTGCAAGCTGAGGACCAGAGTTGCTGTAGAAATGGCTGCTCCTGAGGCCCCTCTTCTTGGCTTATAGACATCATCTTCCCACTGTATCCCCACAGTGGCTGGATTAGGGCTACCCTGGTGACCTCATTTACCTTATGCATATCTTTGGTGAATGAAACTTTTTAAGTTAGGGTTTCACTGTAGGTCAGGCTACCCTCAAACTCTTGAGCCTCCTGCCTTAGTTTCCCAGTGTGTACCACCACACCCAGTTCCTTAATGATTTCTTTTTTTTCTTTTCAAAACAGGGTTTCTTTGTGTCGCCTTGGCCGTCCTGGACCTCACAGAGATCCGCCTGCCTCTGCCTCCCAAGTGTTGAGATTAAAGGCCCACTACTGCCTGACCCTTAATAATTCTTGAGACCATGTCTTCAAATGCAAACATATTTGAGTTCATGGAGTTTAGGATGTCAGCATGCAATTTTTCCCATATCAAGAGGTACTTGCCCAGCTGAATGTTCTGTGTCCATGGAAGGAGAGACCCTTGCCAGTAATGACTTAGGTACTGTTGTTCCATCCTCATAGAGTGTTCCTGGCTGTCCTTGAAACTGTGCTGGTTAAGTTCCAACCTCTGTGCCATCCACAAATCCTGCCTCTAAGACCAACTCCTTGACAATGTGGACATCACCACAATCACGTGTGTGACTCCAGACAGAGAGGGCAGCAACCAACTAAAGAATGGGGAGGGTCTTCAAGTCCAGGTTGGTGAAACAGTGAGTTTCTTAGGGCCATTTGAGGAATATGGGTAACTCCATAGGGAGCTGTATTGCCAGGAAGTCACCGGGGCAATTCATGGACATTTACACTGGAGAATCCTACGTGCAATGTGGATGGCTTGTAAAAAAGCTGCCCTACGGGAGCATCCTCTGGATGACTTGCAAGTAGCTATGCCATTGAAGAGTCTCTTCCTCGAACTCCCCAGGATCCTACCATCTCCTGTATAACCTTGGGAAGGGGTGGACCAAGTGAGGAGCTCTTGAAAACCCTGTGAGCCCCAAGAGCCTCACCCATAAGGGAACGTTAATGACTTGATCTCATGAGTGACTGGGTGGTCACAGTTGCTCTGGTTCAAGGCAGCATTGTCATGCCCACTTTGAGGAAACAGCTAAACAACATGTGTGATCTCTGAACCTCAAGCTGGGCTGTGGGCTCTCACTGCTGCATGAAGTCTAAGATGCTCAACTCTCTTTAATTTCCTGAGGCTGAAGTCACCTAACTACTAACCTAGCGCTTACTAGCCACTTAACTTCATGCCTTAGATTCCCCATCTCCCTAGGCTAAGCACAGGCCTCACAGGACATTCCTGACCAATACCCCTCGCTACCCTCCTCCCTCCTCACCTTCTGACCCCTGAGCAGGCCTGTGGCCTGGCTGGAGGGCCCACCCTTGTCCGCACTGTATGGCAGCCATGCCTTGCTGGCGCAGGATCAATTGGGAGCTGCCTCTGTCTCCTGGCCATCCGTTTCCATAGCTTCAGCCAACTGGCTGCTGCTCATGAGAGTTCATGGAGGGCCAGGGTGGAGAGGGGCATGTTCAGAGACACCCCTAGAATGGAGCAGTTCACTTCTTCCTCTGGGAAGGGAGGAAGCATAAGGAGAGAAAAACAGGAAACTACCTCCATCCTGGGAAGGGGGACCTGGAACCCCATCTGGCAAATTTTCCATTTCTCCCACCCCTCCTGATGGCAACAGGACCTGGGCCTAAGAGATGTTGGTGATGACACCAGTCACAGCTGGGCTCTGAGGCCCAGATAGGCCCCTCAGTTCCCTGGAGCTTTCAGGGACCAGTCCATTGTACCCTCCTCATGGAATCGGGGGTAGCAGTCTGGGTGTCAGTCTTGTGGAGGTTGCTGAGTATGGAGCTGGAGTTTTGAGACAGAGTTCTGAAAGTTTCCTGGACAGAGGCTGCGGCCATCACCAACACACCTCAGCAGAAAGTTCCATTTAGTTCCACCGGAGTCATTTACATGGCGCGGACCATGGCTGCTAGCCAGAGCAGGCATGGAGGGAGCTCTCTGATGTATTCTGAGTGACTCTAGCTAGGGCAAGCACTGGGGTGCTGGCTAGATTTCTTACTTGCCCTTCCTGCCCTCCCTGCATGGGTGGGAAGCCCATTCCTCCCATTCTGGCGAGGGACAAATTGATGTGAGGCCTGAGGAATGTAACCCCCGACCCTGTGGGTGTTGCCCCCAGTCAGTGTTGTCCTGTTCCGATTTCTCTGATGTCCTCCCCTAGGCTGGCAGGGGTTGCTAGGTCACCCTCAGGCCCAGGGAAGAGGAAGTTGTGATCTTCCAGAGGCCCGCATTCCAGCCACAGGGAGGGTAAATCAGGAAGCCTGCAGCCTGAGGGGAACTGAGGGCTGGAAGACATTAATGGGGGTCTGCCTGGACCTCAGTCAGGAAAGATTACTCATGGTGGTTAAGGGGATGGTTGATGTTAAGGTGGGTGTTCCAACACAGGCCAGGCCACCAGTGATCCAGGGCCTTACAGGATCTGAGGTAGACAGGAAGGCCTTGAAGTTCAAGAGCAGGGCCTGAGCCCTGATCTTAGCCAGGGGATGTGTGTTTAGCCCCTGCCCATCCTTTCTTTCCGAGGGTTGGCTTGATCTTTCTATATAGATGAGGATGCCTTTGAACTCTGGACCTTTCTGCTTGGGGCTCCCAAGTGCTGGGACTAGAGGCAGGCACACCATCCCCTGCTTGTTCAGGCCCTTTGATAGAGACCTGTGTGAAATCATGATTTTTTTGTTTTTATCCAGTAATGATGGAGCTGCTATCCTAGATTTAGGGGTCTGGCCGTGAGCTGCGTGAAGATTCTCTGCTTGGCTAGATTGTAGTCTCTGTCTGTGTTCAGCCTTAAACATCCAGCTTTGGCAACAGCCCTGCCACAGCAGTTTAGTGGGAATCCCCACCCTGAACACTCAGTGGCACCGTTCTGTGACCAGCTCCTTATTCCCCAGTCCAAGGTGCTGTGTGGACACCTGGTGCACCTCTAGGAGGAACCTGTTAGGTGGTCTAGGCTAGAGTCCCCTTCAACAGAAGTCTCCTCTTGGTTCCTCTCCAGTCACCAATTGCCCTGCTCCTGTAAGCTCCCACTGCCAGATTGGTTGTGGGGTGGAGCCTGACCACCCTCCCACTGCAAGGCCTTGCTGTTGTGGTTCTGGCACCTAGAAGCACAACCCTCGCTGCACCTATCAGCATGGTCTCAATTATAGCTTAAAAAAATGACTTAAAAATTATAGCTTAAAAAACTTGTGTGTGCACACGTGTGCATATGCATGCATATGTGTGTGTACATTCAGAGCACAGAAGAGAGCCAGATCCCTCCAGGCTGGAGTTACAGGTATTTGCAGGATGCTTGGCTTGTTACATGGGTGCTGGGATCCAAAATCTGGTGCTCATGATTATGCAGCAAGCGCTCTAGATCATGGAGACAGCTTTCCAGCCCCAATTACAGGTTCTTTAACATCACCTTAGCAGCTACCATAAGGAGTATTTTCTTTAAGCTAGACATGATGACACTTACCTTTAATCTCAACACTTGGGAGAGAGACAAAGGTAGGTCTCTGTGACCTTGAGGTCAGCCTGGTCTGCATTCGGAGTTTCAGGCAACCCAGGGTGACACAGTAAAACCCTATCAAAAATTTTGTTTTTCCTTTTAACATCTACATGGAAACTCCCACTTGCCTGGAGCTCAGAGATATAAAGAAGGACATTTGCAAGTCTTTGATGTGTTGTGTGAGGTGCGGAGCACTGGAGAGAAACAAGTTAGGCACCTGGAGGTTGACAGCAAGGGACGGACCTGAGCAGGTTTCTTTTAGAAGATTATTGGAGCTACCCTGAAGTTTATCCCACAGGGGGGAAAGTGGTTCCTTCCAGCAGAGAAACCACTTGTTCAAGGTGCAGCTCCTGGCCAGGGCTCAGGGCTATCACTCTTTGGAGAAGTATACAGCACAGTGGCTACAACTCCATGAACTGTATTTCCCGCCACCTGCATCCACTTGAGTTCAGCCATGGGGAGACGACACAGTACCTGCTAGGAGGACACAGAATCGTGTCTAGGCTTGTTACAATATTGGAACAGAAGAATGACACCTGTGCTCGTCCCAGGAGACACTTGAGCTGCGCACCAGCAATACAACTGGCAGAGCTGAATGGATGAGGCAAAGCAGTGGCGTGTGAACAGCTGGCAAATGGAGCTGATCAACCACTTGCTTATAATCCCACCATGATCTCTGCAGGCTCATATGTTAATGTGAGGCTGGGGACACACATTCCATGGGCTGAATGTTCCTACACCATCTGGAGTAACAGCCTAGGAATCCTTGATGTCCAGAGGCTTGTGGTGAACTGTCAGGCCTTTGGTGCTAATCCAAGCTGATACAGGATAACCAGGTTTTCCAGTGTACTGGGAAAGACACATTACTTTCCAATAACTTGATATTTATCTTAAATAGAGTCTGCTAATAATACAGAAATTACTGACATAGCACCATAGATCTGTCTGTCTTTATTTATTTATTTTAAGGCAAGGGTCTCACTATGAAGCCCTGGCCTGCCTAGAACTTTTCTATGTAGAAGACTAGGCTGACTTGGATCACAGTGATTCTCCTGCCTCTGCCTCCTGAATGCGGATTAATAATGTATATTAAATTATATACCACCACCCTCCACCTGCTTTTTCTTTCTTAATAAACTATCTCTAGAAGAGGGATGGAGAGTTGACCAGGAGATTAAGAATACCTGTTGCTCTTGCAAAAGATCTGAGCTCAGTTCCTAGCACCTATGTGGTGGCTCACAACCATCTGTTTGTTAATGCCAAACACAGGAGATCCAACACCCTTTTCTGACCTCAGTGGGCACTTAGACACGAACATGATGCACAAACAAACATAAAAAATAATAAAGTAAATCTTAAAAATTGTATAAATGGTCTATTTCTCACCATGTGTCCTGAATGCAATCTTTTGCCCTGGTGTTGTAGGGGCCTCTGAGAGCCACGGAAAAGAAAAAGAGAAAATAGCCACTTGGGCTGAGCAATGTCCTTAAATATATAAAAAAATGATCACATCTCTTCTTCACCTCCATCTTTGCTTAGTGTTCCCAGAGACCTTGAAGGAAAGGCAGGGCGGCTACCATGTGGTTTAGTTTTTGCCAGGCTTGTGAGATCTTACTACATTCTGAGTGGCCCTCCTCTGCTCCATATCTAGGCCATCTTCAGAATCCCACCCTAAGGTTTTAAAATATCTAACAAAGTGATAAGTTGCCACATATGACAGACAAGGAACCAAAGACCATATAAAAAGTACTGTTGTCATTGAGACTTCTGGAGTAACAAAAACTGAAGTTTTCCTGAAGTCTTGGTGCCCTGCCTCTTTGCTCATACTCCATAGCACTAGGATCCAAGGGCCCTCTGAACTCAGTCCTGAGCTGTTAACACACTGAACCTAGATAGGGGCCCAACACTAAGCATATTTTCCCCCGTCCCTCCTCTTTATCTCTGGATTCTGGCCAAAAGCCTAATAAGTACGTTTTCCCTTTCCCCGCTACTGGGGGCTTTCTCACTGTTTCCGTGACCTTCATTTAAACGCAAAGGAAGCTTCTTTTCTTGTTCTCCAAGAAGCTGTAGGGTTTCCAGCTTACCTACTGACTTTCTATTTCTATCAGCGTTTCTATTGCTGTGACGAAACACCAGGACCAAAATGCAAGTCGGGGAAGAAAGGGTTTATTTGTCTTACACTTCTGCTTTGTAGCTCATCACCAAGTGACTCAACCAAGTGGGAGCCTGGAGGCAGGAGCTGATACAGAGGCCATGGAGGGATGCTGCTTACTGGCTTGCACCCTAGCTTGCTCAGCCTGCTTTCTAAAGAACCCAGGACCATCAGCCCTGGGATGTCCCCACCCACAATGGGCTGGCCCTCCCCCATCAATCACTAATTGAGAAAATGCCTTACAGCCGGATCTTATGGAGGCATTTTCTTAATTGAGGCTCCCTCCTCTCAGACATCTTTAGATTGTGTCAAGTTGACATAAAACTACCCAGCACACCTACTCCATTGTTTTTCTCTCAACTCGTAAAATTGCTCTCAAGTTTCCCCCCAAGGCCATTTCTAAAATCTTTTGTTAACAAGACTACCAACCTACAATAGGGAACTCCAGAACCAAGAACAGGGTCTCTAAGAGACATCTGTACCATCTTTTTTATAGCCGCCTTACTCCCAGCATTCAGAAAGCAGACACTTCCCCAGTGCCCACTGACAGCTGGATGCAAGGGAAGCGTGGGCAGTCATGTAATCAAGCAAAGTTTTCAAAAAGGGATGGGGATTCTAACACATGGTGCGTGGACGGATGCTACATGGAAAAAGGCTCAAGAGGACAGGTACTGAAGCTTCAAACCCATGAGGACAGAAGGTAAACTGTGGGTGTTGGGGCCTGGATGTGTGTTTCAGGGGGAGTCAGTGTGGAGACGAGAGAGTTCTGGAGTGGCATGGTGTTGAGGGCTGTGAAGCACAAACCTAGACATGTCTGGGAAAAGGGAATCTTGAGAAATGCCACCATAAGACTGGCCCGTAGGCACGTCTCTGGAGTTATTGTCTTGGTTAAAGACTGATGTGAGAGGGCCCAGCATACTGTGGAAAGGTGCTTCCGGGTTGTATCAGAAAGCAGGCTGAACAAATCCCATAAAGAAGAAAGCCAGTAAGTGGCTTCCTCCATGGCTTCTGCTTCAGTTTTTGCCCCTGAGCTCTTACAGCAATGGATGTGACAGGAGAGTTTTCAAATGAAATAAACCCTTTCTTCCCCAAGTTGTTTTTGGTCATGTTTATTATAGCAATAAAAAGACAGTTGGTAATTTTTTTGCTTTTGAAGACAGGGTATTTCTGTGTAGTTTTGGAGCCTGTCCTAGACCAGGCTGGCCTCGAACTCAAAAAGCACTGGGATTAAAGGCGTGTATCACCATCGCCCAGCAAAGACCGTAAAGTTTATACTGTCTATATTTAACCACAACAAACAAAAAAATGCCTGAGTAATTTTTTTTTCTCCTTTCTTCTGGGCAGTACCGGGGTAGGACACCAAAGTTTTTTGCCTGCTAGAAAGTGCTCTACCACGAGCTATCCGTCTCCAGTTCTCTTCCTGCTAGTTTATTGGAGGTAGGATTTTAATGGCCCAAGCAGGTCTTGAACCGGCATCCTCCTGCCTCTGCCTCCCGAGAGACTGGCTGGGACTGCACACCAGGCCCAGCATAAGATGACAAATTTCACGTTTATGTATTAAGCCACAACCACAAGCGGTTTGAACAGGAGCCAAGTAGTGGAAAGGGCGTCGGACGGCTCTAGCCTAATCTGGGCTTGCGCACCCATCCACCGATCGAGGCCCCGCCCACCTCTCCCCCCACGCACGCGCGGTGCCCGGCGCCGCCAGGGGCCGCTGTGGCTCCCGCCTTCACTCGTGCCCAAGATGGCAGCCGTGGCGCTGCTCCGGGGCGCGGCTGCGGGGCGCGGAAGCCCGGCCTGGCACTGGCGGCCGAGCTGGATCCCGAGGCACTGCTTGGCCCGTCGCTCCGGTCTTCTCGGCGACAACCCCGAGGACGGCGTAGCCTGGACCTGCTTCCGGCTAGACGAGCGCGCCTTAATGCGCGTGCGCGGCCCGGACGCTGCACCCTTCCTATTGGGACTATTGACCAATGAGCTGCCGCTTTCGGGTCCTCCAACCGGCGCGGTTCAGCCCTCTGCGCGTGCGGCGTACGCCCACTTCCTGAATGTGCAGGGACGCACGCTGTATGACGTCATCCTGTATGGGTGAGCGCGGGCAGCCGGGGGCGGGGCAGTAGGAGCGGGAGCGTGCAGGAGGAGCTGCTGAGGAGGAGCACTCCTAGGAGGAGTGACTGGGCGCTCCAAGGGAGGATGTCCAGGATAAGATTTCCAGGGGATGGGGACACCACTGGGAAGAGGCCGAATTAGGTGTCTCTGAAAAAGACTTCCAAAGGAGGATGATCTAGACTTAGGGAAGGGGTCACCTAGGGGCGAATGTCTTGTGCAGGGCATCCAGGTTGGGCCAGTTACTGGCACGGAGCCTTGTGCCTCTGCTCCCAACCAGCCAAGTCAGAAACTGCTGCCCACTGGCTTCTGGAGTTATGCATTTTCAAGCTAAGACTTCAACACTGGTTGTCACTCCTTCCTAACTGCATGCAAAGAGAGACTTCAGTGACCCTTGGGGCTTTATTCGGAGAGCCTCTCTGCACAGCCACTCTCTCCACAATGACAGATTGTTCCTTGCTTCTGGTTTCCCTTTGTAGGGCCAGCTGCTTGCCTGTGTGGTCTCATCACCCATGCAGACATGATGGACTGTAAATAGCGTTTGCTGGCCAGTCTGGGCAGGGCCTGTGTGTGTAGCATTGAGTTCTCAGTTGCTCACCTTTCCAGGCCCTAAGCTCTGAAATCTGAGCACCATCTAGCAGACCTGTGGTCACAGTCAGAGCTGAAGACCCACCCTCCCTGGCCTGTCTAAGCTTCCTGATTGTCTTTCTAAGATGGGTTTTGGTAAGCATCTTCAATGGCCACCTAGGTTCTCAGAGTAAAAATATGTAGAGACCCCTCATGTCTGGAGGGTCTTTCCTGAACCCTTGAGAGTGACCATTCCAGGATGAAAGTGGTCACAGAGCATTGGCAGCCATGACATCATCTCCCGTAGTGGTCTGCATTCTGTGGGAGACTTAGAGCACCCATCTCCCGGTGCTGAAAGGCCACTATGCTTGGCCTTCTAGAGATCTTTTTTTTTGTGTGTAATACATCATTTAGTGGACTCTCAGAATCTGGAATGGAGTCAGCAAATGACAGCCCTTGGGCCAGACCCAGTATGATGCTTTGGTGTATAACATTCCCTGAGAATCCTGGCACACCCATTTCCTCCCCTAGTCTGCGACAGTGTCTTCCAGGCAGTGTTAGGGCTGTGGTGGCTCAGGTCCTGAAACTTAAGCCAGTCACTTCCCTCTATAGAAAACACTCATGGACCGTACTCTGGAGGCTTGGATCTTACTACATTTCCAGGATGTATTGTCTCTGGGTGACCTGGGCCAGGAAGGAGAAGCTATTCAAGCACTAGTTTTTTTTTTTTTTTTTTTTTTTTTTGGTTTTTCGTGACAGGGTTTCTCTGTGGTTTTGGAGCCTGTCCTGGAACTAGCTCTTGTAGACCAGGCTGGCTGCGAACTCACAGAGATCCGCCTGCCTCTGCCTCCCGAGTGCTGGGATTAAAGGCGTGCGCCACCACTGCCCGGCTCAAGCACTAGTTTTTGGTGGCTTTCATTTCTCATGGTGGTTGGCCCTGTAGTAGCAGTTGCCTATGGAGGCAGGAGCACGTGGGTGCCCTCTAGTGTTGAAGACCGCGAGCATCTAAAGCCTTGGCCCTACAAGGGTTTGCTTGTGGGATCTTGTGGATCCAGGATAGGGATTCCTCAACTTTTGGCCGCAGTCAGTGTTACAGCTCTTGTGTGGATCCAGGAAGTTGGGATTTCATAGCTGTTAACACCAGCCATTGTCACAGCTCCCCTGACCAGGGTCTAAGACCCTTGGCTCTAAAGGCTTGATAATCAGCCCTCTGCACCTTCCGTGACCCGGGCCTACAGTTTCCCTTCTCTGACTCGCTGCAACCTTTTCTCCTTTTCCAGTCTCAGCGCACCACCCCCTTGCCGCCTCTCTGCTTCTGTTGTCCTTCTTCCTGCCCTGGCTGTTGTTGAACTCCCAGCTGTTGCTTCAGCTGGTAGCCAGCTGGCAGTCTTACCTTCACTGCAACTTGTCACCTGCTCAACTGCGGCCGCCACTGCTGTTCCGCTGCCTCTGCTGACCTCTGCTGTCGCTGCTGCTTTCTCTGTTACCAGCCCAGCCTGCACTACTGAAAGTCAGCAGGAAAAGAGGAACAGAGAGAAGCCTTTTATCAGGCCTGGTACTCTCCCACTAGGGGTGAAGTTTGGGATAGTTTCCCCTCGCACTCAGTGAGCCTCCACAGCCCGTTTCTATAGCCCCAGAGGGGTGTTTGGAGCAGTCACAGCCTTGCTTATTGGCACTTTCACAATGACTTGGGATTGTGTGTTGGACAGTCATAACCCCGTGTCTTTAGCAATAATTAACAGCAGTCCCTCTTTAGGTACCAGGAGATGTTGTCCCTCTGGCCTAGGTTAGAAGTGGTTGCAATGTCATCTAGAGTTCATTGAGACTTGTGATAGCAAAAAGTCTGATAAAAACTGTTTTAAACAACCCTGGTGGAAGTTGTTCTGTTAGCAGGGGCTGCTGGCATAGTGTAGCCTGGCTCCCTACTTTACAGTCCTTCTGCTCAGGGAAGCAATAGAGAGTTCCACAGCTGCCGATTAGTAAATTGTCCCTATTCAACATCTTTACTTATTCATAAGAAAATAAGCACTAGGTTTGCATGCAAGAAGAAGTTTAAATTACTTGGTAGGATCTAAAAGTGCCTAGGAAGCAAATATTTAGGCATGTCTGTGAGGGAGGTTCTAGATATGGATAACTGAGGTGAGAAGGCCTACCCTGAATGAGGGCGGCCGGCACCATGGTATGGCCCAGGACCCTGGAGCGAATAAAAGGAGACAGCAAACGGTGGTACTCACGTCTCTCTGCCTCCTTACTGCACATGGCAGACAGTGGTGCTCACATCTCTCTGCTTCCTGACTGCACATGGCAAACTCAGTGCTCACGTCTCTCTGCTTCCTGACTGCACATGGCAAACTCAGTGCTCACGTCTCTCTGCCTCCTGACTGCACATGGCAAACTCAGTGCTCACATCTCTGTGCTTCCTGACTGCACATGGCAAACTCAGTGCTCACGTCTCTCTGCTTCCGGTTTGCAGAGACCAGGTGGTCAGCAGCTCAAGCTCCTGTTGCCATGCCTTCCCTCAAACTGACTGCGCCCTTAAGCTGAGCTCAAATAAATGGCTTATTAAGTGGCTTCTTTTCAGACACTTGATTACAGGAGTGAGAAAATTGACTAATGCAAACACTAGCAGGCTTTGGGTTGTTGTTTTATAAAGGATTCATGTAGTTCAGACTGATCTTGAGTTCCCTGTATAGCAACCCTGAACTTAGGATCCTCGAGTCTCCACTCCCCGAATCCTGGGATTGCAGATGTGTGACACCATGCTCAGCTAACAGTGATTTTTTTTTTTTTCTGAGACAGGGTTTCTCTGTGTAGCCCTGGATGTCCAGGAACTTGCTCTGTAGACCCAGACTGGCCTTGAACTCACAGAGATTCTCCTGCCTCTGCCTCTCGAGTGCTGGGATTAAAGGTGTGTGCCACCAATGCCCAACAGTTAACAGTGATTTAAAAAGAACTGCAAGAAGACAAACAAACCCCAAAAAACTCACCCAGATTTTTACAGTACTCAATATGGTTCCAACACGGGGATGGATGAGTCTCTCCTACGTGCCTCAGGCTTTTCTTTTTTTCCTTCCTAAGGCTTTCATATCTACTTATTTTCCGTAATTATCTAGGGCTTTGTGTTTTAGTGATTTTTGATACGTATGATTCCTGACCTTCCATGGTTGGACTTAGGATCCCTCTCCTTCTTGCAGTTCTGCGGATCAAACCAAGGCCTTCATGCAAACACTCTGCTAGATATGCCCATTGTGGATTTAGGATTTTTTTTTGACTGTGATGTGGTACAAAAACTATGTATATTCAGTAGAAACTACATTGGAACTTTGAGTTTGGATCTTTTCCCAGGATCTTTGGCTCAACATTCATAGTGTCTTGAAGTAGCTATGAACCACAGGACTGTTGGGAGATCTCAAGGGTGGGGCGACTACATGTATGCTGTGTTGCTGAGCTACGGTGTTTAGCAGGTGGGATGTATTTAAGTCTGATGGGCTTGTTGGGGTGAAACCACAGCAGAAGTTGAAGACTCATTCTGTTCTGAGAATGGCTGTAAAGATACCCCTGGTGATGCTATCTTGGGTCCCATGGCCTTCCTTAACTTTGCTGTCCCCTTTTGTCTTTCCCTGGATCCTCTACCCTCAGTAAACCAGCTGTCCTGTGAAGGACTTTGGTTTGATTTCTTTGATCTTTTTCTTCTATTCATGCTTTCCTACCTGACAGAGTTATAACACCAGTTCTCATTAGCGAGTTGTTCTTTCCATCTTTCGGCCAGAGGGGACTTGCCGCCACCAGGGCACCAGTGCTAGTGGGGACTTCCCCCACCAGGGCACCAGTGCTAGTGGGGACTTCCCCCACCAGGGCACCAGTGCTCGAGAGGACTTTCTCCCACCAGGGCACCAGTGCTACAGGGGATTTGCTCTCACAAGGGCACCTGGTTTTGCAGCCTTAGTACTCGGTCTGTGACTTGCTGTTCTGTATGCTGAGGACACTGCCCTCTTTTTTTCTCCTTTTTTTTTTTTAACTTTATTTTGTGTGCATTGGTGTGAAGGTGTCAGATCCCCTGGAACTGGATTTTCAGACAGTTGTGAGCTGCCATGTGGGTGCTGGGAATTGAACTCGGGTCCTCTGGAAGAGCAGTCAGTGCTCTTAACCGCTGAGCCATCTCTCCTGCCCCCTCCTTTTTTTTTTTTTTTTTTAAAAAAAAATTGAAAGATTTATTTTATTTTGTGTGTCTGATTGTTTTGTCTGCATGTATGTCTGTACAACTTGTGCATGCCTGTGGATGGTTGTGAGCCACCATGTGGTACCAGGAATGGAACTGAGTCCTCGGCAAGAACAAGTGATTTTAACTGCTGAGCTGTCTCTCCAGCCCCTGGTCTAATGTATGAGTCTTAGCTCTGTTCGCATGCCTGGGAGTATCTGGAAGGGGCTCCAGGAGGGGTGGATTGGGTGGGAATCCATGTTGTCCAGTGTTTTGTGAACCACCCTCTTTGACTGAGGTAGTTAAAGGCGCTAGCTCTCCTCAGCAGTGAGAGGAGTGGTCACGTATGGACCCCAGGTTGTTTGGCTGTGGCCATTCTCTGCCAAGCACCTTTTCTGCGTTTTTTTCTCCTTTGTCTTTGTCTCTCTGTATCGCTTTGTGTCTTCTTCCCTCTGTGTCTCTTTTGATGTCTCTGTCTTTTCATCTCTATTTCTGAAATTAAATATCATGTAAAGTTCACTTAAATACTTATTTATTTGTATGTGTATGTACCTGCTTCTCTGTGTGTACGCCATGTACGCACAGTGCCTGTAGAAGCCAGGAGAAGGTATCAGATACCCTGTAACTGGAGTCACAGACAGTTGTAAGCTGCTGAATGTGGGTGCTGGGAGCCAAACCTGGGACCTCTGTATGAGCAGCAAATGCCCTTAACTGCTGAACCATATTTCCAGCTTCTAGTTTGTTATTATTGTATGTGTATGAGATGTTGTCTGTGTGGTCATATGTATATGCCATGACGTGTGTGGAGACCAGAGGACAACTTTGTAGAGTTATCTCCATTTACCTTTATGTGGGCTCTGGGGATCAAATTCAGATCATACATCAGGCTGTCCCAGCAAACACCCTTATCCTTTGAGCCATCTCTCCAGCTCTGATATATGAAAGTTAACAAAAAAGATTTTCATGTCTGTGTGTGGGTACATGTTAAAGCCAGAGAGACACTGTAGTGTCTCTATCAATTTTATATTGTTAAGTTTTTAAAACATTTATTCTTTATTTATTTTGTGCCATGTACATATGCCATGGTGTGTATTCGGAGATCAGAGGACATCTTTTTGGGAGTTCAGGAGTTCCTTCCACTACACTGTTCCCAGGGTTGTCAAACTCTGGCAGTCAGTCTTCGCTGGTACCCTTTCTATCAGTAAGTTTAGATCTGTCTTCACCATGGAGCCAGAGAGGCAGTGAGGTCATGTCCTGTGTTCGATTGTGGACAGGAGCCTGGCTGTGGGCTGCCTTGTGCAGTTAGTCTCTGTCTGGGCAGCGTGTCCCCTTAGTGTGTCTGGTATGTGTGTGATACCCCAAACATGCAGGGACTTGAGTCTGCTTTGTCTCTCCAACTCCTATTGCATCTGCCTATGCACAGGTTAGCTTGGGTCTCTGTGATCTCAGGCTACAGCTGGGTTCCAGACTCCCTATAATTGGCACCGAGGAACAGAAGGCCCAAGGAGGAGGCTGAGGCAGGTGCCTGGCCACCCATTCACCTTCACAGGATCTGTTTCCCACGTGGTGGCTGCACACTCTTGATCTGACAGTCCATCTGTGGCCCTTGGTAGTGTTGGCACCTCCCGGTGTATTCAGTCCTTCCTTTGTAGGATGTCTGGGATCCAGGTCTTGACCTCCTTCTTGTCCTTTAACTGCACAGTCTCTGAGAACCCTGAGCTCTCACTTACCTTCCTGCATCCAGTGGGTTGAGATTCTCCCTGTCCTAGGTGGTAGGAGACTGGTGTGCACCGGCCACTGTAGGGCCTCTGGGCTGAGCGGCTACTCAGGGTAGTCCTCATTTACCCCTGTCCCAGCTGTCATACATGGCAGCTGGGGGCTGCCGGCCTTGCTGAGCAGCCATAGAGCTCTGCGATCCTTAGCTGTGGTGTGTAGTTCTGTGTCCACGTGAACTGTGCAGGTACATGCCTGTATGGATCTGAGCACATTCTCTGTGCATAGGTCCCATCAGTACTTTTATAAGCTCAGCCATGTGTGTGTGGGCAGACACGGTTGTCTTCCATTGGTTTCCACAGTACATTTAGTTGCCTGTATGGTCATTTCGTCTGGAGCTGTTATGTGTGGCGGAGGGCAAGGCTCTGTGCATCTGTCTGTCTGTCTATCTTTGTCT
Source organism: Myodes glareolus (assembly GCF_982192425.1). Taxonomy (NCBI): domain Eukaryota; kingdom Metazoa; phylum Chordata; class Mammalia; order Rodentia; family Cricetidae; genus Myodes; species Myodes glareolus. The sequence goes on from NC_142034.1 coordinate 65,175,745, forward strand.
TCTATTTTCATTTTTGTTTTTTGAGACAGGGTTTCTCTGTGTAGCCTTGGCTATCTTGGAATTCCCTCTGTAGACCAGGCTGACCTCAGACTCACAGAGATCCACCTGCCTTGCCTTCTGAGTGCTGGGATTAAAGTCGTGCACCACCACCCAGCCTACCTGTGTTTCTTGATAAGACTGATGTTTGCCTGATCCTGATGTGGCAGAGTGTAACATGAGGGCCAGCTCGTTGGGGTTTCTGTCCCGCCCAGTACCCCAACAAGCCAGCAAGTCCCAAGGAAAATCACACGGAGTCTACATCAGGTTATAAACTGATTGGCTCATTAGGTCAGGCTTCTTGTTAACTCTTATAACTTATATTAACCCATTATCCTTATCTATGTTAGCCATAATGGCTCAGTACCTTTTCCAGCGGGGGCAGCTTACATGTTGCTTCTTCAGTGATCTGCGCAGGAGTGCCGGAGGGACCTTCCTCCTCCATAACCTTATTCTATTCTCTTTGCCCCGCCTCTACTTCCTGTCTGGTTGACCCGCCTATACTGCCTGCCTGACCAATCAGCGTTTTATTAAAATATGATTGACAGAATACAGATAATTCTCCCGCACCATTTCCCTCTTTTTTTTTTTAAACAAAGGAAAATACCCATAATCCATTTGTTGGGAATGTGGGCGTAGTATTTCAGGCTACTTCCTGCTAGTTGGGGGCGCTGATAGTCTTAAGGGGACCTAAAGAAAATTTAGAGTTATAATCAAGTCATGACTGGAGTATCCTGTGAGTCTCGATCATCTCAGGCAGTAGTCTTGAATCTGTTCTGGATGTAGAACTCAGACATCTGGGCCATCTGTTCCTATCGGAGATTTTTCAGGTGGCCTCCCTTGGTCAAAGGTGATTATTCTTAACTCTGAATAAATCCAGAGTCTCTCGTTTTCTGTGGAAACAAAAGCAAAATCTCTTCTCCAAAGTAACATACCTTTTGACTTCAGTTTTGAAGCCAAGGTATTTTCAAAATGCCTATCTTGGGTTAGTTCAGCAGCATTTATAAATAAAAGTCTTTTAGCAGTTGTTGCTCCTTCCTCAGCAATCAAACAATTTAAAGAGAGCATAATAACATACAGTATGAAGATTCTCTGTGCATTTTCCATCTTTATGTGGCTTTATTTTAACCTCTATTTCTTTTATTTTTACTTTTACTTTTTGAGACAGGATCTTTGTATATCTTTGTCCTGGAATAACACTGTAGACCAGGCTGTCTTTGAACTCACAGAGATCCTCCTGTCTCTGCCTCCCCAGTGCTGGGATTAAAGGTGTATGCTACCACACCTTGAACTCACAGAGATCTGTCTCTGCCTCGCAGGCATTGGAATTAAAGGCGTGTACTACCACACCTTGAGGTCACAGAGGTCAATCTACCTCTACCCCTTGAAGTCAGAGGTCAATATGCCTCTGCCTCCCAGGCATTGGGATTTAAGGTGTGTACCACCACACCCAACTACTCTCTTTCTTTCCTTTTAACTTTAAGAACTTTAACTTTTAGCCTGCATATACACACTGTAAACCATTTAGAGGTTTTCTTCCTCTTTGAATCTCTCTTTACTGTATATTTTTCTTTTTCTGACCATATGAGTCTTTAATTTACTAAGCAATATGGAGAGCTGTGGCTTTGACGGCTAGATCCAGCTCATTCCTTAGCTTTTCAGCCTCAAGGCTGAGGTACCAGCCAGAGCTGTGTTCACTGCCACAACTCTATGGTGTTTCAAGGTCCTTGCCAGCAAGCAAGCTACAGCATTCTGCTCACAGACCACACTCAGTCGGACTGCCTGCCTGAAAGAGTCAAAGTTTGTCCTGGCAGGACAGCCCAGAAAGTCGGCATTTTAAAATAGCACAGCTTTTTTCCTGCTACGACTGAAAACCGAAAAGCATGCGTTCAGCTTTTCATCAACAGCATTTAAGTGTTTCGTGGCAGGACCTCTTAATGAGCTGCAAGGTTTTGCAGCTAAGGCTGAGTCAAGAAGCCTCTCTTAGATGAGAGCATTTGCTTGCCTCTAGCAAGCAGAGCAGAACCGGAAAATTGCTGCTACCAAGAAAACATACTTTACTCTATTCTTTTCCAAACTTTCTCAGGCTTTCTGTGGGATTCATTTATCCACGTTGGGCGCCATATGTAACATGAGGGCCAGCTCGTTGGGGTTTCTGTCCCGCCCAGTACCCCAACAAGCCAGCAAGTCCCAAGGAAAATCACACGGAGTCTACATCAGGTTATAAACTGATTGGCTCATTAGGTCAGGCTTCTTGTTAACTCTTATAACTTATATTAACCCATTATCCTTATCTATGTTAGCCATAATGGCTCAGTACCTTTTCCAGCGGGGGCAGCTTACATGTTGCTTCTTCAGTGATCTGCGCAGGAGTGCCGGAGGGACCTTCCTCCTCCATAACCTTATTCTATTCTCTTTGCCCCGCCTCTACTTCCTGTCTGGTTGACCCGCCTATACTGCCTGCCTGACCAATCAGCGTTTTATTAAAATATGATTGACAGAATACAGATAATTCTCCCGCACCAGCAGAGCAGGCCTGTACCCCCAAGGTCATGACTTTGTACATTGACCGTCTCCATTTGCCTGTCTGCTTGTGTGGAGGCAACTTTTGAGGTAGTCTCATGTCATTGTGGGTATGGCTTTTGCCAGCAATGGGTATAGCTCAAGGGGCACAGACTACACACTGGAAGGGCAGCCCCCTGCAGCCCAGCGTACTCTCTTCTGTGTTTCAGTCTTCAAAAGCTTGGTGAGATGGCAGTGGGCAGGAACTCCGGCCAGCAGTAAGCCCATGTCTATCTCCTACAGACTCCCTGAGAGCACCGAGGAGGCACCAGGCTTTCTCCTGGAGTGTGACAGCTCTGTGCTGGGCACCCTGCAGAAGCACCTGTCCATGTATAAGATCCGGCGGAAGGTCACTGTGGAGCCACGTCCAGAGCTCCACGTGTGGGCTGTGTTACCCTGTGCCCCCCACACCCCTGAGGCTGCACCACTAGAAGAGAGGGTAGAAGCCACTACCATCCTCACCCGTGACCCCCGGACTGTACGAATGGGGTGGCGGCTTCTCACTCAGAATGATGGCCCAGCCCTGGTGCCCAGGGCCCAGCTTGGGGACCTCCAAGATTATCACATGCACCGGTACCAGCAAGGTATGAGTAGGGTGATATGCCAGCCTAGTGCTGGGGAGGGGTGGGTAGATGTAGAGGAGTCCAGTGAACCCCAGAAGGGCAGAGATATTGGGTGGCGTTGGCCTGCAGGACTGGACTTCACAAACTGCAGGCCTGCACTTGTTGCTGGACATGCTATGCTCATTCTCTTTGTTTTTGAACCCCACAGGCATCCCCGAGGGGGTCTGTGACCTGCCTCCGGGGGTGGCCCTACCCCTGGAGTCCAACCTGGTCTTCATGAATGGTGTGAGCTTCACCAAGGGCTGCTACGTTGGGCAGGAGCTGACGGCCCGCACCCACCACACGGGCGTCATCCGCAAGCGCCTCTTCCCTGTGAGGCTTGAAGGCCCCCTGCCTGCCAATGGTGTCACTCCTGGCTCCGCAGTGACAGTGACTGCAACAGGGCAGGTAGCAGGCAAGTTCAGGGCCGGCCAGGGACATGTGGGACTGGCTTTGCTGAGATCAGAGACGATCAAGGGTCCTCTCCACATAAAGACCTCCGAGAGCCAACAGGTGGCTGTGACTGCCTTGGTGCCGGACTGGTGGCCCACAGCTGCCAAGTAGCTGGATGCTGTGGCGCTTCACTGGCCTTAGAGTTACTAGGTGCGTCTGAGCCTCTGCCCAAGGTCTTCAACCCTGTGTTCTGAGCCCTGCTGTGTTCCTTTTCCTGTGGTGGCTTCGTGGAACACACCCACCGGGAAAGTCCCATGTGTTCCTGGCTATGGATTGACTGATGCTTCTTGCAGAGGGTCCTACTCTTGTGGGCTGCCCTCTCCCAAGAAGTCTGTGATTGAGATCAGAGTAGCCATCCTGATCTGGGAGAGGGAAGGGTCTGAACTCCCCTTTTGAACCAGATTCTGATTAAGATTTGATACCGGCTATGGCCCAAGGCAGGGTGAGGCCTATGTCCAGCCCAGATTCCTAAACTTGTTTACCCTTGGAAGAAGGTACTCTGTGTGCCTGCAAAGTTACTGGGTCAGGAATGCAGGCTTTGTGTTCTCTTGAGACACATCTCAGGGTAGCAATTGTTTGAGTTGTGTGCAGGGTGGGGAGGTTGGGTTCCTTGTGTTCTGTGAGTCGCAGGGACTATGTGCACTGTCCCAAGGGTTCCTCTTGCTCCTCAAAGTGAGCTGCTGCCTTTCACACTCCTCAGGAAGCTCAGGAGGAGTAGAGTCCAGGACTCAGGTCCCCCTGGGAGGAACTTCTTTGTGGCTAGCCTTTTTGCCTGTTGGGGATATCACTGTGTGCGTTCAGTAGAGAGTGACTTGCTGGCAGGGTGCACACCTCCCTCTGAACCACTTTTGCTAAGCTTTATAATGTGAACCGGGGGTCTTGCCACAAGACCTAACTAGTAAAGTGTGGTCTACAAAAAGCCCATGTGGAACTCTTGCTTCATTTCAGGAAGGTCTGGTAGAACAGACCCATGGGACAGGTGCCCCTGGATATCAGTGAGCACATCAGATCAAAGCATCCCACGATTGTAGTTATCTAGCCTGGTCGGTCTTACACTTGAGATCCTCCTGCCTCAGCTTTGTAAGTGCTAGCTAGATTGACAGGCATGCACCACAGAGTTCCACAAGATACACCCATGTCTCTCTCTTTGGAAAGATGTAATTTGTTTTTATGTCTATATGTATGTGTCTGTGTATGCATATAGATGTATGTCTGGGTGTCTGTGGAAGACAAAAGAGGATGTCAGATGCCCTGGAGTTAGAGTGACAGGTTCTGAGCTGCTGGCCTTGCATGATGGGAACTGAAGTTGGATCCCCTGCAAGTGTTCTTAACTGCTGAGCTATCTCTTCAGACCCAATATATTTATCTCAGCAGACTTCTATGGGCCATACTGGGCTGACAGGAAGTGGGGAGGCACAGGGAGTGGGTGTATAGGCTTCAGGGTTAGAGTGGATAGCTCTGAACTGTTTTCTTCAGTGCCCTCAAGGTGAGACCATGGAGGGCTGGGGTGAGGGTAGCCTGGGTAGTTATTCTAGAGCCAGAGGCGGCAGGGACTCCTAAGTTAGAACTGTGACTTTGGAGACTAGCTAGGCTGGGGTTCTAGGCTCACTCTGTTCTGAAGTGTAGTTTGCAGCAGCTTAGATGGAGGCATGGGGGTTGGTGTTCCCTGAGTAGACTGGTGCGTTGGGGGTGGCCTCCCACTTAGGCAGAATGTGATGGGGCACCCTGAATGACCTCACTTCCCATGGTACTGAATGGGTGGTCAGTGCTGGGGACAGGGCCCGAGCAGAGACAACTTAAAGGATAGATTACTTTGGCTCACGATCTGAGGGGTTGCAGTTCATAGTGGAGTTTGTGGCAGTGGGAGTGTGGCCGAGTCCCTCACATGGTAGGGCACCAGGACGCAGAGACAGGGCATCCACAGGCAGGTATACCTTTCAGAAGAGGACAGACCTTACGCTCCACAGCTTCTACAGCCTCCCAAGCAGCGCCACAGGCTGAGGACCACCATGAGGCCAGATATGAGCCTGTGGAGGACATTTTTACATTCAAACCGTGACACTTGGGGTATATACCTAATCTGTGCAGGTCCCAGCATGACTGAAGGGCCCTGCTCAGGTGAGTTGGCCGGCCTGGACTTTGACTGCCTTGTCTCTGGCTTTGTCTACGGCTGCCTCTCCACTCAGGAGCAACACTGCAGTTGTGTTGGATGTTGAGGTAACACATGGGAACCTGTGACTCCTGGGCTCCTGCGGACCCCACCTAGTAGCTTTTTAAATTGACATGAGGCCCTCTCTGGATTCCAGGCAGCTTCCGTTGGGTTTGCAGTCACGGGACTGGCTTTTGCCCTCTCAAACCTGATGGGGAAGTGCCACATGGGTTGGTGCCTCTGGGCCTTGTCCCTCAGACATTCCAGCTTTCAGGAGGCCAGAGGGTTTTAAGGCAGTCCCATTGGGTAAGAAAAGGGCAAATCCCAAAAGAGGCAGGATGCTGCTTTAGGCCAAGGTACTGTCTCCTGAGTGCAGTTGCCTACTGCCTGCTGTTGGGCTCTTACGCTCTGTCTCAGTTCAGCAAACAGCCCCACACCGTGAAAGTGCTAATAGGTGGGGTCAGCTGCTGTGCGCTGGGCTGGTCTACAGGGATCTCAGGGCCACTCCTAGTGGTCCTGGCATGCATTTGGTCTTAACATTCTCACAAGGGTCTGCCAAACCCAGTGTGGACCCCTGAAAACTCTTTAACTGCCTTTCCGTGTGTTCTGTGAAAAGTACAAAGCTGTGAAAAATATACTGATTTAGGGGTGAAAAAGGTGTAGCTGTTTTTCTGGAAGTTTTCTTTTTTTTTTTTTTTTTTAATTGTTTGTTTTTTTCGAGACAAGCTCTTACTGTGTAGCCCTGGCTGTCCTGGAATTCACTCTGTAAACCAGGCTGGCTTCCAACTCACAGAGATCCCTGAATGCTGGGATTAAAGGCATGTACCACGAAGTCTGGCTTGTTTTTGTTATTTTAAAACCTCCTCCAAACCAGGCTTTGGGGAGTGCATTCCTAGGATACAGGATCCCAAAAAACTTCTGACACCACATTCAACTAGCTGTCTGTTCTGCTCTCTGCTAAGCAGAGGTCAGGAGTGGCTTTGGGAAAGGCCCCTGGGACCTGTGAGGCCAGAAGGCAGGACAGAGCAGGGGTAAATTTACCTGCATCAGGGTCGTCCAGGGTAAGGGTACAGGTGATGTAAATGACTTTCACTGGGCACCTGGCTCCCAGCCCGCAAGTCTTCCCAGCCAGGGATGTTTCAGATGCCAGAACCTCACAGGATACTGGAAAAATACCACACGTGCTTAATAGAATCCTATGAGAGAGAGCCAGCAGAGAGACAAGTCCCCAAGCTTTAAGATAGACTCGCTAGGCACATTGTGTAAGATAAACATGTGGAAGATATAGGTAAAGGATTTACGTTTGAGTAAGAACGGGGAGGGACTAGCGATTAGCAGAGAATGAGGCGGGAGGGAGATTGTTTAACAGGTACAAGGTCACAGCAGCTGAGACAAAGACATTCTCTTCTCTTATACAGAAGGGTGACCAAACAATGACAGTGGTCATATCCTTCAAAATAGCTGGACGAGCATTGTGAATGTTCTCATCACAAAGAAATAGTAACTGTGTGTGAGGGTGTAACCCAGCCATCCTGGAGCTGATCATCTTGAGACAAATATGCGCACCAGCCATCACACTGGGGCCCCAGAGACACGTGATAATTAGCTTCCAGGTTAAAAATAAAATGTGAGGCCAGACAGTGGTGGCACATGCCTTTAATCCCAGCACTCGGGAGGCAGAGGCAGGCAGATATCTGTGAGTTTCAGGCCAGACTGGTCTACAGAGCGAGTTCCAGGACAGGCTCCAAAGCTACAAAGAGAAATTCTGTGTGGAAAACAAAACAGAAAGAAAGAAAGAAAGAAAGAAAGAAAGAAAGAAAGAAAGAAAGAAAGAAAGAAAGAATAAAAAAATAAAATGTGAGTAGGTGAGTGAGGGCTCCTGAACAGATCAAGCCCACTTGTAAAAAGAGAGGTTCTAAAGTAAAAGTGGACTATGCCCAGCACATGCCCGTGACTCTGGCACAGTGGAGGCTGAGGCAGGAGGATCAGAATTCAAGGCCAGCAACGACTATACACATCCTGACTGGGAAAAAAGGAAGTCCTATAAGGAAGTCTTTGAGCATGGTTTCTGGAGAATTGGGAGCCGGGCACCACTGAGCCTCAAAAATGATTGTTAGGGCACAGAGAAGACAGAAGGATGCGAGCTAGGGTAAAATAGGAGAGTCAGTGTAACACCTCATTCAGCGACTTGAGGGCGGTTTCATGCCGGCAGGGGTGTAATGTAAACTATATCGGTAAATTGCCAAGTGCTGTATGCGGTTGAAGCTTGTTGAAAGCGGGTTCCTGGAGTCAGGAGGGTCCCCCAGCCTAGACTCCAATATTTTTGTCTCAAGTTCCCCACCCCCAGCTCCTTGTCCTGAGTTGGGTTGGCCCCATGGCTCTGTAAATGAGGAGAAAGGAAAACAGAAAACAGCTAGGTTATTAGAAACATTGTACTTGAAGAAAAGCTGGAAGACCAACCCTTTCTGTCACTGTGGTTTATGCTCTGAGAGGTCGGAGGTCCTTGCACCCTCTCCCCAGGGTGCCCTGTTGTTACCTCAGCTCCTACTCACAAAGAGCTGTGGTATAAGCAGCCTCCCCATGGGTTCTTTGCCAGATCCCTCCCTGGGGAAGAGGACCCTGTGAGTGGGGCACTGGGGTGGAACCAACCAGGTGGTATCACGTAGATACAGCTTTCTCTTGGGTCTGGCCTGTCTGGCCACACTCTCCAAGCTCAGTTTCAGGTACTCCTATGACCTGGTTTGCTTCAGGGCTAGGACATCCTGTATGTGGACCAATGGAGTGTCATGTAGGCACTGTGAGGACACCTGTCAGCTGCCTTGTATGTGACAGGGACAGGCCACACTCCTCCCTGACAAGGAGGAAGCCAGTGGAGCAAGCACACATAGGTGGCAGCCCTTCCAGAAGGGGCTTCATTCCTTTTGTTCTTTCTTTCTTGCTTTTTTTTTTAAAAAATATTTTATTCAATGTATATTGGTGTGAGGGTGTTGGATCCCCAGGAACTGGAGTTATAGACAGTTATGAACTACTATCTGGGTGCTGGGAATTGAGCCTGGGTCCTCAGGAAGAACAGTCAGTGCTCTTAACTGCTGAACCATTTCTCCAGCCCTCTTGCTTGCCTTTTTAAAAATCAGAGTCTTATATATCCAGTACTGACCTTGAAGTCAATGTATAGTTGAGGATGACCTTAAACTTCTGAAACATCAGAATCTACTCCTAAGTGCTGGACTGACAGGTATGGACCATGCACCTGGTTTATGTGATGCTTTGTGCTTGCTAGACAAGCGCTCGTGAGTTTCTGATTTGACCCCTGCAGGCTGCCAGTCTGAGAGCAGATGGGCGGCCTAGCACCCAGCACCAGACAGACAGGCGTGGCTGCAGAGGGGTTGTGGTTCACAGTGAACCCTGAGCTCTGAATCCCCCATCTCCAAGCAGTATGTGATGAACTGCTTTGTGTTTATGGCTCCAAGTCTCCACCATAGCCCCCAAGTCAACCCTGAGCCAGGGGGATGCGGTCTCCACTTGTTCAGACCATTGTTTTAAGACATGCCAGGGTGGTGTCATTCTAGAATTCTTAAGCATGGAGCTGGTGTCACTTCAAGGCCATGCTGGAGAAAGTCAAGGGTCTCAAGTTGTGCATTTTTTAAATTGCAAGGAATATGTATGAAACACACATGCTTGTATAAGAAAGTGCCTGGCACTGTGGAGGTCAGAGGGTAGTTTTTAGGAGTTGGTTCTTTCTTTCTAATGTGGGTTCCAGGGATCAAACTCAGGCTGTCAGGTTTGGCAGGTACTGCCTCTACCAACTGAACCACCTCACCTGTCCTTCCCTTTGTGAACAATGCTGCCGTGAGTGTGCATGAACTCATTTTTGAACAGGCATTTATGGTGTTGAGCTTCTATCACACAGTTGAAATGATGAGTCATAGCTAAGAACTATGGCTCAATTTTAAAAAGATTTATTTTTATTTCATGTGCGTGTTTTGTCTCCATGTTTGTCTGTGAGCTGCCCATGGAGGCCAGAAGAGGTCGTCAGATGCCCTGGAACATGAGTTACAGACGATGGTGAGCTGCTCTGTGGGCACTGGGACTCGAACCAGGGTCCTCTGCAAGAGCAGCCAGTGCTCTTAACTGATGAGTCATCTCTCCAGCCCTCTACTCTGTGTTTAATCAGCTTGATCTTTGTCTGTGATATTAAATTAATGTTCTATGACTTTTAAAATAAGTGATCACAAGTTGGGTGAAAGCTCTAAGATCCAAAAGCAAGGGAGGTCCCAGGGAGGACCCTCCCCACTCTCTCCCACCTGACCCTGGTATGTACCTGCTGCTGTTGCTGCCACATCACCCAGCCTCTGTCTTCCTCTCACATGGGCGTCTTCTGAGTGACTTCCTATCACATGGCCTCTGTGTGTGTCTGTAACTGTCTCTATGTCTACAGTTCCTCTGCTTATATGAACACCATTTAATGGCCCGGACCCACCCTACTGACCTTGTCTTGACTGGATTGCTGCTGCCAAGACACTCTTTCTAAATAAGCTTCTATCTCAGGTTCCAGAGTGAGACCTCAGCACAGCCTTTTATTTATGTGTGTATTTTAAACACATGGTTTTGTCTGCACATTAGAACAGGGCAGCAGATCCCCTCGGGCTACAGTTAGAGATGGTTGTGAGCCACCACGTGGCTGCTGGAAATTGAACTCTTGACCTCTAGTAGAGCAGTCAGTGCTCTTAACCACTGAGCCCTCTCTCCAGTTCTCAGGGTGGCCCTTTGAGCAGATACCCTCCATCCCATAATATGTTGGAAGCAGCAGCCCAGCCGCTTCATTTCTGAGAGAGCTGGTTGTCTAGAGCATCCTTCCCACGCCCTCACAGGGACGCTTAGGTCTGGACATGTGAAGGACAGTCCCCATGCTCTACACAGTTATCAGTGTGTTAATCTGCCCATGAACACCAATGAACAGCACCAGAGCCACCAGAATCAAAGGAGAGTGGCTTCCATCTGTCCTAACAGAGCAACTCAAGCACATAAAGTTTCTGCCAGGGCCACTAATGCCCCACACAGTGGATACTACAGGGATGCCTCCCACCACTGTGGCTCAACTTCAGTGGACCCCACCTTTGTTTCCGATCCTCATGGCCAAGGGTCTTGTTTCAGAATATCTGATGTGATCCTCCTCAGTTCACTTTTTGGAACATCCTTTCTTCTCTGCCTCCTGAATCTGCCCATTTACTATGACTTTCCTGTTCCTGTGCTGTGCTCTCCACTTCCTGAGAAGCTTAGTTATCAGGAGCCCTCTAAGTCCTGGGCACCTTGATGGTGTGTCTACCGTTGGTCTTGTCTGAGGCACCCCTCAGCCCAGCTAAGGATAAGAAAAGCACAGGATGAAGAATGACCCGATGATGGCTAGAACCTGATGTCTGGAACATTACGTTTGGCACTTGAAGCGCTTCTGAGTGATCTGAGACCCAGGTTGTTCTGAGTCACTTGGTAGGACGTGGGAGTAGGAAGTGCCACTTTCTAACTGTGATGGAATTGAAAGGTTGCCCAATTAAGTCACCCAGTTAATTGTGACTGTCAGTCTCTCTCCTCGGAATCTGTGCAGCCCTAGCCTTAGCTGCTGTTGGGATGAAAAGTGGCATCCTCTTCCATGACAGCTCCTAGTTCCACTGACTCCACTTTTAAACTATGACTGGGGAGCAATGACTGGTGCTGGTGCGGTTGGTGCTGGTGCAGCTGGTGCTATTGCGGCCGGTGCTGGTGCTGGTGCTGATGTGGCTGGTACTGGTGCAGCTGGTGCTGGTGCTGGTGCGGATGCGGCTGGTGCTGGTGCTGGTGCTGATGTGGCTGGTGCTGTTGCGGCTGGTGCTGATGCTGGTGCTGATGTGGCTGGTGCTGGTGCGACTGGTGCTGATGCTGGTGCTGATGTGGCTGGTGCTGGTGCGGCTGGTGCTGGTACAAGGCCTCCTGTGGTTTGTCTCCCTTGGACTTGTCAGAAAGGTTTTCGCAAGCCCTTTCAAAGCCTTGCTACATTCTTTTGCCCAAAGTAGTTTTTTTCTTGACATCTGTTTTAGCCAACATAAGATGGATTCTTAATGTTCTTGTGTTTCCTTAAAGTTGTTTAAATATTTAAACACAATTTTCTCATGGAACGTTTTACCAAGTTGGTCATTTTCAGATTCTGCACTTGGTCTCCACAACAGAATTCCTCCTGGATATCACAAGGAAACAGATCCGGGAGGAAATGTGCAGAATTCATCCAAGAACCTCAGACTCCCTACCAGTGGGACACTAGTTAAAGTGTCTGTCAGGATCGTCATAGTTTTATGCAAATTGACTTTATTTGAATGCTGCAATTTAGCATTTTTCAAAGATTTCTGGTTTTTGTTCTGTTGTGTGGATATTTCCATTTAATTGGAAGATTTCCTTCTGGAAGAAGGGGGGATTCTTAGATCAGGAAGCTAAGACATGTTATGAGGCTCCCAAGTCCCCTCCCCAATTAGATACATATATAAAACTTCTATGTACAGTTACATAGAAACTGGAATAGGGAGCTCCAAGGGGGCAGCTTTGAGACTCGTTACCCATTGTTCAATGGGCTTTTAGTGCTGTAGCCTTCTGTGAGTCGTTCATGCTCCTGTAAATAGCCCCAATGAACTCATTGTTTCGCCAAGATACAATTGTGTGAATGGTTCTTTGCTCTGTCATGGGTGCCCTATATGGGGTGAATAGACAATTGTTCACATCTCCCGGGAAAAGTCACATGGCAGGTTGCTGTAACGAGGGCTAGGGTGACTTGTCCTTTTCCCATGAAATCCATAACTCGCTGCCCCTGCCCTGGTTAGGGTACGACAGGTTAGGCAGTCACACACACACAGACACACACAGACAAAGGGACTCTAGATGATCTGTCACATTTAATTTTGTTTTGATAAAAAAGTTTAAGAACTAACAAAATAAAATGTGCATGTGTGTGTGCATATGTGTGTGTGTGTAAAACGTGAAGCTCAGAGGACAACGTCCAGGAGTTTGTGTCTCCTTTCCACCATGTGAGTCCTGAGAACCAAACTCGAGCTTTTCAGCCTCCCAGCCAGCACTTTTACCTGCTGAGCTGTTTGCCGGCCCAAGAGAAGAAATGATTCCTACTCTGTTTTAAATGTAATTATTATTTTAATTACACACATGTGTGTGGTCTAGTGTGATGATTTGACTCATGAAGACAGTGTGTACTGATCAGACTGGGCGGCTAGCACTTCTATGTCTTCCTTGTCTGTCTCCTGGCTGTAAGCCTCCTTCAGCTTTCCTTGTCTCCGATGACTTGTTCTGTTGCATGTGTGTTGATGTGTTTCATGGTTCTTCCATTGTACTAAGTCTCAGTTTCCTTTCCTTGTTCAGTATATTCCTTATTTCTTTAGGTTGTGTACTTTCAGGCTATCTACAGCGTCACCGATCGTCACCGATTCTTTCGGTACATAAAATCTCCACTGAACCCTTCAGTGAATGTGTCATTTTAGCTGTCGGGCATTTCACCTCCAGGATTGACACCTGCTTTGTTTCCTTTTATTTCTTTGTTTTTTTGAGGCAGGATCTCTCTGTGTAGTTCTGGCTGTTCTGGAACTTGCTTTGTAGACCAGGCTGGCCTCGAACTCAAAGATCTAAAGGTGTACAACATCACACCCAGCTTTTTTTTTTCTGTTAGGGTTTCTGTGTAGCCCTAACTGTTCTAGAACTAGCTTTGTTGACCAGTCTGGTCTCGAACTCAGAGATCTGCCCGCCTCTGCCTTCTGAGTGCTGGGATTAAAAGTGTGCACCATCACCACTGCCACCCTGTTGTGCTGCTCTCTCTCTCTCTCTCTCTCTCTCTCTCTCTCTCTGTCTCATCTCATTATTTAGTCTTGAATGGTCTGATACTTGATAAGTAGACTAAACTGGCTTCCAGTTCACAGAGATCCACCTGCTTCTGTCTCCCAAGTGCTGGGATTAAAGGCCTGCACCACCACCGCCTGGCTTTTTTTCTTACTCCAGGGCTTGTTTGTATCTTGTGCCTTTCCCCACTAATTGGATTTTCTGAGCCAGGACCCCATCCAGGGGTGACAAGGCATTGAGTGCACCTGTCCCTTGGACCCAGGGCTGGTCCTCATTTTTCACTCAGGAGAAACTGGTTTAGCCTTGGTCTGTTGTAAGCTGGAGGCACTGTTCCTTGGGAATGTATGCTAAGAGCCTGACCTGAAAGGGCACTGGAAGGTGAGTGTGTGGCTGTGGGCCTTTGTTTCCTGTGTTGGGAACAGGTATTTGCCAGATGAGCGACATCCATGAGGCAACCAAGCCCTGAAAATGCTTCCCAAATAAAATACCCAGGATGGAATTAAACATGAACTTCTCCAGAGTACACAGCTTTTGCACAGACACCCCATCCTATCATATTAGACGTACATGTAGGAAAGGGCTCCAGAATCCCTACAGTCGAAATTTTGTTGGTTTCTGCCTAAATTTATTTTCTTAGACTCCAGCGTCTTTTCTGAGGTGTACCTCACAAAGATCACGTGCCTTTTAGAAGGAAATGGGATGAGCTGGTGTGTGTGCACACTAGAGAAGAATTTGTGACCAAACTAATGAGCGTCATCACCTTCCCTCCCTGCACACACGTGAGGGCACTTCAGCTGGACCCTCTGGGAACTGAAGTCGACACACAGGACACGGGGCTATGTAATAGAATAGAAAGAATGTGCTCGCCTTTTATCTTTTGCACATTTTTGGTCTGTATTTCCTCTGTTTCTTAAAAAGTTAGAACTATGTCCACCATTAATCCAGCAATGCCTATCCTGGGGATATAGCCAAACAAAAAGAAATTAGCCTGAGAGGCCTCCACATTCTTGCGTGGGCTGCAGTGTGGTCACAGCAGTCAAGGAACGGAAACAGCCCTGTGTTCATCAACTGATCAATAAAAAAATAAAGCAGTGTGTACTGTTGTCATTTGATATCCTTAGGGAATTTGTTTCAGGAGCTGCTGCCAAAATCCACAAATGTTCAAGTCCTTGATTCAGAATGTCTTAGGGGTTGTAAAGAAATTCCATATATCCTTCTTTCCTCTCTTGTTCCCTCTCTCACTCCCCGCTTCCTTACCCCTTCTTCCCTTGGCTTTTTAATACAGGGACTTACAACACAGCCTGTGCTAGCCTCACACCCAGTCCTGCTTCAGCTTTCTAGTGCTGGGCTATATAGCTTTGTGCCACGATATCCAGCTTCTCTCCTGTATTTTAGTTTATCTCTAGCTGACAGGGAATGCCCAATAAAATGTAAAAGCTGTGTAAATAGCTGTCTGTCTTGCTTAGAAATTAATGACAAAAATAGTTCATATCTGTTCAAGACAGACAATACTTTTTTTAGTTTGCTTTTAAGACAGAGTCTCACTGTGTATCATTGGCTGTCCTGGAACTCACTATGTAGACCAGGCTAGCCTCAAATTCATAGAAATTCAACTGTCTTTGCCTCTTGTGGGCTGAGATTAAAGGTGCATACCACCACTGTCAGTTTTTTTAAAAAATATTTTCAACCTGAATGTGTCTGAATCTGAGTATAACGAATCCAGATATTAAATGGGGGTTAAACGTACTTACAGAGTGGAGTGCCATTCTACTTAATACAAAATTCTGTTATTATCGAGTGCTTGGATGGAAGAGGATACGGAGGGACAGGTGCCAGATTTCTCACTCGAGTGTAGAGTAATAAAATAGATAAAAAATCCAGACAGGCAAAGTAAGTGCTAGGGTCTGGCAAAGGGGCAATGGGGAGAGCTGTTGGGGGAGGATGAGTTTGGGTTTTGCATGTGTTACTCAGACTCAGCATTAGTGTGAATGTCCTCGCTGGGGTAGAGAAGTGGCCAGGCTCCTGACTAGATAGACAGAAGCACAAATGCACACAGAGACAGAGAGGTGATCTACATCCTGAGGACACAGGGGCACAAGCCACTTCAAGTGCTAGCTCCCAAGCAGGAAAGTTCCTCTTTCAAACAGACTGTCCAGAAGGGAAGTATCAAGGAGAGACTGGAGAAGGGCAGTGCTGCGAAGGGGAGGGGTTACAGAAACAGGAGCACAGAGTGGGAGGACACAGTCAGAGAGGAGGAGGAGTCATAGAAGAGAGGGAGGAGGAGCTATAGAACAGGAATCGGAGGAAGGAGTCCAGGCCTTGTAGAAACCCTTCGTTGATTGATTCACTTTGGAGCTGTGACAGCTTAGTGACGGTCCTGTTTGTCTCCAGCCTCTGTCTCATAGTATGTACGACCATTCTCCTTTAACACATCTCAGCTGTGAAAATCCCTGGACGTGCATTCCTGTGGGAACTGGTATCTCTCCGTGGGTCTGGAGTCAAAAGAATCTGTTTCTCTATTATACTCCGCAATGATGAGAGAGGCTCAGGAAACAGTTGGTTTGTCAAAGGATGCAAGCAAGGAATGGGGCAGATCCTGGGCTGAGCACTGAGTCCTGTGGACTTTGATGGGTGGGAAATGCACAGGTCTGCAGGGTCCACTGCAGCTTCAGGAAGTTTTGGTGCAAGCATCACTTAGACCCAGATGGGAGGCAGAAAACTTAGCCAGAATGGTACTTCATGGATGAGCCATTGAAGTAAGCGTGAAGACCAACAGAACCTAGGACCACCCTGAATTTAGGAGGAGCTGGGCCTGGTACCATGTACTTGAAATACCAGCACTCAGGAGACTGAGTGCTGAAGCAGGAGGACCATGAGTGAGTTTAAGGCCAATTCAGGCTACGAAAACAAAACCCTGAATGGTATCACTCAAGAAAAAGAAGATCCCACTTTCCCAGGAGGCCCTGGAAGTAGTCGGGGAGCTCAATAGTTTCCTGTGTCCTTCCATGCATGCCCTGGGATGGCGTGAGGCATGCATGCCTCCACATAAGCTGATGTCTCCATACCCACGCACACACGTGACCTAACAGCTGCGCAGACATTTACACTCACCCACCACACACTCACACCCATAAGAGCTCATGTACATGCATCAGCCATAGCTTCCAGGGGCTTGCTCCTGGACCTGGTGTCTTCCATTTCTCTTTCCTCATGGAGATTAGGTGCTTTGTCCTTTGAAATTCTAATGCTAAAGCCCCTCCCCTGTGGTATTCATGTTAGAGGTGGGGCTTTTGGGGGGTCTGGAGGCCATGAAAAGGGAAACTTGTGCGAAGAATGAATGTGCCCACACAGGAACCCCAAGAGTCCTCTTGCCCTCTCTGTCAGGTGAGGATTGGGGATACTATCGGAAGAGAACCCTTACCACAGGCTCGGAGTACAGGCAAGGACACAGAACACTGACCTTGGCTCCAGAATAGGGGCCAGAGTGGAGGGATGAAGTAGCTCCCAGCCTGGGTCCCACAGAACTGGCAAGTGGGGGCAGCTATAGAGTGTGGGCCCCAGAAGACAAGCCTTGGCATTTCGCCTTGACTCCCCATGTCCTTAAGTGGGGCTGGCAGGAAGAACTGTATGCCTTCCCCAATACTGTCTCCTAAGGGTTCCGAAAGACCAAGGATCCCACCAGCTACCTCCAACCCCAGGCTGCCAGCTCATCTTCTCCCTGGGCAGAATCTACTCCAAGTTTGGGGGAATGGGCAGTCCTGCTTAGGACACGAAGCAGCAGATACTGCCAAAGTCCACAGTGGAAGAATTAACAGCCCCGCCCGGGGCATAAGGCAGTCAGTGCTCAGCTCAATCCCAGCTTCAGAGCCCATGGCCCTGGCTAGGTTGGTTCTTATTAGGGTTCCACTCTCATTTAAGGCCACCACAGACCCAAGCCAGCCTGAGCATGGCATGGGGACCAAGGTTGCCTGGGTTCTAGGTGTGGACAGGGCAGAGTAGGTGAGTCAGGGACCAGTGTATAGCTAATGGCCATTCCCTTATACTACTGGGTCCTAGGTAGGCCAGGTGGGGAGGAAAGCAGACTGTTCTAGTCCCCTTGGGGTAAACTTGATCCCTGATCCTTCTTAAGGCAGTTGTGGGTTTTCTTGGGTGCCCATGGGTTCCTTTAAAGTGCTTGGCGGGGGAGGGGAATTGGAGAAATGGCTCCGCAGTTAAGAGCACTGTTGACTGCTCTTCCAGAGGACCTGAGTTCAATTCCCAGCACCCACATGGCAGCTCACAGCTGTCTGTTACTCCAAGATCCAACAAGCTCACACAGACATACATGCCGGCAAAATACCAATGCGTATACAATAAAAATAAATAGAGTGCTCCTGGGTCTTTGGGTTGATTTGTGTCCCCTCGGGCCGATTCTAGACCCCTGTGTGGTCTTGTGACCCCTTAGATGTTGACCTGATTCTGTGTGGTGGGCCTGGGTCCCCTTCATGGTCAGTCAAGTTTTGTCCTCAGGACTGCTTACTGGACCCTCTTGACACCATCCTGGGACCCTATGCTCAGTCCTCTACCACACTCCAGGATGCTGGTCTGAGGAAAGCTAGACCAACTCTGCTGCCCACATCACAGTGGGAGGACACAGGCATCTTCCTGCCCCTGACCACCTGCCCTTTGCCTCCTTGGGACTGAGGGTGAAACTGAATCCTGGACTGTGACACCAGGGGCTATTTTGGAGCTGGGCTGGGCTGGGCTGACCAGAAACGGGGGTGGGGCAGGGGCGGGCCCAGCCTTCTTCAGCTGACAGCATTTGCCTGTCCTTTCGTCCCTGTCCAGTCTGAGGACCGGCTGGAGTGTGGGCTGCTGGGTGGGAACCACGTCGGCCTGGGCCCCAGGAAGGAGGCAAGACCCAGCAGCCCCTAACTCACCATCTGTGCCCCTTGCCTGGGCGCTGCCCCAACCCCTGGACGCTGCCCCCAGCCCAGGTACACACAGGTGAGGAGGCAGAGCTGCTTGGAGGGCCCACTCTTGCTCCTGGAGGTCAGATGGACTGAAGGTCACGGTGGTTTGTGGAACATGGGGATCTTAGGGGCTTGGTTAACCTGAGCCACTCCCTGAGATGACAGTGGGCTGAATGCCAGAGCTGGGTCCTTCTGTGACTCTGAGTTGAGACCTCAGAATGGGAAGGGACAATTTGCCCTCAGGGATTTGGGAGGGTTGAGGCTGATACTGTGCAACCACTGGCCCGGTTACCCCCAGTCTTCTTGCTGCCTGGGGGTCTGGTGGCCCTGCCCCCAGCTCTTCCGAGATGGATGCCCGCTGACAGCTGGGGCTATTTTGGGCCTGTTGGCTCAGTGGAGGGGACAGCCAGAGGGGCACTGACACCTGACTCCGGGAAAGAATTTCCCGGGGAGCGGGGGAAGCCACAGTCCCAGGGTCTAAGGTGAGGCTGAGCTCAGGGGCTGCCCTTGGAAATCCGCTCTAGAAGGGCACAGGGGCCACAGGCCTGCTGGTTCTGTTCTCGGAGTGCTGGAGAGGAGGGAGAGGGTCAGCAAGGTGGAGTTCCAGGGAGGGATTAGCCTCTGCTTCTGGCCAGTGTCTGTTTGTCACCTCCCACTGGGTTCATCCGGAAAACTGGTCCACACTGCAAGAATCAAAGTAGCCAAGTTCTGTTAAAGTTGTGGAGGGTGGAGGATGTGGGTGGTGTGGCCAGTTGAATGAGCCAGTGGCAGGGGCTCCTGCAAACCCCCCTGGGCAGTAGTGGGGTCCACAGCACCTGCTGGGTTGGAGAAGTCCTCTAGGGGTTGAGGAAGAGCTGACTTCTGAGGAGGAAGAGGCTTCTTTGAGAGGATGGGGTGGTCACCTGGACAGTCCCCTGCTTAGCACACACGTCCAGTACCTCTAGCCCAAACCAGGTGAGAGAGGAGGGGCCTGTGTGGGATAGATTTCCTGAAGCTTCTGTCACAGTCTCGGTTTCCTCATCTGTAGGAAAGAAAAGAGAACAGACACCCAGTTCCAGGAGCCTCTCTCTGGCCTTAGACCTGCTTGTCAGGGGGGCTGAGTGGCTCTGAGGCTGTCATTCTGACCCCATGATAGTGGCCAGTGCCTTGGTGTGTGACTGACTGGTAACATAGTTGCAGAGGGAACCAGGTCTTGAGCAGACAGTGAGACCCAGGGGCACCATCTGTGGGGGGCTAGGAGAACTCCAATTACTCTCGCCTCTCCAGGGCCTGTGCAGCTGCTGAGGCTGGGCCCAGCTCCCCTGAAACATGTGTGTGCCAGGCTGCTTGCATATTCTGGTTTATGTGTTCCAGGCTGGGTCACCCCAGGCTATGTATAGGATGGTTGGTAGACTCATAAGATGCCCTGCCGTGCTCCCAGGAACCCACAGACTGAGTATGGAGGCCAGAAAGACCTCTGATACCAGGACCTTAATACTGATGGGAAGGCAGACCTTCTATGGAATAGATGCCAGAAGGCGGTTCCAGGGTCTGCTCACAGACCCCAGTAGGTGCTGCCCGATGGCTATCCTAACCTTAAGAGATGAGGCCTGTCTGTGGGTGGGGGACAGAGGTGCTGACTGGACGGTGAGTCAGCAAACAGGCCAGTGCAGCTCCGTCCTAGTCCAGAGTCAGCCTCCTGAAGAGGATTAGGGGGATTAGCTACCTGAATCACAGGACTTGGAACTGGAGGGTCGGGGGGAATATAAACCCATCCACGGGCTGGCCCCATCGCAGGCAGCCCAGCAAGCTCTGGTAAAGCGGGGCAGATGCAGAGGCGGTGGTTAAGGTCTCTGCGCAGGGGTGCTCATGTCTGCCAGGGGTGGAGGAGGTGAGCCTGTTGAGCCAGCCCTGGTGCCCACTGTTCTTATATAAGACCCGGTGCAGGCAGAGTCTCATCCACTCACTGGATCAGAGGCTGGCTGGCAGGGGCTGAGCCTCGATCGGGCAGAGGTCAATGTTATCTGGGTGCCGATGATTCCTAGGAGGGCTGAGGCGTGCAATCTCATTCTTGCAGAGGGTCCAAGTTGGCAGGACTGTGCTAAGGACTGAGTAGTGTGACCTGGCCATCAGGCCCCAGGCTAAGTTAGGCCTAGCTGGGCCCCAGCTCTCGTAGAGAGAAGCTGTCCGTACTGACCCCAGACCATAGGGACTCTCTCGCTAGCCTTTGTAGCCATTGGCTGCACTTTCCCACACCCTGCTCTTACCTGGGGTCAGGCTTTCCCTGAAGACTGGAAGCATGAGGGCAGACAGGTGCTAGTGATTATAGGGCCACCTGCAGCCCAATGGGAGAGGGCACTTCCGGTAGGATGAGCTTCATTTCAGGAGAAGGTGAGGGTTCCTTTTCTTTCCTGCTGTTTGAAGAACATGTCCCCTTGGGAGTCAAGAGGACTTGCTGGTTTGGGTAGTGAGACTGGAGTAGGGGGTAGACTGGAAGTTCCTTAGGTAATTGAAGATGCTAGACTTCCAAGTTACAGAAAGGGGCTAATCGGAACTGCTGAATTTTGGAACTACTAGGCTGGTTTGGGAGTGGAGGAGAAAATGAGGCTTATTGAGGAAGTAGCCCACTGAGTTTTCCTGTTAACCCTGGATAAAGAAGAGGGCCGAATGTGGCCCAAGCGACTGGCTCATCTTAATAGCATCACGACCTTCATCTTTGCCCTTTGTAGACCCCCAGCCCTGCTGCTATCATGGACCACTCCTTCAGTGGAGCGCCCCGCTTCCTGACGCGGCCAAAGGCTTTTGTGGTATCTGTGGGCAAGGATGCCACGCTGAGCTGCCAGATCGTGGGTAACCCCACGCCACATGTGAGCTGGGAGAAGGACCGGCAGCCAGTGGAGGCAGGAGCACGCTTCCGCCTGGCCCAGGACGGGGATGTATACCGCCTCACCATCTTGGATCTGGCGCTCGGTGACAGTGGGCAGTATGTATGTCGAGCGAGGAACGCTATAGGGGAGGCCTTCGCCGCCGTAGGCCTGCGCGTAGACACGGAGGGCACGTGCGCTGAGCAGGCGCCCCACTTTCTGCTGCGGCCCACCTCCATTCGCGTGCGCGAGGGCGCAGATGCTACCTTCCGATGTCGCGTGGGCGGCTCACCACAACCTGCCGTGAGCTGGTCCAAAGATGGGCGGCGCCTGGGCGCACCCGATGCCCCCCATGTGCGCGTGGAAGATCACGGAGAGGCCAGCGCGCTTCGCATCCGGTCGGCGCGACCTCGCGACGGTGGCACCTATGAAGTCCGAGCAGAGAACCCGCTGGGTTCCGCCAGCGCTGCCGCCGCGCTCGTGGTGGACTCGGACGCCGAGGCTGCCGGACCACCCGGAGCCTCCACTGCCTCGCTCCTGGCGCATCTGCAGCAGCGGCGCGAGGCCATGCGCGCAGAGGGCGTCCCTCCCTCCCCACCCGGCGCCGGCACACGCACCTGCACGGTGACCGAAGGCAAACACGCGCGCCTCAGTTGCTTTGTGACCGGCGAGCCCAAGCCCGAGACAGTGTGGAAGAAGGACGGGCAGCTGGTGACGGAGGGCCGGCGACACGTGGTGTATGAGGATGAGCAAGAGAACTTCGTCCTTAAGATTCTTTTCTGCAAGCAGTCGGACCGCGGCCTCTACACCTGCACAGCCTCCAACCTCGTGGGCCAGACCTACAGCTCCGTGCTGGTGGTCGTGCGAGGTGAGCAAACTGGCCTTTCCACACATGCGCAGGGGTGAGGCTCTTTCCCGGACTCCCCACACCTCGTCCTTTTACCTGAGCACTAGCTACGGTCTCAGGTGATAACCTGGTCCAAAGATTGGCCAGGGACGGGTTGCTGCATTCCGAGTGGGAGGTCTGGGCGACTCTGGTTCCTCAAAATGAACAGGTGAGGGTGGTTCTTGGAATGAACCACCATAGGGAACCCAGTCACCATCCCTACATTCCTTCCTCCACACCCCTACCTCACACCTCACATATCCCCTGCCATTGTCTCTTCTGTGCTCCACTTTCTCCTTCTCTTACTCTCTACTCTATTTCTTCAACTTACCTATCCGACCTTGCACCCTCTACATTTTTGATCCCTTGGTCCGTTGTGTTACCCTCTTCCTCCCCCAATAACCCAGTCGGCCTCTCTCCCGCAGAGCCGGCGGTGCCCTTCAAGAAGCGACTGCAGGACCTGGAGGTGAGAGAGAAAGAGTCTGCCACATTCCAGTGTGAGGTGGCCTTGCCGGCCACCGAGGCGGCCTGGTTCAAGGAGGAGACGCGGCTGTGGGCCAGCGCCAAGTACCGCATCGAGGAGGAGGGCACCGAGCGCCGGCTCACCGTGCGCGACGTCTCCGCGGACGACGACGCGGTGTACATCTGCGAGACCACAGAGGGCAGCCGCACGGTGGCAGAGCTCTCGGTCCAAGGCAGGCGGGGCGGGACTGGGCGGCACTGGGCGGGGCCAGGCGGGCAAACGAGCTTGGGAGTGGAGGTGGCAGACTTGGTCGGAGGGGTACCGGTGGAGTCAATTGGGTGTGGGCAGAAAGGCAGGTGAATAGGGCTAAGGTGAGAGGGACAGGGCAGAGGGACCAGGTTGAGAGAAAGGCAAGGGGAGGGGCAGAGGGGGTCTGGGATGTGGATTGGGGGTGGGGTCGGATAGAGTGTGATGGGTCAAGTTGAGGAAGAGGGTACAGGATGTGGAACAGACGGAGAAGAGCGAGCAAGTGCACAAGAGGTGAGTCAGTAGGTGGGGAAGTTCTAGGGCATAGAGGTGTACAGTGATCTGGGACTGGGGACAGATGAAGCTGGCAGCGGTTAGAGGGAGGTTAGGGTTAGGATTAAGTCTGGTTCTGGAAAGACAAGGGAGCAGAAGGTAGGATTGGGCAGAAGGGGTGTATGTGTGTGTGTGTGTGTGTGTGTGTGTGTGGTGAAGCAGGTGGGAGGATGGGGCAGGATGGGAAGAGAGATGAGATGGAAGCCACACGATTAGGGTGTGTGCAAAAGGAGTGTGGGATACACAGGGAAGGGGCTAGTCTTACCATCTTGGCAATCTTCCCACTCTAGGGAACTTGACCAGAAAGCTGCCTCGAAAGACTGTAGTGCGCACTGGAGACACAGCCATCTTCTGGGTGGAGCTAGATGTCCCCGAGGGTCCTGTCCGGTGGCTAAGGAACCAGGAGGAGATGGTGGCAGGGGGCCGGGTAGCCATCACCGCAGAAGGCACGTGCCACACACTGACCATCTTCCAGTGCACCTTGGAGGATATGGGTGAGGTGGCCTTTGTGGCCGGTGGCTGCCGAACGACCACCCAGTTCTGCGTATCAGGTAAGGGTTGGAAGAATGGTCTTTGGGTGGCCCTCCTGCCCCATCCTCCCTCAGTGCTGCGGGCGCCCCTTGCCAGTGGAAGTCCGAGGGTGCAGAAAATTGTGATGGTGGGTCCCCCATTCTAAGCTCTTTTCTTGAGGCAGGGCTTTCCCACTGCAACTGTGTGGCAGCAGGTCTGGAGAGGGTCTTCTGAGCCCACTGGTGGTGGGTGGTACCATCGCTTCCACCAGGGCAGTGCCAGGGAAAGACTCAAGTTCTGACATTCCCTTTCTGGGTGACCCGAGGCGGGGGGGGGGGGCAGGAGGGAGTTCTATGTTGGTGAGCTCAACCTGTCTTTCACACAGCGCCCAGGAGGCCTCCCCTGTACCCCCCTGCTGATCCTGTGGTAAAGGCCAAGACAGAGAGTTCTGTGACCCTCAGCTGGTCCCCACCACCCCGTGGGGAGCGCCCTGTCACCATCGATGGTTATGTGGTGGAGAAAAGGAAGCTTGGTGCTTTTGCATGGAGCCGGTGTCATGAAGCAGAATGGCTGGTCACAACTGAGTTTACCGTCGCTGGTGTGGCAGAGGAGGGGGACTTCCAGTTCCGTGTGTCAGCCGTCAATCACTTTGGTCAGAGTCCTTACCTTGAGTTTCCAGGGACGATCCACTTGGGTGAGTGAGACCATCTAGTAGCATCACAGGGGGCTGCCACCTGCCCTGCCCTTGAGTTACCCGACCCCAAAGCGTGACTCTTGCTCCAGGGGAGGCAGGATGATAATCTTAAGGGGACTCTCTAGGCGGGTTGGGGGATGTTGAAGCCTCCTCATACAGGAGGGGGTATCCGAAGACAGGACCCAGCAGCCACAGGGAGCCAGGCTTCAGCTACTCCATCTATGTGGGGGCAGGGCAGAGGAGGGAGAGCCAGAACCTGTCTCCAACTCTTACCATGTTTCTACCCACCCTACAGTCCCCAGGCTGGCAGTAAAGACACCTCTGAAGGCGGTGGAGGCAGTGGAGGGAGGTGAGGTCACCTTCTCTGTGGACCTCACGGTGGCCTCCGAGGGGGAGTGGTTCCTGGATGGGGAGCCCTTGAAAGCCAGCAGTGTCTACGTGATCCGCTGTGACCGTACCCGGCATACGCTCACCATCAGAGAGGTGCCCGCCAGATTGCATGGGGCACAGCTGAAGTTTGTGGCTGATGGCATTGAAACCAGCATCCAGATGGTGGTCCGAGGTAGGCCCGAGTCCCTGAGTCCCGTTTTCCCTGCAGTGTGATAGTAGGCAGGAGAGGTAGTCTCTTGGAGAAGATTTGTCTGAGGGCGATGCAATGAAAGGGGTAGGACAGTTGGGTGCTTGAGGCTGCTCACTGGCAGTTGAGGCTGGTGTGTGTGTGTGTGTGTGTGTGCGCGCGCGCGTGCACGCACACGCGTACGGGATGCCCCAGGACTGGACGGCATCTCTGACTGCCTCTTTTCTCATTCTCTCGTCTATCTATCCCTATGTTTCCTCTCTGCCTGCCTGTTTCCTTCTCCCTCTGTCTCACTCCCCCTACATCTGGCTTTCCGCATGGTCCCTCTCTCTGCTCCCTTCTTCCTCCTCTTCATACCCTTCCTCTCTTGCCTTTCACTAACTTGCTTTCCTTTCAATCCACCCTTTTCCCTGAGTTTCTCTTTTCCCTTTAATCTCTCTATCTCTATCCTCTCCCCTCTCCCTCACTGCCTGTGACTCCTTTTGCCCGCTCTCTTGTGGTCTTTTCGTTCCCATCCCTGATCTGTAGCAGCTCTGGGGCTAGCCAGCAAGCTTTCTGCTGTGGCTGCCCGGGAGGTGCTGGCCCGGTTGCACGAGGAGGCACAGCTGCTGGCTGAGCTCTCGGATCAGGCTGCGGCTGTGACATGGCTGAAGGATGGCCGTGAGCTGTCCCTAGGACCCAAGTACGAGATGCAGGCGTCAGCTGGGAGGCGAGCCCTGCTGGTGCGGGATGTGGTGCAGGATGATGCGGGCCTCTATGAGTGTGTTAGTCGTGGGAGCCGCATTGCCTACCAGCTGTTGGTGCAAGGTAAACACAGGTTTGCAGTGGGGCTGGCATCATGTCCTGGGGCTGCACTGTCTTTCTGGATGTGTAGACTCTGTTCCCTAGCTCCAGGCATGCTCTGAGGGGTTCTAGGCAGTGAGTAACTGTGTGTGTGCATGCGGCGTGCGTGCGTGTGTGTGTTAATGGTGGTGGATAGCTCAGCTCTGTAGGGAGAAGGCTTTCCTAGCTGGGGTTGGAACCTCTCTGGTATGGGTGAGAGTCAGAGTCACGTGTAGTCTAAATCTGGCCATCTGCATCCATACCCTGTAGGCCTCATAGCTTTTTATTCACTGACATAGCAGGTGACTGTGGATGCTGTGGTTGGGAGCCAAACTGGACCTCAGAGGCACATGTATAAGAGTACTGGGGCAAAGACAGCAAGATGCTTGGGTCCTTCTTGCCAGTGCTTCTTGCAGTAGGACATGGGGATATGGCATTGGCTGAGGGCAGCTTTGGACACCAGGCAGGGCAAGGGTATCTCCTCCTGTTCCCTGCATGAAGATGCTGTAGACTTACAGCCCTGGCATAGGTGCATACCACCCTTGAGAGGTCTGGGGTTCCCCACACTGGACCACTGGTGGGGTCCATGTATGTCTCCACAGCTAAAATCTCTTTGCTGCCTCCCAGAGAGATGTGTTCCTCACATGGGCTCTAAAAACCTACACATGCATAAATTCTGTGCAACAGAATTCTTAGTAATATATATATGACTTTTTAAACTTGACTGTTTCCAACAGTAAAAATCATGGTGCAGTCAGTTTCTAGGTGGTGGAGAAAACTGGGGATGTGTTTATGAATGGGACCTTCCTCTGCTCTGTGGAAAGTGTTTGGGCAAGTTAGGGAATAGAACACGGTCTTGACCTGGAAGGGCTGGCCTGGGGATTTCCTATCGCCATGCTCTGCCAATCGGAGCTGGCATCACACACTGACTGGACACTGCACACTCACTGCCAGCAAGGGGCTTTGGGAGTTTCCTGGATTCCAGAGTTTATTAACCAGAATCCAGGACTTAGGGGCTTGGAAGAAACCACTGAACAAGTGTCTTTGTGTGCCTGTTCCCAGAGCCCAAGGTGGCGTTTGCCAAGGAGCAGCAGACACGCAGCGAGGTGAAGGCAGAGGCAGGGGCCAGTGCCACCCTGAGCTGCACGGTGGCCCAGGCCCAGATTGAGGTGACCTGGTTCAAGGACGGGAAGAAGCTGAGCTCCGGCTCGAAGGTTCGAGTGGAGGCCTCGGGCTGCGAGAGGAGGCTGGTGGTGCAGCAGGCGGGCAAGGCGGATGCTGGGGAGTACAGCTGTGAGGCCGGGGGACAGAAGGTCTCCTTCCGTCTGGACGTCACAGGTGGGTGCCAGGGTTGTGCTCAATGGGGTTATCCTAGGACATATCGGCTATCTTGGGCCGGTGTTCTCCCTGTCCTTAGACCTCAGTGTTTGTTTGTCCCAGGGTTCTGGGAGCCCTTGTTGACCATGTCATAATTCCCATGAGACCATGAATGTGTGTCTAAACCTCTCCACCCTGTCCTTGAGTCTGGGAAAAGGCCACATACCGTAGCCACTATTTCCTGCTTGACTCCATGCATTTTGCTGTTTTGCCCTTCCTCTCAGCTGTGGTCCAGAAAGATGTGGGTTTCTGGCTTGGGACTGAGGTGGCCGTTCCTTCCAACTGGGCCTCTTCCTGCTGTTTGTGGTCTCTGAATGTAAGAGGGCTGAGAAGCCATGGATGGCCTGAAGTTTCTGGTGGTTCCAAGGCAGGGAAGAGTCAGAGTTCTGTCCTCTACTGTCAGGATAGGCATTGTTAAGGGACACTAGCAGTGATGACCTTAAGGGCTGCAGTAGCTCACCTGCCAGTAAGCATCAGAGTGGGCCTGCAGCTTCTCAGGGCAGTGACAAGACCCTGCATACCCAGATCTTCCACACATGAAGCTTCAGCAATGCAGCTTGGGTCCCATGTGACACAGAACCTTGTTTGATCACATGATGATCTGTCAATTATGGGAAGTGTTGCCCTAGCCATGCTTGGGCTCTGATGAGCCCCAGGCCCTGAAGAAGGGTTATGTATAGTTTGGTGTCTCTGACCCTGTGCATCCCTATCTGCTCCCAGAGCCCAAGGTGGTGTTTGCCAAGGGGCAGCAGGCTCACAGCGAGGTGAAGGCAGAGGCAGGGGCCAGTGCCACTCTGAGCTGCACGGTGGCCCAGGCCCAGACTGAGGTGACCTGGTTCAAGGACGGGAAGAAGCTGAGCTCTGGCTCCAAGGTTCGAGTGGAGGCCTCAGGCTGCGAGAGGAGGCTGGTGGTGCAGCAGGTGGGCCAGGCAGATGCTGGGGAGTACAGCTGTGAGGCTGGGGGACAGAAGGTCTCCTTCCGTCTGGACGTCACAGGTCAGTCCTCTGAGACAATCCACATGTGTATTCATAATTATTATATATTCTTTATTTTTTTGAAAGTGTCTCACTATGCAATCTTGCCTGGAACTTGCTACGTAGAACAGGCTATCCTCAAACTCACAGGAGTCTGCTTTTCTCTACCTCCCAAATGTAAGATTGTAAATGTGCGCAAGTATACCTGGCTTAGTGTACTTGTAGTGAGTTTCTTACCAAGCCTAATTTGTTGACTAAACTTTCTCAGGAAAAACATACACAGTATTTGGTGCTATCTGCATCTGAGGCACCTACTGCAGGTCTTGGACTATATTCTGGATGGATGAGGGAGTGTGATTTTCCCTGTGTTTAGAGGCCTTGGGGTTTGTCCTGAGCACAGAGAGTGCAGGGTCTGGATGACATTCTGCTGTCCTGCTGACCCACCCAGGGTCTTTCCCACTGTGACCTTGCTGATCTAGATAGTGCTCTGACTTTGTGTCCCCATTTGTCCCTATTATTAATGCTTTCTCGTGTTCTAGTGTGTTTTTAATTTTATTATTTATTTTATTGAGTTTTCCATTGCTATCGCTTACATTTTTTTCATGATCTCGATGTCCTTTCTCAGTTTCTCAGGCTTGCTGCTGGCCGTCTCTTCTGTGTTACTGACTTCCTTATTTACACCCTGGGCCGATTTTGTTCCTTCATCTGTGTGCTCGTTTGTTTCGTACTTGGAATCATTAGCTATTTTTACATGTAGATTTTAAATTTACTGTAACAGGTAGCCAATAGTTTATTAAATATCAACTTGTACAGAATAATAAAGCTTTTCTACAAAAAAGGAAAAGAAAAAGGAAACAAAAAAGCAATGATGGCATGGTGCCCAGAGTATTGAGGGAAATAACTGTCAGCTGCAGATTCCATGGCCTGCTAAGTTGTCATTCAGGAGTGAAGGCTAAATAGTACTTGTTCAAGAAGTATCTTTAGAGAGTTTACCATTCACAAAAAGTTACTGAAAGAATTGTCAATGGATATACTGCTCAGAGTAAAAAACCTTAATCAAAAACTAACAGAATAGGATCCTTGAGTCACCAGAGTTTGGGAACCAAGGTAGATTTTTATTTAGTTATAGCAACTGTGTGTCCCTGTTTTTCCTCCAGAGCCCAAGGTGGTGTTTGCCAAGGAGCAGCAGACACGCAGCGAGGTGAAGGCAGAGGCAGGGGCCAGTACCACACTGAGCTGCATGGTGGCCCAGGCCCAGACTGAGGTGACCTGGTTCAAGGACGGGAAGAAGCTGAGCTCCAGCTCCAAGGTTCGAGTGGAGGCCTCGGGCTGCGAGAGGAGGCTGGTGGTGCAGCAGGCGGGCAAGGCGGATGCTGGGGAGTACAGCTGCGAGGCCGGGGGACAGAAGGTCTCCTTCCGTCTGGACGTCACAGGTCAGTGGGTTAGAAATTTGACTATGTCATGGGACAACCCTAGGGGAAGCATTCCAGTGTGGGCCAGGTGCTGGGTGTGTTGCACAGGCTGCACAAGGGTGTGTATTGGATAGTTCTCCACAAGTAATTAGTAACCCCAAGTTCAGAGGAGTGAACAATGAGTATGCTTTTGTCTCTAGTTCATGGGGTAGAATACACCATGCGGTCTGTGCTGATGGCTCATTTCTGTCCAGTGTGGTATCACTGGGGCTGGGAATCCAAGCTGTGTGTGTGCTTGCATCTGACGTCCTCACTGAGATGGCCCTGAAGGAAGGGACTGTATGGGACAAGAGGTCTCTTCTTTAGCAATGGAGCTGACCTCAGTGCTGTTTTGGAAGTCCTTTGTCTCCCTTTGTGGTCTCTCTTGCTTGGCAATAGCTTGTCCCTAGAGCGGTGATCTCCATGTGGGCCATCTGGGCCTCTTTTTGAGGTGGCCAGGTTTCCCTCAGGGTGCAGAATCGCTTGAAACTCTGCTCCTGGAGACCAGAGTGTTACTCTGCTTGTTCTCTTGTCAAAGCTAAGAAAAAAGCCCGCCTGGTCCCCAGAGCATGGAGAAGGAGACCTTTCTGTGGGCACCAGGGTGGCGTGTCCCATTGCACAGGGGTCTGGTCACAGCGGGACTGAACCCTGGGTCACCCTGTCTGACCTTTTATCACAGAGTCACAGGCTTCCATTCTGTGCCATCCTCTTTCAAATTCTTTCTGCCTCATGGTCACACAGGACTCCGACCGAAACCTTCAACTTTCAAAAGAGGAAGGATATGGAAGGATTAGTGCTCTCTCCCTGAGTGTATGTGTGTGTGCGTGCGCATGCTAAATTAGTTTTTTTTCTTTGGCTTTGGGGTCCTAGCCCAAAATTTATTATCTATATCAATACACTGACGGAGGTGTGTTCCCCACGCTCCCTTCTAGTTGTCTCACGGTGTCTGGTTTTATGTTCAGGTCTTTGATACATTTGAGTTCATGCTTGAATAGGGAGAGAGGTAGGACCTTGCTTAACTGGCCACTGTCAACTTTTTTCTGTTTTTGCCGAGTGGGGAAGGGGTCAGAATCTTACTATACAGTCTTAGCTGGCCTGGAACTTGATACATAGGGCAGGCTAGCCTCAAACTTCTGAAATGTGTCCACTTCCGCCTCCAAAGTGCTGTGATTCAAGGCATGTGCCAGTATGCCTGGCAAATCACTGTAAACAAAAAAGATGCTCGCATGTCTCTATACCTACCATATGTGTGCAGTACCCGAGGAGAAACAAATAGGGCGGTAGACTCCTGGCGCTGGAGTTACAGGTAGCTGTGAGCTGTCGTGTGTGCTGGGAATGGAACTCCAGTCCTCTGAAGGAGCTGTGCGTGCTCGTAACTGCTGAGCTGTGTCTCTAGCCCCGGGTGAACTGTGACGGTACAGTAAGTTTTAAAACTGGAAATGGAATTCCACTAATTTTGTTTTCTTTTTCTTTTAAAATTGGTTTGTTTATTTTCTTAAAAATTTATGATTTTCTATGTATGGGTGTTTTGCCTGAATATGTGTGTGTGTGAACCACATGTGTGCCTGGTGCCCATGAAGACCAGAATAGGTCATCAGATCCCTGGAACTGTAGTTATGAATCCTTGTGAGCTGCAGTGTGGTGCTGAGAATAGAACCCAGGCCTTTTGGAAGAGCAGCCAGTGCTTAACCACTAAGCCACCTCTTCAGCTCCTCTTTCTTTTAAAATATTTATTTATTTAGTTATTTATTTATTATGTATACAATATTCTGTCTGTGTGTATATCTACAGGCCAGAAGAGGGCACCAGACCTCATTACAGATGGTTGTGAGACATCATGTGGTTGCTGGGAATTGAACTCAGGACCTTTGGAAGAGCAGGCAATGCTCTTAACCACTGAGCCATCTCTCCAGCCCTCCTCTTTCTTTTAAAAAAGATTATCTTGGTCATCCAAGTTACTCTGAATTTCTGTTAACTTTAATGTCCCTTCTCAGATTTTACCAAGTAAGGATGCATAGTTTACATGGCCACACAGATCAACTTCAGGAGTACTGCCTTTTTAAGATTAGGACTTCAGAGCTAGCTCTGTAGGCCAAATGCTGGTATTAAAGGTGTGTGCCACCATCACTTGGCACATGTATACATCTTGATCTTACCCACCCTACTCTCTCCCTCCAGCTCCTCCTGGCCCCCATCCAACAGCTCTCCCATGTCCTCCTTTCTTTCTTCTACTAAGTTCAGTCAGTGCTGCCCATATGGGCATGTGCACGACCATCCAGTGGGCATGGGCATCCACCAGTGGGAACATTCCAAAGGAAAATGGCTCGTAAGCTCCCAGGAGCCACCGGATGCTGTTAGCCCCTCCGCTGATGCTCAGGTGGAGGACTGATTTCTGCGTATTCATCTTATGCCCGGAACTGTGCTGAACCTGGAAGCTAAGTTCTAAGGATTTCCAGGCACAAGGCTGTCATGTCTGTAGATAGAGTGGATTGCGCACCTTATTTTTGATCTGAATGCTCTGAGCTTAGATTACTGATTCAGTCCTTTGCTGATTCTCTGGGTTTTCTGTCCTTTTCTTCTTCTCTTGGGTCAGTTTCGGTAGTGCTTCCTAGGAAGCTGTTTGTTTCATCTAGGTTATCTTTTTGTTTTTATGTTTCCTTCCTTCCTTCCTTCCTTCCTTCCTTCCTTCCTTCCTTCCTTCCTTCCTTCCTTCCTTCCTTCCTTCCTTCCCTCCCTCCCTCTCTCCCTTCCTTCCTTCTTATTTTTTCCCCCTTGAGACGGGCTTTCTCTGTGTAGTCCTGGCTGTCCTCGAACTTACAGAGCTCCACCTGCCTCTGCCTCCCGAGTACTGGGATTAAAGGCGTGAGCCACCACTGGAGGGCTGTTATCTAATTTTCTGACACAAACATTCACAATGTGTTTTGAGAGCCTTTGTAATTGTGGGAAGTCTGTCTTGATGTTTTCACTTTTATTTTGGATTTTATTAAATCAAGCTATTTCTTTTTTCTTAGTTGAGACAGTGGTTAGTCTGTTCTACTGATCTTTTTCAAAGAATTAACTTTTTATTTATTCCAATATACTCTTTTCTTTTGAAGAAAAGGTTTATTTAAAATTGTTACTGACATTTGTTGCTGGTAGTGTTTGCGTGTTGGTGGCATCTCTGAGCATCTCTGAGGACATATTCATCATCCTGTGACTGCACAGGGCAGGTCTGTGGCTGTTGGCCTTGGATGTAACACTTCCTGAGCAGGTGCACACTGAACTCAGCATTACCTCAGACCCTCACCGAGGTTGCCCAGGTGTGCAGGCCTTTCCTTCTGAGCATGGTTGCTATGCTAGGAGATGCCAACACATTCCAAAGCCCCCTGTGGAATTTCATCCCTTAACTTTTGGTTAGACCTGTTTGCTACAATCTATTCTCCACTGTCCAGGGAAGCCTGGAATTTGGCAAAGACTTCCGGTTGCCCTACGGTCCTTCCTGGGGACAGTGCTCTGCACTGTGAACCCAGAACTAATGGAGACAACCCGTGAGTGAGGCTCAGAGACTAAATCCATACATACATCAGTAATGCTCAGAGACTAAATCCATACTTACATCAGATGATGCTGGTTGTCTGGGGACCTGGTCTGCTCTGTCTGCGGCTGCAGACGCACCCCTGGGTTCAAAAGCACACTGGAGTAGAGAGGGTGAGGAACAGTGACATATAATTCCTCACTTGGCCGTCTGTGACCCAGATTCTTAGGTTTTTCTGGACCATGTCTTTTATCTTCAGATTACTGTAAGCCATTGGCCAATTTCTAGAGTTCTGAAGGTGGTTGATTCTAAATGTCCTTCCTTCCTTCCTTCCTTCCTTCCTTCCTTCCTTCCTTCCTTCCTTCCTTCCTTCCTTCCTTCCTTCTTCCTTCCCTCCCCCCTCTTCCTCCTTCTTTTTCTTCTTCCTTTTTTTTGGTGGCAGGGGACTAGGGCTAATGCTTCATTTTCTCTTATCATAGAAATGGAAAATGAACTTCAAATTTATAATGCATTCAAAAACACACGCTTATTCTGTTGGGCCATCCCACACACCCGGGAGCATTTGAAGACACACGGAGGTGTCCACTAAGGGGAGCGTCCTCTGTTCTTTAGATGCTTGGAGATAGGAACATGGAGATGATACATTTAGCTTCTAAGAGACTAAGTGGGGAATTGATTTGGATGAGGAGAGACCAAAGGCGAGGAGAGTAGGTATGAGGCTCTTCCTTACTCCAGGAGGTGATGAGGTTAGGAGAGACAGTGACTCTGAGCACAGAGAGGAGGCTGAGGTTTGAGAACTGCTGTAGGGTTGACTTTACAACACTAAGAGGCATGAAAAATAAGGAAGAAGGAGTTGTGAGGTATAGTGTAGACTTGGGCGACAAGAAACAGAAAAACGGTGGTCACGGAGGTGCAGATGCGCAGGCCGTCGGGAAACACTGACGGGGACAGGTCTGAGTAGAGTGGGCACAGGGTGGATGAGGACGTGCTGACCACTCTGACCATCTGCTCCTGAGGTCCCAGATGACACCTTTGATCCAGAACTTGCAGCAACAATCGGTGTCGACTTTAAGGTGAAATGATTTCAATGGATGGGAATGAGGCTCAACTTGCAATGTGGGATCCAGCTGGTCAAGAGCGGTTCAGAGCGTTAACTCCCAGCTGTTACAGAGGCGCACAGGGAGTTATATTAGTTTATGATCTTCCCAGAGGAGACACCTTTGCTAAACTGGATAATTGGCTAAGTGGACTGGAAACATTCTGTACAAGAGACGACGTAGTAACCATGCTAGTTGGAAATAAAATTGGTAAGGAAAATCATGACATTGATAGAAATGAAGGCCTGAAATTTGCACGCAAACATTCATGTTGCTCATAGAGGGAAGTGCAACAGCCTGTGATGGTGTTCAGAGTACCTTTGAGGAACTTGTTGAGAAGATCACTCAGACTCCTGGACTGTGGGAAAGTGAGGACCAGAATGAAGGAGTCAAACTGTCACACAGGGAAGAGCAGCGGAGGGGGAGCCTGTGGTGGTTACTGTTCTGTGCTGTGATCTCTGGCGTTTCTTTCTCTTGCATATTTGATCAGATAGTGACGTCTTTCTGCATATAAACTCTCAACTGCTATTAGGGACCTTGCAGTTTGCACATAATTGTTTTTGCCATGGCAGTATACTTGCAAGAAACCCCCTTTCCCAGATGAAATGTTATGGTAAGCATGCACAGTTTGCAGTCTCTAGGTTTTTTTTTTTAACATAACGTATAATAGGTGTCCCTTTGTGAATACATTTGATTTTTATGATTTACATTTATCTTGTCATATTTTTCTCTTTTAAATTGATTTTTATCGAGCTCTACATTTTTCTCTGCTCCCCTCCCTGCCTCTCCCCTCCCCTTCAACCCTCTCCCCATGCTCCCAATTTACTCAGGAGATCTTGTCTTTTTCTACTTCCCATGTAGATTAGATCTATGTATGTCTCTCTTAGTGTCCTCATTGTTGTCTAAGTTCTCTGGGATTGTGATTTGTGGGCTGGTTTTCTTTGCTTTATGTTTAAAAACCACCTATGAGTGAGTACATGTGATAATTATCTTTCTGGGTCTGGGTTACCTTACGCAAAATGTTTTCTAGCTCCATGTATTTGCCTGCAGATTTCAAAGTGTCATTATTTTTTTCTGCTGTGTAATACTCCTTATCTTGACATTTTAAAAAAGTATCATCTGTCTAGAATGTGTTGCTGCAAGTCTGCTTTTGTTTTCCTTTTTGCTTAAATATTCTGATCAATTACTGAATTGTTTGGTAGCAGAACTAGAGCCGTGGGGAGGTAAGCAGGTGTCATCAAGCCTATGCGGTTTCCCTTGAGGAGGAATAAAGCCCGATTCACAGCTTTTCTCGGATGCTTGAGAGTCTTAGTGCTAAGTAAAATTCTCAGTTCAGAAGGGAGCCCAGGCTGATTCATCATTAAATCTCTGTTCTGATGATGCTTCCAAAATAGTATTGATAAGGGAGCTTTAATCCATTGTCCACTTTGGGTTCCTGATCCTTGGAATGATGTTTTGGTTACATGGCGTCTGGCAGGACGGCAGCGGGGCTTTCCCTCATTTGGGATTCAGAAGGCATGAACTGTATATTCTAACTCCTTTAATACTTCTGCTTCTAAAACCCAACGTCTTTCCCCACACCCATTGTCAGTGTTTGTCCAGGTGCCTCAACTGTGGCTTGTGTAATGACTATCTGTATCCTGTGGCTTCCGTAAATGGCTAATTACTATTCAAAAACCCATTTCTGTGTTTTGAAGGTGGGGGAGACAATACTAAGTGATAATTTGAGAAAGGCGTATTGCTTCCAGATTCTGAATGGTGGGGAAATGCTATTGCAATGAGATGGTTGATAATTTACTGTAACACGTAGCCAATAGTTTATTAAATATCAACTTGTACAGAATAATAAACCTTTTCTACAAAAAAAGAAAAGAAAAAAGAAACAAAAAAGCAATGATGGCATGGTGCCCAAAGTATTGAGGGAAATAACTGTCAGCCGCAGATTCCATGGCCTGCTAAGTTGTCATTCAGGAGTGAAGGCTAAATAGCACATGTTCAGGAAGTATCTTTAGAGAGTTTACCATTCACAAAAAGTTACTGGAAGAATTGTTAATGGATATACTGCTCAGAGTTAAAAACCTTAATCAAAAACTAACAGAATAGGATCCTTGAGTCACCAGAGTTTGGGAACCAAGGTAGATTTTTATTTAGTTATAGCAACTGTGTGTCCCTGTTTTCCCTCCAGAGCCCAAGGCGGTATTTGCCAAGGAGCAGCAGGCTCACAGCGAGGTGAAGGCAGAGGCAGGGGCCAGTGCCACACTGAGCTGCACGATGGCCCAGGCCCAGACTGAGGTGACCTGGTTCAAGGACGGGAAGAAGCTGAGCTCTGGCTCCAAGGTTCGAGTGGAGGCCTCGGGCTGCGAGAGGAGGCTGGTGGTGCAGCAGGCGGGCAAGGCGGATGCTGGGGAGTACAGCTGCGAGGCGGGGGGACAGAAGGTCTCCTTCCGTCTGGACGTCACAGGTGGGTGCTGAGACACTAAATTAGTTTGCAGATGTTATGAGCCTGGTTATGGCCAGGCAGGCCCTGGTGTCTTTCCACCGAGTATCATCTTTGCCAATCTCATCCCTGCGTCTGGTCCAGGTGTCTTGGTCCAGGTGCATTTGGTGAATATGTGTTCAGGTTGGCCAGGGCCTCTTGTGTGCCTCAAGAGGTGTCTTAATGCTATAATGTTCTGTTTTATGTTCTCAGCACCTTCCTAGGTTCTACCAGTGTTGCTCGGTCTGGTCCTACTTGTGTGTAGGTCTGAGGTGACCAATGTCTGTTTGAGGTCCCTCCCATAGCTCTCTGTAGTCTCTCACCTTGTCCATCATGAGCTGTCTCTTAAATTTTAATTTTAATTCATGTTCAGACAAGGTAAGGAGGAATTTCAGTCACATGATCATATCTGAAACTATATCAGCACTGAACCTGGGGCTGTTTTGGAATACTCATCCGCTGTCCCTGGAACTAATGCAGGA